>NW_026061811.1:5368244-6710306 GCF_023897955.1 Schistocerca gregaria | reverse complement strand
ACACTAGATCGCGTGTTAACATCTTCCAAGGGGGGTTGGTAGACAGACATCTTCTGAGGGTGTAGGAAGACAGACATCCTCGGAGGATGGGGGCAGGGGTAGGTAGATAGACATCATCTGTGGAGGTGTGGATAAACAGACATCTTCTGAGGGGTAGGTAGACAGACATTTACCGAGTTGTGTTGTAGGTAGACACATATCTCCCAAAGGGGGGGGGGAGGGATAGGTAGACAGAGACTTTCCTGGTGGGTGGTTTGAGAATCTCCTGAAGGGGGGTTGGTAAACAGACTTCTTCTTAAGGGGGTAGGTATACAGACATCTACTGTTGGTGCGGGACAAATAGACATAATTCTTCTGAGGCTGGGGATGATAGACATCTTCCGAAGGAGGGCACGTAGACAGACATTTTCCAAGTTGGGCAGACTGACAGACATCTTCCGGGGAGTAGAAAGACATAGATGTTCCAAGGGTGGTAGGTAGACAGACATCTTCTGTGGGGGAGTAGATTGCCAGACATCATCTTAGTTTGGGTATGTAGACAGACATCTTCCAAGGGGAGGGAGTATATAGGAAGATACCTTCTGAGGGGGATGATAGACATCTTATGGGAGTAGGTAAACAGACATAGTTGATAGACATATACATTCAGAGGGGGGTAGTTAGACAGACATCTTCTGAGTGGTGGAAAATAGACCACTTCCAAGGGGGAGGTAGGCATCTTCCTAAGCGAGCGGGCAGGTTGCCTGACATCTTCCATGGGGTAGGTAGCCAATCATCTTCCAAAGATGGGTTGGGTAGGCAGATATATTCAATGGGGGTAGGTAGACAGACATCTTCTGAGATGGTAGTAGATAGACATTTCTGAGTTGGGGTAGAAAGGCATTGTCCAAAGTGGGTGGATAGGAATCTTCCGTGTGTGGATGGGGTAGGTAGACAGACATTTTCTGAAAGGGGTGCATCTTCTGTACGGGGGTAGGTAGACAATCATCTTCTGAGGGGAAGATGGGTACAGAGACATTTTACTGGGGGTAGGTAGACAGACATCTTCAAGGGGGTAGGTAGACAGACAACTGGGGGGGGGGGTTGTTAGACAGACATGTTCTGAGGGGTTTTTAAGTAGACAGACATCTTCTGAGCAGGGGTAGTAGACATACAGCTTCAGAGGATGAGGGATATGTAGACAGATATCTTCTAAGGTAGCTTAGGTAGAGAGACAATTAGTGAGGGGGTAGGTAGACAGACATTATCCGAGGCTGGGTTGTAGGTAGACAGAAATAATCTGAGGGGTGTAGTTAGACAAGTATTTTCTGAGGCTAGGGGTATGTAGACAGACATTGTCCATGGGGATAGTTAGACACACCTTCTGAGGTATGGGGAGTAGGAAGACTGACATTTCCTGAGGATGGTAGGTAGGGTGTCACTTTCGAAGGGGGGGGGGGGGTAGTGAGAGAGACTTCATAAGAGGTGGGGGATGTTGGTAGATAGACATGTTCTGAGGGAGGTAGGTAGATAGACATGTTCAGAGGGAGGGGTGGTAGAAAGCAATATTCCGAATGAGTGTAGGTAGACATACATATTCCGAGGGGTGGTTGGTAGGCAGACATCTTTTGAGGTGGGGTAGGTAGGCAGTCGTTTTCTGAATTTGGGTCCGTTGACAGACATCTTCCAAGAGAAGTGGGTATGAAGGCAGATATCTTCGTGGGGGGGAGCTAGGTAGCCAGACGTCTTCCGAGGGTGTTGGGTATGTAGGCATACATCTTCAAGGGCAGTTGGTAGACCGATATTTTCCAATGGGGGTAGGTAGACACACATACTACGAGTGGTGGTAGGTAAACACATCTTCCATGGGGTAGGTAGACAAACATCTTCCGAGGTGGGGTTGGTAGACATTCATTATCTGGGGTGTAGGTAGACTAACATTTTCGAGAGGGGTAGGACAGATATCTTCTGAGGGTGGTGTATTGGACAGACATCTTCCGAGGGGGTGTAGATAGACAACTTATGTAGGTGGTGGACAGACAACTGCTGACTGGGAGGGGGGGGTAGGTAGACATGTTCCAAGGGTACGGTAGATAGATATACTACTTCTGAGGGGGGTGGTAGGTAGACAGACATCTTCTGAGAGGGGGCTGGTAGACAGATATTTTCCGTGAGGTGTTATAGGTAGACAGAAATCTTCCAAGGGGGGGTAGGTCGACTGACATTTTCTGAGGGGGCAGGTAGACAGACAACTTCTGGGGGGTAGATAGACATACATGTTCAGTTTGTGTGCATAAGCAGAGACCTTCTGAGGTGGGTTAGGTTGGCAGCTATCTTATTAGTTTTGGCATGTAGAGGGAAGAGTATTGGTAGACAGGTATCTTCCGAGGGGGGTATGTAGACTGACATTGTCTAAGGGAGTTAGGTAGACATACACATTCCACAGGCAGATAGATAGACAGACATCTTCTGAGGGGGGTTAGGTAGCCATACATCTTCCGACAGGAGAGTTGGTGGACAGACACCTTCCGAGGATGGGGGGTAGGTAGACAGATATTTTCCAAGCGAGATTTAGGTAGACAGGCATTTTCCAAGGAGGGGTAGGTGGACAAACATCTTCCGAGGATGGTTGGGGTAGGAAGACAGACAGTGTGGGGTAGGTAGACAGACATCTTATTAGAGGGTGTATGTAGACAGACAGTATCCGAGGGCAGGTTGTAGGTAGACAGATATCTTACAGGGGGTGGGGTAGGTAGGCACGTATTTTCCAAGGCTGAGAGTATGTAGATAGACATAGTCCCGGTGGGCAATTAGACCGATATCTCCTGAGGGGAGGGTAGGTACACAGACATTTTCAGAGTGGGAGGACAGGTAGACAGACACCTTCTAAGAGTGGGATGATAGACATCTTTCCAACTGGGAAAGATAGACATTTTACGAGGGGGGGGAGTAGACAGACATCCTCCATGAGGTGGTAGACACACATATTATGAGGGGGGGGGGGGGTAGGTAGAAAGATTTCTTATAAGGTGGGGTAGGTTGGTAGACATTTTCTGAGGTTGAGTATGTAGGCACCAAGGGTAGAGGATATGAAGACATATATCTTCCGAGGGGGGGGGGGGCAAGGTAGACAGAAATTCTCTAACAGAGGGATGATAGACTTCTTCCGAGGGGGGTAGGTATGCAGACATCGTATGAGGGGGTGTAGGAAGACATACATATACCAAGGCAGGGTAGGTAGACAAAAATCTTCTTAGGGGGGTTGGAAGATAGACCTCTTCTGAGGGGCGAATGGAATACATACATCTTCCGAGGGGGGTAGGAAGACAAAGTCCTCCAAGGGGGGGGGGGAGATGAACCGACATCCACCAAGGGGGTTAGATGGATGGTCATCTTCTGTTGTAGTGGGAGGGGGCAGGTAGGCTTCCATCTTCTGGGTGGTCAGTAGACAATCATCTTCTGAGTTGTGGTTCAGTAGGCAATCATGTTCAGAGGGGGGTAGGTAGACAGACATCTTCCGAGGTGGGATGATAGACATCTTCCAAAGGGGTGGAAAGTAGACAGGCATTTTACAAAGTGGGGTGCAGGTGGACTGACATCTCCCATGCATTAGGTGGAAAATCATATTCCGAGTTCGGGTTCGATATACAGACATATTCCGAGGGAGGTGGTAGGTAGACAGCCATCTTCCGAGTGGGGATAGGTAGACATACTTTTCCCGAGAGGGGGTTGGGTAGACAGGCATTTACCGAGGGGATGGGGGGTAGGTAGATAGACATCTTCTGAAGGGGGGTAGGTAGACAGACATCTCCCGAGGAGGGGTGGTAGACATACAACTTTCGAGGGGCGGTAGGTAGACAGACATTTTCTGTTGGAGGGGTTGATTGACAGGCATCTTTCAGAAGTGAGGGGGGGCAGGTAGACTGAAATCTTCTGGGGGTAGGTAAACAATCATCTTCTGAGAGGGGGGGGGTGGTTGGGTAGACAGACATCCTCCGGGTTTTGGTAGACGTAAATATTCCAAGGTGGGCAGGTAGACAGACATTTTCTGAGGGAGGGCCAGGTTGACAGACATCTTCAAATGGCGGGTTGGTAGACACACAACTTATGAGTGGGGGCGTAGGTAGAGAGACATGTCCGGAGGTGGGGTAGGTAGACATACATGTTCCGAGGGGAGTGGTGGCTAGTCATACATATTCCGAGTGTGTGTTTATGTGGGCAGACATCTTCCAAGAGGGGCTAGGTAGACAAACATCTTCCAAGGGGGGGGGGGGTAAGTAGACAGACATCTTCCATGTGGGGTATGTAGACAGACATATTGTGACAGGGTGAGGCAGGCATATACCGTGGTTCGGTGGATAGACAGGCATCTTCGAGGGGGTGCTAGGTAGACATACACCTTCCGAGGGTAGTGGTAGGAAGTCATACATCTTCCAAAGCGGTTTTTTCGGTTGTCAAATGTCTTCCAAGAGGGGGGTCTGCACACATACATCCTCCAGGGATGGGAGGAGGGTTTGACAGAGATCTTCGGAGGTGGGGTAGTCAGTTACACATCTTTTGAAGTGGGTGTAGGTAGGCAGACACCTTCTAAATGGCGGGGGTACCTAGGAAGATAGGCAGACATCTTCGGGGGGGGGGGGAGGTAGGTAGACAGACAGTTTCTGATTGTGAGAATGGTGGTGGTGGTGGTTAGTGTTTAATGTCTCGTCAACAACGAGGTCATTAGAGACGGAGCGCAAGCTCGGGTTAGGGAAGGATTGGGAAAGAAATTGGCCGTGCCCTTTCAGAGGAACCATCCCGGCATTTGCCTGAAACGATTTAGGGTAATCACGAAAAACCTAAATCAGGATGGCTGGAGACGGGATTGAACCATCGTCCTCCCGAATGCGAGTCCAGTGTGCTAACCACTGTACCACCTCTCTCGATGTGTGAGAATGGTAGACAGACAGATAGGGTGGGAGATCAGAGACAGTCATATTCTGAGGGTGGGGTATGTAGACAGCCATCTTCTGAGGGGTAGATAAGAGTCTTCTGAAGGTGATGGAGAGATAGTCATCTTCCAAGTGCAGGTAGGTAGGAATCTTCTGAGTTGGGGTAGCTTCCGAGCTAGGCGATAGATAGGCATCTTCACAGGGGGGGATGTTAGATTGGCATGTTATGGGGTGGGGGGGGGGGCGAGTAGACAAACATCACCCGATAGGTGGTATGTATAGAGACATCTTCCATGGAGTAGAAGGTAGGCAGACATCTTCTGAAGGGTGGGGTAGGGGAGACAGACATCATCAGAGCAGTAGTAGGTAGACAGACATTTTCCGAAGGGGGTGTATGTAGACAAATATTTTCTTAGATGGAGGGTAGCTGGGCAGACATCTTCCAAGGGGTGGGGAGGGGGTAGGTAGACAGGCCTCTTCCAAAGGTGTGTAGGTAGACAGACATCTTCCAAGAAGGGGTATGTAGGCAAACATCTTCTGAAGGGTGGGTTAGGGAGACAGGCATCATCCACGTGCGGAGTAGGTAGAGAGTGATCTTCTGAGAGGGGTGGGGGATGTAGATAGAAAGACATATTTTGAGAGGCTGGTAGGTAGGCAGACATGTTCCAAACGAGGGGGGGGGGGGGGGGTTAAGTAGACAGGTATCTTCCGAGGGTGTGTAGGTAGACAGTCATCTTCTGAGGGGGGAGGGGGTAGGAAAACTGACGTTTTCCGGTTGGGGGGATAAGTAGAGAGTCATCTTCTGAGGGGGAAGTGGGTAGACACACATTTTCAGAAGGCGTGAGTAGGTAGGCAGACATATTACAAGGGGGGGGGGGGGGCGGGTGTACGTAGACAGTCATCTTACGAGGGGGGAGGGGGGTAAAAAGACAGGCATGTTCCAAGGTCCTCTATCAACTGCAAGACACCAGAACCGGCCTACAGTTGAATTTTCGATACCTAAAACTTGAGTAGTACTACTTCTTACCTGCCGATTGCATCAAATGAGAAGCTCCTATTTTGTTGTTTGTGGTGCGACCGCATACCTCAGCACATGACGTAAGTTTCCAGATGTATATGTAAACAGTTCCGTGAGCAAAGCTGCCACTGCGACGATCTGGCATTACGATTAGGCGCGTGAGTGCGTGTGAAATCGCTCTCTAAGTTTTCATACATTTATAGGTTTCAGATACATATTTTAACGGTTTTTGTGATAATATTTACTATATAAGATACTTATTAATGGTTTCTTCATTCACCTCCGCCTTTCTTGGGTTGTGACCTGATATTTGCGAGTGTTTCGTATCGAGCAACTTAACTTCTTACCTGTGTTTACATTCCGCGCTGACCAACTGCAGCTGTAGCGGCGCATCCAAAGCTAAGTACTAATTAGTTGTTTGTGTATAGTGGTTTATTTTGGAACTTTAGTAGTCTTCAATCGGTGTTCTTGTTGTTTCCTGGTGAAATAATTTCAGAAGAAATTGTCGCGAACTGTTTTCAGTTTCGTTACTGTGCCATTAGACGTTTGATAATCTTTCTGTTTTACCTTTTGTTTTATTTGCTGTTGATAAATACTGTTAATAATAGTAGCTACTTCCCTTGTACAGCAAGATTATGATTATTGTAGTCAGTTTTTTAACAGATTCTTATTGTACTAAAGGAACTTAAATAAATGCGACAGGTTTTCTTAGGTTTTTAATATATATTAACACGTTTCACATTTCCCCGTGCAACGTGACGTTCAGACCTCGTTTGATGCAAAAGCTTGAGGTCCTCGATCATGTCCAAGGCACCAAAGCCGGCTAATAAGTCAGTAATCTATAACTAAAACTTGAATTGTACTGCTTCTTACTGGCCGAATACATCTTCTTAACACCTTCTTCTGTCTTCTACTGTGGTGCTTTTAGTGTCTCCGCAAACCGCAGCAGGCGACATAAGTTTGCAGACTATAAATTTAACCGTCTCAGAGCGTAAAGCGGCCGATGTGACGATCTGCCAATAAGTCGATTCGACAGCAAATGAAGAAAACGGGCGGATTTGTCAGGTTTTTACTACAAATGGACACTTTTCACATCATCCCGTGCAACTTTGCGTCCAGACCGCGTTTCATGCAAAATCTTAAGGCCCTAGCTCATGTCCAAGGTACCAAAGCAGGCTAATAAGTCAATAAATGATAACTAAAATTTGAATTGTACAACTTATTACTGGTTCTTTCTCGCTGATTACACCAACAGAGAAGCTTCATCTGTGTTCTACTATGGTGCTTTTAGTATCTCCGCATACGCAGCACGCGCCATAGCTTTGCAGACGATAAATTTAACCGTATCAGAGAGAAGAGCGTCTAATCTGACGATCTGGCATAAGTCGATTCGATAGCAAATGACGAAAACGGGCGGGTTTCTCAGGTTTTCACTACATATGAACACTTTTGCACATTCCCCCGAGCAACGCGGCTACTAGAGCTCCCTTCATGCAAAATCTGAAGGTCCTAGTTCATGCCCAACGCAACAAAGCCGTCTATAAAATCAATAATCGATAACTAAATATGAATTGTACTGCTTCGTACTAGCTATTACATGAACTTAGAAGCTTCTTCTGTATTCTATTATGGTGCTTTTAGTGTCTCCGCATACCGCAGCACGCGACATATCTTTGCACACGATAAATGTAACGGTTTCAGAGAGAAAAGCGGGCTATATGACGATCTTGCATTAACCTGATTCGATAGCAAATGACGCAAACGGGCGGATTTCTCATTTTTTCACTACATATGAACACTTTTCCCATTCCCCAGTGCAACACAGCTCCTAGACCTCCCTTCATGCAATATCTTAAGATCCTAGCTCATGTCAAAGGCACCAAAGCCGTGTAAAAGGTCAATTATCGATAACTAAAACAAAAATTGTAATGCTTAGTACAGGCTATCACATCATCTTTGAAGCTTCTTCTGTGTCCTATTATGGTGCTTTTATTGTCTCCGCATACCTCAGCACGCGACATAGCTTTGCACACGATAATTGTAACCGTTTCATTGGGAAGAGCGGCCAATATGACGATCTGGCAAAAGTCGAATCGATAGCAAATGACGAAAACGAGCGGATTTCTCCGGTTTTCACTACATATGAACACTTTTCACATTCCCCCGTCCAACGCGGCTGCTAGACCTCCCTTCATGCAAAATCTTAAGGTCCTAGCTCATGTGCAAGGCACCAAAGCCGTCTAAAAAATCAATAATCGATAACTTAATCTAGAATTGTACTGCTTCGTTTTGGGTATCACACCAACTTAGAAACTTCTTCTGTGTTCTATTGTGGTGCTTTTAGTGTCTACGCATACCGCAGTACGCGACATAGCTTTGAACACGATACATGTAACCGTTTCAGAGAGAAGAGTGGCCAATATAACGATCTGGCAAAAGTCGATTCGATAGCAAATGACGAAATTGGCGGTTTTCTCAGGTTTTCACTAAATATGAACACTTTGCACTTTCCCCCGTGGAACGCGGCTGCTAGAACTCCCTCATGCAAAATTTTAAGGTCCTAGCTCATGTCCTAGGCACCAAAGCCGTCTAAAAAGTCAATAATCGATAACAAAAACTTGAATTGTACTGCTTCGTACTGGTTATCACATCAACTTAGAAGCTTATTCTGTGTTCTATTATGGTGCTTTTAGGGTCTACGCATACCGGAGCACGCAACATAGCTTTGCACACCATAAATGTAACGGATTCAGAGATAATTGCGGGTAATATGTCGATCTGGCACTAAGTCGATTCGATAGCAAATGACGAAAACGGGCGGATTTGTCAGAGTTTCACTACATATGAACACTTTTCACATTACCCCGTGCAACGCGGTCCCTACACCTCCCTTCATGCAAAATCGTAATGTTCTAGCTCATGTCCAAGGCACCAAAGCCGTCTAAAAAATCAATAATCGATAACTAAAAGTTGAATTGCTGTTTCGTACTAGCTATCACATCAAGTTAGAAGCTTCTTCTGTGTTCTACCATGGTGCTTTTAAGGTCCAGGCATTCCGCAGCACGCGACAGAGCTTTGCACACGATAAATGTAACCGTTTCAGAGAGAAGAGCGGCCAATATAGCGATCTGGCATTATGTCGATTCGATAACAAATGACGAAAACGGGCGGATATTTCAGGTTTTCACTACATATGGACACTTTTCACATTCCCCCGTGCAACGCGGCTGTAAGACCTCCCTTCATGCAAAATTGTAAGGTCCTAGCTCATGTCCAAAGCACCAAAGCCGTCTAAAAAGTGAATAATCGATGACTTAAACTAGATTTGTACTGCTTCGCTTTGGCTATCACACCAACTTAGAAACATCTTCTCTGTTCTATTATGGTGCTTTTATTGTCTACGCATACCGCAGCACGCGACATACTTTTCACACGATAAATGTAACCGTTTCAGAGAGAAGAGCGGCCAATATGACGATCTGACAAAAGTCGATTCGATAGCAAATGACGTAATCGGCGGATTTCTCGGTTTTTACTACATATGAACACTTTGCACATTCCCCCGTGCAACTCGGCTGCTAGAACTCCCTCATGCAAAATCTTAATATCCTAGCTCATGTCCAGTGCACCAAAGCCGACTAAAATGTCAATAATCGATAGCTAAAAGAATTATTTTACGGCTTCTTACTGGCTATTACGTCAACTTAGAAGCTTCTTCTGTGTTCTACTATGGTGCTTGTAGTGTCTCCGCATTCCGCAGCACGCGACATAGCTTTGCACACGATAATTGTAACCGTTTCATAGAGAAGAGCGGCAAATATGACGATCTGGCAAAAGTCGATTCGATAGCAAATGACGAAAACGGGCGGATTTCTCATGTTTCCACTACATATGAACACTTTTCACATTCCCCCGTGCAACGCGGTTGCTAGAACTCGCTTCATGCAAAATCTTAAGGTCCTGGATCATGTCCAAGGCACCGAAGCCGTCTAAAAAGGTAATAATCGATACCTAAAACTTGAATTGTACTGCTACGTACTTTCTATCACTTGAACTTAGAAGCTTATTCTGTGTTCTATTATGGAGCTTTTAGTGTCTCCGCATACCGCAGCACGCGACATAGCTTTGCACACGACAAATGTAACCGTTTCAGAGAGAATTCCGGCCAATATGACGATCTGGAATTAAGTCGATTCGATAGCAAATGACGAAAACGGGCGGATTTCTCAGAATTTCACTACATATGAACACATTTCACATTCACCCGTGGAACGCGGATGCTAGACCTCCATTCATGCAAAATCGTAATGTCCTAGCTCATGTCCAAGGCACCAAAACCGTCTAAAAATTCAATAATCGATATCTAAAACTTAATTTGTACTGCTTCATACTAGCTATCACATCAACTTAGATGCTTCTTCTGTGTTCTATTATGGTGCTTTTAGTGTCTCCGCATACCGCAGCACGCGACATTGCTTTGCAGACGATAAATGTAACCGTTTCAAAGCGAAGAGCGTGTAATATGACGATCTGGCATTAAGTCGATTCGATAGCAAATGAGGAAAACGGGCGGATTTCTCAGGTATTCACTACATATGAACACATTTCACATTCCCCCGTGCAACGCGGCTGCTATAACTCCTTCATGCAAAATCTTATGGTCCCAGCTCATGTCCAAGGCACCAAAGCCATCTAAAAAGTCAATAATCGATAACTAAAACTTGAATTGTACTGCTTCTTACTGGCTATCACATCAACCTAGAAGCTTTTTCTGTGTTCTATTATCGTGCTTATAGTGTCTCCGCATACCACATCACGCGACATAGCTTTTCACACGATAAATGTAACCGTTTCAGAGTGAAGAGCTGCCAATATGACGATCTGGCATTAAGTCGATTCGATAGCAAATGACGAAAAAGGGCGGATTTCTCACGTTTACACTACATATGAACACTTTTCACATTCCCCCGTCCAACGCGGTTGCTAAACCTCCCGTCATGCAAGGTCGTAAGGTCCTAGCTCATGACCAAGTCACCAAAATCGTCTGAAAAGTCAATAATCGATAACTAAAACTTCAATTGTACTGCTTAGGACTGACTATCTCATCAACTTAGAAGCTTCTTCTGTGTTCTATTATGTTGCTTTTAGTGTCTCCGCATACCACAGCAGCGACATTGCTTTGCACACGATAAATGTAACCGTTTCAGAGAGAATACCGGCCAATATGACGATCTGTCATTAATTTGATTCGATAGCAAATGACGAAAACGGGCGGATTTCTCAGGTTTTCACAACGTATGAACACTTTTCACATTCCCCAGTGCAACGCGTCTACTAGACCTACCTTTATGCAAAATCTTAAGGTCCTAGCTCATGTCCAAGGCACCAAAGCCGTTTAAAAAGTCAATAATCGATAACTGAAACTTGAAATGTACTGCTGCGGACTGGCTATCACACCAATTTAGAAGCTTCTTTTGAGTTCTGTTATGGTGCTTTTAGTGTCTCCGCATACCGCAGCACGCGACATAGCGTTGCACACGATAAATGTAACCGTTTCAGAGAGAAGAGCGGGCAATATGACGATCTGGCATTTAGTCGATTCGATAGCAAATGACGAAAACGGGGGGATTTCTCAGGTTTTCACTACATATGAACACTTTTCACATTCCCCCGTGCAACGCGGATGCTAGACCTCCCTTCATGCAAGGTCACAAGGTCCTAGCCAATGTCCAAGGCACAAAATCGTCTAAAAATTCAATAATCGATAAATAAAACTTGAATTGTACTGCTTCGTACTGGCTATGACATCAACTTAGAAGCTTCTTCTGTGTTCTATTATGATGCCTTTAGTGTCTCCGCATACCGCAGCACGCGACATAGCTTTGCACACGATAAATGTAACCGTTTAAGAGAGAAGAGCGGCCAATATGACGATCTGGCATTAAGTCGATTCGATATCAAATGACGAAAACGAACGGATTTCTCAGGATTTCACTACATTTGAACACTTTTCACATTCCCCCGTCCAACGCGGCAGCTAGACTACTTTCATGCAAGGTCGTAAGGTCCCAGCGCATGTCCAAGGCACCAATATCGTCTAAAAAGTCAAAAATCGATAACTAAATCTTGAATTGTACTGCTTCGTACTGGCTATCACATCAACCTAGAAGCTTATTCTGTGTTCTATTATGGTGCTTCTAGTGTCTCCACATACCACAGCACGCGACATAGCTTTGAACACGAAAAAAATAATAGTTCCGAGAGAAGAGCGGCCAATATGACGATCTGGCATTAAGTCGATTCGATAGCAAATGACGAAAACGAACGGATTTCTCAGGATTTCACTACATTTGAACACTTTTCACATTCCCCCGTCCAACGCGGCAGCTAGACTGCTTTCATGCAAGGTCTTAAGGTCCCAGCGCATGTCCAAGGCACAAATATCGTCTAAAAAGTCAATAATCGATAACTAAATCTTGAATTGTACTGCTTCGTACTGGCTATCACATCAACCTAGAAGCTTCTTTTGTGTTCTATTATGGTGCTTCTAGTGCCTCCGCAACCACAGCACGCGACATAGCTTTGCACACGAAAAAAATAATCGTTTCCGAGAGAAGAGCGTCCAATATGACGATATGGCATGAAGTCGATTCGATAGCAAATGACCAAAACGGGGGGATTTCTCAGGTTTTCACTACATATGAACACATTTCACATTCCCCCGTGAAAGACCGGTGCTAGAACTCCCTCATGCAAAATCTTAACGTGCAAGCTCATGTCCAAGGCACCAAAGCCGTCTAAAAAGTCAACAATCGATAGCTAAAAATTGAATTGTACTGCTTCGTTTTGGCTATCACACCATCTTAGAAGCTTCTTATGTTTTCTATTATCGTGCTTTTAGTGTCTCCACATACCGCAGCACGCGACAAAGCTTTGCACACGATAAATGTAACCGTTTCAGAGAAAGGAGCGCCCAATATGACGATCTGGCTAAAGTCTATTCCATAGCAAATAACGAAAACGGGCGAATTTCTCAGGTTTTTACAACATATGAACACTTTTCACATTCCCCCGTGCAACGCGGCTGCTAGACCTCCCTTCATGCAAAATCTTAAGGTCCTGGATCATGTCCAAGGCACCGAAGCCGTCTAAAAAGGTAATAATCGATACCTAAAACTTGAATTGTACTGCTGAGTACTTTCTATCACATCAACTTAGAAGCTTATTCTGTGTTCTATTATGGAGCTTTTAGTGTCTCCGCATACCACAGCAGCGGCATTGCTTTGCACACGATAAATGTAACCGTTTCAGAGAGAATACCGGCCAATATGACGATCTGGCATTAAGTCGATTCGATAGCAAATGACGAAAACGGGCGGATTTCTCAGGTTTTCACAACGTATGAACAGTTTTCACATTCCACAGTGCAACGCGGCTACTAGACCTACCTTTATGCAAAATCTTAAGGTCCTAGCTCATGTCCAAGGCACCAAAGCCGTTTAAAAAGTCAATAATCGATAACTGAAACTTGAAATGTACTGCTTCGGACTGGCCATCACACCAATTTAGAAGCTTGTTTTGTGTTCTGTTATGGTGCGTTTAGTGTCTCCGCATACCGCAGCACGCGACATAGCTTTGCACAGGATAAATGTAACCGTTTAAGAGAGAAGAGAGGCCAATATGACGATCTGGCATTAAGTCGATTCGATAGCAAATGACGAAAACGAGTGGATTTCTAAGGATTTCACTACATTTGAACACTTTTCACATTCCCCCGTCCAACGTGGCAGCTAGACTGCTTTCATGCAAGGTCTTAAGGTCCCAGCGCATGTCCAAGGCACAAATATCGTCTAAAAAGTCAAAAATCGATAACTAAATCTTGAATTGTACTGCTTCGTACTGGCTATCACATCAACCTAGAAGCTTATTCTGTGTTCTATTATGGAGCTTTTCGTGTCTCCGCATACCGCAGCACGCGACATAGCTTTTATAGCTTTGCACAAGATAAATGTAACCGCTTCAGAGAGAATACCGGCCAATATGACGATCTGGCATTAAGTCGATTCGATAGCAAATGACGAAAACGGGCGGATTTCTCAGGTTTTCACAACGTATGAACAGTTTTCACATTCCACAGTGCAACGCGGCTACTAGACCTACCTTTATGCAAAATCTTAAGGTCCTAGCTCATGTCCAAGGCGCCAAAGCCGTTTAAAAAGTCAATAATCGATAACTGAAACTTGAAATGTACTGCATCGGACTGGCTATCACACCAATTTAGAAGCTTCTTTTGTGTTCTGTTATGGTGCGTTTAGTGTCTCCGCATGACGCAGCACGCGACATAGCGTTGCACACGATAAATGTAACCGTTTCAGAGAGAAGAGCGGGCAATATGACGATCTGGCATTTAGTCGATTCGATAGCAAATGACGAAAACGGGGCGATTTCTCAGGTTTACACTACATATGAACACATTTCACGTTCCCCCGTCAAAGACAGCTGCAAGAACTCCCTCATGCAAAATCTTAACTTCCTAGCTCATTTCCAAGGCACCAAAGCCGTCTAAAAAGTCAGTAATCGATAATTAAAACTTGAATTGTACTGCTTCTTACTGGCTATCACAACAACTTAGAAGCTTCATCTGTGTTCTACTATGGTGCTTTTAGTGTCTCCGAACACCGCAGCACGCGACATAGCTTTGCAGACGATATGTACAACCGTTTCAGAGAGAAGAGCGGCCAATGTGACGATCTGGCTTTAAGTCGATTCGATAACAAATGAAGAAAACGGACGGATTTCTCAGGTTTTTACTACATATGAACATTTTTCACATTCTCGCGTGTAACTCGGCTGCTAGTCCTCCTTTCATGCAGAAACTTAAGGTCCTAGCTCATGTCCAAGGCACCAAAGTAAGCTAAAAAGTAAATAATCAGTACCTAAAACTTGAATTGTACTACTTCTTACTGGCTATTACATCAACTTAGAAGCTTCATCTGTGTTCTACTATGGTGCTTTTAGTGTCTCCGCATACCGCAGCATACGACATAGCTTTGCAAACGATAAGTACAACCGTTTCAGAGAGAAGAGCGGCCAATGTGACGATCGGGCTTTAAGTCGATTCGATAACAAATGACGAAAACGGACGGATTTCTCAGGTTTCTACTACATATGAACACGTTTCACATTCTCCCGTGCAACGCTGCTGCTAGTCCTCCTTCTATGCAGAATCTTAAGGTCCTAGCTCATGTCCAAGGCACCAAAGCCAGCTAAAAAATCAATAACTGATACCTAAAACTTGAATTGTACTACTTCTTACTGGCTATTACATCAACTTAGAAGCTTCATCTGTGTTCTACTATGGTGCTTTTAGTGTCTCCGCACACCGCAGCACGCGACATAGCTTTGCAGACGATAAGTACAACCGTTTCAGAGAAAAGAGGGGCCAATGTGACGATCTGGCTTTAAGTCGATTCGATAACAAATGAAGAAAACGGACAGCTTTCTCAGGTTTTTACTACATATGAACACTTTTCACACTCTCCCGTGCAGCTAGGCTGCTAGTCCTCCTTTCATGCAAATCTTAACTTCCTAGCTCATGTCCAAGGCACCAAAGATAGCTAAAAAGTAAATAATCAGTACCTAAAACTTGAATTGTACTACTCCTTACTGGCTATTACATCAACTTAGATGCTTCATCTGTGTTCTACTATGGTGCTTTTAGTGTCGCCGCATACCGCAGCATGCGACATAGCTTTGCAGACGATAAGTAGAACCGTTTCAGAGAGAAGAGCAGCCAAGTGACGACCTGGCTTTAAGTCGGATCGATAACAAATGACGAAAACGGACGGATTTCTCAGGTTTTTACTACATGTGAACACTTTTCACATTCTCCCGTGCAACTCGGCTGCTAGTCCTAATTTCATGCAGAATCTTAAGGTCCTAGCTCATGTCCAAGGCACCAAAGCCAGCTAAGAAGTCAATAATCAATACATAAAACTTGAATTGTACTACTTCTTACTGGCTATTACATCAACTTAGAAGCTTCATCTGTGTTCTACTATGGTGCTTTTACAGTCTCCGCATACCGCAGCACGCGACATAGCTTTGCAGACGATAAGTACAACCGTTTCAGAGAGAAGAGCGGCCAATGTGACGATCTGGCTTTAAGTCGATTCGATAACAAATGACGAAAACGGACGGATTTCTCAGGTTTTAACTACATATGAACACTTTTCACATTCTCCCGTGCAACTCGGCTGCTAGTTCTCCTTTCATGCAGAATCTTAAGGTCCTAGCTCATGTCCAAGTCACCAAAGCCAGCTAAAAAGTCAATAATCAGTACCTAAAACTTGAATTTTACTACTTCTTACTTGCTATTACATTTACTTAAAAGCTTCAACTGTGTTCTACTATGGTGCTATTCGTGTCTCCGCATACCGCAGCACGCGAAATAGCTTTGCAGACGATAAGTACAACCGTTTCAGAGAGAAGAGCGGCCAGTGTGACGATCTGGCTTTAAGTCGATTCGATAACAAATGACGAAAACGGACGGATTTCTCAGGTTTTTACTACATATTAACACTTTTTACATTCTCCCGTGCAACTCGGCTGCTAGTCCTCCTTTCATGCAGATTCGTAAGGTCCTAGCGCATGTCCAAGTCACCAAAGCCAGCTAAAAAGTCAATTATCAATACCTAAAACTTGAATTGTACTACTTCTTACTGGCTATTACATCAACTTAGAAGCTTCATCTGTGTTCTACTGTGGTGGTTTTAGTGTCTCCGCATACCGCAGCATACGACACAGCTTTGCAAACGATAAGTACAACCATTTCAGAGAGAAGAGCGGCCAATGTGACGATCGGGCTTTAAGTCGATTCGATAACAAATGACGAAAACGAACGGATTTCTCAGGTTTCTACTACATATGAACACATTTCACATTCTCCCGTGCAACGCGGCTGCTAGTCCTCCTTTCATGCAGAATCTTAAGGTCCTAGCTCATGTCCAAGGCACCAAAGCCAGCTAAAAAGTCAATAATCAAAACCTAAAACTTGAATTGTACTACTTCTTACTGGCTATTACATCAACTTAGAAGCTTCATCTGTGTTCTACTATGGTGCTTTTAGTGTCTCCGCACACCGCAGCACGCGACATAGCTTTGCAGACGATAAGTACAACCGTTTCAGGGATAAGAGCGGCCAAGTGACGATCTGGCTTTAAGTCGATTCGATAACAAATGACGAAAACTGACGGATTTCTCAGGTTTTTACTACATATGAACACGTTCCACATTCTCGCGTGCAACTCGGCAGCTAGTCCTCCTTTCATGGAGAATCTTAAGGTCCTAGATTATGTCCAAGGCACCAAAGCCAGCTAAACAGTCAATAATCGATACCTAAAACTTGAATTGTACTACTTCTTACTGGCTATTACATCAACTTAGAAGCTTCATCTGTGTTCTACTATGGTGCTTTTAGAGTCTCCGCGTACAGCAGCACGCGAAATAGCTTTGCAGACGAGAAGTACAACCGTTTCAGAGAGAAGAGCGGCCAATGTTACGATCTGGCTTTAAGTCGATTCGATAACAAATGACGAAAACGGACGGATTTCTCAGGTTTTTACTACATATGAACACTTTTTACATTCTCCCGTGCAACTCGGCTGCTAGTCCTCCTTTCATGCAGATTCTTAAGGTCCCAGCTCATGTCCAAGGCACCAAAGCCAGCTAAAAAGTCAATAATCAATACCTAAAACTTGAATTGTACTACTTCTTACTGGGTATTACATCAACTTAGAAGCTTCATCGGTGTTCTACTGTGGTGGTTTTAGTGTCTCCGCATACCGCAGCATACGACATAGCTTTGCAAACGATAAGTACAACCGTTTCAGAGAGAAGAGCGGCCAATGTGACGATCGGGCTTTAAGTCGATTCGATAACAAATGACGAAAACGAACGGATTTCTCAGGTTTCTACTACATATGAACACATTTCACATTCTCCGGTGCAACGCGGCTGCTAGTCCTCCTTTCATGCAGAATCTTAAGGTCCTAGCTCATGTCCAAGGCACCAAAGCCAGCTAAAAAGTCAATAATCGATACCTAAAACTTGAATTGTACTACCTCTTACTGGCTATTACATCAACTTAGAAGCTTCATCTGTGTTCTACTATGGTGCTTTTAGTGTCTCCGCACACCGCAGCACGCGACATAGCTTTGCAGACGATAAGTACAACCGTTTCAGAGAAAAGAGGGGCCAATGTGACGATCTGGCTTTAAGTCGATTCGATAACAAATGACGAAAACGGACGGATTTCTCAGGTTTTTACTACATATGAACACTTTTCACATTCTCCCGTGCAACTCGGCTGCTAGTCCTCCTTTCATTCTGAATCTTAAGGTCCTAGCTCATGTCCAAGGCACCAAAGCCAGCTAAAAAGTCAATAATCGATACCTAAACCTTGAATTGTACTATATTTTACTGGCTATTACATCAACTTAGAAGCTTCATCTGTGTTCTACTATGGTGCTTTTAGTGTCTCCGCACACCGCAGCACGCGACATAGCTTTGCAGACGATAAGTACAACCGTTTCAGAGAGAAGAGCAGCCAATGTGACGATCTGGCTTTAAGTCGATTCGATAACAAATGACGAAAAGGAACGGATTTCTCAGGTTTCTACTACATATGAACCCATTTCACATTCTCCCGTGCAACTCGGCTGCTAGTCCTCCTTCTATGCAGAATCTTAAGGTCCTAGCTCATGTCCAAGGCACCAAAGCCAGCTAAAAAGTCAATAATCGATACCTAAAACTTGAATTGTACTACCTCTTACTGGCTATTACATCAACTTAGAAGCTTCATCTGTGTTCTACTATGGTGCTTTTAGTGTCTCCGCATACCAAAGCACGCGACACAGCTTTGAAGACGATACGTACAACCGTTTCAGAGAGAAGAGCGGCCAATGTAACGATCTGGCTTTAAGTCGATTCGATAACAAATGACGAAAACGGACGGATTTCTCAGGTTTTTTCTACATATGAACACTTTTCACATTCTCCCGTGCAACTCGGCTGCTAGTCCTCCTTTCATGCAGAATCTTAAGGTCGTAGCTCATGTCCAAGGCACCAAAGCCAGCTAAAAAGTCAATAATCGATACCTAAAACTTGAATTGTACTACTTCTTACTGGCTATTACATCAACTTAGAAGCTTCATCTGTGTTCTACTATGGTGCTTTTAGTGTCTCCGCACACCGCAGCACGCGACATAGCTTTGCAGACGATAAGTACAACCGTTTCAGAGAGAAGAGCAGCCAATGTGACGATCTGGCTTTAAGTACATTGGATAACAAATGACGAAAACGGACGGATTTCTCAGGTTTTTACTACATATTAACACTTTTCACATTCTCCCGTGCAACTCGGCTGCTAGTCCTCCTTTTGATGCAGAATCATAAGGTCCTAGCTCATGTCCAAGGCACCAAAGCCAGCTAAAAAATCAATAATCGATACCTAAAACTTGAATTGTACTACTTCTTACTGGCTATTACATCAATTTAGAAGCTTCATCTGTGTTCTACTATGGTGCTTTTAGTGTCTCCGCATACCGCAGCACGCGACATAGCTTTGCAGACGATAAGTACAACCGTTTCAGGGATAAGATCGGCCAAGTGACGATCTGGCTTTAAGTCGATTCGATAACAAATGACGAAAACTGACAGATTTCTCAGGTTATTACTACATATGAACACTTGTCACATTCTCCCGTGCAACTCGGCTGCTAGTCCTCCTTTCATGCAGAATCTTAAGGTCATAGCTCATGTCCAAGGCACCAAAGCCAGCTAAAAAGTCAATAATCGATACCTAAAACTTGAATTGTACTACTTCTTACTGGCTATTACATCGACTTAAAACTTCATCTGTGTTCTACTATGGTGATTTTATTGTCTCCACATACCGCAGCACGCGACATAGCTTTGCAGACGATAAGTACAACCGTTTCAGAGAGAAGAGCTTCCAATGTGACGATCCGGCTTTAAGTCGATTCGATAACAAATGACGAAAACGGACGGATTTCTCGGGTTTCTACTACATATGAACACATTTCACATTCTCCCGTGCAACGCGGCTACTAGTCCTCCTTTCATGCAGAATCTTAAGGTCCTAGCTCATGTCCAAGGCACCAAAGCCAGCTAAAAAGTCAATAATCGATACCTAAAACTTGAATTGTACTAC
The DNA here is from genome assembly GCF_023897955.1 of Schistocerca gregaria. NCBI lineage: Eukaryota > Metazoa > Arthropoda > Insecta > Orthoptera > Acrididae > Schistocerca > Schistocerca gregaria. The sequence continues at coordinate 6,690,145 of NW_026061811.1, read as the reverse complement.
TTCTTACTGGCTCTGACATCAACTTAGGAGCTTCATCTGTGTTCTACTATGGTGCATTTAGTGTCTCCGCACACCGCAGCACGCGACATAGCTTTGCAGACGAAAAGTACTACCGTTTCAGAGAAAAGAGGGGCCAATGTGACGATCTGGCTTTAAGTCGATTCGATAACAAATGACGAAAACGGACGGATTTCTCAGGTTTTTACTACATATGAACACTTTTCACATTCTCCCGTGCATCTCGGCTGCTAGTCCGCCTTTTGATGCAGAATCTTAAGGTCCTAGCTCATGTCCAAGGCACCAAAGCCAGCTAAAAAGTCAATAATCGATACCTAAACCTTGAATTGTACTATATATTACTGGCTATTACATCAACTTAGAAGCTTCATCTGTGTTCTACTATGGTGCTTTTAGTGTCTCCGCACACCGCAGCACGCGACATAGCTTTGCAGACGATAAGTACAACCGTTTCAGAGAGAAGAGCAGCCAATGTGACGATCTGGCTTTAAGTACATTGGATAACAAATGACGAAAACGGACGGATTTCTCAGGTTTTTACTACATATTAACACTTTTCACATTCTCCCGTGCAACTCGGCTGCTAGTCCTCCTTTTGATGCAGAATCTTAAGGTCCTAGCTCATGTCCAAGGCACCAAAGCCAGCTAAAAAATCAATAATCGATACCTAAAACTTGAATTGTACTACTTCTTACTGGCTATTACATCAATTTAGAAGCTTCATCTGTGTTCTACTATGGTGCTTTTAGTGTCTCCGCATACCGCAGCACGCGACATAGCTTTGCAGACGATAAGTACAACCGTTTCAGGGATAAGATCGGCCAAGTGACGATCTGGCTTTAAGTCGATTCGATAACAAATGACGAAAACTGACAGATTTCTCAGGTTATTACTACATATGAACACTTGTCACATTCTCCCGTGCAACTCGGCTGCTAGTCCTCCTTTCATGCAGAATCTTAAGGTCATAGCTCATGTCCAAGGCACCAAAGCCAGCTAAAAAGTCAATAATCGATACCTAAAACTTGAATTGTACTACTTCTTACTGGCTATTACATCGACTTAAAACTTCATCTGTGTTCTACTATGGTGATTTTATTGTCTCCACATACCGCAGCACGCGACATAGCTTTGCAGACGATAAGTACAACCGTTTCAGAGAGAAGAGCTTCCAATGTGACGATCCGGCTTTAAGTCGATTCGATAACAAATGACGAAAACGGACGGATTTCTCGGGTTTCTACTACATATGAACACATTTCACATTCTCCCGTGCAACGCGGCTACTAGTGCTCCTTTCATGCAGAATCTTAAGGTCCTAGCTCATGTCCAAGGCACCAAAGCCAGCTAAAAAGTCAATAATCGATACCTAAAACTTGAATTGTACTACTTCTTACTGGCTCTGACATCAACTTAGAAGCTTCATCTGTGTTCTACTATGGTGCATTTAGTGTCTCCGCACACCGCAGCACGCGACATAGCTTTGCAGACGAAAAGTACTACCGTTTCAGAGAAAAGAGGGGCCAATGTGACGATCTGGCTTTAAGTCGATTCGATAACAAATGACGAAAACGGACGGATTTCTCAGGTTTTTACTACATATGAACACTTTTCACATTCTCCCGTGCAACTCGGCTGCTAGTCCTCCTTTTGATGCAGAATCTTAAGGTCCTAGCTCATGTCCAAGGCACCAAAGCCAGCTAAAAAATCAATAATCGATACCTAAAACTTGTATTGTACTACTTCTTACTGGCTATTACATCAAATTAGAAGCTTCATCTGTGTTCTACTGTGGTGGTTTCAGTGTCTTCGCCTACCGCAGCATACGACATAGCTTTGCAGACGATAAGTACAACCGTTTCAGAGAGAAGAGCGGCCAATGTGACGATCTGGCCATAAGTCGATTCGATAACAAATGACGAAAACGGATGGATTTCTCAGGTTTTTACTACATATGAACACTTTTCACATTCTCCCGTGCAACTCGGCTGCTAGTCCTCCTTTCATGCAGAATCTTAAGGTCCTAGCTCATGTCCAAGACACCAAAGCCAGCTAAAAAGTCAATAATCGATACCTAAAACTTCAGTTGTACTACTTCTTACTGGCTATTACATCAACTTAGAAGCTTCATCTGTGTTCTACCATGGTGCTTTTAGTGTCTGCGCATACCGCAGCACGCGACATAGCTTTGCAGACGATAAGTACAACCGTTTCAGAGAGAAGAGCGGCCAATGTGACGATCTGGCTTTAAGTCGATTCGATAACAAATGACGAAAACGGACGGATTTCTCAGGTTTTTACTACATATGAACACTTTTCACATTCTCCCCTGCAACTCGGCTGCTAGTCCTCCTTTCTTGCAGAATCTTAAGGTCCTAGCTCATGTCCAAGGCAACAAAGCCAGCTAAAATATCAATAATCCATACCTAAAACTTGAATTGTACTACTTCTTACTGGCTATTACATCGACTTAAAACTTCATCTGTGTTCTACTATGGTGATTTTATTGTCTCCACATACCGCAGCACGCGACATAGCTTTGCAGACGATAAGTACAACCGTTTCAGAGAGAAGAGCTTCCAATGTGACGATCCGGCTTTAAGTCGATTCGATAACAAATGACGAAAACGGACGGATTTCTCGGGTTTCTACTACATATGAACACATTTCACATTCTCTCGTGCAACGCGGCTACTAGTCCTCCTTTCATGCAGAATCTTAAGGTCCTAGCTCATGTCCAAGGCACCAAAGCCAGCTAAAAAGTCAATAATCGATACCTAAAACTTGAATTGTACTACTTCTTACTGGCTCTGACATCAACTTAGAAGCTTCATCTGTGTTCTACTATGGTGCATTTAGTGTCTCCGCACACCGCAGCACGCGACATAGCTTTGCAGACGAAAAGTACTACCGTTTCAGAGAAAAGAGGGGCCAATGTGACGATCTGGCTTTAAGTCGATTCGATAACAAATGACGAAAACGGACGGATTTCTCAGGTTTTTACTACATATGAACACTTTTCACATTCTCCCGTGCAACTCGGCTGCTAGTCCTCCTTTTGACGCAGAATCTTAAGGTCCTAGCTCATGTCCAAGGCACCAAAGCCAGCTAAAAAATCAATAATCGATACCTAAAACTTGTATTGTACTACTTCTTACTGGCTATTACATCAAATTAGAAGCTTCATCTGTGTTCTACTGTGGTGGTTTCAGTGTCTTCGCCTACCGCAGCATACGACATAGCTTTGCAGACGATAAGTACAACCGTTTCAGAGAGAAGAGCGGCCAATGTGACGATCTGGCCATAAGTCGATTCGATAACAAATGACGAAAACGGATGGATTTCTCAGGTTTTTACTACATGTGAACACTTTTCACATTCTCCCGTGCAACTCGGCTGCTAGTCCTCCTTTCATGCAGAATCTTAAGGTCCTAGCTCATGTCCAAGACACCAAAGACAGCTAAAAAGTCAATAATCGATACCTAAAACTTCAGTTGTACTACTTCTTACTGGCTATTACATCAACTTAGAAGCTTCATCTGTGTTCTACCATGGTGCTTTTAGTGTCTGCGCATACCGCAGCACGCGACATAGCTTTGCAGACGATAAGTACAACCGTTTCAGAGAGAAGAGCGGCCAATGTGACGATCTGGCTTTAAGTCGATTCGATAACAAATGACGAAAACGGACGGATTTCTCAGGTTTTTACTACATATGAACACTTTTCACATTCTCCCGTGCAACTCGGCTGCTAGTCCTCCTTTTGATGCAGAATCTTAAGGTCCTAGCTCATGTCCAAGGCACCAAAGCCAGCTAAAAAATCAATAATCGATACCTAAAACTTGTATTGTACTACTTCTTACTGGCTATTACATCAACTTAGAAGCTTCATCTGTGTTCTACTATGGTGCTTTTAGTGTCTCCGCATACCGCAGCACGCGACATAGCTATGAAGACGATACGTACAACCGTTTCAGAGAGAAGAGCGGCCAATGTGACGATCTGGCTTTAAGTCGATTCGATAACAAATGACGAAAACGGACGGATTTCTCAGGTTTTTACTACATATGAACACTTTTCACACTCTCCCGTGCAACGCGGCTGCTAGTCCTCCTTTCATGTAGTATCTTAAGGTGCTAGCTCATGTCCAAGGCACGAAAGCCAGCTAAAAAGTCAATAATCGATACCTAAAACTTGAATTGTACTACTTCTTACTGGCTATTACATCAAATTAGAAGCTTCATCTGTGTTCTACTGTGGTGGTTTCAGTGTCTCCGCCTACCGCAGCATACGACATAGCTTTGCAGACGATAAGTACAACCGTTTCAGAGAGAAGAGCGGCCAATGTGACGATCTGGCCATAAGTCGATTCGATAACAAATGACGAAAACGGATGGATTTCTCAGGTTTTTACTACATATGAACACTTTTCAGATTCTCCCGTGCAACTCGGCTGCTAGTCCTCCTTTCATGCAGAATCTTAAGGTCCTAGCTCATGTCCAAGACACCAAAGCCAGGTAAAAAGTCAATAATCGATACTTAAAACTTCAGTTGTACTACTTCTTACTGGCTATTACATCAACATAGAAGCTTCATCTGTTTTATACTATGGTGCTTTTAGTGTCTGCGCATACCGCAGCACGCGACATAGCTTTGCAGACGATAAGTACAACCGTTTCAGAGAGAAGAGCGGCCAATGTGACGATCTGGCTTTAAGTCGATTCGATAACAAATGACGAAAACGGACGGATTTCTCAGGTTTTTACTACATATGAACACTTTTCAGATTCTCCCGTGCAACTCGGCTGCTAGTCCTCCTTTCATGCAGAATCTTAAGGTCCTAGCTCATACCCAAGGCACCAAAGCCAGCTAAAAAGTCAATAATCCATACCTAAAACTTGAATTGTACTACTTCTTATTGTCTATTACATCATCTTAGAAGCTTCATCTGTGTTCTACTATGGTGATTTTAGTGTCTCCGCATACCGCAGCACGCGACTTAGCTTTGCAGACGATAAGTCCAACGTTTCAGAGAGAAGAGCGGCCAATGTGACGATCGGGCTTTAAGTCGATTCGATAACAAATGACGAAAACGGACGGATTTCTCAGGTTTTTACTACATATGAACACATTTCACATTCTCCCGTGCAACGCGGCTGCTAGTCCTCCTTTCATGCAGAATCTTAATGTCCTAGCTCATGTCCAAGGCACCAAAGCCAGCTAAAAAGTAAATAATCAGTACCTAAAACTTGAATTGTACTACTTCTTACTGGCTATTACATCAACTTAGAAGCTTCATCTGTGTTCTACTATGGTGCTTTTAGAGTCTCCGCATACCGCAGCACGTTACATAGCTTTGCAGACGATAAGTACAACCGTTTCAGAGAGAAGAGCGGACAATGTGACGATCTGGCTTTAAGTCGATTCGATAACAAATGACGAAAACGGACGGTTTTCTCAGGTTTTTCTACATATGAACACTTTTCACATTCTTCCCTGCAACTCGGCTGCTAGTCCTCCTTTCATGCAGATTCTTAAGGTCCTAGCTCATGTCCAAGGCATCAAAGCCAGCTAAAAAGTCAATAATCGATACCTAAAACTTGAATTGTACTATTTCTTACTGGCTATTACATCAAATTAGAAGCTTCATCTGTGTTCTACTGTGGTGGTTTCAGTGTCTCCGCCTACCGCAGCATACGACATAGCTTTGCAGACGATAAGTACAACCGTATCAGAGAGAAGAGCGGCCTATGTGACGATCTGGCTTTAAGTCGATTCGATAACAAATGACGAAAACGGACGGATTTCTCAGGTTTTTACTACATATGAACCCTTTTCATATTGTCCCGTGCAACTCGGCTGCTAGTCCTCCTTTCATGCAGAATCTTAAGGTCCTAGCTCATGTCCAAGGCACCAAATCCATCTAAGAAGTCAATAATCGATACCTAAAACTTGAATTGTACTACTTCTTACTGGCTATTACATCGACTTAGAAGCTTCATCTGTGTTCTACTATGTTGATTTTATTGTCTCCGCATACCGCAGCACGCGACTTAGCTTTGCAGACGATAAGTACAACCGTGTCACAGAGAAGAGCGGCCAATGTGACGATCGGTCTTTAAGTCGATTCGATAACAAATGACGAAAACGGACGGATTTCTCAGGTTTCTACTACATATGAACACATTTCACATTCTCCCATGCAACGCGGCTGCTAGTCCTCCTTTCATGCAGAATCTTAAGGTCCTAGCTCATGTCCAAGGCACCAAAGCCAGCTAAAAAGTCAATAATCGATACCTAAAACTTGAATTGTACTACTTCTTACTGGCTATTACATCAACTTAGAAGCTTCATCTGTGTTGTACAATGGTGCTTTTAGTGTCTGCGCATACCGCAGCACGCGACATAGCTTTGCAGACGATAAGTACAACCGTTTCAGAGAGAAGAGCGGCCAATGTGACGATCGGGCTTTATGTCGATTCGATAACAAATGACGAAAACGGACGGATTTCTCAGGTTTTTACTACATATGAACACATTTCACATTCTCCCGTGCAACGCGGCTGCTATCCCTCCTATCATGCAGAATCTTAAGGCCCTAGCTCATGTCCAAGGCACCAAAGCCAGCTAAAAAGTCAATAATCGATACCTAAAACTTCAGTTGTACTACTTCTTACTGGCTATTACATCAACTTAGAAGCTTCATCTGTTTTATACTATGGTGCTTTTAGTGTCTGCGCATACCGCAGCACGCGACATAGCTTTGCAGACGATAAGTACAACCGTTTCAGAGAGAAGAGCGGCCAATGTGACGATCTGGCCATAAGTCGATTCGATAACAAATGACGAAAACGGACGGATTTCTCGGGTTTTTACTACATATGAACACTTTTCAGATTCTCCCGTGCAACTCGGCTGCTAGTCCTCCTTTCATGCAGAATCTTAAGGTCCTAGCTCATGCCCAAGGCACCAAAGCCAGCTAAAAAGTCAATAATCCATACCTAAAACTTGAATTGCACTACTTCTTATTGTCTATTACATTATCTTAGAAGCTTCATCTGTGTTCTTCTATGGTGATTTTAGTGTCTCCGCATACCGCAGCACGCGACATAGCTTTGCAGACGATAAGTACAACCGTTTCAGAGAGAAGAGCGGCCAATGTGACGATCGGGCTTTAAGTCGATTCGAAAACAAATGACGAAAACGGACGGATTTCTCAGGTTTTTACTACATATGAACACATTTCACATTCTCCCGTGCAACTCGGCTGCTAGTCCTCCTTTCATGCAGAATCTTAATGTCCTAGCGCATGTCCAAGGCACCAAAGCCAGCTAAAAAGTAAATAATCAGTACCTAAAACTTGAATTGTACTACTTCTTACTGGCTATTACATCAACTTAGAAGCTTCATCTGTGTTCTACTATGGTGCTTTTAGAGTCTCCGCATACCGCAGCACGCGACATAGCTTTGCAGACGATAAGTACAGCCGTTTCAGAGAGAAGAGCGGCCAATGTGACGATCTGGCTTTAAGTCGATTCGATAACAAGTGACGAAAACGGACGGATTTCTCAGGTTTTTACTACATATGAACACTTTTCACATTCTTCCCTGCAACTCGGCTGCTAGTCCTCCTTTCATGCAGATTCTTAAGGTCCTAGCTCATGTCCAAGGCATCAAAGCCAGCTAAAAAGTCAATAATCGATACCTAAAACTTGAATTGTACTATTTCTTACTGGCTATTACATCAAATTAGAAGCTTCATCTGTGTTCTACTGTGGTGGTTTCAGTGTCTCCGCCTACCGCAGCATACGACATAGCTTTGCAGACGATAAGTACAACCGTTTCAGAGAGAAGAGCGGCCAATGTGACGATCTGGCTTTAAGCCGATTCGATAACAAATGACGAAAACGGACGGACTTCTCAGGTTTTTACTACATATGAACACTTTTCACATTCTCCCGTGCAACTCGGCTGCTAGTCCTCCTTTCATGCAGAATCTTAAGGTCCTAGCCCATGTCCAAGGCACCAAAGCCAGCTAAAAACTCAATAATCGATACCTAAAACTTGAATTGTACTACTTCTTACTGGCTATTACATCAACTTAGAAGCTTCATCTGTGTTCTACTATGGTGCTTTTAGTGTCTCCGCATACCGCATCACGCGACATAGCTTTGCAGGCGATAAGTACAACCGTTTCAGAGAGAAGAGCGGCCAATGTGACGATCTGGCTTTAAGTCGATTCGATAACAAATGACGAAAACGGACAGATTTCTCAGGTTTTTACTACATATGAACACTTTTCACATTCTCCCCTGCAACTCGGCTGCTAGTCCTCCTTTCATGTAGAATCTTAAGGTCCTAGGTCATGTCCAAGGCACCAAAGCCAGCTAAAAAGTCAATAATCGATACCTAAAACTTTAATTGTACAACTTCTTACTGGCTATTACATCATCATAGAAGCTTCATCTGTGTTCTACTATGGTGCTTTTAGTGTCTCTGCATACCGCAGCACGCGACATAGCTTTGCAGACGATAAGTACAACCGTTTCAGAGAGAAGAGCTGCCAATGTGACGATCTGGCTTTAAGTCGATTTGATAACAAATGACGAAAACGGACGGATTTCTCAGGTTTTTACTACATATGAACACTTTTCACATTCTCCCGTGCAACTCGGCTGCTAGTCCTCCTTTCATGCAGAATCTTAAGGTCCTAGCTCATGTCCAAGGCACCAAAGCCAGCTAAAAAGTCAATAATCGATACCTAAAACTTGAGTTGTACTACTTCTTACTGGCTATTACATCAACTTAGTAGCTTCATCTGTTTTATACTATGGTGCTTTTAGTGTCTGCGCATACCGCAGCACGCGACATAGCTTTGCAGACGATAAATACAACCGTTTCAGGGAGAAGAGCGGCCAATGTGACGATCTGGCTTTAAGTCGATTCGATAACAATTGACGAAAACGGACGGATTTCTCAGGTTTTTACTACATATGAACACTTTTCACATTCTCCCGTGCAACTCGGCTGCTAGTCCTCCTTTCATGCAGAATCTTAAAGTCCTAGCTCATGCCCAAGGCACCAAAGCCAGCAAAAAAGTAAATAATCAGTACCTAAAACTTGAATTGTACTACTTCTTACTGGCTATTACATCAACTTAGAAGCTTCATCTGTGTTCTACTATGGTGCTTTTAGTGTCTCCGCATACCGCAGCACGCGACATAGCTTTGCAGACGATAAGTACAACCGTTTCTGAGAGAAGAGCGGCCAATGTGACGATCTGGCTTTAAGTCGATTCGATAACAATTGACGAAAACGGACGGATTTCTCAGGTTTTTACTACATATGAACACTTTTCACATTCTCCCGTGCAACTACATCTACATCTACATGACTACTCTGGAATTCACATTTAAGTGTTTGGCAGAGGGTTCATCGAACCACAATCATACTATCTCTCTACTATTCCACTCCCGAACAGCGAGCGGGAAAAACGAACACCTAAACCTTTCTGTTCGAGCTCTGATTTCTCTTATTTTATTTTGATGATCATTCCTACCTATGTAGGTTGGGCTCAACAAAATATTTTCGCATTCGGAAGAGAAAGTTGGTGACTGAAATTTCGTAAAAAGGTCTCGCCGCGACGAAAAACGTCTATGCTGTAATGACTTCCATCCCAACTCGTGTATCATATCTGCCACACTCTCTCCCCTATAACGCGGTAATACAAAACGAGCTGCCCTTCTTTGCACCCTCTCGATGTCCTCCGTCAATCCCACCTGGTAAGGATCCCACACCGCACAGCAATATTCTAACAGAGGACGAACGAGTGTAGTGTAAGCTGTCTCTTTAGTGGACTTGTTGCATCTTCTAAGTGTCCTGCCAATGAAACGCAACCTTTGGCTCGCCTTCCCGACAATATTATCTATGTGGTCCTTCCAACTGAAGTTGTTTGTAATTTTAACACCCAGGTACTTAGTTGAATTGACAGCCTTGAGAATTGTACTATTTATCGAGTAATCGAATTCCAACGGATTTCGTTTGGAACTCATGTGGATCATCTCACACTTTTCGTTATTTAGCGTCAACTGCCACCTGACACACCATACAGCAATCTTTTCTAAATCGCTTTGCAGCTGATACTGGTCTTCGGATGACCTTACTAGACGGTAAATTACAGCATCATCTGCGAACAACCTAAGAGAACTGCTCAGATTGTCATCCAGGTCATTTATATAGATCAGGAACAGTAGAGGTCCCAGGACGCTTCCCTGGGGAACACCTGATATCACTTCAGTTTTACTCGATGATTTGCCGTCTATTACTACGAACTGCGACCTTCCTGACAGGAAATCACGAATCCAGTCGCACAATTGAGACGATACCCCATAGCTCCGCAGCTTGATTAGAAGTCGCTTGTGAGGAACGGTGTCAAAAGCTTTCCGGAAATCTAGAAATACGGAATCAACTTGAGATCCCCTGTCGATAGCGGCCATTACTTCGTGCGAATAAAGAGCTAGCTGCGTTGCACAAGAGCGATGTTTTCTGAAGCCATGCTGATTACGTGTCAATAGATCGTTCCCTTCGAGGTGATTCATAATGTTTGAATACAGTATATGCTCCAAAACCCTACTGCAAACCGACGTCAATGATATAGGTCTGTAGTTAAATGGATTACTCCTACTACCCTTTTTGAACACTGGTGCGCCCTGCGCAATTTTCCAATCTGTAGGTACAGATCTATCGGTGAGCGAGCGGTTGTATATGAGTGCTAAGTAGGGAGCTATAGTATCAGCGTAATCTGAAAGGAACCTAATCGGTATACAATCTGGACCTGAAGACTTGCCCGTATCAAGCGATTTGAGTTGCTTCGCAACCCCTAAGGTATCTACTTCTAAGAAACTCATGCTAGCAGATGTTCGTGTTTCAAATTCTGGAATATTCCATTCGTCTTCCCTGGTGAAGGAATTTCGGAAAACTGCGTTCAATAACTCCGCTTTAGCGGCGCAGTCGTCGATAACAGTACCATCGGCACTGCGCAGCGAAGGTATTGACTGCGTCTTGCCGCTTGTGTACTTTACATACGACCAGAATTTCTTCGGATTTTCTACCAAATTTCGAGACAATGTTTCGTTGTGGAACCTATTAAAGGCATCTCGCATCGAAGTACGTGCCAAATTTCGCGCGTCAGTAAATTTTAGCCCATCTTCAGGATTTCGCGTTCTTCTGAACTTCGCATGCTTTTTCCGTTGCCTTTGCAACAGCGTTCGGACCTTTTTTGTGTACCACGGGGGATCCGTTCCATCTCTTACCAATTTATGAGGTATGAATATCTCAATTGCTGTTGCTACTATATCTTTGAATTTGAGCCACATCTCGTCTACATTCGCATAGTCAGTTCGGAAGGAATGGAAATTGTCTTTTAGGAAGGCTTCTAGTGGTACTTTATCCGCTTTTTTAAATAAAATTATTTTGCGTTTGTTTCTGATGGATTTGGAAGAAATGGTATTGAGCCTAGCTACAATGACCTTGTGATCACTAATCCCTGTATCAGTCATGATGCTCTCTATCAGCTCTGGATTGTTTGTGGCCAAGAGGTCAAGTGTGTTTTCGCAACCATTTACAATTCGCGTGGGTTCGTGGACTAACTGCTCTAAATAATTTTCGGAGAATGCATTTAGGACAATCTCGGAAGACGTTTTGTGCCTACCACCGGTTTTGAACAAGTATTTTTGCCAACATACCGAGGGTAGGTTGAAGTCCCCACCAACTATAACCGTATGAGTGGGGTATTTATTTGTTACGAGACTCAAACTTTCTCTGAACTGTTCCGCAACTGTATCATCGGAGTCTGGGGGTCGGTAGAAGGAGCCAATTATTAACTTAATTCGGCTGTTAAGTATAACCTCCACCCACACCAATTCGCACAGAGTATCTACTTCGACTTCACTACAAGATAAACCACTACTGACAGACACCAACACTCCACCACCAATTCTGCCTAATCTATCTTTCCTGAACACCGTCTGAGACTTCGTAAAAATTTCTGCAGAACTTATTTCAGGCTTTAGCCAGCTTTCTGTACCTATAACGATATCAGCTTCTGTGCTTTCTATTAGCGCTTGAAGCTCAGGGACTTTTCCAGCGCAACTACAACAATTTACAACTATAATTCCGACTGTTCCTTGATCCAAGCACGTCCTGTAATTGCCAAGCACCCTTTGACATTGCAGCCCATCCCGCACTTTCCCGAGGCCTTCTAACCTAAAAAAACCGCCCAGTCCACGCCACACAGCCTCCGCTACCCGTGTAGCCGCCAGCTGAGTGTAGTGAACTCCTGACCTATTCAGCGGAACCCGAAACCCCACCACCCTATGGCGCAAGTCAAGGAATCTGCAGCCAATACGGTCGCAAAACCGTCTGAGCCTCTGATTCAGACCCTCCACCCGGCTCTGCACCAAAGGTCCGCAGTCGGTTCTGTCAACGATGCTGCAGATGGTGAGCTCTGCCTTCATCTCGTAAGCAAGACCGGCAGCCTTCACCAAATCAGATAGCCGCTGGAATCCAGAGAGAATTTCCTCAGATCCAAAGCGACACACGTCATTAGTGCCGACATGTGCCACCACCTGCAGCTGGCTGCACCCTGTGCTCTTCATGGCATCCGGAAGGACCCTTACGACATCAGGAATGACTCCTCCCGGAATGCACACGGAGTGCACACTGGATTTCTTCCCCTCCTTAGCCGCCATATCCCTAAGGGGCCCCATTACGCGCCTAACATTGGAGCTCCCAACTACCAGTAAGCCCAACCTCTGCGATTGCCCGGACCTTGAAGGCTGAGAATGATCCTCTGAAACAGGGCAGGCAGCTGCATCTGGCTCAGCCAGAGACAGTGCCTGAAACCGGTTTGTCAGACGCACCGGGGAGGCTTTCTGGTCAGCTTCCGGGGACGCCTTTCGCTGCCTGCCACGCCTTGGAACGACCTCCCAATCAACCACAGGCGAGGGCTCAGCCCCACTGCGGGCAGCAACCGGGGCAACCACAGCGGCAGACCGATCTGGGGACAGACGGGATGAGGTTGACATCCCCGTGATACCCGAGTCCGGCTCCCCACAGTGGTGCCCATTGGCAACAGCCTCAAGCTGCGCGACCGAAGTCAGCGCCGATTGCAGCTGTGAGCGAAGGGATGCCAAGTCAGCCCTCATCCGAACACAGCAATCGCAGTCCCTGTCCATTCTAATCGATGTTTAACAACAGTTACTGAAACACGAGTCGGTGCCTAGATAACGCAAGCGGAACACGCAAAGAATGTATCAACTAACCTGTACAAATGCCTAACGACTGCGCTACAATCTGCTGAATTTACGATTACAGTAACTAAAACTCGAAATTGCACCTCCTATACGAAACTCCCGCGCAATTTGAATAAGAATCTACGAAGTAAACACTAAAGCGCGATGCTACAACTGTCAAATACTATAATACGCCCGAAATATATGAATTAAACAATGCAAGTACCCAAAAACACGCAAAGAAATTAATTAAACTATGTAACAAATAAGTAAGCTAGGGTTATACGACTTGCTGCTGCAGCTGCTTATCCAACGGCGGCAGGGAGCACACTGACTGGCCAACCGACTCTGGCCGTTCACAACAAAAACAGAAGACAGACGACTACGCGAATTTACACTATTCAGGTACTAAGGCGCGATGCTACAACCCTCAAATACTATAATACGCCCGAAATATACGAATTAAACAATGCAAATACCCAAAAACACGCAAAGAAATTAATTAAACTATGTAACAAATAAGTAAGCTAGGGTTATACGACTTGCTGCTGCAGCTGCTTATCCAACGGCGGCAGGGAGCACACTCGGCTGCTAGTCCTCCTTTCATGCAGAATCTTAAGGTCCTAGCTCATGTCCAAGGCACCAAAGGCAGCTAAAAAGTCAATAATCGATACCTAAAACTTGAATTGTACTACTTCTTACTGGCTATTACATCAACTTAGAAGCTTCATCTGTGTTCTACTATGGTGCTTTTAGTGTCTCCGCATACCGCAGCACGCGACATAGCTTTGCAGACGATAAGTACAACCGTTTCAGAGAGAAGAGCGGCCAATGTGACGATCGGGCTTTAAGTCGATTCGATAACAAATGACGAAAACGGACGGATTTCTCAGGTTTTTACTACATATGAACACTTTTCAGATTCTCCCGTGCAACTCGGCTGCTAGTCCTCCTTTCATGCAGAATCTTAAGGTCCTAGCTCATGCCCAAGGCACCAAAGCCAGCTAAAAAGTCAATAATCCATACCTAAAACTTGAATTGTACTACTTCTTATTGTCTATTACATCATCTTAGAAGCTTCATCTGTGTTCTACTATGGTGATTTTAGTGTCTCCGCATACCGCAGCACGCGACATAGCTTTGCAGACGATAAGTACAACCGTTTCAGAGAGAAGAGCGGCCAATGTGACGATCGGGCTTTAAGTCGATTCGAAAACAAATGACGAAAACGGACGGATTTCTCAGGTTTTTACTACATATGAACACATTTCACATTCTCCCGTGCAACACGGCTGCTAGTCCTCCTTTCATGCAGAATCTTAATGTCCAAGCTCATGTCCAAGGCACCAAAGCCAGCTAAAAAGTAAATAATCAGTACCTAAAACTTGAATTGTACTACTTCTTACTGGCTATTACATCAACTTAGAAGCTTCATCTGTGTTCTACTATGGTGCTTTTAGAGTCTCCGCATACCGCAGCACGCGACATAGCTTTGCAGACGATAAGTACAACCGTTTCAGAGAGAAGAGCGGCCAATGTGACGATCTGGCTTTAAATCAATTCGATAACAAATGACGAAAACGGACGGATTTCTCAGGTTTTTACTACATATGAACACTTTTCACATTCTTCCCTGCAACTCGGCTGCTAGTCCTCCTTTCATACAGATTCTTAAGGTCCTAGCTCATGTCCAAGGCATCAAAGCCAGCTAAAAAGTCAATAATCGATACCTAAAACTTGAATTGTACTATTTCTTACTCTCTATTACATCAAATTAGAAGCTTCATCTGTGTTCTACTGTGGTGGTTTCAGTGTCTCCGCCTACCGCAGCATACGACATAGCTTTGCAGACGATAAGTACAACCGTTTCAGAGAGAAGAGCGGCCAATGTGACGATCTGGCTTTAAGCCGATTCGATAACAAATGACGAAAACGGACGGATTTCTCAGGTTTTTACTACATATGAACACTTTTCACATTCTCCCGTGCAACTCGGCTGATAGTGCTCCTTTCATGCAGAATCTTAAGGTCCTAGCTCATGTCCAAGGCACCAAAGCCAGCTAAAAAGTCAATAATCGATACCTAAAACTTGAATTGTACTACTTCTTAATGGCTATTACATCAACTTAGAAGCTTCATCTGTGTTCTACTATGGTGATTTTAGTGTCTCCGCATACCGCATCACGCGACATAGCTTTGCAGGCGATAAGTACAACCGTTTCAGAGAGAAGAGCGGCCAATGTGACGATCTGGCTTTAAGTCGATTCGATAACAAATGACGAAAACGGACGTATGTCTCAGGTTTTTACTACATATGAACACTTTTCACATTCTCCCCTGCAAATCGGCTGCTAGTCCTCTTTTCATGCAGAATCTTAAGGTCCTAGGTCATGTCCAAGGCACCAAAGCCAGCTAAAAAGTCAATAATCGATACCTAAAACTTTAATTGTACTACTTCTTACTGGCTATTACATCATCATAGAAGCTTCATCTGTGTTCTACTATGGTGCTTTTAGTGTCTCCGCATACCGCAGCACGCGACATAGCTTTGAAGACGATAAGTACAACCGTTTCAGAGAGAAGAGCGGCCAATGTGACGATCTGGCTTCAAGTCGATTCGATAACAAATGACGAAAACGGACGGATTTCTCAGGTTTTTACTACATTTGAATACTTTTCATATTCTCCCGTGCAACTCGGCTGCTAGTCCTCCTTTCATGCAGAATCTTAAGGTCCTAGCTCATGTCCAAGGCACCAAAGCCAACTAAAAAGTCAATAATCGATACCTCAAACTTGAATTGTAATACTTCTTACTGGCTATTACATCAACTTAGAAGCTTCATCTGTGTTCTACTATGGTGCTTTTAGTGTCTCCGCATACCGCAGCTCGCGACATAGCTTTGCAGGCGATAAGTACAACCGTTTCAGAGAGAAGAGCGGCCAATGTGACGATCTGGCTTTAAGTCGATTCGATAACAAATGACGAAAACGGACGGATTTCTCAGGTTTTTACTACATATGAACACTTTTCACATTCTCCCCTGCAACTCGGCTGCTAGTCCTCCTTTCATGCAGAATCTTAAGGTCCTTGGTAATGTCCAAGGCACCAAAGCCAGCTAAAAAGTCAATAATCGATACCTAAAACTTTAATTGTACTACTTCTTACTGGCTATTACATCATCATAGAAGCTTCATCTGTATTCTAATATGGTGCTTTTAGTGTCTCCGCATACCGCAGCACGCGACATAGCTTTGCAGACGATAAGTACAACCGTTTCAGAGAGAAGAGCGGCCAATGTGACGATCTGGCTTTAAGCCGATTCGATAACAAATGACGAAAACGGACGGATTTCTCAGGTTTTTACTACATATGAACACTTTTCACATTCTCCCGTGCAACTCGGCTGCTAGTCCTCCTTTCATGCAGAATCTTAAGGCCCTAGCTCATGTCCAAGGCACCAAAGCCAGCTAAAAAGTCAATAATCGATACCTTAAACTTGAATTGTACTACTTCTTAATGGCTATTACATCATCATAGAAGCTTCATCTGTGTTCTACTATGGTGCTTTTAGTGTCTCCGCATACCGCATCACGCGACATAGCTTTGCAGGCGATAAGTACAACCGTTTCAGAGAGAATAGCGGCCAATGTGACGATCTGGCTTTAAGTCGATTCGATAACAAATGACGAAAACGGACGGATTTCTCAGGTTTTTACTACATATGAACACTTTTCACATTCTCCCCTGCAACTCGGCTGCTAGTCCTCCTTTCATGCAGACTCTTAAGGTCCTAGGTCATGTCCAAGGCACCAAAGCCAGCTAAAAAGTCAATAATCGATACCCAAAACTTTAATTGTACTACTTCTTACTGGCTATTACATCATCATAGAAGCTTCATCTGTGTTCTACTATGGTGCGTTTAGTGTCTCCGCATACCGCAGCACGCGACATAGCTTTGCAGACGATAAGTACAACCGTTTCAGAGAGAAGAGCGGCCAATGTGACGATCTGGCTTTAAGTCGATTCGATAACAAATGACGAAAACGGACGGATTTCTCAGGTTTTTACTACATATGAACACTTTTCATATTGTCCCGTGCAACTCGGCTGCTAGTCCTCCTTTCATGCAGAATCTTAAGGTCCTAGCTCATGTCCAAGGCCCCAAATCCATCTAAGAAGTCAATAATCGATACCTAAAACTTGAATTGTACTACTTCTTACTGGCTATTACATCGACTTAGAAGCTTAATCTGTTTTCTACTATGGTGCATTTAGTGTCTCCGCATACCGCAGCACGCCACATAGCTTTGCAGACGATAAGTACAGCCGTTTCAGAGAGAAGAGCGGCCAAGTGACGATCTGGCTTTAAGGCGATTCGATAACAAATGACGAAAACGGACGGATTTCTCAGGTTTTTACTAGATATGAACACTTTTCATATTGTCCCGTGCAACTCGGCTGCTAGTCCTCCTTTCATGCAGAATCTTAAGGTCCTAGCTCATGTCCAAGGCACCAAAGCCAGCTAAAAAGTCAATAATCGATACCTAAAACTTGCGTTGTACTACTTCTTACTGGCTATTACATCAACTTAGAAGCTTCATCTGTTTTATACTATGGTGCTTTTAGTGTCTGCGCATACCGCAGCACGCGACATAGCTTTGCAGACGATAAGTACAACCGTTTCAGAGAGAAGAGCGGCCAATGTGACGATCTGGCTTTAAGTCGATTCGATAACAATTGACGAAAACGAACGGATTTCTCAGGTTTTTACTACATATGAACACTTTTCACATTCTCCCGTGCAACTCGGCTGCTAGTCCTCCTTTCATGCAGATTCTTAAGGTCGTAGCTCACGTCCAAGGCACCAAAGCCAGCTAAAAAGTCAATAATCGATACCTAAAACTTGAATTGTACTACTTCTTACTGGCTATTACATCAACTTGGAAGCTTCATCTGTGTTCTACTATGGTGGTTTTAGTGTCTCCGCATACCGCAGCACGCGACATAGCTTTGCAGACGATAAGTACAACCGTTTCAGAGAGAAGAGCGGCCAATGTGACGATCTGGCTTTAAGTCGATTCGATAACAAATGACGAAAACGGACGGATTTCTCAGGTTTTTACTACATATGAACACTTTTCACATTCTCCCCTGCAACTCGGCTGCTAGTCCTCCTTTCTTGCAGAATCTTAAGGTCCTAGCTCATGTCCAAGGCAACAAAGCCAGCTAAAAAATCAATAATCGATACCTAAAACTTGAATTGTACTACTTCTTACTGGCTATTACATCAACTTAGAAGCTTCATCTGTGTTCTACTATGGTGCTTTTAGTGTCTCCGCATACCGCAGCACGCGACATAGCTTTGAAGACGATAAGTACAACCGTTTCAGAGAGAAGAGCGGCCAATGTGACGATCTGGCTTTAAGTCGATTCGATAACAAATGACGAAAACGGACGGATTTCTCAGGTTTTTACTACATATGAACACTTTTCACATTCTCCCGTGCAACTCGGCTGCTAGTCCTCCTTTCATGCAGAATCTTAAGGTCCTTGGTCATGTCCAAGGCACCAAAGCCAGCTAAAAAGTCAATAATCGATACCTAAAACTTTAATTGTACTACTTCTTACTGGCTATTACATCATCATAGAAGCTTCATCTGTGTTCTACTATGGTGCTTTTAGTGTCTCCGCATACCGCAGCACGCGACATAGCTTTGCAGACGATAAGTACAACCGTTTCAGAGAGAAGAGCGGCCAATGTGACGATCTGGCTTTAAGTCGATTCGATAACAAATGACGAAAACGGACGGATTTCTCAGGTTTTTACTACATATGAACACTTTTCAGATTCTCCCGTGCAACTCGGCTGCTAGTCCTCCTTTCATGCAGAAACTGAAGGTCCTAGCTCATGTCCAAAGCACCAAAGCCAGCTAAAAAGTCAATAATCAGTACCTAAAACTTGAATTGTACTACTTCGTACTGGCTATTACATCAACTTAGAAGCTTAATCTGTTTTCTACTATGGTGCATTTAGTGTCTCCGCATACCGCAGCACGCCACATAGCTTTGCAGACGATAAGTACAGCCGTTTCAGAGAGAAGAGCGGCCAAGTGACGATCTGGCTTTAAGGCGATTCGATAACAAATGACGAAAACGGACGGATTTCTCAGGTTTTTACTAGATATGAACACTTTTCATATTGTCCCGTGCAACTCGGCTGCTAGTCCTCCTTTCATGCAGAATCTTAAGGTCCTAGCTCATGTCCAAGGCACCAAATCCATCTAAGAAGTCAATAATCGATACCTAAAACTTGAATTGTACTACTTCTTACTGGATATTACATCGACTTAGAAGCTTCATCTGTGTTCTACTATGGTGATTTTATTGTCTCCGCATACCGCAGCACGCGACTTAGCTTTGCAGACGATAAGTACAACCGTTTCAGAGAGAAGAGCGGCCAATGTGACGATCTGGCTTTAAGTCGATTCGATAACAATTGACGAAAACGAACGGATTTCTCAGGTTTTTACTACATATGAACACTTTTCACATTCTCCCGTGCAACTCGGCTGCTAGTCCTCCTTTCATGCAGATTCTTAAGGTCGTAGCTCACGTCCAAGGCACCAAAGCCAGCTAAAAAGTCAATAATCGATACCTAAAACTTGAATTGTACTACTTCTTACTGGCTATTACATCAACTTGGAAGCTTCATCTGTGTTCTACTATGGTGGTTTTAGTGTCTCCGCATACCGCAGCACGCGACATAGCTTTGCAGACGATAAGTACAACCGTTTCAGAGAGAAGAGCGGCCAATGTGACGATCTGGCTTTAAGTCGATTCGATAACAAATGACGAAAACGGACGGATTTCTCAGGTTTTTACTACATATGAACACTTTTCACATTCTCCCCTGCAACTCGGCTGCTAGTCCTCCTTTCTTGCAGAATCTTAAGGTCCTAGCTCATGTCCAAGGCAACAAAGCCAGCTAAAAAATCAATAATCGATACCTAAAACTTGAATTGTACTACTTCTTACTGGCTATTACATCAACTTAGAAGCTTCATCTGTGTTCTACTATGGTGCTTTTAGTGTCTCCGCATACCGCAGCACGCGACATAGCTTTGAAGACGATAAGTACAGCCGTTTCAGAGAGAAGAGCGGCCAATATGACGATCTGGCTTTAAGTCGATTCGATAACAAATGACGAAAACGGACGGATTTCTCAGGTTTTTACTACATTTGAATACTTTTCATATTCTCCCGTGCAACTCGGCTGCTAGTCCTCCTTTCATGCAGAATCTTAAGGTCCTAGCTCATGTCCAAGGCACCAAAGCCAGCTAAAAAGTCAATAATCGATACCAAAAACTTGAATTGTAATACTTCTTACTGGCTATTACATCAACTTAGAAGCTTCATCTGTGTTCTACTATGGTGCTTTTAGTGTCTCCGCATACCGCAGCTCGCGACATAGCTTTGCAGGCGATAAGTACAACCGTTTCAGAGAGAAGAGCGGCCAATGTGACGATCTGGCTTTAAGTCGATTCGATAACAAATGACGAAAACGGACGGATTTCTCAGGTTTTTACTACATATGAACACTTTTCACATTCTCCCGTGCAACTCGGCTGCTAGTCCTCCTTTCATGCAGAATCTTAAGGTCCTTGGTCATGTCCAAGGCACCAAAGCCAGCTAAAAAGTCAATAATCGATACCTAAAACATTAATTGTACTACTTCTTACTGGCTATTACATCATCATAGAAGCTTCATCTGTGTTCTACTATGGTGCTTTTAGTGTCTCCGCATACCGCAGCACGCGACATAGCTTTGCAGACGATAAGTACAACCGTTTCAGAGAGAAGAGCAGCCAATGTGACGATCTGGCTTTAAGTCGATTCGATAACAAATGACGAAAACGGACGGATTTCTCAGGTTTTTACTACATATGAACACTTTTCAGATTCTCCCGTGCAACTCGGCTGCTAGTCCTCCTTTCATGCAGAAACTGAAGGTCCTAGCTCATGTCCAAAGCACCAAAGCCAGCTAAAAAGTCAATAATCAGTACCTAAAACTTGAATTGTACTACTTCGTACTGGCTATTACATCAACTTAGAAGCTTAATCTGTTTTCTACTATGGTGCATTTAGTGTCTCCGCATACCGCAGCACGCCACATAGCTTTGCAGACGATAAGTACAGCCGTTTCAGAGAGAAGAGCGGCCAAGTGACGATCTGGCTTTAAGGCGATTCGATAACAAATGACGAAAACGGACGGATTTCTCAGGTTTTTACTAGATATGAACACTTTTCATATTGTCCCGTGCAACTCGGCTGCTAGTCCTCCTTTCATGCAGAATCTTAAGGTCCTAGCTCATGTCCAAGGCACCAAATCCATCTAAGAAGTCAATAATCGATACCTAAAACTTGAATTGTACTACTTCTTACTGGATATTACATCGACTTAGAAGCTTCATCTGTGTTCTACTATGGTGATTTTATTGTCTCCGCATACCGCAGCACGCGACTTAGCTTTGCAGACGATAAGTACAACCGTTTCAGAGAGAAGAGCGGCCAATGTGACGATCGGGCTTTAAGTCGATTCGATAACAAATGACGAAAACGGACGGATTTCTCAGGTTTCTGCTACATATGAACACATTTCACATTCTCCCGTGCAACGCGGCTGCTAGTCCTCCTTTCATGCAGAATCTTAAGGTCCTAGCTCATGCCCAAGGCTCCAAAGCCAGCTAAAAAGTCAATAATCAGTAGCTAAAACTTGAGTTGTACTACATCTTACTGGCTATTACATCAACTTAGAAGCTTCATCTGTTTTATACTATGGTGCTTTTAGTGTCTGCGCATACCGCAGCACGCGACATAGCTTTGCAGACGATAAGTACAACCGTTTCAGAGAGAAGAGCGGCCAATGTGACGATCTGGCTTTAAGTCGATTCGATAACAAATGACGAAAACGGACCGATTTCTCAGGTTTTTACTACATATGAACACTTTTCACATTCTCCCGTGCAACTCGGCTGCTAGTCCTCCTTTCATGCAGAATCTTAAGGTCCTAGCCCATGCCCAAGGCACCAAAGCCAGCTAAAAAGTCAATAATCGATACCTAAAACTTGAATTGTACTAGTTCTTACTGGCTATTACATCAACTTAGAAGCTTCATCTGTGTTCTACTATGGTGCTTTTAGTGTCTCCGCATACCGCAGCACGCGACATAGCTTTGAAGACGATAAGTACAGCCGTTTCAGAGAGAAGAGCGGCCAATGTGACGATCTGGCTTTAAGTCGATTCGATAACAAATGACGAAAACGGACGGATTTCTCAGGTTTTTACTACATTTGAATACTTTTCATATTCTCCCGTGCAACTCGGCTGCTAGTCCTCCTTTCATGCAGAAATTGAAGGTCCTAGCTCATGTCCAAAGCACCAAAGCCAGCTAAAAAGTCAATAATCAGTACCTAAAACTTGAATTGTACTACTTCGTACTGGCTATTACATCAACTTAGAAGCTTAATCTGTTTTCTACTATGGTGCATTTAGTGTCTCCGCATACCGCAGCACGCTACATAGCTTTGCAGACGATAAGTACAGCCGTTTCAGAGAGAAGAGCGGCCAAGTGACGATCTGGCTTTAAGGCGATTCGATAACAAATGACGAAAACGGACGGATTTCTCAGGTTTTTACTAGATATGAACACATTTCATATTGTCCCGTGCAACTCGGCTGCTAGTCCTCCTTTCATGCAGAATCTTAAGGTCCTAGCTCATGTCCAAGGCACCAAATCCATCTAAGAAGTCAATAATCGATACCTAAAACTTGAATTGTACTACTTCTTACTGGATATTACATCGACTTAGAAGCTTCATCTGTGTTCTACTATGGTGATTTTATTGTCTCCGCATACCGCAGCACGCGACTTAGCTTTGCAGACGATAAGTACAACCGTTTCAGAGAGAAGAGCGGCCAATGTGACGATCGGGCTTTAAGTCGATTCGATAACAAATGACGAAAACGGACGGATTTCTCAGGTTTCTGCTACATATGAACACATTTCACATTCTCCCGTGCAACGCGGCTGCTAGTCCTCCTTTCATGCAGAATCTTAAGGTCCTAGCTCATGCCCAAGGCTCCAAAGCCAGCTAAAAAGTCAATAATCAGTAGCTAAAACTTGAGTTGTACTACATCTTACTGGCTATTACATCAACTTAGAAGCTTCATCTGTTTTATACTATGGTGCTTTTAGTGTCTGCGCATACCGCAGCACGCGACATAGCTTTGCAGACGATAAGTACAACCATTTCAGAGAGAAGAGCGGCCAATGTGACGATCTGGCTTTAAGTCGATTCGATAACAAATGACGAAAACGGACGGATTTCTCAGGTTTTTACTACATATGAACACTTTTCACATTCTCCCGTGCAACTCGGCTGCTAGTCCTCCTTTCATGCAGAATCTTAAGGTCCTAGCTCATGCCCAAGGCACCAAAGCCAGCTAAAAAATCAATAATCGATACCTAAAACTTGAATTGTACTACTTCTTACTGGCTATTACATCAACTTAGAAGCTTCATCTGTGTTCTACTATGGTGCTTTTAGTGTCTCCGCATACCGCAGCATGCGACATAGCTTTGCAGACGATAAGTACAACCGTTTCAGAGAGAAGAGCGGCCAATGTGACGATCTGGCTTTAAGTCGATTCGATAACAATTGACGAAAACGAACGGAGTTCTCAGGTCTTTACTACATATGAACACTTTTCACATTCTCCCGTGCAACTCGGCTGCTAGTCGTCCTTTCATGCAGATTCTTAAGGTCCTAGCTCATGTCCAAGGCACCAAAGCCAGCTAAAAAGTCAATAATCGATACCTAAAATTTGAAATGTACTACTTCTTACTGGCTATTACATCTACTTAGAAGCTTCATCTGTGTTCTACTATGGTGATTTTATTGTCTCCGCATACCGCAGCACGCGACATAGCTTGGAAGACGATAAGTACAACCGTTTCAGAGAGAAGAGCGGCCAATGTGACGATCTGGCTTTAAGTCGATTCGATAACAAATGACGAAAACGGACGGATTTCTCAGGTTTTTACTACATATGAACACTTTTCACATTCTCCCCTGCAACTCGGCTGCTAGTCCTCCTTTCTTGCAGAATCTTAAGGTCCTAGCTCATGTCCAAGGCAACAAAGCCAGCTAAAATATCAATAATCCATACCTAAAACTTGAATTGTACTACTTCTTACTGGCTATTACATCATCATAGAAGCTTCATCTGTGTTCTACTATGGTGCTTTTAGTGTCTCCGCATACCGCAGCACGCGACATAGCTTTGAAGACGATAAGTACAACCGTTTCAGAGAGAAGAGGGGCCAATGTGACGATCTGGCTTTAAGTCAATTCGATAACAAATGACGAAAACGGACGGATTTCTCAGGTTTTTACTACATATGAACACTTTTCACATTCTCCCGTGCAACTCGGCTGCTAGTCCTCCTTTCATGCAGAATCTTAAGGTCCTAGCTCATGTTCAAGGCACCAAAGCCAGCTAAAAAGTCAATAATCGATACCTAAAACTTGAATTGTACTACTTCTTACTGGCTATTACATCATCTTAGAAGCTTCATCTGTGTTCTGCTATGGTGCTTTTAGTGTCTCCGCATACCGCAGCACGCGACAAAGCTTTCCAGACGATAAGTACAACCGTTTCAGAGAGAAGAGCAGCCAATGTGACGATCTGGCTTTAAGTCGATTCGATAACAAATGACGAAAACGGACGGATTTCTCAGGTTTTCACTACATATGAACACTTTTCACATTCTCCTATCCAACGCGGCTGCTAGTCCTCCTTTCATGCAGAATCTTAAGGTCCTAGCTCATGTCCAAGGCACCAAAGCCAGCTAAAAAGTCAATAATCGATACCTAAAACTTAAATTGTACTACTTCTTACTGGCTATTACATCATCATAGAAGCTTCATCTGTGTTCTACTATGGTGCTTTAGTGTCTCCGCATACCGCAGCACGCGACATAGCTTTGCAGACGATAAGTACAACCGTTTCAGAGAGAAGAGCGGCCAATGTGACGATCTGGCTTTAAGTCGATTCGATAACAAATGACGAAAACGGACGGATTTCTCAGGTTTTTACTACATATGAACACTTTTCACATTCTCCCTTGCAACTCGGCTGCTAGTCCTTCTTTCATGCAGAATCTTAAGGTCCTAGCTCATGTCCAAGGCACCAAAGCCAGCTAAAAAGTCAATAATCAGTACCTAAAACTTGAATTGTACTACTTCTTACTGGCTATTACATCGACTTAGAAGCTTCATCTGTGTTCTACTATGGTGATTTTATTGTCTCCGCATTCCGCAGCACGCGACATAGCTTTGCAGACGATAAGTACGACCGTTTCAGAGAGAAGAGCGGCCAATGTGACGATCGGGCTTTAAGTCGATTCGATAACAAATGACGAAAACGGACGGATTTCTCAGGTTTCTACTACATATGAACACATTTCACATTCTCCCGTGCAACGCGGCTGCTAGTCTTCCTTTAATGCAGAATCTTAAGGTCCTAGCTCATGTCCAAGGCACCAAAGCCAGCTAAAAAGTCAATAGTCGATACCTAAAACTTGAATTGTACTACTTCTTACTGGCTATTACATCAACTTAGAAGCTTCATCTGTGTTCTACCATGGTGCTTTTAGTGTCTCCGCACACCGCAGTACGCGACATAGCTTTGCAGACGATAAGTACAACCGTTTCAGAGAAAAGAGGGGCCAATGTGACGATCTGGCTTTAAGTCGATTCGATAACAAATGACGAAAACGGACGGATTTCTCAGGTTTTTACTACATATGAACACTTTTCACATTCTCCCGTGCAACTCGGCTGCTAGTCCTCCTTTCATGCAGAATCTTAAGGTCCTAGCTCATGTCAAAGGCACCAAAGCCAGCTAAAAAGTCGATAATCGATACCTTAAACTTGAATTGTACTACTTCTTACTGGCTATTACATCATCATAGAAGCTTCATATGTGTTCTACTATGGTGCTTTTAGTGTCTCCGCATACCGCAGCACGCGACATAGCTTTGCAGGCGATAAGTACAACCGTTTCATAGAGAAGAGCGGCCAATGTGACGATCTGGCTTTAAGTCGATTCGATAACAAATGACGAAAACGGACGGATTTCTCAGGTTTTTACTACATATGAACACTTTTCACATTCTCCCATGCAACTCGGCTGCTAGTCCTCCTTTCATGCAGAATCTTAAGGTCCTAGCTCATGTCCAAGGCACCAAAGCCAGCTAAAAAGTCAATAATCAGTAGCTAAAACTTGAATTGTACTACTTCTTACTGGCTATTACATCGACTTAGAAGCTTCATCTGTGTTCTACTATGGTGATTTTATTGTCTCCGCATACCGCAGCACGCGACATAACTTTGCAGACGATAAGTACAACCGTTTCAGAGAGAAGAGCGGCCAATGTGACGATCTGGCTTTAAGTCGATTCGATAACAAATGACGAAAACGGACGGATTTCCCAGGTTTCTACTACATATGAACACATTTCACATTCTCCCGTGCAACGCGGCTGCTAGTCCTCCTTTAATGCAGAATCTTAAGGTCCTAGCTCATGTCCAAGGCACAAAAGCCAGCTAAAAATTCAATAATCGATACCTAAAACTTGAATTGTAGTACTTCTTACTGGCTATTACATCAACTTAGAAGCTTCATCTGTGTTCTACCATGGTGCTTTTAGTGTCTCCGCACACCGCAGTACGCGACATAGCTTTGCAGACGATAAGTACAACCGTTTCAGAGAAAAGAGGGGCCAATGTGACGATCTGGCTTTAAGTCGATTCGATAACAAATGACGAAAACGGACGGATTTCTCAGGTTTTTACTACATATGAACACTTTTCACATTCTCCCGTGCAACTCGGCTGCTAGTCCTCCTTTCATGCAGAATCTTAAGGTCCTAGCTCATGTCCAAGGCACCAAAGCCAGCTAAAAAGTCAATAATCGATACCTAAAACTTGAATTGTACTACTTCTTACTGGCTATTACATCAACTTAGAAGCTTCATCTGTGTTCTACTATGGTGCTTTTAGTGTCTCCGCATACCGCATCACGCGACATAGCTTTGCAGGCGATAAGTACAACCGTTTCAGAGAGAAGAGCGGCCAATGTGACGATCTGGCTTTAAGTCGATTCGATAACAAATGAAGAAAACGGACGGATTTCTCAGGTTTTTACTACATTTGAATACTTTTCATATTCTCCCGTGCAGCTCAGCTGCCAGTCCTCCTTTCATGCAGAATCTTAAGGTCCTAGCTCATGTCCAAGGCACCAAAGCCAACTAAAAAGTCAATAATCAGTACCTAAAACTTGAATTGTACTACTTCTTACTGGCTATTACATCAAATTAGAAGCTTCATCTGTGTTCTACTGTGGTGGTTTCAGTGTCTCCGTCTACCGCAGCATACGACATAGCTTTGCAGACGATAAGTACAACCGTTTCAGAGAGAAGAGCGGCCAATGTGACGATCTGGCTTTAAGTCGATTCGATAACAAATGACGAAAACGGACGGATTTCTCAGGTTTTTACTACATATGAACACTTTTCACATTCTCCCGTGCAACTCGGCTGCTAGTCCTCCTTTCATGCAGATTCTTAAGGTCCTAGCTCATGTCCAAGGCACCAAAGCCAGCTAAAAAGTAAATAATCAGTACCTAAAACTTGAATTGTACTACTTCTTACTGGCTATTACATCAAATTAGAAGCTTCATCTGTGTTCTACTGTGGTGGTTTCAGTGTCTCCGCCTACCGCAGCATACGACATAGCTTTGCAGACGATAAGTACAACCGTTTCAGAGAGAAGAGCGGCCAATGTGACGATCTGGCTTTAAGTCGATTCGATAACAAATGACGAAAACGGACGGATTTCTCAGGTTTTTACTACATATGAACACTTTTCACATTCTCCCGTGCAACTCGGCTGCTAGTCCTCCTTTCATGCAGATTCTTAAGGTCCTAGCTCATGTCCAAGGCAACAAAGCCAGCTAAAAAATCAATAATCGATACCTAAAACTTGAATTGCACTACTTCTTACTGGCTATTACATCATCTTAGAAGCTTCATCTGTGTTCTACTATGGTGCTTTCAGTGTCTCCGCATACCGCAGCACGCGACAAAGCTTTGAAGACGATAAGTACAACCGTTTCAGAGAGAAGAGCAGCCAATGTGACGATCTGGCTTTAAGTCGATTCGATAACAAATGACGAAAACGGACGTATTTCTCAGGATTTTACTACATATGAACACATTTCACATTCTCCCGTGCAACGCGGCTGCTAGTCCTCCTTTCATGCAGAATCTTAAGGTCCTAGCTCATGTCCAAGGCACCAAAGCCAGCTAAAAATCAATAATCGATACCTAAAACATGAATTGTAATACTTCTTACTGGCTATTACATCATCATAGAAGCTTCATCTGTGTTCTACTATGGTGCTTTTAGTGTCTCCGCATACCGCAGCACGCGACATAGCTTTGCAGACGATAAGTACAAACGTTTCAGAGAGAAGAGCGGCCAATGTGACGATCGGGCTTTAAGTCGATTCGATAACAAATGACGGAAACAGACGGATTTCTCAAGTTTTTACTACATATGAACACATTTCACATTCTCCCGTGCAACGCGGCTGCTAGTCCTCCTTTCATGCAGAATCTTAAGGTCCTAGCTCATGTCCAAGGCACCAAAGCCAGCTAAAAAGTAAATAATCAGTACCTAAAACTTTAATTGTACTACTTCTTACTGGCTATTACATCATCATAGAAGCTTTATCTGTGTTCTACTATGGTGCTTTTAGTGTCTCCGCATACCGCAGCACGCGACATAGCTTTGAAGACGATAAGTACAACCGTTTCAGAGAGAAGAGGGGCCAATGTGACGATCTGGCTTTAAGTCGATTCGATAACAAATGACGAAAACGGACGGATTTCTCAGGTTTTTACTACATATGAACACTTTTCACATTCTCCCGTGCAACTCGGCTGCTAGTCCTCCTTTCATGCAGAATCTTAAGGTCCTAGCTCATGTCCAAGGCACCAAAGCCAGCTAAAAAGTCAATAATCGATACCTAAAACTTGAATTGTACTACTTCTTACTGGCTATTACATCATCTTAGAAGCTTCATCTGTGTTCTGCTATGGTGCTTTTAGTGTCTCCGCATACCGCAGCACGCGACAAAGCTTTCCAGACGATAAGTACAACCGTTTCAGAGAGAAGAGCAGCTAATGTGACGATCTGGCTTTAAGTCGATTCGATAACAAATGACGAAAACGGACGGATTTCTCAGGTTTTCACTACATATGAACACTTTTCACATTCTCCTATCCAACGCAGCTGCTAGTCCTCCTTTCATGCAGAATCTTAAGGTCCTAGCTCATGTCCAAGGCACCAAAGCCAGCTAAAAAGTCAATAATCGATACCTAAAACTTGAATTGTACTACTTCTTACTGGCTATTACATCATCATAGAAGCTTCATCTGTGTTCTACTATGGTGCTTTAGTGTCTCCGCATACCGCAGCACGCGACATAGCTTTGCAGACGATAAGTACAACCGTTTCAGAGAGAAGAGCGGCCAATGTGACGATCTGGCTTTAAGTCGATTCGATAACAAATGACGAAAACGGACGGATTTCTCAGGTTTTTACTACATATGAACACTTTTCACATTCTCCCTTGCAACTCGGCTGCTAGTCCTTCTTTCATGCAGAATCTTAAGGTCCTAGCTCATGTCCAAGGCACCAAAGCCAGCTAAAAAGTCAATAATCAGTACCTAAAACTTGAATTGTACTACTTCTTACTGGCTATTACATCGACTTAGAAGCTTCATCTGTGTTCTACTATGGTGATTTTATTGTCTCCGCATTCCGCAGCACGCGACATTGCTTTGCAGACGATAAGTACAACCGTTTCAGAGAGAAGAGCGGCCAATGTGACGATCTGGCTTTAAGTCGATTCGATAACAAATGACGAAAACGGACGGATTTCTCAGGATTCTACTACATATGAACACATTTCACATTCTCCCGTGCAACGCGGCTGCTAGTCTTCCTTTAATGCAGAATCTTAAGGTCCTAGCTCATGTCCAAGGCACCAAAGCCAGCTAAAAAGTCAATAGTCGATACCTAAAACTTGAATTGTACTACTTCTTACTGGCTATTACATCAACTTAGAAGCTTCATCTGTGTTCTACCATGGTGCTTTTAGTGTCTCCGCACACCGCAGTACGCGACATAGCTTTGCAGACGATAAGTACAACCGTTTCAGAGAAAAGAGGGGCCAATGTGACGATCTGGCTTTAAGTCGATTCGATAACAAATGACGAAAACGGACGGATTTCTCAGGTTTTTACTACATATGAACACTTTTCACATTCTCCCGTGCAACTCGGCTGCTAGTCCTCCTTTCATGCAGAATCTTAACGTCCTAGCTCATGTCAAAGGCACCAAAGCCAGCTAAAAAGTCGATAATCGATACCTTAAACTTGAATTGTACTACTTCTTACTGGCTATTACATCATCATAGAAGCTTCATATGTGTTCTACTATGGTGCTTTTAGTGTCTCCGCATACCGCAGCACGCGACATAGCTTTGCAGAAGATAAGTACAACCGTTTCATAGAGAAGAGCGGCCAATGTGACGATCTGGCTTTAAGTCGATTCGATAACAAATGACGAAAACGGACGGATTTCTCAGGTTTTTACTACATATGAACACTTTTCACATTCTCCCATGCAACTCGGCTGCTAGTCCTCCTTTCATGCAGAATCTTAAGGTCCTAGCTCATGTCCAAGGCACCAAAGCCAGCTAAAAAGTCAATAATCAGTAGCTAAAACTTGAATTGTACTACTTCTTACTGGCTATTACATCGACTTAGAAGCTTCATCTGTGTTCTACTATGGTGATTTTATTGTCTCCGCATACCGCAGCACGCGACATAACTTTGCAGACGATAAGTACAACCGTTTCAGAGAGAAGAGCGGCCAATGTGACGATCTGGCTTTAAGTCGATTCGATAACAAATGACGAAAACGGACGGATTTCCCAGGTTTCTACTACATATGAACACATTTCACATTCTCCCGTGCAACGCGGCTGCTAGTCCTCCTTTAATGCAGAATCTTAAGGTCCTAGCTCATGTCCAAGGCACCAAAGCCAGCTAAAAAATCAATAATCGATACCTAAAACTTGAATTGTACTACTTCTTACTGGCTATTACATCAACTTAGAAGCTTCATCTGTGTTCTACCATGGTGCTTTTAGTGTCTCCGCACACCGCAGTACGCGACATAGCTTTGCAGACGATAAGTACAACCGTTTCAGAGAAAAGAGGGGCCAATGTGACGACCTGGCTTTAAGTCGATTCGATAACAAATGACGAAAACGGACGGATTTCTCAGGTTTTTACTACATATGAACACTTTTCACATTCTCCCGTGCAACTCGGCTGCTAGTCCTCCTTTCATGCAGAATCTTAAGGTCCTAGCTCATGTCCAAGGCACCAAAGCCAGCTAAAATATCAATAATCCATACCTAAAACTTGAATTGTACTACTTCTTACTGGCTATTACATCAACTTAGAAGCTTCATCTGTGTTCTATTACGGTGCTTTTAGTGTCTCCGCATACCACAGCACGCGACATAGCTTTGAAGACGATAAGTACAACCGTTTCAGAGAGAAGAGCGGCCAATGTGACGATCTGGCTTTAAGTCGATTCGATAACAAATGAAGAAAACGGACGGATTTCTCAGGTTTTTACTACATTTGAATACTTTTCATATTCTCCCGTGCAGCTCAGCTGCCAGTCCTCCTTTCATGCAGAATCTTAAGGTCCTAGCTCATGTCCAAGGCACCAAAGCCAGCTAAAAATCAATAATCGATACCTAAAACTTGAATTGTAATACTTCTTACTGGCTATTACATCATCATAGAAGCTTCATCTGTGTTCTACTATGGTGCTTTTAGTGTCTCCGCATACCGCAGCACGCGACATAGCTTTGCAGACGATAAGTACAAACGTTTCAGAGAGAAGAGCGGCCAATGTGACGATCGGGCTTTAAGTCGATTCGATAACAAATGACGGAAACAGACGGATTTCTCAAGTTTTTACTACATATGAACACATTTCACATTCTCCCGTGCAACGCGGCTGCTAGTCCTCCTTTCATGCAGAATCTTAAGGTCCTAGCTCATGTCCAAGGCACCAAAGCCAGCTAAAAAGTAAATAATCAGTACCTAAAACTTTAATTGTACTACTTCTTACTGGCTATTACATCATCATAGAAGCTTCATCTGTGTTCTACTATGGTGCTTTTAGTGTCTCCGCATACCGCAGCACGCGACATAGCTTTGAAGACGATAAGTACAACCGTTTCAGAGAGAAGAGGGGCCAATGTGACGATCTGGCTTTAAGTCGATTCGATAACAAATGACGAAAACGGACGGATTTCTCAGGTTTTTACTACATATGAACACTTTTCACATTCTCCCGTGCAACTCGGCTGCTAGTCCTCCTTTCATGCAGAATCTTAAGGTCCTAGCTCATGTTCAAGGCACCAAAGCCAGCTAAAAAGTCAATAATCGATACCTAAAACTTGAATTGTACTACTTCTTACTGGCTATTACATCATCTTAGAAGCTTCATCTGTGTTCTGCTATGGTGCTTTTAGTGTCTCCGCATACCGCAGCACCCGACAAAGCTTTCCAGACGATAAGTACAACCGTTTCAGAGAGAAGAGCAGCCAATGTGACGATCTGGCTTTAAGTCGATTCGATAACAAATGACGAAAACGGACGGATTTCTCAGGTTTTCACTACATATGAACACTTTTCACATTCTCCTATCCAACGCGGCTGCTAGTCCTCCTTTCATGCAGAATCTTAAGGTCCTAGCTCATGTCCAAGGCACCAAAGCCAGCTAAAAAGTCAATAATCGATACCTAAAACTTGAATTGTACTACTTCTTACTGGCTATTACATCATCATAGAAGCTTCATCTGTGTTCTACTATGGTGCTTTAGTGTCTCCGCATACCGCAGCACGCGACATAGCTTTGCAGACGATAAGTACAACCGTTTCAGAGAGAAGAGCGGCCAATGTGACGATCTGGCTTTAAGTCGATTCGATAACAAATGACGAAAACGGACGGATTTCTCAGGTTTTCACTACATATGAACACTTTTCACATTCTCCTATCCAACGCGGCTGCTAGTCCTCCTTTCATGCAGAATCTTAAGGTCCTAGCTCATGTCCAAGGCACCAAAGCCAGCTAAAAAGTCAATAATCAGTACCTAAAACTTGAATTGTACTACTTCTTACTGGCTATTACATCGACTTAGAAGCTTCATCTGTGTTCTACTATGGTGATTTTATTGTCTCCGCATTCCGCAGCACGCGACATAGCTTTGCAGACGATAAGTACAACCGTTTCAGAGAGAAGAGCGGCCAATGTGACGATCTGGCTTTAAGTCGATTCGATAACAAATGACGAAAACGGACGGATTTCTCAGGTTTCTACTACATATGAACACATTTCACATTCTCCCGTGCAACGCGGCTGCTAGTCTTCCTTTAATGCAGAATCTTAAGGTCCTAGCTCATGTCCAAGGCACCAAAGCCAGCTAAAAAGTCAATAGTCGATACCTAAAACTTGAATTGTACTACTTCTTACTGGCTATTACATCAACTTAGAAGCTTCATCTGTGTTCTACCATGGTGCTTTTAGTGTCTCCGCACACCGCAGTACGCGACATAGCTTTGCAGGCGATAAGTACAACCGTTTCAGAGAAAAGAGGGGCCAATGTGACGATCTGGCTTTAAGTCGATTCGATAACAAATGACGAAAACGGACGGATTTCTCAGGTTTTTACTACATATGAACACTTTTCACATTCTCCCGTGCAACTCGGCTGCTAGTCCTCCTTTCATGCAGAATCTTAAGGTCCTAGCTCATGTCAAAGGCACCAAAGCCAGCTAAAAAGTCGATAATCGATACCTTAAACTTGAATTGTACTACTTCTTACTGGCTATTACATCATCATAGAAGCTTCATATGTGTTCTACTATGGTGCTTTTAGTGTCTCCGCATACCGCAGCACGCGACATAGCTTTGCAGGCGATAAGTACAACCGTTTCATAGAGAAGAGCGGCCAATGTGACGATCTGGCTTTAAGTCGATTCGATAACAAATGACGAAAACGGACGGATTTGTCAGGTTTTTACTACATATGAACACTTTTCACATTCTCCCATGCAACTCGGCTGCTAGTCCTCCTTTCATGCAGAATCTTAAGGTCCTAGCTCATGTCCAAGGCACCAAAGCCAGCTAAAAAGTCAATAATCAGTAGCTAAAACTTGAATTGTACTACTTCTTACTGGCTATTACATCGACTTAGAAGCTTCATCTGTGTTCTACTATGGTGATTTTATTGTCTCCGCATACCGCAGCACGCGACATAACTTTGCAGACGATAAGTACAACCGTTTCAGAGAGAAGAGCGGCCAATGTGACGATCTGGCTTTAAGTCGATTCGATAACAAATGACGAAAACGGACGGATTTCCCAGGTTTCTACTACATATGAACACATTTCACATTCTCCCGTGCAACGCGGCTGCTAGTCCTCCTTTAATGCAGAATCTTAAGGTCCTAGCTCATGTCCAAGGCACCAAAGCCAGCTAAAAAATCAATAATCGATACCTAAAACTTGAATTGTACTACTTCTTACTGGCTATTACATCAACTTAGAAGCTTCATCTGTGTTCTACCATGGTGCTTTTAGTGTCTCCGCACACCGCAGTACGCGACATAGCTTTGCAGACGATAAGTACAACCGTTTCAGAGAAAAGAGGGGCCAATGTGACGACCTGGCTTTAAGTCGATTCGATAACAAATGACGAAAACGGACGGATTTCTCAGGTTTTTACTACATATGAACACTTTTCACATTCTCCCGTGCAACTCGGCTGCTAGTCCTCCTTTCATGCAGAATCTTAAGGTCCTAGATCATGTCCAAGGCACCAAAGCCAGCTAAAAAGTCAATAATCGATACCTAAAACTTGAATTGTACTACTTCTTACTGGCTATTACATCAACTTAGAAGCTTCATCTGTGTTCTACTATGGTGCTTTTAGTGTCTCCGCATACCGCATCACGCGACATAGCTTTGCAGGCGATAAGTACAACCGTTTCATAGAGAAGAGCGGCCAATGTGACGATCGGGCTTTAAGTCGATTCGATAACAAATGACGAAAACTGACGGATTTCTCAGGTTTTTACTACATATGAACACATTTCACATTCTCCCGTGCAACGCGGCTTCTAGTCCTCCTTTCATGCAGATTCTTAAGGTCCTAGCTCATGTCCAAGGCACCAAAGCCAGCTAAAAAGTAAATAATCAGTACCTAAAACTTGAATTGTACTACTTCTTACTGGCTATTACATCAAATTAGAAGCTTCATCTGTGTTCTACTGTGGTGGTTTCAGTGTCTCCGCCTACCGCAGCATACGACATAGCTTTGCAGACGATAAGTACAACCGTTTCAGAGAGAAGAGCGGCCAATGTGACGATCTGGCTTTAAGTCGATTCGATAACAAATGACGAAAACGGACGGATTTCTCAGGTTTTTACTACATATGAACACTTTTCACATTCTCCCGTGCAACTCGGCTGCTAGTCCTCCTTTCATGCAGATTCTTAAGGTCCTAGCTCATGTCCAAGGCAACAAAGCCAGCTAAAAAATCAATAATCGATACCTAAAACTTGAATTGTACTACTTCTTACTGGCTATTACATCATCTTAGAAGCTTCATCTGTGTTCTACTATGGTGCTTTCAGTGTCTCCGCATACCGCAGCACGCGACAAAGCTTTGAAGACGATAAGTACAACCGTTTCAGAGAGAAGAGCAGCCAATGTGACGATCTGGCTTTAAGTCGATTCGATAACAAATGACGAAAACGGACGTATTTCTCAGGATTTTACTACATATGAACACATTTCACATTCTCCCGTGCAACGAGGCTGCTAGTCCTCCTTTCATGCAGAATCTTAAGGTCCTAGCTCATGTCCAAGGCACCAAAGCCAGCTAAAAAGTAAATAATCAGTCCCTAAAACTTGAATTGTACTACTTCTTACTGGCTATTACATCAACTTAGAAGCTTCATCTGTGTTCTACTATGGTGCTTTTAGAGTCTCCGCATACCGCAGCACGCGACATACTTTTGCAGACGATAAGTACAACCGTTTCAGAGAGAAGAGCGGCCAATGTGACGATCTGGCTTTAAGTCGATTCGATAACAAATGACGAAAACGGACGGATTTCCCAGGTTTCTACTACATATGAACACATTTCACATTCTCCCGTGCAACGCGGCTGCTAGTCCTCCTTTAATGCAGAATCTTAAGGTCCTAGCTCATGTCCAAGGCACCAAAGCCAGCTAAAAAATCAATAATCGATACCTAAAACTTGAATTGTACTACTTCTTACTGGCTATTACATCAACTTAGAAGCTTCATCTGTGTTCTACCATGGTGCTTTTAGTGTCTCCGCACACCGCAGTACGCGACATAGCTTTGCAGACGATAAGTACAACCGTTTCAGAGAAAAGAGGGGCCAATGTGACGACCTGGCTTTAAGTCGATTCGATAACAAATGACGAAAACGGACGGATTTCTCAGGTTTTTACTACATATGAACACTTTTCACATTCTCCCGTGCAACTCGGCTGCTAGTCCTCCTTTCATGCAGAATCTTAAGGTCCTAGATCATGTCCAAGGCACCAAAGCCAGCTAAAAAGTCAATAATCGATACCTAAAACTTGAATTGTACTACTTCTTACTGGCTATTACATCAACTTAGAAGCTTCATCTGTGTTCTACTATGGTGCTTTTAGTGTCTCCGCATACCGCATCACGCGACATAGCTTTGCAGGCGATAAGTACAACCGTTTCATAGAGAAGAGCGGCCAATGTGACGATCGGGCTTTAAGTCGATTCGATAACAAATGACGAAAACGGACGGATTTCTCAGGTTTTTACTACATATGAACACTTTTCACATTCTCCCGTGCAACTCGGCTGCTAGTCCTCCTTTCATGCAGATTCTTAAGGTCCTAGCTCATGTCCAAGGCACCAAAGCCAGCTAAAAAGTAAATAATCAGTACCTAAAACTTGAATTGTACTACTTCTTACTGGCTATTACATCAAATTAGAAGCTTCATCTGTGTTCTACTGTGGTGGTTTCAGTGTCTCCGCCTACCGCAGCATACGACATAGCTTTGCAGACGATAAGTACAACCGTTTCAGAGAGAAGAGCGGCCAATGTGACGATCTGGCTTTAAGTCGATTCGATAACAAGTGACGAAAACGGACGGATTTCTCAGGTTTTTACTACATATGAACACTTTTCACATTCTCCCGTGCAACTCGGCTGCTAGTCCTCCTTTCATGCAGATTCTTAAGGTCCTAGCTCATGTCCAAGGCAACAAAGCCAGCTAAAAAATCAATAATCGATACCTAAAACTTGAATTGTACTACTTCTTACTGGCTATTACATCATCTTAGAAGCTTCATCTGTGTTCTACTATGGTGCTTTCAGTGTCTCCGCATACCGCAGCACGCGACAAAGCTTTGAAGACGATAAGTACAACCGTTTCAGAGAGAAGAGCAGCCAATGTGACGATCTGGCTTTAAGTCGATTCGATAACAAATGACGAAAACGGACGTATTTCTCAGGATTTTACTACATATGAACACATTTCACATTCTCCCGTGCAACGCGGCTGCTAGTCCTCCTTTCATGCAGAATCTTAAGGTCCTAGCTCATGTCCAAGGCACCAAAGCCAGCTAAAAAGTAAATAATCAGTCCCTAAAACTTGAATTGTACTACTTCTTACTGGCTATTACATCAACTTAGAAGCTTCATCTGTGTTCTACTATGGTGCTTTTAGAGTCTCCGCATACCGCTGCACGCGACATAGCTTTGCAGACCACAAGTACAACCGTTTCAGAGAGAAGAGCGGCCAATGTGACGATCTGTCTTTAAGTCGATTCGATAACAAATGACGAAAACGGACGGATTTCTCAGGTTTTTACTACATATGAACACTTTTCACATTCTTCCCTG
Source organism: Schistocerca gregaria (assembly GCF_023897955.1). Lineage (NCBI taxonomy): Eukaryota > Metazoa > Arthropoda > Insecta > Orthoptera > Acrididae > Schistocerca > Schistocerca gregaria. The sequence goes on along the minus strand of NW_026061811.1, from coordinate 6,651,624 downwards.
CAACTCGGCTGCTAGTCCTCCTTTCATGCAGATTCTTAAGGTCCTAGCTCATGTCCGAGGCAACAAAGCCAGCTAAAAAGTCAATAATCGATACCTAAAACTTGAAATGTACTACTTCTTACTGGCTATTACATCAAATTAGAAGCTTCATCTGTGTTCTACTGTGGTGGCTTCAGTGTCTCCGCCTACCGCAGCATACGACATAGCTTTGCAGACGATAAGTACAACCGTTTCAGAGAGAAGAGCGGCCAATGTGACGATCTGGCTTTAAGTCGATTCGATAACAAATGACGAAAACGGACGGATTTCTCAGGTTTTTACTACTTATGAACACTTTTCACATTCTCCCGTGCAACTCGGCTGCTATTCCTCCTTTCATGCAGAATCTTATGGTCCTAGCTCATGTCCAAGGCACCAAAGCCAGCTAAAAAGTCAATAATCGATACTTAAAACTTGAATTATACTACTTCTTACTGGCTATTACATCAACTTAGAAGCTTCATCTGTGTTCTACTATGGTGCTTTTAGTGTCTCCGCATACCGCATCACGCGACATAGCTTTGCAGGCGATAAAGACAACCGTTTCAGAGAGAAGAGCGGCCAATGTGACGATCTGGCTTTAAGTCGATTCGATAACAAATGACGAAAACGGACGGATTTCTCAGGTTTTTAATACATATGAACACTATTCACATTCTCCCATCCAACGCGGCTGCTAGTCCTCCTTTCATGCAGAATCTTAAGGTCCTAGCTCATGTCCAAGGCACCAAAGCCAGCTATAAAGTCAATAATCGATACCTAAAACTTGAATTGCATTACTTCTTACTGGCTATTACATCATCATAGAAGCTTCATCTGTGTTCTACTATGGTGCTTTTAGTGTCTCGGCATACCGCAGCACGCGACATAGCTTTGCAGACGATAAGTACAACCGTTTCAGAGAGAAGAGCGGCCAATGTGACGATCTGGCTTTAAGTCGATTCGATAACAAATGAGGAAAACGGACGGATTTCTCAGGTTTTTACTACATATGAACACTTTTCACATTCTCCCGTGCAACGCGGCTTCTAGTCCTCCTTTCATGCAGAATCTTAAGGTCCTAGCTCATGTCCAAGGCACCAAAGCCAGCTAAAAAGTAAATAATCAGTACCTAAAACTTGAATTGTGCTACTTCTTACTGGCTATTACATCAACTTAGAAGCTTCATCTGTGTTCTACTATGGTGCTTTTAGAGTCACCGCATACCGCAGCACGCGACATAGCTTTGCAGACGATAAGTACAACCGTTTCAGAGAGAAGAGCGGCCAATGTGACGATCTGGCTTTAAGTCGATTCGATAACAAATGACGAAAACGGACGGATTTCTCAGGTTTTTACTACATATGAACACTTTTCACATTCTTCCCTGCAACTCGGCTGCTATTCCTCCTTTCATGCAGATTCTTAAGGTCCTAGCTCATGTCCAAGGCATCAAAGCCAGCTAAAAAGTCAATAATCGATACCTAAAACTTGAATTGTACTACTTCTTACTGGCTATTACATCAAATTAGAAGCTTCATCTGTGTTCTACTGTGGTGGTTTCAGCGTCTCCGCCTACCGCAGCATACGACATAGCTTTGCAGACGATAAGTACAACCGTTTCAGAGAGAAGAGCGGCCAATGTGACAATCTGGCTTTAAGTCGATTCGATAACAAATGACGAAAACGGACGGATTTCTCAGGTTTTTACTACATATGAACACTTTTCACATTCTCCCGTGCAACTCGGCTGCTAGTCCTCCTTTCATGCAGAATCTTAAGGTCCTAGCTCATGTCCAAGGCACCAAAGCCAGCAGAAAAGTCGATAATCGATACCTTAAACTTGAATTGTACTACTTCTTACTGGCTATTACATCATCATAGAAGCTTCATATGTGTTCTACTATGGTGCTTTTAGTGTCTCCGCATACCGCAGCACGCGACATAGCTTTGCAGACGATAAGTACAACCGTTTCAGAGAGAAGAGCGGCCAATGTGACGATCTGGCTTTAAGTCGACTCGATAACAAATGACGAAAACGGACGGAATTCTCAGGTTTCTACTACATATGAACACATTTCACATTCTCCCGTGCAACGCGGCTGCTAGTCCTCCTTTAATGCAGAATCTTAAGGTCCTAGCTCATGTCCAAGGCACCAAAGCCAGCTAAAAAGTCAATAATCGATACCTAAAACTTGAATTGTACTACTTCTTACTGGCTATTACATCAACTTAGAAGCTTCATCTGTGTTCTACCATGGTGCTTTTAGTGTCTCCGCACACCGCAGTACGCGACATAGCTTTGCAGACGATAAGTACAACCGTTTCAGAGAAAAGAGGGGCCAATGTGACGATCTGGCTTTAAGTCGATTCGATAACAAATGACGAAAACGGACGGATTTCTCAGGTTTTTACTACATATGAACACTTTTCACATTCTCCCGTGCAACTCGGCTGCTAGTCCTCCTTTCATGCAGAATCTTAAGGTCCTAGCTCATGTCCGAGGCACCAAAGCCAGCTAAAAAGTCAATAATCGATACCTAAAACTTGAATTGTACTACTTCTTACTGGCTATGACATCAACTTAGAAGCTTCATCTGTGTTCTACTATGGTGCTTTTAGTGTCTCCGCATACCGCATCACGCGACATAGCTTTGCAGGCGATAAGTACAACCGTTTCAGAGAGAAGAGCATCCAATGTGAACATCGGGCTTTAAGTCGATTCGATAACAAATGACGAAAACGGACGGATTTCTCAGGTTTCTACTACATATGAACACATTTCACATTCTCCCGTGCAACGCGGCTTCTAGTCCTCCTTTCATGCAGAATCTTAAGGTCCTAGCTCATGTCCAAGGCACCAAAGCCAGCTAAAAAGTAAATAATCAGTACCTAAAACTTGAATTGTACTACTTCTTACTGGCTATTACATCAACTTAGAAGCTTCATCTGTATTCTACTATGGTGCTTTTAGAGTCTCCGCATACCGCAGCACGCGACATAGCTTTGCAGACGATAAGTACAACCGTTTCAGAGAGAAGAGCGGCCAATGTGACGATCTGGCTTTAAGTCGATTCGATAACAAATGACGAAAACGGACGGATTTCTCAGGTTTTTACTACATATGAACACTATTCACATTCTCCCGTGCAACTCGGCTGCTAGTCCTCCTTTCATGCAGAATCCTAAGGTCCTAGCTCATGTCCAAGGCATCAAAGCCAGCTATAAAGTCAATAATCGATACCTAAAACTTGAATTGCATTACTTCTTACTGGCTATTACATCATCATAGAAGCTTCATCTGTGTTCTACTATGGTGCTTTTAGTGTCTCGGCATACCGCAGCACGCGACATAGCTTTGCAGACGATAAGTACAACCGTTTCAGAGAGAAGAGCGGCCAATGTGACGATCTGGCTTTAAGTCGATTCGATAACAAATGACGAAAACGGACGGATTTCTCAGGTTTTTACTACATATGAACACTTTTCACATTCTCCCATGCAACTCGGCTGCTAGTCCTCCTTTCATGCAGAATCTTAAGGTCCTAGCTCATGTCCAAGGCACCAAAGCCAGCTAAAAAGTCAATAATCGATACCTAAAACTTGAATTGTACTACTTCTTACTGGCTATTACATCAACTTAGAAGCTTCATCTGTGTTCTACTATGGTGCTTTTAGTGTCTCCGCATACCGCATCACGCGACATAGCTTTGCAGGCGATAAGTACAACTGTTTCAGAGAGAAGAGCATCCAATGTGACGATCGGGCTTTAAGTCGATTCGATAACAAATGACGAAAACGGTCGGATTTCTCAGGTTTTTACTACATATGAACACATTTCACATTCTCCCGTGCAACGCGGCTTCTAGTCCTCCTTTCATGCAGAATCTTAAGGTCCTAGCTCATGTCCAAGGCACCAAAGCCAGCTAAAAAGTAAATAATCAGTACCTAAAACTTGAATTGTACTACTTCTTACTGGCTATTACATCAACTTAGAAGCTTCATCTGTGTTCTACTATGGTGCTTTTAGTGTCTCCGCATACCGCATCACGCGACATAGCTTTGCAGGCGATAAGTACAACCGTTTCAGAGAGAAGAGCATCCAATGTGACGATCGGGCTTTAAGTCGATTCGATAACAAATGACGAAAACGGACGGATTTCTCAGGTTTTTACTACATATGAACACATTTCACATTCTCCCGTGCAACGCGGCTTCTAGTCCTCCTTTCATGCAGAATCTTAAGGTCCTAGCTCATGTCCAAGGCACCAAAGCCAGCTAAAAAGTAAATAATCAGTACCTAAAACTTGAATTGTACTACTTCTTACTGGCTATTACATCAACTTAGAAGCTTCATCTGTGTTCTACTATGGTGCTTTTAGAGTCTCCGCATACCGCAGCACGCGACATAGCTTTGCAGACGATAAGTACAACCGTTTCAGAGAGAAGAGCGGCCAATGTGACGATCTGGCTTTAAGTCGATTCGATAACAAATGACGAAAACGGACGGATTTCTCAGGTTTTTACTACATATGAACACTTTTCACATTCTTCCCTGCAACTCGGCTGCTATTCCTCCTTTCATGCAGATTCTTAAGGTCCTAGCTCATGTCCAAGGCATCAAAGCCAGCTAAAAAGTCAATAATCGATACCTAAAACTTGAATTGTACTACTTCTTACTGGCTATTACATCAAATTAGAAGCTTCATCTGTGTTCTACTATGGTGCTTTCAGTGTCTCCGCATACCGCAGCACGCGACAAAGCATTCCAGACGATAAGTACAACCGTTTCAGAGAGAAGAGCAGCCAATGTGACTATCTGGCTTTAAGTCGATTCGATAACAAATGACGAAAACTGACGTATTTCTCAGGATTTTACTACATATGAACACATGTCACATTCTCCCGTACAACGCGGCGGCTAGTCCTCCTTTCTTGCAGAATCTTAAGGTCCTAGCTCATGTCCAAGGCACCAAAGCCAGCTAAAAAGTCAATAATCGATACCTAAAACTTGAATTGTACTATTTGTTACTGGCTATTACATCAACTTAGAAGCTTCATCTGTGTTCTACTATGGTGCTTTTAGTGTCTCCGCATACCGCATCACGCGACATAGATTTGCAGGCGATAAGTACAACCGTTTCAGAGAGAATAGCGGCCAATGTGACGATCGGGCTTTAAGTCGATTCGATAACAAATGACGAAAACGGACGGATTTCTCAGGTTTTTACTACATATGAACACTTTTCACATTCTTCCCTGTAACTCGGCTGCTAGTCCTCCTTTCATGCAGATTCTTAAGGTCCTAGCTCATGTCCAAGGCATCAAAGCCAGCTAAAAAGTCAATAATCGATACCTAAAACTTGAATTGTACTACTTCTTACTGGCTATTACATCAAATTAGAAGCTTCATCTGTGTTCTACTGTGGTGGTTTCAGTGTCTCCGCCTACCGCAGCATACGACATAGCTTTGCAGACGATAAGTACAACCGTTTCAGAGAGAAGAGCGGCCAATGTGACGATCTGGCTTTAAGTCGATTCGATAACAAATGACGAAAACGGACGGATTTCTCAGGTTTTTACTACATATGAACACTATTCACATTCTCCCATCCAACGCGGCTGCTAGTCCTCCTTTCATGCAGAATCTTAAGGTCCTAGCTCATGTCCAAGGCACCAAAGCCAGCTAAAAAGTCAATAATCGATACCTAAAACTTGAATTGTACTACTTCTTACTTTCTATTACATCAACTTAGAAGCTTCATCTGTGTTCTACTATGGTGCTTTTAGTGTATCCGCATACCGCAGCACGCGACATAACTTTGCAGACGATAAGTACAGCCGTTTCAGAGAGAAGAGCGGCCAAGTGGCGATCTGGCTTTAAGGCGATTCGATAACAAATGACGAAAACGGACGGATTTCTCAGGTTTTTACTACATATGAACACTTTTCATATTGTCCCGTGCAACTCGGCTGCTAGTCGTCCTTTCATGCAGAATCTTAACATCCTAGCTCATGTCCAAGGCACCAAATCCATCTAAGAAGTCCATAATCGATACCTAAAACTTGAATTGTACTACTTCTTACTGGCTATTACATTGACTTAGAAGCTTCATCTGTGTTCTACTATAGTGATTTTATTGTCTCCGCATACCGCAGCACTCGACATAGCTTTGCAGACGATAAGTACGACCGTTTCAGACAGAATAGCGGCCAATGTGACGATCGGGCTTTAAGTCAATTCGATAACAAATGACGAAAACGGACGGATTTCTCTGGTTTCTACTACATATGAACACATTTCACATTCTCCCGTGAAACGCGGCTGCTAGTCCTCCTTTAATGCAGAATCTTAAGGTCCTAGCTCATGTCCAAGGCACCAAAGCCAGCTAAAAAGTCAATAATCGATACCTAAAACTTGAATTGTACTACTTCTTACTGGCTATTACATCAACTTAGAAGCTTCATCTGTGTTCTACCATGGTGCTTTTAGTGTCTCCGCACACCGCAGTACGCGACATAGCTTTGCAGACGATAAGTACAACCGTTTCAGAGAAAAGAGGGGCCAATGTGACGATCTGGCTTTAAGTCGATTCGATAACAAATGACGAAAACGGACGGATTTCTCAGGTTTTTACTACATATGAACACTTTTCACATTCTTCCCTGCAACTCGGCTGCTAGTCCTCCTTTAATGCAGAATCTTAAGGTCCTAGCTCACGTCCAAGGCACCAAAGCCAGCTAAAAAGTCAATAATCGATACCTAAAACTTGAATTGTACTACTTCTTACTGGCTATTACATCAACTTAGAAGCTTCATCTGTGTTCTACTATGGTGCTTTTAGTGTCTCCGCATACCGCAGCACGCGACATAGCTTTGCAGACGATAAGTACAACCGTTTCAGAGAGAAGAGCGGCCAATGTGACGATCTGGCTTTAAGTCGATTCGATAACAAATGACGAAAACGGACGGATTTCTCAGGTTTTTACTACATATGAACACTTTTCACATTCTCCCGTGCAACTCAGCTGCTAGTCCTCCTTTCATGCAGAATCTTAAGGTCCTAGCTCATGTCCAAGGCACCAAAGCCAGCTAAAAAGTCAATAATCGGTACCTAAAACTTGAATTGTACTACATCTTACTGGCTATTACATCATCTTAGAAGCTTCATCTGTGTTCTACTATGGTGCTTTCAGTGTCTCCGCATACCGCAGCACGCGACAAAGCTTTCCAGACGATAAGTACAACCGTTTCAGAGAGAAGAGCATCCAATGTGACGATCTGGCTTTAAGTCGATTCGATAACAAATGACGAAAACGGACGTATTTCTCAGGATTTTACTACATATGAACACATTTCACATTCTCCCGTACAACGCGGCTGCTAGTCCTGCTTTCATGCAGAATCTTAAGGTCCTAGCTCATGTCCAAGGCACCAAAGCCAGCTAAAAAGTCAATAATCGATACCTAAAACTTGAATTGTACTACTTCTTACTGGCTATTACATCAACTTAGAAGCTTCATCTGTGTTCTACTATGGTGCTTTTAGTGTCTCCGCATACCGCATCACGCGACATAGCTTTGCAGGCGATAAGTACAACCGTTTCAGAGAGAAGAGCGGCCAATGTGACGATCGGGCTTTAAGTCGATTCGATAACAAATGACGAAAACGGACGGATTTCTCAGGTTTTTACTACATATGAACACATTTCACATTCTCCCGTGCAACGCGGCTGCTAGTCCTCTTTTCATGCAGAATCTTAAGGTCCTAGCTCATGTCCAAGGCTCCAAAGCCAGCTAAAAAGTAAATAATCAGTACCTAAAACTTGAATTGTACTACTTCTTACTGGCTATTACATCAACTTAGAAGCTTCATCTGTGTTCTACTATGGTGCTTTTAGTGTCTCCGCATACCGCATCACGCGACATAGCTTTGCAGGCGATAAGTACAACCGTTTCAGAGAGAAGAGCGGCCAATGTGACGATCGGGCTTTAAGTCGATTCGATAACAAATGACGAAAACGAACGGATTTCTCAGGTTTTTACTACATATGAATACATTTCACATTCTCCCGTGCAACGCGGCTGCTAGTCCTCCTTTCATGCAGAATCTTAAGGTCCTAGCTCATGTCCAAGGCTCCAAAGCCAGCTAAAAAGTAAATAATCAGTACCTAAAACTTGAATTGTACTACTTCTTACTGGCTATTACATCAACTTAGAAGCTTCATCTGTGTTCCACTATGGTGCTTTTAGGGTCTCCGCATACCGCAGCACGCGACATAGCTTTGCAGACGATAAGTACAACCGTTTCAGAGAGAAGAGCGGCCAATGTGACATCTGGCTTTAAGTCGACTCGATAACAAATGACGAAAACGGACGGATTTCTCAGGTTTTTACTACATATGAACACTTTTCACATTCTTCCCTGCAACTCGGCTGCTAGTCCTCCTTTAATGCAGAATCTTAAGGTCCTAGCTCACGTCCAAGGCACCAAAGCCAGCTAAAAAGTCAATAATCGATACCTAAAACTTGAATTGTACTACTTCTTACTGGCTATTACATCAACTTAGAAGCTTCATCTGTGTTCTACTATGGTGCTTTTAGTGTCTCCGCATACCGCAGCACGCGACATAGCTTTGCAGACGATAAGTACAACCGTTTCAGAGAGAAGAGCGGCCAATGTGACGATCTGGCTTTAAGTCGATTCGATAACAAATGACGAAAACGGACGGATTTCTCAGGTTTTTACTACATATGAACACTTTTCACATTCTCCCGTGCAACTCAGCTGCTAGTCCTCCTTTCATGCAGAATCTTAAGGTCCTAGCTCATGTCCAAGGCACCAAAGCCAGCTAAAAAGTCAATAATCGGTACCTAAAACTTGAATTGTACTACTTCTTACTGGCTATTACATCATCTTAGAAGCTTCATCTGTGTTCTACTATGGTGCTTTCAGTGTCTCCGCATACCGCAGCACGCGACAAAGCTTTCCAGACGATAAGTACAACCGTTTCAGAGAGAAGAGCATCCAATGTGACGATCTGGCTTTAAGTCGATTCGATAACAAATGACGAAAACGGACGTATTTCTCAGGATTTTACTACATTTGAACACATTTCACATTCTCCCGTACAACGCGGCTGCTAGTCCTGCTTTCATGCAGAATCTTAAGGTCCTAGCTCATGTCCAAGGCACCAAAGCCAGCTAAAAAGTCAATAATCGATACCTAAAACTTGAATTGTACTACTTCTTACTGGCTATTACATCAACTTAGAAGCTTCATCTGTGTTCTACTATGGTGCTTTTAGTGTCTCCGCATACCGCATCACGCGACATAGCTTTGCAGGCGATAAGTACAACCGTTTCAGAGAGAAGAGCGGCCAATGTGACGATCGGGCTTTAAGTCGATTCGATAACAAATGACGAAAACGGACGGATTTCTCAGGTTTTTACTACATATGAACACATTTCACATTCTCCCGTGCAACGCGGCTGCTAGTCCTCTTTTCATGCAGAATCTTAAGGTCCTAGCTCATGTCCAAGGCTCCAAAGCCAGCTAAAAAGTAAATAATCAGTACCTAAAACTTGAATTGTACTACTTCTTACTGGCTATTACATCAATTTAGAAGCTTCATCTGTGTTCTACTATGGTGCTTTTAGAGTCTCCGCATACCGCAGCACGCGACATAGCTTTGCAGACGATAATACAACCGTTTCAGAGAGAAGAGCGGCCAATGTGACGATCTGGCTTTAAGTCGATTCGATAACAAATGACGAAAACGGACGGTTTTCTCAGGTTTTTACTACATATGAACACTTTTCACATTCTCCCGTGCAACTCGGCTGCTAGTCCTCCTTTCATGCAGAATCTTAAGGTCCTAGCTCATGTCCAAGGCACCAAAGCCAGCTAAGAAGTCAATAATCGATACCTAAAACTTGAATTGTACTACTTCTTACTGGCTATTACATCAACTTAGAAGCTTCATCTGTGTTCTACTATGGTGCTTTTAGTGTCTCCGCATACCGCAGCACGCGACATAGCTTTGCAGACGATAAGTACAACCGTTTCAGAGAGAAGAGCGGCCAATGTGACGATCTGGCTTTAAGTCGATTCGATAACAAATGACGAAAACGGACGGATTTCTCAGGTTTTTACTACATATGAACACTTTTCACATTCTCCCGTGCAACTCGGCTGCTAGTCCTCCTTTCATGCAGAATCTTAAGGTCCTAGCTCATGTCCAAGGCACCAAAGCCAGCTAAAAAGTCAATAATCAGTACCTAAAACTTGAATTGTACTACTTCTTACTGGCTATTACATCGACTTAGAAGCTTCATCTGTGTTCTACTATGGTGATTTTATTGTCTCCGCATACCGCAGCACTCGACATAGCTTTGCAGACGATAAGTACGACCGTTTCAGAGAGAAGAGCGGCCAATGTGACGATCGGGCTTTAAGTCAATTCGATAACAAATGACGAAAACGGACGGATTTCCCAGGTTTCTACTACATATGAACACATTTCACATTCTCCCGTGCAACGCGGCTGCTAGTCCTCCTTTCATGCAGAATCTTAAGGTCCTAGCTCATGTCCAAGGCACCAAAGCCAGCTAAAAAGTCAATAATCGATACCTAAAACTTGAATTGTACTACTTCTTACTGGCTATTACATCAACTTAGAAGCTTCATCTGTGTTCTACCATGGTGCTTTTAGTGTCTCCGCACACCGCAGTACGCGACATAGCTTTGCAGACGATAAGTACAACCGTTTCAGAGAAAAGAGGGGCCAATGTGACGATCTGGCTTTAAGTCGATTCGATAACAAATGACGAAAACGGACGGATTTCTCAGGTTTTTACTACATATGAACACTTTTCACATTCTCCCGTGCAACTCGGCTGCTAGTCCTCCTTTCATGCAGAATCTTAAGGTCCTAGCTCATGTCCAAGGCACCAAAGCCAGCTAAAAAGTCAATAATCGATACCTAAAACTTGAATTGTACTACTTCTTACTGCCTATTACATCATCTTAGAAGCTTCATCTGTGTTCTACTATGGTGCTTTCAGTGTCTCCGCATACCGCAGCACGCGACAAAGCTTTCCAGACGATAAGTACAACCGTTTCAGAGAGAAGAGCATCCAATGTGACGATCTGGCTTTAAGTCGATTCGATAACAAATGACGACAACGGACGTATTTCTCAGGATTTTACTACATATGAACACATTTCACATTCTCCCGTACAACGCGGCTGCTAGTCGTCCTTTCATGCAGAATCTTAACATCCTAGCTCATGTCCAAGGCACCAAATCCATCTAAGAAGTCCATAATCGATACCTAAAACTTGAATTGTACTACTTCTTACTGGCTATTACATTGACTTAGAAGCTTCATCTGTGTTCTACTATAGTGATTTTATTGTCTCCGCATACCGCAGCACTCGACATAGCTTTGTAGACGATAAGTACGACCGTTTCAGAGAGAATAGCGGCCAATGTGACGATCGGGCTTTAAGTCAATTCGATAACAAATGACGAAAACGGACGGATTTCTCAGGTTTCTACTACATATGAACACATTTCACATTCTCCCGTGAAACGCGGCTGCTAGTCCTCCTTTAATGCAGAATCTTAAGGTCCTAGCTCATGTCCAAGGCACCAAAGCCAGCTAAAAAGTCAATAATCGATACCTAAAACTTGAATTGTACTACTTCTTACTGGCTATTACATCAACTTAGAAGCTTCATCTGTGTTCTACCATGGTGCTTTTAGTGTCTCCGCACACCGCAGTACTCGACATAGCTTTGCAGACGATAAGTACAACCGTTTCAGAGAAAAGAGGGGCCAATGTGACGATCTGGCTTTAAGTCGATTCGATAACAAATGACGAAAACGGACGGATTTCTCAGGTTTTTACTACATATGAACACTTTTCACATTCTCCCGTGCAACTCGGCTGCTAGTCCTCCTTTCATGCAGAATCTTAAGGTCCTAGCTCATGTCCAAGGCACCAAAGCCAGCTAAAAAGTCAATAATCGATACCTAAAACTTGAATTGTACTACTTCTTACTGCCTATTACATCATCTTAGAAGCTTCATCTGTGTTCTACTATGGTGCTTTCAGTGTCTCCGCATACCGCAGCACGCGACAAAGCTTTCCGGACGATAAGTACAACCGTTTCAGAGAGAAGAGCATCCAATGTGACGATCTGGCTTTAAGTCGATTCGATAACAAATGACGACAACGGACGTATTTCTCAGGATTTTACTACATATGAACACATTTCACATTCTCCCGTACAACGCGGCTGCTAGTCCTCCTTTCATGCAGAATCTTAAGGTCCTAGCTCATGTCCAAGGCACCAAAGCCAGCTAAAAAGTCAATAATCGATACCTAAAACTTGAATTGTACAACTTCTTACTGGCTATTACATCAACTTAGAAGCTTCATCTGTGTTCTACTATGGTGCTTTTAGTGTCTCCGCATACCGCATCACGCGACATAGCTTTGCAGGCGATAAGTACAACCGTTTCAGAGAGAAGAGCGGCCAATGTGACGATCGGGCTTTAAGTCGATTCGATAACAAATGACGAAAACGAACGGATTTCTCAGGTTTTTACTACATATGAATACATTTCACATTCTCCCGTGCAACGCGGCTGCTTGTCCTCCTTTCATGCAGAATCTTAAGGTCCTAGCTCATGTCCAAGGCTCCAAAGCCAGCTAAAAAGTAAATAATCAGTACCTAAAACTTGAATTGTACTACTTCTTACTGGCTATTACATCAACTTAGAAGCTTCATCTGTGTTCCACTATGGTGCTTTTAGGGTCTCCGCATACCGCAGCACGCGACATAGCTTTGCAGACGATAAGTACAACCGTTTCAGAGAGAAGAGCGGCCAATGTGACGATCTGGCTTTAAGTCGATTCGATAACAAATGACGAAAACGGACGGATTTCTCAGGTTTTTACTACATATGAACACTTTTCACATTCTTCCCTGCAACTCGGCTGCTAGTCCTCCTTTCATGCAGAATCTTAAGGTCCTAGCTCACGTCCAAGGCACCAAAGCCAGCTAAAAAGTCAATAATCGATACCTAAAACTTGAATTGTACTACTTCTTACTGGCTATTACATCAACTTAGAAGCTTCATCTGTGTTCTACTATGGTGCTTTTAGTGTCTCCGCATACCGCAGCACGCGACATAGCTTTGCAGACGATAAGTACAACCGTTTCAGAGAGAAGAGCGGCCAATGTGACGATCTGGCTTTAAGTCGATTCGATAACAAATGACGAAAACGGACGGATTTCTCAGGTTTTTACTACATATGAACACTTTTCACATTCTCCCATGCAACTCAGCTGCTAGTCCTCCTTTCATGCAGAATCTTAAGGTCCTAGCTCATGTCCAAGGCACCAAAGCCAGCTAAAAAGTCAATAATCGGTACCTAAAACTTGAATTGTACTACTTCTTACTGGCTATTACATCAACTTAGAAGCTTCATCTGTGTTCTACTATGGTGCTTTTAGTGTCTCCGCATACCGCATCACGCGACATAGCTTTGCAGGCGATAAGTACAACCGTTTCAGAGAGAAGAGCGGCCAATGTGACGATCGGGCTTTAAGTCGATTCGATAACAAATGACGAAAACGGACGGATTTCTCAGGTTTTTACTACATATGAACACATTTCACATTCTCCCGTGCAACGCGGCTGCTAGTCCTCTTTTCATGCAGAATCTTAAGGTCCTAGCTCATGTCCAAGGCTCCAAAGCCAGCTAAAAAGTAAATAATCAGTACCTAAAACTTGAATTGTACTACTTCTTACTGGCTATTACATCAACTTAGAAGCTTCATCTGTGTTCTACTATGGTGCTTTTAGAGTCTCCGCATACCGCAGCACGCGACATAGCTTTGCAGACGATAATACAACCGTTTCAGAGAGAAGAGCGGCCAATGTGACGATCTGGCTTTAAGTCGATTCGATAACAAATGACGAAAACGGACGGATTTCTCAGGTTTTTACTACATATGAACACTTTTCACATTCTCCCGTGCAACTCGGCTGCTAGTCCTCCTTTCATGCAGAATCTTAAGGTCCTAGCTCATGTCCAAGGCACCAAAGCCAGCTAAGAAGTCAATAATCGATACCTAAAACTTGAATTGTACTACTTCTTACTGGCTATTACATCAACTTAGAAGCTTCATCTGTGTTCTACTATGGTGCTTTTAGTGTCTCCGCATACCGCAGCACGCGACATAGCTTTGCAGACGATAAGTACAACCGTTTCAGAGAGAAGAGCGGCCAATGTGACGATCTGGCTTTAAGTCGATTCGATAACAAATGACGAAAACGGACGGATTTCTCAGGTTTTTACTACATATGAACACTTTTCACATTCTCCCGTGCAACTCGGCTGCTAGTCCTCCTTTCATGCAGAATCTTAAGGTCCTAGCTCATGTCCAAGGCTCCAAAGCCAGCTAAAAAGTCAATAATCAGTACCTAAAACTTGAATTGTACTACTTCTTACTGGCTATTACATCGACTTAGAAGCTTCATCTGTGTTCTACTATGGTGATTTTATTGTCTCCGCATACCGCAGCACTCGACATAGCTTTGCAGACGATAAGTACGACCGTTTCAGAGAGAAGAGCGGCCAATGTGACGATCGGGCTTTAAGTCAATTCGATAACAAATGACGAAAACGGACGGATTTCCCAGGTTTCTACTACATATGAACACATTTCACATTCTCCCGTGCAACGCGGCTGCTAGTCCTCCTTTCATGCAGAATCTTAAGGTCCTAGCTCATGTCCAAGGCACCAAAGCCAGCTAAAAAGTCAATAATCGATACCTAAAACTTGAATTGTACTACTTCTTACTGGCTATTACATCAACTTAGAAGCTTCATCTGTGTTCTACCATGGTGCTTTTAGTGTCTCCGCACACCGCAGTACGCGACATAGCTTTGCAGACGATAAGTACAACCGTTTCAGAGAAAAGAGGGGCCAATGTGACGATCTGGCTTTAAGTCGATTCGATAACAAATGACGAAAACGGACGGATTTCTCAGGTTTTTACTACATATGAACACTTTTCACATTCTCCCGTGCAACTCGGCTGCTAGTCCTCCTTTCATGCAGAATCTTAAGGTCCTAGCTCATGTCCAAGGCACCAAAGCCAGCTAAAAAGTCAATAATCGATACCTAAAACTTGAATTGTACTACTTCTTACTGCCTATTACATCAACTTAGAAGCTTCATCTGTGTTCTACTATGGTGCTTTCAGTGTCTCCGCATACCGCAGCACGCGACAAAGCTTTCCAGACGATAAGTACAACCGTTTCAGAGAGAAGAGCATCCAATGTGACGATCTGGCTTTAAGTCGATTCGATAACAAATGACGACAACGGACGTATTTCTCAGGATTTTACTACATATGAACACATTTCACATTCTCCCGTACAACGCGGCTGCTAGTCCTCCTTTCATGCAGAATCTTAAGGTCCTAGCTCATGTCCAAGGCACCAAAGCCAGCTAAAAAGTCAATAATCGATACCTAAAACTTGAATTGTACTACTTCTTACTGGCTATTACATCAACTTAGAAGCTTCATCTGTGTTCTACTATTGTGCTTTTTGTGTCCGCATTCCGCATCACGCGACATAGCTTTGCAGGCGATAAGTACAACCGTTTCAGAGAGAAGAGCGGCCAATGTGACGATCGGGCTTTAAGTCGATTCGATAACAAATGACGAAAACGGACGGATTTCTCAGGTTTTTACTACATATGAACACTTTTCACATTCTTCCCTGCAACTCGGCTGCTAGTCCTCCTTTAATGCAGAATCTTAAGGTCCTAGCTCATGTCCAAGGCACCAAAGCCAGCTAAAAAGTCAATAATCGATACCTAAAACTTGAATTGTACTACTTCTTACTGGCTATTACATCAACTTAGAAGCTTCATCTGTGTTCTACTATGGTGCTTTTAGTGTCTCCGCATACCGCAGCACTCGACATAGCTTTGCAGACGATAAGTACGACCGTTTCAGAGAGAAGAGCGGCCAATGTGACGATCGGGCTTTAAGTCAATTCGATAACAAATGACGAAAACGGACGGATTTCTCAGGTTTCTACTACATATGAACACATTTCACATTCTCCCGTGAAACGCGGCTGCTAGTCCTCCTTTAATGCAGAATCTTAAGGTCCTAGCTCATGTCCAAGGCACCAAAGCCAGCTAAAAAGTCAATAATCGATACCTAAAACTTGAATTGTACTACTTCTTACTGGCTATTACATCAACTTAGAAGCTTCATCTGTGTTCTACCATGGTGCTTTTAGTGTCTCCGCACACCGCAGTACGCGACATAGCTTTGCAGACGATAAGTACAACCGTTTCAGAGAAAAGAGGGGCCAATGTGACGATCTGGCTTTAAGTCGATTCGATAACAAATGACGAAAACGGACGGATTTCTCAGGTTTTTACTACATATGAACACTTTTCACATTCTCCCGTGCATCTCGGCTGCTAGTCCTCCTTTCATGCAGAATCTTAAGGTCCTAGCTCATGTCCAAGGCACCAAAGCCAGCTAAAAAGTCAATAATCGATACCTAAAACTTGAATTGTACTACTTCTTACTGCCTATTACATCATCTTAGAAGCTTCATCTGTGTTCTACTATGGTGCTTTCAGTGTCTCCGCATACCGCAGCACGCGACAAAGCTTTCCAGACGATAAGTACAACCGTTTCAGAGAGAAGAGCATCCAATGTGACGATCTGGCTTTAAGTCGATTCGATAACAAATGACGACAACGGACGTATTTCTCAGGATTTTACTACATATGAACACATTTCAAATTCTCCCGTACAACGCGGCTGCTAGTCCTCCTTTCATGCAGAATCTTAAGGTCCTAGCTCATGTCCAAGGCACCAAAGCCAGCTAAAAAGTCAATAATCAGTACCTAAAACTTGAATTGTACTACTTCTTACTGGCTATTACATCAACTTAGAAGCTTCATCTGTGTTCTACTATGGTGCTTTTAGTGTCTCCGCATACCGCATCACGCGACATAGCTTTGCAGGCGATAAGTACAACCGTTTCAGAGAGAAGAGCGGCCAATGTGACGATCGGGCTTTAAGTCGATTCGATAACAAATGACGAAAACGGACGGATTTCTCAGGTTTTTACTACATATGAACACATTTCACATTCTCCCGTGCAACGCGGCTGCTAGTCCTCCTTTCATGCAGAATCTTAAGGTCCTAGCTCATGTCCAAGGCTCCAAAGCCAGCTAAAAAGTAAATAATCAGTACCTAAAACTTGAATTGTACTACTTCTTACTGGCTATTACATCAACTTAGAAGCTTCATCTGTGTTCCACTATGGTGCTTTTAGGGTCTCCGCATACCGCAGCACGCGACATAGCTTTGCAGACGATAAGTACAACCGTTTCAGAGAGAAGAGCGGCCAATGTGACGATCTGGCTTTAAGTCGATTCGATAACAAATGACGAAAACGGACGGATTTCTCAGGTTTTTACTACATATGAACACTTTTCACATTCTTCCCTGCAACTCGGCTGCTAGTCCTCCTTTAATGCAGAATCTTAAGGTCCTAGCTCATGTCCAAGGCACCAAAGCCAGCTAAAAAGTCAATAGTCGATACCTAAAACTTGAATTGTACTACTTCTTACTGGCTATTACATCAACTTAGAAGCTTCATCTGTGTTCTACTATGGTGCTTTTAGTGTCTCCGCATACCGCAGCACGCGACATAGCTTTGCAGACGATAAGTACAACCGTTTCAGAGAGAAGAGCGGCCAATGTGACGATCTGGCTTTAAGTCGATTCGATAACAAATGACGAAAACGGACGGATTTCTCAGGTTTTTACTACATATGAACACTTTTCACATTCTCCCGTGCAACTCGGCTGCTAGTCCTCCTTTCATGCAGAATCTTAAGGTCCTAGCTCATGTCCAAGGCACCAAAGCCAGCTAAAAAGTCAATAATCGGTACCTAAAACTTGAATTGTACTACTTCTTACTGGCTATTACATCATCTTAGAAGCTTCATCTGTGTTCTACTATGGTGCTTTCAGTGTCTCCGCATACCGCAGCACGCGACAAAGCTTTCCAGACGATAAGTACAACCGTTTCAGAGAGAAGAGCATCCAATGTGACGATCTGGCTTTAAGTCGATTCGATAACAAATGACGAAAACGGACGTATTTCTCAGGATTTTACTACATATGAACACATTTCACATTCTCCCGTACAACGCGGCTGCTAGTCCTGCTTTCATGCAGAATCTTAAGGTCCTAGCTCATGTCCAAGGCACCAAAGCCAGCTAAAAAGTCAATAATCGATACCTAAAACTTGAATTGTACTACTTCTTACTGGCTATTACATCAACTTAGAAGCTTCATCTGTGTTCTACTATGGTGCTTTTAGTGTCTCCGCATACCGCATCACGCGACATAGCTTTGCAGGCGATAAGTACAACCGTTTCAGAGAGAAGAGCGGCCAATGTGACGATCGGGCTTTAAGTCGATTCGATAACAAATGACGAAAACGGACGGATTTCTCAGGTTTTTACTACATATGAACACATTTCACATTCTCCCGTGCAACGCGGCTGCTAGTCCTCTTTTCATGCAGAATCTTAAGGTCCTAGCTCATGTCCAAGGCTCCAAAGCCAGCTAAAAAGTCAATAATCAGTACCTAAAACTTGAATTGTACTACTTCTTACTGGCTATTACATCAACTTAGAAGCTTCATCTGTGTTCTACTATGGTGCTTTTAGAGTCTCCGCATACCGCAGCACGCGACATAGCTTTGCAGACGATAAGTATAACCGTTTCAGAGAGAAGAGCGGCCAATGTGACGATCTGGCTTTAAGTCGATTCGATAACAAATGACGAAAACGGACGGATTTCTCAGGTTTTTACTACATATGAACACTTTTCACATTCTCCCGTGCAACTCCGCTGCTAGTCCTCCTTTCATGCAGAATCTTAAGGTCCTAGCTCATGTCCAAGGCACCAAAGCCAGCTAAGAAGTCAATAATCGATACCTAAAACTTGAATTGTACTACTTCTTACTGGCTATTACATCAACTTAGAAGCTTCATCTGTGTTCTACTATGGTGCTTTTAGTGTCTCCGCATACCGCAGCACGCGACATAGCTTTGCAGACGATAAGTACAACCGTTTCAGAGAGAAGAGCGGCCAATGTGACGATCTGGCTTTAAGTCGATTCGATAACAAATGACGAAAACGGACGGATTTCTCAGGTTTTTACTACATATGAACACTTTTCACATTCTCCCGTGCAACTCGGCTGCTAGTCCTCCTTTCATGCAGAATCTTAAGGTCCTAGCTCATGTCCAAGGCACCAAAGCCAGCTAAAAAGTCAATAATCAGTACCTAAAACTTGAATTGTACTACTTCTTACTGGCTATTACATCGACTTAGAAGCTTCATCTGTGTTCTACTATGGTGATTTTATTGTCTCCGCATACCGCAGCACTCGACATAGCTTTGCGGACGATAAGTACGACCGTTTCAGAGAGAAGAGCGGCCAATGTGACGATCGGGCTTTAAGTCAATTCGATAACAAATGACGAAAACGGACGGATTTCTCAGGTTTCTACTACATATGAACACATTTCACATTCTCCTGTGAAACGCGGCTGCTAGTCCTCCTTTAATGCAGAATCTTAAGGTCCTAGCTCATGTCCAAGGCACCAAAGCCAGCTAAAAAGTCAATAATCGATACCTAAAACTTGAATTGTACTACTTCTTACTGGCTATTACATCAACTTAGAAGCTTCATCTGTGTTCTACCATGGTGCTTTTAGTGTCTCCGCACACCGCAGTACGCGACATAGCTTTGCAGACGATAAGTACAACCGTTTCAGAGAAAAGAGTGGCCAATGTGACGATCTGGCTTTAAGTCGATTCGATAACAAATGACGAAAACGGACGGATTTCTCAGGTTTTTACTACATATGAACACTTTTCACATTCTCCCGTGCAACTCGGCTGCTAGTCCTCCTTTCATGCAGAATCTTAAGGTCCTAGCTCATGTCCAAGGCACCAAAGCCAGCTAAACAGTCAATAATCGATACCTAAAACTTGAATTGTACTACTTCTTACTGCCTATTACATCATCTTAGAAGCTTCATCTGTGTTCTACTATGGTGCTTTCAGTGTCTCCGCATACCGCAGCACGCGACAAAGCTTTCCAGACGATAAGTACAACCGTTTCAGAGAGAAGAGCATCCAATGTGACGATCTGGCTTTAAGTCGATTCGATAACAAATGACGACAACGGACGTATTTCTCAGGATTTTACTACATATGAACACATTTCACATTCTCCCGTACAACGCGGCTGCTAGTCCTCCTTTCATGCAGAATCTTAAGGTCCTAGCTCATGTCCAAGGCACCAAAGCCAGCTAAAAAGTCAATAATCGATACCTAAAACTTGAATTGTACTACTTCTTACTGGCTATTACATCAACTTAGAAGCTTCATCTGTGTTCTACTATGGTGCTTTTAGTGTCTCCGCATACCGCATCACGCGACATAGCTTTGCAGGCGATAAGTACAACCGTTTCAGAGAGAAGTGCGGCCAATGTGACGATCGGGCTTTAAGTCGATTCGATAACAAATGACGAAAACGGACGGATTTCTCAGGTTTTTACTACATATGAACACATTTCACATTCTCCCGTGCAACGCGGCTGCTAGTCCTCCTTTCATGCAGAATCTTAAGGTCCTAGCTCATGTCCAACGCTCCAAAGCCAGCTAAAAAGTAAATAATCAGTACCTAAAACTTGAATTGTACTACTTCTTACTGGCTATTACATCAACTTAGAAGCTTCATCTGTGTTCCACTATGGTGCTTTTAGGGTCTCCGCATACCGCAGCACGCGACATAGCTTTGCAGACGATAAGTACAACCGTTTCAGAGAGAAGAGCGGCCAATGTGACGATCTGGCTTTAAGTCGATTCGATAACAAATGACGAAAACGGACGGATTTCTCAGGTTTTTACTACATATGAACACTTTTCACATTCTTCCCTGCAACTCGGCTGCTAGTCCTCCTTTAATGCAGAATCTTAAGGTCCTAGCTCATGTCCAAGGCACCAAAGCCAGCTAAGAAGTCAATAATCGATACCTAAAACTTGAATTGTACTACTTCTTACTGGCTATTACATCAAATTAGAAGCTTCATCTGTGTTCTACTATGGTGCTTTTAGTGTCTCCGCATACCGCAGCACTCGACATAGCTTTGCAGACGATAAGTACGACCGTTTCAGAGAGAAGAGCGGCCAATGTGACGATCGGGCTTTAAGTCAATTCGATAACAAATGACGAAAACGGACGGATTTCTCAGATTTCTACTACATATGAACACATTTCACATTCTCCCGTGAAACGCGGCTGCTAGTCCTCCTTTAATGCAGAATCTTAAGGTCCTAGCTCATGTCCAAGGCACCAAAGCCAGCTAAAAAGTCAATAATCGATACCTAAAACTTGAATTGTACTACTTCTTACTGGCTATTACATCAACTTAGAAGCTTCATCTGTGTTCTACCATGGTGCTTTTAGTGTCTCCGCACACCGCAGTACGCGACATAGCTGTGCAGACGATAAGTACAACCGTTTCAGAGAAAAGAGGGGCCAATGTGACGATCTGGCTTTAAGTCGATTCGATAACAAATGACGAAAACGGACGGATTTCTCAGGTTTTTACTACATATGAACACTTTTCACATTCTCCCGTGCAACTCGGCTGCTAGTCCTCCTTTCATGCAGAATCTTAAGGTCCTAGCTCATGTCCAAGGCACCAAAGCCAGCTAAAAAGTCAATAATCGATACCTAAAACTTGAATTGTACTACTTCTTACTGCCTATTACATCATCTTAGAAGCTTCATCTGTGTTCTACTATGGTGCTTTCAGTGTCTCCGCATACCGCAGCACGCGACAAAGCTTTCCAGACGATAAGTACAACCGTTTCAGAGAGAAGAGCATCCAATGTGACGATCTGGCTTTAAGTCGATTCGATAACAAATGACGACAACGGACGTATTTCTCAGGATTTTACTACATATGAACACATTTCACATTCTCCCGTACAACGCGGCTGCTAGTCCTCCTTTCATGCAGAATCTTAAGGTCCTAGCTCATGTCCAAGGCACCAAAGCCAGCTAAAAAGTCAATAATCGATACCTAAAACTTGAATTGTACTACTTCTTACTGGCTATTACATCAACTTAGAAGCTTCATCTGTGTTCTACTATGGTGCTTTTAGTGTCTCCGCATACCGCATCACGCGACATAGCTTTGCAGGCGATAAGTACAACCGTTTCAGAGAGAAGAGCGGCCAATGTGACGATCGGGCTTTAAGTCGATTCGATAACAAATGACGAAAACGGACGGATTTCTCAGGTTTTTACTACATATGAACACTTTTCACATTCTCCCGTGCAACGCGGCTGCTAGTCCTCCTTTCATGCAGAATCTTAAGGTCCTAGCTCATGTCCAAGGCTCCAAAGCCAGCTAAAAAGTAAATAATCAGTACCTAAAACTTGAATTGTACTACTTCTTACTGGCTATTACATCAACTTAGAAGCTTCATCTGTGTTCCACTATGGTGCTTTTAGGGTCTCCGCATACCGCAGCACGCGACATAGCTTTGCAGACGATAAGTACAACCGTTTCAGAGAGAAGAGCGGCCAATGTGACGATCTGGCTTTAAGTCGATTCGATAACAAATGACGAAAACGGACGGATTTCTCAGGTTTTTACTACATATGAACACTTTTCACATTCTTCCCTGCAACTCGGCTGCTAGTCCTCCTTTAATGCAGAATCTTAAGGTCCTAGCTCATGTCCAAGGCACCAAAGCCAGCTAAAAAGTCAATAATCGATACCTAAAACTTGAATTGTACTACTTCTTACTGGCTATTACATCAACTTAGAAGCTTCATCTGTGTTCTACTACGGTGCTTTTAGTGTCTCCGCATACCGCAGCACGCGACATAGCTTTGCAGACGATAAGTACAACCGTTTCAGAGAGAAGAGCGGCCAATGTGACGATCTGGCTTTAAGTCGATTCGATAACAAATGACGAAAACGGACGGATTTCTCAGGTTTTTACTACATATGAACACTTTTCACATTCTCCCGTGCAACTCGGCTGCTAGTCCTCCTTTCATGCAGAATCTTAAGGTCCTAGCTCATGTCCAAGGCACCAAAGCCAACTAAAAAGTCAATAATCGATACCTAAAACTTGAATTGTACTACTTCTTACTGCCTATTACATCATCTTAGAAGCTTCATCTGTGTTCTACTATGGTGCTTTCAGTGTCTCCGCATACCGCAGCACGCGACAAAGCTTTCCAGACGATAAGTACAACCGTTTCAGAGAGAAGAGCATCCAATGTGACGATCTGGCTTTAAGTCGATTCGATAACAAATGACGACAACGGACGTATTTCTCAGGATTTTACTACATATGAACACATTTCACATTCTCCCGTACAACGCGGCTGCTAGTCCTCCTTTCATGCAGAATCTTAAGGTCCTAGCTCATGTCCAAGGCACCAAAGCCAGCTAAAAAGTCAATAATCGATACCTAAAACTTGAATTGTACTACTTCTTACTGGCTATTACATCAACTTAGAAGCTTCATCTGTGTTCTACTATGGTGCTTTTAGTGTCTCCGCATACCGCATCACGCGACATAGCTTTGCAGGCGATAAGTACAACCGTTTCAGAGAGAAGAGCGGCCAATGTGACGATCGGGCTTTAAGTCGATTCGATAACAAATGACGAAAACGGACGGATTTCTCAGGTTTTTACTACATATGAACACTTTTCACATTCTCCCGTGCAACGCGGCTGCTAGTCCTCCTTTCATGCAGAATCTTAAGGTCCTAGCTCATGTCCAAGGCTCCAAAGCCAGCTAAAAAGTAAATAATCAGTACCTAAAACTTGAATTGTACTACTTCTTACTGGCTATTACATCAACTTAGAAGCTTCATCTGTGTTCCACTATGGTGCTTTTAGGGTCTCCGCATACCGCAGCACGCGACATAGCTTTGCAGACGATAAGTACAACCGTTTCAGAGAGAAGAGCGGCCAATGTGACGATCTGGCTTTAAGTCGATTCGATAACAAATGACGAAAACGGACGGATTTCTCAGGTTTTTACTACATATGAACACTTTTCACATTCTTCCCTGCAACTCGGCTGCTAGTCCTCCTTTAATGCAGAATCTTAAGGTCCTAGCTCATGTCCAAGGCACCAAAGCCAGCTAAAAAGTCAATAATCGATACCTAAAACTTGAATTGTACTACTTCTTACTGGCTATTACATCAACTTAGAAGCTTCATCTGTGTTCTACTACGGTGCTTTTAGTGTCTCCGCATACCGCAGCACGCGACATAGCTTTGCAGACGATAAGTACAACCGTTTCAGAGAGAAGAGCGGCCAATGTGACGATCTGGCTTTAAGTCGATTCGATAACAAATGACGAAAACGGACGGATTTCTCAGGTTTTTACTACATATGAACACTTTTCACATTCTCCCGTGCAACTCGGCTGCTAGTCCTCCTTTCATGCAGAATCTTAAGGTCCTAGCTCATGTCCAAGGCACCAAAGCCAACTAAAAAGTCAATAATCGGTACCTAAAACTTGAATTGTACTACTTCTTACTGGCTATTACATCATCTTAGAAGCTTCATCTGTGTTCTACTATGGTGCTTTCAGTGTCTCCGCATACCGCAGCACGCGACAAAGCTTTCCAGACGATAAGTACAACCGTTTCAGAGAGAAGAGCATCCAATGTGACGATCTGGCTTTAAGTCGATTCGATAACAAATGACGAAAACGGACGTATTTCTCAGGATTTTACTACATATGAACACATTTCACATTCTCCCGTACAACGCGGCTGCTAGTCCTCCTTTCATGCAGAATCTTAAGGTCCTAGCTCATGTCCAAGGCACCAAAGCCAGCTAAAAAGTCAATAATCGGTACCTAAAACTTGAATTGTACTACTTCTTACTGGCTATTACATCATCTTAGAAGCTTCATCTGTGTTCTACTATGGTGCTTTCAGTGTCTCCGCATACCGCAGCACGCGACAAAGCTTTCCAGACGATAAGTACAACCGTTTCAGAGAGAAGAGCATCCAATGTGACGATCTGGCTTTAAGTCGATTCGATAACAAATGACGAAAACGGACGTATTTCTCAGGATTTTACTACATATGAACACATTTCACATTCTCCCGTACAACGCGGCTGCTAGTCCTGCTTTCATGCAGAATCTTAAGGTCCTAGCTCATGTCCAAGGCACCAAAGCCAGCTAAAAAGTCAATAATCGATACCTAAAACTTGAATTGTACTACTTCTTACTGGCTATTACATCAACTTAGAAGCTTCATCTGTGTTCTACTATGGTGCTTTTAGTGTCTCCGCATACCGCATCACGCGACATAGCTTTGCAGGCGATAAGTACAACCGTTTCAGAGAGAAGAGCGGCCAATGTGACGATCGGGCTTTAAGTCGATTCGATAACAAATGACGAAAACGGACGGATTTCTCAGGTTTTTACTACATATGAACACATTTCACATTCTCCCGTGCAACGCGGCTGCTAGTCCTCTTTTCATGCAGAATCTTAAGGTCCTAGCTCATGTCCAAGGCTCCAAAGCCAGCTAAAAAGTCAATAATCAGTACCTAAAACTTGAATTGTACTACTTCTTACTGGCTATTACATCAACTTAGAAGCTTCATCTGTGTTCTACTATGGTGCTTTTAGAGTCTCCGCATACCGCAGCACGCGACATAGCTTTGCAGACGATAAGTATAACCGTTTCAGAGAGAAGAGCGGCCAATGTGACGATCTGGCTTTAAGTCGATTCGATAACAAATGACGAAAACGGACGGATTTCTCAGGTTTTTACTACATATGAACACTTTTCACATTCTCCCGTGCAACTCCGCTGCTAGTCCTCCTTTCATGCAGAATCTTAAGGTCCTAGCTAATGTCCAAGGCACCAAAGCCAGCTAAGAAGTCAATAATCGATACCTAAAACTTGAATTGTACTACTTCTTACTGGCTATTACATCAACTTAGAAGCTTCATCTGTGTTCTACTATGGTGCTTTTAGTGTCTCCGCATACCGCAGCACGCGACATAGCTTTGCAGACGATAAGTACAACCGTTTCAGAGAGAAGAGCGGCCAATGTGACGATCTGGCTTTAAGTCGATTCGATAACAAATGACGAAAACGGACGGATTTCTCAGGTTTTTACTACATATGAACACTTTTCACATTCTCCCGTGCAACTCGGCTGCTAGTCCTCCTTTCATGCAGAATCTTAAGGTCCTAGCTCATGTCCAAGGCACCAAAGCCAGCTAAAAAGTCAATAATCAGTACCTAAAACTTGAATTGTACTACTTCTTACTGGCTATTACATCGACTTAGAAGCTTCATCTGTGTTCTACTATGGTGATTTTATTGTCTCCGCATACCGCAGCACTCGACATAGCTTTGCAGACGATAAGTACGACCGTTTCAGAGAGAAGAGCGGCCAATGTGACGATCGGGCTTTAAGTCAATTCGATAACAAATGACGAAAACGGACGGATTTCTCAGGTTTCTACTACATATGAACACATTTCACATTCTCCCGTGAAACGCGGCTGCTAGTCCTCCTTTAATGCAGAATCTTAAGGTTCTAGCTCATGTCCAAGGCACCAAAGCCAGCTAAAAAGTCAATAATCGATACCTAAAACTTGAATTGTACTACTTCTTACTGGCTATTACATCAACTTAGAAGCTTCATCTGTGTTCTACCATGGTGCTTTTAGTGTCTCCGCACACCGCAGTACGCGACATAGCTTTGCAGACGATAAGTACAACCGTTTCAGAGAAAAGAGGGGCCAATGTGACGATCTGGCTTTAAGTCGATTCGATAACAAATGACAAAAACGGACGGATTTCTCAGGTTTTTACTACATATGAACACTTTTCACATTCTCCCGTGCAACTCGGCTGCTAGTCCTCCTTTCATGCAGAATCTTAAGGTCCTAGCTCATGTCCAAGGCACCAAAGCCAGCTAAAAAGTCAATAATCGATACCTAAAACTTGAATTGTACTACTTCTTACTGCCTATTACATCATCTTAGAAGCTTCATCTGTGTTCTACTATGGTGCTTTCAGTGTCTCCGCATACCGCAGCACGCGACAAAGCTTTCCAGACGATAAGTACAACCGTTTCAGAGAGAAGAGCATCCAATGTGACGATCTGGCTTTAAGTCGATTCGATAACAAATGACGACAACGGACGTATTTCTCAGGATTTTACTACATATGAACACATTTCACATTCTCCCGTACAACGCGGCTGCTAGTCCTGCTTTCATGCAGAATCTTAAGGTCCTAGCTCATGTCCAAGGCACCAAAGCCAGCTAAAAAGTCAATAATCGATACCTAAAACTTGAATTGTACTACTTCTTACTGGCTATTACATCAACTTAGAAGCTTCATCTGTGTTCTACTATGGTGCTTTTAGTGTCTCCGCATACCGCATCACGCGACATAGCTTTGCAGGCGATAAGTACAACCGTTTCAGAGAGAAGAGCGGCCAATGTGACGATCGGGCTTTAAGTCGATTCGATAACAAATGACGAAAACGGACGGATTTCTCAGGTTTTTACTACATATGAACACATTTCACATTCTCCCGTGCAACGCGGCTGCTAGTCCTCCTTTCATGCAGAATCTTAAGTTCCTAGCTCATGTCCAAGGCTCCAAAGCCAGCTAAAAAGTAAATAATCAGTACCTAAAACTTGAATTGTACTACTTCTTACTGGCTATTACATCAACTTAGAAGCTTCATCTGTGTTCCACTATGGTGCTTTTAGGGTCTCCGCATACCGCAGCACGCGACATAGCTTTGCAGACGATAAGTACAACCGTTTCAGAGAGAAGAGCGGCCAATGTGACGATCTGGCTTTAAGTCGATTCGATAACAAATGACGAAAACGGACGGATTTCTCAGGTTTTTACTACATATGAACACTTTTCACATTCTTCCCTGCAACTCGGCTGCTAGTCCTCCTTTAATGCAGAATCTTAAGGTCCTAGCTCATGTCCAAGGCACCAAAGCCAGCTAAAAAGTCAATAATCGATACCTAAAACTTGAATTGTACTACTTCTTACTGGCTATTACATCAACTTAGAAGCTTCATCTGTGTTCTACTATGGTGCTTTTAGTGTCTCCGCATACCGCAGCACTCGACATAGCTTTGCAGACGATAAGTACGACCGTTTCAGAGAGAAGAGCGGCCAATGTGACGATCGGGCTTTAAGTCAATTCGATAACAAATGACGAAAACGGACGGATTTCTCAGGTTTCTACTACATATGAACACATTTCACATTCTCCCGTGAAACGCGGCTGCTAGTCCTCCTTTAATGCAGAATCTTAAGGTCCTAGCTCATGTCCAAGGCACCAAAGCCAGCTAAAAAGTCAATAATCGATACCTAAAACTTGAATTGTACTACTTCTTACTGGCTATTACATCAACTTAGAAGCTTCATCTGTGTTCTACCATGGTGCTTTTAGTGTCTCCGCACACCGCAGTACGCGACATAGCTTTGCAGACGATAAGTACAACCGTTTCAGAGAAAAGAGGGGCCAATGTGACGATCTGGCTTTAAGTCGATTCGATAACAAATGACGAAAACGGACGGATTTCTCAGGTTTTTACTACATATGAACACTTTTCACATTCTCCCGTGCAACTCGGCTGCTAGTCCTCCTTTCATGCAGAATCTTAAGGTCCTAGCTCATGTCCAAGGCACCAAAGCCAGCTAAAAAGTCAATAATCGATACCTAAAACTTGAATTGTACTACTTCTCACTGCCTATTACATCATCTTAGAAGCTTCATCTGTGTTCTACTATGGTGCTTTCAGTGTCTCCGCATACCGCAGCACGCGACAAAGCTTTCCAGACGATAAGTACAACCGTTTCAGAGAGAAGAGCATCCAATGTGACGATCTGGCTTTAAGTCGATTCGATAACAAATGACGACAACGGACGTATTTCTCAGGATTTTACTACATATGAACACATTTCACATTCTCCCGTACAACGCGGCTGCTAGTCCTCCTTTCATGCAGAATCTTAAGGTCCTAGCTCATGTCCAAGGCACCAAAGCCAGCTAAAAAGTCAATAATCGATACCTAAAACTTGAATTGTACTACTTCTTACTGGCTATTACATCAACTTAGAAGCTTCATCTGTGTTCTACTATGGTGCTTTTAGTGTCTCCGCATACCGTATCACGCGACATAGCTTTGCAGGCGATAAGTACAACCGTTTCAGAGAGAAGAGCGGCCAATGTGACGATCGGGCTTTAAGTCGATTCGATAACAAATGACGAAAACGGACGGATTTCTCAGGTTTTTACTACATATGAACACTTTTCATATTCTCCCGTGCAACGCGGCTGCTAGTCCTCCTTTCATGCAGAATCTTAAGGTCCTAGCTCATGTCCAAGGCTCCAAAGCCAGCTAAAAAGTAAATAATCAGTACTTAAAACTTGAATTGTACTACTTCTTACTGGCTATTACATCAACTTCGAAGCTTCATCTGTGTTCCACTATGGTGCTTTTAGGGTCTCCGCATACCGCAGCACGCGACATAGCTTTGCAGGCGATAAGTACAACCGTTTCAGAGAGAAGAGCGGCCAATGTGACGATCTGGCTTTAAGTCGATTCGATAACAAATGACGAAAACGGACGGATTTCTCAGGTTTTTACTACATATGAACACTTTTCACATTCTTCCCTGCAACTCGGCTGCTAGTCCTCCTTTAATGCAGAATCTTAAGGTCCTAGCTCATGTCCAAGGCACCAAAGCCAGCTAAAAAGTCAATAATCGATACCTAAAACTTGAATTGTACTACTTCTTACTGGCTATTACATCAACTTAGAAGCTTCATCTGTGTTCTACTATGGTGCTTTTAGTGTCTCCGCATACCGCAGCACGCGACATAGCTTTGCAGACGATAAGTACAACCGTTTCAGAGAGAAGAGCGGCCAATGTGACGATCTGGCTTTAAGTCGATTCGATAACAAATGACGAAAACGGACGGATTTCTCAGGTTTTTACTACATATGAACACTTTTCACATTCTCCCGTGCAACTCGGCTGCTAGTCCTCCTTTCATGCAGAATCTTAAGGTCCTAGCTCATGTCCAAGGCACCAAAGCCAACTAAAAAGTCAATAATCGGTACCTAAAACTTGAATTGTACTACTTCTTACTGGCTATTACATCATCTTAGAAGCTTCATCTGTGTTCTACTATGGTGCTTTCAGTGTCTCCGCATACCGCAGCACGCGACAAAGCTTTCCAGACGATAAGTACAACCGTTTCAGAGAGAAGAGCGGCCAATGTGACGATCTGGCTTTAAGTCGATTCGATAACAAATGACGAAAACGGACGTATTTCTCAGGATTTTACTACATATGAACACATTTCACATTCTCCCGTGCAACGCGGCTGCTAGTCCTCCTTTCATGCAGAATCTTAAGGTCCTAGCTCATGTCCAAGGCACCAAAGCCAGCTAAAAAGTCAATAATCGATACCTAAAACTTGAATTGTACTACTTCTTACTGGCTATTACATCAACTTAGAAGCTTCATCTGTGTTCTACTATGGTGCTTTTAGTGTCTCCGCATACCGCATCACGCGACATAGCTTTGCAGGCGATAAGTACAACCGTTTCAGAGAGAAGAGCGGCCAATGTGACGATCTGGCTTTAAGTCGATTCGATAACAAATGACGAAAACGGACGGATTTCTCTGGTTTTTACTACATATGAACACATTTCACATTCTCCCGTGCAACGCGGCTGCTAGTCCTCTTTTCATGCAGAATCTTAAGGTCCTAGCTCATGTCCAAGGCTCCAAAGCCAGCTAAAAAGTAAATAATCAGTACCTAAAACTTGAATTGTACTACTTCTTACTGGCTATTACATCAACTTAGAAGCTTCATCTGTGTTCTACTATGGTGCTTTTAGAGTCTCCGCATACCGCAGCACGCGACATAGCTTTGCAGACGATAAGTACAACCGTTTCAGAGAGAAGAGCGGCCAATGTGACGATCTGGCTTTAAGTCGATTCGATAACAAATGACGAAAACGGACGGATTTCTCAGGTTTTTACTACATATGAACACTTTTCACATTCTTCCCTGCAACGCGGCTGCTAGTCCTCCTTTAATGCAGAATCTTAAGGTCCTAGCTCATGTCCAAGGCACCAAAGCCAGCTAAAAAGTCAATAATCGATACCTAAAACTTGAATTGTACTACTTCTTACTGGCTATTACATCAACTTAGAAGCTTCATCTGTGTTCTACCATGGTGCTTTTAGTGTCCCCGCACACCGCAGTACGCGACATAGCTTTGCAGGCGATAAGTACAAACGTTTCAGAGAAAAGAGGGGCCAATGTGACGATCTGGCTTTAAGTCAATTCGATAACAAATGACGAAAACGGACGGATTTCTCAGGTTTTTACTACATATGAACACTTTTCACATTCTCCCGTGCAACGCGGCTGCTAGTCCTCCTTTCATGCAGAATCTTAAGGTCCTAGCTCATGTCCAAGGCTCCAAAGCCAGCTAAAAAGTAAATAATCAGTACCTAAAACTTGAATTGTACTACTTCTTACTGGCTATTACATCAACTTCGAAGCTTCATCTGTGTTCCACTATGGTGCTTTTAGGGTCTCCGCATACCGCAGCACGCGACATAGCTTTGCAGACGATAAGTACAACCGTTTCAGAGAGAAGAGCGGCCAATGTGACGATCTGGCTTTAAGTCGATTCGATAACAAATGACGAAAACGGACGGATTTCTCAGGTTTTTACTACATATGAACACTTTTCACATTCTTCCCTGCAACTCGGCTGCTAGTCCTCCTTTAATGCAGAATCTTAAGGTCCTAGCTCATGTCCAAGGCACCAAAGCCAGCTAAAAAGTCAATAATCGATACCTAAAACTTGAATTGTACTACTTCTTACTGGCTATTACATCAACTTAGAAGCTTCATCTGTGTTCTACTATGGTGCTTTTAGTGTCTCCGCATACCGCAGCACGCGACATAGCTTTGCAGACGATAAGTACAACCGTTTCAGAGAGAAGAGCGGCCAATGTGACGATCTGGCTTTAAGTCGATTCGATAACAAATGACGAAAACGGACGGATTTCTCAGGTTTTTACTACATATGAACACTTTTCACATTCTCCCGTGCAACTCGGCTGCTAGTCCTCCTTTCATGCAGAATCTTAAAGTCCTAGCTCATGTCCAAGGCACCAAAGCCAACTAAAAAGTCAATAATCGGTAACTAAAACTTGAATTGTACTACTTCTTACTGGCTATTACATCATCTTAGAAGCTTCATCTGTGTTCTACTATGGTGCTTTCAGTGTCTCCGCATACCGCAGCACGCGACAAAGCTTTCCAGACGATAAGTACAACCGTTTCAGAGAGAAGAGCATCCAATGTGACGATCTGGCTTTAAGTCGATTCGATAACAAATGACGAAAACGGACGTATTTCTCAGGATTTTACTACATATGAACACATTTCACATTCTCCCGTGCAACGCGGCTGCTAGTCCTCCTTTCATGCAGAATCTTAAGGTCCTAGCTCATGTCCAAGGCACCAAAGCCAGCTAAAAAGTCAATAATCGATACCTAAAACTTGAATTGTACTACTTCTTACTGGCTATTACATCAACTTAGAAGCTTCATCTGTGTTCTACTATGGTGCTTTTAGCGTCTCCGCATACCGCATCACGCGACATAGCTTTGCAGGCGATAAGTACAACCGTTTCAGAGAGAAGAGCGGCCAATGTGACGATCGGGCTTTAAGTCGATTCGATAACAAATGACGAAAACGGACGGATTTCTCAGGTTTTTACTACATATGAACACATTTCACATTCTCCCGTGCAACGCGGCTGCTAGTCCTCTTTTCATGCAGAATCTTAAGGTCCTAGCTCATGTCCAAGGCTCCAAAGCCAGCTAAAAAGTAAATAATCAGTACCTAAAACTTGAATTGTACTACTTCTTACTGGCTATTACATCAACTTAGAAGCTTCATCTGTGTTCTACTATGGTGCTTTTAGAGTCTCCGCATACCGCAGCACGCGACATAGCTTTGCAGACGATAAGTACAACCGTTTCAGAGAGAAGAGCGGCCAATGTGACGATCTGGCTTTAAGTCGATTCGATAACAAATGACGAAAACGGACGGATTTCTCAGGTTTTTACTACATATGAACACTTTTCACATTCTTCCCTGCAACGCGGCTGCTAGTCCTCCTTTCATGCAGAATCTTAAGGTCCTAGCTCATGTCCAAGGCACCAAAGCCAGCTAAAAAGTCAATAATCGATACCTAAAACTTGAATTGTACTACTCCTTACTGGCTATTACATCAACTTAGAAGCTTCATCTGTGTTCTACCATGGTGCTTTTAGTGTCCCCGCACACCGCAGTACGCGACATAGCTTTGCAGGCGATAAGTACAAACGTTTCAGAGAAAAGAGGGGCCAATGTGACGATCTGGCTTTAAGTCGATTCGATAACAAATGACGAAAACGGACGGATTTCTCAGGTTTTTACTACATATGAACACTTTTCACGTTCTCCCGTGCAACTCGGCTGCTAGTCCTCCTTTCATGCAGAATCTTAAGGTCCTAGCTCATGTCCAAGGCACCAAAGCCAGCTAAAAAGTCAATAATCGATACCTAAAACTTGAATTGTACTACTTCTTACTGGCTATTACATCATCTTAGAAGCTTCATCTGTGTTCTACTATGGTGCTTTTAGTGTCTCCGCATACCGCATCACGCGACAAAGCTTTCCAGACGATAAGTACAACCGTTTCAGAGAGAAGAGCATCCAATGTGACGATCTGGCTTTAAGTCGATTCGATAACAAATGACGAAAACGGACGTATTTCTCAGGATTTTACTACATATGAACACATTTCACATTCTCCCGTACAACGTGGCTGCTAGTCCTCCTTTCATGCAGAATCTTAAGGTCCTAGCTCATGTCCAAGGCACCAAAGCCAGCTAAAAAGTCAATAATCGATACCTAAAACTTGAATTGTACTACTTCTTACTGGCTATTACATCATCTTAGAAGCTTCATCTGTGTTCTACTATGGTGCTTTCAGTGTCTCCGCATACCGCAGCACGCGACAAAGCTATCCAGACGATAAGTACAACCGTTTCAGAGAGAAGAGCATCCAATGTGACGATCTGGCTTTAAGTCGATTCGATAACAAATGACGAAAACGGACGTATTTCTCAGGATTTTACTACATATGAACACATTTCACATTCTCCCGTGCAACGCGGCTGCTAGTCCTCCTTTCATGCAGAATCTTAAGGTCCTAGCTCATGTCCAAGGCTCCAAAGCCAGCTAAAAAGTAAATAATCAGTACCTAAAACTTGAATTGTACTACTTCTTACTGGCTATTACATCAACTTAGAAGCTTCATCTGTGTTCTACTATGGTGCTTTTAGAGTCTCCGCATACTGCAGCACGCGACATAGCTTTGCAGACGATAAGTACAACCGTTTCAGAGAGAAGAGCGGCCAATGTGACGATCTGGCTTTAAGTCGATTCGATAGCAAATGACGAAAACGGACGGATTTCTCAGGTTTTTACTACATATGAACACTTTTCACATTCTCCCGTGCAACTCGGCTGCTAGTCCTCCTTTCATGCAGAATCTTAAGGTCCTAGCTCATGTCCAAGGCACCAAAGCCAGCTAAAAAGTCAATAATCGATACCTAAAACTTGAATTGTACTACTTCTTACTGGCTATTACATCATCTTAGAAGCATCATCTGTGTTCTACTATGGTGCTTTCAGTGTCTCCGCATACCGCAGCACGCGACAAAGCTTTCCAGACGATAAGTACAACCGTTTCAGAGAGAAGAGCATCCAATGTGACGATCTGGCTTTAAGTCGATACGATAACAAATGACGAAAACGGACGTATTTCTCAGGATTTTACTACATATGAACACATTTCACATTCTCCCGTGCAACGCGGCTGCTAGTCCTCCTTTCATGCAGAATCTTAAGGTCCTAGCTCATGTCCAAGGCACCAAAGCCAGCTAAAAAGTAAATAATCAGTACCTAAAACTTGAATTGTACTACTTCTTACTGGCTATTACATCAACTTAGAAGCTTCATCTGTGTTCTACTATGGTGCTTTTAGAGTCTCCGCATACCGCAGCACGCGACATAGCTTTGCAGACCATAAGTACAACCGTTTCAGAGAGAAGAGCGGCCAATGT
Source organism: Schistocerca gregaria (assembly GCF_023897955.1). Lineage (NCBI taxonomy): Eukaryota > Metazoa > Arthropoda > Insecta > Orthoptera > Acrididae > Schistocerca > Schistocerca gregaria. The sequence goes on along the minus strand of NW_026061811.1, from coordinate 6,616,175 downwards.
GACGATCTGTCTTTAAGTCGATTCGATAACAAATGACGAAAACGGACGTATTTCTCAGGATTTTACTACATATGAACACATTTCACATTCTCCCGTACAACGCGGCTGCTAGTCCTCCTTTCATGCAGAATCTTAAGGTCCTAGCTCATGTCCAAGGCACCAAAGCCAGCTAAAAAGTCAATAATCGATACCTAAAACTTGAATTGTACTACTTCTTACTGGCTATTACATCAACTTAGAAGCTTCATCTGTGTTCTACTATGGTGCTTTTAGTGTCTCCGCATACCGCATCACGCGACATAGCTTTGCGGGCGATAAGTACAACCGTTTCGGAGAGAAGAGCGGCCAATGTGACGATCGGGCTTTAAGTCGATTCGATAACAAATGACGAAAACGGACGGATTTCTCAGGTTTTTACTACATATGAACACTTTTCACATTCTTCCCTGCAACTCGGCTGCTAGTCCTCCTTTAATGCAGAATCTTAAGGTCCTAGCTCATGTCCAAGGCACCAAAGCCAGCTAAAAAGTCAATAATCGATACCTAAAACTTGAATTGTACTACTTCTTACTGGCTATTACATCAACTTAGAAGCTTCATCTGTGTTCTACCATGGTGCTTTTAGTGTCCCCGCACACCGCAGTACGCGACATAGCTTTGCAGGCGATAAGTACAAACATTTCAGAGAAAAGAGGGGCCAATGTGACGATCTGGCTTTAAGTCGATTCGATAACAAATGACGAAAACGGACGGATTTCTCAGGTTTTTACTACATATGAACACTTTTCACATTCTCCCGTGCAACTCGGCTGCTAGTCCTCCTTTCATGCAGAATCTTAAGGTCCTAGCTCATGTCCAAGGCACCAAAGCCAGCTAAAAAGTCAATAATCGATACCTAAAACTTGAATTGTACTACTTCTTACTGGCTATTACATCATCTTAGAAGCTTCATCTGTGTTCTACTATGGTGCTTTTAGAGTCTCCGCATACCGCAGCACGCGACAAAGCTTTCCAGACGATAAGTACAACCGTTTCAGAGAGAAGATCATCCTATGTGACGATCTGGCTTTAAGTCGATTCGATAACAAATGACGAAAACGGACGTATTTCTCAGGATTTTACTACATATGAACACATTTCACATTCTCCCGTACAACGCGGCTGCTAGTCCTCCTTTCATGCAGAATCTTAAGGTCCTAGCTCATGTCCAAGGCACCAAAGCCAGCTAAAAAGTCAATAATCGATACCTAAAACTTGAATTGTACTACTTCTTACTGGCTATTACATCATCTTAGAAGCTTCATCTGTGTTCTACTATGGTGCTTTCAGTGTCTCCGCATACCGCAGCACGCGACAAAGCTTTCCAGACGATAAGTACAACCGTTTCAGAGAGAAGAGCATCCAATGTGACGATCTGGTTTTAAGTCGATTCGATAACAAATGACGAAAACGGACGTATTTCTCAGGATTTTACTACATATGAACACATTTCACATTCTCCCGTACAACGCGGCTGCTAGTCCTCCTTTCATGCAGAATCTTAAGGTCCTAGCTCATGTCCAAGGCACCAAAGCCAGCTAAAAAGTCAATAATCGATACCTAAAACTTGAATTGTACTACTTCTTACTGGCTATTACATCAACTTAGAAGCTTCATCTGTGTTCTACTATGGTGCTTTTAGTGTCTCCGCATACCGCATCACGCGACATAGCTTTGCAGGCGATAAGTACAACCGTTTCAGAGAGAAGAGCGGCCAATGTGACGATCGGGCTTTAAGTCGATTCGATAACAAATGACGAAAACGGACGGATTTCTCAGGTTTTTACTACATATGAACACTTTTCAAATTCTCCCGTGCAACTCGGCTGCTAGTCCTCCTTTCATGCAGAATCTTAAGGTCCTAGCTCATGTCCAAGGCACCAAAGCCAGCTAAAAAGTCAATAATCGATACCTAAAACTTGAATTGTACTACTTCTTACTGGCTATTACATCATCTTAGAAGCTTCATCTGTGTTCTACTATGGTGCTTTCAGTGTCTCCGCATACCGCAGCACGCGACAAAGCTTTCCAGTCGATAAGTACAACCGTTTCAGAGAGAAGAGCAGCCAATGTGACGATCTGGCTTTAAGTCGATTCGATAACAAATGACGAAAACGGACGGATTTCTCAGGTTTTTACTACATATGAACACTTTTAACATTCTCCCGTGCAACTCGGCTGCTAGTCCTCCTTTCATGCAGAATCTTAAGGTCCTAGCTCATGTCCAAGGCACCAAAGCCAGCTAAAAAGTCAATAATCGATACCTAAAACTTGAATTATACTACTTCTTACTGGCTATTACATCAACTTAGAAGCTTCATCTGTGTTCTACTATGGTGCTTTTAGTGTCTCCGCATACCGCATCACGCGACATAGCTTTGCAGGCGATAAGTACAACCGTTTCAGAGAAAAGAGCGGCCAATGTGACAATCTGGCTTTAAGTCGATTCGATAACAAATGACGAAAACGGACGGATTTCTCATTTTTTTACTACATATGAACACTTTTCATATTGTCCGGTGCCACTCGGCTGCTAGTCCTCCTTTCATGCAGAATCTTAACTTCCTAGCTCATGTCCAAGGCACCAAATCCATCTAGAAGTCAATAATCGATACCTAAAACTTGAATTGTACTACTACTTACTGGCTATTACATCGACATAGAAGCTTCATCTGTGTTCTACTATGGTGATTTTATTGTCTCCGCATACCGCAGCACGCGACATAGCTTTGCAGACGATAAGTACAACCGTTTCAGAGAGAAGAGCGGCCAATGTGACGATCTGGCTTTAAGTCGATTCGATAACAAATGACGAAAACGGACGGATTTCTCAGGTTTTTACTACATATGAACACTTTTCACATTGTCCCATCCAACGCGGCTGCTAGTCCTCCTTTCATGCAGAATCTTAAGGTCCTAGCTCATGTCCAAGGCACCAAAGCCAGCTAAAAAGTAAATAATCAGTACCTAAAACTTGAATTGTACTACTTCTTAATGGCTATTACATCAACTTATAAGCTTCATCTGTGTTCTAATATGGTGCTTTTAGTGTCTCCGCATAGCGCAGCACGCGACATAGCTTTGCAGACGATAAGTACAACCGTTTCAGAGAGAAGAGCGGCCAATGTGACGATCTGGCTTTAAGTCAATTCGATGACAAATGACGAAACCGGACGGATTTCTCAGGTTTTTACTACATATGAACACTTTTCACATTCTCCCATCCAACGCGGCTGCTAGTCCTCCTTTCATGCAGAATCTTAAGGTCCTAGCTCATGTCCAAGGCACCAAAGCCAGCTAAAAAGTCAATAATCGATACCTAAAACTTGAATTTTACTACTTCGTACTGGCTATTACATCATCATAGAAGCTTCATCTGTGTTCTACTATGGTGCTTTTAGTGTCTCCGCATACCGCAGCACGCGACATAGCTTTGCAGACGATAAGTACAACCGTTTCAGAGAGAAGAGCGGCCAATGTGACGATCTGGCTTTAAGTCGATTCGATAACAAATGACGAAAACGGACGGATTTCTCAGGTTTTTACTACATATGAACACTTTTCACATTCTCCCGTGCAACTCGGCTGCTAGTCCTCCTTTCATGCAGAATCTTAAGGTCTTAGCTCATGTCCAAGGCACCAAAGCCAGCTAAAAAGTCAATAATCCATACCTAAAACTTGAATTGTACTACTTCTTATTGTCTATTACATCAACTTAGAAGCTTCATCTGTGTTCCACTATGGTGATTTTAGTGTCTCCGCATACCGCAGCACGCGACATAGCTTTGCGGACGAAAAGTACAACCGTTTCAGAGAGAAGAGCGGCCAATGTGACGATCTGGCTTTAAGTCGATTCGATAACAAATGACGAAAACGGACGGATTTCTCAGGTTTCTACTACATATGAACACATTTCACATTCTCCCGTGCAAAACGGCTGCTACTCCTCCTTTAATGCGGAATCTTAAGGTCCTAGCTCATGTCCAAGGCACCAAAGCCAGCTAAAAAGTCAATAATCGATACCTAAAACTTGAATTGTACTACTTCTTACTGGCTATTACATCAACTTATAAGCTTCATCTGTGTTCTACTATGGTGCTTTTAGTGTCTCCGCATAGCGCAGCACGCGACATAGCTTTGCAGACGATAAGTACAACCGTTTCAGAGAGAAGAGCGCCCAATGTGACGATCTGGCTTTAAGTCAATTCGATAACAAATGACGAAAACGGACGGATTTCTCAGGTTTCTACTACATATGAACACATTTCACATTCTCCCGTGCAACGCGGCTGCTAGTCCTCCTTTCATGCAGAATCTTAAGGGCCTAGATCATGTCCAAGGCACCAAAGCCAGCTAAAAAACCAATAATCGATACCTAATACTTGAATTGTACTACTTCTTACTGGCTATTACATCAACTTAGAAGCTTCATCGGTGTTCTACTATGGTGCTTTTAGTGTCTCCGCATACCGCAGCACGCGACATAGCTTTGAAGACGATAAGTACAACCGTTTCAGAGAGAAGAGCGGCCAATGTGACGATCTGGCTTTAAGTCGATTCGATAACAAATGACGAAAACGGACGGATTTCTCAGGTTTTTACTACATATGAATACTTTTCACATTCTCCCGTGCAACTCGGCTGCTAGTCCTCCTTTCATGCAGAATCTTAAGGTCCTAGCTCATGTCCAAGGCACCAAAGCCAGCTAAAAAGTCATTAATCAATACCTAAAACTTGAATTGTACTACTTCTTACTGGCTAATACATCAACTTAGAAGCTTCATCTGTGTTCTACTATGGTGCTTTTAGTGCCTCCGCATACCGCATCACGCGACATAGCTTTGCAGGCGATAAGTACAACCGTTTCAGAGAGAAGAGCGGCCAATGTGACGATCTGGCTTTAAGTCGATTCGATAACAAATGACGAAAACGGACGTATTTCTCAGGTTTTTAGTACATATGAACACATTACATATTCTCCCGTACAACGCGGCTGCTAGTCCTCCTTTAATGCAGAATCTTAAGGTCCTAGCTCATGTCCAAGGCACCAAAGCCAGCTAAAAAGTCAATAATCGATACCTAAAACTTGAATTGTACTACTTCTTACTGGCTATTACATCAACTTAGAAGCTTCATCTGTGTTCTACCATGGTGCTTTTAGTGTCTCCGCACACCGCAGTACGCGACATAGCTTTGCAGACGATAAGTACAACCGTTTCAGAGAAAAGAGGGGCCAATGTGACGATCTGGCTTTAAGTCGATTCGATAACAAATGACGAAAACGGACGGATTTCTCAGGTTTTTACTACATATGAACACTTTTCACATTCTCCCGTGCAACTCGGCTGCTAGTCCTCCTTTCATGCAGAATCTTAAGGTCCTAGCTCATGTCCAAGGCACCAAAGCCAGCTAAAAAGTCAATAATCGATACCTAAAACTTGAATTGTACTACTTCTTACTGGCTATTACATCATCTTAGAAACTTCATCTGTGTTCTACTATGGTGCTTTCAGTGTCTCCGCATACCGCAGCACGCGACAAAGCTTTCCAGTCGATAAGTACAACCGTTTCAGAGAGAAGAGCAGCCAATGTGACGATCTGGCTTTAAGTCGATTCGATAACAAATGACGAAAACGGACGGATTTCTCAGGTTTTTACTACATATGAACACTTTTAACATTCTCCCGTGCAACTCGGCTGCTAGTCCTCCTTTCATGCAGAATCTTAAGGTCCTAGCTCATGTCCAAGGCACCAAAGCCAGCTAAAAAGTCAATAATCGATACCTAAAACTTGAATTATACTACTTCTTACTGGCTATTACATCAACTTAGAAGCTTCATCTGTGTTCTACTATGGTGCTTTTAGTGTCTCCGCATACCGCATCACGCGACATAGCTTTGCAGGCGATAAGTACAACCGTTTCAGAGAAAAGAGCGGCCAATGTGACAATCTGGCTTTAAGTCGATTCGATAACAAATGACGAAAACGGACGGATTTCTCATTTTTTTACTACATATGAACACTTTTCATATTGTCCGGTGCCACTCGGCTGCTAGTCCTCCTTTCATGCAGAATCTTAACTTCCTAGCTCATGTCCAAGGCACCAAATCCATCTAGAAGTCAATAATCGATACCTAAAACTTGAATTGTACTACTACTTACTGGCTATTACATCGACTTAGAAGCTTCATCTGTGTTCTACTATGGTGATTTTATTGTCTCCGCATACCGCAGCACGCGACATAGCTTTGCAGACGATAAGTACAACCGTTTCAGAGAGAAGAGCGGCCAATGTGACGATCTGGCTTTAAGTCGATTCGATAACAAATGACGAAAACGGACGGATTTCTCAGGTTTTTACTACATATGAACACTTTTCACATTGTCCCGTGCAACTCGGCTGCTAGTCCTCCTTTCATGCAGAATCTTAAGGTCCTAGCTCATGTCCAAGGCACCAAAGCCAGCTAAAAAGTAAATAATCAGTACCTAAAACTTGAATTGTACTACTTCTTAATGGCTATTACATCAACTTATAAGCTTCATCTGTGTTCTACTATGGTGCTTTTAGTGTCTCCGCATAGCGCAGCAAGCGACATAGCTTTGCAGACGATAAGTACAACCGTTTCAGAGAGAAGAGCGGCCAATGTGACGATCTGGCTTTAAGTCAATTCGATGACAAATGACGAAAACGGACGGATTTCTCAGGTTTCTACTACATATGAACACATTTCACATTCTCCCGTGCAACGCGGCTGCTAGTCCTCCTTTCATGCAGAATCTTAAGGGCCTAGGTCATGTCCAAGGCACCAAAGCCAGATAAAAAACCAATAATCGATACCTAATACTTGAATTGTACTACTTCTTACTGGCTATTACATCAACTTAGAAGCTTCATCTGTGTTCTACTATGGTGCTTTTAGTGTCTCCGCATACCGCAGCACGCGACATAGCTTTGAAGACGATAAGTACAACCGTTTCAGAGAGAAGAGCGGCCAATGTGACGATCTGGCTTTAAGTCGATTCGATAACAAATGACGAAAACGGACGGATTTCTCAGGTTTTTACTACATATGAATACTTTTCACATTCTCCCGTGCAACTCGGCTGCTAGTCCTCCTTTCAAGCAGAATCTTAAGGTCCTAGCTCATGTCCAGGGCACCAAAGCCAGCTAAAAAGTCAATAATCAATACCTAAAACTTGAATTGTACTACTTCTTACTGGCTAATACATCAACTTAGAAGCTTTATCTGTGTTCTACTATGGTGCTTTTAGTGCCTCCGCATACCGCATCACGCGACATAGCTTTGCAGGCGATAAGTACAACCGTTTCAGAGAGAAGAGCGGCCAATGTGACGATCTGGCTTTAAGTCGATTCGATAACAAATGACGAAAACGGACGGATTTCTCAGGTTTTTACTACATATGAACACTTTTCACATTCTCCCATCCAACGCGGCTGCTAGTCCTCCTTTCATGCAGAATCTTAAGGTCCTAGCTCATGTCCAAGGCACCAAAGCCAGCTAAAAAGTCAATAATCGATACCTAAAACTTGAATTTTACTACTTCGTACTGGCTATTACATCATCATAGAAGCTTCATCTGTGTTCTACTATGGTGCTTTTAGTGTCTCCGCATACCGCAGCACGCGACATAGCTTTGCAGACGATAAGTACAACCGTTTCAGAGAGAAGAGCGGCCAATGTGACGATCTGGCTTTAAGTCGATTCGATAACAAATGACGAAAACGGACGGATTTCTCAGGTTTTTACTACATATGAACACTTTTCACATTCTCCCGTGCAACTCGGCTGCTAGTCCTCCTTTCATGCAGAATCTTAAGGTCTTAGCTCATGTCCAAGGCACCAAAGCCAGCTAAAAAGTCAATAATCCATACCTAAAACTTGAATTGTACTACTTCTTATTGTCTATTACATCAACTTAGAAGCTTCATCTGTGTTCCACTATGGTGATTTTAGTGTCTCCGCATACCGCAGCACGCGACATAGCTTTGCGGACGAAAAGTACAACCGTTTCAGAGAGAAGAGCGGCCAATGTGACGATCTGGCTTTAAGTCGATTCGATAACAAATGACGAAAACGGACGGATTTCTCAGGTTTCTACTACATATGAACACATTTCACATTCTCCCGTGCAAAACGGCTGCTACTCCTCCTTTAATGCGGAATCTTAAGGTCCTAGCTCATGTCCAAGGCACCAAAGCCAGCTAAAAAGTCAATAATCGATACCTAAAACTTGAATTGTACTACTTCTTACTGGCTATTACATCAACTTATAAGCTTCATCTGTGTTCTACTATGGTGCTTTTAGTGTCTCCGCATAGCGCAGCACGCGACATAGCTTTGCAGACGATAAGTACAACCGTTTCAGAGAGAAGAGCGCCCAATGTGACGATCTGGCTTTAAGTCAATTCGATAACAAATGACGAAAACGGACGGATTTCTCAGGTTTCTACTACATATGAACACATTTCACATTCTCCCGTGCAACGCGGCTGCTAGTCCTCCTTTCATGCAGAATCTTAAGGGCCTAGATCATGTCCAAGGCACCAAAGCCAGCTAAAAAACCAATAATCGATACCTAATACTTGAATTGTACTACTTCTTACTGGCTATTACATCAACTTAGAAGCTTCATCGGTGTTCTACTATGGTGCTTTTAGTGTCTCCGCATACCGCAGCACGCGACATAGCTTTGAAGACGATAAGTACAACCGTTTCAGAGAGAAGAGCGGCCAATGTGACGATCTGGCTTTAAGTCGATTCGATAACAAATGACGAAAACGGACGGATTTCTCAGGTTTTTACTACATATGAATACTTTTCACATTCTCCCGTGCAACTCGGCTGCTAGTCCTCCTTTAATGCAGAATCTTAAGGTCCTAGCTCATGTCCAAGGCACCAAAGCCAGCTAAAAAGTCAATAATCAATACCTAAAACTTGAATTGTACTACTTCTTACTGGCTAATACATCAACTTAGAAGCTTCATCTGTGTTCTACTATGGTGCTTTTAGTGCCTCCGCATACCGCATCACGCGACATAGCTTTGCAGGCGATAAGTACAACCGTTTCAGAGAGAAGAGCGGCCAATGTGACGATCTGGCTTTAAGTCGATTCGATAACAAATGACGAAAACGGACGGATTTCTCAGGTTTTTACTACATATGAACACTTTTCACATTCTCCCATCCAACGCGGCTGCTAGTCCTCCTTTCATGCAGAATCTTAAGGTCCTAGCTCATGTCCAAGGCACCAAAGCCAGCTAAAAAGTCAATAATCGATACCTAAAACTTGAATTGTACTACTTCTTACTGGCTATTAGATCGACGTAGAAGCTTCATCTGTGTTCTACTATGGTGATTTTATTGTCTCCGCATACCGCAGCACGCGACATAGCTTTGCAGACGATAAGTACAACCGTTTCAGAGAGAAGAGCGGCCAATGTGACGATCGGGCTTTAAGTCGATTCGACAACAAATGACGAAAACGGACGGATTTCTCAGGTATCTACTACATATGAACACATTTCACATTCTCCCGTGCAAAACGGCTGCTAGTCCTCCTTTCATGCAGAATCTTAAGGTCCTAGCTCATGTCCAAGGCACCAAAGCCAGCTAAAAAGTCAATAATCGATACCTAAAACTGGAATTGTACTACTTCTTACTGGCTATTACATCAACTTAGAAGCTTCATCTGTGTTCTACCATGGTGCTTTTAGTGTCTTTGCACACCGCAGTACGCGACATAGCTTTGCAGACGATAAGTACAACCGTTTCAGAGAAAAGAGGGGCCAATGTGACGATCTGGCTTTAAGTCGATTCGATAACAAATGACGAAAACGGACGGATTTCTCAGGTTTTTACTACATATCAACACTTTTCACATTCTCCCGTACAACGCGGCTGCTAGTCCTCCTTTAATGCAGAATCTTAAGGTCCTAGCTCATGTCCAAGGCACCAAAGCCAGCTAAAAAGTCAATAATCGATACCTAAAACTTGAATTGTACTACTTCTTACTGGCTATTACATCAACTTAGAAGCTTCATCTGTGTTCTACCATGGTGCTTTTAGTGTCTCCGCACACCGCAGTACGCGACATAGCTTTGCAGACGATAAGTACAACCGTTTCAGTGAAAAGAGGGGCCAATGTGACGATCTGGCTTTAAGTCGATTCGATAACAAATGACGAAAACGGACGGATTTCTCAGGTTTTTACTACATATGAACACTTTTCACATTCTCCCGTGCAACTCGGCTGCTAGTCCTCCTTTCATGCAGAATCTTAAGGTCCTAGCTCATGTCCAAGGCACCAAAGATAGCTAAAAAGTCAATAATCGATACCTAAAACTTGAATTGTACTACTTCTTACTGGCTATTACATCATCTTAGAAGCTTCATCTGTGTTCTACTATGGTGCTTTCAGTGTCTCCGCATACCGCAGCACGCGACAAAGCTTTCCAGTCGATAAGTACAACCGTTTCAGAGAGAAGAGCAGCCAATGTGACGATCTGGCCTTAAGTCGATTCGATAACAAATGACGAAAACGGACGGATTTCTCAGGTTTTTACTACATATGAACACTTTTAACATTCTCCCGTGCAACTCGGCTGCTAGTCCTCCTTTCATGCAGAATCTTAAGGTCCTAGCTCATGTCCAAGGCACCAAAGCCAGCTAAAAAGTCAATAATCGATACCTAAAACTTGAATTATACTACTTCTTACTGGCTATTACATCAACTTAGAAGCTTCAGCTGTGTTCTACTATGGTGCTTTTAGTGTCTCCGCATACCGCATCACGCGACATAGCTTTGCAGGCGATAAGTACAACCGTTTCAGAGAAAAGAGCGGCCAATGTGACAATCTGGCTTTAAGTCGATTCGATAACAAATGACGAAAACGGACGGATTTCTCATTTTTTTACTACATATGAACACTTTTCATATTGTCCGGTGCCACTCGGCTGCTAGTCCTCCTTTCATGCAGAATCTTAACTTCCTAGCTCATGTCCAAGGCACCAAATCCATCTAGAAGTCAATAATCGATACCTAAAACTTGAATTGTACTACTACTTACTGGCTATTACATCGACTTAGAAGCTTCATCTGTGTTCTACTATGGTGATTTTATTGTCTCCGCATACCGCAGCACGCGACATAGCTTTGCAGACGATAAGTACAACCGTTTCAGAGAGAAGAGCGGCCAATGTGACGATCTGGCTTTAAGTCGATTCGATAACAAATGACGAAAACGGACGGATTTCTCAGGTTTTTACTACATATGAACACTTTTCACATTGTCCCGTGCAACTCGGCTGCTAGTCCTCCTTTCATGCAGAATCTTAAGGTCCTAGCTCATGTCCAAGGCACCAAAGCCAGATAAAAAGTAAATAATCAGTACCTAAAACTTGAATTGTACTACTTCTTAATGGCTATTACATCAACTTATAAGCTTCATCTGTGTTCTACTATGGTGCTTTTAGTGTCTCCGCATAGCGCAGCAAGCGACATAGCTTTGCAGACGATAAGTACAACCGTTTCAGAGAAAAGAGGGGCCAATGTGACGATCTGGCTTTAAGTCGATTCGATAACAAATGACGAAAACGGACGGATTTCTCAGGTTTCTACTACATATGAACACATTTCACATTCTCCCGTGCAACGCGGCTGCTAGTCCTCCTTTCATGCAGAATCTTAAGGGCCTAGGTCATGTCCAAGGCACCAAAGCCAGATAAAAAACCAATAATCGATACCTAATACTTGAATTGTACTACTTCTTACTGGCTATTACATCAACTTAGAAGCTTCATCTGTGTTCTACTATGGTGCTTTTAGTGTCTCCGCATACCCCAGCACGCGACATAGCTTTGAAGACGATAAGTACAACCGTTTCAGAGAGAAGAGCGGCCAATGTGACGATCTGGCTTTAAGTCGATTCGATAACAAATGACGAAAACGGACGGATTTCTCAGGTTTTTACTACATATGAATACTTTTCACATTCTCCCGTGCAACTCGGCTGCTAGTCCTCCTTTCAAGCAGAATCTTAAGGTCCTAGCTCATGTCCAGGGCACCAAAGCCAGCTAAAAAGTCAATAATCAATACCTAAAACTTGAATTGTACTACTTCTTACTGGCTAATACATCAACTTAGAAGCTTCATCTGTGTTCTACTATGGTGCTTTTGATGCCTCCGCATACCGCATCACGCGACATAGCTTTGCAGGCGATAAGTACAACCGTTTCAGAGAGAAGAGCGGCCAATGTGACGATCTGGCTTTAAGTCGATTCGATAACAAATGACGAAAACGGACGGATTTCTCAGGTTTTTACTACATATGAACACTTTTCACATTCTCCCATCCAACGCGGCTGCTAGTCCTCCTTTCATGCAGAATCTTAAGGTCCTAGCTCATGTCCAAGGCACCAAAGCCAGCTAAAAAGTCAATAATCGATACCTAAAACTTGAATTTTACTACTTCGTACTGGCTATTACATCATCATAGAAGCTTCATCTGTGTTCTACTATGGTGCTTTTAGTGTCTCCGCATACCGCAGCACGCGACATAGCTTTGCAGACGATAAGTACAACCGTTTCAGAGAGAAGAGCGGCCAATGTGACGATCTGGCTTTAAGTCGATTCGATAACAAATGACGAAAACGGACGGATTTCTCAGGTTTTTACTACATATGAACACTTTTCACATTCTCCCGTGCAACTCGGCTGCTAGTCCTCCTTTCATGCAGAATCTTAAGGTCTTAGCTCATGTCCAAGGCACCAAAGCCAGCTAAAAAGTCAATAATCCATACCTAAAACTTGAATTGTACTACTTCTTATTGTCTATTACATCAACTTAGAAGCTTCATCTGTGTTCCACTATGGTGATTTTAGTGTCTCCGCATACCGCAGCACGCGACATAGCTTTGCAGACGATAAGTACAACCGTTTCAGAGAGAAGAGCGGCCAATGTGACGATCTGGCTTTAAGTCGATTCGATAACAAATGACGAAAACGGACGGATTTCTCAGGTTTCTACTACATATGAACACATTTCACATTCTCCCGTGCAAAACGGCTGCTACTCCTCCTTTAATGCAGAATCTTAAGGTCCTAGCTCATGTCCAAGGCACCAAAGCCAGCTAAAAAGTCAATAATCGATACCTAAAACTTGAATTGTACTACTTCTTACTGGCTATTACATCAACTTATAAGCTTCATCTGTGTTCTACTATGGTGCTTTTAGTGTCTCCGCATAGCGCAGCACGCGACATAGCTTTGCAGACGATAAGTACAACCGTTTCAGAGAGAAGAGCGCCCAATGTGACGATCTGGCTTTAAGTCAATTCGATAACAAATGACGAAAACGGACGGATTTCTCAGGTTTCTACTACATATGAACACATTTCACATTCTCCCGTGCAACGCGGCTGCTAGTCCTCCTTTCATGCAGAATCTTAAGGGCCTAGATCATGTCCAAGGCACCAAAGCCAGCTAAAAAACCAATAATCGATACCTAATACTTGAATTGTACTACTTCTTACTGGCTATTACATCAACTTAGAAGCTTCATCGGTGTTCTACTATGGTGCTTTTAGTGTCTCCGCATACCGCAGCACGCGACATAGCTTTGAAGACGATAAGTACAACCGTTTCAGAGAGAAGAGCGGCCAATGTGACGATCTGGCTTTAAGTCGATTCGATAACAAATGACGAAAACGGACGGATTTCTCAGGTTTTTACTACATATGAATACTTTTCACATTCTCCCGTGCAACTCGGCTGCTAGTCCTCCTTTAATGCAGAATCTTAAGGTCCTAGCTCATGTCCAAGGCACCAAAGCCAGCTAAAAAGTCAATAATCAATACCTAAAACTTGAATTGTACTACTTCTTACTGGCTAATACATCAACTTAGAAGCTTCATCTGTGTTCTACTATGGTGCTTTTAGTGCCTCCGCATACCGCATCACGCGACATAGCTTTGCAGGCGATAAGTACAACCGTTTCAGAGAGAAGAGCGGCCAATGTGACGATCTGGCTTTAAGTCGATTCGATAACAAATGACGAAAACGGACGGATTTCTCAGGTTTTTACTACATATGAACACTTTTCACATTCTCCCATCCAACGCGGCTGCTAGTCCTCCTTTCATGCAGAATCTTAAGGTCCTAGCTCATGTCCAAGGCACCAAAGCCAGCTAAAAAGTCAATAATCGATACCTAAAACTTGAATTGTACTACTTCTTACTGGCTATTAGATCGACGTAGAAGCTTCATCTGTGTTCTACTATGGTGATTTTATTGTCTCCGCATACCGCAGCACGCGACATAGCTTTGCAGACGATAAGTACAACCGTTTCAGAGAGAAGAGCGGCCAATGTGACGATCGGGCTTTAAGTCGATTCGATAACAAATGACGAAAACGGACGGATTTCTCAGGTATCTACTACATATGAACACATTTCACATTCTCCCGTGCAAAACGGCTGCTAGTCCTCCTTTCATGCAGAATCTTAAGGTCCTAGCTCATGTCCAAGGCACCAAAGCCAGCTAAAAAGTCAATAATCGATACCTAAAACTGGAATTGTACTACTTCTTACTGGCTATTACATCAACTTAGAAGCTTCATCTGTGTTCTACCATGGTGCTTTTAGTGTCTTTGCACACCGCAGTACGCGACATAGCTTTGCAGACGATAAGTACAACCGTTTCAGAGAAAAGAGGGGCCAATGTGACGATCTGGCTTTAAGTCGATTCGATAACAAATGACGAAAACGGACGGATTTCTCAGGTTTTTACTACATATCAACACTTTTCACATTCTCCCGTGCAACTCGGCTGCTAGTCCTCCCTTCATGCTAAATCTTAAGGTCCTAGCTCATGTCCAAGGCACCAAAGCCAGCTAAAAAGTCAATAATCAGTACCTAAAACTTGAATTGTACTACTTCTTACTGGCTATTACATCAACTTAGAAGCTTCATCTGTGTTCTACCATGGTGCTTTTAGTGTCTTTGCACACCGCAGTACGCGACATAGCTTTGCAGACGATAAGTACAACCGTTTCAGAGAAAAGAGGGGCCAATGTGACGATCTGGCTTTAAGTCGATTCGATAACAAATGACGAAAACGGACGGATTTCTCAGGTTTCTACTACATATGAACACATTTCACATTCTCCCGTGCAACGCGGCTGCTAGTCCTCCTTTCATGCAGAATCTTAAGGGCCTAGATCATGTCCAAGGCACCAAAGCCAGCTAAAAAACCAATAATCGATACCTAATACTTGAATTGTACTACTTCTTACTGGCTATTACATCAACTTAGAAGCTTCATCGGTAATCTACTATGGTGCTTTTAGTGTCTCCGCATACCGCAGCACGCGACATAGCTTTGAAGACGATAAGTACAACCGTTTCAGAGAGAAGAGCGGCCAATGTGACTATCTGGCTTTAAGTCGATTCGATAACAAATGACGAAAACGGACGGATTTCTCAGGTTTTTACTACATATGAATACTTTTCACATTCTCCCGTGCAACTCGGCTGCTAGTCCTCCTTTAATGCAGAATCTTAAGGTCCTAGCTCATGTCCAAGGCACCAAAGCCAGCTAAAAAGTCAATAATCAATACCTAAAACTTGAATTGTACTACTTCTTACTGGCTAATACATCAACTTAGAAGCTTCATCTGTGCTCTACTATGGTGCTTTTAGTGCCTCCGCATACCGCATCACGCGACATAGCTTTGCAGGCGATAAGTACAACCGTTTCAGAGAGAAGAGCGGCCAATGTGACGATCTGGCTTTAAGTCGATTCGATAACAAATGACGAAAACGGACGGATTTCTCAGGTTTTTACTACATATGAACACTTTTCACATTCTCCCATCCAACGCGGCTGCTAGTCCTCCTTTCATGCAGAATCTTAAGGTCCTAGCTCATATCCAAGGCACCAAAGCCAGCTAAAAAGTCAATAATCGATACCTAAAACTTGAATTGTACTACTTCTTACTGGCTATTAGATCGACGTAGAAGCTTCATCTGTGTTCTACTATGGTGATTTTATTGTCTCCGCATACCGCAGCACGCGACATAGCTTTGCAGACGATAAGTACAACCGTTTCAGAGAGAAGAGCGGCCAATGTGACGATCGGGCTTTAAGTCGATTCGATAACAAATGACGAAAACGGACGGATTTCTCAGGTATCTACTACATATGAACACATTTCACATTCTCCCGTGCAAAACGGCTGCTAGTCCTCCTTTCATGCAGAATCTTAAGGTCCTAGCTCATGTCCAAGGCACCAAAGCCAGCTAAAAAGTCAATAATCGATACCTAAAACTGGAATTGTACTACTTCTTACTGGCTATTACATCAACTTAGAAGCTTCATCTGTGTTCTACCATGGTGCTTTTAATGTCTTTGCACACCGCAGTACGCGACATAGCTTTGCAGACGATAAGTACAACCGTTTCAGAGAAAAGAGGGGCCAATGTGACGATCTGGCTTTAAGTCGATTCGATAACAAATGACGAAAACGGACGGATTTCTCAGGTTTTTACTACATATCAACACTTTTCACATTCTCCCGTGCAACTCGGCTGCTAGTCCTCCCTTCATGCTAAATCTTAAGGTCCTAGCTCATGTCCAAGGCACCAAAGCCAGCTAAAAAGTCAATAATCAGTACCTAAAACTTGAATTGTACTACTTCTTACTGGCTATTACATCATCTTAGAAGCTTCATCTGTGTTCTACTATGGTGCTTTTAGTGTCTCCGCATACCGCAGCACGCGACAAAGCTTTCCAGACGATAAGTACAACCGTTTCAGAGAGAAGATCAGCCAATGTGACGATCTGGCTTTAAGTCGATTCGATAACAAATGACGAAAACGGACGTATTTCTCAGGTTTTTAGTACATATGAACACATTTCATATTCTCCCGTACAACGCGGCTGCTAGTCCTCCTTTCATGCAGAATCTTAAGGTCCTAGCTCATGTCCAAGGCACCAAAGCCAGCTAAAAAGTCAATAATCGATACCTAAAACTGGAATTGTACTACTTCTTACTGGCTATTACATCAACTTAGAAGCTTCATCTGTGTTCTACCATGGTGCTTTTAGTGTCTTTGCACACCGCAGTACGCGACATAGCTTTGCAGACGATAAGTACAACCGTTTCAGAGAAAAGAGGGGCCAATGTGGCGATCTGGCTTTAAGTCGATTCGATAACAAATGACGAAAACGGACGGATTTCTCAGGTTTTTACTACATATCAACACCTTTCACATTCTCCCGTGCAACTCGGCTGCTAGTCCTCCCTTCATGCTAAATCTTAAGGTCCTAGCTCATATCCAAGGCACCAAAGCCAGCTAAAAAGTCAATAATCAGTACCTAAAACTTGAATTGTACTACTTCTTACTAGCTATTACATCATCTTAGAAGCTTCATCTGTGTTCTACTATGGTGCTTTTAGTGTCTCCGCATACCGCAGCACGCGACAAAGCTTTCCAGACGATAAGTACAACCGTTTCAGAGAGAAGATCAGCCAATGTGACGATCTGGCTTTAAGTCGATTCGATAACAAATGACGAAAACGGACGTATTTCTCAATTTTTTAGTACATATGAACACATTTCATATTCTCCCGTACAACGCGGCTGCTAGTCCTCCTTTCATGCAGAATCTTAAGGTCCTAGCTCATGTCCAAGGCACCAAAGCCAGCTAAAAAGTCAATAATCGATACCTAAAACTTGAATTGTACTACTTCTTAATGGCTATTACATCAACTTATAAGCTTCATCTGTGTTCTACTATGGTGCTTTTAGTGTCTCCGCATAGCGCAGCACGCGACATAGCTTTGCAGACGATAAGTACAACCGTTTCAGAGAGAAGAGCGGCCAATGTGACGATCTGGCTTTAAGTCAATTCGATGACAAATGACGAAAACGGACGGATTTCTCAGGTTTCTACTACATATGAACACATTTCACATTCTCCCGTGCAACGCGGCTGCTAGTCCTCCTTTCATGCAGAATCTTAAGGGCCTAGGTCATGTCCAAGGCACCAAAGCCAGATAAAAAACCAATAATCGATACCTAATACTTGAATTGTACTACTTCTTACTGGCTATTACATCAACTTAGAAGCTTCATCTGTGTTCTACTATGGTGCTTTTAGTGTCTCCGCATACCGCAGCACGCGACATAGCTTTGAAGACGATAAGTACAACCGTTTCAGAGAGAAGAGCGGCCAATGTGACGATCTGGCTTTAAGTCGATTCGATAACAAATGACGAAAACGGACGGATTTCTCAGGTTTTTACTACATATGAATACTTTTCACATTCTCCCGTGCAACTCGGCTGCTAGTCCTCCTTTCAAGCAGAATCTTAAGGTCCTAGCTCATGTCCAGGGCACCAAAGCCAGCTAAAAAGTCAATAATCAATACCTAAAACTTGAATTGTACTACTTCTTACTGGCTAATACATCAACTTAGAAGCTTCATCTGTGTTCTACTATGGTGCTTTTAGTGCCTCCGCATACCGGATCACGCGACATAGCTTTGCAGGCGATAAGTACAAACGTTTCAGAGAGAAGAGCGGCCAATGTGACGATCTGGCTTTAAGTCGATTCGATAACAAATGACGAAAACGGACGGATTTCTTAGGTTTTTACTACATATGAACACTTTTCACATTCTCCCATCCAACGCGGCTGCTAGTCCTCCTTTCATGCAGAATCTTAAGGTCCTAGCTCATGTCCAAGGCACCAAAGCCAGCTAAAAAGTCAATAATCGATACCTAAAACTTGAATTTTACTACTTCGTACTGGCTATTACATCATCATAGAAGCTTCATCTGTGTTCTACTATGGTGCTTTTAGTGTCTCCGCATACCGCAGCACGCGACATAGCTTTGCAGACGATAAGTACAACCGTTTCAGAGAGAAGAGCGGCCAATGTGACGATCTGGCTTTAAGTCGATTCGATAACAAATGACGAAAACGGACGGATTTCTCAGGTTTTTACTACATATGAACACTTTTCACATTCTCCCGTGCAACTCGGCTGCTAGTCCTCCTTTCATGCAGAATCTTAAGGTCTTAGCTCATGTCCAAGGCACCAAAGCCAGCTAAAAAGTCAATAATCCATACCTAAAACTTGAATTGTACTACTTCTTATTGTCTATTACATCAACTTAGAAGCTTCATCTGTGTTCCACTATGGTGATTTTAGTGTCTCCGCATACCGCAGCACGCGACATAGCTTTGCGGAAGAAAAGTACAACCGTTTCAGAGAGAAGAGCGGCCAATGTGACGATCTGGCTTTAAGTCGATTCGATAACAAATGACGAAAACGGACGGATTTCTCAGGTTTCTACTACATATGAACACATTTCACATTCTCCCGTGCAAAACGGCTGCTACTCCTCCTTTAATGCAGAATCTTAAGGTCCTAGCTCATGTCCAAGGCACCAAAGCCAGCTAAAAAGTCAATAATCGATACCTAAAACTTGAATTGTACTACTTCTTACTGGCTATTACATCAACTTATAAGCTTCATCTGTGTTCTACTATGGTGCTATTAGTGTCTCCGCATAGCGCAGCACGCGACATAGCTTTGCAGACGATAAGTACAACCGTTTCAGAGAGAAGAGCGCCCAATGTGACGATCTATCTTTAAGTCAATTCGATAACAAATGACGAAAACGGACGGATTTCTCAGGTTTCTACTACATATGAACACATTTCACATTCTCCCGTGCAACGCGGCTGCTAGTCCTCCTTTCATGCAGAATCTTAAGGGCCTAGATCATGTCCAAGGCACCAAAGCCAGCTAAAAAACCAATAATCGATACCTAATACTTGAATTGTACTACTTCTTACTGGCTATTACATCAACTTAGAAGCTTCATCGGTGTTCTACTATGGTGCTTTTAGTGTCTCCGCATACCGCAGCACGCGACATAGCTTTGAAGACGATAAGTACAACCGTTTCAGAGAGAAGAGCGGCCAATGTGACGATCTGGCTTTAAGTCGATTCGATAACAAATGACGAAAACGGACGGATTTCTCAGGTTTTTACTACATATGAATACTTTTCACATTCTCCCGTGCAACTCGGCTGCTAGTCCTCCTTTAATGCAGAATCTTAAGGTCCTAGCTCATGTCCAAGGCACCAAAGCCAGCTAAAAAGTCAATAATCAATACCTAAAACTTGAATTGTACTACTTCTTACTGGCTAATACATCAACTTAGAAGCTTCATCTGTGTTCTACTATGGTGCTTTTAGTGCCTCCGCATACCGCATCACGCGACATAGCTTTGCAGGCGATAAGTACAACCGTTTCAGAGAGAAGAGCGGCCAATGTGACGATCTGGCTTTAAGTCGATTCGATAACAAATGACGAAAACGGACGGATTTCTCAGGTTTTTACTACATATGAACACTTTTCACATTCTCCCATCCAACGCGGCTGCTAGTCCTCCTTTCATGCAGAATCTTAAGGTCCTAGCTCATGTCCAAGGCACCAAAGCCAGCTAAAAAGTCAATAATCGATACCTAAAACTTGAATTGTACTACTTCTTACTGGCTATTAGATCGACGTAGAAGCTTCATCTGTGTTCTACTATGGTGATTTTATTGTCTCCGCATACCGCAGCACGCGACATAGCTTTGCAGACGATAAGTACAACCGTTTCAGAGAGAAGAGCGGCCAATGTGACGATCGGGCTTTAAGTCGATTCGATAACAAATGACGAAAACGGACGGATTTCTCAGGTATCTACTACATATGAACACATTTCACATTCTCCCGTGCAAAACGGCTGCTAGTCCTCCTTTCATGCAGAATCTTAAGGTCCTAGCTCATGTCCAAGGCACCAAAGCCAGCTAAAAAGTCAATAATCGATACCTAAAACTGGAATTGTACTACTTCTTACTGGCTATTACATCAACTTAGAAGCTTCATCTGCGTTCTACCATGGTGCTTTTAGTGTCTTTGCACACCGCAGTACGCGACATAGCTTTGCAGACGATAAGTACAACCGTTTCAGAGAAAAGAGGGGCCAATGTGACGATCTGGCTTTAAGTCGATTCGATAACAAATGACGAAAACGGACGGATTTCTCAGGTTTTTACTACATATCAACACTTTTCACATTCTCCCGTGCAACTCGGCTGCTAGTCCTCCCTTCATGCTAAATCTTAAGGTCCTAGCTCATGTCCAAGGCACCAAAGCCAGCTAAAAAGTCAATAATCAGTACCTAAAACTTGAATTGTACTACTTCTTACTGGCTATTACATCATCTTAGAAGCTTCATCTGTGTTCTACTATGGTGCTTTTAGTGTCTCCGCATACCGCAGCACGCGACAAAGCTTTCCAGACGATAAGTACAACCGTTTCAGAGAGAAGATCAGCCAATGTGACGATCTGGCTTTAAGTCGATTCGATAACAAATGACGAAAACGGACGTATTTCTCAGGTTTTTAGTACATATGAACACATTTCATATTCTCCCGTACAACGCGGCTGCTAGTCCTCCTTTCATGCAGAATCTTAAGGTCCTAGCTCATGTCCAAGGCACCAAAGCCAGCTAAAAAGTCAATAATCGATACCTAAAACTTGAATTGTACTACTTCTTACTGCTATTACATCATCATAGAAGCTTCATCTGTGTTCTACTATGGTGCTTTTAGTGTCTCCGCATACCGCAGCACGCGACATAGCTTTGCAGACGATAAGTACAACCGTTTCAGAGAGAAGAGCGGCCAATGTGACGATCTGGCTGTAAGTCGATTCGATAACAAATGACGAAAACGGACGGATTTCTCAGGTTTTTACTACATATGAACACCTTTCACATTCTCCCGTGCAACTCGGCTGCTAGTCCTCCTTTCATGCAGAATCTTAAGGTCCTAGCTCATGCCCAAGGCACCAAAGCCAGCTAAAAAGTCAATAATCCATACCTAAATCTTGAATTGTACTACTTCTTATTGTCTATTACATCAACTTAGAAGCTTCATCTGTGTTCTACTATGGTGATTTTAGTGTCTCCGCATACCGCAGCACGCGACATTGCTTTGCGGACGATAAGTACAACCGTTTCAGAGAGAAGAGCGGCCAATGTGACGATCTGGCTTTAAGTCGATTCGATAACAAATGACGAAAACGGACGGATTTCTCAGGTTTCTACTACATATGAACACATTTCACATTCTCCCGTGCAAAACGGCTGCTACTCCTCCTTTAATGCAGAATCTTAAGGTCCTAGCTCATGTCCAAGGCACCAAAGCCAGCTAAAAAGTCAGTAATCGATACCTAAAACTTGAATTGTACTACTTCTTACTGGCTATTACATCATCTTAGAAGCTTCATCTGTGTTCTACTATGGTGCTTTTAGTGTCTCCGCATACCGCAGCACGCGACAAAGCTTTCCAGACGATAAGTACAACCGTTTCAGAGAGAAGAGCAGCCAATGTGACGATCTGGCTTTAAGTCGATTCGATAACAAATGACGAAAACGGACGGATTTCTCAGGTTTTTACTACATATGAACACTTTTCACATTGTCCCGTGCAACTCGGCTGCTAGTCCTCCTTTTGATGCAGAATCTTAAGGTCCTAGCTCATGTCCAAGGCATCAAAGCCAGCTAAAAAATCAATAATCGATACCTAAAACTTGAATTGAACTACTTCTTACTGGCTATTACATCAACTTAGAAGCTTCATCTGTGTTCTACTATGGTGCTTTTAGTGTCTCCGCATACCGCAGCACGCGACATAGCTTTGAAGACGATAAGTACAACCGTTTCAGAGAGAAGAGCGGCCAATGTGACGATCTGGCTTTAAGTCGATTCGATAACAAATGACGAAAACGGACGGATTTCTCAGGTTTTTACTACATATGAATACTTTTCACATTCTCCCGTGCAACTCGGCTGCTAGTCCTCCTTTAATGCAGAATCTTAAGGTCCTAGCTCATCTCCAAGGCACCAAAGCCAGCTAAAAAGTCAATAATCGATACCTAAAACTTGAATTGTACTACATCTTACTGGCTATTACATCAACTTAGAAGCTTCATCTGTGTTCTACCATGGTGCTTTTAGTGTCTCCGCACACCGCAGTACGCGACATAGCTTTGCAGACGATAAGTACAACCGTTTCAGAGAAAAGAGGGGCCAATGTGACGATCTGGCTTTAAGTCGATTCGATAACAAATGACGAAAACGGACGGATTTCTCAGGTTTTTACTACATATGAACACTTTTCACATTCTCCCGTGCAACTCGGCTGCTAGTCCTCCTTTCATGCAGTATCTTAAGGTCCTAGCTCATGTCCAAGGCACCAAAGCCAGCTAAAAAGTCAATAATCAGTACCTAAAACTTGAATTGTACTACTTCTTACTGGCTATTACATCATCTTAGAAGCTTCATCTGTGTTCTACTATGGTGCTTTTAGTGTCTCCGCATACCGCAGCACGCGACAAAGCTTTCCAGACGATAAGTGCAACCGTTTCAGAGAGAAGAGCAGCCGATGTGACGATCTGGCTTTAAGGCGATTCGATAACAAATGACGAAAACGGACGGATTTCTCAGGTTTTTACTACATATGAAAACTTTTCACATTCTCCCATCCAACGCGGCTGCTAGTCCTCCTTTCATGCAGAATCTTAAGGTCCTAGCTCATGTCCAAGGCACCAAAGCCAGCTAAAAAGTCAATAATCGATACCTAAAACTTGAATTGTACTACTTCTTACTGGCTATTACATCATCATAGAAGCTTCATCTGTGTTCTACTATGGTGCTTTTAGTGTCTCCGCATACCGCAGCACGCGACATAGCTTTGCAGACGATAAGTACAACCGTTTCAGAGAGAAGAGCGGCCAATGTGACGATCTGGCTGTAAGTCGATTCGATAACAAATGACGAAAACGGACGGATTTCTCAGGTTTTTACTACATATGAACACCTTTCACATTCTCCCGTGCAACTCGGCTGCTAGTCCTCCTTTCATGCAGAATCTTAAGGTCCTAGCTCATGCCCAAGGCACCCAAGCCAGCTAAAAAGTCAATAATCCATACCTAAAACTTGAATTGTACTACTTCTTATTGTCTATTACATCAACTTAGAAGCTTCATCTGTATTCCACTATGGTGATTTTAGTGTCTCCGCATACCGCAGCACGCGACATAGCTTTGCGGACGATAAGTACAACCGTTTCAGAGAGAAGAGCGGCCAATGTGACGATCTGGCTTTAAGTCGATTCGATAACAAATGACGAAAACGGACGGATTTCTCAGGTTTCTACTACATATGAACACATTTCACATTCTCCCGTGCAAAACGGCTGCTACTCCTCCTTTAATGCAGAATCTTAAGGTCCTAGCTCATGTCCAAGGCACCAAAGCCAGCTAAAAATCAATAATCGATACCTAAAACTTGAATTGTACTACTTTTTACTGGCTATTACATCAAATTAGAAACATCATCTGTGTTCAATTGTGGTGGTTTTAGTGTCTCCGCCTACCGCAGCATACGACATAGCTTTGCAGACGATAAGTACAACCGTTTCAGAGAGAAGAGCGGCCAATGTGACGATCTGGCTTTAAGTCGATTCGATAACAAATGACGAAAACGGACGGATTTTTCAGGTTTTTACTACATATGAACACTTTTCACATTCTCCCGTGCAACTCGGCTGCTAGTCCTCCTTTCATGCAGAATCTTAAGGTCCTAGCTCATGTCCAAGGCACCAAAGCCAGCTAAAAAGTCAATAACCGATACCTAAAACTTGAATTGTACTACTTCTTACTGTCTATTACATCATCTTAGAAGCTTCATCTGTGTTCTACTATGGTGCTTTTAGTGTCTCCGCATACCGCAGCACGCGACAAAGCTTTCCAGACGATAAGTACAACCGTTTCAGAGAGAAGAGCGGCCAATGTGACGATCGGGCTTTAAGTCGATTCGATAACAAATGACGAAAACGGACGGATTTCTCAGGTTTCTACTACATATGAACACATTTCACATTCTCCCGTGCAACGCGGCTGCTAGTCCTCCTTTCATGCAGAATCTTAAGGTTCTAGCTCATGTCCAAGGCACCAAAGCCAGCTAAAAAGTCAATAATCGATCCCTAAAACTTGAATTGTACTACTTCTTACTGGCTATTACATCAACTTAGAAGCTTCATCTGTGTTCTACCATGGTGCTTTTAGTGTCTCCGCACACCGCAGCACGCGACATAGCTTTGCAGACGATAAGTACAACCGTTTCAGAGAAAAGAGGGGCCAATGTGACGATCTGGCTTTAAGTCGATTCGATAACAAATGACGAAAACGGACGGATTTCTCAGGTTTTTACTACATATGAACACTTTTCACATTCTCCCGTGCAACTCGGCTGCTAGTCCTCCTTTCATGCAGAATCTTAAGGTCCTAGCTCATGTCCAAGGCACCAAAGCCAGCTAAAAAGTCAATAATCGATACCTAAAACTGGAATTGTACTACTTCTTACTGGCTATCACATCAACTTAGAAGCTTCATCTGTGTTCTACTATGGTGCTTTTAGTGTCTCCGCATACCGCAGCACGCGACATTGCTTTGCGGACGATAAGTACAACCGTTTCAGAGAGAAGAGCGGCCAATGTGACGATCTGGCTTTAAGTCGATTCGATAACAAATGACGAAAACGGACGGATTTCTCAGGTTTCTACTACATATGAACACATTTCACATTCTCCCGTGCAAAACGGCTGCTACTCCTCCTTTAATGCAGAATCTTAAGGTCCTAGCTCATGTCCAAGGCACCAAAGCCAGCTAAAAAGTCAGTAATCGATACCTAAAACTTGAATTGTACTACTTCTTACTGGCTATTACATCATCTTAGAAGCTTCATCTGTGTTCTACTATGGTGCTTTTAGTGTCTCCGCATACCGCAGCACGCGACAAAGCTTTCCAGACGATAAGTACAACCGTTTCAGAGAGAAGAGCAGCCAATGTGACGATCTGGCTTTAAGTCGATTCGATAACAAATGACGAAAACGGACGGATTTCTCAGGTTTTTACTACATATGAACACTTTTCACATTGTCCCGTGCAACTCGGCTGCTAGTCCTCCTTTTGATGCAGAATCTTAAGGTCCTAGCTCATGTCCAAGGCATCAAAGCCAGCTAAAAAATCAATAATCGATACCTAAAACTTGAATTGAACTACTTCTTACTGGCTATTACATCAACTTAGAAGCTTCATCTGTGTTCTACTATGGTGCTTTTAGTGTCTCCGCATACCGCAGCACGCGACATAGCTTTGAAGACGATAAGTACAACCGTTTCAGAGAGAAGAGCGGCCAATGTGACGATCTGGCTTTAAGTCGATTCGATAACAAATGACGAAAACGGACGGATTTCTCAGGTTTTTACTACATATGAATACTTTTCACATTCTCCCGTGCAACTCGGCTGCTAGTCCTCCTTTAATGCAGAATCTTAAGGTCCTAGCTCATCTCCAAGGCACCAAAGCCAGCTAAAAAGTCAATAATCGATACCTAAAACTTGAATTGTACTACATCTTACTGGCTATTACATCAACTTAGAAGCTTCATCTGTGTTCTACCATGGTGCTTTTAGTGTCTCCGCACACCGCAGTACGCGACATAGCTTTGCAGACGATAAGTACAACCGTTTCAGAGAAAAGAGGGGCCAATGTGACGATCTGGCTTTAAGTCGATTCGATAACAAATGACGAAAACGGACGGATTTCTCAGGTTTTTACTACATATGAACACTTTTCACATTCTCCCGTGCAACTCGGCTGCTAGTCCTCCTTTCATGCAGTATCTTAAGGTCCTAGCTCATGTCCAAGGCACCAAAGCCAGCTAAAAAGTCAATAATCAGTACCTAAAACTTGAATTGTACTACTTCTTACTGGCTATTACATCATCTTAGAAGCTTCATCTGTGTTCTACTATGGTGCTTTTAGTGTCTCCGCATACCGCAGCACGCGACAAAGCTTTCCAGACGATAAGTGCAACCGTTTCAGAGAGAAGAGCAGCCGATGTGACGATCTGGCTTTAAGGCGATTCGATAACAAATGACGAAAACGGACGGATTTCTCAGGTTTTTACTACATATGAAAACTTTTCACATTCTCCCATCCAACGCGGCTGCTAGTCCTCCTTTCATGCAGAATCTTAAGGTCCTAGCTCATGTCCAAGGCACCAAAGCCAGCTAAAAAGTCAATAATCGATACCTAAAACTTGAATTGTACTACTTCTTACTGGCTATTACATCATCATAGAAGCTTCATCTGTGTTCTACTATGGTGCTTTTAGTGTCTCCGCATACCGCAGCACGCGACATAGCTTTGCAGACGATAAGTACAACCGTTTCAGAGAGAAGAGCGGCCAATGTGACGATCTGGCTGTAAGTCGATTCGATAACAAATGACGAAAACGGACGGATTTCTCAGGTTTTTACTACATATGAACACCTTTCACATTCTCCCGTGCAACTCGGCTGCTAGTCCTCCTTTCATGCAGAATCTTAAGGTCCTAGCTCATGCCCAAGGCACCCAAGCCAGCTAAAAAGTCAATAATCCATACCTAAAACTTGAATTGTACTACTTCTTATTGTCTATTACATCAACTTAGAAGCTTCATCTGTATTCCACTATGGTGATTTTAGTGTCTCCGCATACCGCAGCACGCGACATAGCTTTGCGGACGATAAGTACAACCGTTTCAGAGAGAAGAGCGGCCAATGTGACGATCTGGCTTTAAGTCGATTCGATAACAAATGACGAAAACGGACGGATTTCTCAGGTTTCTACTACATATGAACACATTTCACATTCTCCCGTGCAAAACGGCTGCTACTCCTCCTTTAATGCAGAATCTTAAGGTCCTAGCTCATGTCCAAGGCACCAAAGCCAGCTAAAAATCAATAATCGATACCTAAAACTTGAATTGTACTACTTTTTACTGGCTATTACATCAAATTAGAAACATCATCTGTGTTCAATTGTGGTGGTTTTAGTGTCTCCGCCTACCGCAGCATACGACATAGCTTTGCAGACGATAAGTACAACCGTTTCAGAGAGAAGAGCGGCCAATGTGACGATCTGGCTTTAAGTCGATTCGATAACAAATGACGAAAACGGACGGATTTTTCAGGTTTTTACTACATATGAACACTTTTCACATTCTCCCGTGCAACTCGGCTGCTAGTCCTCCTTTCATGCAGAATCTTAAGGTCCTAGCTCATGTCCAAGGCACCAAAGCCAGCTAAAAAGTCAATAACCGATACCTAAAACTTGAATTGTACTACTTCTTACTGTCTATTACATCATCTTAGAAGCTTCATCTGTGTTCTACTATGGTGCTTTTAGTGTCTCCGCATACCGCAGCACGCGACAAAGCTTTCCAGACGATAAGTACAACCGTTTCAGAGAGAAGAGCGGCCAATGTGACGATCGGGCTTTAAGTCGATTCGATAACAAATGACGAAAACGGACGGATTTCTCAGGTTTCTACTACATATGAACACATTTCACATTCTCCCGTGCAACGCGGCTGCTAGTCCTCCTTTCATGCAGAATCTTAAGGTTCTAGCTCATGTCCAAGGCACCAAAGCCAGCTAAAAAGTCAATAATCGATCCCTAAAACTTGAATTGTACTACTTCTTACTGGCTATTACATCAACTTAGAAGCTTCATCTGTGTTCTACCATGGTGCTTTTAGTGTCTCCGCACACCGCAGCACGCGACATAGCTTTGCAGACGATAAGTACAACCGTTTCAGAGAAAAGAGGGGCCAATGTGACGATCTGGCTTTAAGTCGATTCGATAACAAATGACGAAAACGGACGGATTTCTCAGGTTTTTACTACATATGAACACTTTTCACATTCTCCCGTGCAACTCGGCTGCTAGTCCTCCTTTCATGCAGAATCTTAAGGTCCTAGCTCATGTCCAAGGCACCAAAGCCAGCTAAAAAGTCAATAATCGATACCTAAAACTGGAATTGTACTACTTCTTACTGGCTATCACATCAACTTAGAAGCTTCATCTGTGTTCTACTATGGTGCTTTTAGTGTCTCCGCATACCGCAGCACGCGACATAGCTTTGCAGACGATAAGTACAACCGTTTCAGAGAGAAGAGCGGCCAATGTGACGATCTGGCTTTAAGTCGATTCGATAACAAATGACGAAAACGGACGGATTTCTCAGGTTTCTACTACATATGAACACATTTCACATTCTCCCGTGCAAAACGGCTGCTACTCCTCCTTTAATGCAGATTCTTAAGGTCCTAGCTCATGTCCAAGGCACCAAAGGCAGCTAAAAAGTCAATAATCAGTACCTAAAACTTGAATTGTACTACTTCTTACTGGCTATTACATCGACTTAGAAGCTTCATCTGTGTTCTGCTATGGTGATTTTATTGTCTCCGCATACCGCAGCACGCGACATAGCTTTGAAGACGATAAGTACAATCGTTTCAGAGAGAAGAGCGGCCAATGTGACGATCGGGCTTTAAGTCGATTCGATAACAAATGACGAAAACGGACGGATTTCTCAGGTTTCTACTACATATGAACACATTTTACATTCTCCCGTGCAACGCGGCTGCTAGTCCTCCTTTCATGCAGAATCTTAAGGTTCTAGCTCATGTCCAAGGCACCAAAGCCAGCTAAAAAGTCAATAATCGATACCTAAAACTTGAATTGTACTACCTCTTACTGGCTATTACATCAACTTAGAAGCTTCATCTGTGTTCTACCATGGTGCTTTTAGTGTCTCCGCACACGGCAGCACGCGACATAGCTTTGCAGACGATAAGTACAACCGTTTCAGAGAAAAGAGGGGCCAATGTGACGATCTGGCTTTAAGTCGATTCGATAACAAATGACGAAAACGGACGGATTTCTCAGGTTTCTACTACATATGAACACATTTCACATTCTCCCGTGCAAAACGGCTGCTACTCCTCCTTTAATGCAGATTCTTAAGGTCCTAGCTCATGTCCAAGGCACCAAAGGCAGCTAAAAAGTCAATAATCAGTACCTAAAACTTGAATTGTACTACTTCTTACTGGCTATTACATCAACTTAGAAGCTTCATCTGTGTTCTACTATGGTGATTTTAGTGTCTCCACATACCTCAGCATGCGACATAGCTTTGCAGACGATAAGTACAACCGTTTCAGAGAGAAGAGCGGTCAATGTGACCATCTGGCTTTAAGTCAATTCGATAACAAATGACGAAAACTGACGGATGTCTCAGGTTTTTATTACATATGAACACTTTTCACATTCTCCCGTGCAACTCGGCTGCTAGTCCTCCTTTCATGCAGAAACTTAAGGTCCTAGCTCATGTCCAAGGCACCAAAGCCAGCTGAAAAGTCAATAATCGATACCTAAAACTTGAATTGGACTACTTTTTACTGGCTATTACATCAACTTAGAAGCTTCATCTGTGTTCTACTATGGTGCTTTTAGTGTCTCCGCATACCGCAGCACGCGACATAGCTTTGCAGACGATAAGTACAACGGTTTCAGAGAGAAGAACGGCAAATGTGACGATCTGGCTTTAAGTCGATTCGATAACAAATGACGAAAACGGACGGATTTCTCAGGATTTTACTACCTATGAACACTTTTCACATTGTCCCGTGCAACTCGGCTGCTAGTCCACCTTTTGATGCAGAATCTTAAGGTCTTAGCTCATGTCCAAGGCACCAAAGCCAGCTAAAAAATAAATAATCGATACCTAAAACTTGAATTGTACTACTTCTTACTGGCTATTACATCAACTTAGAAGCTTCATCTGTGTTCTACTATGGTGCTTTTAGTGTCTCCGCATACCGAAGCACGCGACATAGCTTTGAAGACGATAAGTACAACCGTTTCAGAGAGAAGAGCGGCCAATGTGACGATCTGGCTTTAAGTCGATTCGATAACAAATGACGAAAACGGACGGATTTCTCAGGTTTTTACTACATATGAATACTTTTCACATTCTCCCGTGCAACTCGGCTGCTAGTCCTCCTTTAATGCAGAATCTTAAGGTCCTAGCTCATGTCCAAGGCACCAAAGCCAGCTGAAAAGTCAATAATCGATACCTAAAACTTGAATTGTACTACTTCTTACTGGCTATTACATCAACTTCATCTGTGTTCTTCTATGGTGCTTTTAGTGTCTCCGCCTACCGCAGCATACGACATAGCTTTGCAGACGATAAGTACAACCGTTTCAGAGAGAAGAGCGGCCAATGTGACGATCTGGCTTTAAGTCGATTCGATAACAAATGACGAAAACGGACGGATTTCTCAGGTTTTTACTACATATGAACACTTTTCACATTCTCCCGTGCAACTCGGCTGCTCGTCCTCCTTTCATGCAGAATCTTAAGGTCCTAGCTCATGTCCAAGGCACCAAAGCCAGCTAAAAAGTCAATAATCGATACCTAAAACTTGAATTGTACTACTTCTTACTGGCTATTACATCGACGTAGAAGCTTCATCTGTGTTCTACTATGGTGATTTTATTGTCTCCGCATACCGCAGCACGCGACATAGCTTTGAAGACGATAAGTACAACCGTTTCTGAGAGAAGAGCGGCCAATATGACGATCTGGCTTTAAGTCGATTCGATAACAAATGACGAAAACGGACGGATTTCTCAGGTTGTTACTACATATGAATACTTTTCACATTCTCCCGTGCAACTCGGCTGCTAGTCCTCCTTTAATGCAGAATCTTAAGGTCCTAGCTCATCTCCAAGGCACCAAAGCCAGCTAAAAAGTCAATAATCGATACCTAAAACTTGAATTGTACTACATCTTACTGGCTATTACATCAACTTAGAAGCTTCATCTGTGTTCTACCATGGTGCTTTTAGTGTCTCCGCACACCGCAGTACGCGACATAGCTTTGCAGACGATAAGTACAACCGTTTCAGAGAAAAGAGGGGCCAATGTGACGATCTGGCTTTAAGTCGATTCGATAACAAATGACGAAAACGGACGGATTTCTCAGCTTTTTACTACATATGAACACTTTTCACATTCTCCCGTGCAACTCGGCTGCTAGTCCTCCTTTCATGCAGAATCTTAAGGTCCTAGCTCATGTCCAAGGCACCAAAGCCAGCTAAAAAGTCAATAATCAGTACCTAAAACTTGAATTGTACTACTTCTTACTGGCTATTACTTCATCTTAGAAGCTTCGTCTGTGTTCTACTATGGTGCTTTTAGTGTCTCCGCATACCGCAGCACGCGACAAAGCTTTCCAGACGATATGTGCAACCGTTTCAGAGAGAAGAGCAGCCAATGTGACGATCTGGCTTTAAGGCGATTCGATAACAAATGACGAAAACGGACGGATTTCTCAGGTTTTTACTACATATGAACACTTTTCACATTCTCCCATCCAACGCGGCTGCTAGGCCTCCTTTCATGCAGAATCTTCAGGTCCTAGCTCATGTCCAAGGCACCAAAGCCAGCTAAAAAGTCAATAATCGATACCTAAAACTTGAATTGTACTACTTCTTACTGGCTATTACATCATCATAGAAGCTTCATC
This sequence comes from Schistocerca gregaria, assembly GCF_023897955.1. Lineage (NCBI taxonomy): Eukaryota > Metazoa > Arthropoda > Insecta > Orthoptera > Acrididae > Schistocerca > Schistocerca gregaria. The sequence goes on along the minus strand of NW_026061811.1, from coordinate 6,583,553 downwards.
TGTGTTCTACTATGGTGCTTTTAGTGTCTCCGCATACCGCAGCACGCGACATAGCTTTGCAGACGATAAGTACAAACGTTTCAGAGAGAAGAGCGGCCAATGTGACGATCTGGCTTTAAGTCGATTCGATAACAAATGACGAAAACGGACGGATTTCTCAGGTTTTTACTACATATGAACTCCTTTCACAATCTCCCGTGCAACTCGGCTGCTAGTCCTCCTTTCATGCAGAATCTTAAGGTCCTAGCTCATGTCCAAGGCACCAAAGCCAGCTAAAAAATCAATACTCGATACCTAAAACTTGAATTGTACTACTTTTTACTGGCTATTACATCAAATTAGAAGCATCATCTGTGTTCAATTGTGGTGGTTTTAGTGTCTCCGCCTACCGCAGCATACGACATAGCTTTGCAGACGATAAGTATAACCGTTTCAGAGAGAAGAGCGGCCAATGTGACGATCTGGCTTTAAGTCGATTCGATAACAAATGACGAAAACGGACGGATTTCTCAGGTTTTTACTACATATGAACACTTTTCACATTCTCCCGTGCAACTCGGCTGCTCGTCCTCCTTTCATGCAGAATCTTAAGGTCCTAGCTCATGTCCAAGGCACCAAAGCCAGCTAAAAAGTCAATAATCGATACCTAAAACTTGAATTGTACTACTTCTTACTGGCTATTACATCGACTTAGAAGCTTCATCTGTGTTCTACTATGGTGATTTTATTGTCTCCGCATACCGCAGCACGCGACATAGCTTTGAAGACGATAAGAACAACCGTTTCAGAGAGAAGAGCGGCCAATGTGACGATCTGGCTTTAAGTCGATTCGATAACAAATGACGAAAACGGACGGATTTCTCAGGTTTTTACTACATATGAATACTTTTCACATTCTCCCGTGCAACTCGGCTGCTAGTCCTCCTTTAATGCAGAATCTTAAGGTCCTAGCTCATCTCCAAGGCACCAAAGCCAGCTAAAAAGTCAATAATCGATACCTAAAACTTGAATTGTACTACATCTTACTGGCTATTACATCGACTTAGAAGCTTCATCTGTGTTCTACTATGGTGATTTTATTGTCTCCGCATACCGCAGCACGCGACATAGCTTTGAAGACGATAAGTACAACCGTTTCAGAGAGAAGAGGGGCCAATGTGACGATAGGGCTTTAAGTCGATTCGATAACAAATGACGAAAACGGACGGATTTCTCAGGTTTCTACTACATATGAACACATTTCACATTCTCCCGTGCAACGCGGCTGCTAGTCCTCCTTTCATGCAGAATCTTAAGGGCCTAGATCATGTCCAAGGCACCAAAGCCAGCTAAAAAGTCAATAATCGATACCTAAAACTTTAACTGTACTACGTCTTACTGGTTATTACATCAACTTAGAAGCTTCATCTGTGTTCTACTACGGTGCTTTTAGTTTCTCCGCATACCGCAGCACGCGACATAATTTTGCAGACGATAAGTACAATCGTTTCAGACAGAAGAGCGGCCAATGTGACGATCTGGCTTTAAGTCGATTCGATAACAAATGACGAAAACGGACGGATTTCTCAGGTTTTTACTACATATGAACACTTTTCACATTGTCCCGTGCAACTCGGCTGCTAGTCCTCCTTTTGATGCAGAATCTTAAGGTCGTAGCTCATGTCCAAGGCACCACAGCCAGCTAAAAAGTCAATAATCGATACCTAAAACTTGAATTGTACTACTTCTTACTGGCTAATACATCAACTTAGAAGCTTCATCTGTGTTCTACTATGGTGCTTTTAGTGTCTCCGTATACCGCAGCACGCGACATAGCTTTGAAGACGATAAGTACAACCCTTTCAGAGAGAAGAGCGGCCAGTGTGACGATCTGGCTTTAAGTCGATTCGATAACAAATGACGAAAACGGACGGGTTTCTCAGGTTTTTACTACATATGAATACTTTTCACATTCTCCCGTGCAATTCATCTGCTAGTCCTCCTTTAATGCAAAATCTTAAGGTCCTAGCTCATGTCCAAGGCACCAAAGCCAGCTAAAAAGTCAATAATCGATACCTAAAACTTGAATTGTACTACTTCTTACTGGCTATTACATCAACTTAGAAGCTTCATCTGCGTTCTACTATGGTGCTTTTAGTGTCTTCGCATACCTCATCATGCGACATAGCTTTGCAGGCGATAAGTACAACCGTTTCAGAGAGAAGAGCTGCCAATGTGACGATCTGGCTTTAAGTCGATTCGATAACAAATGACGAAAACGGACGGATTTCTCAGGTTTTTACTACATATGAATACTTTTCACATTCTCCCGTGCAACTCGACTGCTAGTCCTCCTTTAATGCAGAATCTTAAGGTCCTAGCTCATCTCCAAGGCACCAAAGCCAGCTAAAAAGTCAATAATCGATACCTAAAACTTGAATTGTACTACATCTTACTGGCTATTACATCAACTTAGAAGCTTCATCTGTGTTCTACCATGGTGCTTTTAGTGTCTCCGCACACCGCAGTACGCGACATAGCTTTGCAGACGATAAGTACAACCGTTTCAGAGAAAAAAAGGGGCCAATGTGACGATCTGGCTTTAAGTCGATTCGATAACAAATGACGAAAACGGACGGATTTCTCAGGTTTTTACTACATATGAACACTTTTCACATTCTCCCGTGCAACTCGGCTGCTAGTCCTCCTTTCATGCAGAATCTTAAGGTCCTAGCTCATGTCCAAGGCACCAATGCCAGCTAAAAAGTCAATAATCAGTACCTAAAACTTGAATTGTACTACTTCTTACTGGCTATTACATCATCTTAGAAGCTTCATCTGTGTTCTACTATGGTGCTTTTAGTGTCTCCGCATACCGCAGCACGCGACAAAACTTTCCAGACGATAAGTGCAACCGTTTCAGAGAGAAGAGCAGCCAATGTGGCGATCTGGCTTTAAGGCGATTCGATAACAAATGTCGAAAACGGACGGATTTCTCAGGTTTTTACTACATATGAACACTTTTCACATTCTCCCATCCAACGCGGCTGCTAGTCCTCCTTTCATGCAGAATCTTAAGGTCCTAGCTCATGTCCAAGGCACCAAAGCCAGCTACAAAGTCAATAATCAGTACCTAAAACTTGAATTGTACTACTTCTTACTGGCTATTACATCGACTTAGAAGCTTCATCTGTGTTCTGCTATGGTGATTTTATTGTCTCCGCATACCGCAGCACGCGACATAGCTTTGAAGACGATAAGTACAATCGTTTCAGAGAGAAGAGCGGCCAATGTGACGATCGGGCTTTAAGTCGATTCGATAACATATGACGAAAACGGACGGATTTCTCAGGTTTCTACTACATATGAACACTTTTCACATTGTCCCTTGCAACTCGGCTGCTAGTCCTCCTTTTGATGCAGAATCTTAAGGTCTTAGCTCATGTCCAAGGCACCAAAGCCAGCTAAAAAATAAATAATCGATACCTAAAACTTGAATTGTACTACTTCTTACTGGCTATTACATCAACTTAGAAGCTTCATCTGTGTTCTACTATGGTGCTTTTAGTGTCTCCGCATACCGAAGCACGCGACATAGCTTTGAAGACGATAAGTACAACCGATTCAGAGAGAAGAGCGGCCAATGTGACGATCTGGCTTTAAGTCGATTCGATAACAAATGACGAAAACGAACGGATTTCTCAGGTTTTTACTACATATGAATACTTTTCACAATCTCCCGTGCAACTCGGCTGCTAGTCCTCCTTTAATGCAGAATCTTAAGGTCCTAGCTCATGTCCAAGGCACCAAAGCCAGCTGAAAAGTCAATAATCGATACCTAAAACTTGAATTGTACTACTTCTTACTGGCTATTACATCAACTTAGAAGCTTCATCTGTGTTCTTCTATGGTGCTTTTAGTGTCTCCGCCTACCGCAGCATACGACATAGCTTTGCAGACGATAAGTACAACCGTTTCAGAGAGAAGAGCGGCCAATGTGACGATCTGGCTTTAAGTCGATTCGATAACAAATGACGAAAACGGACGGATTTCTCAGGTTTTTACTACATATGAACACTTTTCACATTCTCCCGTGCAACTCGGCTGCTCGTCCTCCTTTCATGCAGAATCTTAAGGTCCTAGCTCATGTCCAAGGCACCAAAGCCAGCTAAAAAGTCAATAATCGATACCTAAAACTTGAATTGTACTACTTCTTACTGGCTATTACATCGACTTAGAAGCTTCATCTGTGTTCTACTATGGTGATTTTATTGTCTCCGCATACCGCAGCACGCGACATAGCTTTGAAGACGATAAGTACAACCGTTTCAGAGAGAAGAGCGGCCAATGTGACGATCTGGCTTTAAGTCGATTCGATAACAAATGACGAAAACGGACGGATTTCTCATGTTGTTACTACATATGAATACTTTTCACATTCTCCCGTGCAACTCGGCTGCTAGTCCTCCTTTAATGCAGAATCTTAAGGTCCTAGCTCATCTCCAAGGCACCAAAGCCAGCTAAAAAGTCAATAATCGATACCTAAAACTTGAATTGTACTACATCTTACTGGCTATTACATCAACTTAGAAGCTTCATCTGTGTTCTACCATGGTGCTTTTAGTGTCTCCGCACACCGCAGTACGCGACATAGCTTTGCAGACGATAAGTACAACCGTTTCAGAGAAAAGAGGGGCCAATGTGACCATCTGGCTTTAAGTCGATTCGATAACAAATGACGAAAACGGACGGATTTCTCAGCTTTTTACTACATATGAACACTTTTCACATTCTCCCGTGCAACTCGGCTGCTAGTCCTCCTTTCATGCAGAATCTTAAGGCCCTAGCTCATGTCCAAGGCACCAAAGCCAGCTAAAAAGTCAATAATCAGTACCTAAAACTTGAATTGTACTACTTCTTACTGGCTATTACTTCATCTTAGAAGCTTCATCTGTGTTCTACTATGGTGCTTTTAGTGTCTCCGCATACCGCAGCACGCGACAAAGCTTTCCAGACGATAAGTGCAACCGTTTCAGAGAGAAGAGCAGCCAATGTGACGATCTGGCTTTAAGGCGATTCGATAACAAATGACGAAAACGGACGGATTTCTCAGGTTTTTACTACATATGAACACTTTTCACATTCTCCCATCCAACGCGGCTGCTAGTCCTCCTTTCATGCAGAATCTTCAGGTCCTAGCTCATGTCCAAGGCACCAAAGCCAGCTAAAAAGTCAATAATCGATACCTAAAACTTGAATTGTACTACTTCTTACTGGCTATTACATCATCATAGAAGCTTCATCTGTGTTCTACTATGGTGCTTTTAGTGTCTCCGCATACCGCAGCACGCGACATAGCTTTGCAGACGATAAGTACAACCGTTTCAGAGAGAAGAGCGGCCAATGTGACGATCTGGCTTTAAGTCGATTCGATAACAAATGACGAAAACGGACGGATTTCTCAGGTTTTTACTACATATGAACTCCTTTCACAATCTCCCGTGCAACTCGGCTGCTAGTTCTCCTTTCATGCAGAATCTTAAGGTCCTAGCTCATGTCCAAGGCACCAAAGCCAGCTAAAAAATCAATACTCGATACCTAAAACTTGAATTGTACTACTTTTTACTGGCTATTACATCAAATTAGAAGCATCATCTGTGTTCAATTGTGGTGGTTTTAGTGTCTCCGCCTACCGCAGCATACGACATAGCTTTGCAGACGATAAGTATAACCGTTTCAGAGAGAAGAGCGGCCAATGTGACGATCTGGCTTTAAGTCGATTCGATAACAAATGACGAAAACGGACGGATTTCTCAGGTTTTTACTACATATGAACACTTTTCACATTCTCCCGTGCAACTCGGCTGCTCGTCCTCCTTTCATGCAGAATCTTAAGGTCCTAGCTCATGTCCAAGGCACCAAAGCCAGCTAAAAAGTCAATAATCGATAACTAAAACTTGAATTGTACTACTTCTTACTGGCTATTACATCGACTTAGAAGCTTCATCTGTGTTCTACTATGGTGATTTTATTGTCTCCGCATACCGCAGCACGCGACATAGCTTTGAAGACGATAAGAACAACCGTTTCAGAGAGAAGAGCGGCCAATGTGACGATCTGGCTTTAAGTCGATTCGATAACAAATGACGAAAACGGACGGATTTCTCAGGTTTTTACTACATATGAATACTTTCCACATTCTCCCGTGCAACTCGGCTGCTAGTCCTCCTTTAATGCAGAATCTTAAGGTCCTAGCTCATCTCCAAGGCACCAAAGCCAGCTAAAAAGTCAATAATCGATACCTAAAACTTGAATTGTACTACATCTTACTGGCTATTACATCGACTTAGAAGCTTCATCTGTGTTCTACTACGGTGATTTTATTGTCTCCGCATACCGCAGCACGCGACATAGCTTTGAAGACGATAAGTACAACCGTTTCAGAGAGAAGAGGGGCCAATGTGACGATCGGGCTTTAAGTCGATTCGATAACAAATGACGAAAACGGACGGATTTCTCAGGTTTCTACTACATATGAACACATTTCACATTCTCCCGTGCAACGCGGCTGCTAGTCCTCCTTTCATGCAGAATCTTAAGGGCCTAGATCATGTCCAAGGCACCAAAGCCAGCTAAAAAGTCAATAATCGATACCTAAAACTTTAACTGTACTACTTCTTACTGGTTATTACATCAACTTAGAAGCTTCATCTGTGTTCTACTACGGTGCTTTTAGTTTCTCCGCATACCGCAGCACGCGACATAGTTTTGCAGACGATAAGTACAATCGTTTCAGACAGAAGAGCGGCCAATGTGACGATCTGGCTTTAAGTCGATTCGATAACAAATGACGAAAACGGACGGATTTCTCATGTTTTTACTACATATGAACACTTTTCACATTGTCCCGTGCAACTCGGCTGCTAGTCCTCCTTTTGATGCAGAATCTTAAGGTCGTAGCTCATGTCCAAGGCACCACAGCCAGCTAAAAAATCAATAATCGATACCTAAAACTTGAATTGTACTACTTCTTACTGGCTAATACATCAACTTAGAAGCTTCATCTGTGTTCTACTATGGTGCTTTTAGAGTCTCCGTATACCGCAGCTCGCGACATAGCTTTGAAGACGATACGTACAACCATTTCAGAGAGAAGAGCGGCCAGTGTGACGATCTGGCTTTAAGTCGATTCGATAACAAATGACGAAAACGGACGGGTTTCTCAGGTTTTTACTACATATGAATACTTTTCACATTCTCCCGTGCAATTCATCTGCTAGTCCTCCTTTAATGCAAAATCTTAAGGTCCTAGCTCATGTCCAAGGCACCAAAGCCAGCTAAAAAATCAATAATCGATACCTAAAACTTGAATTGTACTACTTCTTACTGGCTATTACATCAACTTAGAAGCTTCATCTGTGTTCTACTATGGTGCTTTTAGTGTCTCCGCATACCTCATCATGCGACATAGCTTTGCAGGCGATAAGTACAACCGTTTCAGAGAGAAGAGCTGCCAATGTGACGATCTGGCTTTAAGTCGATTCGATAACAAATGACGAAAACGGACGGATTTCTCGGGTTTTTACTACATATGAACACTTTTCACATTCTCCCATCCAACGCGGCTGCTAGTCCTCCTTTCATGCAGAATCTTAAGGTCCTAGCTCATGTCCAAGGCACCAAAGCCAGCTAAAAAGTCAATAATCGATACCTAAAACTTGAATTGTACTACTTCTCACTGGCTATTACATCATCATAGAAGCTTCATCTGTTTTCTACTATGGTGCTTTTAGTGTCTCCGCATACCGCAGGACGCGACATAGCTTTGCAGACGATAAGTACAACCGTTTCAGAGAGAAGAGCGGCCAATGTGACGATCTGGCTTTAAGTCGATTCGATAACAAATGACGAAAACGGACGGATTTCTCAGGTTTTTACTACACATGAACTCTTTTCAAATTCTCCCGTGCAACTCGGCTGCTAGTCCTCCTTTCATGCAGAATCTTAAGGTCCTAGCTCATGTCCAAGGCACCAAAGCCAGCTAAAAAGTCAATAATCAGTACCTAAAACTTGAATTGTACTACTTCTTACTGGCTATTACATCGACTTAGAAGCTTCATCTGTGTTCTACTATGGTGATTTTATTGTCTCCGCATACGGCAGCACGCGACATAGCTTTGCAGACGATAAGTACAACCGTCTCAGAGAGAAGAGCGGCCAATGTGACGATCGGGCTTTAAGTCGATTCGATAACAAATGACGAAAACGGACGGATTTCTCAGGTTTCTACTACATATGAACACATTTCACATTCTCCCGTGCAACGCGGCTGCTAGTCCTCCTTTCATGCAGAATCTTAAGGTCCTAGCTCATGTCCAAGGCACCAAAGCCAGCTAAAAAGTCAATAATCCATACCTAAAACTTGAATTGTACTACTTCTTACTGGCTATTACATCAAATTAGAAGCTTCATCTGTGTTCAGTTGTGGTGGTTTTAGTGTCTCCGCCTACCGCAGCATTCGACATAGCTTTGCAGACGATAAGTACAACTTTTTCAGAGAGAAGAGCGCCCAATGTGACGATCTGGCTTTAAGTCGATTCGATAACAAATGACGAAAACGGACGGATTTCTCAGGTTTTTACTACATATGAACACTTTTCACATTTTCCCGTGAAACTTGGCTGCTAGTCCTCCTTTTGATGCAGAATCTTAAGGTCCTAGCTCATGTCCAAGGCATCAAAGCCAGCTTAAAAGTCAATAATCAATACCTAAACTTGAATTGTACTACTTCTTACTGGCTATTACATCAAATTAGAAGCTTCATCTGTGTTCTACTGTGGTGGTTTTAGTGTCTCCGCCTACCGCAGCATACGACATAGCTTTGCAGACGATAAGTACAACCGTTTCAGAGAGAAGAGCGGCCAATGTGTCGATCTGGCTTTAAGTCGATTCGATAACAAATGACGGAAACGGACGGATTTCTCAGGTTTTTACTACATATGAACACTTTTCACATTCTCCCGTGCAACTCGGCTGCTAGTCCTCCTTTCATGCAGAATCTTAAGGTCCTAGCTCATGTCCAAGGCACCAAAGCCAGCTAAAAAGTCAATAATCGATACCTAAAACTTGAATTGTACTACTTCTTACTGGCTATTACATCAACTTAGAAGCTTCATCTGTGTTCTACTATGGTGCTTTTAGTGTCTGCGCATACCGCATCACGCGACATAGCCTTGCAGACGATAAGTACAACCGATTCAGAGAGAAGAGCGGCCAATGTGACGATCTGGCTTTAAGTCGATTAGATAACAAATGACGAAAACGGACGGTTTTCTCAGGTTTTTACTACATATGAACACTTTTCACATTCTCCCGTGCAACTCGGCTGCTATTCCTCCTTTCATGCAGAATCTTAAGGTAATAGCTCATGTCCAAGGCACCAAAGCCAGCTAAAAAGTCAATAATCAGTACCTCAAACTTGAATTGTACTACTTCTTACTGGCTATTACATCAACTTAGAAGCTTCGTATGTGTTCTACCATGGTGCTTTTAGTGTCTCCGCATACCGCATCACGCGACATAGCTTTGCAGACTATAAGTACAACCGTTTCAGAGAGAAGAGCGGCCAATGTGACGATCTGGCTTTAAGTCGATTCGATAACAAATGACGAAAACGGACGGATTTCTCAGGTTTTTACTACATATGAATACTTTTCACATTCTCCCGTGCAACTCGGCTGCTAGTCCTCCTTTAATGCAGAATTTTAAGGTCCTAGCTCATGTCCAAGGCACCAAAGCCAGCTAAAAAGTCAATAATCGATACCTCAAACTTGAATTGTACTACTTCTTACTGGCTATTACATCAACTTAGAAGCTTCATCTGTGTTCTACCATGGTGCTTTTAGTGTCTCCGCATACCGTAGCACGCGATATAGCTTTGAAGACGATAAGTACAACCGTTTCAGAGAGAAGAGCGGCCAATGTGACGATCTGGCTTTAAGTCGATTCGATAACAAATGACGAAAACGGACGGATTTCTCAGGTTTTTACTACATATGAACACTTTTCACATTCTCCCGTGCAACTCGGCTGCTAATCCTCCTTTCATGCAGATTCTTAAGGTCCTAGCTCATGTCCAAGGCATCAAAGCCAGCTTAAAAGTCAATAATCAATACCTAAAACTTGAATTGTACTACTTCTTACTGGCTATTACATCAACTTAGAAGCTTCATCTGTGTTCTGCTATGGTGATTTTATTGTCTCCGCATACCGCAGCACGCGACATAGCTTTGCAGACGATAAGTACTACCGTTTCAGAGAGAAGAGCGGCCAATGTGACGATCTGGCTTTAAGTCGATTCGATAACAAATGACGAAAACGGACGGATTTCTCAGGTTTTTACTACATATGAACACTTTCCACATTGTCCCGTGCAATTCGCCTGCTAGTCCTCCTTTTGATGCAGAATCGTAAGGTCGTAGCTCATGTCCAAGGCACCAAAGCCAGCTAAAAAATCAATAATCGATACCTAAAACTTGAATTGTACTACTTCTTACTGGCTATTACATCAACTTAGAAGCTTCATCTGTGTTCTACTATGGTGCTTTTAGTGTCTCCGCATACCGCAGCACGCGACATAGCTTTGAAGACGATAAGTACAACCGTTTCAGAGAGAAGAGCGGCCAATGTGACGATCTGGCTTTAAGTCGATTCGATAACAAATGACGAAAACGGACGGATTTCTCAGGTTTTTACTACATATGAATACTTTTCACATTCTCCCGTGCAACTCGGCTGCTAGTCCTCCTTTCATGCAGAATCTTAAGGTCCTAGCTCATGTCCAAGGCACCAAAGCCAGCTAAAAAATCAATAATCGATACCTAAAACTTGAATTGTACTACTTCTTACTGGCTATTACATCAAATTAGAAGCATCATCTGTGTTCAATTGTGGTGGTTTTAGTGTCTTAGCCTACCGCAGCATACGACATAGCTTTGCAGACGATAAGTACAACCGTTTCAGAGAGAAGAGCGGCCAATGTGACGATCTGGCTTTAAGTCGATTCGATAACAAATGACGAAAACGGACGGATTTCTCAGGTTTTTACTACATATGAACACTTTTCACATGCTCCCGTGCAACTCGGCTGCTAGTCCTCCTTTCATGCAGAATCTTAAGGTCCTAGCTCATGTCCAAGGCACCAAAGCCAGCTAAGAAGTCTATAATCGATACCTAAAACTTGAATTGCACTACTTCTTACTGGCTATTACATCAACTTAGAAGCTTCATCTGTGTTCTACTATGGTGCTTTTAGTGTCTCTGCATACCGCAGCACGCGACATAGCTTTGCAGACGATAAGTACAACCGTTTCAGAGAGAAGAGCGGCCAATGTGACGATCTGGCTTTAAGTCGATTCGATAACAAATGACGAAAACGGACGGATTTTTCAGGTTTACTACATATGAACACTTTTCACATTCTCCCGTGCAACTCGGCCGCTAGTCCTCCTTCCAAGCAGAATCTTAAGGTCATAGCTCATGTCCAAGGGACCAAAGCCAGCTAAAAAGTCAATAATCGATACCTCAAACTTGAATTGTTCTACTTCTTACTGGCTATTACATCATCATAGAAGCTTCATCTGTGTTCTACTATGTTGCTTTTAGTGTCTCCGCATACCGCAGCACGCAACATGGCTTTGCAGACGATAAGTACAACCGTTTCAGACAGAAGAGCGGCCAAGTGACGATCTGGCTTTAAGGCGATTAAATATCAAATGACGAAAACGGACGGATTTCTCAGGTTTTTACTACATATGAACACTTTTCATATTGTCCCGTGCAACTCGGCTGCTAGTCCTCCTTTCATGCAGAATCTTAAGGTCCTGGCTCATGTCCAAGGCACCAAATCCATCTAAGAAGTCAATAATCGATACCTAAAGCTTGAATTGTACTACTTCTTACGGGCTATTACATCGACATAGAAGCATCATATGTGTTCTAGTATGGTGATTTTATTGTCTCCGCATACCGCAGCACGCGACATAGCTTTGAAGACGATAAGTACAACCGTTTCAGAGAGAAGAGCGGCCAATGTGACGATCGGGCTTTAAGTCGATTCGATAACAAATGACGAAAACGGACGGATTTCTCAGGTTTCTACTACATATGAACACATTTCACATTCTCCCATCCAACGCCGCTGCTAGTCCTCCTTTCATGCAGAATCTTAAGGTCCTAGCTCATGTCCAAGGCACCAAAGCCAGCTAAGAAGTCAATAATCGATACCTAAAACTTGAATTGTACTACTTCTTACTGGCTATTACATCAACTTAGAAGCTTCATCTGTGTTCTACTATGGTGCTTTTAGTGTCTCCGCATACCGCAGCACGCGACATAGCTTTGAAGACGATAAGTACAACCGTTTCAGAGAGAAGAGCGGCCAATGTGACGATCTGGCTTTAAGTCTATTAGATAACAAATGACGAAAACGGACGGATTTCTCAGGTTTTTACTACATATGAACACTTTTCACATTCTCCCCTGCAACTCGGCTGCTAGTCCTCCTTTCATGCAGAATCTTAAGGTCCTAGCTCATGTCCAAGGCACCAAAGCCAGCTAAAAAGTCAATAATCGATACCTAAAACTTGAATTGTACTACTTCTTACTGGCTATTACATCATCTTAGAAGCTTCATCTGTGTTCTACTATGGTGCTTTTAGTGTCTCCTCATACCGCAGCACGCGACAAAGCTTTCCAGACGATAAGTACAACCGTTTCAGAGAGAAGAGCAGCCAATGTGACGATCTGGCTTTAAGTCGATTTGATAACAAATGACGAAAACGGACGGATTTCTCAGGTTTTTACTACATATGAACACATTTCACATTCTCCCGTACAACGCGGCTGCTAGTCCTCCTTTCATGCAGAATCTTAAGGTCCTAGCTCATGTCCAAGGCACCAAAGCCAGCTAAAAAGTCAATAATCAATACCTAAAACTTGAATTGTACTACTTCTTACTGGCTATCACATCAACTTAGAAGCTTCATCTGTGTTGTACTATGGTGCTTTTAGTGTCTCCGCATACCGCAGCACGCGACATAGCTTTGAAGACGATAAGTACAACCGTTTCAGAGAGAAGAGCGGCCAATGTGACGATCTGGCTTTAAGTCGATTCGATAACAAATGACGAAAAGGGACGGATTTCTCAGGTTTTTACTACGTATGAACACTTTTCACATTGTCCCGTGCAACTCGGCTGCTAGTCCTCCTTTTGATGCAGAATCTTAAGATCCTAGCTCATGTTCAAGGCACCAAAGCCAGCTAAAAAATCAATAATCGATACCTGAAACTTGAATTGTACTACTTTTTACTGGCTATTACATCAACTTAGAAGCTTCATCTGTGTTCTACTATGGTGCTTTTAGTGTCTCCGCATACCGCAGCACGCGACATAGCTTTGAAGACGATAAGTACAACCGTTTCAGAGAGAAGAGCGGCCAGTGTGACGATCTGGCTTTAAATCGATTCGATAACAAATGACGAAAACGGACGGATTTCTCAGGTTTTTACTACATATGAACACTTTTCATATTGGCCCATGCAACTCGGCAGCTAGTCCTCTTTTCATGCAGAATCTTAAAGTCCTAGCTCATGTCCAAGGCACCAAATCCATCTAAGAAATCGATAATCGATAATTTAAACTTGAATTGTACTACTTCTTACTGGCTATTACATCATCATAGAAGCTTCATATGTGTTCTACTATGGTGCTTTTAGTGTCTCCGCATACCGCAGCACGCGACATAGCTTTGCAGACGATAAGTACAACCGTTTCAGAGAGAAGAGCGGCCAATGTGACGATCTGGCTTTAAGTCGATTCGATAACAAATGACGAAAACGGACGGATTTCTCAGGTTTTTACTACATATGAACACTTTTCACATTCTCCCGTGCAACTCGGCTGCTACTCCTCCTTTCATCCAGAATCTTAAGGTCCAAGCTCATCTCCAAGGCACCAAAGCCAGTTAAAAAGTCAATAATCGATACCTAAAACTTGAACTGTCCTACTTATTACTGGCTATTACATCATCTTAGAAGCTTCATATGTGTTCTACTATGGTGCTTTTAGTGTCTCCGCATACCGCAGCACGCAACATAGCTTTGCAGACGATAAGTACAACCGTTTCAGAGAGAAGAGCGGCCAATGTGACGATCTGGCTTTAAGTCGATTCGATAACAAATGACGAAAACGAACGGATTTCTCAGGTTTTTACTACATATGAACACTTTACACATTGTCCCGTGCAACTCGGCTGCTAGTCCTCCTGCATGTAAAATCTTAAGTTCCTAGCTCATGTCCAAGGCACCAAACAAGGGTAAAAAGTCAATAACCGATTCCTAAAACTTGAATTGTACTATTTCTTACTGGCTATTACGTCATCTTAGAAGCTACATCTGTGTTCTACTATGGTGCTTTTAGTGTCTCCGAATACCGCAGTACGCGACATAGCTTGGCAGACGATAAATACAACCGTTTCACAGAGCAGAGCGGCCAATGTGACGATTTGGCTTTAAGTCGATTCGATAAAAATGACGAAAACGGACGGATTTCTCAGGTTTTTACTCTATTTGAACACTTTTCACATTCTCCCGTGCAGCTCGGCTGCTTGTCCTCCTTTCATGCAGAATCTTATGGTCCTAGCTCATGTCCAAGGCACCAAAGCCAGCTAAAAAGTCAATAATCGATACCTAAAACTTGAATTGTACTACTTCTTACTGGCTATTACATCATCTTAGAAGCTTCATCTGTGTTCTACTATGGTGCTTTTAGTGTCTCCGCATAGGGCAGCACGAGACATAGCATTGCAGACGATAAGTACAACCGTTTCAGAGAGAAGAGCGGCCAATGTGACGATCTGGCTTTAAGTCGATTCGATAACAAATGACGAAAACGGACGGATTTCTCAGGTTTTTACTACATATAAACACTTTTCACATTCTCCTGTGTAACTCGGCTGCTAGTCCTCCTTTCATGCAGAATCTTAATGTCCTAGCTCATGTCCAAGGCTCCAAAGCCAGCTAAAAAGTCAATAATCAGTAGCTAAAACTTGAATTGTACTACATCTTACTGGCTATTACATCAACTTAGAAGCTTCATCTGTGTTCTACTATGGTGCTTTTGGTGTCTCCGCATACCGCAGCATGCGACATAGCTTTGCAGACGATAAGTACAACCGTTTCGGAGGGAAGAGCCGCCAATGTGACGATCTGGCTTCAAGTCGATTCGGTAACAAATGACGAAAACGGACGGATTTCTCAGGTTTTTACTACATATGAACACTTTACACATTCTCCCGTGCAACTCGGCTGATAGTCCTCCTGCATGTAAAATCTTAAGTTCCTAGCTCATGTCCAAGGCACCAAACAAGGGTAAAAAGTCAATAATCGATTCCTAAAACTTGAATTGTACTATTTCTTACTGGCTATTACATCATCTTAGAGGCTACATCTGTGTTCTACTATGGTGCTTTTAGTGTCTCCGAATACCGCCGTTCGTGACATAGCTTTTAGACGATAAGTACAACCGTTTCAGAGAGCAGAGCGGCCAATGTGACGATTTGGCTTTAAGTCGATTCGATAAAAATGACGAAAATGGACGGATTTCTCAGGTTTTTACTCTATTTGAACACTTTTCACATTCTCCCGTACAACTCGGCTGCTAGTCCTCCTTCTATGCAGAATCTTAAGGTCCTAGCTCATGTCCAAGGCATCAAAGCCGGCTAAAAAGTCAATAATCAATACCTAAAACTTCAATTGTACTACTTCTTACTGGCTATTACATCAAATTAGAAGCTTCATCTGTGTTCTACTGTGGTGGTTTTAGTGTCTCCGCCTACCGCAGCATACGACATAGCTTTGCAGACGATAAGTACAACCGTTTCAGAGAGAAGAGTGGCCAATGTGACGATCTGGCTTTAAGTCGATTCTATAACAAATGACGAAAACGGACGGATTTCTCAGGTTTTTACTACATATGAACACTTTTCACATTCTCCCGTGCAACTCGGCTGCTAGTCCTCCTTTCATGCAGAATCTTAAGGTCCTAGCTCATGTCCAAGGCACCAAAGCCAGCTAAAAAGTCAATAATCGATACCTAAAACTTGAATTGTACTACTTCTTACTGGCTATTACATCAACTTAGAAGCTTCATCTGTGTTCTACTATGGTGCTTTTAGTGTCTCCGCATACCGCAGCACGCGACATAGCTTTGAAGACGATAAGTACAACCGTTTCAGAGAGAAGAGCGGCCAATGTGACGATCTGGCTTTAAGTCGATTCGATAACAAATGACGAAAACGGACGGATTTCTCAGGTTTTTACTACATATGAACACTTTTCACATTCTCCTCTGCAACTCGGCTGCTAGTCCTCCTTTCATGCAGAATCTTAAGGTCCTAGCTCATGTCCAAGGCACCAAAGCCAGCTAAAAAGTCAATAATCGATACCTAAAACTTGAATTGTACTACTTCTTACTGGCTATTACATCTACTTAGAAGCTTCATCTGTGTTCTACTATGGTGCTTTTAGTGTCTCCGCATACCGCAGCACGCGACAAAGCTTTCCAGACGATAAGTACAACCGTTTCAGAGAGAAGAGCAGCCAATGTGACGATCTGGCTTTAAGTCGATTTGATAACAAATGACGAAAACGGACGGATTTCTCAGGTTTTTACTACATATAAACACTTTTCACATTCTCCTGTGTAACTCGGCTGCTAGTCCTCCTTTCATGCTGAATCTTAAGGTCCTAGCTCATGTCCAAGGCACCAAAGCCAGCTAAAATGTCAATAATCAGTAACTAAAACTTGAATTGTACTACTTCTTACTGGCTATTACATCAACTTGGAAGTGTCATTTGTGTTCTACTATGTTGCTTTTAGTGTCTCTGCATACCGCAGCACGCGACATAGCTCTGCACACGATAAGTACAACCGTTTCAGAGAGAAGAGCGGCCAATGTGACGATCTGGCTTTAAGTCGATTCGATAACAAATGACGAAAACGGACGGATTTCTCAGGTTTTTACTACATATGAACACTTTACACATTTTCCCGTGGAACTCAGCTGCTAGTCCTCCTGCATGTAAAATCTTAAGTTCCTAGCTCACGTCCAAGGCACCAAACAAGGGTAACAAGTCAATAACCGATTCCTAAAACTTGAATTGTACTATTTCTTACTGGCTATTACATCATCTTAGAAGCTACATCTGTGTTCTACTATGGTGCTTTTAGTGTCTCCGAATACCGCAGTACGCGACATAGTTTTGCAGACGATAAATACAACTGTTTCAGAGAGCAGAGCGGCCAATGTGACGATTTGGCTTTAAGTCGATTCGATAAAAATGACGAAAACGGACGGATTTCTCAGGTTTTTACTCTATTTGAACACTTTTCACATTCTCCCGTGCAACTCGGCTGCTTGTCTTCCTTTCATGCAGAATCTTAAGGTCCTAGCTCATGTCCAAGGCACCAAAGCCAGCTAAAAATTCAATAATTGATACCTAAAACTTGAATTGTACTACTTCTTACTGGCTATTACATCAACTTAGAAGCTTCATCTGTGTTCCACTAGGGTGATTTTAGTGTCCCCGCATGCCGCAGCACGCGACATACCTTTGCAGACGATAAGTACAACCGTTTCAGAGAGAAGAGCGGCCAATGTGACGATCTGGCTTTAAGTCGATTCGATAACAAATGACGAAAACGGACGGATTTCTCAGGTTTTTACTACATATAAACACTTTTCACATTCTCCTGTGTAACTCGGCTGCTAGTCCTCCTTTCATGCAGAATCTTAATGTCCTAGCTCATGTCCAAGGCTCCAAGGCCAGCTAAAAAGTCAATAATAAGTAGCTAAAACTTGAATTGTACTACATCGTACTGGCTATTACATCAACTTAGAAGCTTCATCTGTGTTCTACTATGGTGCTTTTAGTGTCTCCGCATACCGCAGCATGCGACATAGCTTTGCAGACGATAAGTACAACCGTTTCGGAGGGAAGAGCAGCCAATGTGACGATCTGGCTTTAAGTCGATTCGATAACAAATGACGAAAACGGACGGATTTCTCAGGTTTTTACTACATATAAACACTTTTTACATTCTCCTGTGTAACTCGGCTGCTAGTCCTCTGTTCATGCAGAATCTTAAGGTCCTAGCTCATGTCCAAGGCATCAAAGCCAGCTAAAAAGTCAATAATCGATACCTAAAACTTGAATTGTACTACTTCTTACTGGCTATTACATCAACTTAGAAGCTTCATCTGTGTTCCACTAGGGTGATTTTAGTGTCCCCGCATGCCGCAGCACGCGACATACCTTTGCAGACGATAAGTACAACCGTTTCAGAGAGAAGAGCGGCCAATGTGACGATCTGGCTTTAAGTCGATTCGATAACAAATGACGAAAACGGACGGATTTCTCAGGTTTTTACTACATATAAACACTTTTCACATTCTCCTGTGTAACTCGGCTGCTAGTCCTCCTTTCATGCAGAATCTTAATGTCCTAGCTCATGTCCAAGTCTCCAAGGCCAGCTAAAAAGTCAATAATAAGTAGCTAAAACTTGAATTGTACTACATCGTACTGGCTATTACATCAACTTAGAAGCTTCATCTGTGTTCTACTATGGTGCTTTTAGTGTCTCCGCATACCGCAGCATGCGACATAGCTTTGCAGACGATAAGTACAACCGTTTCGGAGGGAAGAGCAGCCAATGTGACGATCTGGCTTTAAGTCGATTCGATAACAAATGACGAAAACGGACGGATTTCTCAGGTTTTTACTACATATAAACACTTTTTACATTCTCCTGTGTAACTCGGCTGCTAGTCCTCTTTTCATGCAGAATCTTAAGGTCCTAGCTCATGTCCAAGGCACCAAAGCCAGGTAAAAAGTCAATAATCAGTAACTAAAACTTGAATTGTACTACTTCTTACTGGCTATTACATCAACTTGGAAGTGTCATCTGTGTTCTACTATGGTGCTTTTAGTGTCTCCGAATACCGCAGTACGCGACATAGCTTTGCACACGATAAGTACAACCGTTTCAGAGAGAAGAGTGGCCAATGTGACGATCTGGCTTTAAGTCGATTCGATAACAAATGACGAAAACGGACGGATTTCTCAGGTTTTTACTACATATGAACTCTTTTCACATTCTCCCGTGCAACTCGGCTGCTAGTCCTCCTTTCATGCCGAATCTTAAGGTCCTAGCTCATGTCCAAGGCACCAAAGCCAGCTAAAAAGTCAATAATCGATACCTAAAACTTGAAGTGTACTACTTCTTACTGGCTATTACATCAACTTAGAAGCTTCATCTGTGTTCTACTATGGTGCTTTTAGTGTCTCCGCATACCGCATCACGCGACATAGCTTTGCAGACGATAAGTACAACCGTTTCAGAGAGAAGAGCAGCCAATGTGACGATCTGGCTTTAAGTCGATTCGATAACAAATGAGGAAAACGGACGGATTTCTCAGGTTTTTACTACATATGAACACTTTTCACATTCTCCCGTGCAACTCGGCTGCTAGTCCTCCTTTCATGCAGAATCTTAAGGTAACAGCTCATGTCCAAGGCACCAAAGCCAGCTAAAAAGTCAATAATCGATACCTAAAACTTGAATTGTACTACTTCTTACTGGCTATTACATCATCATAGAAGCTTCATCTGTGTTCTACTATGGTGCTTTTAGTGTCTCCGCATACCGCAGCACGCGACATAGCTTTGCAGACGATAAGTACAACCGTTTCAGAAAGAAGAGCGGCCAATGTGACGATCTGGCGAGTCGATAACAAATGACGAAAACTGACGGATTTCTCAGGTTTTTACTACATATGAACACTTTTCACATTCTCCCGTGCAACTCGGCTGCTAGTCCTCCTTTCATGCAGAATCTTAAGGTCCTAGCTCATGTCCAAGGCACCAAATCCATCTAAGAAGTCAATAATCGATACCTTAAACTTGAATTGTACTACTTCTTACTGGCTATTACATCAACTTAGAAGCTTCATCTGTGTTCTACTATGGTGCATTTAGTGTCTCCGCATACCGCAGCACGCGACATAGCTTTGAAGACGATAAGTACAACCGTTTCCGAGAGAAGAGCGGCCAATGTGACGATCTGGCTTTAAGTCGATTCGATAACAAATGACGAAAACGGACGGATTTCTCAAGTTTGTACTACATATGAACACTTTTCACATTCTCCCGTGCAACTCGGCTGCTACTCCTCCTTTCATGCAGAATCTTATGGTCCAAGCTCATCTCCAAGGCACCAAAGGTAGCTAAAAAGTCAATAATCGATACCTAAAACTTGAATTGTACTACTTCTTACTGGCTATTACATCTTCTTAGAAGCTTCATATGTGTTCTACTATGGTGCTTTTAGTGTCTCCGCATACCGCAGCACGCGACATAGCTTTGCAGACGATAAGTACAACCGTTTCAGAGAGAAGAGCGGCCAATGTGACGATCTGGCTTTAAGTCGATTCGATAACAAATGACGAAAACGGACGGATTTCTCAGGTTTTTACTACATATAAACACTTTTCACATTCTCCTGTGTAACTCGGCTGCTAGTCCTCTTTCATGTAGAATCTTAAGGTCCTAGCTCATGTCCAAGGCTCCAAAGCCAGCTAAAAAGTCAATAATCAGTAGCTAAAACTTGAATTGTACTACATCTTACTGGCTATTACATCAACTTAGAAGCTTCATCTGTGTTCTACTATGGTGCTTTTAGTGTCTCCGCATACCGCAGCATGCGACATAGCTTTGCAGAAGTTAAGTACAACCGTTTCGGAGGGAAGAGCGGCCAATGTGACGATCTGGCTTTAAGTCGATTCGATAACAAATGACGAAAACGGACGGATTTCTCAGGTTTTTACTACATATGAACACTTTTCACATTCTCCTGGGCAACTCGGCTGCTAGTCCTCCTTTCATACAGAATCTTAAGGTCCTAGCTCATGTCCAAGGCACCAAATCCATCTAAGAAGTCAATAATCGATACCTTAAACTTGAAGTGTACTACTTCTTACTGGCTATTACATCAACTTAGAAGCTTCATCTGTGTTAAAAAAGGTGCTTTTAGTGTCACCGCATACCGCAGCACGTGACATAGCTTTGCAGACGATAAGTACAACCGTTTCAGAGAGAAGAGCGGCCAATGTGACGATCTGGCTTTAAGTCGATTCGATAACAAATGACGAAAATGGACCGATTTCTCAGGTTTTTACTACATATGAACACTTTTCAAATTCTCCCGTGCAACTCGGCTGCTAGTCCTCCTTTCATGCAGAATCTTAAGGTCCTAGCTCATGTCAAAGGCACCAAAGCCAGCTAAAAAGTCAATAATCAGAAGCTAAAACTTGAATTGTACTACATCTTACTGGCTATTACATCAACTTAGAAGCTTCATCGGTGTTCTACTATGGTGCTTTTAGTGTCTCCGCATACCGCAGCATGCGACATAGTTTTGCAGACGATAAGTACAACCGTTTCGGAGGGAAGAGCGGCCAATGTGACGATTTGGCTTTAAGTCGATTCGATAACAAATGACCAAAACGGACGGATTTCTCAGGTTTTTACTACATATGAACACTTTTCACATTCTCCTGTGCAACTCGGCTTCTAGTCCTCCTTTCAGGCAGAATCTTAAGGTACTAGCCCATGTCCAAGGCTCCAAAGCCAGCTAAAAAGTCAATAATCAGTAGCTAAAACTTGAATTGTACTACATCTTACTGGCTATTACATCAACTTAGAAGGTTCATCGGTGTTTTACTATGGTGGTTTTACTGTCTCCGCATACCGCAGCATGCGGCATAGCTTTACAGACGATAAGTACAACCGTTTCAGAGAGAAGAGTGGCCAGTGTGACGATCTGGCTTTAAGTCGATACGATAACAAATGACAAAAACGGACGGATTTCTCACTTTTTTACTACATATGAACACTTTTCACATTCTCCCGTGCAACTCGGCTGTTAGTCCTCCTTTCATGCAGAATCTTAAGGTCCTACCTCATGTCCAAGGCACCAAAGCCAGCTAAAAAGTCAATAATCGATACCTAAAACGTGAATTGTACTACTTCTTACTGGGTATTACATCAACTTAGAAGCTTCATCTGTGTTCTACTATGGTGCTTTTAGTGTCTCCGAATACCGCAGTACGCGACATACCTTTGCAGACGATAAGTACAACCGTTTCAGAGAGAAGAGTGGCCAGTGTGACGATCTGGCTTTAAGTCGATTCGATAACAATTGACGAAAACGGACGGATTTCTCAGGTTTTTACTACATATGAACACTTTACACATTCTCCCGTGCAACTCGTCTGCTAGTCCTCCTGCATGTGAAATCTTAAGTTCCTAGCTCATGTCCAAGGCACCAAACAAGGGTAAAAAGTCAATAACCGATTCCTAAAACTTGAATGGTACTATTTCTTACTGGCTATTACATCATCTTAGAAGCTACATCTGTGTTCTACTATGGTGCTTTTAGTGTCTCCGAATACCGCAGTACGCGACATACCTTTGCAGACGATAAGTACAACCGTTTCAGAGAGCAGAGCGGCCAATGTGACGATTTGGCTTTAAGTCGATTCGATAAAAATGACGAAAACGGACGGATTTCTCAGTTCTTTACTTTATTTGAACACTTTTCACATTCTCCCGTGCAACTCGGCTGCTAGTCCTCCTTTCATGCAGAATCTTAAGGTCCTAGCTCATGTCCAAGGCACCAATTCCATCTAAGAAGTCAATAATCGATACCATAAACTTGAAGTGTACTACTTCTTACTGGCTATTACATCAACTTAGAAGCTTCATCTGTGTTCTGCTATGGTGCTTTTAGTGTCTCCGCATACCGGAGCAAGAGACATAGCTTTTCAGACGATAATTAGGACCATTTCAGAGAGAAGAGCGGCCAATGTGATGATCTGGCTTTAAGTCGAGTCGATAACAAATGACGAAAACGGACCAATTTCTCAGGTTTTTACTACATATGAACACTTTTCAAATTCTCCCGTGCAACTCGGCTGCTAGTCCTCCTTTCATGCAGAATCTTAAGGTCCTAGCTCATGTCCAAGGCATCAAAGCCAGCTAAAAAGTCAATAATCGATACCTGAAACTAAAATTGTACTAGTTCTTACTGGCTATTACATCAACTTAGAAGTTTCATCTGTGTTCCAATATGGTGCTTTTAGTGTCTCCGCATACCGCAGCACGCGACATAGCTTTGCAGACGATAAGTACAACCGTTTCAGAGAGGAGAGCGGCCAATGTGACGATCTATCTTTATGTCGATTCGATAACAAATGACGAAAACGGACGGATTTCTCAGGTTTTTACTACATATGAACACTTTTCACATTCTCCCGTGCAACTCGGCTGCTAGTCCTCCTTTCATGCAGAATCTTAAGGTCCTACCTCATGTCCAAGGCACCAAAGCCAACTAAGAAGTCAAAAATCGATACCTAAAACTTGAATTGTACTACTTCTTACTGGCTATTACAGCAACTTAGAAGCTTCATCTGTGTTCTAGTATGGTGATTTTAGTGTCCCCGCATACCGCAGCACGCGACATAGCTTTACAGACGATAAGTACAACCGTTTCAGAGAGAACAGCGGCCAATGTGACGATTTGGCTTTAAGTCGATTCGATAACAAATGACCAAAACGGACGGATATCTCAGGTTTTTACTACATATGAACACTTTTCACATTCTCCTGTGCAACTCGGCTGCTAGTCCTCCTTTCATGCAGAATCTTAAGGTCCTAGCAAATGTCCAAGGCTCCAAAGCCAGCTAAAAAGTCAATAATCAGTAGCTATAACTTGAATTGTACTACATCTTACTGGCTATTACATCAACTTAGAAGCTTCATCGGTGTTTTACTATGGTGCTTTTACTGTCTCCGCATACCGCAGCATGCGACATAGCTTTGCAGACGATAAGTACAACCGTTTCTGAGAGAAGAGCGGCCAATGTGACAATCTGGCTTTAAGTCGATTCGATAACAAATGACGAAAACGGACGGATTTCTCAGGTTTTTACTACATATGAACACTTTTCACATTCTCCTGGGCAACTCGGCTGCTAGTCCTCCTTTCATACAGAATCTTAAGGTCCTAGCTCATGTCCAAGGCACCAAATCCATCTAAGAAGTCAATAATCGATACCTTAAACTTGAAGTGTACTACTTCTTACTGGCTATTACATCAACTTAGAAGCTTCATCTGTGTTAAAAAAGGTGCTTTTAGTGTCACCGCATACCGCAGCACGTGACATAGCTTTGCAGACGATAAGTACAACCGTTTCAGAGAGAAGAGCGGCCAATGTGACGATCTGGCTTTAAGTCGATTCGATAACAAATGACGAAAATGGACCGATTTCTCAGGTTTTTACTACATATGAACACTTTTCAAATTCTCCCGTGCAACTCGGCTGCTAGTCCTCCTTTCATGCAGAATCTTAAGGTCCTAGCTCATGTCAAAGGCACCAAAGCCAGCTAAAAAGTCAATAATCAGAAGCTAAAACTTGAATTGTACTACATCTTACTGGCTATTACATCAACTTAGAAGCTTCATCGGTGTTCTACTATGGTGCTTTTAGTGTCTCCGCATACCGCAGCATGCGACATAGTTTTGCAGACGATAAGTACAACCGTTTCGGAGGGAAGAGCGGCCAATGTGACGATTTGGCTTTAAGTCGATTCGATAACAAATGACCAAAACGGACGGATTTCTCAGGTTTTTACTACATATGAACACTTTTCACATTCTCCTGTGCAACTCGGCTTCTAGTCCTCCTTTCAGGCAGAATCTTAAGGTACTAGCCCATGTCCAAGGCTCCAAAGCCAGCTAAAAAGTCAATAATCAGTAGCTAAAACTTGAATTGTACTACATCTTACTGGCTATTACATCAACTTAGAAGGTTCATCGGTGTTTTACTATGGTGGTTTTACTGTCTCCGCATACCGCAGCATGCGGCATAGCTTTACAGACGATAAGTACAACCGTTTCAGAGAGAAGAGTGGCCAGTGTGACGATCTGGCTTTAAGTCGATACGATAACAAATGACAAAAACGGACGGATTTCTCAGGTTTTTACTACATATGAACACTTTTCACATTCTCCCGTGCACCTCGGCTGTTAGTCCTCCTTTCATGCTGAATCTTAAGGTCCTACCTCATGTCCAAGGCACCAAAGCCAGCTAAAAAGTCAATAATCGATACCTAAAACGTGAATTGTACTACTTCTTACTGGGTATTACATCAACTTAGAAGCTTCATCTGTGTTCTACTATGGTGCTTTTAGTGTCTCCGAATACCGCAGTACGCGACATACCTTTGCAGACGATAAGTACAACCGTTTCAGAGAGAAGAGTGGCCAGTGTGACGATCTGGCTTTAAGTCGATTCGATAACAATTGACGAAAACGGACGGATTTCTCAGGTTTTTACTACATATGAACACTTTACACATTCTCCCGTGCAACTCGTCTGCTAGTCCTCCTGCATGTGAAATCTTAAGTTCCTAGCTCATGTCCAAGGCACCAAACAAGGGTAAAAAGTCAATAACCGATTCCTAAAACTTGAATGGTACTATTTCTTACTGGCTATTACATCATCTTAGAAGCTACATCTGTGTTCTACTATGGTGCTTTTAGTGTCTCCGAATACCGCAGTACGCGACATACCTTTGCAGACGATAAGTACAACCGTTTCAGAGAGCAGAGCGGCCAATGTGACGATTTGGCTTTAAGTCGATTCGATAAAAATGACGAAAACGGACGGATTTCTCAGTTCTTTACTTTATTTGAACACTTTTCACATTCTCCCGTGCAACTCGGCTGCTAGTCCTCCTTTCATGCAGAATCTTAAGGTCCTAGCTCATGTCCAAGGCACCAATTCCATCTAAGAAGTCAATAATCGATACCATAAACTTGAAGTGTACTACTTCTTACTGGCTATTACATCAACTTAGAAGCTTCATCTGTGTTCTGCTATGGTGCTTTTAGTGTCTCCGCATACCGGAGCAAGAGACATAGCTTTTCAGACGATAATTAGGACCATTTCAGAGAGAAGAGCGGCCAATGTGATGATCTGGCTTTAAGTCGAGTCGATAACAAATGACGAAAACGGACCAATTTCTCAGGTTTTTACTACATATGAACACTTTTCAAATTCTCCCGTGCAACTCGGCTGCTAGTCCTCCTTTCATGCAGAATCTTAAGGTCCTAGCTCATGTCCAAGGCATCAAAGCCAGCTAAAAAGTCAATAATCGATACCTGAAACTAAAATTGTACTAGTTCTTACTGGCTATTACATCAACTTAGAAGTTTCATCTGTGTTCCAATATGGTGCTTTTAGTGTCTCCGCATACCGCAGCACGCGACATAGCTTTGCAGACGATAAGTACAACCGTTTCAGAGAGGAGAGCGGCCAATGTGACGATCTATCTTTATGTCGATTCGATAACAAATGACGAAAACGGACGGATTTCTCAGGTTTTTACTACATATGAACACTTTTCACATTCTCCCGTGCAACTCGGCTGCTAGTCCTCCTTTCATGCAGAATCTTAAGGTCCTACCTCATGTCCAAGGCACCAAAGCCAACTAAGAAGTCAAAAATCGATACCTAAAACTTGAATTGTACTACTTCTTACTGGCTATTACAGCAACTTAGAAGCTTCATCTGTGTTCTAGTATGGTGATTTTAGTGTCCCCGCATACCGCAGCACGCGACATAGCTTTACAGACGATAAGTACAACCGTTTCAGAGAGAACAGCGGCCAATGTGACGATTTGGCTTTAAGTCGATTCGATAACAAATGACCAAAACGGACGGATATCTCAGGTTTTTACTACATATGAACACTTTTCACATTCTCCTGTGCAACTCGGCTGCTAGTCCTCCTTTCATGCAGAATCTTAAGGTCCTAGCAAATGTCCAAGGCTCCAAAGCCAGCTAAAAAGTCAATAATCAGTAGCTATAACTTGAATTGTACTACATCTTACTGGCTATTACATCAACTTAGAAGCTTCATCGGTGTTTTACTATGGTGCTTTTACTGTCTCCGCATACCGCAGCATGCGACATAGCTTTGCAGACGATAAGTACAACCGTTTCTGAGAGAAGAGCGGCCAATGTGACAATCTGGCTTTAAGTCGATTCGATAACAAATGACGAAAACGGACGGATTTCTCAGGTTTTTACTACATATGAACACTTTTCGAATTCTCCCGTGCAGCTTGGCTGCTAGTCCTCCTTTCATGCAGAATATTAAGGTCCTAGCTCATGTCCAAGGTATCAAAGCCAGCTAAAAAGTCAATAATCGATGACTAAAACTTGAATTGTACTACTTCTTACTGGCTATTACATCAACTTAGAAGCTACATCTGTGTTCTACTATGGTGCTTTTAGTGTCTCCGCATAGCGCAGCACGCGACATAGCATTGCAGACGATAAGTACAACCGTTTCAGAGAGAAGAACGGCCAATGTGACAATCTGGCTTTAAGTCGATTCGATAACAAATGACGAAAACGGACGGATTTCTCAGGTTTTTACTACATATGAACACTTTTCAAATTCTCCCGTGCAACTCGGCTGCTAGTCCTCCTTTCATGCAGAATCTTAAGGTCCTAGCTCATGTCCAAGGCATCAAAGCCAGCTCAAAAGTCAATAATCGATACCTAAAACTTGAATTATACTACTTCTTACTGGCTATTACATCAACTTAGAAGCTTCATCTGTGTTCCACTATGGTGATTTTGGGGCCCCCAATGCCGCAGCATGCGACATAGCTTTGCAGACGATAAGTACAACCGTTTCGGAGGGAAGAGCGGCCAATGTGACGATCTGGCTTTAAGTCGATTCGATAACAAATGACGAAGACGGACGGATTTCTCAGGTTTTTACTACATATAAACACTTTTCACATTCTCCTGTGTAACTCGGCTGCTAGTCCTCCTTTCATGCAGAATCTTAAGGTCCTAGCTCATGTCCAAGGCTCGAAAGCCAGCTAAAAAGCAAATAATCAGTAGCTAAAACTTGAATTGTAATACATCTTACTGGCTATTACATCAACTTAGAAGCTTCATCTGTGTTCAGCTATGGTGCTTTTAGTGTCTCCGCATACCGCAGCATGCGACATAGCTTTGCAGACGATAAGTACAACCGTTTCGGAGGGAAGAGCGGCCAATGTGACGATCTGGCTTTAAGTCGATTCGATAACAAATGACGAAGACGGACGGATTTCTCAGGTTTTTACTACATATGAACACTTTTCACATTCTCCCGTGCAACTCGGCTGCTAGTCCTCCTTCTATGCAGAATCTTAAGGTCCTAGCTCATGTCCAAGGCATCAAAGCCAGCTAAAAAGTCAATAATCAGTACCTAAAACTTGAATTGTACTACTTCTTACTGGCTATTACATCAAATTAGAAGCTTCATCTGTGTTCTACGGTGGTGGTTTTAGTGTCTCCGCCTACCGCAGCATACGACATAGCTTTGCAGACGATAAGTACAACCGTTTCAGAGAGAAGAGCGGCTAATGTGACGATCTGGCTTTGTCGATTCGATAACAAATGACGAAAACGGACGGATTTCTCAGGTTTTTACTACATATGAACACTTTTCACATTCTCCCGTGCAACTCGGCTGCTAGACCTCCTTTCATGCAGAATCTTAAGGTAATAGCTCATTTCCAAGGCACCAAAGCCAACTAAGAAGTCAAAAATCGATACCTAAAACTTGAATTGTACTACTTCTTACTGGCTATTACAGCAACTTAGAAGCTTCGTCTGTGTTCTAGTATGGTGATTTTAGTGTCCCCGCATACCGCAGCACGCGACATTGCTTTACAGACGATAAGTACAACCGTTTCAGAGAGAAGAGCGGCCAATGTGACGATTTGGCTTTAAGTCGATTCGATAACAAATGACCAAAACGGACGGATTTCTCAGGTTTTTACTACATATGAACACTTTTCACATTCTCCTGTGCAACTCGGCTGCTAGTCCTCCTTTCATGCAGAATCTTAAGGTCCTAACCCATGTCCAAGGTTTCAAAGCCAGCTAAAAAGTCAATAATCAGTAGCTATAACTTGAATTGTACTACATCTTACTGGCTATTACATCAACTTAGAAGCTTCATCGGTGTTTTACTATGGTGCTTTTACTGTCTCCGCATACCGCAGCATGCGACATAGCTTTGCAGACGATAAGTACAACCGTTTCTGAGAGAAGAGCGGCCAATGTGACAATCTGGCTTTAAGTCGATTCGATAACAAATGACGAAAACGGACGGATTTCTCAGGTTTTTACTCTATTTGAACACTTTTCACATTCTCCCGTGCAACTCGGCTGCTAGTCCTCCTTTCATGCAGAATCTTAAGGTCCTAGCTCATGTTCAAGGCACCAAAGCCCGCTAAAAAGTCAATAATCGATACCTAAAACTTGAATTGTACTACTTCTTACTGGCTATTACATCAACTTAGAAGCATCATCTGTGTTCTACTATGGTGCTTTTAGTGTCTCCGCATAGCGCAGCACGCGACATAGCATTGCAGATGATAAGTACAACCGTTTCAGAGAGAAGAACGGCCAATGTGTCAATCTGGCTTTAAGTCGATTCGATAACAAATGACGACAACGGACGTATTTCTCAGGATTTTACTACATATGAACACTTTTCAAATTCTCCCGTACAACTCGGCTGCTAGTCCTCCTTACATGCAGAATCTTAAGGTCCTAGCTCATGTCCAAGGCATCAAAGCCAGCTAAAAAGTCAATAATCGATACCTAAAACTTGAATTATACTACCTCTTACTGGCTATTACATAACTTAGAAGCTTCATCTGTGTTCCACTATGGTGATTTTAGTGTCCCCGCATGCCGCAGCACGCGACATAGCTTTGCAGACGATAAGTACAACCGTTTCAGAGAGAAGAGCGGCCAATGTGACTAACTGGCTTTAAGTCGATTCGATAACAAATGACGAAAACGGACGGATTTCTCAGGTTTTTACTACATATAAACACTTTTCACTTTCTCCTGTGTAACTCGGCTGCTAGTCCTCCTTTCATGCAGAATCTTAAGGTCCTAGCTCATGTCCAAGTCTCGAAAGCCAGCTAAAAAGCAAATAATCAGTAGCTAAAACTTGAATTGTAATACATCTTACTGGCTATTACATCAACTTAGAAGCTTCATCTGTGTTCAACTATGGTGCTTTTAGTGTCTCCGCATACCGCAGCATGCGACATAGCTTTGCAGACGATAAGTACAACCGTTTCGGAGGGAAGAGCGGCCAATGTGACGATCTGGCTTTAAGTCGATTCGATAACAAATGACAAAAACGGACGGATTTCTCAGGTTTTTACTACATATGAACACTTTTCACATTCTCCCGTGCAACTCGGCTGCTAGTCCTCCTTTCATGCAGAATCTTAAGGTCCTAGCGCATGTCCAAGGCACCAAAGCCAGCTAAAAAGTCAATAATCGATACCTAAAACTTGAATTGGACTACTTCCTACTGTCTATTACATCAACTTAGAAGCTTCATCTATGTTCGACTATGGTGCTTTTAGTGTCTCCGCATACCGCAGCACGCGACATAGCTTTGCAGACGATAAGTACAACCGTTTCAGAGAGAAGAGCGGCAAATGTGACGATCTGGCTTTAAGTCGATTCGACAACAAATGACGAAAACGGACGGATTTCTCAGGTTTTTACTATATATGAACACCTTTCACATTCTCCCGTGCAACTCGGCTGCTAGTCCTCCTTTCATGCAGAATCTTCAGGTCCTAGCTCATGTCCAAGGTACCAAAGCCAACAAAAAAGTCAATAATCGATACCAAAAACTTGAATTCTACTACTTCTTACTGGCTATTACATCAACTTAGAAGCTTCATCGGTGTTCTACTATGGTGCTTTTAGTGTCTCCGCATACCGCAGCATGCGACATAGCTTTGCAGGCGATAAGTACAACCGTTTCGGAGAGAAGAGTGGCCAATGTGACGATCTGGCTTCAAGTCGATTCGATAACAAATGACGAAAACGGACGGATTTCTCAGGTTTTTACTACATATGAACACTTTTCACATTCTCCTGGGCAACTCGGCTGCTAGTCTTCCTTTCATGCAGAATCTTAAGGTCCTAGCTCATGTCCAAGGCACCAAAGCCAGCTAAAAAGTCAATAATCAGTAACTAAAACTTGAATTGTACTACTTCTTACTGGCTATTACATCAACTTGGAAGTGTCATCTGTGTTCTACTATGGTGCTTTTAGTGTCTCTGCATACCGCAGCATGCGACATAGCTCTGCAGACGATAAGTACAACCGTTTCCGAGAGAAGAGCGGCCAATGTTACGATCTGGCTTTAAGTCGATTCGATAACAAATGACGAAAACGGACGGATTTCTCAGGTTTTTACTACATATGAACACTTTTCACATTCTCCCGTGCAACTCGGCTGCTAGTCCTCCTTTAATGCAGAATCTTAAGGTCCTAGCTCATCTCCAAGTCACCAAAGCCAGCTAAAAAGTAAATAATCGGTACCTAAAACTTGAATTGTACTACTTCTTACTGGCTATTACATCATCTTAGAAGCTTCATATGTGTTCCACTATGGTGCTTTTAGTGTCTCCGCATACCGCAGCTCGCGACATAGCTTTGCAGACGATAAGTACAACCGTTTCAGAGAGAAGAGCAGCCAATGTGACGATCTGGCTTTAAGTCGATTCGATAACAAATGACGAAAACGGACGGATTTCTCAGGTTTTTACTACATATGAACACTTTTCACATTCTCCCGTGCAACGCGGCTGCTAGTCCTCCTTTCATGCAGAGTCTTAAGGTCATAGCTCATGTCCAAGGCACCAATGCCAGCTAAAAAGTCAATAATCAATACCTAAAACTTGAATTGTACTACTTCTTACTGGCTATTACATCAACTTAGAAGCTTCATCTGTGTTCTACTATGGTGCTTTTAGTTTCTCCGCATACCGCAGCACGCGACACAGCTTTGCAGACGATAAGTACAACCGTTTCAGAGAGAAGAGCGGCCAATGTGACAATCAGGCATTAAGTCGATTCGATAACAAATGACGAAAACGGACGGATTTCTCAGGTTTTTACTACATATGAACACTTTTGAAATTCTCCCGTGCAACTCGGCTGCTAGTCCTCCTTTCATGCAGAATCTTAAGGTCCTAGCTCATGTCCAAGGCATCAAAGCCAGCTAAAAAGTCAATAATCGATACCTAAAACTTGAATTGTACTACTTCTTACTGGCTATTACATCAACTTAGAAGCTTCATCTGTGTTCCACTATGGTGCTTTTAGTGTCTCCGCATACCGCAGCACGCAACATAGCTTTGCAGACGATAAGTACAACCGTTTCAGAAAGGAGAGCAGCCAATGTGACGATCTGGCTTTAAGTCGATTCGATAACAAATGACGAAAACGGACGGATTTCTCAGGTTTTTACTACATATGAACACTTTTCACATTCTCCCGTGCAACGCGGCTGCTAGTCCTCCTTTCATGCAGAGTCTTAAGGTCATAGCTCATGTCCAAGGCACCAATGCCAGCTAAAAAGTCAATAATCAATACCTAAAACTTGAATTGTACTACTTCTTACTGGCTATTACATCAACTTAGAAGCTTCATCTGTGTTCCACTATGGTGCTTTTAGTGTCTCCGCATACCGCAGCACGCGACATAGCTTTGCAGACGATAAGTACAACCGTTTCAGAAAGGAGAGCAGCCAATGTGACGATCTGGCTTTAAGTCGATTCGATAACAAATGACGAAAACGAACGGATTTCTCAGGTTTTTACTACATATGAACACTTTTCACATTCTCCCGTGCAACTCGGCTGCTAGTCCTCCTTTCATGCAGAATCTTAAGGTCCTAGCTCATGTCCAAGGCATCAAAGCCAGCTAAAAAGTCAATAATCGATACCTAAAACTTGAATTATACTACTTCTTACTGGCTATTACATCAACTTAGAAGCTTCATCTGTGTTCCACTATGGTGATTTTAGTGTCCCCGCATGCCGCAGCACGCGACATAGCTTTGCAGACGATAAGTACAACCGTTTCAGAGAGAAGAGCGGCCAATGTGACGAACTGGCTTTAAGTCGATTCGGAAACAAATGACGAAAACGGACGGATTTCTCAGGTTTTTACTACATATAAACACTTTTCACATTCTCCTGTGTAACTCGGCTGCTAGTCCTCCTTTCATGCAGAATCTTAAGGTCCTAGCTCATGTCCAAGGCTCGAAAGCCAGCTAAAAAGCAAATAATCAGTAGCTAAAACTTGAATTGTAATACATCTTACTGGCTATTACATCAACTTAGAAGCTTCATCTGTGTTCAACTATGGTGCTTTTAATGTCTCCGCATACCGCAGCATGCGACATAGCTTTGCAGACGATAAGTACAACCGTTTCGGAGGGAAGAGCGGCCAATGTGACGATCTGGCTTTAAGTCGATTCGATAACAAATGACGAAGACGGACGGATTTCTCAGGTTTTTACTACATATGAACACTTTTCACATTCTCCCGTGCAACTCGGCTGCTAGTCCTCCTTCTATGCAGAATCTTAAGGTCCTAGCTCATGTCCGAGGCATCAAAGCCAGCTAAAAAGTCAATAATCAATACCTAAAACTTGAATTGTAGTACTACTTACTGGCTATTACATCAACTTAGAAGCTTCATCTGTGTTCTACTATGGTGCTTTTAGAGTCTCCGCATACCGCGGCACGCGACATAGCTTTGCAGACGATAAGTACAACCGTTTCAGAGAGAAGAGCGGCCAATGTGACGATCTGGCTTTAAGTCGATTCGATAACAAATGACGAAAACGGACGGATTTCTCAGGTTTTTACTACATATGAACACTTTTCACATTCTCCCGTGCATCTCGGCTGCTAGTCCTCCTTTCATGCCGAATCTTAAGGTCCTAGCTCATGTCCAAGGCACCAAGGCCAGCTAAAAAGTCAATAATCGATAACTAAAACTTGAATTGGACTACTTCTTACTGGCTATTACATCAACTTAGAAGCTTCATCTATGTTCGACTATGGTGCTTTTAGTGTCTCCGCATACCGCATCACGCGACATAGCTTTGCCGACGATAAGTACAACCGTTTCAGAGAGAAGAGCGGCAAATGTGACGATCTGGCTTTAAGTCGATTCGATTACAAATGACGAAAACGGACGGATTTCTCAGGTTTTTACTATATATGAACACTTTTCACATTCTCCCGTGCAACTCGGCTGCTAGTCCTCCTTTCATGTAGAATCTCAAGGTCCTAGCTCATGTCCAAGGTACCAAAGCCAACAAAAAAGTCAATAATCGATACCAAAAACTTGAATTCTACTGCTTCTTACTGGCTATTACATCAACTTAGAAGCTTCATCGGTGTTCTACACTGGTGCTTTTAGTGTCTCCGCATACCGCAGCATGCGACATAGCTTTGCAGGCGATAAGTACAACCGTTTCGGAGAGAAGAGCGGCCAATGTGACGATCTGGCTTTAAGTCGATTCGATAACAAATGACGAAAACGGACGGATTTCTCAGGTTTTTACTACATATGAACACTTTTCACATTCTCCTGGGAAACTCGGCTGATAGTCCTCCTTTCATGCAGAATCTTAAGGTCCTAGCTCATGTCCAACG
This sequence comes from Schistocerca gregaria, assembly GCF_023897955.1. Lineage (NCBI taxonomy): Eukaryota > Metazoa > Arthropoda > Insecta > Orthoptera > Acrididae > Schistocerca > Schistocerca gregaria. The sequence goes on along the minus strand of NW_026061811.1, from coordinate 6,548,820 downwards.
CACCAAAGCCAGCTAAAAAGTCAATAATCAGTAACTAAAACTTGAATTGTACTACTTCTTACTGGCTATTACATCAACTTGGAAGTGTCATCTGTGTTCTACTATGGTGCTTTTAGTGTCTCTGCATACCGCAGCATGCGACATAGCTCTGCAGACGATAAGTACAACCGTTTCCGAGAGAAGAGAGGCCAATGTGACGATCTGGCTTTAAGTCGATTCGATAACAAATGACGAAAACGGAAGGATTTCTCAGGTTTTTACTACATATGAACACTTTTCACATTCTCCCGTGCAACTCGGCTGCTAGTCCTCCTTTCTTGCAGAATCTTAAGGTAATAGCTCATGTCCAAGGCACCAAAGCCAACTAAGAAGTCAATAATCGATACCTAAAACTTGAATTGTACTACTTCTTATTGGCTATTACATCAACTTAGAAGCTTCATCTGTGTTCTACTATGGTGATTTTAGTGTCCCCGCATACCGCAGCACGCGACATAGCTTTGCAGACGATAAGTACAACCGTTTCAGAGAGAAGAGCGGCCAATGTGACGATTTGGCTTTAAGTCGATTCGATAACAAATGACGAAAACGGACGGATTTCTCAGGTTTTTTCTACATATGAACACATTTCACATTCTCCTGTGACACTCGGCTGCTAGTCCTCCTTTCATGCAGAATCTTAAGGTCCTAGCTCATGTCCAAGGCTCCAAAGCCAGCTAAAGAGTCAATAATCAGTAGCTAAAACTTGAATTGTACTACATCTTACTGGCTATTACATCAACTTAGAAGCATCATCGGTGTTTTACTATGGTGCTTTTAGTGTCTCCGCATACCGCAGCATGCGACATAGCTTTGCAGACGATAAGTACAAATGTTTCAGAGAGAAGAGTGGCCAGTGTGACGATCTGCCTTTAAGTCGATTCGATAACAAATGACAAAAACGGACGGATTTCTCACGTTTTTACTACATATGAACACTTTTCACATTCTCCCGTGCAACTCGGCTGCTAGTCCTCCTTTCATGCAGAATCTTAAGGTCCTAGCTCATATCCAAGGTACCAATGCCAACAAAAAAGTCAATAATCGATACCAAAAACTTGAATTCTACAACTTCTTACTGGCTATTACATCAACTTAGAAGCCTCATCGGTGTTCTACTATGGTGCTTTTAGTGTCTCCGCATACCGCAGCATGCGACACAGCTTTGCAGACGATAAGTACAACCGTTTCAGAGAGAAGAGCGGAAAATGTGACGATCTGGCTCTAAGTCGATTCGATAACAAATGACAAAAACGAACGGATTTCTCAGGTTTTTACTACATATGAACACTTTTCACATTCTCCCGTGCAACTCGGCTGCTAGTCCTCCTTTCATGCAGAATCTTAAGGTAATAGCTCATGTCCAAGGCACCAAAGCCAACTAAGAAGTCAATAATCGATACCTAAAACTTGAATAGTACTACTTCTTACTGGCTATTACATCAACTTAGCAGCTTCATCTGTGTTCTACTATGGAGATTTTAGTGTCTCCGCATACCGCAGCACGCGACATAGCATTGCAGACGATAAGTACAACCGTTTCAGAGAGAAGAGCGGCCAATGTGACGATCGGGCTTTAAGTCGATTCGATAACAAATGACGAAAACGGACGGATTTCTCAGGTTTTTACTACATATGAACACTTTTCACATTCTCCCGTGCAACTCGGCTGCTAGTCCTCCTTTCATGCAGAATCTTAAGGTGCTAGCTCATGTCCAAGTCACCAAACAAGGGTAAAAAGTCAATAACCGATTCCTAAAACTTGAATTGTACTATTTCTTACTGCCTATTACATCATCTTAGAAGCTTCATCTGTGTTCTACTATGGTGCTTTTAGTGTCTCCGAATACCGCAGTACGCGACATAGCTTTGCAGACGATAAGTACAACCGTTTCAGAGAGAAGAGCGGCCAATGTGACGATTTGGCTTTAAGTCGAATCGATAACAAATGACGGAAACGAACGGATTTGTCAGGTTTTTACTCTATATGAACACTTTTCACATTCTCCCGTGCAATTAGGCCTCTAGTCCGCCTTTCATGCAGAATCTTAAGGTCCTAGCTCATGTCCAAGGCACCAAAGCCAGCTAAAAAGTCAATAATCAGTACCTAAAACTTGAATTTTACTACTTCTTACTGGCTATTACACCAACTTGGAAGTATCATCTGTGTTCTACTATGGTGCTTTTAGTGTCTCTGCATACCGCAGCACGCGACATAGCTCTGCAGACGGTAAGTACAACCGTTTCAGAGAGAAGAGCGGCCAATGTGACGATCTGGCTTTAAGTCGATTCGATAACAAATGACGAAAACGAACGGATTTCTCAGGTTTTTACTACATATGAACACTTTACACATTCTCCCGTGCAACTCGGCTGCTAGTCCTAATTTCATGCAGAATCTTAAGGTGCTAGCTCATGTCCAAGTCACCAAACAAGGGTAAAAAGACAATAACCGATTCCTAAAACTTGAATTGTACTATTTCTTACTGCCTATTACATCATCTTAGAAGCTTCATCTGTGTTCTACTATGGTGCTTTTAGTGTCTCCGAATACCGCAGTACGCGACATAGCTTTGCAGACGATAAGTACAACCGTTTCAGAGAGAAGAGCGGCCAATGTGACGATTTGGCTTTAAGTCGATTCGATAACAAATGACGAAAACGAACGTATTTCTCAGGTTTCTACTCTATATGAACACTTTTCACATTCTCCCGTGCAATTAGGCTGCTAGTCCTCCTTTCATGCAGAATCTTAAGGTCCTAGCTCATGTCCAAGGCACCAAAGCCAGCTAGAAAGTCAATAATCAGTACCTAAAAGTTGAATTTTACTATTTCTTACTGGCTATTACATTAACTTGGAAGTATCATCTGTGTTCTACTATGGTGCTTTTAGTGTCTCTGCATACCGCAGCACGCGACATAGCTCTGCAGGCGGTCAGTACTACTGTTTCAGAGAGAAGAGCGGCCAATGTGACCATCTGGCTTTAAGTCGATTCGATAACAAATGACGAAAACGAACGGATTTCTCAGGTTTTTACTACATATGAACACTTTTCACATTCTCCCGTGCAACTCGGCTGCTAGTCCTCCTTTCATGCAGAATCTTAAGGTCCTAGCTCATGTCCAAGGCACCAAAGCCAGCTAAAAAGTCAATAATCAGTACCTAAAACTTGAATTTTACTACTTCTTACTGGCTATTACACCAACTTGGAAGTATCATCTGTGTTCTACTATGGTGCTTTTAGTGTCTCTGCATACCGCAGCACGCGACATAGCTCTTCAGACGGTAAGTACAACCGTTTCAGAGAGAAGAGCGGCCAATGTGACCATCTGGCTTTAAGTCGATTCGATAACAAATGACGAAAACGAACGGATTTCTCAGGTTTTTACTACATATGAACACTTTACACATTCTCCCGTGCAACTCGGCTGCTAGTCCTAATTTCATGCAGAATCTTAAGGTGCTAGCTCATGTCCAAGTCACCAAACAAGGGTAAAAAGACAATAACCGATTCCTAAAACTTGAATTGTACTATTTCTTACTGCCTATTACATCATCTTAGAAGCCTCATCTGTGTTCTACTATGGTGCTTTTAGTGTCTCCGAATACCGCAGTACGCGACATAGCTTTGCAGACGATAAGTACAACCGTTTCAGAGAGAAGAGCGGCCAATGTGACGATTTGGCCTTAAGTCGAATCGATAACAAATGACGGAAACGAACGGATTTCTCAGGTTTTTACTCTATATGAACACTTTTCACATTCTCCCGTGCAATTAGGCTGCTAGTCCTCCTTTCATGCAGAATCTTAAGGTCCTAGCTCATGTCCAAGGCACCAAAGCCAGCTAAAAAGTCAATAATCAGTACCTAAAACTTGAATTTTACTACTTCTTACTGGCTATTACACCAACTTGGAAGTATCATGTGTGTTCTACTATGGTGCTTTTAGTGTCTCTGCATACCGCAGCACGCGACATAGCTCTGCAGACGGTAAGTACAACCGTTTCAGAGAGAAGAGCGGCCAAAGTGACCATCTGGCTTTAAGTCGATTCGATAACAAATGACGAAAACGAACGGATTTCTCAGGTTTTTACTACATATGAACACTTTACACATTCTCCCGTGCAACTCGGCTGCTAGTCCTAATTTCATGCAGAATCTTAAGGTGCTAGCTCATGTCCAAGTCACCAAACAAGGGTAAAAAGACAATAACCGATTCCTAAAACTTGAATTGTACTATTTCTTACTGCCTATTACATCATCTTAGAAGCTTCATCTGTGTTCTACTATGGTGCTTTTAGTGTCTCCGAATACCGCAGTACGCGACATAGCTTTGCAGACGATAAGTACAACCGTTTCAGAGAGAAGAGCGGCCAATGTGACGATTTGGCTTTAAGTCGATTCGATAACAAATGACGAAAACGAACGGATTTCTCAGGTTTCTACTCTATATGAACACTTTTCACATTCTCCCGTGCAATTAGGCTGCTAGTCCTCCTTTCATGCAGAATCTTAAGGTCCTAGCTCATGTCCAAGGCACCAAAGCCAGCTAGAAAGTCAATAATCAGTACCTAAAAGTTGAATTTTACTATTTCTTACTGGCCCTTACATTAACTTGGAAGTATCATCTGTGTTCTACTATGGTGCTTTTAGTGTCTCTGTATACCGCAGCACGCGACATTGCTCTGCAGGCGGTCAGTACAACTGTTTCAGAGAGAAGAGCGGCCAATGTGACCATCTGGCTTTAAGTCGATTCGATAACAAATGACGAAAACGAACGGATTTCTCAGGTTTTTACTACATATGAACACTTTTCACATTCTCCCGTGCAACTCGGCTGCTAGTCCTCCTTTCATGCAGAATCTTAAGGTCCTAGCTCATGTCCAAGGCACCAAAGCCAGCTAAAAAGTCAGTAATCAGTACCTAAAACTTGAATTTTACCACTTCTTACTGGCTATTACATCAACTTGGAAGTATCATCTGTGTTCAACTATGGTGCTTTTAGTGTCTCTGCATTCCGCAGCACGCGACATAGCTCTGCAGACGGTAAGTACAACCGTTGCAGAGAGAAGAGCGGCCAATTTGACCATCTGGCTTTAAGTCGATTCGATAACAAATGACGAAAACGAACGGATTTCTCAGGTTTTTACTCTATATTAACACTTTTCACATTCTCCCGTGCAATTAGGCAGCTAGTCCTCCTTTCATGCAGAATCTTAAGGTCCTAGCTCATGTCCAAGGCACCAAAGCCAGCAAAAAAGTCAATAATCGATACAAAAAACTTGAATTGTACTAGTTCTTACTTTTTATTACATCAACTTAGAAGCTTCATCTGTGTTCTACTATGATGATTTTCGTGTCTCCGCATACCGCAGCACGCGACATAGTTTTGCAGACGATAAGTACAACTTTTTCAGAGAGAAGAGCGGCAAATGTGACGATCTGGCTTTAAGTCGATTCGATAACAAATGACGAAAACGGACGGATTTCTCAGGTTTTTTCTACATTTGAACACTTTTACATTCTCCCGTGCAACGCGGCTGCCAGTCCTCCTTTCATGCCGAATCTTAAGGTCCTAGCTCATGTCCAAGGCACCAAAGCCAGCTAAAAAGTCAGTAACCGGTACCTAAAACTTGAATTGTACTACTTAATACTGGCTATTACATCAACTTAGAAGCTTCATCTGTGTTCTACTATGGTGCTTTTAGTGTCTCCGAATACCGCAGTACGCGACATAGCTTTGCAGACGATAAGTACAACCGTTTCAGAGAGAAGAGCGGCCAATGTGACGATTTGGCTTTAAGTCGATTCGATAACAAATGACGAAAACGAACGGATTTCTCAGGTTTTTACTCTATATGAACACTTTTCACATTCTCCCGTGCAATTAGGCTGCTAGTCCTCCTTTCATGCAGAATCTTAAGGTCATAGCTCATGTCCAAGGCACCAAAGCCAGCTAAAAAGTCAATAATCAGTACCTAAAAGTTGAATTTTACTATTTCTTACTGGCTATTACATTAACTTGGAAGTATCATCTGTGTTGTACTATGGTGCTTTTAGTGTCTCTGCATACCGCAGCACGCGACATAGCTCTGCAGACGGTAAGTACAACCGTTTCAGAGAGAAGGGCGGCCAATGTGACCATCTGGCTTTAAGTCGATTCGATAACAAATGACGAAAACGAACGGATTTCTCAGGTTTTTACTACATATGAACACTTTTCACATTCTCCCGTGCAACTCGGCTGCTAGTCCTCCTTTCATGCAGAATCTTAAGGTCCTAGCTCATGTCCAAGGCACCAAAGCCAGCTAAAAAGTCAATAATCAGTATCTAAAACTTGAATTTTACTACTTCTTACTGGCTATTACATCAACTTGGAAGTATCATCTGTGTTCTACTATGGTGCTTTTAGTGTCTCTGCATACCGCAGCACGCGACATAGCTCTGCAGACGGTAAGTACAACCGTTTCAGAGAGAAGAGCGGCCAATGTGACCATCCGGCTTTAAGTCGATTCGATAACAAATGACGAAAACGAACGGATTTCTCAGGTTTTTACTACATATGAACACTTTTCATATTCTCCCGTGCAACTCGGCTGCTAGTCCTCCTTTCATGCAGAATCTTAGGGTCCTAGATCATGTCCAAGGCACCAAAGCCAGCTAAAAAGTCAGTAATCAGTACCTAAAACTTGAATTTTACTACTTCTTACTGGCTATTACATCAACTTGGAAGTATCGTCTGTGTTCTACTATGGTGCTTTTAGTGTCTCTGCATACCGCAGCACGCGACATAGCTCTGCAGACGGTAAGTACAACCGTTTCAGAGAGGAGAGCGGCCAATGTGACCATCTGGCTTTAAGTCGATTCGATAACAAATGACGAAAACCAACGGATTTCTCAGGTTTTTACTCTATATGAACACTTTTCAAATTCTCCCGTGCAATTAGGCAGCTAGTCCTCCTTTCATGCAGAATCTTAAGGTCCTAGCTCATGTCCAAGGCACCAAAGCCAGCTAAAAAGTCAATAATCGATACCTAAAACTTGAATTGTACTACTTCTTACTGGCTATTACATCAACTTAGAAGCTTCATCTGTGTTCTACTATGATGATTTTCGTTTCTCCGCATACCGCAGCACGCGACATAGTTTTGCAGACGATAAGTACAACCGTTTCAGAGAGAAGAGCGGCCAATGTGACGATCTGGCTTTAAGTCGATTCGATAACAAATGACGAAAACGGACGGATTTCTCAGGTTTTTACTACATTTGAACACTTTTACATTCTCCCGTGCAACTCGGCTGCTAGTCCTCCTTTCATGCTGAATCTTATGGTCCTAGCACATGTCCAAGGCACCAAAGCCAGCTAAAAAGTCAATAACCGGTACCTAAAACTTGAATTGTACTACTTAATACTGGCTATTACATCAACTTAGAAGCTTCATCTGTGTTCTACTATGGTGCTTTTAGTGTCTCAGCATAGCGCAGCACGCGACATAGCTTTGCAGACGATAAGTACAACCGTCTCAGAGAGAAGAGCGGCCAATGTGACGATCTGGCTTTAATTCGATTCGATAACAAATGACGAAAACGGACGGATTTCTCAGGTTTTTACTACATATGAACACTTTTCACATTCTCCCGTGCAACTCGGCTGCTAGTCCTCCTTTCATGCAGAATCTTAAGGTCCTAGCTTATGTCCAAGGCACCAAAGCCAGCTAAAAAGTCAATAATCAGTACATAAAAGTTGAATTTTACTACTTCTTACTGGCTATTACATCAACTTGGAAGTATCATCTGTGTTCTACTATGGTGCTTTTAGTGTCTCTGCATACCGCAGCACGCGACATAGCACTGCAGACGGTAAGTACAACCGTTTCAGAGAGAAGAGCGGCCAATGTGACCATCTGGCTTTAAGTCGATTCGATAAAAAATGACGAAAACGAACGGATTTCTCAGGTTTTTACTCTATATGAACACCTTCCACATTCGCCCGTGCAATTAGGCTGCTAGTCCTCCTTTCATGCAGAATCTTAAGGTCCTAGCTCATGTCCAAGGCACCAAAGCCAGCTAAAAAGTCAATAATCAGTACCTAAAACTTGAATTTTACTACTTCTTACTGGCTATTACACCAACTTGGAAGTATCATCTGTGTTCTACTATGGTGCTTTTAGTGTCTCTGCTTACCGCAGCACGCGACATAGCTCTGCAGACGGTAAGTACAACCGTTTCAGAGAGAAGAGCGGCCAATGTGACCATCTGGCTTTAAGTCGATTCGATAACAAATGACGAAAACGAACGGATTTCTCAGGTTTTTACTACATACGAACACTTTACACATTCTCCCGTGCAACTCGGCTGCTAGTCCTCCTTTCATGCAGAATCTTAAGGTGCTAGCTCATGTCCAAGTAACCAAACAAGGGTAAAAAGGCAATAACCGATTCCTAAAACTTGAATTGTACTATTTCTTGCTGCCTATTACATCATCTTAGAAGCTTCATCTGTGTTCTACTATGGTGCTTTTAGTGTCTCTGCATACCGCAGCACGCGACATAGCTCTGCAGACGGTAAGTACAACCGTTTCAGAGAGAAGAGCGGCCAATGTGACGATCTGGCTATAACTCGATTAGATAACAAATCACGAAAACGGACGGATTTCTCAGGTTTTTACTACATATGAACACTTTTCACATTCTCCCGTGCAACTCGGCTGCTACTCCTCCTTTCATGAAGAATCTTAAGGTCCTAGCTCATGTCCAAGGCACCAAAGCCAGCTAAAAAGTCAACAATCAATACCTAGAACTTGAATTGTACAACATATTACATTGTATTACATCATCTTAGAAGCTTCATCTGTGTTCTACTATGGTGTTTTTAGTGCCTCCGCACACCGCAGGACGCGACATAGCTTTGCAGACGATAAGTACAACCTTTTCAGAGAGAAGAGCGGCCAATGTGACGATCTGGCTTTAAGTCGATTCGATAACAAATGACGGAAACGGACGGATTTCTCAGGTTTTTACTACATATGAACACTTTTCACATTGTCCCGTGCAACTCGGCTGCTAGTCCTCCTTCATGTAGAATCTCAAGGTCCTAGCTCATGTCCAAGGCACAAAAGCCAGCTAAAAAGTCAATAATCGATACCTAAAACTTGAATTGTACTACTTCTTACTGGCTATTACATCAACTTAGAAGCTTCATCTGTGTTCTACTATGGTGATTTTAGTGTCTCCACATACCGCAGCATGCGACATAGCTTTGCAGACGATAAGTACAACCGTTTCAGAGAGAAGAGCGGTCAATGTGACCATCTGGCTTTAAGTCAATTCGATAACAAATGACGAAAACTGACGGATGTCTCAGGTTTTTATTACATATGAACACTTTTCACATTCTCCCGTGCAACTCGGCTGCTAGTCCTCCTTTCATGCAGAATCTTAAGGTCCTAGCTCATGTCCAAGGCACCAAAGCCAGCTAAAAAGTCAATAATCGATACCTAAAACTTGAATTGGACTACTTCTTACTGGCTATTACATCAACTTAGAAGCTTCATCTGTGTTCTACTATGGTGCTTTTAGTGTCTCCGCATACCGCAGCACGCGACATAGCTTTGCAGACGATAAGTACAACGGTTTCAGAGAGAAGAACGGCAAATGTGACGATCTGGCTTTAAGTCGATTAGATAACAAATGACGAAAACGGACGGATTTCTCAGGTTTTTACTACATATGAACACTTTTCACATTCTCCCGTGCAACTCGGCTGCTAGTCCTCCTTTCATGCAGAATCTTAAGGTCATAGCTCATGTCCAAGGCACCAAAGCCAGCTAAAAAGTCAATAAGTATACCTAAAACTTGAATTCTACTATTTCTTACTGGCTATTATATCATCTTAGAAGCTTCATCTGTGTTCTACTATGGTGCGTTTAGTGTCTCCGAATACAACAGTACGCGACATAGCTTTGCAGACGATAAGTACAACCGTTTCAGAGAGAAGAGCGGCCAATGTGACGATCTGGCTATAAGTCGATTCGATAACAAATGACGAAAATGGACGGATTTCTCAGGTTTTTACTACATATGAACTCTTTTCACATTGTCCCGTGCAACTCGGCTGCTAGTCCTCCTTTCATGCAGAATCTCAAGGTCCTTGCTCATGTCCAAGGCACCAAAGCCAGCTAAAAAGTCAATAATCGATACCTAGAACTTGAATTGTACTACCTCTTACTGGCTATTACATCAACTTAGAAGCTTCATCTGTGTTCTACTATGGTGATTTTAGTGTCTCCACATACCGCAGCACGCGACATAGCTTTGCAGACGATAAGTACAACCGTTTCAGAGAGAAGAGCGGCCAATGTGACCATCTGGCTTTAAGTCGATTCGATAACAAATGACGAAAACGGACTGATATCTCAGGTTTTTACTACATATGAACACTTTTCACATTCTCCCGTGCAACTCGGCTGCTAGTTCTCCTTTCATGCAGAATCTTAAGGTCCTAGCTCATGTCCAAGGCTCCAAAGCCACCTAAAAAGTCAATAATCGATACCTAAAACTTGAATTCTACTACTTCTTACTGGCTATTACATCAACTTAGAAGCTTCATCTGTGTTCTACTATGGTGCTTTTAGTGTCTCCGAATACCGCAGTACGCGACATAGCTTTGCAGACGATAAGAACAACCGTTTCAGAGAGCAGAGCTGCCAATGTGATGATTTGGCTTTAAGTCGATTCGATAACAAATGACGAAAACGGACGGATTTCTCAGTTTGGTTTTTACTACATATGAACACTTTTCACATTCTCCCGTGCAACTCGGCTGCTAGTACTACTTTCATGCTGAATCTTAAGGTCCTAGCTCATGTCCAAGGCACCAAAGCCAGCTAAAAAGTCAATAATCGATACCTAAAACTTGAATTGTACTACTTCTTACTGGCTATTACATCAACTTAGAAGCTTTATCTGTGTTCTACTATGATGATTTTCGGGTCTCCGCATACCGCAGCACGCGACATAACTTTGCAGACAATAAGTACAACCGTTTCAGAGAGAAGAGTGGCCAATGTGACGATCTGCCTTTAAGTCGATTCGATAACAAATGACGAAAACGGACGGATTTCTCAGGTTTTTACTACATATGAAACTTTTCACATTCTCCCGTGCAACTCGGCTGCTAGTCCTCCTTTCATGCAGAATCTTAAGGTCCTAGCTCATGTCCAAGGCACCAAAGCCAGCTAAAATGTCAATACCCGATACCTAAAAATTGAATTGTACTACTTCTTACTGGCTATTACATCATCTTAAAAGCATCATCTGTGTTCTACTATGGTGTTTTTAGTGTCTCCGAATATCGCAGTACGCGTCATAGCTTTGCAGACGATAAGTACAACCGTTTCAGAGAGAAGAGCGGCCAATGTGACGATCTGGCTTTAAGTCGATTCGATAACAAATGACGAAAACGGACGGATTTCTCAGGTTTTTACTACATATGAACACTTTTCACATTCTCCCGTGCAACTCGGCTGCTAGTCCTCCTTTCATGCCGAATCTCAAGGTCCTAGCTCGTGTCCAAGGCACCAAAGCCAGCTAAAAAGTCAATAATCGATACCTAAAACATGAATTGGACTACTTCTTACTGGCTATTACATCAACTTAGAAGCTTCATCTGTGTTCTACTATGGTGCTTTTAGTGTCTCCGCATACCGCAGCACGCGACATAGCTTTGCAGACGATAAGTACAACGGTTTCAGAGAGAAGAACGGCAAATGTGACGATCTGGCTTTAAGTCGATTAGATAACAAATGACGAAAACGGACGGATTTCTCAGGTTTTTACTACATATGAACACTTTTCACATTCTCCCGTGCAACTCGGCTGCTAGTCCTCCTTTCATGCAGAATCTTAAGGTCATAGCTCATGTCCAAGGCACCAAAGCCAGCTAAAAAGTCAATAAGTATACATAAAAATTGAATTCTACTATTTCTTACTGGCTATTATATCATCTTAGAAGCTTCATCTGTGTTCTACTATGGTGCGTTTAGTGTCTCCGAATACAACAGTACGCGACATAGCTTTGCAGACGATAAGTACAACCGTTTCAGAGAGAAGAGCGGCCAATGTGACGATCTGGCTATAAGTCGATTCGATAACAAATGACGAAAACGGACCGATTTCTCAGGTTTTTACTACATATGAACACCTTTCACATTCTCCCGTGCAACTCGGCTGCTAGTCCTAATTTCATGCAGAATCTTAAGGTCCTAGCTCATGTCCAAGGCACCGAAGCCAGCTAAAAAGTCAATAATCGACACCTAAAACTTGAATTCTACTACTACTTACTGGCTATTACGTCAACTTAAAAGCTTCACCTGTGTTCTACTATGGTGCTTTTAGTCTCTCCGCATACCGCAGCACGCGACATAGCTTTGCAGACGATAAGTACAACGGTTTCAGAGATAAGAGCGGCCAATGTGACGATCTGGCTTTAAGTCGATTCGATAACAAATGACGAAAACGGACGGATTTCTCAGGTTTTTACTACATATGAACTCTTTTCACATTGTCCCGTGCAACTCGGCTGCTAGTCCTCCTTACATGCAGAATCTCAAGGTCCTTGCTCATGTCCAAGGCACCAAAGCCAGCTAAAAAGTCAATAATCGATACCTAGAAATTGAATTGTACTACCTCTTACTGGCTATTACATCAACTTAGAAGCTTCATCTGTGTTCTACTATGGTGATTTTAGTGTCTCCACATACCGCAGCACGCGACATAGCTCTGCAGACGATAAGTACAACCGTTTCAGAGAGAAGAGCGGCCAATGTGACCATCTGGCTTTAAGTCGATTCGATAACAAATGACGAAAACGGACTGATATCTCTGGTTTTTACTACATATGAACACTTTTCACATTCTCCCGTGCAACTCGGCTGCTAGTTCTCCTTTCATGCAGAATCTTAAGGTCCTAGCTCATGTCCAAGGCTCCAAAGCCACCTAAAAAGTCAATAATCGATACCTAAAACTTGAATTCTACTACTTCTTACTGGCTATTACATCAACTTAGAAGCTTCATCTGTGTTCTACTATGGTGCTTTTAGTGTCTCCGAATACCGCAGTACGCGACATAGCTTTGCAGACGATAAGAACAACCGTTTCAGAGAGCAGAGCTGCCAATGTGATGATTTGGCTTTAAGTCGATTCGATAACAAATGACGAAAACGGACGGATTTCTAAGGTTGGTTTTTACTACATATGAACACTTTTCACATTCTCCCGTGCAACTCGGCTGCTAGTACTACTTTCATGCTGAATCTTAAGGTCCTAGCTCATGTCCAAGGCACCAAAGCCAGCTAAAAAGTCAATAATCGATACCTAAAACTTGAATTGTACTACTTCTTACTGGCTATTACATCAACTTAGAAGCTTCATCTGTGTTCTACTATGGTGATTTTAGTGTCTCCGCATACCGCAGCACGCGACATAGCTCTGCAGACGATAAGTACAACCGTTTAAGAGAGAAGAGCGGCCAATGTGTCCATCTGGCTTTAAGTCGATTCGATAACAAATGACGAAAACGGACGGATTTCTCAGGTTTTTACTACATATGAACACTTTTCACATTCTCTCGTGCAACTCCTCTGCTAGTCCTCCTCTCATGCAGAATCTTATGGTCCTAGCTCATGTCCAAGGCACCGAAGCCAGCTAAAAAGTCAATAATCGATACCTAAAACATGAATTGTACTACTTCTTACTGGCTATTGCATCAACTTAGAAGCTTCATCTGTGTTCTACTATGGTGATTTTAGCGTCCCTGCATACCGCAGCACGCGACATAACTTTGCAGACGATAAGTACAACCGTTTCAGAGAGAAGAGCGGCCAATGTGACGATCTGGCTATAAGTCGTTTCGATGACAAGTGACGAAATCGGACCGATTTCTCAGGTTTTTACTTAATATGAACACCTTTCACATTCTCCCGTGCAACTCGGCTGCTAGTCCTAATTTCATGCAGAATCTTAAGGTCCTAGCTCATGTCCAAGGCACCGAAGCCAGCTAAAAATCAATAATCGATACCTAAAACTTGAATTCTACTACTTCTTACTGGCTATTACATCAACTTAAAAGCTTCATCTGTGTTCTACTATGGTGATTTTAGTGTCTCCGCATACCGCAGCACGCGACATAGCTTTGCAGACGATAAGTACAACCGTTTTAGAGAGAAGAGCGGCCAATGTTACGATCTGGCTTTAAGTCGACTCCATAACAAATGACGAAAACGGACGGATTTCTCAGGTTTTTACTACATATGAACACTTTTCACATTGTCCCGTGCAACTCGGCTGCTAGTCCTCCTTTCATGCAGAATCTCAAGGTCCTAGCTCATGTCCAAGGCACCAAAGCCAGCTAAAAAGTCAATAATCGATACCTAAAACTTGAATTGTACTACTTCTTACTGGCTATTACATCAACTTAGAAGCTTCATCTGTGTTCTACTATGGTGATTTTAGTGTCTCCACATACCTCAGCATGCGACATAGCTTTGCAGACGATAAGTACAACCGTTTCAGAGAGAAGAGCGGTCAATGTGACCATCTGGCTTTAAGTCAATTCGATAACAAATGACGAAAACTGACGGATGTCTCAGGTTTTTATTACATATGAACACTTTTCACATTCTCCCGTGCAACTCGGCTGCTAGTCCTCCTTTCATGCAGAAACTTAAGGTCCTAGCTCATGTCCAAGGCACCAAAGCCAGCTGAAAAGTCAATAATCGATACCTAAAACTTGAATTGGACTACTTTTTACTGGCTATTACATCAACTTAGAAGCTTCATCTGTGTTCTACTATGGTGCTTTTAGTGTCTCCGCATACCGCAGCACGCGACATAGCTTTGCAGACGATAAGTACAACGGTTTCAGAGAGAAGAACGGCAAATGTGACGATCTGGCTTTAAGTCGATTAGATAACAAATGACGAAAACGGACGGATTTCTCAGGTTTTTACTACATATGAACACTTTTCACATTGTCCCGTGCAACTCGGGTGCTAGTCCTCCTTTCATGCAGAATCTTAAGGTCATAGCTCATGTCCAAGGCACCAAAGCCAGCTAAATGTCAATAAGTATACCTAAAAATTGAATTCTACTATTTCTTACTGGCTATTATATCATCTTAGAAGCTTCATCTGTGTTCTACTATGGTGCGTTTAGTGTCTCCGAATACAACAGTACGCGACATAGCTTTGCAGACGATAAGTACAACAGTTTCAGAGAGAAGAGCGGCCAATGTGACGATCAGGCTATAAGTCGATTCGATAACAAATGACGAAAACGGACCGATTTCTCAGGTTTTTACTACGTAAGAACACCTTTCACATTCTCCCGTGCAACTCGGCTGCTAGTCCTAATTTCATGCAGAATCTTAAGGTCCTAGCTCATGTCCAAAGCACCGAAGCCAGCTAAAAAGTCAATAATCGATACCTAAAACTTGAATTCTACTACTTCTTACTGGCTATTACGTCAACTTAAAAGCTTCATCTGTGTTCTACTATGGTGCTTTTAGTGTCTCCGCATACCGCAGCACGCGACATAGCTTTGCAGACGATAAGTACAACGGTTTCAGAGAGAAGAGCGGCCAATGTGACGATCTGGCTTTAAGTCTATTCGATAACAAATGACGAAAACGGACGGATGTCTCAGGTTTTTACTACATATGAACACTTTTCACATTCTCCCGTGCAACTGGGCAGCTAGTCCTCCTTTTATGCAGAATATTAAGGTCCTAGCTCATGTCCAAGGCACCAAAGCCAGCTAAAAAGTCAATAATCGATACCTAAAACTTGAATTGGATTACTTCTTACTAGCTATTACATCAACTTAGAAGCTTCATCTGTGTTCTACTATGGTGCTTTTAGTGTCTCCGCATACCGCAGCACGCGAACTAGCTTTGCAAACGATAAGTACAACCGTTCCAGAGGGAGAAGAGCGGCCAATGTGACGATCTGGCTTTAAGTCGATTCGATAACAAATGACGAAAACGGACGGATTTCTCAGGTTGGTTTTTACTACATATGAACAGTGTTCACATTCTCCCGTGCAACTGGGCTGCTAGTCCTCCTTTCATACAGAATCTTAAGGTCCTAGCTCATGTTCAAGGCACCGAAGCCAGCTAAAAATTCAATAACCGATAACTAAAACTTGAATTGTACTACTTCTTACTGGCTATTATATCATCTTAGAAGCTTCATCTGTGTTCTACTATGGTGGTTTTAGTGTCTCCGAATACCGCAGTAGGCGACATAGCTTTGCAGACGATAAGTACAACCGTTTCAGAGATAAGAGCGGCCAATGTGATGATCTGGCTTTAAGTCGATTCGATAACAAATGACGAAAACGGGCGGATTTCTCAGGTTTTTACTACATATGAACACTTTTCACATTCTCCCGTGCAACGGCTGCTACTCCTCCTTTCATGCAGAATCTCAAGGTCCTTGCTCATGTCCAAGGCACCAAAGCCAGCTAAAAAGTCAATAATCGATACCTAGAACTTGAATTGTACTACCTCTTACTGGCTATTACATCAACTTAGAAGCTTCATCTGTGTTCTACTATGGTGATTTTAGTGTCTCCACATACCGCAGCACGCGACATAGCTTTGCAGACGATAAGTACAACCGTTTCAGAGAGAAGAGCGGCCAATGTGACCATCTGGCTTTAAGTCGATTCGATAACAAATGACGAAAACGGAGAGATATCTCAGGTTTTTACTACATATGAACACTTATCACATTCTCCCGTGCAACTCGGCTGCTAGTCCTCCTTTCCTGCAGAATCTTAAGGTCCTAGCTCATGTCCAAGGCTCCAAAGCCACCTAAAAAGTCAATAATCGATACCTATAACTTGAATTCTACTACTTCTTACTGGCTATTACATCAACTTAGAAGCTTCATCTGTGTTCTACTATGGTGGTTTTAGTGTCTCCGAATACCGCAGTACGCGACATAGCTTGCTAGACGATAAGAACAACCGTTTCAGAGAGCAGAGCTGCCAATGTGATGATTTGGCTTTAAGTCGATTCGATAACAAATGACGAAAACGGACGGATTTCTCAGGTTTTTACTACATATGAACACTTTTCACATTCTCCCGTGCAACTCGAGTGCTAGTCCTCCTTTCATTCAGAATCTTAAGGTCATTGCTCATGTCTAAGGCACCAAAGCCAGCTAAAAAGTCAATAACTATACCTAAAACTTGAATTGTACTATTTCTTACTGGCTATTATATCATCTTAGAAGCTTCATCTCTGTTCTACTATGGTGATTTTAGCGTCCCTGCATACCGCAGCACGCGACATAGCTTTGCAGACGATAAGTACAACCGTTTCAGAGAGAAGAGCGGCCAATGTGACGATCTGGCTATAAGTCGATTCGATAACAAATGACGAAAACGGACCGATTTCTCAGGTTTTTACTACATATGAACACCTTTCACATTCTCCCGTGCAACTCGGCTGCTAGTCCTAATTTAATGCAGAATCTTAAGGTCCTAGCTCATGTCCAAGGCACCGAAGCCAGCTAAAAATCAATAATCGATACCTAAAACTTGAATTCTACTACTTCTTACTGGCTATTACATCAACTTAAAAGCTTCATCTGTGTTCTACTATGGTGATTTTAGTGTCTCCGCATACCGCAGCACGCGACATAGCTTTGCAGACGATAAGTACAACCGTTTTAGAGACAAGAGCGGCAAATGTTACGATCTGGCTTTAAGTCGATTCGATAACAAATGACGAAAACGGACGGATGTCTCAGGTTTTTACTACATATGAACACTTTTCACATTCTCCCGTGCAACTCGGCAGCTAGTCCTCCTTTTATGCAGAATCTTAAGGTCCTAGCTCATGTACAAGGCACCAAAGCCAGCTAAAAAGTCAATAATCGATTCCTAAAACTTGAATTGGACTACTTCTTACTGGCTATTACATCATCTTAGAACCTTCATCTGTGTTCTACTACGGTGCTTTTAGTTTCTCCGCATACCGCAGCACGCGACATAGTTTTGCAGACGATAAGTACAACCGTTTCAGAGACAAGAGCGGCCAATGTGACGATCTGGCTTTAAGTCGTTTCGATAACAAATGACGAAAACGGACGGATTTCTCAGGTTTTTACTACATGTGAACACTTTTCACATTCTCCCGTGCAACTCGGCTGCTAGTCCTTCTTTCATGCAGAATCTTAAGGTCCTAGATCATGTCCAAGGCCCCAAAGCCAGCTAAAGAGTCAATAATCAATATCTAAAACTTGAATTGTACAACTTCTTACTGGCTATTACATCAACTTAGAAGCTTCATCTGTGTTCTACCATGGTGCTTTTAGTGTCTCCGCACACCGCAGCACGCGACATAGCTTTGCAGACGATAAGTACAACCGTTTCAGAGAAAAGAGGGGCCAATGTGACGATCTGGCTTTAAGTCGATTCGATAACAAATGACGAAAACGGACGGATTTCTCAGGTTTTTACTAGATATGAACACTTTTCACATTCTCCCGTGCAACTCGGCTGCTAGTCCTCCTTTCATGCAGAATCTTAAGGACATAGCTCATGTCCAAGGCACCAAAGCCAGCTAAAAAGTCAATAACGATATCTAAAACTTGAATTGTACTATTTCTTACTGGCTATTACATCATCTTAGAAGCTTCATCTGTGTTCTACTATGGTGCGTTTAGTGTCTCCGAATACCGCAGTACGCGACATAGCTTTGCAGACGATAAGTACAACCGTTCAGAGAGAAGAGCGGCCAATGTGACGATCTGGCTTTAAGTCGATTCGATAACAAATGACGAAAACGGACGGATTTCTCAGGTTTTTACTACATATGAACACTTTTCACATTCTCCCATGCAACTCGGCTGCTAGTCCTCCTTTCATGCAGAATCTTAAGGTCCTAGCTCATGTCCAAGTCACCAAAGCCAGCTAAAAAGTCAATAATCGATACCTAAAACTTGAATTGGACTACTTCTTACTGGCTATTACATCAACTTAGATGCTTCATCCTTGTTCTACTATGGTGATTTTAGTGTCTCCGCAAACCGCAGCACGCGACATAGCTTTGCAGACGATAAGTACAACCGTTTTAGAGAGAAGAGCGGCCAATGTTGCGATCTGGCTTTAAGTCGATTCGATAACAAATGACGAAAACAGACGGATTTCTCAGGTTTTTACTACATATGAACACTTTTCACATTCTCCCGTGCAACTCGGCTGCTAGTCCTCCTTTTATGCAGAATCTTAAGGTCCTAGCTCATGTCCAAGGCACCAAAGCCAGCTAAAAAGTCAATAATCGATACCTAAAACTTGAATTGGACTACTTCTTAATGGCTATTACATCAACTTAGAACCTTCATCAATGTTCTACTACGGTGCTTTTAGTGTCTCCGCATACCGCAGCACGCGACACAGCTTTGCAGACGATAAGTACAACAGTTTTAGAGGGAAGAGCGGCCAATGTTACGATCTGGCTTTAAGTCGATTCGATAACAAATGACGAAAACGGACGGATGTCTCAGGTTTTTACTACATATGAACACTTTTCACATTCTCCCGTGCAACTCGGCTGCTAGTCCTCCTTTTATGCAGAATCTTAAGGTCCTAGCTCATGTCCAAGGCACCAAAGCCAGCTAAAAAGTCAATAATCGATACCTAAAACTTGAATTGGACAACTTCTTACTGGCTATTACATCAACTTAGAGCCTTCATCAATGTTCTACTACGGTGCTTTTAGTTTCTCCGCATACCGCAGCACGCGACATAGTTTTGCAGACGATAAGTACAACCGTTTCAGAGAGAAGAGCGGCCAATGTGACGATCTGGCTTTAAGTCGATTGGCTAAAAAAATGACGAAAACGGACGGATTTCTAAGTTTTTTACTACATATGAACACTTTTCACATTCTCCCGTGCAACTCGAGTGCTAGTCCTCCTTTCATGCAGAATCTTAAGGTCATAGCTCATGTCCAAGGCACCAAAGCCAGCTAAAAAGTCAATAACTATACCTAAAACTTGAATTGTACTATTTCTTACTGGCTATTATATCATCTTAGAAGCTTCATCTGTGTTCTACTATGGTGCGTTTAGTGTCTCCGAATACCGCAGTAGGCGACATAGCTTTGCAGACGATAAGTACAAACGTTTCAGAGAGCAGAGCGGCCAATGTGCCGATTTGGCTTTAAGTCGATTCGATAACAAATGACGAAAACGGATGGATTTCTCAGGTTTTTACTACATGTGAACACTTTTCACATTCTCCCGTGCAACTCGGCTGCTAGTCCTACTTTCATGCTGAATCTTAAGGTCCTAGCTCATGTCCAAGGCACCAAAGCCAGCTAAAAAGTCAATAATCGATACCTAAAACTTGAATTGTACTACTTCTTACTGGCTATTACATCAACTTAGAAGCTTTATCTGTGTTCTACTATGATGATTTTCGTGTCTCCGCATACCGCAGCACGCGACATAACTTTGCAGACAATAAGTACAACCGTTTCAGAGAGAAGAGTGGCCAATGTGACGATCTGGCTTTAAGTCGATTCGATAACGAATGACGAAAACGGACGGATTTCTCAGGTTTTTACTACATGTGAACACTTTTCACATTCTCCCGTGCAACTCGGCTGCTAGTCCTC
This sequence comes from Schistocerca gregaria, assembly GCF_023897955.1. Taxonomy (NCBI): domain Eukaryota; kingdom Metazoa; phylum Arthropoda; class Insecta; order Orthoptera; family Acrididae; genus Schistocerca; species Schistocerca gregaria. The sequence goes on along the minus strand of NW_026061811.1, from coordinate 6,528,093 downwards.
CTTTCATGCAGAATCCTAAGGTCCTGGCTCATTTCCAAGGCACCAAAGCCAGCTAAAATGTCAATAACCGATACCTAAAAATTGTATTGTACTACTTCTTACTGGCTATTACATCATCTTAGGAGCTTCATCTGTGTTCTACTATGGTGTTTTTAGTGTCTCCGAATATCGCAGTACGCGTCATAGCTTTGCAGACGATAAGTACAACCGTTTCAGAAAGGAGAGCAGCCAATGTGACGATCTGGCTTTAAGTCGATTCGATAACAAATGACGAAAACGGACGGATTTCTCAGGTTTTTACTACATATGAACACTTTTCACATTCTCCCGTGCAACTCGGCTGCTAGTCCTCCTTTCATGCCGAATCTCAAGGTCCTAGCTCATGTCCAAGGCACCAAAGCCAGCTAAAAAGTCAATAATCGATACCTAAAACTTGAATTGTACTATTTCTTACTGGCTATTACATTAACTTAGATGCTTCATCTGTGTTCTACTATGGTGATTTTAGTGTCTCCACATACCGCAGCACGCGACATAGCTCTGCAGACGATAAGTACAACCGTTTAAGAGAGAAGAGCGGCCAATGTGTCCATCTGGCTTTAAGTCGATTCGATAACAAATGACGAAAACGGACGGATTTCTCAGGTTTTTACTACATATGAATTCTTTTCACATTCTCCCGTGCAACTCCTCTGCTAGTCCTCCTCTCATGCAGAATCTTAAGGTCCTAGCTGATGTCCAAGGCACCGAAGCCAGCTAAAAACTCAATAATCGATACCTAAAACATGAATTGTACTACTTCTTACTGGCTATTGCATCAACTTAGAAACTTCATCTGTGTTCTACTATGGTGATTTCAGCGTCCCTGCATACCGCAGCACGCGACATAGCTTTGCAGACGATAAGAACAACCGTTTCAGAGAGAAGAGCGGCCAATGTGACGATCTGGCTATAAGTCGATTCGATAACAAATGACGAAAACGGACCGATTTCTCAGGTTTTTACTACATATGAACACCTTTCACATTCTCCCGTGCAACTCGGCTGCTAGTCCTAATTTCATGCAGAATCTTAAGGTCCTAGCTCATGTCCAAGGCACCGAAGCCAGCTAAAAATCAATAATCGATACCTAAAACTTGAATTGTACTACTTCTTACTGGCTATTACATCAACTTAGAAGCTTCATCTGTGTTCTACTATGGTGATTTTAGTGTCTCCGCATACCGCAGCACGCGACATAGCTTTGCAGACGATAAGTACAACCGTTTTAGAGAGAAGAGCGGCCAATGTTACGATCTGGCTTTAAGTCGATTCGATAACAAATGACGAAAACGGAAGGATGTCTCAGGTTTTTACTACATATGAACACTTTTCACATTCTCCCGTGCAACTCGGCAGCTAGTCCTCCTTTTATGCAGAATCTTAAGGTCCTAGCTCATGTCCAAGGCACCAAAGCCAGCTAAAAAGTCAATAATCGATTCCTAAAACTTGAATTGGACTACTTCTTACTGGCTATTACATCAACTTAGAACCTGCATCTGTGTTCTACTACGGTGCTTTTACTTTCTCCGCATACCGCAGCACGCGACATAGTTTTGCAGACGATAAGTACAACCGTTTCAGAGACAAGAGCGGCCAATGTGACGATCTGGCTTTAAGTCGATTCGATAACAAATGACGCAAACGGACGGATTTCTCAGGTTTTTACTAGATATGAACACTTTTCACATTCTCCCGTGCAACTCGGCTGCTAGTCCTCCTTTCATGCATAATCTTAAGGTCATAGCTCATGTCCAAGGCACCAAAGCCAGCTAAAAAGTCAATAACGATATCTAAAACATGAATTGTACTATTTCTTACTGGCTATTACATCATCTTAGAAGCTTCATCTGTGTTCTACTATGGTGCGTTTAGTGTCTCCGAATACCGCAGTAGGCGACATAGCTTTGCAGACGATAAGTACAAACGTTTCAGAGAGCAGAGCGGCCAATGTGCCGATTTGGCTTTAAGTCGATTCGATAACAAATGACGAAAACGGACGGATTTCTCAGGTTTTTACTTCATATGAACACTTTTCACATTCTCCCGTGCAACTCGGCTGCTAGTCCTACTTTCATGCTGAATCTTAAGGTCCTAGCTCATGTCCAAGGCAACAAAGCCAGCTAAAAAGTCAATAATCGATACCTAAAACTTGAATTGTACTACTTCTTACTGGCTATTACATCAACTTAGAAGCTTTATCTGTGTTCTACTATGATGATTTTCGTGTCTCCGCATACCGCAGCACGCGACATAACTTTGCAGACAATAAGTACAACCGTTTCAGAGAGAAGAGTGGCCAATTTGACGATCTGGCTTTAAGTCGATTCGATAACAAATGACGAAAACGGGCGGATTTCTCAGGTTTTTACTACTTATGAACACTTTTCACATTCTCCCGTGCAACTCGGCTGCTAGTCCTCCTTTCATGCAGAATCTTAAGGTCCCGGCTCATGTCCAAGGCACCAAAGCCAGCTAAAATGTCAATAACCGATACCTAAAAATTATATTGTACTACTTCTTACTGGCTATTACATCATCTTAGGAGCTTCATCTGTGTTCTACTATGGTGTTTTTAGTGTCTCCGAATATCGCAGTACGCGTCATAGCTTTGCAGACGATAAGTACAACCGTTTCAGAGAGAAGAGCGGCCAATGTGACGATCTGGCTTTAAGTCGATTCGATAACAAATGACGAAAACGGACGGATTTCTCAGGTTTTTACTACATATGAACACTTTCCACATTCTCCCGTGCATCTCCTCTGCTAGTCCTATTCTCATGCAGAATCTTAAGGTCCTAGCTCAGGTCCAAGGCACCGAAGCCAGCTAAAAATTCAATAATCGATACCTAAAACATGAATTGTACTACTTCTTACTGGCTATTGCATCAACTTAGGAGCTTCATCTGTGTTCTACTATGGTGATTTTAGCGTCCCTGCATACCTCAGCACGCGACATAGCTTTGCAGACGATAAGTACAACCGTCTCAGAGAGAAGAGCGGCCAATGTGACGATCTGGCTATAAGTCGATTCGATAACAAATGACGAAAACGGACCGATTTCTGAGGTTTTTACTACATATGAACACCTTTCACATTCTCCCGTGCAACTCGGCTGCTAGTCCTAATTTCATGCAGAATCTTAAGATCCTAGCTCATGTCCAAGGCACCGAAGCCAGCTAAAAATCAATAATCGATACCTAAAACTTGAATTCTACTACTTCTTACTGGCTATTACATCAACTTAAAAGCTTCATCTGTGTTCTACTATGGTGATTTTAGTGTCTCCGCATACCGCAGCACGCGACATAGCTTTGCAGACGATAAGTACAACCGTTTTAGAGAGAAGAGCGGCCAATGTTACGATCTGGCTTTAAGTCGATTCGATAACAAATGACGAAAACGGACGGATGTCTCAGGTTTTTACTACATATGAACACTTTTCACATTCTGCCGTGCAACTCGGCAGCTAGTCCCCCTTTTATGCAGAATCTTAAGGCCCTAGCTCATGTCCAAGGCACCAAAGCCAGCTAAAAAGTCAATAATCGATTCCTAAAACTTGAATTGGACTACTTCTTACTGGCTATTACATCAACTTAGAACCTTCATCTGTGTTCTACTACGGTGCTTTTACTTTCTCCGCATACCGCAGCACGCGACATAGTTTTGCAGACGATAAGTACAACCGTTTCAGAGACAAGAGCGGCCAATGTGACGATCTGGCTTTAAGTCGATTGGATAACAAATGACGAAAACGGACGGATTTCTCAGGTTTTTACTACATGTGAACACTTTTCACATTCTCCCGTGCAACTCGGCTGCTAGTCCTTCTTTCATGCAGAATCTTAAGGCCCTAGATCATGTCCAAGGCCCCAAAGCCAGCTAAAGAGTCAATAATCAATATCTAAAACTTGAATTGTACTACTTCTTACTGGCTATTACATCAACTTAGAAGCTTCATCTGTGTTCTACTATGGTGCTTTTAGTGTCTCCGCATATCGCAGCACGCGACATAGCTTTGCAGACGATAAGTACAACGGTTTCAGAGAAAAGAGCGGCAAATGTGACGATCTGGCTTTAAGTCGATTCGATAACAAATGACGCAAACGGACGGATTTCTCAGGTTTTTACTAGATATGAACACTTTTCACATTCTCCCGTGCAACTCGGCTGCTAGTCCTCCTTTCATGAATAATCTTAAGGTCATAGCTCATGTCCAAGGCACCAAAGCCAGCTAAAAAGTCAATAACGATATCTAAAACTTGAATTGTACTATTTCTTACTGGCTATTACACCATCTTAGAAGCTTCATCTGTGTTCTACTATGGTGATTTTAGTGTCTCCGCATACCGCAGCACGCGACATAGCTTTGCAGACGATAAGTACAACCGTTTTAGAGAGAAGAGCGGCCAATGTTACGATCTGGCTTTAAGACGATTCGATAACAAATGACGAAAACGGACGGATTTCTCAGGTTTTTCTACATATGAACACTTTTCACATTCTCCCGTGCAACTCGGCTGCTAGTCCTCCTTTTATGCAGAATCTTAAGGTTCTAGCTCATGTCCAAGGCACCAAAGCCAGCTAAAAAGTCAATAATCGATACCTAAAACTTGAATTGGACTACTTCTTACTAGCTATTACATCAACTTAGAACCTTCATCAATGTTCTACTACGGTGCTTTTAGTTTCTCCGCATACCGCAGCACGCGACATAGTTTTGCAGACGATAAGTACAACCGTTTCAGAGAGAAGAGCGGCCAATGTGACGATCTGGCTTTAAGTCGATTGGATAAAAAAATGACGAAAACGGACGGATTTATAAGTTTTTTACTACATATGAACACTTTTCACATTCTCCCGGGCAACTCGGCTGCTTGTCCTTCTTTCATGCAGAATCTTAAGGTCCTAGATCATGTCCAAGGCACCAAAGCCAGCTAAAAAGTCAATAATCAATATCTAAAACTTGAATTGTACTACTTCTTACTGGCTATTACATCAACTTAGATGCTTCATCTGTGTTCTACTATGGTGATTTTAGTGTCTCCGCATACCGCACCACGCGACATAGCTTTGCAGACGATAAGTACAACCGTTTCAGAGAGAAGAGCGGCCAATGTTACGATCTGGCTTTAAGTCGATTCGATACCAAATGACGAAAACGGACGGATTTCTCATCTTTTTACTACATATGAACACTTTTCACATTCTCCCGTGCAACTCGGCTGCTAGTCCTCCTTTTATGCAGAATCTTAAGGTCCTAGCTCATGTCCAAGGCACCAAAGCCAGCTAAAAAGTCAATAATCGATACCTAAAACTTGAATTGGACTACTTCTTACTGGCTATTACATCAACTTAGAACCTTCATCAATGTTCTACTACGGTGCTTTTAGTTTCTCCGCATACCGCAGCACGCGACACAGCTTTGCAGACGATAAGTACAACCGTTTTAGAGAGAAGAGCGGCCAATGTTACGATCTGGCTTTAAGTCGATTCGATAACAAATGACGAAAACGGACGGATGTCTCAGGTTTTTACTACATATGAACACTTTTCACATTCTCCCGTGCAACTCGGCTGCTAGTCCTCCTTTTATGCAGAATCTTAAGGTCCTAGCTCATGTCCAAGGCACCAAAGCCAGCTAAAAAGTCAATAATCGATTCCTAAAACTTGAATTGGACTACTTCTTACTGGCTATTACATCAACTTAGAACCTTCATCAATGTTCTACTACGGTGCTTTTAGTTTCTCCGCATACCGCAGCACGCGACATAGTTTTGCAGACGATAAGTACAACCGTTTCAGAGAGAAGAGCGGCCAATGTGACGATCTGGCTTTAAGTCGATTGGATAAAAAAATGACGAAAACGGACGGATTTCTAAGTTTTTTACTACATATGAACACTTTTCACATTCTCCCGTGCAACTCGAGTGCTAGTCCTCCTTTCATGCAGAATCTTAAGGTCATAGCTCATGTCCAAGTCACCAAAGCCAGCTAAAAAGTCAATAACTATTCCTAAAACTTGAATTGTACTATTTCTTACTGGCTATTATATCATCTTAGAAGCTTCATCTGTGTTCTACTATGGTGCGTTTAGTGTCTAAGAATACCGCAGTAGGCGACACAGCTTTGCAGACGATAAGTACAACCGTTTTAGAGAGAAGAGCGGCCAATGTTACGATTTGGCTTTAAGTCGATTCGATAACAAATGACGAAAACGGACGGATTTCTCAGGTTTTTACTACATATGAACACTTTTCACATTCTCCCGTGCAACTCGGCTGCTAGTCCTACTTTCATGCTGAATCTTAAGGTCCTAGCTCATGTCCAAGGCAACAAAGCCAGCTAAAAAGTCAATAATCGATACCTAAAACTTGAATTGTACTACTTCTTACTGCCTATTACATCAACTTAGAAGCTTTATCTGTGTTCTACTATGATGATTTTCGTGTCTCCGCATACCGCAGCACGCGACATAGCTCTGCAGACGATAAGTACAACCGTTTAAGAGAGAAGAGCGGCCAATGTGTCCATCTGGCTTTAAGTCGATTCGATAACAAATGACGAAAACGGACGGATTTCTCAGGTTTTTACTACATATGAACACTTTTCACAATCTCCCGTGCAACTCGGCTGCTAGTCCTCCTTTCATGCAGAATCTTAAGGTCCTGGCGCATGTCCAAGGCACCAAAGCCAGCTAAAATGTCAATAACCGATACCTAAAAATTGTATTGTACTACTTCTTACTGGCTATTACATCATCTTAGGAGCTTCATCTGTGTTCTACTATGGTGTTTTTAGTGTCTCCGAATATCGCAGTACGCGTCATAGCTTTGCAGACGATAAGTACAACCGTTTCAGAGAGAAGAGCGGCCAATGTGACGATCTGGGTTTAAGTCGATTCGATAACAAATGACGAAAACGGACGGATTTCTCAGGTTTTTACTACATATGAACACTTTTCACATTCTCCCGTGCAACTCTGCTGCTAGTCCTCCTTTCGTGCCGAATCTCAAGGTCCTAGCTCATGTCCAAGGCACCAAAGCCAGCTAAAAAGTCAATAATCGATACCTAAAACTTGAATTGTACTATTTCTTACTGGCTATTACATCAACTTAGAAGCTTCATCTGTGTTCTACTATGGTGATTTTAGTGTCTCTACATACCGCAGCACGCGACATAGCTCTGCAGACGATAAGTACAACCGTTTAAGAGAGAAGAGCGGCCAATGTGTCCATCTGGCTTTAAGTCGATTCGATAACAAATGACGAAAACGGACGGATTTCTCAGGTTTTTACTACATATGAACACTTTTCACATTCTCCCGTGCAACTCCTCTGCTAGTCCTCCTCTCATGCAGAATCTTAAGGTCCTAGCTCATGTCCAAGTCACCGAAGCCAGCTAAAAAGTCAATAATCGATACCTAAAACATGAATTGTACTACTTCTTACTGGCTATTGCATCAACTTAGAAGCTTCAACTGTGTTCTACTATGGTGATTTTAGCGTCCCTGCATACCTCAGCACGCGACATAGCTTTGCAGACGATAAGTACAACCGTCTCAGAGAGAAGAGCGGCCAATGTGACGATCTGGCTATAAGTCGATTCGATAACAAATGACGAAAACGGACCGATTTCTCAGGTTTTTACTACATATGAACACCTTTCACATTCTCCCGTGCAACTCGGCTGCTAGTCCTAATTTCATGCAGAATCTTAAGGTCCTAGCTCATGTCCAAGGCACCGAAGCCAGCTAAAAATCAATAATCGATACCTAAAACTTGAATTCTACTACTTCTTACTGGTTATTACATCAACTTAAAAGCTTCATCTGTGTTCTACTATGGTGATTTTAGTGTCTCCGCATACCGCAGCACGCGACATAGCTTTGCAGACGATAAGTACAACCGTTTTAGAGAGAAGAGCGGCCAATGTTACGATCTGGCTTTAAGTCGATTCGATAACAAATGACGAAAACGGACGGATGTCTCTGGTTTTTACTACATATGAACACTTTTCACATTCTCCCGTGCAACTCGGCAGCTAGTCCTCCTTTTATGCAGAATCTTAAGGTCCTAGCTCATGTCCAAGGCACCAAAGCCAGCTAAAAAGTCAATAATCGATTCCTAAAACTTGAATTGGACTACTTCTTACTGGCTATTACATCAACTTAGAACCTTCATCTGTGTTCTACTACGGTGCTTTTACTTTCTCCGCATACCGCAGCACGCGACATAGTTTTGCAGACGATAAGTACAACGGTTTCAGAGAGAAGAGCGGCAAATGTGACGATCTGGCTTTAAGTCGATTCGATAACAAATGACGCAAACGGACGGATTTCTCAGGTTTTTACTAGATATGAACACTTTTCACATTCTCCCGTGCAACTCGGCTGCTAGTCCTCCTTTCATGAATAATCTTAAGGTCATAGCTCATGTCCAAGGCACCAAAGCCAGCTAAAAAGTCAATAACGATATCTAAAACTTGAATTGTACTATTTCTTACTGGCTATTACATCATCTTAGAAGCTTCATCTGTGTTCTACTATGGTGCGTTTAGTGTCTCCGAATACCGCAGTACGCGACATAGCTTTGCAGACGATAAGTACAACCGTTCAGAGAGAAGAGCGGCCAATGTGACGATCTGGCTTTAAGTCGATTCGATAACAAATGACGAAAACGGACGGATTTCTCAGGTTTTTACTACATATGAACACTTTTCACATTCTCCCATGCAACTCGGCTGTTAGTCCTCCTTTCATGCAGAATCTTAAGGTCCTAGCTCATGTCCAAGTCACCAAAGCCAGCTAAAAAGTCAATAATCGATACCTAAAACTTGAATTGGACTACTTCTTACTGGCTATTACATCAACTTAGATGCTTCATCTGTGTTCTACTATGGTGATTTTAGTGTCTCCGCATGCCGCAGCACGCGACATAGCTTTGCAGACGATAAGTACAACCGTTTTAGAGAGAAGAGCGGCCAATGTTACGATCTGCCTTTAAGTCGATTCTATAACAAATGACGAAAACGGACGGATTTCTCAGGTTTTTACTACATATGAACACTTTTCACATTCTCCCGTGCAACTCGGCTGCTAGTCCTCCTTTTATGCAGAATCTTAAGGTCCTAGCTCATGTCCAAGGCACCAAAGCCAGCTAAAAAGTCAATAATCGATACCTAAAACTTGAATTGGACTACTTCTTACTGGCTATTACATCAACTTAGAACCTTCATCAATGTTCTACTACGGTGCTTTTAGTTTCTCCGCATACCGCAGCACGCGACACAGCTTTGCAGACGATAAGTACAACCGTTTTAGAGAAAAGAGCGGCCAATGTTACGATCTGGCTTTAAGTCGATTCGATAACAAATGACGAAAACGGACGGATGTCTCAGGTTTTTACTACATATGAACACTTTTCACATTCTCCCGTGCAACTCGGCTGCTAGTCCTCCTTTTATGCAGAATCATAAGGTCCTAGCTCATGTCCAAGGCACCAAAGCCAGCTAAAAAGTCAATAATCGATACCTAAAACTTGAATTGGACTACTTCTTACTGGCTATTACATCAACTTAGAACCTTCATCAATGTTCAGCTACGGTGCTTTTAGTTTCTCCGCATACCGCAGCACGCGACATAGTTTTGCAGACGATAAGTACAACCGTTTCAGAGAGAAGAGCGGCCAATGTGACGATCTGGCTTTAAGTCGATTGGATAAAAAAATGACGAAAACGGACGGATTTCTAAGTTTTTTACTACATATGAACACTTTTCACATTCTCCCGGGCAACTCGGCTGCTAGTCCTTCTTTCATGCAGAATCTTAAGGTCCTAGATCATGTCCAAGGCACCAAAGCCAGCTAAAAAGTCAATAATCAATATCTAAAACTTGAATTGTACTACTTCTTACTGGCTATTACATCAACTTAGAAGCTTCATCTGTAATCTACTATGGTGCGTTTAGTGTCTCCGAATACCGCAGTACGCGACATAGCTTTGCAGACGATAAGTACAACCGTTTCAGAGAGCAGAGCGGCCAATGTGACGATTTGGTTTTAAGTCGATTCGATAACAAATGACGAAAACGGACGGATTTCTCAGGTTTTTATTACATATGAACACTTTTCACATTCTCCCGTGCAACTCGGCTGCTAGTCCTCCTTTCATGCAGAATCTTAAGGTCCTAGCTCATGTCCAAGTCACCAAAGCCATCTAAAAAGTCAATAATCAATATCTAAAACTTGAATTGTACTACTTCTTACTGGCTATTACATCAACTTAGAAGCTTCATCTGTGTTCTACTATGGTGCTTTTAGTGTCTCCGCATATCGCAGCACGCGACATAGCTTTGCAGACGATAAGTACAACGGTTTCAGAGAGAAGAGCGGCCAATGTGACGATCTGGCTTTAAGTCGATTCGATAACAAATGACGCAAACGGACGGATTTCTCAGGTTTTTACTAGATATGAACACTTTTCAAATTCTCCCGTGCAACTCGGCTGCTAGTCCTCCTTTCATGCAGAATCTTAAGGTCACAGCCCATGTCCAAGGCACCAAAGCCAGCTAAAAAGTCAATAACGATATCTAAAACTTGAATTGTACTATTTCTTACTGTCTATTTCATCATCTTAGAAGCTTCATCTGTGTTCTACTATGGTGTGTTTAGTGTCTCCGAATACCGCAGTACGCGACATAGCTTTGCAGACAATAAGTACAACCGTTTCAGACAGCAGAGCGGCCAATGTGACGATTTGGCTTTAAGTCGATTCGATAACAAATGACGAAAACGGAAGGATTTCTCAGGTTTTTACTACATATAAACACTTTTCACATTCTCCCGCGAAACTCGGCTGCTAGTCCTCCTTTCATGCAGAATCGTAAGGTCCTAGCTCATGTCCAAGGCACCAAAGCCAGCTAAAAAGTCAATAATCGATACCTAAAACTTGAATTCTACTACTTCTTACTGGCTATTACATCAACTTAGAAGCTTCATCTGTGTTCTACTATGATGAATTTCGTGTCTCCGCATACCGCAGCACGCGACATTGCTTTGCAGACAACAAGTACAACCGTTTCAGAGAGAAGAGTGACCAATGTGACGATCTGGCTTTAAGTCGATTCGATAACAAATGACTAAAACGGACGGATTTCTCAGGTTTTTACTACATATGAACACTTTTCACATTCTCCCGTGCAACTCTGCTCCTAGTCCTCCTTTCATGCAGAATCTTAAGGTCCTAGCTCATGTCCAAGGGACCAAAGCGAGCCAAAAAGTCAATAACCGATACCTAAAAATTGAAATGTACAAATTCTTACTGGCTATTACATCAACTTAGAAGCTTCATCTGTGTTCTACTATGGTGCTTTTAGTGTGTCCGCATACCGCAGCACGCGACATAGCTTTGCAGACGATAAGTACAACGGTTTCAGAGAGAAGAGCGGCCAATGTGACGATCTGGCTTTAAGTCGATTCGATAACAAATGACGAAAACGGACGGATTTCTGAGGTTTTTACTACGTATGAACACTTCTCACATTCACCCGTGCAACTCCTTTGCTAGTCCTCCTTTCATGCAGAATCTTAAGGTCCTAGCTCATGTCCAAGGCATCAAAGCCAGCTAAAAAGTCAATAATCGATAACTAAAACTTGAATTGTACTACTTCTTACTGGCTATTACATCAACTTAGAAGCTTCATCTGTGTTCTACTATGAAGATTTTCTTGTCTCCGCATACCGCAGCACGCGACATAGCTTTGCAGATGATATGTACAACCGTTCAGAGAGAAGAGCGGCCAATGTGACGATCTGGCTTTAAGTCGATTCGATAACAAATGACGAAAACGGACGGATTTCTCAGGTTTTTACTACATATGAACACTTTTCACATTCTCCCGTGCAACTCGGCTGCTAGTCCTCCCTTCATGCAGAATCTTAAGGTCCTAGCTCATGTCCAAGTCACCAAAGCCAGCTAAAATGTCGATAATCAATACCAAAAACTTCAATTGGACTACTTCTTACTGGCTATTACATCAACTTAGATGCTTCATCTGTGTTCTACTATGGTGATTTTAGTGTCTCCGCATACCGCAGCACGCGACATAGCTTTGCAGACGATAAGTACAACGGTTTCAGAGAGAAGAGCGGCCAATGTGACGATCTGGCTTTAAGTCGATTCGATAACAAATGACGCAAACGGACGGATTTCTCAGGTTTTTACTAGATATGAACACTTTTCAAATTCTCCCGTGCAACTCGGCTGCTAGTCCTCCTTTCATGCAGAATCTCAAGGTCCTAGCTCATGTCCAAGGCACCAAGGCAGCTAAAAGGTCAATAATCAATACTTAAAACTTGAATTGTACTACTTCTTACTGGCTATTACATCAACTTAGAAGCTTGATCTGTGTTGTACTATGGTGCTTTTAGTGTGTCCGCATACCGCAGCAGGCGACATAGCTTTGCAGACGATAAGTACAACCGTTTCAGAGAGAAGAGCGGTCAATGTGACGATCTGGCTTTAAGACGATTCGATAACAAATGACGAAAACATACGGATTTCTTGGGTTTTTACTACATATGAACACTTTTCACATTCTCCCGTGCAACTCGGCTGCTAGTCCTCCTTTCATGCAGAATCTTAAGGTCCTAGCTCATGTACAAGGCACCAAAGCCAGCTAAAAAGTCAATAATCAATACCTAAAACTTGAATTCTACTACTTCTTACTGGCTGTTACATCAACTTAGAAGCTTCATCTCTGTTCTACTATGGTGCTTTTAGTGTCTCCACATACCGCAGCACGCGACATAGCTTTGCAGAAGATAAGTACAACCGTTTCAGAGAGAAGCGCGGCCAATGTGACGATCTGGCTAAAAGTCGATTCGATAACAAATGACGAAAACGGACGGATTTCTCAGGTTTTTACTACATGCGAACACTTTTCACTTTCTCCCGTGCAACTCGGCTGCTAGTCCTCCTTTCGTGCAGAATCTCAAGGTCCTAGCTCATGTCCAAGGCACCAAAGCCAGCTAAAAAGTCAATAACCGATACCTAAAACTTGAATTGTACTACTTCTTACTGGCTATTACATCAACTTAGAAGCTTCATCTGTGTTCTACTATGGTGCTTTTAGTGTCTCCGCATACCGCAGCACGCGACATAGCTTTGCAGACGATAAGTACAACCGTTTCAGAGAGAAGAGCGGTCAATGTGACGATCTGGCTTTAAGACGATTCGATAACAAATGACGAAAACGGACGGATTTCTTGGGTTTTTACTACATATGAACACTTTTCACATTCTCCCGTGCAACTCGGCAGCTAGTCCTCCTTTCATGCAGAATCTTAAGGTCCTAGCTCATGTCCAAGGCACCTAAGCCAGCTAAAAAGTCAATAACCGATACCTAAATTTGAATTGGACTACTTCTTACTGGCTAATACATCAACTTAGATGCTTCATCCGTGTTCTACTATGGTGATTTTAGTGTCTCCGCATACCGCAGCACGCGAAATAGCTTTGCAGACGATAAGTACAACCGTTTCAGAGAGAAGAGCGGCCAATGTGACGATCTGGCTTTAAGTCGATTCGATAACAAATGACGAAAACGGACGGATTTCTCAGGATTTTATTACATATGAACACTTTTCACATTCTCCCGGGCAACTCGGCTGCTAGTCCTTCTTTCATGCAGAATCTTAAGGTCCTAGATCATGTCCAAGGCACCAAAGCCAGATAAAAAAGTTAATAATCAATATCTAAAACTTGAATTGTACTACTTCTTACTGGCTATTACATTAACTTAGAAGCTTCATCTGTGTTCTACTATGGTGCTTTTAGTGTCTCCGCATATCGCAGCACGCGACATAGCTTTGCAGACGATAAGTACAACTGTTTCAGAGAGAAGAGCGGCAAATGTGACGATCTGGCTTTAAGTCGATTCGATAACAAATGACGCAAACGGACGGATTTCTCAGGTTTTTACTACATATGAACACTTTTCACATTCTCCCGTGCAACTCGGCTGCTAGTCCTCCTTTCATGCAGAATCTTAAGGTCATAGCCCATGTCAAAGGCACCAAAGCCAGCTAAAAAGTCAATAATCGATACCTAAAACTTGAATTGGACTACTTCTTACTGGCTATTACATCAACTTAGATGCTTCATCTGTGTTCTACTATGGTGAATTTAGTGTCTCCGCATACCGCAGCACGCGACATAGCTTTGCAGACGATAAGTACAACCGTTTCAGAGAGAAGAGCGGCCAATGAGACGATCTGGCTATAAGTCGATTCGATAACAAATGACGAAAACGGACTGATTTCTCATGTTTTTACTACATGCGAACACTTTTCACATTCTCCCGTGCAACTCGGCTGCTAGTCCTCCTTTCATGCAGAATCTCAAGGTCCTAGCTCATGTCCAAGGCACCAAGGCAGCTAAAAGGTCAATAACCAATACTTAAAACTTGAATTGTACTACTTCTTACTGGCTATTACATCAACTTAGAAGCTTCATCTGTGTTCTACTATGGTGCTTTTAATGTCTCCGCATACCGCAGCACGCGACATAGCTTTGCAGACGATAAGTACAACCGTTTCAGAGAGAAGAGCAGTCAATGTGACGATCTGGCTTTAAGACGATTCGATAACAAATGACGAAAACGGACGGATTTCTTGGGTTTTTACTACATATGAACACTTTTCACATTATCCCGTGCAACTCGGCAGCTAGTCCTCCTTTCATGCAGAATCTTAAGGTCCTAGCTCATGTCCAAGGCACCAAAGCCAGCTAAAAAGTCAATAACCGATACCTAAAACTTGAATTGTACTACTTCTTACTGGCTATTACATCAACTTAGAAGCTTCATCTGTGTTCTACTATGGTGCTTTTAGTGTCTCCGCATACCGCAGCACGCGACATAGCATTGTAGACGGTAAGTACAACCGTTTCAGAGAGAAGAGCGGCCAATGTGACGATCTGGCTATAAGTCGATTCGATAACAAATGACGAAAACGGACGGATTTCTCAGGTTTTTACTACATGCGAACACTTTTCACTTTCTCCCGTGCAACTCGGCTGCTAGTCCTCCTTTCGTGCAGAATCTCAAGGTCCTAGCTCATGTCCAAGGCACCAAAGCCAGCTAAAAAGTCAATAACCGATACCTAAAACTTGAATTGTACTACTTCTTACTGGCTATTACATCAACTTAGAAGCTTCATCTGTGTTCTACTATGGTGCTTTTAGTGTCTCCGCATACCGCAGCACGCGACATAGCTTTGCAGACGATAAGTACAACCGTTTCAGAGAGAAGAGCGGTCAATGTGACGATCTGGCTTTAAGACGATTCGATAACAAATGACGAAAACGGACGGATTTCTTGGGTTTTTACTACATATGAACACTTTTCACATTCTCCCGTGCAACTCGGCAGCTAGTCCTCCTTTCATGCAGAATCTTAAGGTCCTAGCTCATGTCCAAGGCACCTAAGCCAGCTAAAAAGTCAATAACCGATACCTAAATTTGAATTGGACTACTTCTTACTGGCTAATACATCAACTTAGATGCTTCATCCGTGTTCTAC
Source organism: Schistocerca gregaria (assembly GCF_023897955.1). Classification (NCBI taxonomy): domain Eukaryota; kingdom Metazoa; phylum Arthropoda; class Insecta; order Orthoptera; family Acrididae; genus Schistocerca; species Schistocerca gregaria. The sequence goes on along the minus strand of NW_026061811.1, from coordinate 6,512,474 downwards.
TATGGTGATTTTAGTGTCTCCGCATACCGCAGCACGCGAAATAGCTTTGCAGACGATAAGTACAACCGTTTCAGAGAGAAGAGCGGCCAATGTGACGATCTGGCTTTAAGTCGATTCGATAACAAATGACGAAAACGGACGGATTTCTCAGGATTTTATTACATATGAACACTTTTCACATTCTCCCGTGTAACTCGGCTGCTAGTCCTCCTTTCATGCAGAATCTTAAGGTCCTAGCTCATGTCCAAGGCACCAAAGCCAGCTAAAAAGTCAATAATCAATACCTAAAACTTGAATTCTACTACTTCTTACTGGCTATTACATCAACTTAGAAGCTTCATCTCTGTTCTACTATGGTGCTTTTAGTGTCTCCACATACCGCAGCACGCGACATAGCTTTGCAGAAGATAAGTACAACCGTTTCAGAGAGAAGAGCGGCCAATGTGACGATCTGGCTAAAAGTCGATTCGATAACAAATGACGAAAACGGACGGATTTCTCAGGTTTTTACTACATATGAACACTTTTCACATTCTCCCGGGCAACTCGGCTGCTAGTCCTTCTATCATGCAGAATCTTAAGGTCCTAGATCATGTCCAAGGCACCAAAGCCAGCTAAAAAGTCAATAATCAATATCTAAAACTTGAATTGTACTACTTCTTACTGGGTATTACATCAACTTAGAAGCTTCATCTGTGTTCTACTATGGTGCTTTTAGTGTCTCCGCATACCGCAGCACGCAACATAGCTTTGCAGAAGATAAGTACAACCGTTTCAGAGAGAAGTGCATCCAATGTGACGATCTGGCTTTAAGTCGATTCGATAACAAATGACGAAAACGGACGGATGTCTCAGGTTTTTACTACATGTGAACACTTTTCACATTCTCCCGTGCAACTGGGCTGCTAGTCCTCCTTTTATGCAGAATCTTAAGGTCCTAGCTCATGTCCAAGGCACCAAAGCCAGCTAAAAAGTCAATAACCGATACCTAAAACTTGAATTGTACTACTTCTTACTGGCTATTACATCAACTTAGAAGCTTCATCTGTGTTCTACTATGGTGCTTTTAGTGTCTCCGCATACCGCAGCACGCGACATAGCTTTGTAGACGATAAGTACAACCGTTTCAGAGACAAGAGCGGCCAATGTGACGATCTGGCTTTAAGTCGATTCGATAACAAATGACGCTAACGGACGGATTTCTCAGGTTTTTACTACATATGAACACTTTTCACATTCTCCCGTGCAACTCGGCTGCTAGTCCTCCTTTCATGCAGAATCTTAAGGTCATAGCCCATGTCCAAGGCACCAAAGCCAGCTAAAAAGTCAATAATCAATATCTAAAACTTGAATTGTACTACTTCTTACTGGCTATTACATTAACTTAGAAGCTTCATCTGTGTTCTACTATAGTGCTTTTAGTGTCTCCGCATATCGCAGCACGCGACATAGCTTTGCAGACGATAAGTACAACGGTTTCAGAGAGAAGAGCGGCAAATGTGACGATCTGGCTTTAAGTCGATTCGATAACAAATGACGCAAACGGACGGATTTCTCAGGTTTTTACTACATATGAACACTTTTCACATTCTCCCGTGCAACTCGGCTGCTAGTCCTCCTTTCATGCAGAATCTTAAGGTCATAGCCCATGTCCAAGGCACCAAAGCCAGCTAAAAAGTCAATAACGATAACTAAAACTTGAATTGTACTATTTCTTACTGGCTATTACATCATCTTAGAAGCTTCATCTGTGTTCTACTATGGTGCTTTTAGTGTCTCCGCATACCGCAGCACGCGACATAGCTTTGCAGACGATAAGTACAACCGTTTCAGAGAGAAGAGTGGCCAATGTGACGATCTGGCTATATGTCGATTCGAAAACAAATGACGAAAACGGACGGATTTCTCAGGTTATTACTACATGCGAACACTTTTCACATTCTCCCGTGCAACTGGGCTGCTAGTCCTCCTTTCATGCAGAATCTCAAGGTCCTAGATCATGTCCAAGGCACCAAAGCCAGCTACAAAGTCAGTAATCGATAACTAAAACTTCAATTGTACTACTTCTTACTGGCTATTACATCAACTTAGAAGCTTCATCTGTGTTCTACTATCGTGCTTTTAGTGTCTCCGCATACCGCAGCACGCGACATAGCTTTGCAGACGATAAGTACAACCGTTTCAGAGAGAAGAGCGGTCAATGTGACGATCTGGCTTGAAGACGATTCGATAACAAATGACGAAAACGGACGGATTTCTTAGGTTTTTACTACATATGAACACTTTTCACATTCTCCCATGCAACTCGGCAGCTAGCCCTTTCATGCAGAATCTTAAGGTCCTAGCTCATGTCCAAGGCACCAAAGCCAGCTAAAAAGTCAATAACCGATACCTAAAACTTGAATTGTACTACTTCTTACTGGCTATTACATCAACTTAGAAGCTTCATCTGTGTTCTACTATGGTGCTTTTAGTGTCTCCGCATACCGCAGCACGCGACATAGCTTTGTAGACGATAAGTACAACCGTTTCAGAGAGAAGAGCGGCCAATGTGACGATCTGGCTTTAAGTCGATTCGATAACAAATGACGAAAACGGACGGATGTCTCAGGTTTTTACTACATGTGAACACTTTTCACATTCTCCCGTGCAACTGGGCTGCTAGTCCTCCTTTTATGCAGAATCTTAAGGTCCTAGCTCATGTCCAAGGCACCAAAGCCAGCTAAAAAGTCAATAATCTATACCTAAAACTTGAATTGGACTACTTCTTACTGGCTATTACATCAACTAAGAAGCTTCATCTGTGTTCTACTACGGTGCTTTTAGTTTCTCCGCATACCGCAGCACGCGATATAGTTTTGCAGACGATAAGCACAACCGTTTCAGAGAGAAGAGCGGCCAATGTGACGATCTGGCTAAAAGTCGATTCGATAACAAATGACGAAAACGGACGGATTTCTCAGGTTTTTACTACATATGAACACTTTTCACACTCTCCCGTGCAACTCGGCTGCTAGTCCTCCTTTCATGCAGAATCTTAAGGTCCTAGCTCATGTCCAAGGCACCAAAGCCAGCTAAAAGGTCAATATTCAATACCTAAAACTTGAATTGTACTACTTCTTACTGGCTATTACATCAACTTAGAAGCTTGATCTGTGTTGTACTATGGTGCTTTTAGTGTCTCAGCATACCGCAGCACGCGACATAGCTTTGTAGACGATAAGTACAACCGTTTCAGAGAGAAGAGCGGCCAATGTGACGATCTGGCTTTAAGTCGATTCGATAACAAATGACGAAAACGGACGGATTTCTTAGGTTTTTACTACATATGAACACTTTTCACATTCTCCCGTGCAACTCGGCAGCTAGCCCTTTCATGCAGAATCTTAAGGTCCTAGCTCATGTCCAAGGCACCAAAGCCAGCTAAAAAGTCAATAACCGATACCTAAAACTTGAATTGTACTACTTCTTACTGGCTATTACATCAACTTAGAAGCTTCATCTGTGTTCTACTATGGTGCTTTTAGTGTCTCCGCATACCGCAGCACGCGACATAGCTTTGTAGACGATAAGTACAACCGTTTCAGAGAGAAGAGCGGCCAATGTGACGATCTGGCTTTAAGTCGATTCGATAACAAATGACGCTAACGCACGGATTTCTCAGGTTTTTACTACATATGAACACTTTTCACATTCTCCCGTGCAACTCGGCTGCTAGTCCTCCTTTCATGCAGAATCTTAAGGTCATAGCCCATGTCCAAGGCACCAAAGCCAGCTAAAAAGTCAATAATCAATACCTAAAACTTGAATTGTACTATTTCTTACTGGCTATTACATCATCTTAGAAGCTTCATCTGTGTTCTACTATGGTGCTTTTAGTGTCTCCGCATACCGCAGCACGCGACATAGCTTTGCAGACGATAAGTACAACCGTTTCAGAGAGAAGAGTGGCCAATGTGACGATCTGGCTATAAGTCGATTCGAAAACAAATGACGAAAACGGACGGATTTGTCAGGTTTTTACTACATGCGAACACTTTTCACATTCTCCCGTGCAACTCGGCTGCTAGTCCTCCTTTCATGCAGAATCTCAAGGTCCTAGATCATGTCCAAGGCACCAAAGCCAGCTACAAAGTCAGTAATCGATAACTAAAACTTCAATTGTACTACTTCTTACTGGCTATTACATCAACTTAGAAGCTTCATCTGTGTTCTACTATGGTGCTTTTAGTGTCTCCGCATACCGCAGCACGCGACATAGCTTTGTAGACGATAAGTACAACCGTTTCAGAGAGAAGAGCGGCCAATGTGACGATCTGGCTTTAAGTCGATTCGATAACAAATGACGAAAACGGACCGATTTCTTAGGTTTTTATTACATATGAACACTTTTCACATTCTCCCGTGCAACTCGGCTGCTAGTCCTCCTTTCATGCAGAATCTTAAGGTCCTAGCTAATGTCCAAGGCACCAAAGCCAGCTAAAAAGTCAATAACCGATACCTAAAACTTGAATTGTACTACTTCTTACTGGCTATTACATCAACTTAGAAGCTTCATCTGTGTTCTACTATGGTGCTTTTAGTGTCTCCGCATACCGCAGCACGCGACATAGCTTTGCAGGCGATAAGTACAACCGTTTCAGAGAGAAGTGCGGCCAATGTGACGATCTGGCTTTAAGTCGATTCGATAACAAATGACGAAAACGGACGGATGTCTCAGGTTTTTACTACATGTGAACACTTTTCACATTCTCCCGTGCAACTGGGCTGCTAGTCCTCCTTTTATGCAGAATCTTAAGGGCATAGTTATGTCCAAGGCACCAAAGCCAGCTAAAAAGTCAATAACGATATCTAAAACTTGAATTGTACTATTTCTTACTGGCTATTACATCATCTTAGAAGCTTCATCTGTGTTCTACTATGGTGCTTTTAGTGTCTCCGCATACCGCAGCACGCGACATAGCTTTGCAGACGATAAGTACAACCGTTTCAGAGAGAAGAGTGGCCAATGTGACGATCTGGCTATAAGTCGATTCGAAAACAAATGACGAAAACGGACGGATTTCTCAGGTTTTTACTACATGCGAACACTTTTCACATTCTCCCGTGCAACTCGGCTGCTAGTCCTCCTTTCATGCAGAATCTTAAGGTCCTAGCTCATGTCCAAGGCACCAAAGCCAGCTAAAAAGTCAATAACCGATACCTAAAACTTGAATTGTACTACTTCTTACTGGCTATTACATCAACTTAGAAGCTTCATCTGTGTTCTACTATGGTGCTTTTAGTGTCTCCGCATACCGCATCACGCGACATAGCTTTGTAGACGATAAGTACAACCGTTTCAGAGAGAAGAGCGGCCAATGTGACGATCTGGCTTTAAGTCGATTCGATAACAAATGACGAAAACGGACGGATTTCTTAGGTTTTTATTACATATGAACACTTTTCACATTCTCCCGCGCAACTCGGCTGCTAGTCCTCCTTTCATGCAGAATCTTAAGGTCCTAGCTAATGTCCAAGGCACCAAAGCCAGCTAAAAAGTCAATAATCAGTACCTAAAACTTGAATTCTACTACTTCTTACTGGCTATTACATCAACTTAGAAGCTTCATCTGTGATCTACTATGGTGCTTTTAGTGTCACCGCATACCGCAGCACGTGACATTGCTTTGCAGGCGATAAGTACAACCGTTTCAGAGAGAAGTGCGGCCAATGTGACGATCTGGCTTTAAGTCGATTCGATAACAAATGACGAAAACGGACGGATGTCTCAGGTTTTTACTACATGTGAACACTTTTCACATTCTCCCGTGCAACTGGGCTGCTAGTCCTCCTTTTATGCAGAATCTTAAGGTCCCAGCTCATGTCCAAGGCACCAAAGCCAGCTAAAAAGTCAATAATCTATACCTAAAACTTGAATTGGACTACTTCTTACTGGCTATTACATCAACTAAGAAGCTTCATCTGTGTTCTACTACGGTTCTTTTAGTTTCTCCGCATACCGCAGCACGCGATATAGTTTTGCAGACGATATGCACAACCGTTTCAGAGAGAAGAGCGGCCAATGTGACGATCTGGCTAAAAGTCGATTCGATAACAAATGACGAAAACGGACGGATTTCTCAGGTTTTTACTACATATGAACACTTTTCACACTCTCCCATGCAACTCGGCTGCTAGTCCTCCTTTCATGCAGAATCTTAAGGTCCTAGCTCATGTCCAAGGCACCAAAGCCAGCTAAAAGTTCAATATTCAATACCTAAAACTTGAATTGTACTACTTCTTACTGGCTATTACATCAACTTAGAAGCTTGATCTGTGTTGTACTATGGTGCTTTTAGTGTCTCAGCATACCGCAGCACGCGACATAGCTTTGCAGACGATAAGTACAACCGTTTCAGAGAGAAGAGCGGCCAATGTGACGATCTGGCTTTAAGTCGATTCGATAACAAATGACGAAAACGGACGGATTTCTTAGGTTTTTACTACATATGAACACTTTTCACATTCTCCCGTGCAACTCGGCAGCTAGCCCTTTCACGCAGAATCTTAAGGTCCTAGCTCATGTCCACGGCACCAAAGCCAGCTAAAAAGTCAATAACCGATACCTAAAACTTGAATTGTACTACTTCTTACTGGCTATTACATCAACTTAGAAGCTTCATCTGTGTTCTACTATGGTGCTTTTAGTGTCTCCGCATACCGCAGCACGCGACATAGCTTTGTAGACGATACGTACAACCGTTTCAGAGAGAAGAGCGGCCAATGTGACGATCTGGCTTTAAGTCGATTCGATAACAAATGACGCAAACGGACGGATTTCTCAGGTTTTTACTACATATGAACACTTTTCACATTCTCCCGTGCAACTCGGCTGCTAGTCCTCCTTTCATGCAGAATCTTAAGGTCATAGCCCATGTCCAAGGCACCAAAGCCAGCTAAAAAGTCAATAATCAATACCTAAAACTTGAATTCTACTACTTCTTACTGGCTATTACATCAACTTAGAAGCTTCATCTCTGTTCTACTATGGTGCTTTTAGTGTCTCCACATAACGCAGCACGCAACATGGCTTTGCAGAAGATAAGTACAACCGTTTCAGAGAGAAGTGCGGCCAATGTGACGATCTGGCTTTAAGTCGATTCGATAACAAATGACGAAAACGGACGGATGTCTCAGGTTTTTAATACATGTGAACACTTTTCACATTCTCCCGTTCAACTGGGCTGCTAGTCCTCCTTTTATGCAGAATCTTAAGGTCCTAGCTCATGTCCAAGGCACCAAAGCCAACTAAAAAGTCAATAATCTATACCTAAAACTTGAATTGGACTACTTCTTACTGGCTATTACATCAACTAAGAAGCTTCATCTGTGTTCTACTACGGTGCTTTTAGTTTCTCCGCATACCGCAGCACGCGATATAGTTTTGCAGACGATAAGCACAACTGTTTCAGAGAGAAGAGCGGCCAATGTGACGATCTGGCTAAAAGTCGATTCGATAACAAATGACGAAAACGGACGGATTTCTCAGGTTTTTACTACATATGAACACTTTTCACACTCTCCCGTGCAACTCGGCTGCTAGTCCTCCTTTCATGCAGAATCTTAAGATCCTAGCTCATGTCCAAGGCACCAAAGCCAGCTAAAAGGTCAGTATTCAATACCTAAAACTTGAATTGTACTACTTCTTACTGGCTATTACATCAACTTAGAAGCTTGATCTGTGTTGTACTATGGTGCTTTTAGTGTCTCAGCATACCGCAGCACGCGACATAGCTTTGCAGACGATAAGTACGACCGTTTCAGAGAGAAGAGCGGCCAATGTGACGATCTGGCTTTAAGTCGATTCGATAACAAATGAAGAAAACGGACGGATTTCTCTGGTTTTTACTACATGCGAAAACTTTTCACATTCTCCCGTGCAACTCTGCTGCTAGTCCTCCATTCACGCAGAATCTCAAGGTCGTAGCTTATGTCCAAGGCACCAAAGCCAGCTAAAAAGTCAATAATCAGTACCTAAAACTTGAATTCTACTACTTCTTACTGGCTATTACATCAACTTAGAAGCTTCATCTGTGATCTACTATGGTGCTTTTAGTGTCACCGCATACCGCAGCACGTGACATTGCTTTGCAGGCGATAAGTACAACCGTTTCAGAGAGAAGTGCGGCCAATGTGACGATCTGGCTTTAAGTCGATTCGATAACAAATGACGAAAACGGACGGATGTCTCAGGTTTTTACTACATGTGAACACTTTTCACATTCTCCCGTGCAACTGGGCTGCTAGTCCTCCTTTTATGCAGAATCTTAAGGTCCCAGCTCATGTCCAAGGCACCAAAGCCAGCTAAAAAGTCAATAATCTATACCTAAAACTTGAATTGGACTACTTCTTACTGGCTATTACATCAACTAAGAAGCTTCATCTGTGTTCTACTACGGTTCTTTTAGTTTCTCCGCATACCGCAGCACGCGATATAGTTTTGCAGACGATATGCACAACCGTTTCAGAGAGAAGAGCGGCCAATGTGACGATCTGGCTAAAAGTCGATTCGATAACAAATGACGAAAACGGACGGATTTCTCAGGTTTTTACTACATATGAACACTTTTCACACTCTCCCGTGCAACTCGGCTGCTAGTCCTCCTTTCATGCAGAATCTTAAGGTCCTAGCTCATGTCCAAGGCACCAAAGCCAGCTAAAAGTTCAATATTCAATACCTAAAACTTGAATTGTACTACTTCTTACTGGCTATTACATCAACTTAGAAGCTTGATCTGTGTTGTACTATGGTGCTTTTAGTGTCTCAGCATACCGCAGCACGCGACATAGCTTTGCAGACGATAAGTACAACCGTTTCAGAGAGAAGAGCGGCCAATGTGACGATCTGGCTTTAAGTCGATTCGATAACAAATGACGAAAACGGACGGATTTCTTAGGTTTTTACTACATATGAACACTTTTCACATTCTCCCGTGCAACTCGGCAGCTAGCCCTTTCACGCAGAATCTTAAGGTCCTAGCTCATGTCCACGGCACCAAAGCCAGCTAAAAAGTCAATAACCGATACCTAAAACTTGAATTGTACTACTTCTTACTGGCTATTACATCAACTTAGAAGCTTCATCTGTGTTCTACTATGGTGCTTTTAGTGTCTCCGCATACCGCAGCACGCGACATAGCTTTGTAGACGATAAGTACAACCGTTTCAGAGAGAAGAGCGGCCAATGTGACGATCTGGCTTTAAGTCGATTCGATAACAAATGACGCAAACGGACGGATTTCTCAGGTTTTTACTACATATGAACACTTTTCACATTCTCCCGTGCAACTCGGCTGCTAGTCCTCCTTTCATGCAGAATCTTAAGGTCATAGCCCATGTCCAAGGCACCAAAGCCAGCTAAAAAGTCAATAATCAATACCTAAAACTTGAATTCTACTACTTCTTACTGGCTATTACATCAACTTAGAAGCTTCATCTCTGTTCTACTATGGTGCTTTTAGTGTCTCCACATAACGCAGCACGCAACATGGCTTTGCAGAAGATAAGTACAACCGTTTCAGAGAGAAGTGCGGCCAATGTGACGATCTGGCTTTAAGTCGATTCGATAACAAATGACGAAAACGGACGGATGTCTCAGGTTTTTAATACATGTGAACACTTTTCACATTCTCCCGTTCAACTGGGCTGCTAGTCCTCCTTTTATGCAGAATCTTAAGGTCCTAGCTCATGTCCAAGGCACCAAAGCCAACTAAAAAGTCAATAATCTATACCTAAAACTTGAATTGGACTACTTCTTACTGGCTATTACATCAACTAAGAAGCTTCATCTGTGTTCTACTACGGTGCTTTTAGTTTCTCCGCATACCGCAGCACGCGATATAGTTTTGCAGACGATAAGCACAACCGTTTCAGAGAGAAGAGCGGCCAATGTGACGATCTGGCTAAAAGTCGATTCGATAACAAATGACGAAAACGGACGGATTTCTCAGGTTTTTACTACATATGAACACTTTTCACACTCTCCCCTGCAACTCGGCTGCTAGTCCTCCTTTCATGCAGAATCTTAAGATCCTAGCTCATGTCCAAGGCACCAAAGCCAGCTAAAAGGTCAGTATTCAATACCTAAAACTTGAATTGTACTACTTCTTACTGGCTATTACATCAACTTAGAAGCTTGATCTGTGTTGTACTATGGTGCTTTTAGTGTCTCAGCATACCGCAGCACGCGACATAGCTTTGCAGACGATAAGTACGACCGTTTCAGAGAGAAGAGCGGCCAATGTGACGATCTGGCTTTAAGTCGATTCGATAACAAATGAAGAAAACGGACGGATTTCTCTGGTTTTTACTACATGCGAAAACTTTTCACATTCTCCCGTGCAACTCTGCTGCTAGTCCTCCATTCACGCAGAATCTCAAGGTCGTAGCTTATGTCCAAGGCACCAAAGCCAACTAAAAAGTCAATAATCGATACCTAAAACTTAAACTGTACTACTTCTTACTGGCTATTACATCAACTTAGAAGCTTCATCTGTGTTCTACTATGGTGCTTTTAGTGTCTCCGCATACCGCAGCACGCGACATAGCTTTGTAGACGATAAGTACAACCGTTTCAGAGAGAAGAGCGGCCAATGTGACGATCTGGCTTTAAGTCGATTCGATAACAAATGACGAAAACGGACGGATTTCTCAGGTTTTTATGACATATGAACACTTTTCACATTCTCCCGTGCAACTCGGTTTCTAGTCCTCCTTTCATGCAGAATCTTAAGGTCCTAGCTCATGTCCAAGTCACCAAAGCCAGCTAAAAAGTCAATAATCGATACATAAAACTTGAACTGTACTACTTCTTACTGGCTATTACATCAACTTAGAAGCTTCATCTGTGTTCTACTACGGTGCTTTTAGTTTCTCCGCATACCGCAGCACGCGACATGGTTTTGCAGACGATAAGCACAACCGTTTCAGAGAGAAGTGCGGCCAATGTGACGATCTGGCTTTAAGTCGATTCGATAACAAATGACGAAAACGGACGGATTTCTCAGGTTTTTACTACATGCGAACACTTTTCACATTCTCCCGTGCAACTCTGCTGCTAGTCCTCCTTTCACGCAGAATCTCAAGGTCCTAGCTCATGTCCAAAGCACCAAAGCCAGCTAAAAAGTCAATAATCGATACCTAAAACTTGAATTGTACTACTTCTTACTGGCTATTACACCAACTTAGAAGCTTCATCTGTGTTCTACTATGACGATTTTCATGTCTCCGCATACCGCAGCACGCGACATAGCTTTGCAGACGATAAGTACAACCGTTTCACGGAGAAGAGTGGCCAATGTGACGATCTGGCTATAAGTCGATTCGATAACAAATGACGAAAACGGACGGATTTACAAGGATTTTACTACATATGAACACTTTTCACATTCTCCCATGCAATTCGGCTGCTAGTCCTCCTTTCATGCTGAACGTTAAGGTCCTAGCTCATGTGCAATGCACCAAAGCCAGCTAAAAAGTCAATAATCGATACCTAAAACTTGAACTGTACTACTTGTTACCGGCTATTACATCAACTTAGAAGCTTCATCTGTGTTCTACTTTGGTGCTTTTAGTGTCTCCGCATACCGCAGCACGCGACATAGCTTTGCAGACGATAAGTACAACCGTTTCAGAGAGAAGAGCGGCCAATGTGACGATCTGGCTTTAAGTCGATTCGATAACAAATGACGAAACCGGACGGATTTCTCAGGTTTTTACTACATATGAACACTTTTCACATTCTCCCGAGCAACGCGGCTGCTAGTCCTCCTTTCATGCAGAATGTTAAGGTCCTAGCTCATGTCCAAGGCACCAAAGCCAGCTAAAAAGTCAATAATCGATACCTAACTTCTTACTGGCTATTACATCAACTTAGAAGCTTCATCTGTGTTCTACTACGGTGCTTTTAGTTTCTCCGCATACCGCAGCACGCGACACAGCTTTGCAGACGATAAGTACAACCGTTTCAGAGAGAAGAGCGGCCAATGTGACGATCTGGCTTTAAGTCGATTCGATAACAAATGACGAAAACGGACGGATTTCTCAGGTTTTTATTACATATGAACACTTTTCACATTCTCCCGTGCAACTCGGTTGCTAGTCCTCCTTTCATGCAGAATGTTAAGGTCCTAGCTCATGTCCAAGTCACCAAAGCCAGCTAAAAAGTCAATAATCGATACCTAAAACTTGAATTGGACGACTTCTTACTGGCTATTACATCAACTTAGATGCTTCATCTGTGTTCTACTATGGTGCTTTTAGTGTCTCAGCATACAGCAGCACGCGACATAGCTGTGCAGACGATAAGTACAACCGTTTCAGAGAGAAGAGCGCCCAATGTGACGATCTGGCTTTAAGTCGATTCGATAACAAATGACGAAAACGGACGGATTTCTCAGGTTTTTACTACATATGAACACTTTTCACATTCTCCCATGCAACTCGGCTGCTAGTCCTCCTTTCATGCAGAATCTTAAGGTCCTAGCTCATGTCCAAGGCACCAAAGCCAGCTAAAAGGTCAGTAACCGATAACTACAACTTGAATTGTACTACTTCTTACTGGCTATTACATCATCTTAGGAGATTCATCTGTGTTCTACTATGGTGCTTTTCTGTTTCCGCCTATGGCAAAACGCGACATAGCTTTGCAGACGATACGTACAACCGTTTCAGAGAGAAGAGCGGCCAATGTGACGATCTGGCTTTAAGTCGATTCGATAGCAAATGACGAAAACGGACGGATTTCTCAGGTTTTTACTACATCTGAACACTTTTCACATTCTCCCGTGCAACTCGGCTGCTAGTACTCCTTTCATGCAGAATGTTAAGGTCCTAGCTCATGTCCAAGGCACCAAAGCCAGCTAAAAAGTCAATAATTGATACCTAACTTCTTACTGGCAATTACATCAACTTACAAGCTTCATCTGTGTTCTACTACGGTGCATTTAGTTTCTCCGCATACCGCAGCACGCGACACAGCTTTGCAGACAATAAGTACAAACGTTTCAGAGAGAAGAGCGGCCAATGTGACGATCTGGCTTTAAGGCGATTCGATAACAAATCACGAAAACGGACGGATTTCTCAGGTTTTTACTACATATGAACACTTTTCACATTCTCTCGTGCAACTCGGCTGCTAGTCCTCCTTTCATGCAGAATCTTAAGGTCCTAGCTCATGTCCAAGGCACCAAAGCCAGCTAAAAGGTCAATATTCATTACCTAAAACTTGAATTGTACTACTTCTTACTGGCTATTACATCATCTTAGGAGCTACATCTGTGTTCTACTATGGTGCTTTTAGTGTCTCCGAATACCGCAGTACGCGACATAGCTTTGCAGACGATACGTACAACCGTTTCAGAGAGAAGAGCGGCCAATGTGACGATCTGGCTTTAAGTCGATTCGATAACAAATGACGAAACCGGACGGATTTCTCAGGTTTTTACTACATATGAACACTTTTCAAATTCTCCCGTGCAACTCGGCTGCTAGTCCTACTTTCATGCAGAATCTTAAGGTAATAGCTCATGTCCAAGGCACCAAAGCCAGCTAAGAAGTCAATAATCGATACCTAAAACTTGAATTGTACTACTTCTTACTGGCTATTACATCAACTTCGAAGCTTCATCTCTGTTCTACTATGGTGCTTTTAGTGCCTCCGCGTAGCGCAGCACGCGACATAGCTTTGCAGACGATAAGTACAACCGTTTCAGAGGGAAGAGCAGCCAATGTGACGATCTGGCTTTAACTCGATTCGATAACAAATGACGAAAACGGACGGATTTCTCACGTTTTTACTACATATGAACACTTTTCACATTCTCCCGTGCAATTCGGCTGCTAGTCCTCCTTTAATGCAGAATGTTAAGGTCCTAGCTCATGTCCAAGGCACCAAAGCCAGCTAAAAAGTCAATAACCGATACTTACAACTTGAATTGTACAACTTCTTACTGGCTATTACGTCATCTTAGGAGCTTCATCTGTGTTCTACTATGGTGCTTTTAGTGTCTCCGAATACCGCAGTACGCGACATAGCTTTGCAGACGATACGTACAACCGTTTCAGAGAGAAGAGCCACCAATGTGACGATCTGGCTTTAAGTCGATTCGATAGCAAATGACGAAAACGGACGGATTTCTCAGGTTTTTACTACATATGAACACTTTTCACATTCTCTCGTGCAACTCGGCTGCTAGTCCTCCTTTCATGCAGAATCTTAAGGTCCTAGCTCATGTCCAAGGCACCAAACCCAGCTAAAAGGTCAATATTCATTACATAAAACTTGAATTGTACTACTTCTTACTGGCTATTACATCATCTTAGGAGCTTCATCTGTGTTCTACTATGGTGCTTTTAGTGTCTCCGAATACCGCAGTACGCGACATAGCTTTGCAGACGATACGTACAACCGTTTCAGAGAGAAGAGCTGCCAATGTGACGATCTGGCTTTAAGTCGATTCGATAGCAAATGACGAAAACGGACGGATTTCTCAGGTTTTTACTACATATGAACACTTTTCACATTCTCCCGTGCAACTCGGCTGCTAGTCCTCCTTTCATGCAGAATCTTAAGGTCCTAGCTCATGTCCAAGGCACCAAAGCCAGCTAAAAGGTCAATATTCATTACCTAAAACTTGAATTGTACTACTTCTTACTGGCTATTACATCATCTTAGGAGCTTCATCTGTGTTCTACTATGGTGCTTTTAGTGTCTCCGAATACCGCAGTACGCGACATAGCTTTGCAGACGATAAGTACAACCGTTTCAGAGAGAAGAGGAGCCAATGTGAAGATCTGGCTTTAAGTCGATTCGATAACAAATGACGAAAACGGACGGATTTCTAAGGTTTTTACTACATATGAACATTTTTCACATTCTCCCGTGCAACTCGGCTGATAGTCCTCCTTTCATGCAGAATCTTAAGGTCCTAGCTCATGTCCAAGGCACCAAAGACAGCTAAAAAGTCAATAATCGATACCTGAAACTTGAATTCTACTACATCTTACTGACTATTGCATCAACTTAGAAGCTTCATCTGTGTTCTACTACGGTGCTTTTAGTTTCTCCGCATACCGCAGCACGCGACATAGTTTTTCAGACGATAAGCACAACCGTTTCAGAGAGAAGAGCGGCCAATGTGACGATCTGGCTTTAAGTCGATTCGATAACAAATGACGAAAACGGACGGATTTCTCAGGTTTTTACTACATATGAACACTTTTCACATTCTCCCGTGCATCTCTGCTGCTAGTCCTCCTTTCACGCAGAATCTCAAGGTCCTATCTCATGTCCAAAGCACCAAAGCCAGCTAAAAAGTCAATAATTGATACCTAAAACTTGAATTCTACTACTTCTTACTGGCTATTTCATCAACTTAGAAGCTTCATCTGTGTTCTACTATGATGATTTTCGTATCTCCGCATACCGCAGCACGCGACATAGCTTTGCAGACGATAAGTACAACCGTTTCACGCAGAAGAGTGGCCAATGTGACGATCTGGCTTTAAGTCGATTCGATAACAAATGACGAAAACGGACGGATTTCTAAGGTTTTTACTACATATGAACACTTTTCACATTCTGCCATGCAACTCGGCTGCTAGTCCTCCTTTTATGCAGAATCTTAAGGTCCTAGCTCATGTCCAAGGTACCGAAGCCAGCTAAAAGGTCAATAATCGATACCTAAATCTTGAATTGGACTACTTCTTACTGGCTATTGCATCAACTTAGTAGCTTCATCTGTGTTCTACTATGGTGATTTTAGTGTCTCCGCATACCGCAGCACGCGACATAGCTTTGCAGACGATAAGTACAACCGTTTCAGAGAGAAGAGCGGCCAATGTGACGATCTGGGTTTCAGTCGATTCGATAACAAATGACGAAAACGGACGAATTTCTCCGGTTTTTACTACATATAAACACTTTTCACATTCTCCCGTGCAACTCGGCTTCTACTCGTCCTTTCATGCAGAATCTTAAGGTCCTAGCTCATGTACAAGGCACCAAAGCCAGCTAAGAAGTCAATAATCGATACCTAAAACTTGAATTGTACTACTTCTTACTGGCTATTACATCAACTTAGAAGCTTCATCTGTGTTCTACTATGGTGCTTTTAGTGTCTCCGCATAGCGCAGCACGCGACATAGCTTTGCAGACGATAAATACAACCGTTTCAGAGAGAAGAGCGGCCAACGTGACGATCTGGCTTTAAGTCGATTCGATCACAAATGACGAAAACGGACGGATTTCTCAGGTTTTTACTACATATGAACACTTTTCACATTCTCCCGTGCAACTCGGCTGCTAGTCCTCCTTTCATGCAGAATCTTAAGGTCCTTGCTCATGTCCAAGGCACCAAAGCCAGCTAAAAGGTCAATATTCAATACCTAAATCTTGAATTGGACTACTTCTTACTGGCTATTGCATCAACTTAGTAGCTTCATCTGTGTTCTACTATGGTGATTTTCGTGTCTCCGCATACCGCAGCACGCGACATAGCTTTTCAGACGATAAGTACAAGCGTTTCAGAGAGAAGAGCGGCCAATGTGACGATCTGGCTTTAAGTCGATTCGATAACAAATGACGAAAACGGACGAATTTCTCAGGTTTTTACTACATATGAACACTTTTCACATTCTCCCGTGCAACTCGGCTGCTAGTCCTCCTTTCATGCAGAATGTTAAGGTCCTAGCTCATGTCCAAGGCACCAAAGCCAGCTAAAAAGTCAATAATCGATACCTAAAACTTGAATTGTACTACTTCTTACTGGCTATTACATCAACTTAGAAGCTTCATCTGTGTTCTACTATGGTGATTTTAGTGTCTCCGCATACCGCAGCACGCGACATAGCTTTGTAGACGATAAGTACAACCGTTTCAGATAGAAGAGCGGCCAATGTGACGATCTGGCTTTAACTCGATTCGATAACAAATGACGAAAACGGACGGATTTCTCAGGTTTTTACTACATATGAACACTTTTCACATTCTCCCGTGCAACTCGGCTGCTAGTCCTCCTTTCATGCAGAATCTTAAGGTCCTAGCTCATGTCCAAGGCACCAAAGCCAGCTAAAAGGTCAATATTCATTACCTAAAACTTGAATTCTACTACTTCTTACTGGCTATTACATCATCTTAGGAGCTTCATCTGTGTTCTACTATGGTGCATTTAGTGTCTCCGAATACCGTAGTACGCGACATAGCTTTCCAGACGATAAGTACAAGCGTTTCAGAGAGAAGAGCGGCCAATGTGACGATCTGGCTTTAAGTCGATTCAATAACAAATGACGAAAACGGACGGATTTCTCAGGTTTTTACTGCATATGAACACTTTTCACATTCTCTCGTGCAACTGGGCTGCTAGTCCCCCTTTTATGCAGAATCGTAAGGTCCTAGCTCATGTCCAAGGTACCGAAGCCAGCTAAAAAGTCAATAATCGATACCTAAATCTTGAATTGGACTACATATTACTGGCTATTGCATCAACTTAGTAGCTTCATCTGTGTTATACTATGGTGATTTTTGTGTCTCCGCATACCGCAGCACGCGACATAGCTTTGCAGACGATAAGTACAACCGGTTCAGAGAGAAGAGCGGCCAATGTGACGATCTGGCTTTCAGTCGATTCGATAACAAATGACGAAAACGGACTAATTTCTCCGGTTTTTACTACATATAAACACTTTTCACATTCTCCCGTGCAACTCGGCTGCTAGTCCTCCTCTCATGCAGAATCTTAAGGTCCTTGCTCATGTCCAAGGCACCAAAGCCAGCTAAAAGGTCAATATTCAATACCTAAATCTTGAATTGGACTACTTCTTACTGGCTATTGCATCAACTTAGTAGCTTCATCTGTGTTCTACTATGGTGCTTTTAGTGTCTCCACATACCGCAGCACGTGACATAGCTTTGCAGACGATAAGTACAACCGTTTCAGAGAGAAGAGCGGCCAATGTGACGATCTGGCTTTAAGTCGATTGGATAACAAATGACGAAAACGGACGGATTTCTAAGGTTTTTACTACATATGAACACTTTTCACAGTCTCCCGTGCAACTCGGCTGCTACTCCTCCTTTCATGCAGAATGTCAAGGTCCTAGCTCATATCCAGGGCACCAAAGCCAGCTAAAAGGTCAATATTCAATACCTAAAACTTGAATTGTACTACTTCTTACTGGCTATTACATACACTTAGAAGCTTCATCTGTGTTCTACTATGGTGCTTTTAGTGTCTCCGCATACCGCAGCACGCGGCATAGCTTTGCAGTCGATAAGTACAACCGTTTCAGATAGAAGAGCGGCCAATGTGACGATCTGGCTTTAAGTCGATTCGATAACAAATGACGAAAACGGACGGATTTCTCAGGTTTTTACTACATATGAACTCTTTTCACATTCTCCCGTGCAACTCGGCTGCTAGTCCTCCTTTCATGCAGGATCTTAAGGTCCTAGCTCATGTCCAAGGCACCAAAGCCAGCTAAAAAGTCAATAATCTATACCTAAAACTTGAATTGGACTACTTCTTACTGGCTATTACTTCAACTTAGAAGCTTCATCTGTGTTCTACTACGGTGCCTTTAGTTTCTCCGCACATCGCAGCACGCGACATAGTTTTGCAGTCGATAAGCACAACCGTTTCAGAGAGAAGAGCGGCCAATGTGACGATGTGGCTTTAAGTCGATTCGATAACAAATGATGAAAACGGACGGATGTCTCAGGTTTTTACTACATATGAACACTTTTCACATTCTCCCATGCAACTCGGCTGATAGTCCTTCTTTCATGCAGAATGTCAAGGTCCTAGCTCATGTCCAAGGCACCAAAGCCAGCTAAAAAGTCAATAATCGATACCTAAAACTTGAATTGAACTACTTCTTACTGGCTATTACATCAACTTAGAAGCTTCATCTGTGTTCTACTATGGTGCTTTTAGTGTCTCCGCATAGCGCAGCACGCGACATAGCTTTGCAGACGATAAATACAACCGTTTCAGAGAGAAGAGCGGCCAACGTGACGATCTGGCTTTAAGTCGATTCGATCACAAATGACGAAAACGGACGGATTTCTCAGGTTTTTACTACATATGAACACTTTTCACATTCTCCCGTGCAACTCGGCTGCTAGTCCTCCTTTCATGCAGAATCTTAAGGTCCTTGCTCATGTCCAAGGCACCAAAGCCAGCTAAAAGGTCAATATTCAATACCTAAATCTTGAATTGGACTACTTCTTACTGGCTATTGCATCAACTTAGTAGCTTCATCTGTGTTCTACTATGGTGATTTTCGTGTCTCCGCATACCGCAGCACGCGACATAGCTTTTCAGACGATAAGTACAAGCGTTTCAGAGAGAAGAGCGGCCAATGTGACGATCTATCTTTAAGTCGATTCGATAACAAATGACGAAAACGGACGAATTTTCCAGGTTTTTACTACATATGAACACTTTTCACATTCTCCCGTGCAACTCGGCTGCTAGTCCTCCTTTCATGCAGAATCTTAAGGTCCTAGCTCATGTCCAAGGCACCAAAGCCAGCTAAAAGGTCAATATTCAATACCTAAATCTTGAATTGGACTACTTCTTACTGGCTATTGCATCAACTTAGTAGCTTCATCTGTGTTCTACTATGGTGATTTTCGTGTCTCCGCATACCGCAGCACGTGACATAGCTTTGCAGACGATAAGTACAACCGTTTCAGAGAGAAGAGCGGCCAATGTGACGATCTGGCTTTAAGTCGATTCGATAACAAATGACGAAAACGGACGAATTTCTCAGGTTTTTACTACATATGAACACTTTTCACATTCTCCCGTGCAACTCGGCTGCTAGTCCTCCTTTCATGCAGAATCTTAAGGTCCTAGCTCATGTCCAAGGCACCAAAGCCAGCTAAAAGGTCAATATTCAATACCTAAATCTTGAATTGGACTACTTCTTACTGGCTATTGCATCAACTTAGTAGCTTCATATGTGTTCTACTATGGTGATTTTAGTGTCTCCGCATACCGCAGCACGCGACATAGCTTTTCAGACGATAAGTACAAGCGTTTCAGAGAGAAGAGCGGCCAATGTGACGATCTGGCTTTAAGTCGATTCGATAACAAATGACGAAAACGGACGAATTTCTCAGGTTTTTACTACATATGAACACTTTTCACATTCTCCCGTGCAACTCGGCTGCTAGTCCTCCTTTCATGCAGAATGTTAAGGTCCTAGCTCATGTCCAAGGCACCAAAGCCAGCTAAAAAGTCAATAATCGATACCTAAAACTTGAATTGTACTACTTCTTACTGGCTATTACATCAACTTAGAAGCTTCATCTGTGTTCTACTATGGTGATTTTAGTGTCTCCGCATACCGTAGCACGCGACATAGCTTTGTAGACGATAAGTACAACCGTTTCAGATAGAAGAGCGGCCAATGTGACGATCTGGCTTTAAGTCGATTCGATAACAAATGACGAAAACGGACGAATTTCTCAGGTTTTTACTACATATGAACACTTTTCACATTCTCCCGTGCAACTCGGCTGCTAGTCCTCCTTTCATGCAGATTGTTAAGGTCCTAGCTCATGTCCAAGGCACCAAAGCCAGCTAAAAAGTCAATAATCGATACCTAAAACTTGAATTGTACTACTTCTTACTGGCTATTACATCAACTTAGAAGCTTCATCTGTGTTCTACTATGGTGATTTTAGTGTCTCCGCATACCGCAGCACGCGACATAGCTTTGTAGACGATAAGTACAACCGTTTCAGATAGAAGAGCGGCCAATGTGACGATCTGGCTTTAACTCGATTCGATAACAAATGACGAAAACGGACGGATTTCTCAGGTTTTTACTACATATGAACACTTTTCACATTCTCCCGTGCAACTCGGCTGCTAGTCCTCCTTTCATGCAGAATCTTAAGGTCCTAGCTCATGTCCAAGGCACCAAAGCCAGCTAAAAGGTCAATATTCATTACCTAAAACTTGAATTCTACTACTTCTTACTGGCTATTACATCATCTTAGGAGCTTCATCTGTGTTCTACTATGGTGCATTTAGTGTCTCCGAATACCGTAGTACGCGACATAGCTTTCCAGACGATAAGTACAAGCGTTTCAGAGAGAAGAGCGGCCAATGTGACGATCTGGCTTTAAGTCGATTCAATAACAAATGACGAAAACGGACGGATTTCTCAGGTTTTTACTGCATATGAACACTTTTCACATTCTCTCGTGCAACTGGGCTGCTAGTCCCCCTTTTATGCAGAATCGTAAGGTCCTAGCTCATGTCCAAGGTACCGAAGCCAGCTAAAAAGTCAATAATCGATACCTAAATCTTGAATTGGACTACATATTACTGGCTATTGCATCAACTTAGTAGCTTCATCTGTGTTATACTATGGTGATTTTTGTGTCTCCGCATACCGCAGCACGCGACATAGCTTTGCAGACGATAAGTACAAGCGTTTCAGAGAGAAGAGCGGCCAATGTGACGATCTGGCTTTCAGTCGATTCGATAACAAATGACGAAAACGGACTAATTTCTCCGGTTTTTACTACATATAAACACTTTTCACATTCTCCCGTGCAACTCGGCTGCTAGTCCTCCTCTCATGCAGAATCTTAAGGTCCTTGCTCATGTCCAAGGCACCAAAGCCAGCTAAAAGGTCAATATTCAATACCTAAATCTTGAATTGGACTACTTCTTACTGGCTATTGCATCAACTTAGTAGCTTCATCTGTGTTCTACTATGGTGCTTTTAGTGTCTCCACATACCGCAGCACGTGACATAGCTTTGCAGACGATAAGTACAACCGTTTCAGAGAGAAGAGCGGCCAATGTGACGATCTGGCTTTAAGTCGATTGGATAACAAATGACGAAAACGGACGGATTTCTAAGGTTTTTACTACATATGAACACTTTTCACAGTCTCCCGTGCAACTCGGCTGCTATTCCTCCTTTCATGCAGAATGTCAAGGTCCTAGCTCATATCCAGGGCACCAAAGCCAGCTAAAAGGTCAATATTCAATACCTAAAACTTGAATTGTACTACTTCTTACTGGCTATTACATACACTTAGAAGCTTCATCTGTGTTCTACTATGGTGCTTTTAGTGTCTCCGCATACCGCAGCACGCGGCATAGCTTTGCAGTCGATAAGTACAACCGTTTCAGATAGAAGAGCGGCCAATGTGACGATCTGGCTTTAAGTCGATTCGATAACAAATGACGAAAACGGACGGATTTCTCAGGTTTTTACTACATATGAACTCTTTTCACATTCTCCCGTGCAACTCGGCTGCTAGTCCTCCTTTCATGCAGGATCTTAAGGTCCTAGCTCATGTCCAAGGCACCAAAGCCAGCTAAAAAGTCAATAATCTATACCTAAAACTTGAATTGGACTACTTCTTACTGGCTATTACTTCAACTTAGAAGCTTCATCTGTGTTCTACTACGGTGCCTTTAGTTTCTCCGCACATCGCAGCACGCGACATAGTTTTGCAGTCGATAAGCACAACCGTTTCAGAGAGAAGAGCGGCCAATGTGACGATGTGGCTTTAAGTCGATTCGATAACAAATGATGAAAACGGACGGATGTCTCAGGTTTTTACTACATATGAACACTTTTCACATTCTCCCATGCAACTCGGCTGATAGTCCTTCTTTCATGCAGAATGTCAAGGTCCTAGCTCATGTCCAAGGCACCAAAGCCAGCTAAAAAGTCAATAATCGATACCTAAAACTTGAATTGAACTACTTCTTACTGGCTATTACATCAACTTAGAAGCTTCATCTGTGTTCTACTATGGTGCTTTTAGTGTCTCCGCATAGCGCAGCACGCGACATAGCTTTGCAGACGATAAGTACAACCGTTTCAGAGAGAAGAGCGGCCAATTTGACGATCTGGCTTTAAGTCGATTCGATAACAAATGACGAAAACGGACGGATTTCTCAGGTTTTTACTACATATGAACACTTTTTACATTCTCTCGTGCAACTCGGCTGCTAGTCCTCCTTTCATGCAGAATCTTAAGGTCCTAGCTCATGTCCAAGGTACCGAAGCCAGCTAAAAAGTCAATAATCGATACCTAAAACTTGAATTGTTCTACTTCTTACTGGCTATTGCATCAACTTAGAAGCTTCATCTGTGTTCTACTATGTTGATTTTAGTGTCTCCGCATAAGGCAGCACGCGACATAGCTTTGCAGACGATAAGTACAACCGTTTCAGAGAGAAGAGCGGCCAATGTGACGATCTGGCTTTAAGTCGATTCGATAACAAATGACGAAACCGGACGGATTTCTCAGGGTTTTACTACATATGAACACTTTTCACATTATCCAGTGCAACTGGGCTGCTAGTCCTCCTTTCATGCAGAATCTTAAGGTCCTAGCTCATGTCCAAGGCACCAAAGCCAGCTAAAAAGTCAATAATCGATACCTAAATCTTGAATTTGACTACTTCTTACTGGCTATTACATCAACTTAGAAGCTTCATCTGTGTTCTACTATGGTGCTTTTCCTGTTACCGCCTACGGCAACACGCGACATAGCTTTGCAGACGATAAGTACAACCGTTTCAGAGAGAAGAGCGGCCAATGTGACGATCTGGCTTTAAGTCGATTCGATAACAAATGACGAAAACGGACGGATTTCTCAGGTTTTTACTACATATGAACACTTTTCACATTCCCCGTGCAACTCTGCTCCTAGTCCTCCTTTCATGCAGAATCTTAAGGTCCTAGCTCATGTCCAAGGCACCAAAGCCAGCTAAAAAGTCAATAACCGATACCTAAAACTTGAAATGTACTAGTTCTTACTGGCTATTACGTCTTCTTAGGAGCTTCATCTGTGTTCTACTATGGTGCTTTTAGTGTCTCCGAATACAGCAGTACGCGACATAGCTTTGCAGACGATAAGTACAACCGTTTCAGAGAGCAGAGCGGCCAATGTGACGAACTGGCTTTAAGTCGATTCGATAACAAATGACGAAGACGGACGGATTTCTCAGGTTTTTACTACATGTGAACACTTTTCACATTCTCCCGTGCAACTGGGCTGCTAGTCCTCCTTTTATGCAGAATCTTTAAGTCATAGCTCATGTCCAAGCAAAAGCCAGCAAAAAAGTCAATAATCGATTCGAAAAACTTGAATTGTACAACTTCTTACTGGCTATTACATCAACTTAGATGCTTCATCTGTGTTCTGGTATGGTGATTTTAGTGTCTCCACATACCGCTGCACGCGACATAGCTTTGCAGACGATATGTACAACCGTTTCAGGGAGAAGAGTGGCCAATGTGACGATCTGGCTTTAAGTCGATTCGATAACAAATGACGAAAACGGACGGATTTCTCAGGTTTTTACTACATATGAACACTTTTCACGTTCTCCCGTGCAACTCGGCTGCTAGTCCTCCTTTCATGCAGAATGTCAAGGTCCTAGCTCATGTCCAAGGCACCAAAGCCAGTTAAAAAGTCAATAATCGATATCTAAAACATGAATTGTTCTACTTCTTACTGGCTATTACATCAACTTAGAAGCTTCGTCTGTGTTCTACTATGGTGCTTTTAGTGTCTCCGCATACCGCAGCACGCGACAAGTCTTTGCAGACGATAAGTACAACCTTTTCAGAGAGAAGAGCGGCCAATGTGACGATCTGGTTTTAAGTCGATTCGATAACAAATGACGAAAACGGACGGATTTCTCAGGTTTTTACTACATATGAACACTTTTCACGTTCTCCCGTGCAACTGGGCTGCTAGTCCTCCTCTTATGAGGAATCTTAAAGTCCTGGCTCATGTCCAAGGCACGAAAGCCAGCTAAAAAGTCAATAATCGATACCTAAATCTTGAATAGGCCTACTTATTACTGGCTATTACATCAACTTAGAAGCTTCATCTGTGTTCTACTATGGTGCTTTTCCTGTTTCCGCTTACGGCAACACGCGACATAGCTTTGCAGACGATAAGCACAACCGTTTCAGAGAGAAGAGCGGCTAATGTGACGATCTGGCTTTATGTCGATTGGATAACAAATGACGAAAAAGGACGGATTTCTCAGGTTTTTACTACATATGAACACTTTTCACATTCTTCCGTGCAACTCGGCTGCTAGTCCTTTTTTCATGCAGAATCTTAAGGTCCTAGCTCTTGTCCAAGGCACCAAAGCCAGCTAAAAGGTCCATATTCAATACCTAAAACTTGAATTGTACTACTTCTTACTGGCTATTACATCAACTTAGAACCTTGATCTGTGTTCTACTATGGTGCTTTTAGTGTCTCAGCATACCGCAGCACGCGACATAGCTTTGCAGACGATAAGTACAACCGGTTCAGAGAGAAGAGCGGCCAATGTGACGATCTGGCTTTGTGTCGATTCGATAACAAATGACGAAAACGGACGGATTTCTAAGGTTTTTACTACATATGAACACTTTTCACATTCTCCCGTGCAAATCGGCTGCTAGTCCTCCTTTCATGCAGAATCTTGAGGACCTAGCTCATGTCCAAGGAACCGATGCCAGCTAAAAAGTCAATAATCGATACCTAAAACTTGAATTGTTCTACTTCTTACTGGCTATTGCATCAACTTAGAAGCTTCATCTGTGTTCTACTATGGTGATTTTAGTGTCTCCGCATACCGCAGCACGCGACATAGCTTTGCAGACGATAAGTACAACCGTTTCAGAGAGAACAGCGGCCAATGTGACGATGTGGCTTTAAGTCGATTCGATAACAAATGACGAAAACGGACGAATTTCTCAGGTTTTTACTACATCTGAACACTTTTCACATTCTCCCGTGCAACTCGGCTGCTAGTCCTCCTTTCATGCAGAATGTCAAGGTCCTAGCTCATGTCCAAGGCACCAAAGCCAGTTAAAAAGTCAATAATCGATATCTAAAACATGAATTGTACTACTTCTTACTGGCTATTACATCAACTTAGATGCTTCATCTGTGTTCTACTACGGTGCTTTTAGTTTCTCCGCATATCGCAGCACGCGACATAGTTTTGCAGTCGATAAGCACAACCGTTTCAGAGAGAAGAGCGGCCAATGTGACGATGTGGCTTTAAGTCGATTCGATAACAAATGACGAAAACGGACGGATTTCTCAGGTTTTTACTACATATGAACACTTTTCACATTCTCCCGTGCAACTCGGCTGATAGTCCTCCTTTCATGCGGAATCTTAAGGTCCTTGCTCATGTCCAAGGCACGAAAGCCAGGTAAAAAGTCAATAATCGCTACCTAAAACTTGAATTCTACTACTTCTTACTGGTTATTACATCAACTTAGATGCTTTATCTGTGTTCTACTATGGTGCTTTTAGTGTCTCCACATACCGCAGCACGCGACATAGCTTTACAGACGATAAGTACAACCGTTTCAGAGAGAAGAGTAGCCAATGTGTCGATTTGGCTTTAAGTCGATTCGATAACAAATGACGAAAACGGACGGATTTCTCAGGTTTTTACTACATATGAAAACTTTTCAGTCTCCCGTGCAACTCGGCTGCTAGTCCTTCTTTCATGCAGAATGTCAAGGTCCTAGCTCATGTCCAAGGCACCAAAGCCAGCTAAAAAGTCAATAATCGATACCTAAAACTTGAATTGTACTACTTCTTACTGGCTATTACATCAACTTAGAAGCTTCATCTGTGTTCTACTATGGTGCTTTTAGTGTCTCAGCATACCGCAGCACGCGACATAGCTTTGCAGACGATAAGTACACCCGTTTCAGAGAGAAGAGCGGCCAATGTGACGATCTGGCTTTAAGTCGATTCGATAACAAATGACGAAAACGGACGGATTTCTAAGGTTTTTACTACATATGAACACTTTTCACATTCTCCCGTGCAAATCGGCTGCTAGTCCTCCTTTCATGCAGAATCTTGAGGTCCTAGCTCATGTCCAAGGCACCAAAGCCAGCTAATAAGTCAATAATCGATACCTAAAACATGAATTGTTCTACTTCTTACTGGCTATTGCATCAACTTAGAAGCTTCATCTGTGTTCTACTATGGTGATTTTAGTGTCTCCGCATACCGCAGCACGCGACATAGCTTTGCAGACGATAAGTACTACCGTTTCAGAGAGAAGAACGGCCAATGTGACGATCTGGCTTTAAGTCGATTCGATAACAAATGACGAAAACGGACGGATTTCTCAGGTTTTTACTACATATGAACACTTTTCACATTCTCCCGTGCAACTCGGCTGATAGTCCTCCTTTCATGCAGAATCTTGAGGTCCTAGCTCATGTCCAAGGCACCGAAGCCAGCTAAAAAGTCAATAATCGATACCTAAAACTTGAATTGTTCTACTTCTTACTGGCTATTGCATCAACTTAGAAGCTTCATCTGTGTTCTACTATGGTGATTTTAGTGTCTCCGCATACCGCAGCACGCGACATAGCTTTGCAGACGATAAGTACAACCGTTTCAGAGAGAAGAGCGGCCAATGTGACGATCTGGCTTGAAGTCGATTCGATAACAAATGACGAAAACGGACGGATTTCTCAGGTTTTTACTACATATGAACACTTTTCACATTCTCCCGTGCAACTCGGCTGCTAGTCCTCCTTTCATGCAGAATCTTAAGGTCCTAGCTCATGTCCAAGGCACCAAAGCCAGCTAAAAAGTCAATAACCGATACCTAAAACTTGAAATGTACTACTTCTTACTGGCTATTACGTCATCTTAGGAGCTTCATCTGTGTTCTACTGTGGTGCTTTTAGTGTCTCCGAATACAGCAGTACGAGACATAGCTTTGCAGACGATAAGTACAACCGTTTCAGAGAGCAGAGCGGCCAATATGACGAACTGGCTTTAAGTCGATTCGATAACAAATGACGAAGACAGACGGATTTCTCTGGTTTTTACTACATATGAACACTTTTCACATTCTCCCGTGCAACGCGGCTGCTAGTCCTCCATTCATGCAGAATCTTAAGATCCTAGCTCATGTCCAAGGCACCAAAGCCAGCTAAAAGGTCAATATTCAATACCTAAAACTTGAATTGTACTACTTCTTACTGGCTATTACATCAACTAAGAAGCTTGATCTGTGTTCTACTATGGTGCTTTTAGTGTCTCAGCATACCGCAGCACGCGACATAGCTTTGCAGACGATAAGTACAACCGTTTCAGAGAGAAGAGCGGCCAATGTGACGATCTGGCTTTAAGTCGATTCGATAACAAATGACGAAAACGGACCGATTTCTCAGGTTTTTACTACATATGAACACTTTTCACATTCTCCCGTGCAACTCGGCTGCTAGTCCTCCTTTCATGCAGAATCTTAAGGTCCTAGCTCATGTCCAAGGCAAAAGCCAGCTAAAAGGTCAATAATCGAAACCTAAAACTTGAATTCTACTACTTCTTACTGGCTATTACATCAATTTAGATGCTTCATCTGTGTTATTCTATGGTTCTTTTAGTGTCTCAGCATAACGCAGTACGCGACATAGATTTGCAGACGATAAGTACAACCGTTTCAGAGAGAAGAGCGGCCAATGTGACGATCTGGCTTTAAGCCGATTCAATAACAAATGACGAAAACGGACGGATGTCTCAGGTTTTTACTACATGTGAACACTTTTCACATTCTCCCGTGCAACTAGGCTGCTAGTCCTCCTTTTATGCAGAATCTTTAAGTCATAGCTCATGTCCAAGGCACCAAAGCCAGCTAAAAAGTCAATAATCGATATCTAAAACTTGAATTGGACTACTTCTTAATGGCTATTACATCAACTTAGATGCTTCATCTGTGTTCTACTACGGTGCTTTTAGTTTCTCCGCATATCGCAGCACGCGACATAGTTTTGCAGTCGATAAGCACAACCGTTTCAGAGAGAAGAGCGGCCAATGTGACGATGTGGCTTTAAGTCGATTCGATAACAAATGACGAAAACGGACGGATTTCTCAGGTTTTTACTACATATGAACACTTTTCACATTCTCCCGTGCAACGCGGCTGATAGTCCTCCTTTCATGCGGAATCTTAAGGTCCTTGCTCATGTCCAAGGCACGAAAGCCAGGTAAAAAGTCAATAATCGCTACCTAAAACTTGAATTCTACTACTTCTTACTGGCTATTACATCAACTTAGATGCTTCATCTGTGTTCTACTATGGTGCTTTTAGTGTCTCCACATACCGCAGCACGCGACATAGCTTTGCAGACGATAAGTACAACCGTTTCAGAGAGAAGAGTAGCCAATGTGTCGATTTGGCTTTAAGTCGATTCGATAACAAATGACGAAAACGGACGGATTTCTCAGGTTTTTACTACATATGAAAACTTTTCAGTCTCCCGTGCAACTCGGCTGCTAGTCCTCCTTACATGCAGAATCTTAAAGTCCTGGCTCATGTCCAAGGCACGAAAGCCAGCTAAAAAGTCAATAATCGATACCTAAATCTTGAATTGGACTACTTATTACTGGCTATTACATCAACTTAGAAGCTTCATCTGTGTTCTACTATGGTGCTTTTCCTGTTTCCGCCTACGGCAACACGCGACATAGCTTTGCAGACGGTAAGCACAACCGTGTCAGAGAGAAGAGCGGCCAATGTGACGATCTGGCTTTATGCCGATTCGATAGCAAATGACGAAAAAGGACGGATTTCTCAGGTTATTACTACATATGAACACTTTTCACATTCTCCCGTGCAACTCGGCTGCTAGTTTTCCTTTCATGCAGAATCTTAAGGTCATAGCTCATGTCCAAGGCACCAAAGCCAGCTAAAAGGTCCATATTCAATACCTAAAACTTGAATTGTACTACTTCTTACTGGCTATTACATCAACTTAGAACCTTGATCTGTGTTCTACTATGGTGCTTTTAGTGTCTCAGCATACCGCAGCACGCGACATAGCTTTGCAGACGATAAGTACAACCGTTTCAGAGAGAAGAGCGGCCAATGTGACGATCTGGCTTTATGTCGATTCGATAACAAATGACGAAAACGGACGGATTTCTAAGGTTTTTACTACATATGAACACTTTTCACATTCTCCCGTGCAAATCGGCTGCTAGTCCTCCTTTCATGCAGAATCTTGAGGTCCTAGCTCATGTCCAAGGCACCAAAGCCAGCTAATAAGTCAATAATCGATACCTAAAACATGAATTGTTCTACTTCTTACTGGCTATTGCATCAACTTAGAAGCTTCATCTGTGTTCTACTATGGTGATTTTAGTGTCTCCGCATACCGCAGCACGCGACATAGCTTTGCAGACGATAAGTACAACCGTTTCAGAGAGAAGAACGGCCAATGTGACGATCTGGCTTTAAGTCGATTCGATAACAAATGACGAAAACGGACGGATTTCTCAGGTTTTTACTACATATGAACACTTTTCACATTCTCCCGTGCAACTGGGCTGCTAGTCCTCCTTTTATGCAGAATCTTAAGGTCCTAGCTCATGTCCAAGGCACCAAAGCCAGCTAAAAAGTCAATAATCGTTACCTAAATCTTGAATTGGACTACTTCTTACTGGCTATTGCATCAACGTAGAAGCTTCATCTGTGTTTTACTATGGTGCTTTTACTGTTTCCGCCTACGGCAACACGCGACATAGCTTTGCAGACGATAAGTACAACCGTTTCAGAGAGAAGAGCGGCCAATGTGACGATCTGGCTTTAAGTCGATTCGATAACAAATGACGAAAACGGACGGATTTCTCAGGTTTTTACTACATATGAACACTTTTCACATTCTCCCGTGCAACTCGGCTGCTAGTCCTCCTTTCATGCAGAATCTTAAGGTCCTAGCTCATGTCCAAGGCACCAAAGCCAGCTAAGAAGTCAATAACCGATACCTAAAACTTGAATTGTACTACTTCTTACTGGCTATTACATCATCTTAGGAGCTTCATCTGTGTTCTACTATGGTGCTTTTAGTGTCTCCGAATACCGCAGTACGCGACATAGCTTTGCAGACGATAAGTACAACCGTTTCAGAGAGCAGAGCGGCCAATGTGACGATCTGGCTTTAAGTCGATTCGATAACAAATGACGAAGACAGACGGATTTCACAGGTTTTTACTACATATGAACACATTTCACATTCTCCCGTGCAACGCGGCTGCTAGTCCTCCATTCATGCAGAATCTTAAGGTCCTAGCTCATGTCCAAGGCTCCAAAGCCAGCTAAAAGGTCAATATTCAATACCTAAAACTTGAATTGTACTACTTCTTACTGGCTATTACATCAACTTAGAAGCTTGATCTGTGTTCTACTATGGTGCTTTTAGTGTCTCAGCATAACGCAGTACGTGACATAGCTTTACAGACGATAAGTACAACCGTTTCAGAGAGAAGAGCGGCCAATGTGACGATCTGACTTTAAGTCGATTCAATAACAAATGACGAAAACGGACGGATGTCTCAGGTTTTTACTACATGTGAACACTTTTCACATTCTCCCTTGTAACTGGGCTGCTAGTCCTCCTTTTATGCAGAATCGTAAAGTCCTAGCTCATGTCCAAGGCAAAAGCCAGCTAAAAAGTCAATAATCGATTCCTAAAACTTGAATTGTACTACTTCTTACTGGCTATTACATCAACTTAGATGCTTCATCTGTGTTCTACTATGGTGATTTTAGTGTCTCCGCATACCGCAGCACGCGACATAGTTTTGCAGACGATCAGTACAACCGTCTCAGAGAGAAGAGCGGCCAATGTGACGATCTGGCTTTAAGTCGATTCGATAACAAATGACGAAAACGGACCGATTTCTCAGGTTTTTACTACATATGAACACTTTTCACATTCTCCCGGGCAACTCGGCTGCTAGTCCTCCTTTCATGCAGAATCATAAGGTCCTAGCTCATGTCCAAGGCACCAAAGCCAGCTAAAAGGTCAATAATCGATTCCTAAAACTTGAATTGTACTACTTCTTACTGGCTATTACATCAACTTAGATGCTTCATCTGTGTTCTACTATGTTTCTTTTAGTGTCTCAGCATACCGCAGTACGCGACATAGATTTGCAGACGATAAGTACAACCGTTTCAGAGAGAGGAGCGGCCAATGTGACGATCTGGCTTTAAGCCGATTCAATAACAAATGACGAAAACGGACGGATGTCTCAGGTTTTTACTACATGTGAACACTTTTCACATTCTCCCGTGCAACTGGGCTGCTCGTCCTCCTTTTTTGCAGAATCTTTAAGTCATAGCTCATGTCCAAGGCACCAAAGCCAGCTAAAAAGTCAATAATCGATATCTAAAACTTGAATTGGACTACTTCTTACTGGCTATTACATCAACTTAGAAGCTTCAGCTGTGTTCTACTACGGTGCTTTTAGTTTCTCCGCATATCGCAGCACGCGTCATAGTTTTGCAGTCGATAAGCACAACCGTTTCATAGAGAAGAGCGGCCAATGTGACGATGTGGCTTTAAGTCGATTCGATAACAAATGACGGAAACGGACGGATTTCTCAGGTTTATACCACATATGAACACTTTTCACATTCTCCCGTGCAACTCGGCTGATAGTCCTCCTTTCATGCAGAATCTTAAGGTCCTTGCTCATGTCCAAGGCACGAAAGCCAGGTAAAAAGTCAATAATCGATACCTAAAACTTGAATTCTACTACTTCTTACTGGCTATTACATCAACTCAGAAGCTTCATCTGTGTTCTACTATGGTGCTTTTAGTGTCTCCACATACCGCAGCACGCGACATAGCTTTGCAGACGATAAGTACAACCGTTTCAGAGAGAAGAGTAGCCAATGTGACGGTTTGGCTTTAAGTCGATTCTATAACAAATGACGAAAACGGGCGGATTTCTCAGGTTTTTACTACATATGAAAACTTTTCACAGTCTCCCGTGCAACTCGGCTGCTAGTCATTCTTTCATGCAGAATGTCAAGGTCCTAGCTCATGTCCAAGGCACCAAAGCCAGCTAAAAGGTCCATATTCAATACCTAAAACTTGAATTGTACTACTTCTTATTGGCTATTACATCAACTTAGAACCTTGATCTGTGTTCTATTATGGTGCTTTTAGTGTCTCAGCATACCGCAGCACGCGACATAGCTTTGCAGACGATAAGTACAACCGTTTCAGAGAGAAGAGCGGCCAATGTGACGATCTGGCTTTATGCCGATTCGATAACAAATGACGAAAACGGACGGATTTCTAAGGTTTTTACAACATATGAACACTTTTCACATTCTCCCGTGCAAATCGGCTGCTAGTCCTCCTTTCATGCAGAATCTTGAGGCCCTAGCTCATGTCCAAGGCACCAAAGCCAGCTAAAAAGTCAATAATCGATACCTAAAACTTGAATTGTTCTACTTCTTACTGGCTATTGCATCAACTTAGAAGCTTCATCTGTGTTCTAATATGGTGATTTTAGTGTCACGGCATACCGCAGCACGGGACATAGCTTTTCAGACGATAAGTACAACCGTTTCAGAGAGAAGAGCGGCCAATGTGACGATCTGGCTTTAAGTCGATTCGATAACAAATGACGAAAACGGACGGATTTCTCAGGTTTTTACTACATATGAACACTTTTCACATTCTCCCGTGCAACTGGGCTGCTAGTCCTCCTTTTATGCAGAATCTTAAAGTCCTAGCTCATGTCCAAGGCACCAAAGCCAGCTAAAAAGTCAATAATCGATACCTAAATCTTGAATTGGATTACTTCTTACTGGCTATTACATCAACGTAGAAGCTTCATCTGTGTTCTACAATGGTGCTTTTACTGTTTCCGCCTACGGCAACACGCGACATAGCTTTGCAGACGATAAGTACAACCGTTTCAGAGAGAAGAGCGGCCAATGTGACGATCTGGCTTTATGTCGATTCGATAGCAAATGACGACAAAGGACGGATTTCTCAGGTTATTACTACATATGAACACTTTTCACATTCTCCCGTGCAACTCGGCTGCTAGTCTTCCTTTCATGCAGAATCTTAAGGTCCTAGCTCATGTCCAAGGCACCAAAGCCAGCTAAAAGGTCCATATTCAATACCTAAAACTTGAATTGTACTACTTCTTACTGGGTATTACATCAACTTAGAAGCTTCATCTGTGTTTTACTAAGGTGCTTTTAGTGTCTCCGCATACCGCAGCACGCGACATAGCTTTGCAGACGATAAGTACAACCGTTTCAGAGAGAAGAGCGGCCAATGTGACGATCTGGCTTTAAGTCGATTCGATAACAAATGACGAAAACGGACGGATTTCTCAGGTTTTTACTACATATGAACACTTTTCACATTCTCCCGTGCAACTCGGCTGCTAGTCCTCCTTCATGCAAAATCTTAAGTTCCTAGCTCGTGTCCAAGGCACCAAAGAAGGGTAAATAGTCAATATCCGATACCTAAAACTTGAATTGTACTACTTCTTACTGGCTATTACATCAACTTAGAAGCATCATCTGTGATCAACTATGGTGCTTTTAGTGTCTCCGCATACCGCAGCACGCGACATAGCTTTGCAGACGATAAGTACAACCGTTTCAGAGAGAAGAGCTGCCAATGTGACGATCTGGCTTTAAGTCGATTGAATAACAAATGACGAAAACTGACTGATGTCTCAGGTTTTTACTACATATGAACACTTTTCACATTCTCCCGTGCAACTCGGCTGCTAGTCCACCTTTCATGCAGAATCATAACGTCCTAGCTCATGTCCAAGGTACCGAAGCCAGCTAAAAAGTCAATAAATGATACCTAAAACTTGAATTGTTCTACTTCTTACTGGCTATTGCATCAACTTAGAAGCTTCATCTGAGTTCTATTATGGTGATTTTAGTATCTCCGCATACCGCAGCACGCGACATAGCTTTGCAGACGATAAGTACAACCGTTTCAGAGAGAAGAGCGGCCAATGTGACGATCTGGCTTTAAGTCGATTGATAACAAATGACAAAAACGGACGGATGTCTCAGGTTCTTACTACATGTGAACACTTTTGACATTCTCCTGTGCAACTGGGCTGCTAGTCCTCCTTTTATGCAGAATCTTAAAGTTCTAGCTCATTTCCAAGGTACCAAAGCCAGCTAAAAAGTCAATAATCGATACCTAAAACTTGAATTGGACTACTTCTTACTGGCTATTACATCAACTTAGAAGCTTCATCTGTGTTCTACTACGATGCTTTTAGTTTCTCCGCATACCGCAGCACGCGACATAGTTTTGCAGACGATAAGCACAACCGTTTCAGAGAGAAGAGCGGCCAATGTGACGATCTGGCTTTAAGTCGGTTCGATAACAAATGACGAAAAAGGACGGATTTCTCAGGTTTTTACTACATATGAACACTTTTCTCATTCTCCCGTGCAACTCGGCTGCTAGTCCTCCTTTCAGTCAGAATCTCAAGGTCGTAGCTCATGTCCAAGGCACCAAAGCCAGCTAAAAGTTCCATATTCATTACCTAAAACTTGAATTGTGCTACTTCTTACTGCCTATTACATCAACTTAGAAGCTTGATCTGTGTTCTACTATGGGGCTTTTAGTGTCTTAGCATACCACAGCACGCGACATAGGTTTGCAGACGATAAGTACAACCGTTTCAGAGAGAAGAGCGGCCAATGTGACGATCTTTCTTCAAGTCGATTCGATAACAAATGACGAAAACGGACTGATTTCTCATGATTTTACTACATTTGAACACTTTTCACATTCTCCCGTGCAACTCGGCTGCTAGTCCTCCTTTCATGCAGAATCTTAAGGTCCTAGCTCATGTCCAAGGCACCAAAGCCAGCTAATAAGTCAATAATCGATTCCTAAAACTTGAATTGTACTACTTCTTACTGGCTATTACATCAACTTAGATGCTTCATCTGTGTTCTACTATAGTGATTTTAGTGTCTCCACATGCCGCTGCACGCGACATATCTTTGCAGACGATATGTACAACCGTTTCACAGAGAAGAGCGGCTTATGTGACCATCTGGCTTTAAGTCGATTCGATAACAAATGACGAAAACGGACGGATTTCTCAGGTTTTTACTACATATGAACACTTTTCACGTTCTCCCGTGCAACTCGGCTGCTAGTCCTCCTTTCATGCAGAATGTCAAGGTCTTATCTCATGTCCAAGGCACCAAAGCCAGTTAAAAAGTCAATAATCGATACGTAGATCTTGAATTGGACTACATCTTACGGGCTATTACGTCAACATAGAAGCTTCGTCTGTGTTCTACTATGGTGCTTTTAGTGTCTCCGCATACCGCAGCATGCGACATAGCTTTGCAGACGATGAGTGCAACCTTTTCAGAGAGAAGTGCGGCCAATGTGACGATCTGGTTTTAGGTCGATTCGATAACAAATGACGAAAACGGACGGATTTCTCAGGTTTTTACTACATATGAACACTTTTCACATTCTCCCGTGCAACTCGGCTGCTAGTCCTCCTTTCTCGCAGAATCTTAAGGTCCTAGCTCATGTCCAAGGCACCAAAGCCAGTTAAAAGTTTCATATTCAATATCTAAAACTTGAATTGTACTACTTCTTACTGGGTATTACATCAACTTAGAAGCTTCATCTGTGTTTTACTAAGGTGCTTTTAGTGTCTCCGCATACCGCACAACGCGACATAGCTTTGCAGACAATAAGTACAACCGTTTCAGTGAGAAGAGCGGCCAATGTGACGATCTGGCTTTAAGTCGATTCGATAACAAATGACGAAAACGGTCGGATTTCTCAGGTTTTTACTACATATGAACACTTTTCACATTCTCCCGTGCAACTCCGCCGCTAGTCCTCCTTTCATGCAGAATCTTAAGGTCCTAGCTCATGTCCAAGGCACCAAAGCCAGCTTAAAAGTCAATAATCGATTCCTAAAACTTGAATTGTATTACTTCTTACTGGCTATTACATCAACTTAGATGCTTCATCTGTGTTCTACTATGGTGATTTTAGTGTCTCCACATACCGTTGCACGCGACATAGCTTTGCAGACGATATGTACAACCGTTTCAGAGAGAAGAGCGGCCAAAGTGACGATCTGGCTTTAAGTCGATTCGATAACTAATGACGAAAACGGACGGATTTCTCAGGTTTTTACTACATATGAACACTTTTCACATTCTCACATGCAACTCGGCTGCTAGTCCTCCTTTCATGCAGAATCTTAAGGTCCTAGCTCATGTCCAAGGCACCAAAGCCAGCTAAAAAGTCAATAATCGATACCTAAAACCTGAATTGTTCTACTTCTTACTGGCTATTACATCAACTTAGAAGCTTCATCTGTGTTCTACTATGGTGATTTTAGTGTCTCCGTATACCGCAGCACGCGACCCAGCTTTGCAGACGATAAGTACAACCGTTTCAGAGAGAAGAGCGGCCAATGTGACGATCTGTCTTTAAGTCGATTCGATAACAAATGACGAAAACGGACGGATTTCTCAGGTTTTTACTACATATGAACACTTTTCACATTCTCCCGTGCAACTCTGCTGCTAGTCCTCCTTTTATGCAGAATCTTAAAGTCCTAGCTCATGTCCAAGGCACCAAAGCCAGCTAAAAAGTCAATAATCGATACCTAAATCTTGAATTGGACTACTTCTTACTGGCTATTACATCAACTTAGAAGCTTCATCTGTGTTCTACTATGGTGCTTTTCCTGTTTCCGCCTACGGCAACACGCGACATAGCTTTGCAGACGATAAGCACAACCGTTTCAGAGAGAAGAGCGGCCTATGTGACGATCTGGCTTTAAGTCGATTCGATAACAAATGACGAGAACGGACGGATTTCTCAGGTTTTTACTACATATGAACAATTTTCACATTCTCCCGTGGAACTCGGCTGCTAGTCCACCTTTCATGCAGAATCTTAAGCTCCTAGCTCATGTCCAATGCACCAAAGCTAGCTAAAAAGTCAATAATCGATACCTAAAACTTGAATTGTACTTCTTCTTACTGGCTATTACATCATCTTAGAAGCTTCATCTGTGTTCAACTATCGTGCTTTTAGTGTCTCCGAATACCGCAGTACGCGACATAGCTTTGCAGACGATAAGTACAACCGTTTCAGAGAGAAGAGCGGCCAATGTGACGATCTGGCTTTAAGTCGATTCGATAACAAATGACGAAAACGGACGGATTTCTCAGGTTTTTACTACATATGAACACTTTTCACATTCTCCCGTTCAACTGGGCTGCTAGTCATCCTTTTATGCAGAATCTTTAAGTCCTAGCTCATGTCGAAGGCACGAAAGCCAGCTAAAAAGTGAATTATCGATACCTAAATCTTGAATTGGACTACTTCTTACTGGCTATTACATCAACTTAGAAGCTTCGTCTGTGTTCTACTATGGTGCATTTCCTGTTTCCGCCTACGGCAACACGCGACATAGCTTTGCAGACGATAAGCACAACCGTTTCAGAGAGAAGAGCGGCCAATGTGACGATCTGGCTTTAAGTCGATTCTATAACAAATGACGAAAAAGGACGGATTTCTCAAGTTATTACTACATATGAACACTTTTCACATTCTCCCGTGCAACTCGGCTGCTAGTCCTCCTTTCATGCAGAATCTTAAGGTAACAGCTCATGTCCAAGACACCAAAGCCAGCTAAAAAGTCAATAATCGATACCTAAATCTTGAATTGTACTACTTCTTACTGGATATTACATCAACTTAGAA
Organism: Schistocerca gregaria; assembly: GCF_023897955.1. Classification (NCBI taxonomy): domain Eukaryota; kingdom Metazoa; phylum Arthropoda; class Insecta; order Orthoptera; family Acrididae; genus Schistocerca; species Schistocerca gregaria. The sequence continues at coordinate 6,473,834 of NW_026061811.1, read as the reverse complement.
GCTACATCTGTGTTCTACTGTGGTGCTTTTAGTGTCTCCGAATACCGCAGTACGCGAAATAGCTTTGCAGACGATAAGTACAACCGTTTCAGAGAGAAGAGCGGCCAATGTGAAGATCTGGCTTTACATCGATTCAATAACAAATGACGAAAACGGACGGATGTCTCAGGTTTTTACTACATATGAACACTTTTCACATTCTCCCGTGCAACTCGGCTGCTAGCCCTCCTTTCATGCAGAATCTTAAGGTCCTAGCTCATGTCCAAGGCACCAAAGCCAGCTAAAAGATCAATATTCAATACCTATAACTTGAATTGTACTACCTCTTACTGGCTATTACATCAACTTAGAAGCTTCATCTGTGTTCTACTATGGTGCTTGTAGTGTCTCAGCATACCGCAGCACGCGACAGAGCTTTGCAGACGATAAGTACAACCGTTTCTGAGAGAAGAGCGGCCAATGTGTCGATATGGCTTTAAGTCGATGCGATAACAAATGACGAAAACGGACGGATTTCTCAGGTTTTTACTACATATGAACACTTTTCACATTCTCCCGTTCAACTCGGCTGCTAGTCCTCCTTTCATGCAGAATCTTAAGGTGCTAGCTTATGTCCAAGGCACCAAAGCCAGCTAAAAAGCCAATAATCGATACTTGAATTGTACTACTTCTTACTGGCTATTACATCAACTTAGAAGCTTGATCTGTATTCTACTATTGTGCTTTTAGTGTTTCAGCATATCGCAGCACGCGACATAGCTTTGCAGACGATAAGTACAACCGTTTCAGAGAGAAGAGCGGCCAATGTGACGATGTGGCTTTAAGTCGATTCGATAACAAATGACGAAAACGGACGTATTTCTCTGGTTTTTACTACATATGAACACTTTTCACATTATCCCGTGCAACTCGGCTGCTAGTCCTCCTTTCATGCAGAATATTAAGGTCCTAGCTCATGTCCAAGGCACCAAAACCAGCTAAAAAGTCAACAATCAATACCTAAAACTTGAATTGTACTACTTCTTACTGGCTATTACATCAACTTAGAAGCTTCATCTGTGTTCTACTACGGTGCTTTTAGTTTCTCCGCATACCGCAGCACGCGACATAGTTTTGCAGACGATAAGTACAACCGTTTCAGAGAGAAGAGCGGCCAATGTGACGATGTGGCTTTAAGTCGATTCGATAACAAATGACGAAAACGGACGGATGTCTCATTTTTTTACTACATATGAACATTTTTCACATTCTCCCGTGCAACTCGGCTGCTAGTCCTCCTTTCATGCAGAATCTTAAGGTCCTAGCTCATGTCCAAGGACCCAAAGCCAGCTAAAAGGTCAATATTCAATACCTAAAACTTGAATTGTACTACTTCTTACTGTCAATAATCGATACCTAAAACTTGTATTGTACTACTTCTTACTGGATATTACATCAACTTAGAAGCTACATCTGTGTTCTACTGTGGTGCTTTTAGTGTTTCAGCATATCGCAGCACGCGACATAGCTTTGCAGACGATAAGTACAACCGTTTCAGAAAGAAGAGCGGCCAATGTGACGATCTGGCTTTAAGTCGATTCGATAACAAATGACGAAAACGGACGGATTTAACAGGTTTTTACTACACTTGAACAGTTTTCACATTCTTCCGTGCAACTCGGCTGCTAGTCCTCCTTTCATGCAGAATCTTAAGGTAACAGCTCATGTCCAAGGCACCAAAGCCAGCTAAAAAGTCAATAATCGATACCTAAATCTTGAATTGTACTACTTCTTACTGGATATTACATCAACTTAGAAGCTACATCTGTGTTCTACTGTGGTGCTTTTAGTGTCTCCGAATACCGCAGTACGCGAAATAGCTTTGCAGACGATAAGTACAACCGTTTCAGAGAGAAGAGCGGCCAATGTGACGATCTGGCTTTACATCGATTCAATAACAAATGACGAAAACGGACGGATGTTTCAGGTTTTTACTACATATGAACACTTTTCACATTCTCCCGTGCAACTCGGCTGCTAGTCCTCCATTCATGCAGAATATTAAGGTCCTAGCTCATGCCCAAGGCACCAAAACCAGCTGAAAAGTCAACTATCAATACCTAAAACTAGAATTGTACTACTTCTTACTGGCTATTACATCAACTTAGAAGCTTCATCTGTGTTCTACTACGGTGCTTTTAGTTTCTCCGCATACCGCAGCACGCGACATAGTTTTGCAGACGATAAGTACAACCGTTTCAGAGAGAAGAGCGGCCAATGTGACGATGTGGCTTTAAGTCGATTCGATAACAAATGACGAAAACGGACGGATGTCTCATTTTTTTACTACATATGAACATTTTTCACATTCTCCCGTGCAACTCGGCTGCTAGTCCTCCTTTCATGCAGAATCTTAAGGTCCTAGCTCATGTCCAAGGCACCAAAGCCAGCTAAAAGGTCAATATTCAATACCTAAAACTTGAATTGTACTACTTCTTACTGTCAATAATCGATACCTGAAACTTGTATTGTACTACTTCTTACTGGATATTACATCAACTTAGAAGCTACATCTGTGTTCTACTGTGGTGCTTTTAGTGTCTCCGAATACCGCAGTATGCGACATAGCTTTGCAGACGATAAGTACAACCGTTTCAGAGAGAAGAGCGGCCAATGTGACGATCTGGCTTTACATCGATTCAATAACAAATGACGAAAACGGACGGATGTCTCAGGTTTTTACTACATATGAACACTTTTCACATTCTCCCGTGCAACTCGGCTGCTAGCCCTCCTTTCATGCAGAATCTTAAGGTCCTAGCTCATGTCCAAGGCACCAAAGCCAGCTAAAAGGTCAATATTCAATACCTATAACTTGAATTGTACTACCTCTTACTGGCTATTACATCAACTTAGAAGCTTCATCTGTGTTCTACTATGGTGCTTGTAGTGTCTCAGCATACCGCAGCACGCAACAGAGCTTTGCAGACGATAAGTACAACCGTTTCAGAGGGAAGAGCGGCCAATGTGTCGATATGGCTTTAAGTCGATGCGATAACAAATGACGAAAACGGACGGATTTCTCAGGTTTTTACTACATATGAACACTTTTCACATTCTCCCGTGCAACTCGGCTGCTAGTCCTCCTTTCATGCAGAATCTTAAGGTCCTAGCTCATGTCCAAGGCACCAAAGCCAGCTAAAAAGCCAATAATCGATACTTGAATTGTACTACTTCTTACTGGCTATTACATCAACTTAGAAGCTTGATCTGTATTCTACTATTGTGCTTTTAGTGTTTCAGCATATCGCAGCACGCGACATATCTTTGCAGACGATAAGTACAACCGTTTCAGAGAGAAGAGCGGCCAATGTGACGATCTGGCTATAAGTCGATTCGATAACAAATGACGAAAACGGACGTATTTCTCTGGTTTTTACTACATATGAACACTTTTCACATTCTCCCGTTAACTCGGCTGCTAGTCCTCCTTTCATGCAGAATATTAAGGTCCTAGCTCATGTCCAAGGCACCAAAACCAGCTAAAAAGTCAACAATCAATACCTAAAACTTGAATTGTACTACTTCTTACTGGCTATTACATCAACTTAGAAGCTTCATCTGTGTTCTACTACGGTGCTTTTAGTTTCTCCGCATACCGCAGCACGCGACATAGTTTTGCAGACGATAAGTACAACCGTTTCAGAGAGAAGAGCGGCCAATGTGACGATGTCTTTAAGTCGATTCGATAACAAATGACGAAAACGGACGGATGTCTGAGGTTTTTACTACATATGAACACTTTTCACATTCTCCCGTGCAACTCGGCTGCTAGTCCTCCTTTCATGCAGAATCTTAAGGTCCTAGCTCATGTCCAACGACCCAAAGCCAGCTAAAAGGTCAATATTCAATACCTAAAACTTGAATTGTACTACTTCTTACTGTCAATAATCGATACCTAAAACTTGTATTGTACTACTTCTTACTGGATATTACATCAACTTAGAAGCTACATCTGTGTTCTACTGTGGTGCTTTTGGTGTTTCAGCATATCGCAGCACGCGACATAGCTTTGCAGACGATAAGTACAACCGTTTCAGAGAGAAGGGCGGCCAATGTGACGATCTGGCTTTAAGTCGATTCGATAACAAATGACGAAAACGGACGGATTTCTCAGGTTTTTACTACACTTGAACAGTTTTCACATTCTCCCGTGCAACTCGGCTGCTAGTCCTCCTTTCATGCAGAATCTTAAGGTAACAGCTCATGTCCAAGGCACCAAAGCAAGCTAAAAAGTCAATAATCGATACCTAAATCTTGAATTGTACTACTTCTTACTGGATATTACATCAACTTAGAAGCTACATCTGTGTTCTACTGTGGTGCTTTTAGTGTCTCCGAATACCGCAGTACGCGAAATAGCTTTGCAGACGATAAGTACAACCGTTTCAGAGAGAAGAGCGGCCAATGTGACGATCTGGCTTTACATCGATTCAATAACAAATGACGAAAACGGACGGATGTCTGAGGTTTTTACTACATATGAACACTTTTCACATTCTCCCGTGCAACTCGGTTGCTAGCCCTCCTTTCATGCAGAATCTTAAGGTCCTAGCTCATGTCCAAGGCACCAAAGCCAGCTAAAAGATCAATATTCAATACCTATAACTTGAATTGTACTACCTCTTACTGGCTATTACATCAACTTAGAAGCTTCATCTGTGTTCTACTATGGTGCTTGTAGTGTCTCAGCATACCGCAGCACGCGACAGAGCTTTGCAGACGATAAGTACAACCGTTTCAGAGAGAAGAGCGGCCAATGTGTCGATATGGCTTTAAGTCGATGCGATAACAAATGACGAAAACGGACGGATTTCTCAGGTTTTTACTACATATGAACACTTTTCACATTCTCCCGTTCAACTCGGCTGCTAGTCCTCCTTTCATGCAGAATCTTAAGGTCCTAGCTCATGTCCAAGGCACCAAAGCCAGCTAAAAACCAATAATCGATACTTGAATTGAACTACTTCTTACTGGCTATTACATCAACATAGAAGCTTGATCTGTATTCTACTATTGTGCTTTTAGTGTTTCAGCATATCGCAGCACGCGACATAGCTTTGCAGACGATAAGTACAACCGTTTCAGAGAGAAGAGCGGCCAATGTGATGATGTGGCTTTAAGTCGATTCGATAACAAATGACGAAAACGGACGTATTTCTCTGGTTTTTACTACATATGAACACTTTTCACATTCTCCCGTGCAACTCGGCTGCTAGTCCTCCATTCATGCAGAATATTAAGGTCCTAGCTCATGCCCAAGGCACCAAAACCAGCTAAAAAGTCAACAATCAATACCTAAAACTAGAATTGTACTACTTCTTACTGGCTATTACATCAACTTAGAAGCTTCATCTGTGTTCTACTACGGTGCTTTTAGTTTCTCCGCATACCGCAGCACGCGACATAGTTTTGCAGACGATAAGTACAACCGTTTCAAAGAGAAGAGCGGCCAATGTGACGATGTGGCTTTAAGTCGATTCGATAACAAATGACGAAAACGGACGGATGTCTCATTTTTTTACTACATATGAACATTTTTCACATTCTCCCGTGCAACTCGGCTGCTAGTCCTCCTTTCATGCAGAATCTTAAGGTCCTAGCTCATGTCCAAGGCACCAAAGCCAGCTAAAAGGTCAATATTCAATACCTAAAACTTGAATTGTACTACTTCTTACTGTCAATAATCGATACCTAAAACTTGTATTGTACTACTTCTTACTGGATATTACATCAACTTAGAAGCTACATCTGTGTTCTACTGTGGTGCTTTTAGTGTCTCCGAATACCGCAGTACGCGACATAGCTTTGCAGACGATAAGTACAACCGTTTCAGAGAGAAGAGCGGCCAATGTGACGATCTGGCTTTACATCGATTCAATAACAAATGACGAAAACGGACGGATGTCTCAGGTTTTTACTACATATGAACACTTTTCACATTCTCCCGTGCAACTCGGCTGCTAGCCCTCCTTTCATGCAGAATCTTAAGGTCCTAGCTAATGTCGAAGGCACCAAAGCCAGCTAAAAGATCAATATTCAATACCTATAACTTGAATTGTACTACCTCTTACTGGCTATTACATCAACTTAGAAGCTTCATCTGTGTTCTACTATGGTGCTTGTAGTGTCTCAGCATACCGCAGCACGCGACAGAGCTTTGCAGACGATAAGTACAACCGTTTCAGAGAGAAGAGCGGCCAATGTGTCGATATGGCTTTAAGTCGATGCGATAACAAATGACGAAAACGGACGGATTTCTCAGGTTTTTACTACATATGAACACTTTTCACATTCTCCCGTTCAACTCGGCTGCTAGTCCTCCTTTCATGCAGAATCTTAAGGTCCTAGCTCATGTCCAAGGCACCAAAGCCAGCTAAAAAGCCAATAATCGATACTTGAATTGAACTACTTCTTACTGGCTATTACATCAACATAGAAACTTGATCTGTATTCTACTATTGTGCTTTTAGTGTTTCAGCATATCGCAGCACGCGACATAGCTTTGCAGACGATAAGTACAACCGTTTCAGAGAGAAGAGCGGCCAATGTGACGATGTGGCTTTAAGTCGATTCGATAACAAATGACGAAAACGGACGTATTTCTCTGGTTTTTACTACATATGAACACTTTTCACATTCTCCCGTGCAACTCGGCTGCTAGCCCTCCTTTCATGCAGAATCTTAAGGTCCTAGCTCATGTCCAAGGCACCAAAGCCAGCTAAAAGGTCAATATTCAATACCTATAACTTGAATTGTACTACCTCTTACTGGCTATTACATCAACTTAGAAGCTTCATCTGTGTTCTACTATGGTGCTTGTAGTGTCTCAGCATACCGCAGCACGCGACAGAGCTTTGCAGACGATAAGTACAACCGTTTCAGAGGGAAGAGCGGCCAATGTGTCGATAAGGCTTTAAGTGGATGCGATAACAAATGACGAAAACGGACGGATTTCTCAGGTTTTTACTACATATGAACACTTTTCACATTCTCCCGTGCAACTCGGCTGCTAGTCCTCCTTTCATGCAGAATCTTAAGGTCCTAGCTCATGTCCAAGGCACCAAAGCCAGCTAAAATTCAATAATCGATACCTAAAACTTGAATTGGACTACTTCTTACTGGCTATTACATCAACTTAGAAGCTTCATCTGTGTTCTATTATGGTGCTTTTCCTGTTTCCTCCTACGGCAACACGCGACATAGCTTTGCAGACGATAAGTACAACCATTTCAGAGAGAAGATCGGCCAATATGACGATCTGGCTTTAAGTCGATTCGATAACAAATGACGAAAACGGACGGATTTCTCAGGTTTTTACTACATATGAACACTTTTCACATTCTCTAGTGCAACTCGGCTGCTAGTCCTCCTTTCATGCAGAATCTTAAGGTCCTAGCACATGTCCAAGGCACCACAGCCAGCTAAAAAGCCAATAATCGATACTTGAATTGTACTACTTCTTACTGGCTATTACATCAACTTAGAAGCTTGATCTGTATTCTACTATTGTGCTTTTAGTGTTTCAGCATATCGCAGCACGCGACATAGCTTTGCAGACGATAAGTACAACCGTTTCAGAGAGAAGAGCGGCCAATGTGACGATCTGGCTATAAGTCGATTCGATAACAAATGACGAAAACGGACGTATGTCCCTGGTTTTTACTACATATGAACACTTTTCACATTCTCCCGTTAACTCGGCTGCTAGTCCTCCTTTCATGCAGAATATTAAGGTCCTAGCTCATGTCCAAGGCACCAAAACCAGCTAAAAAGTCAACAATCAATACCTAAAACTTGAATTGTACTACTTCTTACTGGCTATTACATCAACTTAGAAGCTTCATCTGTGTTCTACTACGGTGCTTTTAGTTTCTCCGCATACCGCAGCACGCGACATAGTTTTGCAGACGATAAGTACAACCGTTTCAGAGAGAAGAGCGGCCAATGTGACGATGTGGCTTTAAGTCGATTCGATAACAAATGACGAAAACGGACGGATGTCTCATTCTTTTACTACATATGAACATTTTTCACATTCTCCCGTGCAACTCGGCTGCTAGTCCTCCTTTCATGCAGAATCTTAAGGTCCTAGCTCATGTCCAAGGCACCAAAGCCAGCTAAAAGGTCAATATTCAATACCTAAAACTTGAATTGTACTACATCTTACTGGCTATTACATCAACTTAGAAGCTTGATCTGTATTCTACTGTTGTGCTTTTAGTGTTTCAGCATATCGCAGCACGCGACATAGCTTTGCAGACGATAAGTACAACCGTTTCAGAGAGAAGAGCGGCCAATGTGACGATCTGGCTTTAAGTCGATTCGATAACAAATGACGAAAACGGACGGATTTCTCAGGTTTTTACTACACTTGAACAGTTTTCACATTCTCCCGTGCAACTCGGCTGCTAGTCCTCCTTTCATGCAGAATCTTAAGGTAACAGCTCATGTCCAAGGCACCAAAGCCAGCTAAAAAGTCAATAATCGATACCTAAAACTTGTATTGTACTACTTCTTACTGGATATTACATCAACTTAGAAGCTACATCTGTGTTCTACTGTGGTGCTTTTAGTGTCTCCGAATACCGCAGTACGCGAAATAGCTTTGCAGACGATAAGTACAACCGTTTCAGAGAGAAGAGCGGCCAATGTGACGATCTGGCTTTACATCGATTCAATAACAAATGACGAAAACGGACGGATGTCTCAGGTTTTTACTACATATGAACACTTTTCACATTCTCCCGTGCAACTCGGCTGCTAGCCCTCCTTTCATGCAGAATCTTAAGGTCCTAGCTCATGTCCAAGGCACCAAAGCCAGCTAAAAGATCAATATTCAATACCTATAACTTGAATTGTACTACCTCTTACTGGCTATTACATCAACTTAGGAGCTTCATCTGTGTTCTACTATGGTGCTTGTAGTGTCTCAGCATACCGCAGCACGCGACAGAGCTTTGCAGACGATAAGTACAACCGTTTCAGAGAGAAGAGCGGCCAATGTGTCGATATGGCTTTAAGTCGATGCGATAACAAATGACGAAAACGGACGGATTTCTCAGGTTTTTACTACATAAAACACTTTTCACATTCTCCCGTTCAACTCGGCTGCTAGTCCTCCTTTCATGCAGAATCTTAAGGTCCTAGCTCATGTCCAAGGCACCAAAGCCAGCTAAAAAGCCAATAATCGATACTTGAATTGTACTACTTCTTACTGGCTATTACATCAACTTAGAAGCTTGATCTGTATTCTACTATTGTGCTTTTAGTGTTTCAGCATATCGCAGCACGCGACATAGCTTTGCAGACGATAAGTACAACCGTTTCAGAGAGAAGAGCGGCCAATGTGACGATGTGGCTTTAAGTCGATTCGATAACAAATGACGAAAACGGACGTATTTCTCTGGTTTTTACTACATATGAACACTTTTCACATTCTCCCGTGCAACTCGGCTGCTAGTCCTCCTTTCATGCAGAATATTAAGGTCCTAGCTCATGTCCAAGGCACCAAAACCAGCTAAAAACTCAACAATCAATACCTAAAACTTGAATTGTACTACTTCTTACTGGCTATTACATCAACTTAGAAGCTTCATCTGTGTTCTACTACGGTGCTTTTAGTTTCTCCGCATACCGCAGCACGCGACATAGTTTTGCAGACGATAAGTACAACCGTTTCAGAGAGAAGAGCGGCCAATGTGACGATGTGGCTTTAAGTCGATTCGATAAGAAATGACGAAAACGGACGTATGTCTCATTTTTTTACTACATATGAACATTTTTCACATTCTCCCGTGCAACTCGGCTGCTAGTCCTCCTTTCATGCAGAAACTTAAGGTCCTAGCTCATGTCCAAGGACCCAAAGCCAGCTAAAAGGTCAATATTCAATACCTACAACTTGAATTGTACTACTTCTTACTGTCAATAATCGATATCTAAAACTTGTATTGTACTACTTCTTACTGGATATTACATCAACTTAGAAGCTACATCTGTGTTCTACTGTGGTGCTTTTAGTGTTTCAGCATATCGCAGCACGCGACATAGCTTTGCAGACGATAAGTACAACCGTTTCAGAGAGAAGAGCGGCCAATGTGACGATCTGGCTTTAAGTCGATTCGATAACAAATGACGAAAACGGACGGATTTCTCAGGTTTTTACTACACTTGAACAGTTTTCACATTCTCCAGTGCAACTCGGCTGCTAGTCCTCCTTTCATGCAGAATCATAAGGTAACAGCTCATGTCCAAGGCACCAAAGCCAGGTAAAAAGTCAATAATCGATACCTAAATTTTGAATTGTACTACTTCTTACTGGATATTACATCAACTTAGAAGCTACATCTGTGTTCTACTGTGGTGCTTTTAGTGTCTCCGAATACCGCAGTACGCGAAATAGCTTTGCAGACGATAAGTACAACCGTTTCAGAGAGAAGAGCGGCCAATGTGACGATCTGGCTTTACATCGATTCAATAACAAATGACGAAAACGGACGGATGTCTCAGGTTTTTACTACATATGAACACTTTTCACATTCTCCCGTGCAACTCGGCTGCTAGCCCTCCTTTCATGCAGAATCTTAAGGTCCTAGCCCATGTCCAAGGCACCAAAGCCAGCTAAAAGATCAATATTCAATACCTATAACTTGAATTGTACTACCTCTTACTGGCTATTACATCAACTTAGAAGCTTCATCTGTGTTCTACTATGGTGCTTGTAGTGTCTCAGCATACCGCAGCACGCGACAGAGCTTTGCAGACGATAAGTACAACCGTTTCAGAGGGAAGAGCGGCCAATGTGTCGATATGGCTTTAAGTCGATGCGATAACAAATGACGAAAACGGACGGATGTCTCAGGTTTTTACTACATATGAACACTTTTCACATTCTCCCGTGCAACTCGGCTGCTAGTCCTCCTTTCATGCAGAATCTTAAGGTCCTAGCTCATGTCCAAGGCACCAAAGCCAGCTAAAATTCAATAATCGATACCTAAAACTTGAATTGGACTACTTCTTACTGGCTATTACATCAACTTAGAAGCTTCATCTGTGTTCTATTATGGTGCTTTTCCTGTTTCCGCCTACGGCAACACGCGACATAGCTTTGCAGACGATAAGTACAACCATTTCAGAGAGAAGATCGGCCAATGTGACGATCTGGCTTTAAGTCGATTCGATAACAAATGACGAAAACGGACGTATTTCTCTGGTTTTTACTACATATGAACACTTTTCACATTCTCCCGTGCAACTCGGCTGCTAGTCCTCCTTTCATGCAGAATCTTTAGGTCCTAGCTCATGTCCAAGGGACCAAAGCCAGCTAATAAGTCAATAACCGATACATAAAACTTTAATTGGACTACTTCTTACTGGCTATTACATCAACTTAGAAGCTTCATCTGTGTTCTGTTATGGTGCTTTTCCTGTTTCCGCCTACGGCAACACGCGACATAGCTTTGCAGACGATAAGTACAACCGTTTCAGAGAGAAGATCGGCCAATGTGACGATCTGGCTTTTAAGTCGATTCGATAACAAATGACGAAAACGGACGGATTTCTCAGGTTTTTACTACATATGAACACTTTTCACATTCTCCCGTGCAACTCGGCTGCTAGTCCTCCTTTCATGCAGAATCTTAAGGTCCTAGCTCATGTCCAAGGCACCAAAGCCAGCTAAAAAGTCAATAACCGATACCTAAAACTTGAATTGTACTACTTCTTACTGGCTATTATATCATTTTAGAAGCTTCATCTGTGTTCTACTATGGTGCTTTTAGTGTCTCCGAATACCGCAGTACGCGACATAGCTTTGCAGACGATAAGTACAACCGTTTCAGAGAGAAGAGCGGCCAATGTGACGATCTGGCTTTAAGTCGATTCGATAACAAATGACGAAAACGGACGGATTTCTCAGGTTTTTACTACATATGAACACTATTCACATTCTCCCGTGCATCTCGGCTGCTAGTCCTCCTTTCATGCAGAATCTTAAGGTCCTAGGTCATGTCCAAGGCACCAAAGCGAGCTAAAAAGTCAATAATCAATACCTAAAACTTGAATTGTACTGCTTCTTACTGGCTATTACATCAACTTAGAAGCTTAATCTGTGTTCTACTACGGTGCTTTTAGTTTCGCCGCATACCGCACCACGCGACATAGTTTTGCAGACGATAAGTACAACCGTTTCAGAGAGAAGAGCGGCCAATGTGACGATCTGGCTTTAAGTCGATTCGATAACAAATGACGAAAACAGACGGATTTCTCAGGTTTTTACTACATATGAAAACTTTTCACATTCTCCCGTGCAACTTGGCTGCTAGTCCTCCTTTCATGCAGAATCTTAAGGTCCTAGCTCATGTCCAAGGCACCAAAGCCAGCTAAAAAGTCAATAATCAATACCTAAAACTTAAATTGTACTACTTCTTACTGGCTAATACATCAACTTAGAAGCTTCATCTGTGTTCTACTACGGTGCTTTTAGTTTCTCCGCATACCGCAGCACGCGACATAGTTTTGCAGACGATAAGTACAACCGTTTCAGAGAGAAGAGCGGCCAATGTGACGATGTGGCTTTAAGTCGATTCGATAACAAATGACGAAAACGGACGGATGTCTCAGGTTTTTACTACATATGAACACTTTTCACATTCTCTCATGCAACTCGGCTGCTAGTCCTCCTTTCATGCAGAATATTAAGGTCCTAGCTCATGTCCAAGGCACCAAAGCCAGCTAAAAATTCAATATTCAATACCTAAAACTTGAATTTTACTACTTCTTACTGGCTATTACATCAACTTAGAAGCTTGATCTGTGTTCTACTATGGTGCTTTTAGTGTCTCAGCATACCGCAGCACGCGACATAGCTTTGTAGACGATAAGTACAACCGTTTCAGAGAGAAGAGCGGCCAATGTGACGATCTTTCTTTAAGTCAATTCGATAACAAATGACGAAAACGGACGGATTTCTCAGGTTTTTATTACATATGAACACTTTTCACATTCTCCCGTGCAACTCGGCTGCTAGTCCTCCTTTCATTCAGAATCTTAAGGTCCTAGCTCATGTCCAAGGCACCAAAGCCAGCTAAAACGTAAATAATCGATACCCAAATCTTGAATTGGATTACTTCTTACTGGCTATTACATCAACTTAGATGCTTCATCTGTTCCTACTATGGTGAGTTTAGTGTCTCCGCATACCACAGCTCGCGACATAGCTTTGCAGACGATAAGTACAACCGTTTCAGAGAGAAGAGCGGATAATGTGACGATCTGGCTTTAAGTCGATTCGATAACAAATGACGAAAACGGATGGATTTCTCAGGTTTTTACTACATATGAACACTTTTCACATTCTCCCGTGCAACTCGGCAGCTAGTCCTCCTTTCATGCAGAATCTTAAGGTCCTAGCACATGTCCAAGGCACCAAAGCCAGCAAAAAGGTCAATATTCAATACCTAAAACTTGAATTGTACTACTTCTTACTGGCTGTTACATCAACTTAGAAGCTTCATCTGTGTTCTACTGTGGTGATTTTAGTGCCTCCGCATACCGCAGCACGCGACATAGCTTTGCAGACGATAAGTACAACCGTTTCAGAGAGAAGAGCGGCTAATGTGACGATCTGGCTTTAAGTCGATTCGATAACAAATGACGAAAACGGACGGATTTCTAAGGTTTTTACTACATATGAACACTTTTCACATTCTCCCGTGCAACTCGGCTGCTAGTACTCCTTTCATGCAGAATATTAAGATCCAAGCTCATGTCCAAGGCACCAAAGCCAGTTAAAAAGTCAATAATCAATACCTAAAACTTGAATTGTACTACTTCTTACTGGCTATTACATCAACTTAGAAGCTTCATCTGTGTTCTACTACGGTGCTTTTAGTTTCTCCGCATACCGCAGCACGCGACATAGTTTTGCAGACGATAAGTACAACCGTTGCAGAGAGAAGAGCGGCCAATGTGACGATCTGGCTTTAAGTCGATTCGATAACAAATGACGAAAACGGACGGATTTCTCAGGTTTTTACTACATATGAACACTATTCACATTCTCCCGTGCATCTCGGCTGCTAGTCCTCCTTTCATGCAGAATCTTAAGGTCCTAGCTCATGTCCAAGGCACCAAAGCGAGCTAAAAAGTCAATAATCAATACCTAAAACTTGAATTGTACTGCTTCTTACTGGCTATTACATCGACTTAGAAGCTTCATCTGTGTTCTACTACGGTGCTTTTAGTTTCGCCGCATACCGCAGCACGCGACATAGTTTTGCAGACGATAAGTACAACCGTTTCAGAGAGAAGAGCGGCCAATGTGACGATGTGGCTTTAAGTCGATTCGATAACAAATGACGAAAACAGACGGATTTCTCAGGTTTTTACTACATATGAAAACTTTTCACATTCTCCCGTGCAACTTGGCTGCTAGTCCTCCTTTCATGCAGAATCTTAAGGTCCTAGCTCATGTCCAAGGCACCAAAGCCAGCTAAAAAGTCAATAATCAATACCTAAAACTTGAATTGTACTACTTCTTACTGGCTAATACATCAACTTAGAAGCTTCATCTGTGTTCTACTACGGTGCTTTTAGTTTCTCCGCATACCGCAGCACGCGACATAGTTTTGCAGACGATAAGTACAACCGTTTCAGAGAGAAGAGCGGCCAATGTGACGATGTGGCTTTAAGTCGATTCGATTACAAATGACGAAAACGGACGGATGTCTCATTTTTTTACTACATATGAACACTTTTCACATTCTCCCGTGCAACTCGGCTGCTAGCCCTCCTTTCATGCAGAATCTTAAGGTCCTAGCTCATGTCCAAGGCACCAAAGCCAGCTAAAAAGTCAATATTCAATACCTATAACTTGAATTGTACTACCTCTTACCGGCTATTACATCAACTTAGAAGCTTCATCTGTGTTCTACTATGGTGCTTGTAGTGTCTCAGCATACCGCAGCACGCGACAGAGCTTTGCAGACGATAAGTACAACCGTTTCAGAGAGAAGAGCGGCCAATGTGTCGATATGGCTTTAAGTCGATGCGATAACAAATGACGAAAACGGACGGATTTCTCAGGTTTTTACTACATATGAACACTTTTCACATTCTCCCGTGCAACTCGGCTGCTAGTCCTCCTTTCATGCAGAATCTTAAGGTCCTAGCTCATGTCCAAGGCACCAAAGCCAGCTAAAAAGTCAATAATCGATACCTAAAACTTGAATTGGACTACTTCCTACTGGCTATTACATCAACTTAGAAGCTTCATCTGTGTTCTATTATGGTGCTTTTCCTGTTTCCGCCTACGGCAACACGCGACATAGCTTTGCAGACGATAAGTACAACCATTTCAGAGAGAAGATCGGCCAATGTGACGATCTGGCTTTAAGTCGATTCGATAACAAATGACGGAAACGGACGTATTTCTCTGGTTTTTACTACATATGAACACTTTTCACATTCTCCCGTGCACCTCGGCTGCTAGTCCTCCTTTCATGCAGAATCTTAAGGTCCTAGCTCATGTCCAAGGCACCAAAGCCAGCTACAAAGTCAATAACCGATACATAAAACTTGAATTGGACTACTTCTTACTGGCTATTACATCAACTTAGAAGCTTCATCTGTGTTCTGTTATGGTGCTTCTCCTGTTTCCGCCTACGGCAACACGCGACATAGCTTTGCAGACGATAAGTACAACCGTTTCAGAGAGAAGATCGGCCAATGTGACGATCTGGCTTTTAAGTCGATTCGATAACAAATGACGAAAACGGACGGATTTCTCAGGTTTTTACTACATATGAACACTTTTCACATTCTCCCGTGCAACTCGGCTGCTAGTCCTCCTTTCATGCAGAATCTTATGGTCCTAGCTAATGTCCAAGGCACCAAAGCCAGCTAAAAAGTCAATAACCGATACCTAAAACTTGAATTGTACTACTTCTTACTGGCTATTACATCATTTTAGAAGCTTCATCTGTGTTCTACTATGGTGCATTTAGTGTCTCCGAATACCGCAGTACGCGACATAGCTTTGCAGACGATAAGTACAACCGTTTCAGAGAGAAGAGCGGCCAATGTGACGATCTGGCTTTAAGTCGATTCGAAAACAAATGACGAAAACGGACGGATTTCTCAGGTATTTACTACATATGAACACTTTTCACATTCTCCCGTGCAACTCGGCTGCTAGTCCTCCTTTCATGCAGAATCTTAAGGTCCTAGCTCATGTCCAAGGCACCAAAGCCAGCTAAAAAGTCAATAATCAATACCTAAAACTTGAATTGTACTAATTCTTACTGGGTATTACATCAACTTACAAGCTTCATCTGTGTTCTACTATGGTGCTTTTAGTGTCTCAGCATACCGCAGCACGCGACATAGCTTAGCAGACGATAAGTACAACCGTTTCAGAGAGAAGAGCGGCCAATGTGACGATCTGGCTTTAAGTCGATTCGATAACAAATGACGAAAACGGACGGATGTCTCAGGTTTTTACTGCATATGAACACTTTTCACATTCTCCCGTGCAACTCGGCTGCTAGTCCTCCTTTCATGCAGAATCTTAAGGTCCTAGGTCATGTCCAAGGCACCAAAGCCAGCTAAAAAATCAATAATCGATACCTAAAACTTGAATTGTACTACTTCTTACTGGCTATTACATTAACTTAGAAGCTTCATCTGTGTTCTACTATGGTGCTTTTAGTGTCTCCGCATACCGCAGCACGCGACATAGCTTTGTAGACGATAAGGACAACCGTTTCAGAGAGAAGAGCGGCCAATGTGACGATCTGGCTTTAAGTCAATTCGATAACAAATGACGAAAACGGACGGATTTCCTAGGTTTTTATTACATATGAACACTTTTCACATTCTCCCGTGCAACTCGGCTGCTAGTCCTCCTTTCATGCAGAATCCTAAGGTCCTAGCTCATGTCCAAGGCACCAAAGCCAGCTAAAAAGTAAATAATCGATACCCAAATCTTGAATTGGATTACTTCTTACTGGCTATTACATCAACTTAGATGCTTCATCTGTTCCTACTATGGTGAGTTTAGTGTCTCCGCATACCACAGCTCGCGACATAGCTTTGCAGACGATAAGTACAACCGTTTCAGAGAGAAGAGCGGCTAATGTGACGATCTGGCTTTAAGTCGATTCGATAACAAATGACGAAAACGGACGGATTTCTAAGGTTTTTACTACATATGAACATTTTTCACATTCTGCCGTGCAACTCGGCTGCTAGTCCTCCTTTCATGCAGAATATTAAGATCCAAGCTCATCTCCAAGGCACTAAAGCCAGCTAAAAAGTCAATAATCAATACCTAAAACTAGAATTGTACTACTTCTTACTGGCTAATACATCAACTTAGAAGCTTCATCTGTGTTCTACTACGGTGCTTTTAGTTTCTCCGCATACCGCAGCACGCGACATAGTTTTGCAGACGATAAGTACAACCGTTTCAGAGAGAAGAGCGGCCAATGTGACGATGTGGCTTTAAGTCGATTCGATAACAAATGACGAAAACGGACGGATGTCTCATTTTTTTACTACATATGAACACTTTTCACATTCTCCCGTGCCACTCGGCTGCTAGTCCTCCTTTCATGCAGAACCTTAAGATCCTAGCTCATGTCCAAGGCACCAAAGCCAGCTAAAAGGTCAATATTCAATACCTAAAACTTGAATTGTACTACTTCTTACTGGCTATTACATCAACTTAGAAGCGTGATCTGTGTTCTACTATGGTGCTTTTAGTGTCTCAGCATACCGCAGCACGCGACATAGCTTTGCAGACGATAAGTACAACCGTTTCAGAGAGAAGAGCGGCCAATGTGACGATGTGGCTTTAAGTCGATTCGATAACAAATGACGAAAACGGACGGATGTCTCATTTTTTTACTACATATGAACACTTTTCACATTCTCCCGTGCAACTCGGCTGCTAGCCCTCCTTTCATGCAGAATCTTAAGGTCCTAGCTCATGTCCAAGGCACCAAAGCCAGCTAAAAAGTCAATATTCAATACCTATAACTTGAATTGTACTACCTCTTACTGGCTATTACATCAACTTAGAAGCTTCATCTGTGTTCTACTATGGTGCTTGTAGTGTCTCAGCATACCGCAGCACGCGACAGAGCTTTGCAGACGATAAGTACAACCGTTTCGGAGAGAAGAGCGGCCAATGTGTCGATATGGCTTTAAGTCGATGCGATAACAAATGACGAAAACGGACGGATTTCTCAGGTTTTTACTACATATGAACACTTTTCACATTCTCCCGTGCAACTCGGCTGCTAGTCCTCCTTTCATGCAGAATCTTAAGGTCCTAGCTCATGTCCAAGGCACCAAAGCCAGCTAAAAAGTCAATAATCGATACCTAAAACTTGAATTGGACTACTTCTTACTGGCTATTACATCAACTTAGAAGCTTCATCTGTGTTCTATTATGGTGCTTTTCCCGTTTCCGCCTACGGCAACACGCGACATAGCTTTGCAGACGATAAGTACAACCATTTCAGAGAGAAGATCGGCCAATGTGACGATCTGGCTTTAAGTCGATTCGATAACAAATGACGAAAACGGACGTATTTCTCTGGTTTTTACTACATATGAACACTTTTCACATTCTCCCGTGCACCTCGGCTGCTAGTCCTCCTTTCATGCAGAATCTTAAGGTCCTAGCTCATGTCCAAGGCACCAAAGCCAGCTACAAAGTCAATAACCGATACATAAAACTTGAATTGTACTACTTCTTACTGGCTATTACATCAACTTAGAAGCTTCATCTGTGTTCTGTTATGGTGCTTCTCCTGTTTCCGCCTACGGCAACACGCGACATAGCTTTGCAGACGATAAGTACAACCGTTTCAGAGAGAAGATCGGCCAATGTGACGATCTGGTTTTTAAGTCGATTCGATAACAAATGACGAAAACCGACGGATTTCTCAGGTTTTTACTACATAAGAACACTTTTCACATTCTCCCGTGCAACTCGGCTGCTAGTCCTCCTTTCATGCAGAATCTTAAGGTCCTAGCTAATGTCCAAGGCACCAAAGCCAGCTAAAAAGTCAATAACCGATACCTAAAACTTGAATTGTACTACTTCTTACTGGCTATTACATCATTTTAGAAGCTTCATCTGTGTTCTACTATGGTGCATTTAGTGTCTCCGAATACCGCAGTACGCGACATAGCTTTGCAGACGATAAGTACAACCGTTTCAGAGAGAAGAGCGGCCAATGTGACGATCTGGCTTTAAGTCGATTCGAAAACAAATGACGAAAACGGACGGATTTCTCAGGTATTTACTACATATGAACACCTTTCACATTCTCCCGTGCAACTCGGCTGCTAGTCCTCCTTTCATGCAGAATCTTAAGGTCCTAGCTAATGTCCAAGGCACCAAAGCCAGCTAAAAAGTCAATAATCAATACCTAAAACTTGAATTGTACTAATTCTTACTGGGTATTACATCAACTTACAAGCTTCATCTGTGTTCTACTATGGTGCTTTTAGTGTCTCAGCATACCGCAGCACGCGACATAGCTTAGCAGACGATAAGTACAACCGTTTCAGAGAGAAGAGCGGCCAATGTGACGATGTGGCTTTAAGTCGATTCGATAACAAATGACGAAAACGGACGGATGTCTCATTTTTTTACTACATATGAACACTTTTCACATTCTCCCGTGCCACTCGGCTGCTAGTCCTCCTTTCATGCAGAACCTTAAGGTCCTAGCTCATGTCCAAGGCACCAAAGCCAGCTAAAAGGTCAATATTCAATACCTAAAACTTGAATTGTACTACTTCTTACTGGCTATTACATCAACTTAGAAGCGTGATCTGTGTTCTACTATGGTGCTTTTAGTGTCTCAGCATACCGCAGCACGCGACATAGCTTTGCAGACGATAAGTACAACCGTTTCAGAGAGAAGAGCGGCCAATGTGACGATGTGGCTTTAAGTCGATTCGATAACAAATGACGAAAACGGACGGATGTCTCATTTTTTTACTACATATGAACACTTTTCACATTCTCCCGTGCAACTCGGCTGCTAGCCCTCCTTTCATGCAGAATCTTAAGGTCCTAGCTCATGTCCAAGGCACCAAAGCCAGCTAAAAAGTCAATATTCAATACCTATAACTTGAATTGTACTACCTCTTACTGGCTATTACATCAACTTAGAAGCTTCATCTGTGTTCTACTATGGTGCTTGTAGTGTCTCAGCATACCGCAGCACGCGACAGAGCTTTGCAGACGATAAGTACAACCGTTACAGAGAGAAGAGCGGCCAATGTGTCGATATGGCTTTAAGTCGATGCGATAAGAAATGACGAAAACGGACGGATTACTCAGGTTTTTACTACATATGAACACTTTTCACATTCTCCCGTGCAACTCGGCTGCTAGTCCTCCTTTCATGCAGAATCTTAAGGTCCTAGCTCATGTCCAAGGCACCAAAGCCAGCTAAAAAGTCAATAATCGATACCTAAAACTTGAATTGGACTACTTCTTACTGGCTATTACATCAACTTAGAAGCTTCATCAGTGTTCTATTATGGTGCTTTTCCTGTTTCCGCCTACGGCAACACGCGACATAGCTTTGCAGACGATAAGTACAACCATTTCAGAGAGAAGATCGGCCAATGTGACGATCTGGCTTTAAGTCGATTCGATAACAAATGACGAAAACGGACGTATTTCTCTGGTTTTTACTACATATGAACACTTTTCACATTCTCCCGTGCACCTCGGCTGCTAGTCCTCCTTTCATGCAGAATCTTAAGGTCCTAGCTCATGTCCAAGGCACCAAAGCCAGCTACAAAGTCAATAACCGATACATAAAACTTGAATTGGACTACTTCTTACTGGCTATTACATCAACTTAGAAGCTTCATCTGTGTTCTGTTATGGTGCTTCTCCTGTTTCCGCCTACGGCAACACGCGACATAGCTTTGCAGACGATAAGTACAACCGTTTCAGAGAGAAGATCGGCCAATGTGACGATCTGGTTTTTAAGTCGATTCGATAACAAATGACGAAAACGGACGGATTTCTCAGGTATTTACTACATATGAACACTTTTCACATTCTCCCGTGCAACTCGGCAGCTAGTCCTCCTTTCATGCAGAATCTTAAGGTCCTAGCTAATGTCCAAGGCACCAAAGCCAGCTAAAAAGTCAATAACCGATACATAAAACTTGAATTGTACTACTTCTTACTGGCTATTACATCATTTTAGAAGCTTCATCTGTGTTCTACTATGGTGCTTTTAGTGTCTCAGCATACCGCAGCACGCGACATAGCTTAGCAGACGATAAGTACAACCGTTTCAGAGAGAAGAGCGGCCAATGTGACGATCTGGCTTTAAGTCGATTCGATAACAAATGACGAAAACGGACGGATGTCTCAGGTTTTTACTGCATATGAACACTTTTCACATTCTCCCGTGCAACTCGGCTGATAGTCCTCCTTTCATGCAGAATCTTAAGGTCCTAGGTCATGTCCAAGGCACCAAAGCCAGCTAAAAAATCAATAATCGATACCAAAAACTTGAATTGTACTACTTCTTACTGGCTATTACATTAACTTAGAAGCTTCATCTGTGTTCTACTATGGTGCTTTTAGTGTCTCCGCATACCGCAGCACGCGACATAGCTTTGTAGACGATAAGTACAACCGTTTCAGAGAGAAGAGCGGCCAATGTGACGATCTGGCTTTAAGTCAATTCGGTAACAAATGACGAAAACGGACGGATTTCTCAGGTTTTTATTACATATGAACACTTTTCACATTCTCCCGTGCAACTCGGCTGCTAGTCCTCCTTTCATGCAGAATCTTAAGGTCCTAGCTCATGTCCAAGGCACCAAAGCCAGCTAAAAAGTAAATAATCGATACCCAAATCTTGAATTGGATTACTTCTTACTGGCTATTACATCAACTTAGATGCTTCATCTGTTCCTACTATGGTGAGTTTAGTGTCTCCGCATACCACAGCTCGCGACATAGCTTTGCAGACGATAAGTACAACCGTTTCAGAGAGAAGAGCGGCTAATGTGACGATCTGGCTTTAAGTCGATTCGATAACAAATGACGAAAACGGACGGATTTCTAAGGTTTTTACTACATATGAACACTTTTCACATTCTCCCGTGCAACTCGGCTGCTAGTCCTCCTTTCATGCAGAATATTAAGATCCAAGCTCATCTCCAAGGCACTAAAGCCAGCTAAAAAGTCAATAATCAATACCTAAAACTAGAATTGTACTACTTCTTACTGGCTATTACATCAACTTAGAAGCTTCATCTGTGTTCTACTACGGTGCTTTTAGTTTCTCCGCATACCGCAGCACACGACATAGTTTTGCAGACGATAAGTACAACCGTTTCAGAGAGAAGAGCGGCCAATGTGACGATGTGGCTTTAAGTCGATTCGATAACAAATGACGAAAACGGACGGATGTCTCATTTTTTTACTACATATGAACACTTTTCACATTCTCCCGTGCAACTCGGCTGCTAGTCCTCCTTTCATGCAGAACCTTAAGGGCCTAGCTCATGTCCAAGGCACCATAGCCAGCTAAAAATTCAATATTCAATACCTAAAACTTGAATTGTACTACTTCTTACTGGCTATTACACCAACTTAGAAGCTTCATCTGTGTTCTACTATGGTGCTTTTAGTGTCTCAGCATACCGCAGTACGCGACATAGCTTTGCAGACGATAAGTACAACCGTTTCAGAGAGAAGAGCGGCGAATGTGACGATCTAGCTTTAAGTCGATTCGATAACAAAAGACGAAAACGGACGGATGTCACAGGTTTTTACTGCATATGAACACTTTTCACATTCTCCCGTGCAACTCGGCTGCTAGTCCTCCTTTCATGCAGAATCTTAAGGTCCTAGCTCATGTCCAAGGCACCAAAGCCAGCTAAAAAGTCAATAATCGATACCTAAAACTTGAATTGTACTACTTCTTACTGGCTATTACATTAACTTAGAAGCTTCATCTGTGTTCTACTATGGTGCTTTTAGTGTCTCCGCATACCGCAGCACGCGACATAGCTTTGTAGACGATAAGTACAACCGTTTCAGAGAGAAGAGCGGCCAATGTGACGATCTGGCTTTAAGTCAATTCGGTAACAAATGACGAAAACGGACGGATTTCTCAGGTTTTTATTACATATGAACACTTTTCACATTCTCCCGTGCAACTCGGCTGCTAGTCCTCCTTTCATGCAGAATCTTAAGGTCCTAGCTCATGTCCAAGGCACCAAAGCCAGCTAAAAAGTAAATAATCGATACCCAAATCTTGAATTGGATTACTTCTTACTGGCTATTACATCAACTTAGAAGCTTCATCTGTTCCTACTATGGTGAGTTTAGTGTCTCCGCATACCACAGCTCG
Organism: Schistocerca gregaria; assembly: GCF_023897955.1. Lineage (NCBI taxonomy): Eukaryota > Metazoa > Arthropoda > Insecta > Orthoptera > Acrididae > Schistocerca > Schistocerca gregaria. The sequence continues at coordinate 6,450,378 of NW_026061811.1, read as the reverse complement.
CGACATAGCTTTGCAGACGATAAGTACAACCGTTTCAGAGAGAAGAGCGGCCAATGTGACGATCTGGCTTTAAGTCTATTCGATAACAAATGACGAAAACGGACGGATTTCTCACGTTTTTACTACATATGAACACTTTTCACATTCTCCCGTGCAACTCGGCTGCTAGTCCTCCTTTCATGCAGAATATTAAGATCCAAGCTCATGTCCAAGGCACCAAAGCCAGCTAAAAAGTCAATAATCAATACCTAAAACTTGAATTGTACTACTTCTTACTGGCTATTACATCAACTTAGAAGCTTCATCTGTGTTCTACTACGGTGCTTTTAGTTTCTCCGCATACCGCAGCACGCGACATAGTTTTGCAGACGATAAGTACAACCGTTTCAGAGAGAAGAGCGGCCAATGTGACGATGTGGCTTTAAGTCGATTCGATAACAAATGACGAAAACGGACGGATTTCTCATTTTTTTACTACATATGAACACTTTTCACTTTCTCCCGTGCAACTCGGCTGCTAGCCCTCCTTTCATGCAGAATCTTAAGGTCCTAGCTCATGTCCAAGGCACCAAAGCCAGCTAAAAGGTCAATATTCAATACCTATAACTTGAATTGTACTACCTCTTACTGGCTATTACATCAACTTAGAAGCTTCATCTGTGTTCTTCTATGGTGCTTGTAGTGTCTCAGCATACCGCAGCACGCGACAGAGATTTGCAGACGATAAGTACAACCGTTTCAGAGAGAAGAGCGGCCAATGTGACGATCTGGCTTTAAGTCGATTCGATAACCAATGACGAAAACAGACGTATTTCTCAGGTTTTTACTACATTTGAACACTTTTCACATTCTCTCATGCAACTCGGCTGCTAGTCCTCCTTTCATGCAGAATATTAAGGTCCTAGCTCATGTCCAAGTCACCAAAGCCAGCTAAAAATTCAATATTCAATACCTAAAACTTGAATTGTACTACTTCTTACTGGCTATTACATCAACTTAGAAGCTTCATCTGTGTTCTACTATGGTGCTTTTAGTGTCTCAGCATACCGCAGCACGCGACATAGCTTAGCAGACGATAAGTACAACCGTTTCAGAGAGAAGAGCGGCCAATGTGACGATCTGGCTTTAAGTCGATTCGATAACCAATGACGAAAACAGACGTATTTCTCAGGTTTTTACTACATTTGAACACTTTTCACATTCTCTCATGCAACTCGGCTGCTAGTCCTCCTTTCATGCAGAATATTAAGGTCCTAGCTCATGTCCAAGGCACCAAAGCCAGCTAAAAATTCAATATTCAATACCTAAAACTTGAATTGTACTAATTCTTACTGGGTATTACATCAACTTACAAGCTTCATCTGTGTTCTACTATGGTGCTTTTAGTGTCTCCGCATACCGCAGCACGCGACATAGCTTTGCAGACGATAAGTACAAGCGTTTCAGAGAGAAGAGCGGCCAATGTGACGATCTGGCTTTAAGTCGATTCGATAACCAATGACGAAAACAGACGTATTTCTCAGGTTTTTACTACATTTGAACACTTTTCACATTCTCTCATGCAACTCGGCTGCTAGTCCTCCTTTCATGCAGAATATTAAGGTCCTAGCTCATGTCCAAGGCACCAAAGCCAGCTAAAAATTCAATATTCAATACCTAAAACTTGAATTGTACTACTTCTTACTGGCTATTACATCAACTTAGAAGCTTCATCTGTGTTCTACTATGGTGCTTTTAGTGTCTCAGCATACCGCAGCACGCGACATAGCTTAGCAGACGATAAGTACAACCGTTTCAGAGAGAAGAGCGGCCAATGTGACGATCTGGCTTTAAGTCGATTCGATAACAAATGACGAAAACGGACGGATGTCTCAGGTTTTTACTGCATATGAACACTTTTCACATTCTCCCGTGCAACTCGGCTGCTAGTCCTCCTTTCATGCAGAATCTTAAGGTCCTAGGTCATGTCCAAGGCACCAAAGCCAGCTAAAAAATCAATAATCGATACCTAAAACTTGAATTGTACTACTTCTTACTGGCTATTACATTAACTTAGAAGCTTCATCTGTGTTCTACTATGGTGCTTTTAGTGTCTCCGCATACCGCAGCACGCGACATAGCTTTGTAGACGATAAGTACAACCGTTTCAGAGAGAAGAGCGGCCAATGTGACGATCTGGCTTTAAGTCAATTCGATAACAAATGACGAAAACGGACGGATTTCCTAGGTTTTAATTACATATGAACACTTTTCACATTCTCCCGTGCAACTCGGCTGCTAGTCCTCCTTTCATGCAGAATCCTAAGGTCCTAGCTCATGTCCAAGGCACCAAAGCCAGCTAAAAAGTAAATAATCGATACCCAAATCTTGAATTGGATTACTTCTTACTGGCTATTACATCAACTTAGATGCTTCATCTGTTCCTACTATGGTGAGTTTAGTGTCTCCGCATACCACAGCTCGCGACATAGCTTTGCAGACGATAAGTACAACCGTTTCAGAGAGAAGAGCGGCTAATGTGACGATCTGGCTTTAAGTCGATTCGATAAAAAATGACGAAAACGGACGGATTTCTAAGGTTTTTACTACATATGAACACTTTTCACATTCTCCTGTGCAACTCGGCTGCTAGTCCTCCTTTCATGCAGAATATTAAGATCCAAGCTCATCTCCAAGGCACTAAAGCCAGCTAAAAAGTCAATAATCAATACCTAAAACTAGAATTGTACTACTTCTTACTGGCTATTACATCAACTTAGAAGCTTCATCTGTGTTCTACTACGGTGCTTTTAGTTTCTCCGCATACCGCAGCACACGACATAGTTTTGCAGACGATAAGTACAACCGTTTCAGAGAGAAGAGCGGCCAATGTGACGATGTGGCTTTAAGTCGATTCGATAACAAATGACGAAAACGGACGGATGTCTCATTTTTTTACTACATATGAACACTTTTCACATTCTCCCGTGCAACTCGGCTGCTAGTCCTCCTTTCATGCAGAACCTTAAGGTCCTAGCTCATGTCCAAGGCACCAAAGCCAGCTAAAAATTCAATATTCAGTACCTAAAACTTGAATTGTACTACTTCTTACTGGCTATTACATCAACTTAGAAGCTTCATCTGTGTTCTACTATGGTGCTTTTAGTGTCTCAGCATACCGCAGTACGCGACATAGCTTTGCAGACGATAAGTACAACCGTTTCAGAGAGAAGAGCGGCGAATGTGACGATCTAGCTTTAAGTCGATTCGATAACAAATGACGAAAACGGACGGATGTCTCAGGTTTTTACTGCATATGAACACTTTTCACATTCTCCCGTGCAACTCGGCTGCTAGTCCTCCTTTCATGCAGAATCTTAAGGTCCTAGCTCATGTCCGAGGCACCAAAGCCAGCTAAAAAGTCAATAATCGATACCTAAAACTTGAATTGTACTACTTCTTACTGGCTATTACATTAACTTAGAAGCTTCATCTGTGTTCTACTATGGTGCTTTTAGTGTCTCCGCATACCGCAGCACGCGACATAGCTTTGTAGACGATAAGTACAACCGTTTCAGAGAGAAGAGCGGCCAATGTGACGATCTGGCTTTAAGTCAATTCGATAACAAATGACGAAAACGGACGGATTTCTCAGGTTTTTATTACATATGAACACTTTTCACATTCTCCCGTGCAACTCGGCTGCTAGTCCTCCTTTCATGCAGAATCTTAAGGTCCTAGCTCATGTCCAAGGCACCAAAGCCAGCTAAAAAGTAAATAATCGATACCCAAATCTAGAATTGGATTACTTCTTACTGGCTATTACATCAACTTAGATGCTTCATCTGTTCCTACTATGGTGAGTTTAGTGTCTCCGCATACCACAGATCGCGACATAGCTTTGCAGACGATAAGTACAACCGTTTCAGAGAGAAGAGCGGCCAATGTGACGATCTGGCTTTAAGTCTATTCGATAACAAATGACGAAAACGGACGGATTTCTCAGGTTTTTACTACATATGAACACTTTTCACATTCTCCCGTGCAACTCGGCTGCTAGTCCTCCTTTCATGCAGAATATTAAGATCCAAGCTCATGTCCAAGGCACCAAAGCCAGCTAAAAAGTCAATAATCAATACCTAAAACTTGAATTGTACTACTTCTTACTGGCTATTACATCAACTTAGAAGCTTCATCGGTGTTCTACTATGGTGCTTTTAGTTTCTCCGCATACCGCAGCACGCGACATAGTTTTGCAGACGATAAGTACAACCGTTTCAGAGAGAAGAGCGGCCAATGTGACGATGTGGCTCTAAATCGATTCGATAACAAATGACGAAAACGGACGGATGTCTCATTTTGTTACTACATATGAACACTTTTCACATTCTCCCGTGCAACTCGGCTGCTAGTCCTCCTATCATGCAGAACCTTAAGGTCCTAGCTCATGTCCAAGGCACCAAAGCCACTTAAAAGGTCAATATTCAATACCTAAAACTTGAATTGTACTACTTCTTACTGGCTATTACATCAACTTAGAAGCGTGATCTGTGTTCTACTATGGTGCTTTTAGTGTCTCAGCATACCGCAGCACGCGACATAGCTTTGCAGACGATAAGTACAACCGTTTCAGAGAGAAGAGCGGCCAATGTGACGATGTGGCTTTAAGTCGATTCGATAACAAATGACGAAAACGGACGGATGTCTCATTTTTTTACTACATATGAACACTTTTCACATTCTCCCGTGCAACTCGGCTGCTAGCCCTCCTTTCATGCAGAATCTTAAGGTCCTAGCTCATGTCCAAGTCACCAAAGCCAGCTAAAAGGTCAATATTCAATACCTATAACTTGAATTGTACTACCTCTTACTGGCTATTACATCAACTTAGAAGCTTCATCTGTGTTCTACTATGGTGCTTGTAGTGTCTCAGCATTGCGCAGCACGCGACAGAGATTTGCAGACGATAAGTACAACCGTTTCAGAGAGAAGAGCGGCCAATGTGTCGATATGGCTTTAAGTCGATGCGATAACAAATGACGAAAACGGACGGATTTCTCAGGTTTTTACTACATATGAACACTTTTCACATTCTCCCGTGCAACTCGGCTGCTAGTCCTCCTTTCATGCAGAATCTTAAGGTCCTAGCTCATGTCCAAGCCACCAAAGCCAGCTAAAAAGTCAATAATCGATACCTAAAACTTGAATTGGACTACTTCTTACTGGCTATTACATCAACTTAGAAGCTTCATCTGTGTTCTATTATGGTGATTTTCCTGTTTCCGCCTACGGCAACACGCGACACAGCTTGGCAGACGATAAGTACAACCATTTCAGAGAGAAGATCGGCCAATGTGACGATCTGGCTTTAAGTCGACTCGATAACAAATGACGAAAACGGACGTATTTCTCTGGTTTTTACTACATATGAACACTTTTCACATTCTCCCGTGCAACTCGGTTGCTAGTCCTCCTTTCATGCAGAATCTTAAGGTCCTAGCTCATGTCCAAGGCACCAAAGCCAGCTACAAAGTCAATAACCGATACATAAAACTTGAATTGGACTACTTCTTACTGGCTATTACATCAACTTAGAAGCTTCATCTGTGTTCTACTATGGTGCTTTTAGTGTCTCCGAGTACCGCAGTACGCGACATAGCTTTGCAGACGATAAGTACAACCGTTTCAGAGAGAAGAGCGGCCAATGTGACGATCTGGCTTTAAGTCGATTCGATAACAAATGACGAAAAGGGACGGATTTCTCAGGTTTTTACTACATATGAAAACTTTTCACATTCTCCCGTGCAACTTGGCTGCTAGTCCTCCTTTCATGCAGAATCTTAAGGTCCTAGCTCATGTCCAAGGCACCAAAGCCAGCTAAAAAGTCAATAATCAATACCTAAAACTTGAACTGTACTACTTCTTACTGGCTAATACATCAACTTAGAAGCGTCATGTGTGTTCTACTACGGTGCTTTTAGTTTCTCCGCATACCGCAGCACGCGACATAGTTTTGCAGACGATAAGTACAACCGTTTCAGAGAGAAGAGCGGCCAATATGACGCTGTGGCGTTAAGTCGATTCGATAACAAATGACGAAAACGGACGGATGTCTCAGGTTTTTACTGCATATGAACACTTTTCACATTCTCCCGTGCAACTGGGCAGCTAGTCCTCCTTTCATGCAGAATCTTAAGGTCCTAGCACATGTCCAAGGCACCAAAGCCAGCTAAAAAGTCAATAATCAATACCTAAAACTTGAATTGTACTAATTCTTACTGGGTATTACATCAACTTACAAGCTTCATCTGTGTTCTACTATGGTGCTTTTAGTGTCTCCGCATACAGCAGCACGCGACGTAGCTTTGCAGACGATAAGTACAAGCGTTTCAGAGGGAAGAGCGGCCAATGTGACGATCTGGCTTTAAGTCGATTCGATAACCAATGACGAAGACAGACGTATTTCTCAGGTTTTTACTACATTTGAACACTTTTCACATTCTCTCATGCAACTCGGCTGCTAGTCCTCCTTTCATGCAGAATATTAAGGTCCTAGCTCATGTCCAAGTCACCAAAGCCAGCTAAAAATTCAATATTCAATACCTAAAACTTGAATTGTACTACTTCTTACTGGCTATTACATCAACTTAGAAGCTTCATCTGTGTTCTACTATGGTGCTTTTAGTGTCTCAGCATACCGCAGCACGCGACATAGCTTTGCAGACGATAAGTACAACCGTTTCAGAGAGAAGAGCGGCCAATGTGACGATCTGGCTTTAAGTCGATTCGATAACAAATGACGAAAACGGACGGATGTCTCAGGTTTTTACTGCATATGAACACTTTTCACATTCTCCCGTGCAACTCGGCTGCTAGTCCTCCTTTCATGCAGAATCTTAAGGTCCTAGGTCATGTCCAAGGCACCATAGCCAGCTAAAAAGTCAATAATCGATACCTAAAACTTGAATTGTTCTACTTCTTACTGGCTATTACATTAACTTAGAAGCTTCATCTGTGTTCTACTATGGTGCTTTTAGTGTCTCCGCATACCGCAGCACGCGACATAGCTTTGTAGACGATAAGTACAACCGTTTCAGAGAGAAGAGCGGCCAATGTGACGATCTGGCTTTAAGTCAATTCGATAACAAATGACGAAAACGGACGGATTTCTCAGGTTTTTATTACATATGAACACGTTTCACATTCTCCCGTGCAACTCGGCTGCTAGTCCTCCTTTCATGCAGAATCCTAAGGTCCTAGCTCATGTCCAAGGCACCAAAGCCAGCTAAAAGGTCAATATTCAATACCTAAAACTTGAATTGTACTACTTCTTACTGGCTATTACATCAACTTAGAAGCGTGATCTGTGTTCTACTATGGTGCTTCTAGTGTCTCAGCATATCGCAGCACGCGACATAGCTTTGCAGACGATAAGTACAACCGTTTCAGAGAGAAGAGCGGCCAATGTGACGATCTGGCTTTAAGTCGATTCGATAACAAATGACGAAAACGGACGGATGTCTCATTTTTTTACTACATATGAACATTTTTCACATTCTCCCGTGCAACTCGGCTGCTAGTCCTCCTTTCATGCAGAACCTTAAGGTCCTAGCTCATGTCCAAGGCACCAAAGCCAGCTAAAAATTCAATATTCAATACCTAAAACTTGAATTGTACTACTTCTTACTGGCTATTACATCAACTTAGAAGCTTCATCTGTGTTCTACTGTGGTGCTTGTAGTGTCTCAGCATACCGCAGCAGGCGACATAGCTTTGCAGACGATAAGTACAACCGTTTCAGAGAGAAGAGCGGCCAATGTGACGAACTGGCTGTAAGTCGATTCGATAGCAAATGACGAAAACGGACGGATGTCTCAGGTTTTTACTGCATATGAACACTTTTCACATTCTCCCGTGCAACTCGGCTGCGAGTCCTCCGTTCATGCAGAATCTTAAGGTCCTAGCTCATGGTCAAGGCACCAAAGCCAGCTAAAAAGTCAATAACCGATACCTAAAACTTGAATTGGACTACTTTTTACTGGCTATTACATCATTTTAGAAGCTTCATCTGTGTTCTACTATGGTGCTTTTAGTTTCTCCGCATACCGCAGCACGCGACATAGTTTTGCAGACGATAAGTACAACCGTTTCAGAGAGAAGAGCGGCCAATATGACGCTGTGGCGTTAAGTCGATTCGATAACAAATGACGAAAACGGACGGATGTCTCAGGTTTTTACTGCATATGAACACTTTTCACATTCTCCCGTGCAACTGGGCAGCTAGTCCTCCTTTCATGCAGAATCTTAAGGTCCTAGCACATGTCCAAGGCACCAAAGCCAGCTAAAAAGTCAATAATCAATACCTAAAACTTGAATTGTACTAATTCTTACTGGGTATTACATCAACTTACAAGCTTCATCTGTGTTCTACTATGGTGCTTTTAGTGTCTCCGCATACAGCAGCACGCGACGTAGCTTTGCAGACGATAAGTACAAGCGTTTCAGAGGGAAGAGCGGCCAATGTGACGATCTGGCTTTAAGTCGATTCGATAACCAATGACGAAGACAGACGTATTTCTCAGGTTTTTACTACATTTGAACACTTTTCACATTCTCTCATGCAACCCGGCTGCTAGTCCTCCTTTCATGCAGAATATTAAGGTCCTAGCTCATGTCCAAGTCACCAAAGCCAGCTAAAAATTCAATATTCAATACCTAAAACTTGAATTGTACTACTTCTTACTGGCTATTACATCAACTTAGAAGCTTCATCTGTGTTCTACTATGGTGCTTTTAGTGTCTCAGCATACCGCAGCACGCGACATAGCTTTGCAGACGATAAGTACAACCGTTTCAGAGAGAAGAGCGGCCAATGTGACGATCTGGCTTTAAGTCGATTCGATAACAAATGACGAAAACGGACGGATGTCTCAGGTTTTTACTGCATATGAACACTTTTCACATTCTCCCGTGCAACTCGGCTGCTAGTCCTCCTTTCATGCAGAATCTTAAGGTCCTAGGTCATGTCCAAGGCACCATAGCCAGCTAAAAAGTCAATAATCGATACCTAAAACTTGAATTGTTCTACTTCTTACTGGCTATTACATTAACTTAGAAGCTTCATCTGTGTTCTACTATGGTGCTTTTAGTGTCTCCGCATACCGCAGCACGCGACATAGCTTTGTAGACGATAAGTACAACCGTTTCAGAGAGAAGAGCGGCCAATGTGACGATCTGGCTTTAAGTCAATTCGATAACAAATGACGAAAACGGACGGATTTCTCAGGTTTTTATTACATATGAACACGTTTCACATTCTCCCGTGCAACTCGGCTGCTAGTCCTCCTTTCATGCAGAATCCTAAGGTCCTAGCTCATGTCCAAGGCACCAAAGCCAGCTAAAAAGTAAATAATCGATACCCAAATCTTGAATTGGATTACTTCTTACTGGCTATTACATCAACTTAGATGCTTCATCTGTTCCTACTATGGTGAGTTTAGTGTCTCCGCATACCACAGCTCGCGACATAGCTTTGCAGACGATAAGTACAACCGTTTCAGAGAGAAGAGCGGCCAATGTGACAATCTGGCTTTAAGTCTATTCGATAACAAATGAAGAAAACGGACGGATTTCTCAGGTTTTTACTACATATGAACACTTTTCACATTCTCCCGTGCAACTGGGCAGCTAGTCCTCCTTTCATGCAGAATCTTAAGGTCCTAGCACAAGTCCAAGGCACCATAGCCAGCAAAAAGGTCAATATTCAATACCTAAAACTTGAATTGTACTACTTCTTACTGGCTGTTACATCAACTTAGAAGCTTCATCTGTGTTCTACTGTGGTGATTTTAGTGTCTCCGCATACCGCAGCACGCGACATAGCTTTGCAGACGATAAGTACAACCGTTTCAGAGAGAAGAGCGGCCAATGTGACGATCTGGCTTTAAGTTTATTCGATAACAAATGACAAAAACGGACGGATTTCTCAGGTTTTTACTACATACGAACACTTTTCACATTCTCCCGTGCAACTCGGCTGCTAGTCCTCCTTTCATGCAGAATATTAAGATCCAAGCTCATCTCCAAGGCACTAAAGCCAGCTAAAAAGTCAATAATCAATACCTAAAACTTGAATTGTACTACTTCTTACTGGCTATTACATCAACTTAGAAGCTTCATCTGTGTTCTACTACGGTGCTTTTAGTTTCTCCGCATACCGCAGCACGCGACATAGTTTTGCAGACGATAAGTACAACCGTTTCAGAGAGAAGAGCGGCCAATGTGACGATGTGGCTTTAAATCGATTCGATAACAAATGACGAAAACGGATGGATGTCTCATTTTTTTACTACATATGAACACTTTTCACATTCTCCCGTGCAACTCGGCTGCTAGTCCTCCTTTCATGCAGAACCTTAAGGTCCTAGCTCATGTCCAAGGCACCAAAGCCAGCTAAAAATTCAATATTCAATACCTAAAACTTGAATTGTACTACTTCTTACTGGCTATTACATCAACTTAGAAGCTTCATCTGTGTTCTACTGTGGTGCTTGTAGTGTCTCAGCATACCGCAGCAGGCGACATAGCTTTGCAGAGGATAAGTACAACCGTTTCAGAGAGAAGAGCGGCCAATGTGACGAACTGGCTGTAAGTCGATTCGATAGCAAATGACGAAAACGGACGGATGTCTCAGGTTTTTACTGCATATGAACACTTTTCACATTCTCCCGTGCAACTTGGCTGCGAGTCCTCCTTTCATGCAGAATCATAAGGTCCTAGCTCATGTCCAAGGCACCAAAGCCAGCTAAAAAGTCAATAATCGATACCTAAAACTTGAATTGTACTACTTCTTACTGGCTATTACATCAACTTAGAAGCTTCATGTGTGTTCTCCTACGATGGTTTTAGTTTCTCCGCATACCGCAGCACGCGACATAGTTTTGCAGACGATAAGTACAACCGTTTCAGAGAGAAGAGCGGCCAATGTGACGATCTGGCTTTAAGTCGATTCGATAACAATTGACGAAAACGGACGGATTTCTCAGGTTTTTACTACATGTGAACACTTTTCACATTCTGCCGTGCAACTCGGCTGCTAGTCCTCCTTTCATGCAGAATCTTAAGGTCCTAGCTCATGGTCAAGGCACCAAAGCCAGCTAAAAAGTCAATAACCGATACCTAAAACTTGAATTGGACTACATTTTACTGGCTATTACATCATTTTAGAAGCTTCATCTGTGTTCTACTATGGTGCTTTTAGTGTCCCCGAATACCGCAGCACGCGACATAGCTTTGCAGACGATAAGTACAACCGTTTCAGAGAGAAGAGCGGCCAATGTGACGATCTGGCTTTAAGTCGATTCAATAGCAAATGACGAAAACGGACAGATGTCTCAGGTTTTTATTGCATATGAACACTTTTCACATTCTCCCGTGCAACTCGGCTGCGAGTCCTCCTTTCATGCAGAATCTTAAGGTCCTAGCTCATGTCCAAGGCACCAAAGCCAGCTAAAAAGTCAATAATCGATACCTAAAACTTGAATTGTACTACTTCTTACTGGCTATTACATTAACTTAGAAGCTTCATCTGTGTTCTACTGTGGTGCTTTTAGTGTCTCCACATACCGCAGCACGCGACATAGCTTTGCAGACGATAAGTACAACCGTTTCAGAGAGAAGAGCGGCCAATGTGACGATGTGGCTTTAAGTCAATTCGATAACAAATGACGTAAACGGACGGATGTCTCATTTTTTACTACATATGAACACTTTTCACATTCTCCCGTGCAACTCGGCTGCTAGTCCTCCTCTCATGCAGAACCTTAAGGTCCTAGCTCATGTCCAAGGCACCAAAGCCAGCTAAAAGGTCAATATTCAATACCTAAAACTTGAATTGTACTACTTCTTACTGGCTATTACATCAACTTAGAAGCGTGATCTGTGTTCTACTATGGTGCTTCTAGTGTCTCAGCATATCGCAGCACGCGACATAGCTTTGCAGACGATAAGTACAACCGTTTCAGAGAGAAGAGCGGCCAATGTGACGATCTGGCTTTAAGTCAATTCGATAACAAATGACGAAAACGGACGGATGTCTCATTTTTTTACTACATATGAACATTTTTCACATTCTCCCGTGCAACTCGGCTGCTAGTCCTCCTTTCATGCAGAACCTTAAGGTCCTAGCTCATGTCCAAGGCACCAAAGCCAGCTAAAAATTCAATATTCAATACCTAAAACTTGAATTGTACTACTTCTTACTGGCTATTACATCAACTTAGAAGCTTCATCTGTGTTCTACTGTGGTGCTTGTAGTGTCTCAGCATACCGCAGCAGGCGACATAGCTTTGCAGACGATAAGTACAACCGTTTCAGAGAGAAGAGCGGCCAATGTGACGAACTGGCTGTAAGTCGATTCGATAGCAAATGACGAAAACGGACGGATGTCTCAGGTTTTTACTGCATATGAACACTTTTCACATTCTCCCGTGCAACTCGGCTGCGAGTCCTCCGTTCATGCAGAATCTTAAGGTCCTAGCTCATGGTCAAGGCACCAAAGCCAGCTAAAAAGTCAATAACCGATACCTAAAACTTGAATTGGACTACTTTTTACTGGCTATTACATCATTTTAGAAGCTTCATCTGTGTTCTACTATGGTGCTTTTAGTGTCTCCGAATACCGCAGCACGCGACATAGCTTTGCAGACGATAAGTACAACCGTTTCAGGGAGAAGAGCGGCCAATGTGACGATCTGGCTTTAAGTCGATTCGATAGCAAATGACGAAAACGGACGGATGTCTCAGGTTTTTACTGCATATGAACACTTTTCACATTCTCCCGTGCAACTCGGCTGCGAGTCCTCCTTTCATGCAGAATCTTAAGGTCCTAGCTCATGTCCAAGGCACCAAAGCCAGCTAAAAAGTCAATAATCGATACCTAAAACTTGAATTGTACTACTTCTTACTGGCTATTACATTAACTTAGAAGCTTCATCTGTGTTCTACTGTGGTGCTTTTAGTGTCTCCACATACCGCAGCACGCGACATAGCTTTGCAGACGATAAGTACAACCGTTTCAGAGAGAAGAGCGGCCAATGTGACGATGTGGCTTTAAGTCAATTCGATAACAAATGACGAAAACGGACGGATGTCTCATTTTTTACTACATATGAACACTTTTCACATTCTCCCGTGCAACTCGGCTGCTAGTCCTCCTTTCATGCAGAACCTTAAGGTCCTAGCTCATGTCCAAGGCACCAAAGCCAGTTAAAGGTCAATATTCAATACCTAAAACTTGAATTGTACTACTTCTTACTGGCTATTACATCAACTTAGAAGCGTGATCTGTGTTCTACTATGGTGCTTCTAGTGTCTCAGCATATCGCAGCACGCGACATAGCTTTGCAGACGATAAGTACAACCGTTTCAGAGAGAAGAGCGGCCAATGTGACGATCTGGCTTTAAGTCGATTCGATAACAAATGACGAAAACGGACGGATTTCTCAGGTTTTTACTACATATGAACACTTTTCACATTCTCCCGTGAAACTCGGCTGCTAGTCCTCCTTTCATGCAGAATCTTAAGGTCCTAGCTCATGTCCAAGGCACCAAAGCCGGCTAAAAAGTCAATAATCGATACCTAAAACTTGAATTGTACTACTTCTTACTGGATATTACATCAACTTAGAAGCTTCATCTGTGTTCTACTACGGTGCTTTTAGTTTCTCCGCATACCGCAGCACGCGACATAGTTTTGCAGACGATAAGTACAACCGTTTCAGAGAGAAGAGCGGCCAATGTGACGATGTGGCTTTAAGTCGATTCGATATCAAATGACGAAAACGGACGGATGTCTCATTTTTTTACTACATATGAACATTTTTCACATTCTCCCGTGCAACTCGGCTGCTAGTCCTCCTTTCATGCAGAACCTTAAGGTCCTAGCTCATGTCCAAGGCACCAAAGCCAGCTAAAAATTCAATATTCAATACCTAAAACTTGAATTGTACTACTTCTTACTGGCTATTACATCAACTTAGAAGCTTCATCTGTGTTCTACTGTGGTGCTTGTAGTGTCTCAGCATACCGCAGCAGGCGACATAGCTTTGCAGACGATAAGTACAACCGTTTCAGAGAGAAGAGCGGCCAATGTGACGAACTGGCTGTAAGTCGATTCGATAACAAATGACGAAAACGGACGGATTTCTCAGGTTTTTACTACATATGAACACTTTTCACATTCTCCCGTGAAACTCGGCTGCTAGTCCTCCTTTCATGCAGAATCTTAAGGTCCTAGCTCATGTCCAAGGCACCAACGCCAGCTAAAAAGTCAATAATCGATACCTAAAACTTGAATTGTACTACGTCTTACTGGATATTACATCAACTTAGAAGCTTCATCTGTGTTCTACTGTGGTGCTTTTAGTGTCTCCGAATACCGCAGTACGCGACATAGCTTTGCAGACGATAAGTACAACCATTTCAGAGAGCAGAGCGGCCAATGTGACGATCTGGCTTTACGTCGATTCGATAACCAATGACGAAAACGGACGGATGTCTCAGGTTTTTATTACATATGAACACTTTTCACATTCTCCCGTGCAACTCGGCTGCTAGTCCTCCTTTCATGCAGAATCTTAAGGTCCTAGCTCATGTCCAAGGCACCAAAGCCAGCTAAAAGGTCAATATTCAATACCTAAAACTTGAATTGTACTACCTCTTACTGGCTATTACCTCAACCTAGAAGCTTCATCTGTGTTCTACAATGGTGCTTGTAGTGTCTCAGCATACCGCAGCACGCGACAAAGCTTTGCAGACGATAAGTACAACCGTTTCAGAGAGAAGAGCGGCCAATGTGTCGATCTGGCTTTAAGTCGATGCGATAACAAATGACGAAAACGGACGGATTTCTCAGGTTTTTACTACATATGAACACTTTTCACATTCTCCCGTGCAACTCGGCTGCTATTCCTCCTTTCATGCAGAATCTTAAGATCCTAGCTCATGTCCAAGGCACCAAAGCCAGCTAAAAAGTCAATAATCAATACCTAAAACTTGAATTGCACTACTTCTTACTGGCTATTACATCAACTTAGAAGCTTCATGTGTGTTCTCCTACGATGGTTTTAGTTTCTCCGCATACCGCAGCATGCGACATAGTTTTGCAGACGATAAGTACAACCGTTTCAGAGAGAAGAGCGGCCAATGTGACGATCTGGCTTTAAGTCGATTCGATAACAATTGACGAAAACGGACGGATTTCTCAGGTTTTTACTACTTGTGAACACTTTTCACATTCTGCCGTGCAACTCGGCTGCTAGTCCTCCTTTCATGCAGAATCTTAAGGTCCTAGCTCATGGTCAAGGCACCAAAGCCAGCTAAAAAGTCAATAACCGATACCTAAAACTTGAATTGGACTACTTTTTACTGGCTATTACATCATTTTAGAAGCTTCATCTGTGTTCTACTATGGTGCTTTTAGTGTCTCCGAATACCGCAGCACGCGACATAGCTTTGCAGACGATAAGTACAACCGTTTCAGAGAGAAGAGCGGCCAATGTGACGATCTGGCTTTAAGTCGATTCGATAGCAAATGACGAAAACGGACGGATGTCTCAGGTTTTTACTGCATATGAACACTTTTCACATTCTCCCGTGCAACTCGGCTGCGAGTCCTCCTTTCATGCAGAATCTTAAGGTCCTAGCTCATGTCCAAGGCACCAAAGCCGGCTAAAAAGTCAATAATCGATACCTAAAACTTGAATTGTACTACTTCTTACTGGATATTACATCAACTTAGAAGCTTCATCTGTGTTCTACTGTGGTGCTTTTAGTGTCTCCGAATACCGCAGTACGCGACATAGCTTTGCAGACGATAAGTACAACCATTTCAGAGAGCAGAGCGGCCAATGTGACGATCTGGCTTTACGTCGATTCGATAACCAATGACGAAAACGGACGGATGTCTCAGGTTTTTATTACATATGAACACTTTTCATATTCTCCCGTGCAACTCGGCTGCTAGTCCTCCTTTCATGCAGAATCTTAAGGTCCTAGCTCATGTCCAAAGCACCAAAGCCAGCTAAATGGTCAATATTCAATACCTAAAACTTGAATTGTACTACCTCTTACTGGCTATTACCTCAACTTAGAAGCTTCATCTGTGTTCTACAATGGTGCTTGTAGTGTCTCAGCATACCGCAGCACGCGACAAAGCTTTGCAGACGATAAGTACAACCGTTTCAGAGAGAAGAGCGGCCAATGTGTCGATCTGGCTTTAAGTCGATGCGATAACAAATGAGGAAAACGGACGGATTTCTCAGGTTTTTACTACATATGAACACTTTTCACATTTTCCCGTGCAACTCGGCTGCTATTCCTCCTTTCATGCAGAATCTTAAGGTCCTAGCTCATGTCCAAGGCACCAAAGCCAGCTAAAAAGTCAATAATCAATACCTAAAACTTGAATTGTACTACTTCTTACTGGCTATTACATCAACTTAGAAGCTTCATGTGTGTTCTCCTACGATGGTTTTAGTTTCTCCGCATACCGCAGCACGCGACATAGTTTTGCAGACGATAAGTACAACCGTTTCAGAGAGAAGAGCGGCCAATGTAACGATCTGGCTTTAAGTCGATTCGATAACAATTGACGAAAACGGACGGATTTCTCAGGTTTTTACTACATATGAACACTTTTCACATTCTCCCGTGCAACTCGGCTGCTAGTCCTCCTTTCATGCAGAATCTTAAGGTCCTAGCTCATGGTCAAGGCACCAAAGCCAGCTAAAAAGTCAATAACCGATACCTAAAACTTGAATTGGACTTCTTTTTACTGGCTATTACATCATTTTAGAAGCTTCATCTGTGTTCTACTATGGTGCTTTTAGTGTCTCCGAATACCGCAGTACGCGACATAGCTTTGCAGACGATAAGTACAACCGTTTCAGAGAGCAGAGCGGTCAATGTGACGATCTGGCTTTAAGTCGATTCGATAACAAATGACGAAAACGGACGGATTTCTCAGGTTTTTACTACATATGAACACTTTTCACATTCTCCCGTGCAACTCGGCTGCTAGTCCTCCTTTCATGCAGAACCTTAAGGTACTAGCTCATGTCCAAGGCACCAAAGCCAGCTAAAAATTCAATATTCAATACCTAAAACTTGAATTGTACTACGTCTTACTGGCTATTACATCAACTTAGAAGCTTGATCTGTGTTCTACTATGGTGCTTTTAGTGTCTCAGCATACCGCAGCACGCGAAATAGCTTTGCAGATGATAAGTACATCCGTTTCAGAGAAAAGATCGGCCAATGTGACGATCTGGCTTTACGTCGATTCGATAAACAAATGACGAAAACGGACGGATTTCTCAGGTTTTTACTACATATGAACACTTTTCACATTCTCCCGTGCAACTCGCCTGCTAGTCCTCCTTTCATGCAGAATCTTAAAGTCCTAGCTCATGTCCAAGGCACCAAAGCCAGCTAAAAAGTCAATAACCGATACCTAAAACTTGATTTGTACTACTTCTTACTGGCTATTACATCATTTTAGAAGCTTCATCTGTGTTCTACTATGGTGCTTTTAGTGTCTCCGAATACCGCAGTACGCGACATAGCTTTGCAGACGATAAGTACATCCGTTTCAGAGAGCAGAGCGGTCAATGCGACGATCTGGCTTTAAGTCGATTCGATAACAAATGACGAAAACCGACGGATTTCTCAGGTTTTTACTACATATGAACACTTTCCACATTCTCCCGTGCAACTCGGCTGCTAGTCCTCCTTTCATGCAGAATATTAAGGTCCTAGCTCATGTCCAAGGCACCAAAGCCAGCTAAAAATTCAATATTCAATACCTAAAACTTGAATTGTACTACTTCTTACTGGCTATTACATCATTTTAGAAGCTTCATCTGTGTTCTACTATGGTGCTTTTAGTGTCTCCGCATACCGCATCACGCGACATAGCTTTGCAGGCGATAAGTACAACCGTTTCAGAGAGAAGAGCGGCCAATGTGACGATCTGGCTTTAAGTCGATTCGATAACAAATGACAAAAACGGACGGATGTCTCAGGGTTTTACTGCATATGAACACTTTTCACATTCTCCCGTGCAACTCGGCTGCTAGTCCTCCTTTCATGCAGAATCTTAAGGTCCTAGCTCATGTCCAAGGCACCAAAGCCAGCTAAAAAGTCAATAATCGATACCTAAAACTTGAATTGTACTACTTCTTACTGGCTATTACATCAACTTAGAAGCTTCATCTGTGTTCTACAATGGTGCTTTTAGTGTCTCCGCATAACGCAGCATGCGACATAGCTTTGTAGACGATAAGTACAACCGTTTCAGAGAGAAGAGCGGCCAATGTGTCGATCTGGCTCTAAGTCGATTCGATAACAAATAACGAAAACGGACGGATTTCTCAGGTTTTTACTGCATATGAACACTTTTCACATTCTCCCGTGCAACTCGGCTGCTAGTCCTCCTTTCATGCAGAATCTTAAGGTCCTAGCTTATGTCCAAGGCACCAAAGCCAGCTAAAAAGTCAATAATCAATACCTAAAACTTGAATTGTACTAATTCTTACTGGGTATTACATCAACTTAGAAGCTTCATCTGTGTTCTACTATGGTGCTTTTAGTGTCTCCGCATACCGCAGCACGCGACATAGCTTTGCAGACGATAAGTACAACCGTTTCAGAGAGAAGAGCGCCCAATGTGACGATCTGGCTTTAAGTCGATTCGATAACAAATGACGAAAACAGACGGATTTCTCAGGTTTTTAATACATTTGAACACTTTTCACATTCTCTTATGCAACCCGGCTGCTAGTCCTAATTTCATGCAGAATATTGAGGTCCTAGCTCATGTCCAAGACACCAAAGCCAGCTAAAAATTCAATATTCAATACCTAAAACTTGAATTGTACTACTTCTTACTGGCTATTACATCAACTTAGAAGCTTCATCTGTGTTCTACTGTGGTGCTTGTAGTGTCTCAGCATACCGCAGCAGGCGACATTGCTTTGCAGACGATAAGTACAACCGTTTCAGAGAGAAGAGCGGCCAATGTGACGATCTGGCTTTAAGTCGATTCGATAACAAATGACGAAAACGGACGGATTTCTCAGGTTTGTACTACATATGAACACTTTTCACATTCTCCCGTGCAACTCGGCTGCTAGTCCTCCTTTCATGAAGAATCATAAGGTCCTAGCTCATGTCCAAGGCACCAAAGCCAGCTAAAAATTCAATATTCAATACCTAAAACTTGAATTGTACTACTTCTTACTGGATATTACATCAACTTAGAAGCTTCATCTGTGTTCTACTATGGTGCTTGTAGTGTCTCAGCATACCGCAGCACGCGACATAGCTTTGCAGACGATAAGTACAACCGTTTCAGAGAGAAGAGCGGCCAATTTGACGATCTGGCTTTAAGTCGATTCGATAACAAATGACGAAAACGGACGGATTTCTCAGGTTTTTACTGCATATGAACACTTTTCACATTCTCCCGTGCAACTCGGCTGCTAGTCCTCCTTTCATGCAGAATCTTAAGGTCCTAGCTCATGTCCAAGGCACCAAAGCCAGCTAAAAAGTCAATAATCGATACCTAAAACTTGAATTGTACTACTTCTTACTGGCTATTAAATCAACTTAGAAGCTTCATCTGTGTTCTACTATGGTGCTTTTAGTGTCTCCGCATACCGCAGCACGCGACATAGCTTTGCAGATGATAAGTACAACCGTTTCAGAGAGAAGAGCGGCCAATGTGACGATCTGGCTTTAAGTCGATTCGATAACAAATGACGAAAACAGACGTATTTATCAGGTTTTTACTACATTTGAACACTTTTCACATTCTCTCATGCAACTCGGCTGCTAGTCCTCCTTTCATGCAGAATATTAAGGTCCTAGCTCATGTCCAAGGCACCAAAGCCAGCTAAAAATTCAATATTCAATACCTAAAACTTGAATTGTACTACTTCTTACTGGCTAATACATCAACTTAGAAGCTTCATCTTTGTTCTACTACGGTGCTTTTAGTTTCTCCGCATACCGCAGCACGCGACATAGTTTTGCAGACGATAAGTACAGCCGTTTCAGAGAGAAGAGCGGCCAATGTGACGATCTGGCTTTAAGTCGATTCGATAACAAATGACGAAAACGGACGGATTTCTCAGGTTTTTACTACATATGAACACTTTTCACATTCTCCCGTGCAACTCGGCTGCTAGTCCTCCTTTCATGCAGAAACTTAAGGTCCTAGCTCATGTCCAAGGCACCAAAGCCAGCTAAAAAGTCAATAATCGATTCCTAAAACTTGAATTGTACTACTTCTTACTGGATATTACATCAACTTAGAAGCTTCATCTGTGTTCTACTGTGGTGCTTTTAGTGTCTCCGAAAACCGCAGTACGCGACATAGCTTTGCAGACGATAAGTACAAGCGTTTCAGAGAGCAGAGCGGCCAATGTGACGATCTTTCTTTAAGTCGATTCGAAAACAAATGACGAAAACGGACGGATTTCTCAGGTTTTTACTGCATATGAACACTTTTCACATTCTCCCGTGCAACTCGGCTGCTAGTCCTCCTTTCATGCAGAATCTTAAGGTCCTAGCTCATGTTCAAGGTACCAAAGCCAGCTAAAAAGTCAATAATCAATACCTAAAACTTGAATTGTACTACTTCTTACTGGCTATTACATCCACTTAGAAGCTTCATGTGTGTTCTACTACGGTGGTTTTAGTTTCTCTGCATACCGAAGCACGCGACATAGTTTTGCAGACGATAAGTACAACCGTTTCAGAGAGAAGAGCGGCCAATGTGACGATCTGGCTTTAAGTCGATTCGATAACAAATGACGAAAACGGATGGATGTCTCAGGTTATTACTACATATGAACACTTTTCACATTCTCCCGTGCAACTCGGCTGCTAGTCCTCCTTTCATGCAAAATCTTAAAGTCCTAGCTCATGTCCAAGGCACCAAAGCCAGCTAAAAGGTCAATATTCAGTACCTAAAACTTGAATTGTACTACCTCTTACTGGCTAGTACATCAACTTAGAAGCTTCATCTGTGTTCTACTATGGTGCTTGTAGTGCCTCAGCATACCGCAGCACGCGACATAGCTTTGCAGACGCTAAGTACAACCGTTTCAGAGAGAAGAGCGGCCAATGTGTCGATCTGGCTTTAAGTCGATTCGATAACAAATGACGAAAACAGACGTATTTCTCAGGTTTTTACTACATTTGAACACTTTTCACATTCTCTCATGCAACTCGGCTGCTAGTCCTCCTTTCATGCAGAATCTTAAGGTCCTAGCTCATGTCCAAGGTACCAAAGCCAGCTAAAAAGTCAATAATCGATACCTAAAACTTGAATTCTACTACTTCTTACTGGCTATTACATCAACTTAGAAGCTTCACCTGTGTTCTACTACGGTGCTTTTAGTTTCTCCGCATAGGCACGACGCGACATAGTTTTGCAGACGATAAGTACAACCGTTTCAGAGAGAAGAGCGGCCAATGTGACGATGTGGCTTTAAGTCGATTCGATAACAAATGACGAAAACGGACGGATGTCTCAGGTTTTTACTACATATGAACACTTTTCACATTCTCCCGTGCAACTCGGCTGTTAGTCCTCCTTTCATGCAGAATCTTAAGGTCCTAGCTCATGTCCAAGGCACCAAAGCCAGCTAGAAGGTCAATATTCAATACCGAAAACTTGAATTGTACTACTTCTTACTGGCTATTACATCAACTTAGAAGCTTGATCTGTGTTCTACTATGGTGCTTTTAGTGTCTCCGCATACCGCAGCACGCGACATAGCTTTGCAGACGATACGTACAACCGTTTCAGAGAGAAGAGCGGCCAATTTGACGATCTGGCTTTAAGTCGATTCGATAACAAATGACGAAGACGGACGGATTTCTCAGGTTTTTACTACATATGAACACTTTTCACATTCTCCCCTGCAACTCGGCTGCCAGTCCTCCTTTCATGCAGAAACTTAAGGTCCTAGCTGATGTCCAAGGCACCAAAGCCAGCTAAAAAGTCAATAATCGATTCCTAAAACTTGAATTGTACTACTTCTTACTGGATATTACATCAACTTAGAAGCTTCATCTGTGTTCTACTATGGTGCTTGTAGTGTCTCAGCATACCGCAGCACGCGACATAGCTTTGCAGACGATAAGTACAACCGTTTCAGAGAGAAGAGCGGCCAATTTGACGATCTGGCTTTAAGTCGATTCGATAACAAATGACGAAAACGGACGGATTTCTCAGGTTTTTACTGCATATGAACACTTTTCACATTCTCCCGTGCAACTCGGCTGCTAGTCCTCCTTTCATGCAGAATCTTAAGGTCCTAGCTCATGTCCAAGGCACCAAAGCCAGCTAAAAAGTCAATAATCGATACCTAAAACTTGAATTGTACTACTTCTTACTGGCTATTAAATCAACTTAGAAGCTTCATCTGTGTTCTACTATGGTGCTTTTAGTGTCTCCGCATACCGCAGCACGCGACATAGCTTTGCAGATGATAAGTACAACCGTTTCAGAGAGAAGAGCGGCCAATGTGACGATCTGGCTTTAAGTCGATTCGATAACAAATGATGAAAACAGACGTATTTATCAGGTTTTTACTACATTTGAACACTTTTCACATTCTCTCATGCAACTCGGCTGCTAGTCCTCCTTTCATGCAGAATATTAAGGTCCTAGCTCATGTCCAAGGCACCAAAGCCAGCTAAAAATTCAATATTCAATACCTAAAACTTGAATTGTACTACTTCTTACTGGCTAATACATCAACTTAGAAGCTTCATCTTTGTTCTACTACGGTGCTTTTAGTTTCTCCGCATACCGCAGCACGCGACATAGTTTTGCAGACGATAAGTACAGCCGTTTCAGAGAGAAGAGCGGCCAATATAACGATCTGGCTTTATGTCGATTCGATAACAAATGACGAAAACGGACGGATTTCTCAGGTTTTTACTACATATGAACACTTTTCACATTCTCCCGTGCAACTCGATTGCTAGTCCTCCTTTCATGCAGAATATTAAGGTCCTAGCTCATGTCCAAGGCACCAAAGCCAGCTAAAAAGTCAATAATCGATACCTAAAACTTGAAATGGACTACTTCTTACTGGCTATTACATCAACTTAGAAGCTTCATCTGTGTTCTACTATGATGCTTTTCCTGTTTCCGCCTACGGCAACACGCGACATAGCTTTGCAGACGATAAGTACAAGCGTTTCCGAGAGCAGAACGGCCAATGTGACGATCTGGCTTTAAGTCGATTCGATAACAAATGACGAAAACGGACGGATTTCTCAGGTTTTTACTCTATTTGAACACTTTTCACATTCCCCCTGCAACTCGGCTGTTAGTCCTCCTTTCATGCAGAATCTTAAGGTCCTAGCTCATGTCCAAGGCACCAAAGCCAGCTAAAAAGTCAATAATCAATACCTAAAACTTGAATTGTACTACTTCTTACTGGCTATAACATCAACTTAGAACCTTCATGTGTGTTCTACTACGGTGGTTTTAGTTTCTCCGCATACCGCACCACGCGACATAGTTTTGCAGACGATAAGTACAACCGTTTCAGAGAGAAGAGCGGCCAATGTGACGATGTGGCTTTAAGTCGATTCGATAACAAATGACGAAAACGGACGGATGTCTCAGGTTTTTACTACATATGAACACTTTTCACATTCTCCCGTGCAACTCGGCTGTTAGTCATCCTTTCATGCAGAATCTTAAGGTCCTAGCTCATGTCCAAGGCACCAGAGCCAGCTAAAAGGTCAATATTCAATACCTAATACTTGAATTGTACTACTTCTTACTGGCTATTACATCAACTTAGAAGCTTGATCTGTGTTGTACTATGGTGCTTTTAGTGTCTCCGCATACCGCAGCACGCGACATAGCTTTGCAGACGATAAGTACAACCGTTTCAGAGAGAAGAGCGGCCAATTTGACGATCTGGCTTTAAGTCGATTCGATAACAAATGACGAAAACGGACGGATTTCTCAGGTTTTTACTACATATGAACACTTTTCACATTCTCCCATGCAACTCGGCTGCTAGTCCTCCTTTCATGCAGAAACTTAAGGTCCTAGCTCATGTCCAAGGCACCAAAGCCAGCTAAAAAGTCAATAATCGATTCCTAAAACTTGAATTGTACTACTTCTTTCTGGATATTACATCAACTTAGAAGCTTCATCTGTGTTCTACTGTGGTGCTTTTAGTGTCTCCGAAAACCGCAGTACGCGACATAGCTTTGCAGACGATAAGTACAACCGTTTCAGAGAGCAGAGCGGCCAATGTGACGATCTGGCTTTAAGTCGATTCTATAACAAATGACGAAAACGGACGGATTTCTCAGGTTTTTACTACATATGAACACTTTTCACATTCTCCCGTGCAACTCGGCTGCTAGTCCTCCTTTCATGCAGAATCTTAAGGTCCTAGCTCATGTCCAAGGTACCAAAGCCAGCTAAAAAGTCAATAATCAATACCTAAAACTTGAATTGTACTACTTCTTACTGGCTATTACATCAACTTAGAAGCTTCATGTGTGTTCTACTACGGAGGTTTTAGTTTCTCTGCATACCGAAGCACGCGACATAGTTTTGCAGACGATAAGTACAACCGTTTCAGAGAGAAGAGCGGCCAATGTGACGATCTGGCTTTAAGTCGATTCGATAACAAATGACGAAAACGGATGGATGTCTCAGGTTTTTACTACATATGAACACTTTTCACATTCTCCCGTGCAACTCGGCTGCTAGTCCTCCTTTCATGCAAAATCTTAAAGTCCTAGCTCATGTCCAAGGCACCAAAGCCAGCTAAAAGGTCAATATTCAGTACCTAAAACTTGAATTGTACTACCTCTTACTGGCTAGTACATCAACTTAGAAGCTTCATCTGTGTTCTACTATGGTGCTTGTAGTGCCTCAGCATACCGCAGCACGCGACATAGCTTTGCAGACGCTAAGTACAACCGTTTCAGAGAGAAGAGCGGCCAATGTGTCGATCTGGCTTTAAGTCGATTCGATAACAAATGACGAATACAGACGTATTTCTCAGGTTTTTACTACATTTGAACACTTTTCACATTCTCTCATGCAACTCGGCTGCTAGTCCTCCTTTCATGCAGAATATTAAGGTCCTAGCTCATGTCCAAGGCACCAAAGCCAGCTAAAAATTCAATATTCAATACCTAAAACTTGAATTGTACTACTTCTTACTGGCTATTACATCAACTTAGAAGCTTCATCTGTGTTCTACTGTGGTGCTTGTAGTGTCTCAGCATACCGCAGCAGGCGACATAGCTTTGCAGACGATAAGTACAACCGTTTCAGAGAGAAGAGCGGCCAATGTGACGATGCGGCTTTAAGTCGATTCGATAACAAATGACGAAAACGGACGGATGTCTCAGGTTTTTACTACATATGAACACTTTTCACATTCTCCCGTGCAACTCGGCTGCTAGTCCTCCTTTCATGCAGAATCTTAAGGTCCTAGCTCATGTCCAAGGTACCAAAGCCAGCTAAAAAGTCAATAATCGATACCTAAAACTTGAATTCTACTACTTCTTACTGGCTATTACATCAACTTAGAAGCTTCATCTGTGTTCTACTACGGTGCTTTTAGTTTCTACGCATACCGCAGCACGCGACATAGTTTTGCAGACGATAAGTACAACCGTTTCAGAGAGAAGAGCGGCCAATGTGACGATGTGGCTTTAAGTCGATTCGATAACAAATGACGAAAACGGACGGATGTCTCAGGTTTTTACTACATATGAACACTTTTCACATTCTCCCGTGCAACTCGGCTGTTAGTCCTCCTTTCATGCAGAATCTTAAGGTCCTAGCTCATGTCCAAGGCACCAAAGCCAGCTAGAAGGTCAATATTCAATACCGAAAACTTGAATTGTACTACTTCTTACTGGCTGTTACATCAACTTAGAAGATTGATCTGTCTTCTACTATGGTGCTTTTAGTGTCTCCGCATACCGCAGCACGCGACATAGCTTTGCAGACGATAAGTACAACCGTTTCAGAGAGAAGAGCGGCAAATTTGACGATCTGGCTTTAAGTCGATTCGATAACAAATGACGAAAACGGACGGATTTCTCAGGTTTTTACTACATATGAACACTTATCACATTCTCCCGTGCAACCCGGCTGCTAGTCCTCCTTTCATGCAGAAACTTAAGGTCCTAGCTGATGTCCAAGGCACCAAAGCCAGCTAAAAAGTCAATAATCGATTCCTAAAACTTGAATTGTACTACTTCTTACTGGATATTACATCAACATAGAAGCTTCATCTGTGTTCTACTGTGGTGCTTTTAGTGTCTCCGAATACCGCAGTACGCGACATAGCTTTGCAGACGATAAGTACAACCGTTTCAGAGAGCAGAGCGGCCAATGTGACGATCTGGCTTTAAGTCGATTCGATAACAAATGACGAAAACGGACGGATTTCTCAGGTTTTTACTACATATGAACACTTTTCACATTCTCCCGTGCAACTCGGCTGCTAGTCCTCCTTTCATGCAGAATCTTAAGGTCCTAGCTCATGTCCAAGGCACCAAAGCCAGCTAAAAAGTCAATAATCGATACCTAAAACTTGAATTGTACTACTTCTTACCTGCTATTACATGAATTTAGAAGCTTCATCTGTGTTCTACTTTGGTGATTTTAGTGTTTCCGCATACAGCAGCACGCGACATAGCTTTGCAGACGATAAGTACAACCGTTTCAGAGAGAAGAGCGGCCAATATAACGATCTGGCTTTATGTCGATTCGATAACAAATGACGAAAACGGACGGATTTCTCAGGTTTTTACTACATATGAACACTTTTCACATTCTCCCGTGCAACTCGATTGCTAGTCCTCCTTTCATGCAGAATGTTAAGGTCCTAGCTCATGTCCAAGGCACCAAAGCCAGCTAAAAAGTCAATAATCGATACCTAAAACTTGAAATGGACTACTTCTTACTGGCTATTACATCAACTTAGAAGCTTCATCTGTGTTCTACTATGATGCTTTTCCTGTTTCCGCCTACGGCAACACGCGACATAGCTTTGCAGACGATAAGTACAAGCGTTTCCGAGAGCAGAACGGCCAATGTGACGATCTGGCTTTAAGTCGATTCGATAACAAATGACGAAAACGGAAGGATTTCTCAGGTTTTTACTCTATTTGAACACTTTTCACATTCTCCCCTGCAACTCGGCTGTTAGTCCTCCATTCATGCAGAATCTTAAGGTCCTAGCTCATGTCCAAGGCACCAAAGCCAGCTAAAAAGTCAATAATCAATACCTAAAACTTGAATTGTACTACTTCTTACTGGCTATTACATCAACTTAGAACCTTCATGTGTGTTCTACTACGGTGGTTTTAGTTTCTCCGCATTCCGCACCACGCGACATAGTTTTGCAGACGATAAGTACAGCCGTTTCAGAGAGAAGAGCGGCCAATGTGACGATCTGGCTTTAAGTCGATTCGATAACAAATGACGAAAACGGACGGATTTCTCAGGTTTTTACTACATATGAACACTTTTCACATTCTCCCGTGCAACTCGGCTGCTAGTCCTCCTTTCATGCAAAATCTTAAGGTCCTAGCTCATGTCCAAGGCACCAAAGCCAGCTAAAAGGTCAATATTCAGTACCTAAAACTTGAATTGTACTACCTCTTACTGGCTAGTACATCAACTTAGAAGCTTCATCTGTGTTCTACTATGGTGCTTGTAGTGTCTCAGCATACCGCAGCACGCGACATAGCTTTGCAGACGATAAGTACAACCGTTTCAGAGAGAAGAGCGGCCAATGTGAAGATCTGGCTTTAAGTCGATTCGATAACAAATGACGAAAACGGACGGATTTCTCAGGTTTTTACTACATATGAAAACTTTTCACATTCTCCCGTGCAACTCGGCTGCTAGTACTCCTTTCATGCAGAATCTTAAGGTCCTAGCTCATGTCCAAGGCACCAAAGCCAGCTAAAAAGTCAATAATCGATACCTAAAACTTGAATTGTACTACTTCTTACTGGCAATTACATCAACTTAGAAGCTTCATCTGTGTTCTACTATGGTGCCTTTAGTGTCTGCACATACCGCAGCACGCGACATAGCTTTGCAGACGATAAGTACAACCGTTTCAGAGAGAAGAGCGGCCAATGTGACGATCTGGCTTTATGTCGATTCGATAACAAATGACGAAAACGGACGGATTTCTCAGGTTTTTACTACATTTGAACACTTTTCACATCCTCTCATGCAACTCGGCTGCTAGTCCTCCTTTCATGCAGAATATTAAGGTCCTAGCTCATGTCCAAGGCACCAAAGCCAGCTAAAAATTCAATATTCAATACCTAAAACTTGAATTGTACTACTTCTTACTGGTTATTATATCAACTTAGAAGCTTGATCTGAGTTCTACTGTGGTGCTTGTAGTGTCTCAGCATACCGCAGCAGGCGACATAGCTTTGCAGACGATACGTACAACCGTTTCAGAGAGAAGAGCGGCCAATGTGACGATCTGGCTTTAAGTCGATTCGATAACAAATGAGGAAAACGGACGGATTTCTCAGGTTTTTACTACATATGAACACTTTTCACATCCTCCCGTGCAACTCGGCTGCTAGTCCTCCTTTCATGCAGAATCTTAAGGTCCTAGCTCATGTCCACGGCAACAAAGCCAGCTAAAAAGTCAATAATCGATACCTAAAACTTGAATTCTACTACTTCTTACTGGCTATTACATCAACTTAGAAGCTTCATCTGTGTTCGACTACGGTGCTTTTAGTTTCTCCGCATACCGCAGCACGCGACATAGTTTTGCAGACGATAAGTACAACCGTTTCAGAGAGAAGAGCGGCCAATGTGACGATGTGGCTTTAAGTCGATTCGATAACAAATGACGAAAACGGACGGATGTCTCAGGTTTTTACTACATATGAACACTTTTCACATTCTCCCGTGCAACTCGGCTGTTAGTCCTCCTTTCATGCAGAATCTTAAGGTCGTAGCTCATGTCCAAGGCACCAAAGCCAGCTAAAAAGTCAATATTCAATACCGAAAACTTGAATCGTACTACTTCTTACTGGCTATTACATCAACTTAGAAGCTTGATCTGTGTTCTACTATGGTGCTTTTAGTGTCTCCGCATACCGCAGCACGCGACATAGCTTTGCAGACGATAAGTACAACCGTTTCAGAGGGAAGAGCGGCCAATTTGACGATCTGGCTTTAAGTCGATTCGATAACAAATGACGAAAACGGACGGATTTCTCAGGTTTTTACTACATATGAACACTTTTCACATTCTCCCGTGCAACTCGGCTGCTAGTCCTCCTTTCATGCAGAAACTTAAGGTCCTAGCTGATGTCCAAGGCACCAAAGCCAGCTAAAAAGTCAATAATCGATTCCTAAAACTTGAATTGTACTACTTCTTACTGGATATTACTTCAACTTAGAAGCTTCATCTGTGTTCGACTGTGGTGCTTTTAGTGTCTCCGAATACCGCAGTACGCGACATAGCTTTGCAGACGATAAGTACAAACGTTTCAGAGAGCAGACCGGCCAATGTGACGATCTGGCTTTAAGTCGATTCGATAACAAATGACGAAAACGGACGGATTTCTCAGGTTTTTACTACATATGAACACTTTTCACATTCTCCCCTGCAACTCGGCTGTTAGTCCTCCATTCATGCAGAATCTTAAGGTCCTAGCTCATGTCCAAGGCACCAAAGCCAGCTAAAAAGTCAATAATCAATACCTAAAACTTGAATTGTACTACTTCTTACTGGCTATTACATCAACTTAGAACCTTCATGTGTGTTCTACTACGGTGGTTTTAGTTTCTCCGCATTCCGCACCACGCGACATAGTTTTGCAGACGATAAGTACAACCGTTTCAGAGAGAAGAGCGGCCAATGTGACGATCTGGCTTTAAGTCGATTCGATAACAAATGACGAAAACGGATGGATGTCTCAGGTTTTTACTACATATGAACACTTTTCACATTCTCCCGTGCAACTCGGCTGCTAGTCCTCCTTTCATGCAAAATCTTAAGGTCCTAGCTCATGTCCAAGGCACCAAAGCCAGCTAAAAGGTCAATATTCAGTACCTAAAACTTGAATTGTACTACCTCTTACTGGCTAGTACATCAACTTAGAAGCTTCATCTGTGTTCTACTATGGTGCTTGTAGTGTCTCAGCATACCGCAGCACGCGACATAGCTTTGCAGACGATAAGTACAACCGTTTCAGAGAGAAGAGCGGCCAATGTGTCGATCTGGCTTTAAGTCGATTCGATAACAAATGACGAAAACGGACGGATTTCTCAGGTTTTTACTACATATGAAAACTTTTCACATTCTCCCGTGCAACTCGGCTGCTAGTACTCCTTTCATGCAGAATCTTAAGGTCCTAGCTCATGTCCAAGGCACCAAAGCCAGCTAAAAAGTCAATAATCGATACCTAAAACTTGAATTGTACTACTTCTTACTGGCAATTACATCAACTTAGAGCTTCATCTGTGTTCTACTATGGTGCCTTTAGTGTCTCCACATACCGCAGCACGCGACATAGTTTTGCAGACGATAAGTACAACCGTTTCAGAGAGAAGAGCGGCCAATGTGACGATCTGGCTTTATGTCGATTCGATAACAAATGACGAAAACGGACGGATTTCTCAGGGTTTTACTACATATGAACACTTTTCACATTCTCCCGTGCAACTCGATTGCTAGTCCTCCTTTCATGCAGAATATTAAGGTCCTAGCTCATGTCCAAGGCACCAAAGCCAGCTAAAAACTCATTAATCGATACCTAAAACTTGAATGCTACTACTTGTTACTGGCTATTACATCAACTTAGAAGCTTCATCTGTGTTCTACTATGGTGCTTTTAGTGTCTCCACATACCGCAGCACGCGACATAGCTTTGCAGACGATAAGTACAACCGTTTCAGAGAGAAGAGCGGCCAATGTGTCGATCTGGCTTTAAGTCGATTCGATAACAAATGACGAAAACAGACGTATTTCTCAGGTTTTTACTACATTTGAACACTTTTCACATCCTCTCATGCAACTCGGCTGCTAGTCCTCCTTTCATGCAGAATATTAAGGTCCTAGCTCATGTCCAAGGCACCAAAGCCAGCTAAAAATTCAATATTCAATACCTAAAACTTGAATTGTACTACTTCTTACTGGTTATTACATCAACTTAGAAGCTTGATCTGAGTTCTACTGTGGTGCTTGTAGTGTCTCAGCATACCGCAGCAGGCGACATAGCTTTGCAGACGATACGTACAACCGTTTCAGAGAGAAGAGCGGCCAATGTGACGATCTGGCTTTAAGTCGATTCGATAACAAATGAGGAAAACGGACGGATTTCTCAGGTTTTTACTACATATGAACACTTTTCACATCCTCCCGTGCAACTCGGCTGCTAGTCCTCCTTTCATGCAGAATCTTAAGGTCCTAGCTCATGTCCACGGCAACAAAGCCAGCTAAAAAGTCAATAATCGATACCTAAAACTTGAATTCTACTACTTCTTACTGGCTATTACATCAACTTAGAAGCTTCATCTGTGTTCGACTACGGTGCTTTTAGTTTCTCCGCATACCGCAGCACGCGACATAGTTTTGCAGACGATAAGTACAACCGTTTCAGAGAGAAGAGCGGCCAATGTGACGATGTGGCTTTAAGTCGATTCGATAACAAATGACGAAAACGGACGGATGTCTCAGGTTTTTACTACATATGAACACTTTTCACATTCTCCCGTGCAACTCGGCTGTTAGTCCTCCTTTCATGCAGAATCTTAAGGTCGTAGCTCATGTCCAAGGCACCAAAGCCAGCTAAAAAGTCAATATTCAATACCGAAAACTTGAATCGTACTACTTCTTACTGGCTATTACATCAACTTAGAAGCTTGATCTGTGTTCTACTATGGTGCTTTTAGTGTCTCCGCATACCGCAGCACGCGACATAGCTTTGCAGACGATAAGAACAACCGTTTCAGAGGGAAGAGCGGCCAATTTGACGATCTGGCTTTAAGTCGATTCGATAACAAATGACGAAAACGGACGGATTTCTCAGGTTTTTACTACATATGAACACTTTTCACATTCTCCCGTGCAACTCGGCTGCTAGTCCTCCTTTCATGCAGAATCTTAAGGTCCTAGCTCATGTCCAAGGCACCAAAGCCAGCTAAAAAGACAATAATCAATACCTAAAACTTGAATTGTACTACTTCTTACTGGCTATTACATCAACTTAGAAGCTTCATGTGTGTTCTACTACGGTGGTTTTAGTTTCTCCGCATACCGCAGCACGCGACATAGTTTTGCAGACGATAAGTACAACCGTTTCAGAGAGAAGAGCGGCCAATGTGACGATCTGGCTTTAAGTCGATTCGATAACAAATGACGAAAACGGATGGATGTCTCAGGTTTTTACTACATATGAACACTTTTCACATTCTCCCGTGCAACTCAGCTGCTAGTCCTCCTTTAATGCAGAATCTTAAGGTCCTAGCTCATGTCCAAGGCACCAAAGCCAGCTAAAAAGTCAATAATCGATACCTAAAACTTGAATGCTACTACTTCTTACTGGCTATTACATCAACTTAGAAGCTTCATCTGTGTTCTACTATGGTGCTTTTAGTGTCTCCACATACCGCAGCACGCGACATAGCTTTGCAGACGATAGGTACAACCGTTTCAGAGAGAAGAGCGGCCAATGTGACGATCTGGCTTTAAGTCGATTCGATAACAAATGACGAAAACAGACGTATTTCTCAGGTTTTTACTACATTTGAACACTTTTCACATCCTCTCATGCAACTCGGCTGCTAGTCCTCCTTTCATGCAGAATATTAAGGTTTTAGCTCATGTCCAAGGCACCAAAGCCAGCTAAAAATTCAATATTCAATACCTAAAACTTGAATTGTACTACTTCTTACTGGTTATTACATCAACTTAGAAGCTTGATCTGTGTTCTACTGTGGTGCTTGTAGTGTCTCAGCATACCGCAGCAGGCGACATAGCTTTGCAGACGATAAGTACAACCGTTTCAGAGAGAAGAGCGGCCAATGTGACGATCTGGCTTTAAGTCGATTCGATAACGAATGAGGAAAACGGACGGATTTCTCAGGTTTTTACTACATATGAACACTTTTCGCATCCTCCCGTGCAACTCGGCTGCTAGTCCTCCTTTCATGCAGAATCGTAAGGTCCTAGCTCATGTCCACGGCAACAAAGCCAGCTAAAAAGTCAATAATCGATACCTAAAACTTGAATTCTACTACTTCTTACTGGCTATTACATCAACTTAGAAGCTTCATCTGTGTTCTACTACGGTGCTTTTAGTTTCTCCGCATACCGCAGCACGCGACATAGTTTTACAGACGATAAGTACAACCGTTTCAGAGAGAAGAGCGGCCAATGTGACGATGTGGCTTTAAGTCGATTCGATAACAAATGACGAAAACGGACGGATGTCTCAGGTTTTTACTACATATGAACACTTTTCACATTCTCCCGTGCAACTCGGCTGTTAGTCCTCCTTTCATGCAGAATCTTAAGGTCGTAGCTCATGTCCAAGGCACCAAAGCCAGCTAAAAAGTCAATTACATCAACTTAGAAGCTTGATCTGTGTTCTACTATGGTGCTTTTAGTGTCTCCGCATACCGCAGCACGCGACATAGCTTTGCAGACGATAAGTACAACCGTTTCAGAGAGAAGAGCGGCCAATTTGACGATCTGGCTTTAAGTCGATTCGATAACAAATGACGAAAACGGACGGATTTCTCAGGTTTTTACTACATATGAACACTTTTCACATTCTCCCGTGCAACTCGGCTGCTAGTCCTCCTTTCATGCAGAAACTTAAGGTCCTAGCTGATGTCCAAGGCACCAAAGCCAGCTAAAAAGTCAATAATCGATTCCTAAAACTTGAATTGTACTACTTCTTACTGGATATTACTTCAACTTAGAAGCTTCATCTGTGTTCTACTGTGGTGCTTTTAGTGTCTCCGAATACCGCAGTACGCGACATAGCTTTGCAGACGATAAGTACAAACGTTTCAGAGAGCAGAGCGGCCAATGTGACGATCTGGCTTTAAGTCGATTCGATAACAAATGACGAAAACGGACGGATTTCTCAGGTTTTTACTACATATGAACACTTTTCACATTCTCCCGTGCAACTCGGCTGCTAGTCCTCCTTTCATGCAGAATCTTAAGGTCCTAGCTCATGTCCAAGGCACCAAAGCCAGCTAAAAAGTCAATAATCGATTCCTAAAACTTGAATTGTACTACTTCTTACTGGCTATTACATCAACTTAGATGCTTCATCTGTTTCCTACAATGGTGCTTTTAGTGTCTCCACATACCGCAGCACGCAACATAGCTTTGCAGACGATAAGTACAACCGTTTCAGAGAGAAGAGCGGCCAATGTGACGATCTGGCTTTAAGTCGATTCGATAACAAATGACGAAAACGGACGGATTTCTAAGGTTTTTACTACATATGAACACTTTTCACATTCTCCCGTGCAACTCGATTGCTAGTCCTCCTTTCATGCAGAATATTAAGGTCCTAGCTCATGTCCAAGGCACCAAAGCCAGCTAAAAAGTCAATAATCGATACCTAAAACTTGAATGCTACTACTTCTTACTGGCTATTACATCAACTTAGAAGCTTCATCTGTGTTCTACTATGGTGCTCTTAGTGTCTCCACATACCGCAGCACGCGACATAGCTTTGCAGACGATAGGTACAACCGTTTCAGAGAGAAGAGCGGCCAATGTGACGATCTGGCTTTAAGTCGATTCGATAACAAATGACGAAAACGGACAGATTTCTAAGGTTTTTACTACATATGAACACTTTTCACATTCTCCCGTGCAACTCGGCTGCTAGTCCTCCTTTCATGCAAAATGTTAAGGTAATAGCTCATGTCCAAGTCACCAAAGCCAGCTAAAAAGTCAATAATCGATACCCAAAACTTGAATTGTACTACTTCATACTGGCTATTACATCAACTTAGAAGCTTGATCTGTGTTCTACTATGGTGCTTTTAGTGTCTCCGCATACCGCAGCACGCGACATAGCTTTGCAGACGATAAGTACAACCGTTTCCGAGAGCAGAGCGGGCAATGTGACGATCTGGCTTTAAGTCGATTCGATAACAAATGACGAAAACGGACGGATTTCTCAGGTTTTTACTACATATGAACACTTTTCACATTCTCCCCTGCAACTCGGCTGCCAGTCCTCCTTTCATGCAGAATCGTAAGGTCCTAGCTCATGTCCAAGGCACCAAAGCCAGCTAAAAAGTCAATAATCGATACCTAAAACTTGAAATGGACTACTTCTTACTGGCTATTACATCAACTTAGAAGCTTCATCTGTGTTCTACTATGATGCTTTTCCTGTTTCCGCCTACGGCAACACGCGACATAGCTTTGCTGACGATAAGTACAAGCGTTTCCGAGAGCAGAACGGCCAATGTGACGATCTGGCTTTAAGTCGATTCGATAACAAATGACGAAAACGGACGGATTTCTCAGGTTTTTACTCTATTTGAACACTTTTCACATTCTCCCCTGCAACTCGGCTGCTAGTCCTCCTTTCATGCAGAATCTTAAGGTCCTAGCTCATGTCCAAGGCACCAAAGCCAGCTAAAAAGTCAATAATCGATACCTAAAACTAGAATTGTACTACTTCTTACTGGCTATTACATCAACTTAGAAGCTTCATCTGTGTTCTACTACGGTGGTTTTAGTTTCTCCGCATACCGCAGCACGCGACATAGTTTTGCAGACGATAAGTACAATCGTTTCAGGGAGAAGAGCGGCCAATGTGACGATCTGGCTTTAAGTCGATTCGATAACAAATGACGATAACGGACGGATGTCTCAGGTTTTTACTACATATGAACACTTTTCACATTCTCCCGTGCAACTCGGCTGCTAGTCCTCCTTTCATGCAGAATCTTAAGGTCCTAGCTCATGTCCAAGGCACCAAAGCAAGCTAAAAAGTCAATAATCGATACCCAAAACTTGAATTGGATTACTTCTTACTGGCTATTACATCAACTTAGATGCTTCATCTGTTTCCTACTACGGTGCTTTTAGTGCCTCCACATACCGCAGCACGCAACATAGCTTTGCAGACGATAAGTACAACCGTTTCAGAGAGAAGAGCGGCCAATGTGACGATCTGGCTTTAAGTCGATTCGATAACAAATGACGAAAACGGACGGATTTCTAAGGTTTTTACTACATATGAACACTTTTCACATTCTCCCGTACAACTCGGCTGCTAGTCCTCCTTTCATGCAGAATCGTAAGGTCCTAGCTCATGTCCAAGGCACCAAAGCCAGCTAAAAAGTCAATAATCGATACCTAAAACTTGAATTGTACTACTTCTTACCTGCTATTACATGAATTTAGAAGCTTCATCTGTGTTCTACTTTGGTGATTTTAGTGTTTCCGCATACAGCAGCACGCGACATAGCTTTGCAGACGATAAGTACAACCGTTTCAGAGAGAAGAGCGGCCAATGTGACGATCTGGCATTATGTCGATTCGATAACAAATGACGAAAACGGACGGATTTCTCAGGTTTTTACTACATATGAACACTTTTCACATTCTCCCGTGCAACTCGATTGCTAGTCCTCCTTTCATGCAGAATATTAAGGTCCTAGCTCATGTCCAAGGCACCAAAGCCAGCTAAAAAGTCAATAATCGATACCTAAAACTCTAAATGGACTACTTCTTACTGGCTATTACATCAACTTAGAAGCTTCATCTGTGTTCTACTATGATGCTTTTCCTGTTTCCGCCTACGGCAACACGCGACATAGCTTTGCAGACGATAAGTACAACCGTTTCAGAGAGAAGAGCGGCCAATGTGACGATGTGGCTTTAAGTCAATTCGATAACAAATGACGAAAACGGACGGATGTCTCATTTTTTACTACATATGAACACTTTTCACATTCTCCCGTGCAACTCGATTGCTAGTCCTCCTTTCATGCAGAATATTAAGGTCCTAGCTCATGTCCAAGGCACCAAAGCCAGCTAAAAACTCAATAATCGATACCTAAAACTTGATGCTACTACTTCTTACTGGCTATTACATCAACTTAGAAGCTTCATCTGTGTTCTACTATGGTGCTTTTAGTGTCTCCACATACCGCAGCACGCGACATAGCTTTGCAGACGATAAGTACAACCGTTTCAGAGAGAAGAGCGGCCAATGTGACGATCTGGCTTTAAGTCGATTCGATAACAAATGACGAAAACGGACAGATTTCTAAGGTTTTTACTACATATGAACACCTTTCACATTCTCCCGTGCAACTCGGCTGCTAGTCCTCCTTTCATGCAAAATGTTAAGGTCCTAGCTCATGTCCAAGGCACCAAAGCCAGCTAAAAAGTCAATAATCGATACCTAAAACTTGAATTGTACTACTTCTTACTGGCTATTACATCAACTTAGAAGCTTGATCTGTGTTCTACTATGGTGCTTTTAGTGTCTCCGCATACCGCAGCACGCGACATAGCTTTGCAGACGATAAGTACAACCGTTTCCGAGAGCAGAGCGGGCAATGTGACGATCTGGCTTTAAGTCGATTCGATAACAAATGACGAAAACGGACGGATTTCTCAGGTTTTTACTACATATGAACACTTTTCACATTCTCCCCTGCAACTCGGCTGCCAGTCCTCCTTTCATGCAGAATCGTAAGGTCCTAGCTCATGTCCAAGGCACCAAAGCCAGCTAAAAAGTCAATAATCGATACCTAAAACTTGAAATGGACTACTTCTTACTGGCTATTACATCAACTTAGAATCTTCATCTGTGTTCTACTATGGTGCTTTTAGTGTCTTATCATACCGCAGCACGCGACATAGCTTTGCAAACGACAAGTACAACCGTTTCAGAGAGAAGAGTGGCCAATGTGAAGATCTGGCTTTAAGTCGATTCGATAACAAATTACGAAAACGGACGGATGTCTCAGGTTTTTACTGCATATGAACACTTTTCACATTCTCCCGTGCAACTCGGCTGCTAGTCCTCCTTTAATGCAAAATCTTAAGGTCCTAGCTCATGTCCAAGGCACCAAAGCCAGCTAAAAGGTCAATATTCAGTACCTAAAACTTGAATTGTACTACCTCTTACTGGCTAGTACATCAACTTAGAAGCTTCATCTGTGTTCTACTATGGTGCTTGTAGTGTCTCAGCATACCGCAGCACGCGACATAGCTTTGCAGACGATAAGTACAACCGTTTCAGAGAGAAGAGCGGCCAATGTGTCGATCTGGCTTTAAGTCGATTCGATAACAAATGACGAAAACGGACGGATTTCTCAGGTTTTTACTACATATGAAAACTTTTCACATTCTCCCGTGCAACTCGGCTGCTAGTCCTCCTTTCATGCAGAATCTTAAGGTCCTAGCTCATGTCCAAGGCACCAAAGCCAGCTAAAAAGTCAATAATCGATACCCAAAACTTGAATTGGATTACTTCTTACTGGCTATTACATCAACTTAGATGCTTCATCTGTTTCCTACTATGGTGCTTTTAGTGTCTCCACATACCGCAGCACGCAACATAGCTTTGCAGACGATAAGTACAACCGTTTCAGAGAGAAGAGCGGCCAATGTGACGATTTGGCTTTAGGTCGATTCGATAACAAATGACGAAAACGGACGGATTTCTAAGGTTTTTACTACATATGAACACTTTTCACATTCTCCCGTGCAACTCGGCTGCTACTCCTCCTTTCATGCAGAATGTTTAGGTCCTAGCTCATGTCCAAGGCATCAAAGCCAGCTAAAAAGTCAATAATCGATACCTAAAACTTGAATTGTACTACTTCTTACTGGCAATTACATCAACTTAGAAGCTTCATCTGTGTTCTACTATGGTGCTTTTAGTGTCTCCACATACCGCAGCACGCGACATAGCTTTGCAGACGATAAGTACAACCGTTTCAGAGAGAAGAGCGGCCAATGTGACGATCTGGCTTTATGTCGATTCGATAACAAATGACGAAAACGGACGGATTTCTCAGGTTTTTACTACATATGAACACTTTTCACATTCTCCCGTGCAACTCGATTGCTAGTCCTCCTTTCATGCAGAATATTAAGGTCCTAG
Organism: Schistocerca gregaria; assembly: GCF_023897955.1. Taxonomy (NCBI): domain Eukaryota; kingdom Metazoa; phylum Arthropoda; class Insecta; order Orthoptera; family Acrididae; genus Schistocerca; species Schistocerca gregaria. Next base: position 6,411,159 of record NW_026061811.1, on the reverse strand, counting down.
CTCATGTCCAAGGCACCAAAGCCAGCTAAAAACTCAATAATCGATACCTAAAACTTGAATGCTACTACTTCTTACTGGCTATTACATCAACTTAGAAGCTTCATCTGTGTTCTACTATGGTGCTTTTAGTGTCTCCACATACCGCAGCACGCGACATAGCTTTGCAGACGATAAGTACAACCGTTTCAGAGAGAAGAGCGGCCAATGTGACGATCTGGCTTTAAGTCGATTCGATAACAAATGACGAAAACGGACAGATTTCTAAGGTTTTTACTACATATGAACACTTTTCACATTCTCCCGTGCAAATCGGCTGCTAGTCCTCCTTTCATGCAAAATGTTAAGGTCCTAGCTCATGTCCAAGTCACCAAAGCCAGCTAAAAAGTCAATAATCGATACCTAAAACTTGAATTGTACTACTTCTTACTGGCTATTACTTCAACTTAGAAGCTTGATCTGTGTTCTACTATGGTGCTTTTAGTGTCTCCGCATACCGCAACACGCGACATAGCTTTGCAGACGATAAGTACAACCGTTTCCGAGAGCAGAGCGGGCAATGTGACGATCTGGCTTTAAGTCGATTCGATAACAAATGACGAAAACGGACGGATTTCTCAGGTTTTTACTACATATGAACACTTTTCACTTTCTCCCCTGCAACTCGGCTGCCAGTCCTCCTTTCATGCAGAATAGTAAGGTCCTAGCTCATGTCCAAGTCACCAAAGCCAGCTAAAAAGTCAATAATCGATACCTAAAACTTTAAATGGACTACTTCTTACTGGCTATTACATCAACTTAGAATCTTCATCTGTGTTCTACTATGGTGCTTTTAGTGTCTCAGCATACCGCAGCACGCGACATAGCTTTGCAAACGACAAGTACAACCGTTTCAGAGAGAAGAGCGGCCAATGTGACGATCTGGCTTTAAGTCGATTCGATAACAAATGACGAAAACGGACGGATTTCTCGGGTTTTTACTACATATGAACACTTTTCACATTCTCCCATGCAAATCGGCTGCTAGTCCTCCTTTCATGAAGAATGTTAAGGTCCTAGCTCATGTCCAAGGCACCAAAGCCAGCTAAAAGGTCAATATTCAATACCTAAAACTTGAATTGTACTACTTCTTCCTGGCTATTACGTCAACTTAGAAGCTTCATCTGTGTTCTACTATGGTGCTTTTAGTGTCTCCGCATACCGCAGCACGCGACATAGCGTTGCAGACGATAAGTACAACGGTTTCAGAGAGAAGAGCGGCCAATGTGACGATCTGGCTTTAAGTCGATTCGATAACAAATGACGAAAACGGACGGATGTCTCAGGTTTTTACTACATGTGAACACTTTTCACATTCTCCCGTGCAACTCGATTGCTAGTCCTCCTTTCATGCAGAATATTAAGGTCCTAGCTCATGTCCAAGGCACCAAAGCCAGCTAAAAAGTCAATAATCGATACCTAAAACTTGAATTGGACTACTTCTTACTGGCTATTACATCAACTTAGAAGCTTCATCTGTGTTCTACTATGGTGCTTTTCCTGTTTCCGCCTACGGCAACACTCGACATAGCTTTGCAGACGATAAGTACAACCGTTTCCGAGAGCAGAGCGGCCAATGTGACGATCTGGCTTTAAGTCGATTCGATAACAAATGACGAAAACGGACGGATTTCTCAGGTTTTTACTACATATGAACACTTTTCACATTCTTCCGTGCAACGCGGCTGCTAGTCCTCCTTTCATGCAGAATCTTAAGGTCCTAGCTCATATCCAAGGTACCAAAGCCAGCTAAAAAGTCAATAATCGAAACCTATAACTTGAATTGTACTACTTCTGACTGGCTATTACATCAACTTAGAAGCTTCATCTGTGTTCTACTATGGTGCTTTTCCTGTTTCCGCCTATGGCAACACGCGACATAGCTTTGCAGACGATAAGTACAACCGTTTCCGAGAGCAGAGCGGCCAATGTGACGATCTGGCTTTAAGTCGATTCGATAACAAATGACGAAAACGGACGGATTTCTCAGGTTTTTACTACATATGAACACTTTTCACATTCTCCCATGCAAATCGGCTGCTAGTCCTCCTTTCATGAAGAATGTTAAGGTCCTAGCTCATGTCCAAGGCAATAAGCCAGCTAAAAGGTCAATATTCAATACCTAAAACTTGAATTGTACTACTTCTTCCTGGCTATTACGTCAACTTAGAAGCTTCATCTATGTTCTACTATGGTGCTTTTAGTGTCTCCGCATACCGCAGCACGCGACATAGCTTTGCAGACGATAAGTACAACCGTTTCAGAGAGAAGAGCGGCCAATGTGACGAACTGGCTTTAAGTCGATTCGATAACAAATGACGAAAACGGACGGATGTCTCAAGTTTTTACTACATGTGAACACTTTTCACATTCTCCCGTGCAACTCGATTGCTAGTCCTCCTTTCATGCAGAATATTAAGGTCCTAGCTCATGTCCAAGGCACCAAAGCCAGCTAAAAAGTCAATAATCGATACCTAAAACTTGAATTGGACTACTTCTTACTGGCTATTACATCAACTTAGAAGCTTCATCTGTGTTCTACTATGGTGCTTTTCCTGTTTCCGCCTACGGCAACACTCGACATAGCTTTGCAGACGATAAGTACAACCGTTTCCGAGAGCAGAGCGGCCAATGTGACGATCTGGCTTTAAGTCAATTCGATAACAAATGACAAAAACGAACGGATTTCTCAGGTTTTTACTACATATGAACGCTTTTCACATTCTCCCGTGCAACTCGGCTGCTAGTCCCCCTCTCATGCAGAATCGTAAGGTCCTAGCTCATGTCCAAGGCACCAAAGCCAGCTAAAAAGTCAATAATCGATACCTAAAACTTGAATTGTACTACTTCTTACTTGCTATTACATCAACTTAGAAGCTTGATCTGTGTTCTACTATGGTGATTTTAGTGTCTCCGCATACCGCAGCACGCGACACAGGTTTGCAGACGATAAGTACAACCGTTTCAGAGAGAAGAGCGGCCAATGTGACTATCTGGCTTTAAGTCGATTCGATAACAAATGACGAAAACGGACGGATGTCTCAGGTTTTTACTGCATATGAACACTTTTCACATTCTCCCGTGCAACTCGGCTGCTAGTCCTCCTTTCATGCAGAATCTTAAGGTCCTAGCTCATGTCCAAGGCACCAAAGCCTGCTAAAAATTCAATAATCGATACCTAAAACTATAATTGTACTACTTCTTACTGGCTATTACATCAACTTAGAAGCTTGATCTGTGTTCTACTATGGTGCTTTTAGTGTCTCCGCATACCGCAGCACGCGACATAGCTTTGCAGACGATAAGTACAAGCGTTTCAGAGAGAAGAGCGGCCAATGTGACGATCTGGCCTTAAGTCGATTCGATAACAAATGACGAAAACGGACGGATTTCTAAGGTTTTTACTACATATGAACACTTTTAACATGCTCCCGTGAAACTCGGCTGCTAGTCCTCCTTTCATGCAGAATGTTAAGGTCCTAGATCATGTCCAAGGCACCAAAGCCAGCTAAAAAGTCAATAATCGATACCTAAAACATGAATTGTACTACTTCTTACTGGCTATTACATCAACTTAAAAGCTTCATCTGTGTTCTACTATGGTGATTTTAGTGTCTCCGCATACCGCAGCACGCGACATAGCTTTGCAGACGATAAGTACAAGCGTTTCAGAGAGAAGAGCGGCCAATGTGACGATCTGGCTTTAAGTCTATTCGATAACAAATGACGAAAACGGACGGATTTCTCACGTTTTTACTACATATGAACACTTTTCACATTCTCCCGTGCAACGCGGCTGCTAGTCCTCCTTTCTTGCATAAATTTAAGGTCCTAGCTCATGTCCAAGGCACCAAAGCCAGCTAAAAAGTCAATAATCGATACCTAAAACTTGAATTGTACTACTTCTTACTGGCAATTACATCAACTTAGAAGCTTCATCTGTGTTCTACTATGGTGCTTTTAGTGTCTCCACATACCGCAGCACGCGACATAGCTTTGCAGGCGATAAGTACAACCGTTTCAGAGAGAAGAGCGGCCAATGTGACGATCTGGCTTTAAGTCGATTCGATAACAAATGACGAAAACGGACGGATTTCTCGGGTTTTTACTACATATGAACACTTTTCACATTCTCCCATGCAAATCGGCTGCTAGTCCTCCTTTCATGAAGAATGTTAAGGTCCTAGCTCATGTCCAAGGCACCAAAGCCAGCTAAAAGGTCAATATTCAATACCTAAAACTTGAATTGTACTACTTCTTCCTGGCTATTACGTCAACTTAGAAGCTTCATCTGTGTTCTACTATGGTGCTTTTAGTGTCTCCGCATACCGCAGCACGCGACATAGCGTTGCAGACGATAAGTACAACGGTTTCAGAGAGAAGAGCGGCCAATGTGACGATCTGGCTTTAAGTCGATTCGATAACAAATGACGAAAACGGACGGATGTCTCAGGTTTTTACTACATGTGAACACTTTTCACATTCTCCCGTGCAACTCGATTGCTAGTCCTCCTTTCATGCAGAATATTAAGGTCCTAGCTCATGTCCAAGGCACCAAAGCCAGCTAAAAAGTCAATAATCGATACCTAAAACTTGAATTGGACTACTTCTTACTGGCTATTACATCAACTTAGAAGCTTCATCTGTGTTCTACTATGGTGCTTTTCCTGTTTCCGCCTACGGCAACACTCGACATAGCTTTGCAGACGATAAGTACAACCGTTTCCGAGAGCAGAGCGGCCAATGTGACGATCTGGCTTTAAGTCGATTCGATAACAAATGACGAAAACGGACGGATTTCTCAGGTTTTTACTACATATGAACACTTTTCACATTCTCCCGTGCAACGCGGCTGCTAGTCCTCCTTTCATGCAGAATCATAAGGTCCTAGCTCATATCCAAGGTACCAAAGCCAGCTAAAAAGTCAATAATCGATACCTAAAACTTGAATTGTACTACTTCTGACTGGCTATTACATCAACTTAGAAGCTTCATCTGTGTTCTACTATGGTGCTTTTCCTGTTTCCGCCTACGGCAACACGCGACATAGCTTTGCAGACGATAAGTACAACCGTTTCCGAGAGCAGAGCGGCCAATGTGACGATCTGGCTTTAAGTCGATTCGATAACAAATGACGAAAACGGACGGATTTCTCAGGTTTTTACTACATATGAACACTTTTCACATTCTCCCATGCAAATCGGCTGCTAGTCCTCCTTTCATGAAGAATGTTAAGGTCCTAGCTCATGTCCAAGGCAATAAGCCAGCTAAAAGGTCAATATTCAATACCTAAAACTTGAATTGTACTACTTCTTCCTGGCTATTACGTCAACTTAGAAGCTTCATCTGTGTTCTACTATGGTGCTTTTAGTGTCTCCGCATACCGCAGCACGCGACATAGCTTTGCAGACGATAAGTACAACCGTTTCAGAGAGAAGAGCGGCCAATGTGACGAACTGGCTTTAAGTCGATTCGATAACAAATGACGAAAACGGACGGATGTCTCAAGTTTTTACTACATGTGAACACTTTTCACATTCTCCCGTGCAACTCGATTGCTAGTCCTCCTTTCATGCAGAATATTAAGGTCCTAGCTCATGTCCAAGGCACCAAAGCCAGCTAAAAAGTCAATAATCGATACCTAAAACTTGAATTGGACTACTTCTTACTGGCTATTACATCAACTTAGAAGCTTCATCTGTGTTCTACTATGGTGCTTTTCCTGTTTCCGCCTACGGCAACACTCGACATAGCTTTGCAGACGATACGTACAACCGTTTCCGAGAGCAGAGCGGCCAATGTGACGATCTGGCTTTAAGTCAATTCGATAACAAATGACAAAAACGAACGGATTTCTCAGGTTTTTACTACATATGAACGCTTTTCACATTCTCCCGTGCAACTCGGCTGCTAGTCCCCCTCTCATGCAGAATCGTAAGGTCCTAGCTCATGTCCAAGGCACCAAAGCCAGCTAAAAAGTCAATAATCGATACCTAAAACTTGAATTGTACTACTTCTTACTTGCTATTACATCAACTTAGAAGCTTGATCTGTGTTCTACTATGGTGATTTTAGTGTCTCCGCATACCGCAGCACGCGACACAGGTTTGCAGACGATAAGTACAACCGTTTCAGAGAGAAGAGCGGCCAATGTGACTATCTGGCTTTAAGTCGATTCGATAACAAATGACGAAAACGGACGGATGTCTCAGGTTTTTACTGCATATGAACACTTTTCACATTCTCCCGTGCAACTCGGCTGCTAGTCCTCCTTTCATGCAGAATCTTAAGGTCCTAGCTCATGTCCAAGGCACCAAAGCCTGCTAAAAATTCAATAATCGATACCTAAAACTATAATTGTACTACTTCTTACTGGCTATTACATCAACTTAGAAGCTTGATCTGTGTTCTACTATGGTGCTTTTAGTGTCTCCGCATACCGCAGCACGCGACATAGCTTTGCAGACGATAAGTACAAGCGTTTCAGAGAGAAGAGCGGCCAATGTGACGATCTGGCCTTAAGTCGATTCGATAACAAATGACGAAAACGGACGGATTTCTAAGGTTTTTACTACATATGAACACTTTTAACATTCTCCCGTGCAACTCGGCTGCTAGTCCTCCTTTCATGCAGAATGTTAAGGTCCTAGCTCATGTCCAAGGCACCAAAGCCAGCTAAAAAGTCAATAATCGATACCTAAAACATGAATTGTACTACTTCTTACTGGCTATTACATCAACTTAAAAGCTTCATCTGTGTTCTACTATGGTGATTTTAGTGTCTCCGCATACCGCAGCACGCGACATAGCGTTGCAGACGATAAGTACAACGGTTTCAGAGAGAAGAGCGGCCAATGTGACGATCTGGCTTTAAGTCTATTCGATAACAAATGACGAAAACGGACGGATTTCTCACGTTTTTACTACATATGAACACTTTTCACATTCTCCCGTGCAACGCGGCTGCTAGTCCTCCTTTCTTGCATAAATTTAAGGTCCTAGCTCATGTCCAAGGCACCAAAGCCAGCTAAAAAGTCAATAATCGATACCTAAAACTTGAATTGTACTACTTCTTACTGGCAATTACATCAACTTAGAAGCTTCATCTGTGTTCTACTATGGTGCTTTTAGTGTCTCCACATACCGCAGCACGCGACATAGCTATGCAGGCGATAAGTACAACCGTTTCAGAGAGAAGAGCGGCCAATGTGACGATCTGGCTTTAAGTCGAATCGATAACAAATGACGAAAACGGACTGATTTCTCAGGATTTTACTACATATGAACACTTTTCACATTCTCCCGTGTAACTCGGCTGCTAGTCCTCCTTTCATGCGGAATCTTAAGGTCCTAGCTCATGTCCAAGGCACCAAAGCCAGATAAAAAGTCAATAATTGATACCTAAAACTTGAATTGGATTACTTCTTATTGGCTATTACATCAACTTAGATGCTTCATCTGTGTTCTACTATGGTGATTTTAGTGTCTCCGCTTACCGCAGCACGCGACATAGCATTGCAGACGATAAGTACAACCGTTTCAGAGAGAAGAGCAGCCAATGTGACGATCTGGCTTTAAGTCGATTCGATAACAAATGATGAAAACGTACGGATTTCTCAGGTTTTTACTACATAAGAACACTTTTCACATTCTCCCGTGCAACGCGGCTGCTAGTCCTCCTTTCATGCAGAATCTTAAGGTCCTAGCTCATGTCCAAGGTACCAAAGCCAGCTAAAAAGTCAATAATCGATACCTAAAACTTGAATTGTACTACTTCTGACTGGCTATTACATCAACTTAGAAGCTTCATCTATGTTCTACTATGGTGCTTTTAGTGTCTCAGCATACCGCAGCACGTGACATAGCTTTGCTAAGGACAAGTACAACCGTTTCAGAGGGAAGAGCGGCCAATGTGACGATCTGGCTTTAAGTCGATTCGATAACAAATGACGAAAACGGACGGATTTCTCGGGTTTTTACTACATATGAACACTTTTCACATTCTCGCATGCAAATCGGCTGCTAGTCCTCCTTTCATGAAGAATGTTAAGGTCCTAGCTCATGTCCAAGGCAATAAGCCAGCTAAAAGGTCAATATTCAATACCTAAAACTTGAATTGTACTACTTCTTCCTGGCTATTACGTAAACTTAGAAGCTTCATCTGTGTTCTACTGTGGTGCTTTTAGTGTCTCCGAATACCGCAGTACGCGACATAGCTTTGCAGACGATAAGTACAAACGTTTCAGAGAGCAGAGCGGCCAATGTGACGATCTGGCTTTAAGTCGATTCGATAACAAATGACGAAAACGGACGGATTTCTCAGGTTTTTACTACATATGAACACTTTTCACATTCTCCCGTGCAACTCGGCTGCTAGTCCTCCTTTCATGCAGAATCTTAAGGTCCTAGCTCATGTCCAAGGCACCAAAGCCAGCTAAAAAGACAATAATCAATACCTAAAACTTGAATTGTACTACTTCTTACTGGCTATTACATCAACTTAGAAGCTTCATGTGTGTTCTACTACGGTGGTTTTAGTTTCTCCGCATACCGCAGCACGCGACATAGTTTTGCAGACGATAAGTACATCCGTTTCAGAGAGAAGAGCGGCCAATGTGACGATCTGGCTTTAAGTCGATTCGATAACAAATGACGAAAACGGATGGATGTCTCAGGTTTTTACTACATATGAACACTTTTCACATTCTCCCGTGCAACTCGGCTGCTAGTCCTCCTTTCATGCAAAATCTTAAGGTCCTAGCTCATGTCCAAGGCACCAAAGCCAGCTAAAAAGTCAATAATCGATACAGAAAACTTCAATTGGATTACTTCTTACTGGCTACTACATCAACTTAGATGCTTCATCTGTTTCCTACAATGGTGCTTTTAGTGTCTCCACATACCGCAGCACGCAACATAGCTTTGCAGACGATAAGTACAACCGTTTCAGAGAGAAGAGCGGCCAATGTGACGATCTGGCTTTAAGTCGATTCGATAACAAATGACGAAAACGGACGGATTTCTAAGGTTTTTACTACATATGAACACTTTTCACATTCTCCCGTGCAACTCGATTGCTAGTCCTCCTTTCATGCAGAATATTAAGGTCCTAGCTCATGTCCAAGGCACCAAAGCCAGCTAAAAAGTCAATAATCGATACCTAAAACTTGAATGCTACTACTTCTTACTGGCTATTACATCAACTTAGAAGCTTCATCTGTGTTCTACTATGGTGCTCTTAGTGTCTCCACATACCGCAGCACGCGACATAGCTTTGCAGACGATAGGTACAACCGTTTCAGAGAGAAGAGCGGCCAATGTGACGATCTGGCTTTAAGTCGATTCGATAACAAATGACGAAAACGGACAGATTTCTAAGGTTTTTACTACATATGAACACTTTTCACATTCTCCCGTGCAACTCCGCTGCTAGTCCTCCTTTCATGCAAAATGTTAAGGTCCTAGCTCATGTCCAAGTCACCAAAGCCAGCTAAAAGTCAATAATCGATACCCAAAACTTGAATTGTACTACTTCATACTGGCTATTACATCAACTTAGAAGCTTGATCTGTGTTCTACTATGGTGCTTTTAGTGTTTCCGCATACAGCAGCACGCGACATAGCTTTGCAGACGATAAGTACAACCGTTTCCGAGAGCAGAGCGGGCAATGTGACGATCTGGCTTTAAGTCGATTCGATAACAAATGACGAAAACGGACGGATTTCTCAGGTTTTTACTACATATGAACACTTTTCACATTCTCCCCTGCAACTCGGCTGCCAGTCCTCCTTTCATGCAGAATCGTAAGGTCCTAGCTCATGTCCAAGGCACCAAAGCCAGCTAAAAAGTCAATAATCGATACCTAAAACTTGAAATGGACTACTTCTTACTGGCTATTACATCAACGTAGAAGCTTCATCTGTGTTCTACTATGATGCTTTTCCTGTTTCCGCCTACGGCAACACGCGACATAGCTTTGCTGACGATAAGTACAAGCGTTTCCGAGAGCAGAACGGCCAATGTGACGATCTGGCTTTAAGTCGATTCGATAACAAATGACGAAAACGGACGGATTTCTAAGGTTTTTACTACATATGAACACTTTTCACATTCTCCCGTACAACTCGGCTGCTAGTCCTCCTTTCATGCAGAATCGTAAGGTCCTAGCTCATGTCCAAGGCACCAAAGCCAGCTAAAAAGTCAATATCGATACCTAAAACTTGAATTGTACTACTTCTTACCTGCTATTACATGAATTTAGAAGCTTCATCTGTGTTCTACTTTGGTGATTTTAGTGTTTCCGCATACAGCAGCACGCGACATAGCTTTGCAGACGATAAGTACAACCGTTTCAGAGAGAAGAGCGGCCAATATAACGATCTGGCATTATGTCGATTCGATAACAAATGACGAAAACGGACGGATTTCTCAGGTTTTTACTACATATGAACACTTTTCACATTCTCCCGTGCAACTCGATTGCTAGTCCTCCTTTCATGCAGAATATTAAGGTCCTAGCTCATGTCCAAGGCACCAAAGCCAGCTAAAAAGTCAATAATCGATACCTAAAACTTGAAATGGACTACTTCTTACTGGCTATTACATCAACTTAGATGCTTCATCTGTTTCCTACTATGGTGCTTTTAGTGTCTCCACATACCGCAGCACGCAACATAGCTTTGCAGACGATAAGTACAACCGTTTCAGAGAGAAGAGCGGCCAATGTGTCGATCTGGCTTTAAGTCGATTCGATAACAAATGACGAAAACGGACGGATTTCTAAGGTTTTTACTACATATGAACACTTTTCACATTCTCCCGTACAACTCGGCTGCCACTCCTCCTTTCATGCAGAATGTTTAGGTCCTAGCTCATGTCCAAGGCATCAAAGCCAGCTAAAAAGTCAATAATCGATACCTAAAACTTGAATTGTACTACTTCTTACTGGCAATTACATCAACTTAGAAGCTTCATCTGTGTTCTACTATGGTGCTTTTAGTGTCTCCACATACCGCAGCACGCGACATAGCTTTGCAGACGATAAGTACAACCGTTTCAGAGAGAAGAGCGGCCAATGTGACGATCTGGCTTTATCTCGATTCGATAACAAATGACGAAAACGGACGGATTTCTCAGGTTTTACTACATATGAACACTTTTCACATTCTCCCGTGCAACTCGATTGCTAGTCCTCCTTTCATGCAGAATATTAAGGTCCTAGCTCATGTCCAAGGCACCAAAGCCAGCTAAAAACTCAATAATCGATACCTAAAACTTGATGCTACTACTTCTTACTGGCTATTACATCAACTTAGAAGCTTCATCTGTGTTCTACTATGGTGCTTTTAGTGTCTCCACATACCGCAGCACGCGACATAGCTTTGCAGACGATAAGTACAACCGTTTCAGTGAGAAGAGCGGCCAATGTGACGATCTGGCTTTAAGTCGATTCGATAACAAATGACGAAAACGGACAGATTTCTAAGGTTTTTACTACATATGAACACCTTTCACATTCTCCCGTGCAACTCGGCTGCTAGTCCTCCTTTCATGCAAAATGTTAAGGTCCTAGCTCATGTCCAAGGCACCAAAGCCAGCTAAAAAGTCAATAATCGATACCTAAAACTTGAATTGTACTACTTCTTACTGGCTATTACATCAACTTAGAAGCTTGATCTGTGTTCTACTATGGTGCTTTTAGTGTCTACGCATACCGCAGCACGCGACATAGCTTTGCAGACGATAAGTACAACCGTTTCCGAGAGCAGAGCGGGCAATGTGACGATCTGGCTTTAAGTCGATTCGATAACAAATGACGAAGACGGACGGATTTCTCAGGTTTTTACTACATATGAACACTTTTCACATTCTCCCCTGCAACTCGGCTGCCAGTCCTCCTTTCATGCAGAATCGTAAGGTCCTAGCTCATGTCCAAGGCACCAAAGCCAGCTAAAAAGTCAATAATCAATACCTAAAACTTGAAATGGACTACTTCTTACTGGCTATTACATCAACTTAGAATCTTCATCTGTGTTCTACTATGGTGCTTTTAGTGTCTCATCATACCGCAGCACGCGACATAGCTTTGCAGACGATAAGTACAACCGTTTCAGAGAGAAGAGCGGCCAATGTGACGATCTGGCTTTAAATCGATTCGATAACAAATGACGAAAACGGACGGATTTCTAAGGTTTTTACTACATATGAACACTTTTCACATTCTCCCATGCAACTCGGCTGCTACTCCTCCTTTCATGCAGAATGTTTAGGTCCTAGCTCATGTCCAAGGCATCAAAGCCAGCTAAAAAGTCAATAATCGATACCTAAAACTTGAATTGTACTACTTCTTACTGGCAATTACATCAACTTAGAAGCTTCATCTGTGTTCTACTATGGTGCTTTTAGTGTCTCCACATAAAGCAGCACGCGACATAGCTTTGCAGACGATAAGTACAACCGTTTCAGAGAGAAGAGCGGCCAATGTGACGATCTGGCTTTATGTCGATTCGATAACAAATGACGAAAACGGACGGATTTCTCAGGTTTTTACTACATATGAACACTTTTCACATTCTCCCGTGCAACTCGATTGCTAGTCCTCCTTTCATGCAGAATATTAAGGTCCTAGCTCATGTCCAAGGCACCAAAGCCAGCTAAAAACTCAATAATCGATACCTAAAACTTGAATGCTACTACTTCTTACTGGCTATTACATCAACTTAGAAGCTTCATCTGTGTTCTACTATGGTGCTTTTAGTGTCTCCACATACCGCAGCACGCGACATAGCTTTGCAGACGATAAGTACAACCGTTTCAGAGAGAAGAGCGGCCAATGTGACGATCTGGCTTTAAGTCGATTCGATAACAAATGACGAAAACGGACAGATTTCTAAGGTTTTTACTACATATGAACACTTTTCACATTCTCCCGTGCAACTCGGCTGCTAGTCCTCCTTTCATGCAAAATGTTAAGGTCCTAGCTCATGTCCAAGTCACCAAAGCCAGCTAAAAAGTCAATAATCGATACCTAAAACTTGAATTGTACTACTTCGTACTGGCTATTACATCAACTTAGAAGCTTGATCTGTGTTCTACTATGGTGCTTTTAGTGTCTCCGCATACCGCAGCACGCGACATAGCTTTGCAGACGATAAGTACAACCGTTTCAGAGAGAAGAGCGGCCAATGTGACTATCTGGCTTTAAGTCGATTCGATAACAAATGACGAAAACGGACGGATGTCTCAGGTTTTTACTGCATATGAACACTTTTCACATTCTCCCGTGCTACTCGGCTGCTAGTCCTCCTTTCATGCAAAATCTTAAGGTCCTAGCTCATGTCCAAGGCACCAAAGCCAGCTAAAAGGTCAATATTCTGTACCTAAAACTTGAATTGTACTACCTCTTACTGGCTAGTACATCAACTTAGAAGCTTCATCTGTGTTCTACTATGGTGCTTGTAGTGTCTCAGCATACCGCAGCACGCGACATAGCTTTGCAGACGATAAGTACAACCGTTTCAGAGAGAAGAGCGGCCAATGTGTCGATCTGGCTTTAAGTCGATTCGATAACAAATGACGAAAACGGACGGATTTCTCAGGTTTTTACTACATATGAAAACTTTTCACATTCTCCCGTGCAACTCGGCTGCTAGTCCTCCTTTCATGCAGAATCTTAAGGTCCTAGCTCATGTCCAAGGCACCAAAGCCAGCTAAAAAGTCAATAATCGATACCCAAAACTTGAATTGGATTACTTATTACTGGCTATTACATCAACTTAGATGCTTCATCTGTTTCCTACTATGGTGCTTTTAGTGTCTCCACATACCGCAGCACGCGACATAGCTTTGCAGACGATAAGTACAACCGTTTCAGAGAGAAGAGCGGCCAATGTGACGATCTGGCTTTAGGTCGATTCGATAACAAATGACGAAAACGGACGGATTTCTCAGGTTTTTACTACATATGAACACTTTTCACATTCTCCCGTGCAACTCGGCTGCTACTCCTCCTTTCATGCAGAATGTTTAGGTCCTAGCTCATGTCCAAGGCATCAAAGCCAGCTAAAAGGTCAATAATCGATACCTAAAACTTGAATTGTACTACTTCTTACTGGCAATTACATCAACTTAGAAGCTTCATCTGTGTTCTACTATGGTGCTTTTAGTGTCTCCACATACCGCAGCACGCGACATAGCTTCGCAGACGATAAGTACAACCGTTTCAGAGAGAAGAGCGGCCAATGTGACGATCTGGCTTTATGTCGATTCGATAACAAATGACGAAAACGGACGGATTTCTCAGGTTTTTACTACATATGAACACTTTTCACATTCTCCCGTGCAACTCGATTGCTAGTCCTCCTTTCATGCAGAATATTAAGGTCCTAGCTCATGTCCAAGGCACCAAAGCCAGCTAAAAACTCAATAATCGATACCTAAAACTTGAATGCTACTACTTCTTACTGGCTATTACATCAACTTAGAAGCTTCATCTGTGTTCTACTATGGTGCTTTTAGTGTCTCCACATACCGCAGCACGCGACATAGCTTTGCAGACGATAAGTACAACCGTTTCAGAGAGAAGAGCGGCCAATGTGACGATCTGGCTTTAAGTCGATTCGATAACAAATGACGAAAACGGACAGATTTCTAAGGTTTTTACTACATATGAACACTTTTCACATTCTCCCGTGCAACTCGGCTGCTAGTCCTCCTTTCATGCAAAATGTTAAGGTCCTAGCTCATGTCCAAGTCACCAAAGCCAGCTAAAAAGTCAATAATCGATACCTAAAACTTGAATTGTACTACTTCTTACTGGCTATTACTTCAACTTAGAAGCTTGATCTGTGTTCTACTACGGTGCTTTTAGTGTCTCCGCATACCGCAGCACGCGACATAGCTTTGCAGACGATAAGTACAACCGTTTCCGAGAGCAGAGCGGGCAATGTGACGATCTGGCTTTAAGTCGATTCGATAACAAATGACGAAAACGGACGGATTTCTCAGGTTTTTACTACATATGAACACTTTTCACATTCTCCCCTGCAACTCGGCTGCCAGTCCTCCTTTCATGCAGAATCGTAAGGTCCTAGCTCATGTCCAAGTCACCAAAGCCAGCTAAAAAGTCAATAATCGATACCTAAAACTTTAAATGGACTACTTCTTACTGGCTATTACATCAACTTAGAATCTTCATCTGTGTTCTACTATGGTGCTTTTAGTGTCTCAGCATACCGCAGCACGCGACATAGCTTTGCAAACGACAAGTACAACCGTTTCAGAGAGAAGAGCGGCCAATGTGACGATATGGCTTTAAGTCGATTCGATAACAAATGACGAAAACGGACGGATTTCTCGGGTTTTTACTACATATGAACACTTTTCACATTCTCCCATGCAAATCGGCTGCTAGTCCTCCTTTCATGAAGAATGTTAAGGTCCTAGCCCATGTCCAAGGCACCAAAGCCAGCTAAAAGGTCAATAATCGATACCTAAAACTTGAATTGGACTACTTCTTACTGGCTATTACATCAACTTAGAAGCTTCATCTGTGTTCTACTATGGTGCTTTTCCTGTTTCCGCCTACGGCAACACTCGACATAGCTTTGCAGACGATAAGTACAACCGTTTCCGAGAGCAGAGCGGCCAATGTGACGATCTGGCTTTAAGTCAATTCGATAACAAATGACAAAAACGAACGGATTTCTCAGGTTTTTACTACATATGAACGCTTTTCACATTCTCCCGTGCAACTCGGCTGCTAGTCCCCCTCTCATGCAGAATCGTAAGGTCCTAGCTCATGTCCAAGGCACCAAAGCCAGCTAAAAAGTCAATAATCGATACCTAAAACTTGAATTGTACTACTTCTTACTTGCTATTACATCAACTTAGAAGCTTGATCTGTGTTCTACTATGGTGATTTTAGTGTCTCCGCATACCGCAGCACGCGACACAGGTTTGCAGACGATAAGTACAACCGTTTCAGAGAGAAGAGCGGCCAATGTGACTATCTGGCTTTAAGTCGATTCGATAACAAATGACGAAAACGGACGGATGTCTCAGGTTTTTACTGCATATGAACACTTTTCACATTCTCCCGTGCAACGCGGCAGCTAGTCCTCCTTTCATGCAGAATGTTAAGGTCCTAGCTCATGTCCAACTCACCAAAGCCAGCTAAAAAGTCAATAATCGATACCTAAAACTTGAATTGTACTACTTCTTACTGGCTATTACATCAACTTAGAAGCTTCATCTGTGTTCTACTATGGTGCTTTTAGTGTCTCCGCATACCGCAGCACGCGACATAGCTTTGCAGGCGATAAGTACAACCGTTTCAGAGAGAAGAGCGGCCAATGTGACGATCTGGCTTTTAGTCGATTCGATAACAAATGATGAAAACGTACGGATTTCTCAGGTTTTTACTACATATGAACACTTTTCACATTCTCCCATGCAACTCGGCTGCTAGTCCTCCTTTCATGCAGAATCTTAAGGTCCTAGCTCATATCCAAGGTACCAAAGCCAGCTAAAAAGTCAATAATCGATACCTAAAACTTGAATTGTACTACTTCTGACTGGCTATTACATCAACTTAGAAGCTTCATCTGTGTTCTACTATGGTGCTTTTCCTGTTTCCGCCTACGGCAACACGCGACATAGCTTTGCAGACGATAAGTACAACCGTTTCCGAGAGCAGAGCGGCCAATGTGACGATCTGGCTTTAAGTCGATTCGATAACAAATGACGAAAACGGACGGATTTCTCAGGTTTTTACTACATATGAACACTTTTCACATTCTCCCATGCAAATCGGCTGCTAGTCCTCCTTTCATGAAGAATGTTAAGGTCCTAGCTCATGTCCAAGGCAATAAGCCAGCTAAAAGGTCAATATTCAATACCTAAAACTTGAATTGTACTACTTCTTCCTGGCTATTACGTCAACTTAGAAGCTTCATCTGTGTTCTACTATGGTGCTTTTAGTGTCTCCGCATACCGCAGCACGCGACATAGCTTTGCAGACGAGAAGTACAACCGTTTCAGAGAGAAGAGCGGCCAATGTGACGAACTGGCTTTAAGTCGATTCGATAACAAATGACGAAAACGGACGGATGTCTCAAGTTTTTACTACATGTGAACACTTTTCACATTCTCCCGTGCAACTCGATTGCTAGTCCTCCTTTCATGCAGAATATTAAGGTCCTAGCTCATGTCCAAGGCACCAAAGCCAGCTAAAAAGTCAATAATCGATACCTAAAACTTGAATTCTACTACTTCTTACTGGCTATTACATCAACTTAGAAGCTTCATCTGTGTTCTACTATGGTGCTTTTCCTGTTTCCGCCTACGGCAACACTCGACATAGCTTTGCAGACGATAAGTACAACCGTTTCAGAGAGAAGAGCGGGCAATGTGACGATCTGGCTTTAAGTCGATTCGATAACAAATGACGAAAACGGACGGATTTCTCAGGTTTTTACTACATATGAACGCTTTTCACATTCTCCCGTGCAACTCGGCTGCTAGTCCCCCTCTCATGCAGAATCGTAAGGTCCTAGCTCATGTCCAAGGCACCAAAGCCAGCTAAAAAGTCAATAATCGATACCTAAAACTTGAATTGTACTACTTCTTACTTGCTATTACATCAACTTAGAAGCTTGATCTGTGTTCTACTATGGTGATTTTAGTGTCTCCGCATACCGCAGCACGCGACACAGGTTTGCAGACGATAAGTACAACCGTTTCAGAGAGAAGAGCGGCCAATGTGACTATCTGGCTTTAAGTCGATTCGATAACAAATGACGAAAACGGACGGATGTCTCAGGTTTTTACTGCATATGAACACTTTTCACATTCTCCCGTGCAACTCGGCTGCTAGTCCTCCTTTCATGCAGAATCTTAAGGTCCTAGCTCATGTCCAAGGCACCAAAGCAAGCTAAAAAGTCAATAATCGATACCTAAAACTTGAATTGGATTACTTCTTATTGGCTATTACATCAACTTAGATGCTTGATCTGTGTTCTACTATGGTGATTTTAGTGTCTCCGCTTACCGCAGCACGCGACATAGCATTGCAGACGATAAGTACAACCGTTTCAGAGAGAAGAGCGGCCAATGTGACGATCTGGCTTTAAGTCGATGCGATAACAAATGACGAAAATGGACGGATTTCTAAGGTTTTTACTACATATGAACACTTTTCACATTCTCCCGTGCAACGCGGCAGCTAGTCCTCCTTTCATGCAGAATGATAAGGTCCTAGCTCATGTCCAAGGCACCAAAGCCAGCTAAAAAGTCAATAATCGATACCTAAAACTTGAATTGTACTACTTCTTACTGGCTATTACATCAACTTAAATGCTTCATCTGTGTTCTACTATGGTGATTTTAGTGTCTCCGCATACCGCAGCACGCGACATAGCTTTGCAGACGATAAGTACAAGCGTTTCAGAGAGCAGAACGGCCAATGTGACGATCTGGCTTTAAGTCTATTCGATAACAAATGACGAAAACGGACGGATTTCTCTGGTTTTTACAACATATGAACATTTTTCACATTCTCCCCTGCAACTCGGCTGCTAGTCCTCCTTCCATGCAGAATCTTAAGGACCTAGCTCATGTCCAAGGCACCAAAGCCTGCTAAAAAGTCAATAATCGTTACCTAAAACTATAATTGTACTACTTCTTACTGGCTATTACATCAACTTAGAAGCTTGATCTGTGTTCTACTATGGTGCTTTTAGTGTCTCCGCATACCGCAGCACGCGACATAGCTTTGCAGACGATAAGTACAAGCGTTTCAGAGAGAAGAGCGGCCAATGTGACGATCTGGCCTTAAGTCGATTCGATAACAAATGACGAAAACGGACGGATTTCTAAGGTTTTTACTACATATGAACACTTTTAACATTCTCCCGTGCAACTCGGCTGCTAGTCCTGCTTTCATGCAGAATGTTAAGGTCCTAGATCATGTCCAAGGCACCAAAGCCAGCTAAAAAGTCAATAATCGATACCTAAAACATGAATTGTACTACTTCTTACTGGCTATTACATCAACTTAAAAGCTTCATCTGTGTTCTACTATGGTGATTTTAGTGTCTCCGCATACCGCAGCACGCGACATAGCTTTGCAGACGATAAGTACAAGCGTTTCAGAGAGAAGAGCGGCCAATGTGACGATCTGGCTTTAAGTCGATTCGATAACAAATGACGAAAACGGAAGGATTTCTAAGGTTTTTACTACATATGAACACTTTTCACATTCTCCCGTGCAACGCGGCTGCTAGTCCTCCTTTCTTGCATAAATTTAAGGTCCTAGCTCATGTCCAAGGCACCAAAGCCAGCTAAAAAGTCAATAATCGATACCTAAAACTTGAATTGTACTACTTCTTACTGGCAATTACATCAACTTAGAAGCTTCATCTGTGTTCTGCTATGGTGCTTTTAGTGTCTCCACATACCGCAGCACGCGACATAGCTTTGCAGACGATAAGTACAACCGTTTCAGAGAGAAGAGCGGCCAACGTGACGATCTGGCTTTAAGTCGATTCGATAACAAATGACGAAAACGGACTGATTTCTCAGGATTTTACTACATATGAACACTTTTCACATTCTCCCGTGTAACTCGGCTGCTAGTCCTCCTTTCATGCGGAATCTTAAGGTCCTAGCTCATGTCCAAGGCACCAAAGCCAGATAAAAAGTCAATAATTGATACCTAAAACTTGAATTGGATTACTTCTTACTGGCTATTACATCAACTTAGATGTTTCATCTGTGTTCTACTATGGTGATTTTAGTGTCGCCGCTTACCGCAGCACGCGACATAGCATTGCAGACGATAAGTACAACCGTTTCAGAGAGAAGAGCAGCCAATGTGACGATCTGGCTTTAAGTCGATTCGATAACAAATGATGAAAACGTACGGATTTCTCAGGTTTTTACTACATATGAACACTTTTCACATTCTCCCGTGCAACGCGGCTGCTAGTCCTCCTTTCATGCAGAATCTTAAGGTCCTAGCTCATGTCCAAGGTACCAAAGCCAGCTAAAAAGTCAATAATCGATACCTAAAACTTGAATTGTACTACTTCTGACTGGCTATTACATCAACTTAGAAGCTTCATATATGTTCTACTATGGTGCTTTTAGTGTCTCAGCATACCGCAGCACGCGACATAGCTTTGCTAAGGACAAGTACAACCGTTTCAGAGAGAAGAGCGGCCAATGTGACGATCTGGCTTTAAGTCGATTCGATAACAAATGACGAAAACGGACGGATTTCTCGGGTTTTTACTACATATGAACACTTTTCACATTCTCGCATGCAAATCGGCTGCTAGTCCTCCTTTCATGAAGAAGGTTAAGGTCCTAGCTCATGTCCAAGGCAATAAGCCAGCTAAAAGGTCAATATTCAATACCTAAAACTTGAATTGTACTACTCCTTCCTGGCTATTACGTCAACTTAGAAGCTTCATCTGTGTTCTACTATGGTGCTTTTAGTGTCTCCGCATACCGCAGCACGCGACATAGCTTTGCAGACGATAAGTACAACCGTTTCAGAGAGAAGAGCGGGCAATGTGACGATCTGGCTTTAAGTCGATTCGATAACAAATGACGAAAACGGACGGTTTTCTCAGGTTTTTACTACATATGAACACTTTTCACATTCTCCCCTGCAACTCGGCTGCTAGTCCTCCTTCCATGCAGAATCTTAAGGTCCTAGCTCATGTCCAAGGCACCAAAGCCAGCTAAAAAGTCAATAATCGATACCTAAAACTTGAATTGGACTACTTCTTACTGGCTATTACATCAACTTAGAAGCTTCATCTGTGTTCTACTACGGTGCTTTTCCTGTTTCCGCTTACGGCAACACGCGACATAGCTTTGCAGACGATAAGTACAACCGTTTCCGAGAGCAGAGCGGCCAATGTGACGATCTGGCTTTAAGTCGATTCGATAACAAATGACGAAAACGGACGGATTTCTCAGGTTTTTACTACATATGAACACTTTTCACATTCTCCCGTGCAACGCGGCAGCTAGTCCTCCTTTCATGCAGAATGTTATGGTCCTAGCTCATGTCCAACTCACCAAAGCCAGCTAAAAAGTCAATAATCGATACCTAAAACTTGAATTGTACTACTTCTTACTGGCTATTACATCAACTTAGAAGCTTCATCTGTGTTCTACTATGGTGCTTTTAGTGTCTCCGCATACCGCAGCACGCGACATAGCTTTGCAGGCGATAAGTACAACCGTTTCAGAGAGAAGAGCGGCCAATGTGACGATCTGGCTTTTAGTCGATTCGATAACAAATGATGAAAACGTACGGATTTCTCAGGTTTTTACTACATATGACCACTTTTCACATTCTCCCATGCAACTCGGCTGCTAGTCCTCCTTTCATGCAGAATCTTAAGGTCCTAGGTCATGTCCAAGGTACCAAAGCCAGCTAAAAAGTCAATAATCGATACCTAAAACTTGAATTGTACTACTTCTGACTGGCTATTACATCAACTTAGAAGCTTCATCTATGTTCTACTATGGTGCTTTTAGTGTCTCAGCATACCGCAGCACGCGACATAGCTTTGGTAAGGACAAGTACAACCGTTTCAGAGAGAAGAGCGGCCAATGTGACGATCTGGCTTTAAGTCGATTCGATAACAAATGACGAAAACGGACGGATTTCTCGGGTTTTTACTACATATGAACACTTTTCACATTCTCCCATGCAAATCGGCTGCTAGTCCTCCTTTCATGAAGAATGTTAAGGTCCTAGCTCATGTCCAAGGCAATAAGCCAGCTAAAAGGTCAATATTCAATACCTAAAACTTGAATTGTACTACTTCTTCCTGGCTATTACGTCAACTTAGAAGCTTCATCTGTGTTCTACTATGGTGCTTTTAGTGTCTCCGCATACCGCAGCACGCGACATAGCTTTGCAGACGATAAGTACAACCGTTTCAGAGAGAAGAGCGGCCAATGTGACGAACTGGCTTTAAGTCGATTCGATAACAAATGACGAAAACGGACGGATGTCTCAAGTTTTTACTACATGTGAACACTTTTCACATTCTCCCGTGCAACTCGATTGCTAGTCCTCCTTTCATGCAGAATATTAAGGTCCTAGCTCATGTCCAAGGCACCAAAGCCAGCTAAAAAGTCAATAATCGATACCTAAAACTTGAATTGGACTACTTCTTACTGGCTATTACATCAACTTAGAAGCTTCATTTGTGTTCTACTATGGTGCTTTTCCTGTTTCCGCCTACGGCAACACTCGACATAGCTTTGCAGACGGTAAGTACAACCGTTTCCGAGAGCAGAGCGGCCAATGTGACGATCTGGCTTTAAGTCAATTCGATAACAAATGACAAAAACGAACGGATTTCTCAGGTTTTTACTACATATGAACACTTTTCACATTCTCCCCTGCAACTCGGCTGCTAGTCCTCCTTTCATGCAGAATCGTAAGGTCCTAGCTCATGTTCAAGGCACCAAAGCCAGCTAAAAAGTCAATAATCGATACCTAAAACTTGAATTGTACTACTTCTTACTTGCTATTACATCAACTTAGAAGCTTGATCTGTGTTCTACTATGGTGATTTTAGTGTCTCCGCATACCGCAGCACGCGACACATGTTTGCAGACGATAAGTACAACCGTTTCAGAGAGAAGAGCGGCCAATGTGACTATCTGGCTTTAAGTCGATTCGATAACAAATGACGAAAACGGACGGATGTCTCAGGTTTTTACTGCATATGAACACTTTTCACATTCTCCCGTGCAACTCGGCTGCTAGTCCTCCTTTCATGCAGAATCTTAAGGTCCTAGCTCATGTCCAAGGCACCAAAGCCAGCTAAAAATTCAAAAATCGATACCTAAAACTTGAATTGGATTACTTCTTACTGGCTATTACATCAACTTAGAAGCTTGATCTTTGTTCTACTATGGTGATTTTAGTGTCTCCGCTTACCGCAGCACGCGACATAGCATTGCAGACGATAAGTACAACCGTTTTAGAGAGAAGAGCGGCCAATGTGACGATCTGGCTTTAAGTCGATGCGATAACAAATGACGAAAATGGACGGATTTCTAAGGTTTTTACTACATATGAACACTTTTCACATTCTCCCGTGCAACGCGGCAGCTAGTCCTCCTTTCATGCAGAATGATAAAGTCCTAGCTCATGTCCAAGGCACCAAAGCCAGCTAAAAAGTCAATAATCGATACCTAAAACTTGAATTGGATTACTTCTTATTGGCTATTACATCAACTTAGATGCTTGATCTGTGTTCTACTATGGTGATTTTAGTGTCTCCGCTTACCGCAGCACGCGACATAGCATTGCAGACGATAAGTACAACCGTTTCAGAGAGAAGAGCGGCCAATGTGACGATCTGGCTTTAAGTCGATGCGATAACAAATGACGAAAATGGACGGATTTCTAAGGTTTTTACTACATATGAACACTTTTCACATTCTCCCGTGCAACGCGGCAGCTAGTCCTCCTTTCATGCAGAATGATAAGGTCCTAGCTCATGTCCAAGGCACCAAAGCCAGCTAAAAAGTCAATAATCGATACCTAAAACTTGAATTGTACTACTTCTTACTGGCTATTACATCAACTTAAATGCTTCATCTGTGTTCTACTATGGTGATTTTAGTGTCTCCGCATACCGCAGCACGCGACATAGCTTTGCAGACGATAAGTACAAGCGTTTCAGAGAGCAGAACGGCCAATGTGACGATCTGGCTTTAAGTCTATTCGATAACAAATGACGAAAACGGACGGATTTCTCTGGTTTTTACAACATATGAACATTTTTCACATTCTCCCCTGCAACTCGGCTGCTAGTCCTCCTTCCATGCAGAATCTTAAGGACCTAGCTCATGTCCAAGGCACCAAAGCCTGCTAAAAAGTCAATAATCGTTACCTAAAACTATAATTGTACTACTTCTTACTGGCTATTACATCAACTTAGAAGCTTGATCTGTGTTCTACTATGGTGCTTTTAGTGTCTCCGCATACCGCAGCACGCGACATAGCTTTGCAGACGATAAGTACAAGCGTTTCAGAGAGAAGAGCGGCCAATGTGACGATCTGGCCTTAAGTCGATTCGATAACAAATGACGAAAACGGACGGATTTCTAAGGTTTTTACTACATATGAACACTTTTAACATTCTCCCGTGCAACTCGGCTGCTAGTCCTGCTTTCATGCAGAATGTTAAGGTCCTAGATCATGTCCAAGGCACCAAAGCCAGCTAAAAAGTCAATAATCGATACCTAAAACATGAATTGTACTACTTCTTACTGGCTATTACATCAACTTAAAAGCTTCATCTGTGTTCTACTATGGTGATTTTAGTGTCTCCGCATACCGCAGCACGCGACATAGCTTTGCAGACGATAAGTACAAGCGTTTCAGAGAGAAGAGCGGCCAATGTGACGATCTGGCTTTAAGTCGATTCGATAACAAATGACGAAAACGGAAGGATTTCTAAGGTTTTTACTACATATGAACACTTTTCACATTCTCCCGTGCAACGCGGCTGCTAGTCCTCCTTTCTTGCATAAATTTAAGGTCCTAGCTCATGTCCAAGGCACCAAAGCCAGCTAAAAAGTCAATAATCGATACCTAAAACTTGAATTGTACTACTTCTTACTGGCAATTACATCAACTTAGAAGCTTCATCTGTGTTCTGCTATGGTGCTTTTAGTGTCTCCACATACCGCAGCACGCGACATAGCTTTGCAGACGATAAGTACAACCGTTTCAGAGAGAAAAGCGGCCAACGTGACGATCTGGCTTTAAGTCGATTCGATAACAAATGACGAAAACGGACTGATTTCTCAGGATTTTACTACATATGAACACTTTTCACATTCTCCCGTGTAACTCGGCTGCTAGTCCTCCTTTCATGCGGAATCTTAAGGTCCTAGCTCATGTCCAAGGCACCAAAGCCAGATAAAAAGTCAATAATTGATACCTAAAACTTGAATTGGATTACTTCTTACTGGCTATTACATCAACTTAGATGTTTCATCTGTGTTCTACTATGGTGATTTTAGTGTCGCCGCTTACCGCAGCACGCGACATAGCATTGCAGACGATAAGTACAACCGTTTCAGAGAGAAGAGCAGCCAATGTGACGATCTGGCTTTAAGTCGATTCGATAACAAATGATGAAAACGTACGGATTTCTCAGGTTTTTACTACATATGAACACTTTTCACATTCTCCCGTGCAACGCGGCTGCTAGTCCTCCTTTCATGCAGAATCTTAAGGTCCTAGCTCATGTCCAAGGTACCAAAGCCAGCTAAAAAGTCAATAATCGATACCTAAAACTTGAATTGTACTACTTCTGACTGGCTATTACATCAACTTAGAAGCTGCATATATGTTCTACTATGGTGCTTTTAGTGTCTCAGCATACCGCAGCACGCGACATAGCTTTGCTAAGGACAAGTACAACCGTTTCAGAGAGAAGAGCGGCCAATGTGACGATCTGGCTTTAAGTCGATTCGATAACAAATGGCGAAAACGGACGGATTTCTCGGGTTTTTACTACATATGAACACTTTTCACATTCTCGCATGCAAATCGGCTGCTAGTCCTCCTTTCATGAAGAATGTTAAGGTCCTAGCTCATGTCCAAGGCAATAAGCCAGCTAAAAGGTCAATATTCAATACCTAAAACTTGAATTGTACTACTCCTTCCTGGCTATTACGTCAACTTAGAAGCTTCATCTGTGTTCTACTATGGTGCTTTTAGTGTCTCCGCATACCGCAGCACGCGACATAGCTTTGCAGACGATAAGTACAACCGTTTCAGAGAGAAGAGCGGGCAATGTGACGATCTGGCTTTAAGTCGATTCGATAACAAATGACGAAAACGGACGGTTTTCTCAGGTTTTTACTACATATGAACACTTTTCACATTCTCCCCTGCAACTCGGCTGCTAGTCCTCCTTCCATGCAGAATCTTAAGGTCCTAGCTCATGTCCAAGGCACCAAAGCCAGCTAAAAAGTCAATAATCGATACCTAAAACTTGAATTGGACTACTTCTTACTGGCTATTACATCAACTTAGAAGCTTCATCTGTGTTCTACTACGGTGCTTTTCCTGTTTCCGCTTACGGCAACACGCGACATAGCTTTGCAGACGATAAGTACAACCGTTTCCGAGAGCAGAGGGGCCAATGTGACGATCTGGCTTTAAGTCGATTCGATAACAAATGACGAAAACGGACGGATTTCTCAGGTTTTTACTACATATGAACACTTTTCACATTCTCCCGTGCAACGCGGCAGCTAGTCCTCCTTTCATGCAGAATGTTAAGGTCCTAGCTCATGTCCAACTCACCAAAGCCAGCTAAAAAGTCAATAATCGATACCTAAAACTTGAATTGTACTACTTCTTACTGGCTATTACATCAACTTAGAAGCTTCATCTGTGTTCTACTATGGTGCTTTTAGTGTCTCCGCATACCGCAGCACGCGACATAGCTTTGCAGGCGATAAGTACAAACGTTTCAGAGAGACGAGCGGCCAATGTGACGATCTGGCTTTTAGTCCATTCGATAACAAATGATGAAAACGTACGGATTTCTCAGGTTTTTACTACATATGACCACTTTTCACATTCTCCCATGCAAATCGGCTGCTAGTCCTCCTTTCATGAAGAATGTTAAGGTCCTAGCTCATGTCCAAGGCAATAAGCCAGCTAAAAGGTCAATATTCAATACCTAAAACTTGAATTGTACTACTTCTTCCTGGCTATTACGTCAACTTAGAAGCTTCATCTGTGTTCTACTATGGTGCTTTTAGTGTCTCCGCATACCGCAGCACGCGACATAGCTTTGCAGACGATAAGTACAACCGTTTCAGAGAGAAGAGCGGCCAATGTGACGAACTGGCTTTAAGTCGATTCGATAACAAATGACGAAAACGGACGGATGTCTCAAGTTTTTACTACATGTGAACACTTTTCACATTCTCCCGTGCAACTCGATTGCTAGTCCTCCTTTCATGCAGAATATTAAGGTCCTAGCTCATGTCCAAGGCACCAAAGCCAGCTAAAAAGTCAATAATCGATACCTAAAACTTGAATTGGACTACTTCTTACTGGCTATTACATCAACTTAGAAGCTTCATTTGTGTTCTACTATGGTGCTTTTCCTGTTTCCGCCTACGGCAACACTCGACATAGCTTTGCAGACGGTAAGTACAACCGTTTCCGAGAGCAGAGCGGCCAATGTGACGATCTGGCTTTAAGTCAATTCGATAACAAATGACAAAAACGAACAGATTTCTCAGGTTTTTACTACATATGAACACTTTTCACATTCTCCCCTGCAACTCGGCTGCTAGTCCTCCTTTCATGCAGAATCGTAAGGTCCTAGCTCATGTTCAAGGCACCAAAGCCAGCTAAAAAGTCAATAATCGATACCTAAAACTTGAATTGTACTACTTCTTACTTGCTATTACATCAACTTAGAAGCTTGATCTGTGTTCTACTATGGTGATTTTAGTGTCTCCGCATACCGCAGCACGCGACACATGTTTGCAGACGATAAGTACAACCGTTTCAGAGAGAAGAGCGGCCAATGTGACTATCTGGCTTTAAGTCGATTCGATAACAAATGACGAAAACGGACGGATGTCTCAGGTTTTTACTGCATATGAACACTTTTCACATTCTCCCGTGCAACTCGGCTGCTAGTCCTCCTTTCATGCAGAATCTTAAGGTCCTAGCTCATGTCCAAGGCACCAAAGCCAGCTAAAAATTCAAAAATCGATACCTAAAACTTGAATTGGATTACTTCTTACTGGCTATTACATCAACTTAGAAGCTTGATCTTTGTTCTACTATGGTGATTTTAGTGTCTCCGCTTACCGCAGCACGCGACATAGCATTGCAGACGATAAGTACAACCGTTTTAGAGAGAAGAGCGGCCAATGTGACGATCTGGCTTTAAGTCGATGCGATAACAAATGACGAAAATGGACGGATTTCTAAGGTTTTTACTACATATGAACACTTTTCACATTCTCCCGTGCAACGCGGCAGCTAGTCCTCCTTTCATGCAGAATGATAAAGTCCTAGCTCATGTCCAAGGCACCAAAGCCAGCTAAAAAGTCAATAATCGATACCTAAAACCTGAATTGGACTACTTCTTACTGGCTATTACATCAACTTAGAAGCTTCATCTGTGTTCTACTACGGTGCTTTTCCTGTTTCCGCCTACGGCAACACGCGACATAGCTTTGCAGACGATAAGTACAAGCGTTTCCGAGAGCAGAACGGCCAATGTGACGATCTGGCTTTAAGTCTATTCGATAACAAATGACGAAAACGGACGGATTTCTCTGGTTTTTACTACATATGAACATTTTTCACATTCTCCCCTGCAACTCGGCTGCTAGTCCTCCTTCCATGCAGAATCTTAAGGTCCTAGCTCATGTCCAAGGCACCAAAGCCTGCTAAAAAGTCAATAATCGATATCTAAAACTAGAATTGTACTACTTCTTACTGGCTATTACATCAACTTAGAAGCTTGATCTGTGTTCTACTATGGTGCTTTTAGTGTCTCCGCATACCGCAGCTCGCGACATAGCTTTGCAGACGATAAGTACAAGCGTTTCAGAGAGAAGAGCGGCCAATGTGACGATCTGGCCTTAAGTCGATTCGATAACAAATGACGAAAACGGACGGATTTCTAAGGTTTTTACTACATATGAACACTTTTAACATTCTCCCGTGCAACTCGGCTGCTAGTCCTCCTTTCATGCAGAATGTTAAGGTCCTAGATCATGTCCAAGGCACCAAAGCCAGCTAAAAAGTCAATAATCGATACCTAAAACATGAATTGTACTACTTCTTACTGGCTATTACATCAACTTAAAAGCTTCATCTGTGTTCTACTACGGTGCTTTTCCTGTTTCCGCCTACGGCAACACGCGACATAGCTTTGCAGACGATAAGTACAAGCGTTTCAGAGAGAAGAGCGGCCAATGTGACGATCTGGCTTTAAGTCGATTCGATAACAAATGACGAAAACGGAAGGATTTCTAAGGTTTTTACTACATATGAACACTTTTCACATTCTCCCGTGCAACGCGGCTGTTAGTTCTCCTTTCATGCATAAATTTAAGGTCCTAGCTCATGTCCAAGGCACCAAAGTCAGCTAAAAAGTCAATAATCGATACCTAAAACTTGAATTGTACTACTTCTTACTGGCAATTACATCAACTTAGAACCTTCATCTGTGTTCTACTATGGTGCTTTTAGTGTCTCCACATACCGCAGCACGCGACATAGCTTTGCAGACGATAAGTACAACCGTTTCAGAGAGAAGAGCGGCCAATGTGACGATCTGGCTTTAAGTCGATTCGATAACAAATGACGAAAACGGACTCATTTCTCAGGATTTTACTACATATGAACACTTTTCACTTTCTCCCGTGTAACTCGGCTGCTTCCATGCAGAATCTTAAGGTCCTAGCTCATGTCCAAGGCACCAAAGCCAGCTAAAAAGTCAATAATCGATACCTAAATCTTGAATTGGACTACTTCTTACTGGCTATTACATCAACTTAGAAGCTTCATCTGTGTTCTACTATGGTGCTTTTCCTGTTTCCGCCTACGGCAACACGCGACATAGCTTTGCAGACGATAAGTACAACCGTTTCCGAGAGCAGAGCGGCCAATGTGACGATCTGGCTTTAAGTCGATTCGATAACAAATGACGAAAACGGACGGATTTCTCAGGTTTTTACTACATATGAACACTTTTCACATTCTCCCGTGCAACGCGGCAGCTAGTCCTCCTTTCATGCAGAATGTTAAGGTCCTAGCTCATGTCCAACTCACCAAAGCCAGCTAAAAAGTCAATAATCGATACCTAAAACTTGAATTTTACTACTTCTTCCTGGCTATTACGTCAACTTAGAAGCTTCATCTGTGTTCTACTATGGTGCTTTTAGTGTCTCTGCATACCGCAGCACGCGACATAGCTTTGCAGACGATAAGTACAACCGTTTCAGAGAGAAGAGCGGCCAATGTGACGAACTGGCTTTAAGTCGATTCGATAACAAATGACGAAAACGGACGGATGTCTCAAGTTTTTACTACATGTGAACACTTTTCACATTCTCCCGTGCAACTCGGCAGCTAGTCCTCCTTTCATGCAGAATCTTAAGGTCCTAGCTCATGTCCAAGGCTTCAAAGCCAGGCTAAAAAGTCAATAATCGATACCTAAAACTTGAATTGGACTACTTCTTACTGCCTGTTACATCAACTTAGAAGCTTCATCTGTGTTCTACTATGGTGCTTTTCCTGTTTCCGCCTACGGCAACACTCGACATAGCTTTGCAGACGATAAGTACAACCGTTTCCGAGAGCAGAGCGGCCAATGTGACGACCTGGCTTTAAGTCAATTCGATAACAAATGACAAAAACGAACGGATTTCTCAGGTTTTTACTACATATGAACGCTTTTCACATTCTCCCCTGCAACTCGGCTGCTAGTCCTCCTTTCATGCAGAATCTTAAGGTCCTAGCTCATGTCCAAGGCTTCAAAGCCAGCTAAAAAGTCAATAATCGATACCTAAAACTTGAATTGTACTACTTCTTACTGGCAATTACATCAACTTAGAAGCTTCATCTGTGTTCTACTATGGTGCTTTTAGTGTCTCCACATACCGCAGCACGCGACATAGCTTTGCAGACGATAAGTACAACCGTTTCAGAGAGAAGAGCGGCCAATGTGACGATCTGGCTTTAAGTCGGTTCGATAACAAATGACGAAAACGGACTCATTTCTCAGGATTTTACTACATATGAACACTTTTCACATTCTCCCGTGCAACTCGGCTGCTTCCATGCAGAATCTTAAGGTCCTAGCTCATGTCCAAGGCACCAAAGCCAGCTAAAAAGTCAATAATCGATACCTAAATCTTGAATTGGACTACTTCTTACTGGCTATTACATCAACTTAGAAGCTTCATCTGTGTTCTACTATGGTGCTTTTAGTGTCTCTGCATACCGCAGCACGCGACATAGCTTTGCAGACGATAAGTACAACCGTTTCAGAGAGAAGAGCGGCCAATGTGACGAACTGGCTTTAAGTCGATTCGAAAACAAATGACGAAAACGGACGGATGTCTCAAGTTTTTACTACATGTGAACACTTTTCACATTCTCCCGTGCAACTCGGCTGCTAGTCCTCCTTTCATGCAGAATCTTAAGGTCCTAGCTCATGTCCAAGGCTTCAAAGCCAGCTAAAAAGTCAATAATCGATACCTAAAACTTGAATTGTACTACTTCTTACTGGCAATTACATCAACTTAGAAGCTTCATCTGTGTTCTACTATGGTGCTTTTAGTGTCTCCACATACCGCAGCACGCGACATAGCTTTGCAGACGATAAGTACAACCGTTTCAGAGAGAAGAGCGGCCAATGTGACGATCTGGCTTTAAGTCGATTCGATAACAAATGACGAAAACGGACTCATTTCTCAGGATTTTACTACATATGAACACTTTTCATATTCTCCCGTGCAACTCGGCTGCTTCCATGCAGAATCTTAAGGTCCTAGCTCATGTCCAAGGCAACAAAGCCAGCTAAAAAGTCAATAATCGATACCTAAATCTTGAATTGGACTACTTCTTACTGGCTATTACATCAACTTAGAAGCTTCATCTGTGTTCTACTATGGTGCTTTTCCTGTTTCCGCCTACGGCAACACGCGACATAGCTTTGCAGACGATAAGTACAACCGTTTCCGAGAGCAGAGCGGCCAATGTGACGATCTGGCTTTAAGTCGATTCGATAACAAATGACGAAAACGGACGGATTTCTCAGGTTTTTACTACATATGAACACTTTTCACATTCTCCCGTGCAACGCGGCAGCTAGTCCTCCTTTCATGCAGAATGTTAAGGTCCTAGCTCATGTCCAACTCACCAAATCCAGCTAAAAAGTCAATAATCGATACCTAAAACTTGAATTGTACTACTTCTGACTGGCTATTACATCAACTTAGAAGCTTCATCTATGTTCTACTATGGTGCTTTTAGTGTCTCAGCATACCGCAGCACGCGACATAGCTTTGCTAAGGACAAGTACAACCGATTCAGAGAGAAGAGCGGCCAATGTGACGATCTGGCTTTAAGTCGATTCGATAACAAATGACGAAAACGGACGGATTTCTCGGGTTTTTACTACATGTGAACACTTTTCACATTCTCCCGTGCAACTCGGCTGCTAGTCCTCCTTTCATGCAGAATCTTAAGGTCCTAGCTCATGTCCAAGGCACCAAAGCCAGCTAAAAAGTCAATAATCGATACCTAAAACTTGAATTGTACTACTTCTTACTGGCAATTACATCAACTTAGAAGCTTCATCTGTGTTCTACTATGGTGCTTTTAGTGTCTCCACATACCGCAGCACGCGACATAGCTTTGCAGACGATAAGTACAACCGTTTCAGAGAGAAGAGCTGCCAATGTGACGATCTGGCTTTAAGTCGATTCGATAACAAATGACGAAAACGGACTCATTTCTCAGGATTTTACTACATATGAACACTTTTCACATTCTCCCGTGCAACTCGGCTGCTTCCATGCAGAATCTTAAGGTCCTAGCTCATGTCCAAGGCACCAAAGCCAGCTAAAAAGTCAATAATCGATACCTAAATCTTGAATTGGACTACTTCTTACTGGCTATTACATCAACTTAGAAGCTTCATCTGTGTTCTACTATGGTGCTTTTCCTGTTTCCGCCTACGGCAACACGCGACATAGCTTTGCAGACGATAAGTACAACCGTTTCCGAGAGCAGAGCGGCCAATGTGACGATCTGGCTTTAAGTCGATTCGATAACAAATGACGAAAACGGACGGATTTCTCAGGTTTTTACTACATATGAACACTTTTCACATTCTCCCGTGCAACGCGGCAGCTAGTCCTCCTTTCATGCAGAATGTTAAGGTCCTAGCTCATGTCCAACTCACCAAAGCCAGCTAAAAAGTCAATAATCGATACCTAAAACTTGAATTTTACTACTTCTTCCTGGCTATTACGTCAACTTAGAAGCTTCATCTGTGTTCTACTATGGTGCTTTTAGTGTCTCTGCATACCGCAGCACGCGACATAGCTTTGCAGACGATAAGTACAACCGTTTCAGAGAGAAGAGCGGCCAATGTGACGAACTGGCTTTAAGTCGATTCGATAACAAATGACGAAAACGGACGGATGTCTCAAGTTTTTACTACATGTGAACACTTTTCACATTCTCCCGTGCAACTCGGCAGCTAGTCCTCCTTTCATGCAGAATCTTAAGGTCCTAGCTCATGTCCAAGGCTTCAAAGCCAGCTAAAAAGTCAATAATCGATACCTAAAACTTGAATTGGACTACTACTTCTTACTGCCTGTTACATCAACTTAGAAGCTTCATCTGTGTTCTACTATGGTGCTTTTCCTGTTTCCGCCTACGGCAACACTCGACATAGCTTTGCAGACGATAAGTACAACCGTTTCCGAGAGCAGAGCGGCCAATGTGACGATCTGGCTTTAAGTCAATTCGATAACAAATGACAAAAACGAACGGATTTCTCAGGTTTTTACTACATATGAACGCTTTTCACATTCTCCCCTGCAACTCGGCTGCTAGTCCTCCTTTCATGCAGAATCTTAAGGTCCTAGCTCATGTCCAAGGCTTCAAAGCCAGCTAAAAAGTCAATAATCGATACCTAAAACTTGAATTGTACTACTTCTTACTGGCAATTACATCAACTTAGAAGCTTCATCTGTGTTCTACTATGGTGCTTTTAGTGTCTCCACATACCGCAGCACGCGACATAGCTTTGCAGACGATAAGTACAACCGTTTCAGAGAGAAGAGCGGCCAATGTGACGATCTGGCTTTAAGTCGATTCGATTACAAATGACGAAAACGGACTCATTTCTCAGGATTTTACTACATATGAACACTTTTCACATTCTCCCGTGCAACTCGGCTGCTTCCATGCAGAATCTTAAGGTCCTAGCTCATGTCCAAGGCACCAAAGCCAGCTAAAAAGTCAATAATCGATACCTAAATCTTGAATTGGACTACTTCTTACTGGCTATTACATCAACTTAGAAGCTTCATCTGTGTTCTACTATGGTGCTTTTAGTGTCTCTGCATACCGCAGCACGCGACATAGCTTTGCAGACGATAAGTACAACCGTTTCAGAGAGAAGAGCGGCCAATGTGACGAACTGGCTTTAAGTCGATTCGATAACAAATGACGAAAACGGACGGATGTCTCAAGTTTTTACTACATGTGAACACTTTTCACATTCTCCCGTGCAACTCGGCTGCTAGTCCTCCTTTCATGCAGAATCTTAAGGTCCTAGCTCATGTCCAAGGCTTCAAAGCCAGCTAAAAAGTCAATAATCGATACCTAAAACTTGAATTGTACTACTTCTTACTGGCAATTACATCAACTTAGAAGCTTCATCTGTGTTCTACTATGGTGCTTTTAGTGTCTCCACATACCGCAGCACGCGACATAGCTTTGCAGACGATAAGTACAACCGTTTCAGAGAGAAGAGCGGCCAATGTGACGATCTGGCTTTAAGTCGATTCGATAACAAATGACGAAAACGGACTCATTTCTCAGGATTTTACTACATATGAACACTTTTCACATTCTCCCGTGCAACTCGGCTGCTTCCATGCAGAATCTTAAGGTCCTAGCTCATGTCCAAGGCACCAAAGCCAGCTAAAAAGTCAATAATCGATACCTAAATCTTGAATTGGACTACTTCTTACTGGCTATTACATCAACTTAGAAGCTTCATCTGTGTTCTACTATGGTGCTTTTCCTGTTTCCGCCTACGGCAACACGCGACATAGCTTTGCAGACGATAAGTACAACCGTTTCCGAGAGCAGAGCGGCCAATGTGACGATCTGGCTTTAAGTCGATTCGATAACAAATGACGAAAACGGACGGATTTCTCAGGTTTTTACTACATATGAACACTTTTCACATTCTCCCGTGCAACGCGGCAGCTAGTCCTCCTTTCATGCAGAATGTTAAGGTCCTAGCTCATGTCCAACTCACCAAAGCCAGCTAAAAAGTCAATAATCGATACCTAAAACTTGAATTGTACTACTTCTGACTGGCTATTACATCAACTTAGAAGCTTCATCTATGTTCTACTATGGTGCTTTTAGTGTCTCAGCATACCGCAGCACGCGACATAGCTTTGCTAAGGACAAGTACAACCGATTCAGAGAGAAGAGCGGCCAATGTGACGATCTGGCTTTAAGTCGATTCGATAACAAATGACGAAAACGGACGGATTTCTCGGGTTTTTACTACATATGAACACTTTTCACATTCTCCCATGCAAATCGGCTGCTAGTCCTCCTTTCATGAAGAATAAGGTCCTAGCTCATGTCCAAGGCAATAAGCCAGCTAAAAGGTCAATATTCAATACCTAAAACTTGAATTGTACTACTTCTTCCTGGCTATTACGTCAACTTAAAAGCTTCATCTGTGTTCTACTATGGTGCTTTTAGTGTCTCTGCATACCGCAGCACGCGACATAGATTTGCAGACGATAAGTACAACCGTTTCAGAGAGAAGAGCGGCCAATGTGACGAACTGGCTTTAAGTCGATTCGATAACAAATGACGAAAACGGACGGATGTCTCAAGTTTTTACTACATGTGAACACTTTTCACATTCTCCCGTGCAACTCGGCTGCTAGTCCTCCTTTCATGCAGAATCTTAAGGTCCTAGCTCATGTCCAAGGCTTCAAAGCCAGCTAAAAAGTCAATAATCGATACCTAAAACTTGAATTGGACTACTTCTTACTGCCTGTTACATCAACTTAGAAGCTTAATCTGTGTTCTACTATGGTGCTTTTCCTGTTTCCGCCTACGGCAACACTCGACATAGCTTTGCAGACGATAAGTACAACCGTTTCCGAGAGCAGAGCGGCCAATGTGACGATCTGGCTTTAAGTCAATTCGATAACAAATGACAAAAACGAACGGATTTCTCAGGTTTTTACTACATATGAACGCTTTTCACATTCTCCCCTGCAACTCGGCTGCTAGTCCTCCTTTCATGCAGAATCGTAAGGTCCTAGCTCATGTCCAAGGCACCAAAGCCAGCTAAAAAGTCAATAATCGATACCTAAAACTTGAATTGTACTACTTCTTACTTGCTATTACATCAACTTAGAAGCTTGATCTGTGTTCTACTATGGTGATTTTAGTGTCTCCGCATACCGCAGCACGCGACACAGGTTTGCAGACGATAAGTACAACCGTTTCAGAGAGAAGAGCGGCCAATGTGACTATCTGGCTTTAAGTCGATTCGATAACAAATGACGAAAACGGACGGATGTCTCAGGTTTTTACTGCATATGAACACTTTTCACATTCTCCCGTGCAACTCGGCTGCTAGTCCTCCTTTCATGCAGAATCTTAAGGTCCTAGCTCATGTCCAAGGCACCAAAGCCAGCTAAAAAGTCAATAATCGATACCTAAAACTTGAATTGGATTACTTCTTACTGGCTATTACATCAACTTAGATGCTTGATCTGTGTTCTACTATGGTGATTTTAGTGTCTCCGCTTACCGCAGCACGCGACATAGCATTGCAGACGATAAGTACAACCGTTTCAGAGAGAAGAGCGGCCAATGTGACGATCTGGCTTTAAGTCGATTCGATAACAAATGACGAAAATGGACGGATTTCTAAGGTTTTTACTACATATGAACACTTTTCACATTCTCCCGTGCAACGCGGCAGCTAGTCCTCCTTTCATGCAGAATGATAAGGTCCTAGCTCATGTCCAATGCACCAAAGCCAGCTAAAAAGTCAACAATCGATACCTAAAACCTGAATTGGACTACTTCTTACTGGCTATTACATCAACTTAGAAGCTTCATCTGTGTTCTACTACGGTGCTTTTCCTGTTTCCGCCTACGGCAACACGCGACATAGCTTTGCAGACGATAAGTACAAGCGTTTCCGAGAGCAGAACGGCCAATGTGACTATCTGGCTTTAAGTCTATTCGATAACAAATGACGAAAACGGACGGATTTCTCTGGTTTTTACTACATATGAACATTTTTCACATTCTCCCCTGCAACTCGGCTGCTAGTCCTCCTTCCATGCAGAATCTTAAGGTCCTAGCTCATGTCCAAGGCACCAAAGCCTGCTAAAAAGTCAATAATCGATACGTAAACAAGAATTGTACTACTTCTTACTGGCTATTACATCAACTTAGAAGCTTGATCTGTGTTCTACTATGGTGCTTTTAGTGTCTCCGCATACCGCAGCACGCGACATAGCTTTGCAGACGATAAGTACAAGCGTTTCAGAGAGAAGAGCGGCCAATGTGACGATCTGGCTTTAAGTCGATTCGATAACAAATGACGAAAACGGAAGGATTTCTAAGGTTTTTACTACATATGAACACTTTTCACATTCTCCCGTGCAACGCGGCTGCTAGTCCTCCTTTCATGCATAAATTTAAGGTCCTAGCTCATGTCCAAGGCACCAAAGCCAGCTAAAAAGTCAATAATCGATACCTAAAACTTGAATTGTACTACTTCTTACTGGCAATTACATCAACTTAGAAGCTTCATCTGTGTTCTACTATGGTGCTTTTAGTGTCTCCACATACCGCAGCACGCGACATAGCTTTGCAGACGATAAGTACAACCGTTTCAGAGAGAAGAGCGGGCAATGTGACGATCTGGCTTTAAGTCGATTCGACAACAAATGACCAAAACTGACTGATTTCTCAGGATTTTACTACATATGAACACTTTTCACATTCTCCCGTGTAATTCGGCTGCTAGTCCTCCTTTCATGCGGAATCTTAAGGTCCTAGCTCATGTCCAAGGCACCAAAGCCAGCTAAAAAGTCAATAATCGATACCTAAAACTTGAATTGGATTACTTCTTACTGGCTATTACATCAACTTAGATGCTTCATCTGTGTTCTACTATGGTGATTTTAGTGTCTCCGCTTACCGCAGCACGCGACATAGCATTGCAGACGATAAGTACAACCGTTTCAGAGAGAAGAGCGGCCAATGTGACGATCTGGCTTTAAGTCGATTCGATAACAAATGATGAAAACGTACGGATTTCTCAGGTTTTTACTACATATGAACACTTTTCACATTCTCCCATGCAACTCGGCTGCTAGTCCTCCTTTCATGCAGAATCTTAAGGTCCTAGCTCATGTCCAAGGTACCAAAGCCAGCTAAAAAGTCAATAATCGATACCTAAAACTTGAATTGTACTACTTCTGACTGGCTATTACATCAACTTAGAAGCTTCATCTATGTTCTACTATGGTGCTTTTAGTGTCTCAGCATAACGCAGCACGCGACATAGCTTTGCTAAGGACAAGTACAACCGTTTCAGAGAGAAGAGCGGCCAATGTGACGATCTGGCTTTAAGTCGATTCGATAACAAATGACGAAAACGGACGGATTTTTTGGGTTTTTACTACATATGAACACTTTTCACATTCTCCCATGCAAATCGGCTGCTAGTCCTCCTTTCATGAAGAATGTTAAGGTCCTAGCTCATGTCCAAGGCAATAAGCCAGCTAAAAGGTCAATATTCAATACCTAAAACTTGAATTGTACTACTTCTTCCTGGCTATTACGTCAACTTAGAAGCTTCATCTGTGTTCTACTATGGTGCTTTTAGTGCCTCCGCATACCGCAGCACGCGACATAGCTTTGCAGACGATAAGTACAACCGTTTCAGAGAGAAGAGCGGGCAATGTGACGATCTGGCTTTAAGTCGATTCGATAACAAATGACGAAAACAGACGGTTTTCTCAGGTTTTTACTACATATGAACACTTTTCACATTCTCCCCTGCAACTCGGCTGCTAGTCCTCCTTCCATGCAGAATCTTAAGGTCCTAGCTCATGTCCAAGGAACCAAAGCCAGCTAAAAAGTCAATAATCGATACCTAAAACTTGAATTGGACTACTTCTTACTGGCTATTACATCAACTTAGAAGCTTCATCTGTGTTCTACTATGGTGCTTTTCCTGTTTCCGCCTACGGCAACACTCGACATAGCTTTGCAGACGATAAGTACAACCGTTTCCGAGAGCAGAGCGGCCAATGTGACGATCTGGCTTTAAGTCAATTCGATAACAAATGACAAAAACGAACGGATTTCTCAGGTTTTTACTACATATGAACACTTTTCACATTCTCCCCTGCAACTCGGCTGCTAGTCCTCCTTTCATGCAGAATCGTAAGGTCCTAGCACATGTCCAAGGCACCAAAGCCAGCTAAAAAGTCAATAATCAATACCTAAAACTTGAATTGTACTACTTCTTACTTGCTATTACATCAACTTAGAAGCTTGATCTGTGTTCTACTATGGTGATTTTAGTGTCTCCGCATACCGCAGCACGCGACACAGGTTTGCAGACGATAAGTACAACCGTTTCAGAGAGAAGAGCGGCCAATGTGACTATCTGGCTTTAAGTCGATTCGATAACAAATGACGAAAACGGACGGATGTCTCAGGTTTTTACTGCATATGAACACTTTTCACATTCTCCCGTGCAACTCGGCTGCTAGTCCTCCTTTCATGCAGAATCTTAAGGTCCTAGCTCATGTCCAAGGCACCAAAGCCAGCTAAAAAGTCAATAATCGATACCTAAAACTTGAATTGGATTACTTCTTACTGGCTATTACATCAACTTAGATGCTTGATCTGTGTTCTACTATGGTGATTTTAGTGTCTCCGCTTACCGCAGCACGCGACATAGCATTGCAGACGATAAGTACAAGCGTTTCCGAGAGCAGAACGGCCAATGTGACGATCTGGCTTTAAGTCTATTCGATAACAAATGACGAAAACGGACGGATTTCTCTGGTTTTTACTACATATGAACATTTTTCACATTCTCCCCTGCAACTCTTCTGCTAGTCCTCCTTCCATGCAGAATCTTAAGGTCCTAGCTCATGTCCAAGGCACCAAAGCCTGCTAAAAAGTCAATAATCGATACGTAAACAAGAATTGTACTACTTCTTACTGGCTATTACATCAACTTAGAAGCTTGATCTGTGTTCTACTATGGTGCTTTTAGTGTCTCCGCATACCGCAGCACGCGACATAGCTTTGCAGACGATAAGTACAAGCGTTTCAGAGAGAAGAGCGGCCAATGTGACGATCTGGCCTTAAGTCGATTCGATAACAAATGACGAAAACGGACGGATTTCTAAGGTTTTTACTACATATGAACACTTTTAACATTTTCCCGTGCAACTCGGCTGCTAGTCCTCCTTTCATGCAGAATGTTAAGGTCCTAGATCATGTCCAAGGCACCAAAGCCAGCTAAAAAGTCAATAATCGATACCTAAAACATGAATTGTACTACTTCTTACTGGCTATTACATCAACTTAAAAGCTTCATCTGTGTTCTACTATGGTGATTTTAGTGTCTCCGCATACCGCAGCACGCGACATAGCTTTGCAGACGATAAGTACAAGCGTTTCAGAGAGAAGAGCGGCCAATGTGACGATCTGGCTTTAAGTCGATTCGATAACAAATGACGAAAACGGAAGGATTTCTAAGGTTTTTACTACATATGAACACTTTTCACATTCTCCCGTGCAACGCGGCTGCTAGTCCTCCTTTCATGCATAAATTTAAGGTCCTAGCTCATGTCCAAGGCACCAAAGCCAGCTAAAAAGTCAATAATCGATACCTAAAACTTGAATTGTACTACTTCTTACTGGCAATTACATCAACTTAGAAGCTTCATCTGTGTTCTACTATGGTGCTTTTAGTGTCTCCACATACCGCAGCACGCGACATAGCTTTGCAGACGATAAGTACAACCGTTTCAGAGAGAAGAGCGGCCAATGTGACGATCTGGCTTTAAGTCGATTCGACAACAAATGACGAAAACGGACTGATTTCTCAGGATTTTACTACATATGAACACTTTTCACATTCTCCCGTGTAACTCGGCTGCTAGTCCTCCTTTCATGCGGAATCTTAAGGTCCTAGCTCATGTCCAAGGCACCAAAGCCAGCTAAAAAGTCAATAATCGATACCTAAAACTTGAATTGGATTACTTCTTACTGGCTATTACATCAACTTAGATGCTTCATCTGTGTTCTACTATGGTGATTTTAGTGTCTCCGCTTACCGCAGCACGCGACATAGCATTGCAGACGATAAGTACAACCGTTTCAGAGAGAAGAGCGGCCAATGTGACGATCTGGCTTTAAGTCGATTCGATAACAAATAATGAAAACGTACGGATTTCTCAGGTTTTTACTACATATGAACACTTTTCACATTCTCCCATGCAACTCGGCTGCTAGTCCTCCTTTCATGCAGAATCTTAAGGTCCTAGCTCATGTCCAAGGTACCAAAGCCAGCTAAAAAGTCAATAATCGATACCTAAA
Organism: Schistocerca gregaria; assembly: GCF_023897955.1. Taxonomy (NCBI): domain Eukaryota; kingdom Metazoa; phylum Arthropoda; class Insecta; order Orthoptera; family Acrididae; genus Schistocerca; species Schistocerca gregaria. The sequence continues at coordinate 6,369,640 of NW_026061811.1, read as the reverse complement.
ACTTGAATTGTACTACTTCTGACTGGCTATTACATCAACTTAGAAGCTTCATCTATGTTCTACTATGGTGCTTTTAGTGTCTCAGCATAACGCAGCACGCGACATAGCTTTGCTAAGGACAAGTACAACCGTTTCAGAGAGAAGAGCGGCCAATGTGACGATCTGGCTTTAAGTCGATTCGATAACAAATGACGAAAACGGACGGATTTCTCGGGTTTTTACTACATATGAACACTTTTCACATTCTCCCATGCAAATCGGCTGCTAGTCCTCCTTTCATGAAGAATGTTAAGGTCCTAGCTCATGTCCAAGGCAATAAGCCAGCTAAAAGGTCAATATTCAATACCTAAAACTTGAATTGTACTACTTCTTCCTGGCTATTAAGTCAACTTAGAAGCTTCATCTGTGTTCTACTATGGTGCTTTTAGTGTCTCCGCATACCGCAGCACGCGACATAGCTTTGCAGACGATAAGTACAACCGTTTCAGAGAGAAGAGCGGGCAATGTGACGATCTGGCTTTAAGTCGATTCGATAACAAATGACGAAAACAGACGGTTTTCTCAGGTTTTTACTACATATGAACACTTTTCGCATTCTCCCCTGCAACTCGGCTGCTAGTCCTCCTTCCATGCAGAATCTTAAGGTCCTAGCTCATGTCCAAGGCACCAAAGCCAGCTAAAAAGTCAATAATCGATACCTAAAACTTGAATTGGACTACTTCTTACTGGCTATTACATCAACTTAGAAGCTTCATCTGTGTTCTACTATGGTGCTTTTCCTGTTTCCGCCTACGGCAACACTCGACATAGCTTTGCAGACGATAAGTACAACCGTTTCCGAGAGCAGAGCGGCCAATGTGACGATCTGGCTTTAAGTCAATTCGATAACAAATGACAAAAACGAACGGATTTCTCAGGTTTTTACAACATATGAACACTTTTCACATTCTCCCCTGCAACTCGGCTGCTAGTCCTCCTTTCATGCAGAATCGTAAGATCCTAGCTCATGTCCAAGGCACCAAAGCCAGCTAAAAAGTCAATAATCAATACCTAAAACTTGAATTGTACTACTTCTTACTTGCTATTACATCAACTTAGAAGCTTGATCTGTGTTCTACTATGGTGATTTTAGTGTCTCCGCATACCGCAGCACGCGACACAGGTTTGCAGACGATAAGTACAACCGTTTCAGAGAGAAGAGCGGCCAATGTGACTATCTGGCTTTAAGTGGATTCGATAACAAATGACGAAAACGGACGGATGTCTCAGGTTTTTACTGCATATGAACACTTTTCACATTCTCCCGTGCAACTCGGCTGCTAGTCCTCCTTTCATGCAGAATCTTAAGGTCCTAGCTCATGTCCAAGGCACCAAAGCCAGCTAAAAAGTCAATAATCGATACCTAAAACTTGAATTGGATTACTTCTTACTGGCTATTACATCAACTTAGATGCTTGATCTGTGTTCTACTATGGTGATTTTAGTGTCTCCGCTTACCGCAGCACGCGACATAGCATTGCAGACGATAAGTACAACCGTTTCAGAGAGAAGAGCGGCCAATGTGACGATCTGGCTTTAAGTCGATGCGATAACAAATGACGAAAATGGACGGATTTCTAAGGTTTTTACTACATATGAACACTTTTCACATTCTCCCGTGCAACGCGGCAGCTAGTCCTCCTTTCATGCAGAATGATAAGGTCCTAGCTCATGTCCAAGGCACCAAAGCCAGCTAAAAAGTCAATAATCGATACCTAAAACCTGAATTGGACTACCTCTTACTGGCTATTACATCAACTTAGAAGCTTCATCTGTGTTCTACTACGGTGCTTTTCCTGTTTCCGCCTACGGCAACACGTGACATAGCTTTGCAGACGATAAGTACAAGCGTTTCCGAGAGCAGAACGGCCAATGTGACGATCTGGCTTTAAGTCTATTCGATAACAAATGACGAAAACGGACGGATTTCTCTGGTTTTTACTACATATGAACATTTTTCACATTCTCCCCTGCAACTCGGCTGCTAGTCCTCCTTCCATGCAGAATCTTAAGGTCCTAGCTCATGTCCAAGGCACCAAAGCCTGCTAAAAACTCAATAATCGATTCCTAAAACTAGAATTGTACTACTTCTTACTGGCTATTACATCAACTTAGAAGCTTGATCTGTGTTCTACTATGGTGCTTTTAGTGTCTCCGCATACCGCAGCACGCGACATAGCTTTGCAGACGATAAGTACAAGCGTTTCAGAGAGAAGAGCGGCCAATGTGACGATCTGGCTTTAAGTCGATTCGATAACAAATGACGAAAACGGAAGGATTTCTAAGGTTTTTACTACATATGAACACTTTTCACATTCTCCCGTGCAACGCGGCTGCTAGTCCTCCTTTCATGCATAAATTTAAGGTCCTAGCTCATGTCCAAGGCACCAAAGCCAGCTAAAAAGTCAATAATCGATACCTAAAACTTGAATTGTACTACTTCTTACTGGCAATTACATCAACTTAGAAGCTTCATCTGTGTTCTACTATGGTGCTTTTAGTGTCTCCACATACCGCAGCACGCGACATAGCTTTGCAGACGATAAGTACAACCGTTTCAGAGAGAAGAGCGGCCAATGTGACGATCTGGCTTTAAGTCGATTCGACAACAAATGACGAAAACGGACTGATTTCTCAGGATTTTACTACATATGAACACTTTTCACATTCTCCCGTGTAACTCGGCTGCTAGTCCTCCTTTCATGCGGAATCTTAAGGTCCTAGCTCATGTCCAAGGCACCAAAGCCAGCTAAAAAGTCAATAATCGATACCTAAAACCTGAATTGGATTACTTCTTACTGGCTATTACATCAACTTAGATGCTTCATCTGTGTTCTACTATGGTGATTTTAGTGTCTCCGCTTACCGCAGCACGCGACATAGCATTGCAGACGATAAGTACAACCGTTTCAGAGAGAAGAGCGGCCAATGTGACGATCTGGCTTTAAGTCGATTCGATAACAAATGATGAAAACGTACGGATTTCTCAGGTTTTTACTACATATGAACACTTTTCACATTCTCCCATGCAACTCGGCTGCTAGTCCTCCTTTCATGCAGAATCTTAAGGTCCTAGCTCATGTCCAAGGTACCAAAGCCAGCTAAAAAGTCAATAATCGATACCTAAAACTTGAATTGTACTACTTCTGACTGGCTATTACATCAACTTAGAAGCTTCATCTATGTTCTACTATGGTGCTTTTAGTGTCTCAACATACCGCAGCACGCGACATAGCTTTGCTAAGGACAAGTACAACCGTTTCAGAGAGAAGAGCGGCCAATGTGACGATCTGGCTTTAAGTCGATTCGATAACAAATGACGAAAACGGACGGATTTCTCGGGTTTTTACTACATATGAACACTTTTCACATTCTCCCATGCAAATCGGCTGCTAGTCCTCCTTTCATGAAGAATGTTAAGGTCCTAGCTCATGTCCAAGGCAATAAGCCAGCTAAAAGGTCAATATTCAATACCTAAAACTTGAATTGTACTACTTCTTCCTGGCTATTACGTCAACTTAGAAGCTTCATCTGTGTTCTACTATGGTGCTTTTAGTGTCTCCGCATACCGCAGCACGCGACATAGCTTTGCAGACGATAAGTACAACCGTTTCAGAGAGAAGAGCGGGCAATGTGACGATCTGGCTTTAAGTCGATTCGATAACAAATGACGAAAACGGACGGTTTTCTCAGGTTTTTACTACATATGAACACTTTTCACATTCTCCCCTGCAACACGGCTGCTAGTCCTCCTTCCATGCAGAATCTTAAGGTCCTAGCTCATGTCCAAGGCACCAAAGCCAGCTAAAAAGTCAATAATCGATACCTAAAACTTGAATTGGACTACTTCTTACTGGCTATTACATCAACTTAGAAGCTTCATCTGTGTTCTACTATGGTGCTTTTCCTGTTTCCGCCTACGGCAACACTCGACATAGCTTTGCAGACGATAAGTACAACCGTTTCCGAGAGCAGAGCGGCCAATGTGACGATCTGGCTTTAAGTCAATTCGATAACAAATGACAAAAACGAACGGATTTCTCAGGTTTTTACTACATATGAACACTTTTCACATTCTCCCCTGCAACTCGGCTGCTAGTCCTCCTTTCATGCAGAATCGTAAGGTCCTAGCTCATGTCCAAGGCACCAAAGCCAGCTAAAAAGTCAATAATCGATACCTAAAACTTGAATTGTACTACTTCTTACTTGCTATTACATCAACTTAGAAGCTTGATCTGTGTTCTACTATGGTGATTTTAGTGTCTCCGCATACCGCAGAACGCGACACAGGTTTGCAGACGATAAGTACAACCGTTTCAGAGAGAAGAGCGGCCAATGTGACTATCTGGCTTTAAGTCGATTCGATAACAAATGACGAAAACGGACGGATGTCTCAGGTTTTTACTGCATATGAACACTTTTCACATTCTCCCGTGCAACTCGGCTGCTAGTCCTCCTTTCATGCAGAATCTTAAGGTCCTAGCTCATGTCCAAGGCACCAAAGCCAGCTAAAAAGTCAATAATCGATACCTAAAACTTGAATTGGATTACTTCTTACTGGCTATTACATCAACTTAGATGCTTGATCTGTGTTCTACTATGGTGATTTTAGTGTCTCCGCTTACCGCAGCACGCGACATAGCATTGCAGACGATAAGTACAACCGTTTCAGAGAGAAGAGCGGCCAATGTGACGATCTGGCTTTAAGTCGATGCGATAACAAATGACGAAAATGGACGGATTTCTAAGGTTTTTACTACATATGAACACTTTTCACATTCTCCCGTGCAACGCGGCAGCTAGTCCTCCTTTCATGCAGAATGATAAGGTCCTAGCTCATGTCCAAGGCACCAAAGCCAGCTAAAAAGTCAATAATCGATACCTAAAACCTGAATTGGACTACTTCTTACTGGCTATTACATCAACTTAGAAGCTTCATCTGTGTTCTACTACGGTGCTTTTCCTGTTTCCGCCTACGGCAACACGCGACATAGCTTTGCAGACGATAAGTACAAGCGTTTCCGAGAGCAGAACGGCCAATGTGACGATCTGGCTTTAAGTCTATTCGATAACAAATGACGAAAACGGACGGATTTCTCTGGTTTTTACTACATATGAACATTTTTCACATTCTCCCCTGCAACTCGGCTGCTAGTCCTCCTTCCATGCAGAATCTTAAGGTCCTAGCTCATGTCCAAGGCACCAAAGCCTGCTAAAAAGTCAATAATCGATTCCTAAAACTAGAATTGTACTACTTCTTACTGGCTATTACATCAACTTAGAAGCTTGATCTGTGTTCTACTATGGTGCTTTTAGTGTCTCCGCATACCGCAGCACGCGACATAGCTTTGCAGACGATAAGTACAAGCGTTTCAGAGAGAAGAGCGGCCAATGTGACGATCTGGCCTTAAGTCGATTCGATAACAAATGACGAAAACGGACGGATTTCTAAGGTTTTTACTACATATGAACACTTTTAACATTCTCCCGTGCAACTCGGCTGCTAGTCCTCCTTTCATGCAGAATGTTAAGGTCCTAGATCATGTCCAAGGCACCAAAGCCAGCTAAAAAGTCAATAATCGATACCTAAAACATGAATTGTACTACTTCTTACTGGCTATTACATCAACTTAAAAGCTTCATCTGTGTTCTACTATGGTGATTTTAGTGTCTCCGCATACCGCAGCACGCGACATAGCTTTGCAGACGATAAGTACAAGCGTTTCAGAGAGAAGAGCGGCCAATATGACGATCTGGCTTTAAGTCGATTCGATAACAAATGACGAAAACGGAAGGATTTCTAAGGTTTTTACTACATATGAACACTTTTCACATTCTCCCGTGCAACGCGGCTGTTAGTCCTCCTTTCATGCATAAATTTAAGGTCCTAGCTCATGTCCAAGGCACCAAAGCCAGCTAAAAAGTCAATAATCGATACCTAAAACTTGAATTGTACTACTTCTTACTGGCAATTACATCAACTTAGAAGCTTCATCTGTGTTCTACTATGGTGATTTTAGTGTCTCCACATACCGCAGCACGCGACATAGCTTTGCAGACGATAAGTACAACCGTTTCAGAGAGAAGAGCGGCCAATGTGACGATCTGGCTTTAAGTCGATTCGATAACAAATGACGAAAATGGACGGATTTCTAAGGTTTTTACTACATATGAACACTTTTCACATTCTCCCGTGCAACGCGGCAGCTAGTCCTCCTTTCATGCAGAATGTTAAGGTCCTAGCTCATGTCCAAGGCACCAAAGCCAGCTAAAAAGTCAATAATCGATACCTAAAACTTGAATTGGACTACTTCTTACTGGCTATTACATCAACTTAGAAGCTTCATCTGTGTTCTACTACGGTGGTTTTCCTGTTTCCGCCTACGGCAACACGCGACATAGCTTTGCAGACGATAAGTACAACCGTTTCCGAGAGCACAGCGGGCAATGTGACGATCTGGCTTTAAGTCGATTCGATAACAAATGACGAAAACGGACGGATTTCTCAGGTTTTTACTACATATGAACACTTTTCACATTCTCCCCTGCAACTCGGCTGCCAGTCCTCCTTTCATGCAGAATCGTAAGGTCCTAGCTCATGTCCAAGGCACCAAAGCCAGCTAAAAAGTCAATAATCGATACCTAAAACTTGAATTGTACTACTTCTTACTGGCTATTACATCAACTTAAATGCTTCATCTGTGTTCTACTATGGTGATTTTAGTGTCTCCGCATACCGCAGCACGCGACATAGCTTTGCAGACGATAAGTACAAGCGTTTCAGAGAGAAGAGCGGCCATTGTGACGATCTGGCTTTAAGTCGATTCGATAACAAATGACGAAAACGGAAGGATTTCTAAGGTTTTTACTACATATGAACACTTTTCACATTCTCCCGTGCAACGCGGCTGCTAGTTCTCCTTTCATGCAGAAATTTAAGGTCCTAGCTCATGTCCAAGGCACCAAAGCCAGCTAAAAAGTCAATAATCGATACCTTAAACTTGAATTGTACTACTTCTTACTGGCAATTACATCAACTTAGAAGCTTCATCTGTGTTCTACTATGGTGCTTTTAGTGTCTCCACATACCGCAGCACGCGACATAGCTTTGCAGACGATAAGTACAACCGTTTCAGAGAGAAGAGCGGCCAATGTGACGATCTGGCTTTAAGTCGATTCGATAACAAATGACGAAAACGGACTGATTTCTCAGGATTTTACTACATATGAACACTTTTCACATTCTCCCGTGCAACTCGGCTGCTAGTCCTCCTTTCATGCAGAATCTTAAGGTCCTAGCTCATGTCCAAGGCACCAAAGCCAGCTAAAAAGTCAATAATCGATACCTAAAACTTGAATTGTACTACTTCTTACTGGCTATTACATCAACTTAGATGCTTCATCTGTGTTCTACTATGGTGATTTTAGTGTCTCCGCTTACTGCAGCACACGACATAGCATTGCAGACGATAAGTACAACCGTTTCAGAGAGAAGAGCGGCCAATGTGACGATCTGGCTTTAAGTCGATTCGATAACAAATGACGAAAATGGACGGATTTCTAAGGTTTTTACTACATATGAACACTTTTCACATTCTCCCGTGCAACGCGGCAGCTAGTCCTCCTTTCATGCAGAATGTTAAGGTCCTAGCTCATGTCCAAGGCACCAAAGCCAGCTAAAAAGTCAATAATCGATACCTAAAACTTGAATTGTACTACTTCTTACTGGCTATTACATCAACTTAGAAGCTTGAACTGTGTTCTACTATGGTGAGTGCAGTGTCTCCGGATACCGCAGCACGCGACATAGCTTTGCAGACGATAAGTACAAGCGTTTCAGAGAGAAGAGCGGCAAATGTGACGATCTGGCCTTAAGTCGATTCGATAACAAATGACGAAAACGGACGGATTTCTAAGGTTTTTACTACATATGAACACTTTTAACATTCTCCCGTGCAACTCGGCTGCTAGTCCTCCTTTCATGCAGAATGTTAAGGTCCTAGATCATGTCCAAGGCACCAAAGCCAGCTAAATAGTCAATAATCGATACCTAAAACATGAATTGTACTACTTCTTACTGGCTATTACATCAACTTAAAAGCCTCATCAGTGTTCTACTATGGTGATTTTAGTGTCTCCGCATACCGCAGCACGCGACATAGCTTTGCAGACGATAAGTACAAGCGTTTCAGAGAGAAGAGCGGCCAATGTGACGATCTGGATTTAAGTCGATTCGATAACAAATGACGAAAACGGAAGGATTTCTAAGGTTTTTACTACATATGAACACTTTTCACATTCTCCCGTGCAACGCGGCTGCTAGTCCTCCTTTCATGCATAAATTTAAGGTCCTAGCTCATGTCCAAGGCACCAAAGCCAGCTAAAAAGTCAATAATCGATACCTAAAACTTGAATTGTACTACTTCTTACTGGCAAATACATCAACTTAGAAGCTTCATCTGTGTTCTACTATGGTGCTTTTAGTGTCTCCACATACCGCAGCACGCGACATAGATTTGCAGACGATAAGTACAACCGTTTCAGAGAGAAGAGCGGCCAATGTAACGATCTGGCATTAAGTCGATTCGATAACAAATGACGAAAACGGACTGATTTCTCAGGATTTTACTACATATGAACACTTTTTACATTCTCCCGTGCAACTCGGCTGCTAGTCCTCCTTTCATGCGGAATCTTAAGGTCCTAGCTCATGTCCAAGGCACCAAAGCCAGCTAAAAAGTCAATAATCGATACCTAAAACTTGAATTGGATTACTTCTTACTGGCTATTACATCAACTTAGATGCTTCATCTGTGTTCTACTATGGTGATTTTAGTGTCTCCGCTTACCGCAGCACGCGACATAGCATTGCAGACGATAAGTACAACCGTTTCAGAGAGAAGAGCGGCCAATGTGACGATCTGGCTTTAAGTCGATTCGATAACAAATGACGAAAACGGACGGATTTCTCAGGTTTTTACTACATATGAACACTTTTCACATTCTCCCCTGCTACTCGGCTGCCAGTCCTCCTTTCATGCAGAATCGTAAGGTCCTAGCTCATGTCCAAGTCACCAAAGCCAGCTAAAAAGTCAATAATCGATACCTAAAACTTGAATTGTACTACTTCTTACTGGCAATTACATCAACTTAGAAGCTTCATCTGTGTTCTACTATGGTGCTTTTAGTGTCTCCACACACCGCAGCACGCGACATAGCTTTGCAGACGATAAGTACAACCGTTTCAGAGAGAAGAGCGGCCAATGTGACGATCTGGCTTTAAGTCGATTCGATAAGAAATGACGAAAACGGACTGATTTCTCAGGATTTTACTACATATGAACATTTTTCACATTCTCCCGTGCAACTCGGCTGCTAGTCCTCCTTTCATGCAGAATCTTAAGGTCCTAGCTCATGTCAAAGGCACATAAGCCAGCTAAAAAGTCAATAATCGATACCTAAAACTTGAATTGGATTACTTCTTACTGGCTATTACATCAACTTAGATGCTTCATCTGTGTTCTACTATGGTGATTTTAGTGTCTCCGCTTACCGCAGCACGCGACATAGCATTGCAGACGATAAGTACAACCGTTTCAGAGAGAAGAGCGGCCAATGTGACTATCTGGCTTTAAGTCGATTCGATAACAAATGACGAAAACGGACGGATGTCTCAGGTTTTTACTGCATATGAACACTTTTCACATTCTCCCGTGCTACTCGGCTGCTAGTCCTCCTTTCATGCAGAATCGTAAGGTCCTAGCTCATGTCCAAGGCACCAAAGCCAGCTAAAAAGTCAATAATCAATACCTAAAACTTGAATTGGATTACTTCTTACTGGCTATTACATCAACTTAGATGCTTCATCTGTGTTCTACTATGGTGATTTTAGTGTCTCCGCTTACCGCAGCACGCGACATAGCATTGCAGACGATAAGTACAACCGTTTCAGAGAGAAGAGCGGCCAATGTGACGATCTGGCTTTAAGTCGATTCGATAACAAATGATGAAAACGTACGGATTTCTCAGGTTTTTACTACATATGAACACTTTTCACATTCTCCCATGCAACTCGGCTGCTAGTCCTCCTTTCATGCAGAATCTTAAGGTCCTAGCTCATGTCCAAGGTACCAAAGCCAGCTAAAAAGTCAATAATCGATACCTAAAACTTGAATTGTACTACTTCTGACTGGCTATTACATCAACTTAGAAGCTTCATCTATGTTCTACTATGGTGCTTTTAGTGTCACAGCATACCGCAGCACGCGACATAGCTTTTCTAAGGACAAGTACAACCGTTTCAGAGAGAAGAGCGGCCAATGTGACGATCTGGCTTTAAGTCGATTCGATAACAAATGACCAAAACGGACGGATTTCTCAGGTTTTTACTACATATGAACACTTTTCACATTCTCCCCTGCAACTCGGCTGCTAGTCCTCCTTCCATGCAGAATCTTAAGGTCCTAGCTCATGTCCAAGGCACCAAAGCCAGCTAAAAAGTCAATAATCGATACCTAAAACTTGAATTGGACTACTTCTTACTGGCTATTACATCAACTTAGAAGCTTCATCTGTGTTCTACTATGGTGCTTTTCCTGTTTCCGCCTACGGCAACACGCGACATGGCTTTGCAGACGATAAGTACAACCGTTTCCGAGAGCAGAGCGGCCAATGTGACGATCTGGCTTTTAGTCGATTCGATAACAAATGATGAAAACGTACGGATTTCTCAGGTATTTACTACATATGAACACTTTTCACATTCTCCCATGCAACTCGGCTGCTAGTCCTCCTTTCATGCAGAATCTTAAGGTCCTAGGTCATGTCCAAGGTACCAAAGCCAGCTAAAAAGTCAATAATCGATACCTAAAACTTGAATTGTACTACTTCTGACTGGCTATTACATCAACTTAGAAGCTTCATCTATGTTCTACTATGGTGCTTTTAGTGTCTCAGCATACCGCAGCACGCGACATAGCTTTGGTAAGGACAAGTACAACCGTTTCAGAGAGAAGAGCGGCCAATGTGACGATCTGGCTTTAAGTCGATTCGATAACAAATGACGAAAACGGACGGATTTCTCGGGTTTTTACTACATATGAACACTTTTCACATTCTCCCATGCAAATCGGCTGCTAGTCCTCCTTTCATGAAGAATGTTAAGGTCCTAGCTCATGTCCAAGGCAATAAGCCAGCTAAAAGGTCAATATTCAATACCTAAAACTTGAATTGTACTACTTCTTCCTGGCTATTACGTCAACTTAGAAGCTTCATCTGTGTTCTACTATGGTGCTTTTAGTGTCTCCGCATACCGCAGCACGCGACATAGCTTTGCAGACGATAAGTACAACCGTTTCAGAGAGAAGAGCGGCCAATGTGACGAACTGGCTTTAAGTCGATTCGATAACAAATGACGAAAACGGACGGATGTCTCAAGTTTTTACTACATGTGAACACTTTTCACATTCTCCCGTGCAACTCGATTGCTAGTCCTCCTTTCATGCAGAATATTAAGGTCCTAGCTCATGTCCAAGGCACCAAAGCCAGCTAAAAAGTCAATAATCGATACCTAAAACATGAATTGTACTACTTCTTACTGGCTATTACATCAACTTAAAAGCTTCATCTGTGTTCTACTATGGTGATTTTAGTGTCTCCGCATACCGCAGCACGCGACATAGCTTTGCAGACGATAAGTACAAGCGTTTCAGAGAGATGAGCGGCCATTGTGACGATCTGGCTTTAAGTCGATTCGATAACAAATGACGAAAACGGAAGGATTTCTAAGGTTTTTACTACATATGAACACTTTTCACATTCTCCCGTGCAACGCGGCTGCTAGTCCTCCTTTCATGCAGAAATTTAAGGTCCTAGCTCATGTCCAAGGCACCAAAGCCAGCTAAAAAGTCAATAATCGATACCTAAAACTTGAATTGTACTACTTCTTACTGGCAATTACATCAACTTAGAAGCTTCATCTGTGTTCTACTATGGTGCTTTTAGTGTCTCCACACACCGCAGCACGCGACATAGCTTTGCAGACGATAAGTACAACCGTTTCAGAGAGAAGAGCGGCCAATGTGACGATCTGGCTTTAAGTCGATTCGATAACAAATGACGAAAACGGACTGATTTCTCAGGATTTTACTACATATGAACACTTTTCACATTCTCCCGTGCAACTCGGCTGCTAGTCCTCCTTTCATGCAGAATCTTAAGGTCCTAGCTCATGTCAAAGGCACATAAGCCAGCTAAAAAGTCAATAATCGATACCTAAAACTTGAATTGGATTACTTCTTACTGGCTATTACATCAACTTAGATGCTTCATCTGTGTTCTACTATGGTGATTTTAGTGTCTCCGCTTACCGCAGCACGCGACATAGCATTGCAGACGATAAGTACAACCGTTTCAGAGAGAAGAGCGGCCAATGTGACGATCTGGCTTTAAGTCGATTCGATAACAAATGACGAAAACGGACGGATTTCTCGGGTTTTTACTACATATGAACACTTTTCACATTCTCCCATGCAAATCGGCTGCTAGTCCTCCTTTCATGAAGAATGTTAAGGTCCTAGCTCATGTCCAAGGCAATAAGCCAGCTAAAAGGTCAATATTCAATACCTAAAACTTGAATTGTACTACTTCTTCCTGGCTATTACGTCAACTTAGAAGCTTCATCTGTGTTCTACTATGGTGCTTTTAGTGTCTCCGCATACCGCAGTACGCGACATAGCTTTGCAGACGATAAGTACAACCGTTTCAGAGAGAAGAGCGGCCAATGTGTATTCTGGCTTTAAGTCGATTCGATAACAAATGACCAATACGGACGGATTTCTCAGGTTTTTACTACATATGAACACTTTTCACATTCTCCCGTGCAACTCGGCTGCTAGTCCTCCTTTCATGCAGAATCTTAAGGTCCTAGCTCATGTCCAAGGTACCAAAGCCAGCTAAAAAGTCAATAATCGATACCTAAAACTTGAATTGTACTACTTCTGACTGGCTATTACATCAACTTAGAAGCTTCATCTATGTTCTACTATGGTGCTTTTAGTGTCACAGCATACCGCAGCACGCGACATAGCTTTGCTAAGGACAAGTACAACCGTGTCAGAGAGAAGAGCGGCCAATGTGACGATCTGGCTTTAAGTCGATTCGATAACAAATGACCAAAACGGACGGATTTCTCAGGTTTTTACTACATATGAACACTTTTCACATTCTCCCCTGCAACTCGGCTGCTAGTCCTCCTTCCATGCAGAATCTTAAGGTCCTAGCTCATGTCCAAGGCACCAAAGCCAGCTAAAAAGTCAATAATCGATACCTAAAACTTGAATTGGACTACTTCTTACTGGCTATTACATCAACTTAGAAGCTTCATCTGTGTTCTACTATGGTGCTTTTCCTGTTTCCGCCTACGGCAACACGCGACATGGCTTTGCAGACGATAAGTACAACCGTTTCCGAGAGCAGAGCGGCCAATGTGACGATCTGGCTTTAAGTCGATTCGATAACAAATGACGAAAACGGACGGATTTCTCAGGTTTTTACTACATATGAACACTTTTCACATTCTCCCGTGCAACGCGGCAGCTAGTCCTCCTTTCATGCAGAATGTTAAGGTCCTAGCTCATGTCCAACTCACCAAAGCCAGCTAAAAAGTCAATAATCGATACCTAAAACTTGAATTGTACTACTTCTTACTGGCTATTACATCAACTTAGAAGCTTCATCTGTGTTCTACTATGGTGCTTTTAGTGTCTCCGCATACCGCAGCACGCGACATAGCTTTGCAGGCGATAAGTACAAGCGTTTCAGAGAGAAGAGCGGCCAATGTGACGATCTGGCTTTTAGTCGATTCGATAACAAATGATGAAAACGTACGGATTTCTCAGGTTTTTACTACATATGAACACTTTTCACATTCTCCCATGCAACTCGGCTGCTAGTCCTCCTTTCATGCAGAATCTTAAGGTCCTAGGTCATGTCCAAGGTACCAAAGCCAGCTAAAAAGTCAATAATCGATACCTAAAACTTGAATTGTACTACTTCTGACTGGCTATTACATCAACTTAGAAGCTTCATCTATGTTCTACTATGGTGCTTTTAGTGTCTCAGCATACCGCAGCACGCGACATAGCTTTGGTAAGGACAAGTACAACCGTTTCAGAGAGAAGAGCGGCCAATGTGACGATCTGGCTTTAAGTCGATTCGATAACAAATGACGAAAACGGACGGATTTCTCGGGTTTTTACTACATATGAACACTTTTCACATTCTCCCATGCAAATCGGCTGCTAGTCCTCCTTTCATGAAGAATGTTAAGGTCCTAGCTCATGTCCAAGGCAATAAGCCAGCTAAAAGGTCAATATTCAATACCTAAAACTTGAATTGTACTACTTCTTCCTGGCTATTACGTCAACTTAGAAGCTTCATCTGTGTTCTACTATGGTGCTTTTAGTGTCTCCGCATACCGCAGCACGCGACATAGCTTTGCAGACGATAAGTACAACCGTTTCAGAGAGAAGAGCGGCCAATGTGACGAACTGGCTTTAAGTCGATTCGATAACAAATGACGAAAACGGACGGATGTCTCAAGTTTTTACTACATGTGAACACTTTTCACATTCTCCCGTGCAACTCGATTGCTAGTCCTCCTTTCATGCAGAATATTAAGGTCCTAGCTCATGTCCAAGGCACCAAAGCCAGCTAAAAAGTCAATAATCGATACCTAAAACATGAATTGTACTACTTCTTACTGGCTATTACATCAACTTAAAAGCTTCATCTGTGTTCTACTATGGTGATTTTAGTGTCTCCGCATACCGCAGCACGCGACATAGCTTTGCAGACGATAAGTACAAGCGTTTCAGAGAGATGAGCGGCCATTGTGACGATCTGGCTTTAAGTCGATTCGATAACAAATGACGAAAACGGAAGGATTTCTAAGGTTTTTACTACATATGAACACTTTTCACATTCTCCCGTGCAACGCGGCTGCTAGTCCTCCTTTCATGCAGAAATTTAAGGTCCTAGCTCATGTCCAAGGCACCAAAGCCAGCTAAAAAGTCAATAATCGATACCTAAAACTTGAATTGTACTACTTCTTACTGGCAATTACATCAACTTAGAAGCTTCATCTGTGTTCTACTATGGTGCTCTTAGTGTCTCCACACACCGCAGCACGCGACATAGCTTTGCAGACGATAAGTACAACCGTTTCAGAGAGAAGAGCGGCCAATGTGACGATCTGGCTTTAAGTCGATTCGATAACAAATGACGAAAACGGACTGATTTCTCAGGATTTTACTACATATGAACACTTTTCACATTCTCCCGTGCAACTCGGCTGCTAGTCCTCCTTTCATGCAGAATCTTAAGGTCCTAGCTCATGTCAAAGGCACATAAGCCAGCTAAAAAGTCAATAATCGATACCTAAAACTTGAATTGGATTACTTCTTACTGGCTATTACATCAACTTAGATGCTTCATCTGTGTTCTACTATGGTGATTTTAGTGTCTCCGCTTACCGCAGCACGCGACATAGCATTGCAGACGATAAGTACAACCGTTTCAGAGAGAAGAGCGGCCAATGTGACGATCTGGCTTTAAGTCGATTCGATAACAAATGACGAAAACGGACGGATTTCTCGGGTTTTTACTACATATGAACACTTTTCACATTCTCCCATGCAAATCGGCTGCTAGTCCTCCTTTCATGAAGAATGTTAAGGTCCTAGCTCATGTCCAAGGCAATAAGCCAGCTAAAAGGTCAATATTCAATACCTAAAACTTGAATTGTACTACTTCTTCCTGGCTATTACGTCAACTTAGAAGCTTCATCTGTGTTCTACTATGGTGCTTTTAGTGTCTCCGCATACCGCAGTACGCGACATAGCTTTGCAGACGATAAGTACAACCGTTTCAGAGAGAAGAGCGGCCAATGTGTATTCTGGCTTTAAGTCGATTCGATAACAAATGACCAAAACGGACGGATATCTCAGGTTTTTACTACATATGAACACTTTTCACATTCTCCCCTGCAACTCGGCTGCTAGTCCTCCTTCCATGCAGAATCTTAAGGTCCTAGCTCATGTCCAAGGCACCAAAGCCAGCTAAAAAGTCAATAATCGATACCTAAAACTTGAATTGGACTACTTCTTACTGGCTATTACATCAACTTAGAAGCTTCATCTGTGTTCTACTATGGTGCTTTTCCTGTTTCCGCCTACGGCAACACGCGACATAGCTTTGCAGACGATAAGTACAACCGTTTCCGAGAGCAGAGCGGCCAATGTGACGATCTGGCTTTAAGTCGATTCGATAACAAATGACGAAAACGGACGGATTTCTCAGGTTTTTACTACATATGAACACTTTTCACATTCTCCCGTGCAACGCGGCAGCTAGTCCTCCTTTCACGCAGAATGTTAAGGTCCTAGCTCATGTCCAACTCACCAAAGCCAGCTAAAAAGTCAATAATCGATACCTAAAACTTGAATTGTACTACTTCTTACTGGCTATTACATCAACTTAGAAGCTTCATCTGTGTTCTACTATGGTGCTTTTAGTGTCTCCGCATACCGCAGCACGCGACATAGCTTTGCAGGCGATAAGTACAACCGTTTCAGAGAGAAGAGCGGCCAATGTGACGATCTGGCTTTTAGTCGATTCGATAACAAATGATGAAAACGTACGGATTTCTCAGGTTTTTACTACATATGAACACTTTTCACATTCTCCCATGCAACTCGGCTGCTAGTCCTCCTTTCATGCAGAATCTTAAGGTCCTAGGTCATGTCCAAGGTACCAAAGCCAGCTAAAAAGTCAATAATCGATACCTAAAACTTGAATTGTACTACTTCTGACTGGCTATTACATCAACTTAGAAGCTTCATCTGTGTTCTACTATGGTGCTTTTAGTGTCTCCGCATACCGCAGCACGCGACATAGCTTTGCAGGCGATAAGTACAACCGTTTCAGAGAGAAGAGCGGCCAATGTGACGATCTGGCTTTAAGTCGATTCGATAACAAATGACGAAAACGGACGGATTTCTCGGGTTTTTACTACATATGAACACTTTTCACATTCTCCCATGCAAATCGGCTGCTAGTCCTCCTTTCATGAAGAATGTTAAGGTCCTAGCTCATGTCCAAGGCAATAAGCCAGCTAAAAGGTCAATATTCAATACCTAAAACTTGAATTGTACTACTTCTTCCTGGCTATTACGTCAACTTAGAAGCTTCATCTGTGTTCTACTATGGTGCTTTTAGTGTCTCCGCATACCGCAGCACGCGACATAGCTTTGCAGACGATAAGTACAACCGTTTCAGAGAGAAGAGCGGCCAATGTGACGAACTGGCTTTAAGTCGATTCGATAACAAATGACGAAAACGGACGGATGTCTCAAGTTTTTACTACATGTGAACTCTTTTCACATTCTCCCGTGCAACTCGATTGCTAGTCCTCCTTTCATGCAGAATATTAAGGTCCTAGCTCATGTCCAAGGCACCAAAGCCAGCTAAAAAGCCAATAATCGATACCTAAAACTTGAATTGGACTACTTCTTACTGGCTATTACATCAACTTAGGAGCTTCATCTGTGTTCTACTATGGTGCTTTTCCTGTTTCCGCCTACGGCAACACTACACATAGCTTTGCAGACGATAAGTACAACCGTTTCCGAGAGCAGAGCGGCCAATGTGACGATCTGGCTTTAAGTCAATTCGATAACAAATGACAAAAACGAACGGATTTCTCAGGTTTTTACTACATATGAACACTTTTCACATTCCCCCCTGCAACTCGGCTGCTAGTCCTCCTTTCATGCAGAATCGTAAGGTCCTAGCTCATGTCCAAGGCACCAAAGCCAGCTAAAAAGTCAATAATCGATACCTAAAACTTGAATTGTACTACTTCTTACTTGCTATTACATCAACTTAGAAGCTTGATCTGTGTTCCACTATGGTGATTTTAGTGTCTCCGCATACCGCAGCACGCGACACAGGTTTGCAGACGATAAGTACAACCGTTTCAGAGAGAAGAGCGGCCAATGTGACTATCTGGCTTTAAGTCGATTCGATAACAAATGACGAAAACGGACGGATGTCTCAGGTTTTTACTGCATATGAACACTTTTCACATTCTCCCGTGCAACTCGGCTGCTAGTCCTCCTTTCATGCAGAATCTTAAGGTCCTAGCTCATGTCCAAGGCACCAAAGCCAGCTAAAAAGTCAATAATCGATACCTAAAACTTGAATTGGATTACTTCTTACTGGCTATTACATCAACTTAGATGCTTGATCTGTGTTCTACTATGGTGATTTTAGTGTCTCCGCTTACCGCAGCACGCGACATAGCATTGCAGACGATAAGTACAACCGTTTCAGAGAGAAGAGCGGCCAATGTGACGATCTGGCTTTAAGTCGATTCGATAACAAATGACGAAAATGGACGGATTTCTAAGGTTTTTACTACATATGAACACTTTTCACATTCTCCCGTGCAACGCGGCAGCTAGTCCTCCTTTCATGCAGAATGATAAGGTCCTAGCTCATGTCCAAGGCACAAAAGCCAGCTATAAAGTCAATAATCGATACCTAAAACCTGAATTGGACTACTTCTTACTGGCTATTACATCAACTTAGAAGCTTCATCTGTGTTCTACTACGGTGCTTTTCCTGTTTCCGCCTACGGCAACACGCGACATAGCTTTGCAGACGATAAGTACAAGCGTTTCCGAGAGCAGAACGGCCAATGTGACGATCTGGCTTTAAGTCTATTCGATAACAAATGACGAAAACGGACGGATTTCTCTGGTTTTTACTACATATGAACATTTTTCACATTCTCCCCTGCAACCCGGCTGCTAGTCCTCCTTCCATGCAGAATCTTAAGGTCCTAGCTCATGTCCAAGGCTCCAAAGCCTGCTAAAAAGTCAATAATCGATACCTAAAACTAGAATTGTACTACTTCTTACTGGCTATTACATCAACTTAGAAGCTTGATCTGTGTTCTACTATGGTGCTTTTAGTGTCTCCGCATACCGCAGCACGCGACATAGCTTTGCAGACGATAAGTACAAGCGTTTCAGAGAGAAGAGCGGCCAATGTGACGATCTGGCCTTAAGTCGATTCGATAACAAATGACGAAAACGGACGGATTTCTAAGGTTTTTACTACATATGAACACTTTTAACATTCTCCCGTGCAACTCGGCTGCTAGTCCTCCTTTCATGCAGAATGTTAAGGTCCTAGATCATGTCCAAGGCACCAAAGCCAGCTAAAAAGTCAATAATAGATACCTAAAACATGAATTGTACTACTTCTTACTGGCTATTACATCAACTTAAAAGCTTCATCTGTGTTCTACTATGGTGATTTTAGTGTCTCTGCATACCGCAGCACGCGACATAGCTTTGCAGACGATAAGTACAAGCGTTTCAGAGAGAAGAGCGGCCAATGTGACGATCTGGCTTTAAGTCGATTCGATAACAAATGACGAAAACGGAAGGATTTCTAAGGTTTTTACTACATATGAACACTTTTCACATTCTCCCGTGCAACGCGGCTGCTAGTCCTCCTTTCATGCATAAATTTAAGGTCCTAGCTCATGTCCAAGGCACCAAAGCCAGCTAAAAAGTCAATAATCGATACCTAAAACTTGAATTGTACTACTTCTTACTGGCAGTTACATCAACTTAGAAGCTTCATCTGTGTTCTACTATGGTGCTTTTAGTGTCTCCACATACCGCAGCACGCGACATAGCTTTGCAGACGATAAGTATAACCGTTTCAGAGAGAAGAGCGGCCAATGTGACGATCTGGCTTTAAGTCGATTCGATAACAAATGACGAAAACGGAAGGATTTCTAAGGTTTTTACTACATATGAACACTTTTCACATTCTCCCGTGCAACGCGGCTGCTAGTCCTCCTTTCATGCATAAATTTAAGGTCCTAGCTCATGTCCAAGGCACCAAAGCCAGCTAAAAAGTCAATAATCGATACCTAAAACTTGAATTGGACTACTTCTTACTGGCTATTACATCAACTTAGAAGCTTCATCTGTGTTCTACTACGGTGCTTTTCCTGTTTCCGCCTACGGCAACACGCGACATAGCTTTGCAGACGATAAGTACAACCGTTTCCGAGAGCACAGCGGGCAATGTGACGATCTGGCTTTAAGTCGATTCGATAACAAATGACGAAAACGGACGGATTTCTCACGTTTTTACTACATATGAACACTTTTCACATTCTCCCCTGCAACTCGGCTGCCAGTCCTCCTTTCATGCAGAATCGTAAGGTCCTAGCTCATGTCCAAGGCACCAAAGCCAGCTAAAAAGTCAATAATCGATACCTAAAACTTGAATTGTACTACTTCTTACTGGCAGTTACATCAACTTAGAAGCTTCATCTGTGTTCTACTATGGTGCTTTTAGTGTCTCCACATACCGCAGCACGCGACATAGCTTTGCAGACGATAAGTATAACCGTTTCAGAGAGAAGAGCGGCCAATGTGACGATCTGGCTTTAAGTCGATTCGATAACAAATGACGAAAACGGACGGATTTCTCAGGTTTTTACTACATATGAACACTTTTCACATTCTCCCGTGCAACGCGGCAGCTAGTCCTCCTTTCACGCAGAATGTTAAGGTCCTAGCTCATGTCCAACTCACCAAAGCCAGCTAAAAAGTCAATAATCGATACCTAAAACTTGAATTGTACTACTTCTTACTGGCTATTACATCAACTTAGAAGCTTCATCTGTGTTCTACTATGGTGCTTTTAGTGTCTCCGCATACCGCAGCACGCGACATAGCTTTGCAGGCGATAAGTACAACCGTTTCAGAGAGAAGAGCGGCCAATGTGACGATCTGGCTTTTAGTCGATTCGATAACAAATGATGAAAACGTACGGATTTCTCAGGTTTTTACTACATATGAACACTTTTCACATTCTCCCATGCAACTCGGCTGCTAGTCCTCCTTTCATGCAGAATCTTAAGGTCCTAGGTCATGTCCAAGGTACCAAAGCCAGCTAAAAAGTCAATAATCGATACCTAAAACTTGAATTGTACTACTTCTGACTGGCTATTACATCAACTTAGAAGCTTCATCTGTGTTCTACTATGGTGCTTTTAGTGTCTCCGCATACCGCAGCACGCGACATAGCTTTGCAGGCGATAAGTACAACCGTTTCAGAGAGAAGAGCGGCCAATGTGACGATCTGGCTTTAAGTCGATTCGATAACAAATGACGAAAACGGACGGATTTCTCGGGTTTTTACTACATATGAACACTTTTCACATTCTCCCATGCAAATCGGCTGCTAGTCCTCCTTTCATGAAGAATGTTAAGGTCCTAGCTCATGTCCAAGGCAATAAGCCAGCTAAAAGGTCAATATTCAATACCTAAAACTTGAATTGTACTACTTCTTCCTGGCTATTACGTCAACTTAGAAGCTTCATCTGTGTTCTACTATGGTGCTTTTAGTGTCTCCGCATACCGCAGCACGCGACATAGCTTTGCAGACGATAAGTACAACCGTTTCAGAGAGAAGAGCGGCCAATGTGACGAACTGGCTTTAAGTCGATTCGATAACAAATGACGAAAACGGACGGATGTCTCAAGTTTTTACTACATGTGAACTCTTTTCACATTCTCCCGTGCAACTCGATTGCTAGTCCTCCTTTCATGCAGAATATTAAGGTCCTAGCTCATGTCCAAGGCACCAAAGCCAGCTAAAAAGTCAATAATCGATACCTAAAACTTGAATTGGACTACTTCTTACTGGCTATTACATCAACTTAGGAGCTTCATCTGTGTTCTACTATGGTGCTTTTCCTGTTTCCGCCTACGGCAACACTACACATAGCTTTGCAGACGATAAGTACAACCGTTTCCGAGAGCAGAGCGGCCAATGTGACGATCTGGCTTTAAGTCAATTCGATAACAAATGACAAAAACGAACGGATTTCTCAGGTTTTTACTACATATGAACACTTTTCACATTCCCCCCTGCAACTCGGCTGCTAGTCCTCCTTTCATGCAGAATCGTAAGGTCCTAGCTCATGTCCAAGGCACCAAAGCCAGCTAAAAAGTCAATAATCGATACCTAAAACTTGAATTGTACTACTTCTTACTTGCTATTACATCAACTTAGAAGCTTGATCTGTGTTCCACTATGGTGATTTTAGTGTCTCCGCATACCGCAGCACGCGACACAGGTTTGCAGACGATAAGTACAACCGTTTCAGAGAGAAGAGCGGCCAATGTGACTATCTGGCTTTAAGTCGATTCGATAACAAATGACGAAAACGGACGGATGTCTCAGGTTTTTACTGCATATGAACACTTTTCACATTCTCCCGTGCAACTCGGCTGCTAGTCCTCCTTTCATGCAGAATCTTAAGGTCCTAGCTCATGTCCAAGGCACCAAAGCCAGCTAAAAAGTCAATAATCGATACCTAAAACTTGAATTGGATTACTTCTTACTGGCTATTACATCAACTTAGATGCTTGATCTGTGTTCTACTATGGTGATTTTAGTGTCTCCGCTTACCGCAGCACGCGACATAGCATTGCAGACGATAAGTACAACCGTTTCAGAGAGAAGAGCGGCCAATGTGACGATCTGGCTTTAAGTCGATTCGATAACAAATGACGAAAATGGACGGATTTCTAAGGTTTTTACTACATATGAACACTTTTCACATTCTCCCGTGCAACGCGGCAGCTAGTCCTCCTTTCATGCAGAATGATAAGGTCCTAGCTCATGTCCAAGGCACAAAAGCCAGCTATAAAGTCAATAATCGATACCTAAAACCTGAATTGGACTACTTCTTACTGGCTATTACATCAACTTAGAAGCTTCATCTGTGTTCTACTACGGTGCTTTTCCTGTTTCCGCCTACGGCAACACGCGACATAGCTTTGCAGACGATAAGTACAAGCGTTTCCGAGAGCAGAACGGCCAATGTGACGATCTGGCTTTAAGTCTATTCGATAACAAATGACGAAAACGGACGGATTTCTCTGGTTTTTACTACATATGAACATTTTTCACATTCTCCCCTGCAACCCGGCTGCTAGTCCTCCTTCCATGCAGAATCTTAAGGTCCTAGCTCATGTCCAAGGCTCCAAAGCCTGCTAAAAAGTCAATAATCGATACCTAAAACTAGAATTGTACTACTTCTTACTGGCTATTACATCAACTTAGAAGCTTGATCTGTGTTCTACTATGGTGCTTTTAGTGTCTCCGCATACCGCAGCACGCGACATAGCTTTGCAGACGATAAGTACAAGCGTTTCAGAGAGAAGAGCGGCCAATGTGACGATCTGGCCTTAAGTCGATTCGATAACAAATGACGAAAACGGACGGATTTCTAAGGTTTTTACTACATATGAACACTTTTAACATTCTCCCGTGCAACTCGGCTGCTAGTCCTCCTTTCATGCAGAATGTTAAGGTCCTAGATCATGTCCAAGGCACCAAAGCCAGCTAAAAAGTCAATAATAGATACCTAAAACATGAATTGTACTACTTCTTACTGGCTATTACATCAACTTAAAAGCTTCATCTGTGTTCTACTATGGTGATTTTAGTGTCTCTGCATACCGCAGCACGCGACATAGCTTTGCAGACGATAAGTACAACCGTTTCCGAGAGCACAGCGGGCAATGTGACGATCTGGCTTTAAGTCGATTCGATAACAAATGACGAAAACGGACGGATTTCTCACGTTTTTACTACATATGAACACTTTTCACATTCTCCCCTGCAACTCGGCTGCCAGTCCTCCTTTCATGCAGAATCGTAAGGTCCTAGCTCATGTCCAAGGCACCAAAGCCAGCTAAAAAGTCAATAATCGATACCTAAAACTTGAATTGTACTACTTCTTACTGGCAGTTACATCAACTTAGAAGCTTCATCTGTGTTCTACTATGGTGCTTTTAGTGTCTCCACATACCGCAGCACGCGACATAGCTTTGCAGACGATAAGTATAACCGTTTCAGAGAGAAGAGCGGCCAATGTGACGATCTGGCTTTAAGTCGATTCGATAACAAATGACGAAAACGGAAGGATTTCTAAGGTTTTTACTACATATGAACACTTTTCACATTCTCCCGTGCAACGCGGCTGCTAGTCCTCCTTTCATGCATAAATTTAAGGTCCTAGCTCATGTCCAAGGCACCAAAGCCAGCTAAAAAGTCAATAATCGATACCTAAAACTTGAATTGGACTACTTCTTACTGGCTATTACATCAACTTAGAAGCTTCATCTGTGTTCTACTACGGTGCTTTTCCTGTTTCCGCCTACGGCAACACGCGACATAGCTTTGCAGACGATAAGTACAACCGTTTCCGAGAGCACAGCGGGCAATGTGACGATCTGGCTTTAAGTCGATTCGATAACAAATGACGAAAACGGACGGATTTCTCACGTTTTTACTACATATGAACACTTTTCACATTCTCCCGTGCAACGCGGCTGCTAGTCCTCCTTTCATGCATAAATTTAAGGTCCTAGCTCATGTCCAAGGCACCAAAGCCAGCTAAAAAGTCAATAATCGATACCTAAAACTTGAATTGTACTACTTCTTACTGGCAGTTACATCAACTTAGAAGCTTCATCTGTGTTCTACTATGGTGCTTTTAGTGTCTCCACATACCGCAGCACGCGACATAGCTTTGCAGACGATAAGTATAACCGTTTCAGAGAGAAGAGCGGCCAATGTGACGATCTGGCTTTAAGTCGATTCGATAACAAATGACGAAAACGGAAGGATTTCTAAGGTTTTTACTACATATGAACACTTTTCACATTCTCCCGTGCAACGCGGCTGCTAGTCCTCCTTTCATGCATAAATTTAAGGTCCTAGCTCATGTCCAAGGCACCAAAGCCAGCTAAAAAGTCAATAATCGATACCTAAAACTTGAATTGGACTACTTCTTACTGGCTATTACATCAACTTAGAAGCTTCATCTGTGTTCTACTACGGTGCTTTTCCTGTTTCCGCCTACGGCAACACGCGACATAGCTTTGCAGACGATAAGTACAACCGTTTCCGAGAGCACAGCGGGCAATGTGACGATCTGGCTTTAAGTCGATTCGATAACAAATGACGAAAACGGACGGATTTCTCACGTTTTTACTACATATGAACACTTTTCACATTCTCCCCTGCAACTCGGCTGCCAGTCCTCCTTTCATGCAGAATCGTAAGGTCCTAGCTCATGTCCAAGGCACCAAAGCCAGCTAAAAAGTCAATAATCGATACCTAAAACTTGAATTGTACTACTTCTTACTGGCTATTACATCAACTTAGAAGCTTGAACTGTGTTCTACTATGGTGAGTGCAGTGTCTCCGCATACCGCAGCACGCGACATAGCTTTGCAGACGATAAGTACAAGCGTTTCAGAGAGAAGAGCGGCCATTGTGACGATCTGGCTTTAAGTCGATTGGATAACAAATGCGAAAACGGAAGGATTTCTAAGGTTTTTACTACATATGAACACTTTTCACATTCTCCCGTGCAACGCGGCTGCTAGTCCTCCTTTCATGCAGAAATTTAAGGTCCTAGCTCATGTCCAAGGCACCAAAGCCAGCTAAAAAGTCAATAATCGATACCTAAAACTTGAATTGTACTACTTCTTACTGGCAATTACATCAACTTAGAAGCTTCATCTGTGTTCTACTATGGTGCTTTTAGTGTCTCCACATACCGCAGCACGCGACATAGCTTTGCAGACGATAAGTACAACCGTTTCAGAGAGAAGAGCGGCCAATGTGACGATCTGGCTTTAAGTCGATTCGATAACAAATGACGAAAACGGACTGATTTCTCAGAATTTTACTTTATATGAACACTTTTCACATTCTCCCGTGCAACTCGGCTGCTAGTCCTCCTTTCATGCAGAATCTTAAGGTCCTAGCTCATGTCCAAGGCACCAAAGCCAGCTAAAAAGTCAATAATCGATACCTAAAACTTGAATTGTACTACTTCTTACTGGCTATTACATCAACTTAGAAGCTTGAACTGTGTTCTACTATGGTGAGTGCAGTGTCTCCGGATACCGCAGCACGCGACATAGCTTTGCAGACGATAAGTACAAGCGTTTCAGAGAGAAGAGCGGCCAATGTGACGATCTGGCTTTAAGTCGATTCGATAACAAATGACGAAAACGGACGGATTTCTAAGGTTTTTACTACATATGAACACTTTTAACATTCTCCCGTGCAACTCGGCTGCTAGTCCTCCTTTCATGCAGAATGTTAAGGTCCTAGATCATGTCCAAGGCACCAAAGCCAGCTAAATAGTCAATAATCGGTACCTAAAACATGA
Source organism: Schistocerca gregaria (assembly GCF_023897955.1). Lineage (NCBI taxonomy): Eukaryota > Metazoa > Arthropoda > Insecta > Orthoptera > Acrididae > Schistocerca > Schistocerca gregaria. Next base: position 6,343,245 of record NW_026061811.1, on the reverse strand, counting down.
ATTGTACTACTTCTTACTGGCTATTACATCAACTTAAAAGCTTCATCAGTGTTCTACTATGGTGATTTTAGTGTCTCCGCATACCGCAGCACGCGACATAGCTTTGCAGACGTTAAGTACAAGCGTTTCAGAGAGAAGAGCGGCCAATGTGACGATCTGGCTTTAAGTCGATTCGATAACAAATGACGAAAACGGACGGATTTCTCAGGTTTTTACTACATATGAACACTTTTCACATTCTCCCCTGCAACTCGGCTGCCAGTCCTCCTTTCATGCAGAATCGTAAGGTCCTAGCTCATGTCCAAGGCACCAAAGCCAGCTAAAAAGTCAATAATCGATACCTAAAACTTGAATTGTACTACTTCTTACTGGCTATTACATCAACTTAGAAGCTTGAACTGTGTTCTACTATGGTGAGTGCAGTGTCTCCGGAAACCGCAGCACGCGACATAGCTTTGCAGACGATAAGTACAAGCGTTTCAGAGAGAAGAGCGGCCAATGTGACGATCTGGCTTTAAGTCGATTCGATAACAAATGACGAAAACGGACGGATTTCTAAGTTTTTTACTACATATGAACACTTTTAACATTCTCCCGTGCAACTCGGCTGCTAGTCCTCCTTTCATGCAGAATGTTAAGGTCCTAGATCATGTCCAAGGCACCAAAGCCAGCTAAAAAGTCAATAATCGATACCTAAAACATGAATTGTACTACTTCTTACTGGCTATTACATCAACTAAAAGCTTCATCTGTGTTCTACTATGGTGATTTTAGTGTCTCCGCATACCGCAGCACGCGACATAGCTTTGCAGACGATAAGTACAAGCGTTTCAGAGAGATGAGCGGCCATTGTGACGATCTGGCTTTAAGTCGATTCGATAACAAATGACGAAAACGGAAGGATTTCTAAGGTTTTTACTACATATGAACACTTTTCACATTCTCCCGTGCAACGCGGCTGCTAGTCCTCCTTTCATGCAGAAATTTAAGGTCCTAGCTCATGTCCAAGGCACCAAAGCCAGCTAAAAAGTCAATAATCGATACCTAAAACTTGAATTGTACTACTTCTTACTGGCAATTACATCAACTTAGAAGCTTCATCTGTGTTCTACTATGGTGCTTTTAGTGTCTCCACATACCGCAGCACGCGACATAGCTTTGCAGACGATAAGTACAAGCGTTTCAGAGAGAAGAGCGGCCAATGTGCCGATCTGGCTTTAAGTCGATTCGATAACAAATGACGAAAATGGACGGATTTCTAAGGTTTTTACTACATATGAACACTTTTCACATTCTCCCGTGCAACGCGGCAGCTAGTCCTCCTTTCATGCAGAATGTTAAGGTCCTAGCTCATGTCCAAGGCACCAAAGCCAGCTAAAAAGTCAATAATCGATACCTAAAACTTGAATTGGACTACTTCTTACTGGCTATTACATCAACTTAGAAGCTTCATCTGTGTTCTACTACGGTGCTTTTCCTGTTTCCGCCTACGGCAACACGCGACATAGCTTTGCAGACGATAAGTACAACCGTTTCCGAGAGCACAGCGGGCAATGTGACGATCTGGCTTTAAGTCGATTCGATAACAAATGACGAAAACGGACGGATTTCTCAGGTTTTTACTACATATGAACACTTTTCACATTCTCCCCTGCAACTCGGCTGCCAGTCCTCCTTTCATGCAGAATCGTAAGGTCCTAGCTCATGTCCAAGGCACCAAAGCCAGCTAAAAAGTCAATAATCGATACCTAAAACTTGAAATGGACTACTTCTTACTGGCTATTACATCAACTTAGAAGCTTCATCTGTGTTCTACTATGATGCTTTTCCTGTTTCCGCCTACGGCAACACGCGACATAGCTTTGCAGACGATAAGTACAAGCGTTTCCGAGAGCAGAACGGCCAATGTGACGATCTGGCTTTAAGTCGATTCGATAACAAATGACGAAAATGGACGGATTTCTCTGGTTTTTACTACATATGAACATTTTTCACATTCTTCCCTGCAACTCGGCTGCTAGTCCTCCTTTCATGCAGAATCTTAAGGTCCTAGCTCATGTCCAAGGCACCAAAGCCAGCTAAAAAGTCAATAATCGATACCTAAAACTTGAATTGTACTACTTCTTACTGGCTATTACATAAACTTAGAAGCTTGAACTGTGTTCTACTATGGTGAGTGCAGTGTCTCCGGATACCGCAGCACGCGACATAGCTTTGCAGACGATAAGTACAAGCGTTTCGGAGAGAAGAGCGGCCAATGTGACGATCTGGCTTTAAGTCGATTCGATAACAAATGACGAAAATGGACGGATTTCTAAGGTTTTTACTACATATGAACACTTTTCACATTCTCCCGTGCAACTCGGCTGCTAGTCCTCCTTTCATGCAGAATGTTAAAGTCCTAGCTCATGTCCAAGGCAACAAAGCCAGCTAAAAAGTCAATAATCGATACCTAAAACTTGAATTGTACTACTTCTTACTGGCTATTACATCAACTTAGAAGCTTCATCTGTGTTCTACTATGGTGCTTTTAGTGTCTCCACATACCGCAGTACGTGACATAGCTTTGCAGACGATAAGTACAAGCGTTTCAGAGAGAAGAGCGGCCAATGTGACGATCTGGCTTTAAGTCAATTCGATAACAAATGACGAAAACGGACGGATTTCTAAGGTTTTTACTACATATGAACACTTTTAACATTCTCCCGTGCAACTCGGCTGCTAGTCCTCCTTTCATGCAGAATCTTAAGGTCCTAGCTCATGTCCAAGGCACCAAAGCCAGCTAAAAAGTCAATAATCGATACCTAACACATGAATTGTACTACTTCTTACTGGCTATTACATCAACTTAAAAGCTTCATCTGTGTTCTATTATGGTGATTTTAGTGTCTCCGCATACCGCAGCACGCGACATAGCTTTGCAGACGATAAGTACAAGCGTTTCAGAGAGAAGAGCGGCCAATGTGACGATCTGGCTTTAAGTCGATTCGATAACAAATGACGAAAACGGACGGATTTCTCAGGTGTTTTCTACATATGAACACTTTTCACATTCTCCCGTGCAACTCGGCTGCTAGTCCTCCTTTCATGCAGAATCTTAAGGTGCTAGCTCATGTCCAAGGCACCAAAGCCAGCTAAAAAGTCAATAATCGATACCTAAAACTTGTATTCCACTACTTCTTACTGGCTATTACATCAACTTAGAAGCTTCATCTGTGTTCTACTATGGTGCTTTTAGTGTCTCCACATACCGCAGCACGCGACATAGCTTTGCAGACGATAAGTACAAGCGTTTCAGAGAGAAGAGCGGCCAATGTGACGATCTGGCTTTAAGTCGATTCGATAACAAATGACGAAAACAGACGGATTTCTCAGGTTTTTACTACATATGAACACTTTTCACATTCTCCCCTGCAACTCGGCTGCTAGTCCTCCTTTCATGCAGAATCTTAAGGTCCTAGCTCATGTCCAAGGCACCAAAGCCAGCTAAAAAGTCAATAATCGATACCTAAAACTTGAATTGTACTACTTCTTACTGGCTATTACATCAACTTAGAAGCTTGAACTGTGTTCTACTATGGTGAGTGCAGTGTCTCCGGATACCGCAGCACGCGACATAGCTTTGCAGACGATAAGTACAAGCGTTTCAGAGAGAAGAGCGGCCAATGTGACGATCTGGCTTTAAGTCGATTCGATAACAAATGACGAAAACGGACGGATTTCTAAGGTTTTTACTACATATGAACACTTTTAACATTCTCCCGTGCAACTCGGCTGCTAGTCCTCCTTTCATGCAGAATGTTAAGGTCCTAGATCATGTCCAAGGCACCAAAGCCAGCTAAATAGTCAATAATCGGTACCTAAAACATGAATTGTACTACTTCTTACTGGCTATTACATCAACTTAAAAGCTTCATCAGTGTTCTACTATGGTGATTTTAGTGTCTCCGCATACCGCAGCACGCGACATAGCTTTGCAGACGTTAAGTACAAGCGTTTCAGAGAGAAGAGCGGCCAATGTGACGATCTGGCTTTAAGTCGATTCGATAACAAATGACGAAAACGGACGGATTTCTCAGGTTTTTACTACATATGAACACTTTTCACATTCTCCCCTGCAACTCGGCTGCCAGTCCTCCTTTCATGCAGAATCGTAAGGTCCTAGCTCATGTCCAAGGCACCAAAGCCAGCTAAAAAGTCAATAATCGATACCTAAAACTTGAATTGTACTACTTCTTACTGGCTATTACATCAACTTAGAAGCTTGAACTGTGTTCTACTATGGTGAGTGCAGTGTCTCCGGAAACCGCAGCACGCGACATAGCTTTGCAGACGATAAGTACAAGCGTTTCAGAGAGAAGAGCGGCCAATGTGACGATCTGGCTTTAAGTCGATTCGATAACAAATGACGAAAACGGACGGATTTCTTAGTTTTTTACTACATATGAACACTTTTAACATTCTCCCGTGCAACTCGGCTGCTAGTCCTCCTTTCATGCAGAATGTTAAGGTCCTAGATCATGTCCAAGGCACCAAAGCCAGCTAAAAAGTCAATAATCGATACCTAAAACATGAATTGTACTACTTCTTACTGGCTATTACATCAACTTAAAAGCTTCATCTGTGTTCTACTATGGTGATTTTAGTGTCTCCGCATACCGCAGCACGCGACATAGCTTTGCAGACGATAAGTACAAGCGTTTTAGAGAGATGAGCGGCCATTGTGACGATCTGGCTTTAAGTCGATTCGATAACAAATGACGAAAACGGAAGGATTGCTAAGGTTTTTACTACATATGAACACTTTTCACATTCTCCCGTGCAACGCGGCTGCTAGTCCTCCTTTCATGCAGAAATTTAAGGTCCTAGCTCATGTCCAAGGCACCAAAGCCAGCTAAAAAGTCAATAATCGATACCTAAAACTTGAATTGTACTACTTCTTACTGGCAATTACATCAACTTAGAAGCTTCATCTGTGTTCTACTATGGTGCTTTTAGTGTCTCCACATACCGCTGCACGCGACATAGCTTTGCAGACGATAAGTACAACCGTTTTAGAGAGAAGAGCGGCCAATGTGACGATCTGGCTTTAAGTCGATTCGATAACAAATGACGAAAACGGACTGATTTCTCAGGATTTTACTACATATGAACACTTTTCACATTCTCCCGTGCAACTCGGCTGCTAGTCCTCCTTTCATGCAGAATCTTAAGGTCCTAGCTCATGTCAAAGGCACATAAGCCAGCTAAAAAGTCAATAATCGATACCTAAAACTTGAATTGGATTACTTCTTACTGGCTATTACATCAACTTAGATGCTTCATCTGTGTTCTACTATGGTGATTTTAGTGTCTCCGCTTACCGCAGCACGCGACATAGCATTGCAGACGATAAGTACAACCGTTTCAGAGAGAAGAGCGGCCAATGTGACGATCTGGCTTTAAGTCGATTCGATAACAAATGACGAAAATGGACGGATTTCTAAGGTTTTTACTACATATGAACACTTTTCACATTCTCCCGTGCAACGCGGCAGCTAGTCCTCCTTTCATGCAGAATGTTAAGGTCCTAGCTCATGTCCAAGGCCCCAAAGCCAGCTAAAAAGTCAATAATCGATACCTAAAACTTGAATTGGACTACTTCTTACTGGCTATTACATCAACTTAGAAGCTTCATCTGTGTTCTACTACGGTGCTTTTCCTGTTTCCCCCTACGGCAACACGCGACATAGCTTTGCAGACGATAAGTACAACCGTTTCCGAGAGCACAGCGGGCAATGTGACGATCTGGCTTTAAGTCGATTCGATAACAAATGACGAAAACGGACGGATTTCTCAGGTTTTTACTACATATGAAAACTTTTCACATTCTCCCCTGCAACTCGGCTGCCAGTCCTCCTTTCATGCAGAATCGTAAGGTCCTAGCTCATGTCCAAGGCACCAAAGCCAGCTAAAAAGTCAATAATCGATACCTAAAACTTGAAATGGACTACTTCTTACTGGCTATTACATCAACTTAGAAGCTTCATCTGTGTTCTACTATGGTGCTTTTCCTGTTTCCGCCTACGGCAACACGCGACATAGCTTTGCAGACGATAAGTGCAAGCGTTTCCGAGAGCAGAACGGCCAATGTGACGATCTGGCTTTAAGTCGATTCGATAACAAATGACGAAAATGGACGGATTTCTCTGGTTTTTACTACATATGAACATTTTTCACATTCTTCCCTGCAACTCGGCTGCTAGTCCTCCTTTCATGCAGAATCTTAAAGTCCTAGCTCATGTCCAAGGCACCAAAGCCAGCTAAAAAGTCAATAATCGATACCTAAAACTTGAATTGTACTACTTCTTACTGGCTATTACATAAACTTAGAAGCTTGAACTGTGTTCTATTATGGTGAGTGCAGTGTCTCCGGATACCGCAGCACGCGACATAGCTTTGCAGACGATAAGTACAAGCGTTTCAGAGAGAAGAGCGGCCAATGTGACGATCTGGCTTTAAGTCGATTCGATAACAAATGACGAAAACGGACGGATTTCTAAGGTTTTTACTACATATGAACACTTTTAACATTCTCCCGTGCAACTCGGCTGCTAGTCCTCCTTTCATGCAGAATCTTAAGGTCCTAGCTCATGTCCAAGGCACCAAAGCAAGCTAAAAAGTCAATAATCGATACCTAAAACATGAATTGTACTACTTCTTACTGGCTATTACATCAACTTAAAAGCTTCATCTGTGTTCTATTATGGTGATTTTAGTGTCTCCGCATACCGCAGCACGCGACATAGCTTTGCAGACGATAAGTACAAGCGTTTCAGAGAGAAGAGCGGCCAATGTGACGATCTGGCTTTAAGTCGATTCGATAACAAATGACGAAAACGGACGGATTTCTCAGGTTTTTTCTACATATGAACACTTTTCACATTCTCCCGTGCAACTCGGCTGCTAGTCCTCCTTTCATGCAGAATCTTAAGGTGCTAGCTCATGTCCAAGGCACCAAAGCCAGCTAAAAAGTCAATAATCGATACCTAAAACTTGTATTCCACTACTTCTTACTGGCTATTACATCAACTTAGAAGCTTCATCTGTGTTCTACTATGGTGCTTTTAGTGTCTCCACATACCGCAGCACGCGACATAGCTTTGCAGACGATAAGTACAAGCGTTTCAGAGAGAAGAGCGGCCAATGTGACGATCTGGCTTTAAGTCGATTCGATAACAAATGACGAAAACAGACGGATTTCTCAGGTTTTTACTACATATGAACACTTTTCACATTCTCCCCTGCAACTCGGCTGCTAGTCCTCCTTTCATGCAGAATCTTAAGGTCCTAGCTCATGTCCAAGGCACCAAAGCCAGCTAAAAAGTCAATAATCGATACCTAAAACTTGAATTGGACTACTTCTTACTGGCTATTACATCAACTTAGAAGCTTCATCTGTGTTCTACTATGGTGCTTTTCCTGTTTCCGCCTACGGCAACACGCGACATAGCTTTGCAGACGATAAGTACAACCGTTTCAAGAGCAGAGCGGCCAATGTGACGATCTGGCTTTAAGTCGATTCGATAACAAATGACGAAAACGGACGGATTTCTCAGGTTTTTACTACATATGAACACTTTTCACACTCTCCCGTGGAACTAGGCTGCTAGTCCTCCTTTCATGCAGAATCTTAAGGTCCTAGCTCATGTCCAAGGCACCAAAGCCAGTTAAAAAGTCAATAATCGATACCTAAAACTTGAATTGTACCACTTCTTACTGGCTATTACATCAACTTAGAATCTTCATCTGTGTTATACTATGCTGCTTGTAGTGTCTCAGCATACCGCAGCATGCGACATAGCTTTGCAGACGATAAGTACAAACGTTACTGAGAGAAGAGCGGCCAATGTGACGATCTGGCTTTAAGTCGATTCGATAACAAATGACGAAAACGGACGGATTTCTCAGGTTTTTACTACATATGAACACTTTTCACATTCTCCCGTGCAACTCGGCTGCTAGTCCTCCTTTCATGCAGAATGTTAAGGTCCTAGCTCATGTCCAAGGCAACAAAGCCAGCTAAAAAGTCAATAATCGATACCTAAAACTTGAATTGTACTACTTCTTACTGGCTATTACATCAACTTAGAAGCATCATCTGTGTTCTACTATGGTGCTTTTAGTGTCTCCACATACCGCAGTACGTGACATAGCTTTGCAGACGATAAGTACAAGCGTTTCAGAGAGAAGAGCGGCCAATGTGACGATCTGGCTTTAAGTCGATTCGATAACAAATGACGAAATCGGACGGATTTCTAAGGTTTTTACTACATATGAACACTTTTAACATTCTCCCGTGCAACTCGGCTGCTAGTCCTCCTTTCATGCGGAAACTTAAGGTCCTAGCTCATGTCCATGGCACCAAAGCCAGCTAAAAAGTCAATAATCGATACCTAAAACTTGAATTGGATTACTTCTTACTGGCTATTACATCAACTTAGATGCTTCATCTGTGTTCTACTATGGTGATTTTAGTGTCTCCGCTTACCGCAGCACGCGACATAGCATTGCAGACGATAAGTACAACCGTTTCAGAGAGAAGAGCGGCCAATGTGACGATCTGGCTTTAAGTCGATTCGATAACAAATGACGAAAATGGACGTATTTCTAAGGTTTTTACTACATATGGACACTTTTCACATTCTCCCGTGCAACGCGGCTGCTAGTCCTCCTTTCATGCAGAATGTTAACGTCCTAGCTCATGTCCAAGGCACCAAAGCCAGCTAAAAAGTCAATAATCGATACCTAAAACTTGAATTCCACTACTTCGTACTGGCTATTACATCAACTTAGAAGCTTCATCTGGGTTCTACTACGGTGCTTTTCCTGTTTCCGCCTACGGCAACACGCGACATAGCTTTGCAGACGATAAGTACAACCGTTTCCGAGAGCACAGCGGGCAATGTGACGATCTGGCTTTAAGTCGATTCGATAACAAATGACGAAAACGGACGGATTTCTCAGGTTTTTACTACATATGAACACTTTTCACATTCTCCCCTGCAACTCGGCTGCCAGTCCTCCTTTCATGCAGAATCGTAAGGTCCTAGCTCATGTCCAAGGCACCAAAGCCAGCTAAAAGTCAATAATCGATACCTAAAACCTGAATTGTACTACTTCTTACTGGCTATTACATCAACTTAGAAGCTTGAACTGTGTTCTACTATGGTGAGAGCAGTGTCTCCGGAAACCGCAGCACGCGACATAGCTTTGCAGACGATAAGTACAAGCGTTTCAGAGAGAAGAGCGGCCAATGTGACGATCTGGCTTTAAGTCGATTCGATAACAAATGACGAAAACGGACGGATTTCTAAGTTTTTTACTACATATGAACACTTTTAACATTCTCCCGTGCAACTCGGCTGCTAGTCCTCCTTTCATGCAGAATGTTAAGGTCCTAGATCATGTCCAAGGCACCAAAGCCAGCTAAAAAGTCAATAATCGATACCTAAAACATGAATTGTACTACTTCTTACTGGCTATTACATCAACTTAAAAGCTTCATCTGTGTTCTACTATGGTGATTTTAGTGTCTCCGCATACCGCAGCACGTGACATAGCTTTGCAGACGATAAGTACAAGCGTTTCAGAGAGAAGAGCGGCCAATGTGACGATCTGGCTTTAAGTCGATTCGATAACAAATGACGAAAACGGAAGGATTTCTAAGGTTTTTACTACATATGAACACTTTTCACATTCTCCCGTGCAACGCGGCTGCTAGTCCTCCTTTCATGCAGAATCTTAAGGTCCTAGCTCATGTCAAAGGCACATAAGCCAGCTAAAAAGTCAATAATCGATACCTAAAACTTGAATTGGATTACTTCTTACTGGCTATTACATCAACTTAGATGCTTCATCTGTGTTCTACTATGGTGATTTTAGTGTCTCCGCTTACCGCAGCACGCGACATAGCATTGCAGACGATAAGTACAACCGTTTCAGAGAGAAGAGCGGCCAATGTGACGATCTGGCTTTAAGTCGATTCGATAACAAATGACGAAAATGGACGGATTTCTAAGGTTTTTACTACATATGAACACTTTTCACATTCTCCCGTGCAACGCGGCAGCTAGTCCTCCTTTCATGCAGAATGTTAAGGTCCTAGCTCATGTCCAAGGCACCAAAGCCAGCTAAAAAGTCAATAATCGATACCTAAAACTTGAATTGGACTACTTCTTACTGGCTATTACATCAACTTAGAAGCTTCATCTGTGTTCTACTACGGTGCTTTTCCTGTTTCCGCCTACGGCAACACGCGACATAGCTTTGCAGACGATAAGTACAACCGTTTCCGAGAGCACAGTGGGCAATGTGACGATCTGGCTTTAAGTCGATTCGATAACAAATGACGAAAACGGACGGATTTCTCAGGTTTTTACTACATATGAACACTTTTCACATTCTCCCCTGCAACTCGGCTGCCAGTCCTCCTTTCATGCAGAATCGTAAGGTCCTAGCTCATGTCCAAGGCACCAAAGCCAGCTAAAAAGTCAATAATCGATACCTAAAACTTGAAATGGACTACTTCATACTGGCTATTACATCAACTTAGAAGCTTAATCTGTGTTCTACTATGATGCTTTTCCTGTTTCCGCCTACGGCAACACGCGACATAGCTTTGCAGACGATAAGTACAAGCGTTTCCGAGAGCAGAACGGCCAATGTGACGATCTGGCTTTAAGTCGATTCGATAACAAATGACGAAAGTGGACGGATTTCTCTGGTTTATACTACATATGAACATTTTTCACATTCTTCCCTGCAACTCGGCTGCTAGTCCTCTTTTCATGCAGAATCTTAAGGTCCTAGCTCATGTCCAAGGCACCAAAGCCAGCTAAAAAGTCAATAATCGATACCTAAAACTTGAATTGTACTACTTCTTACTGGCTATTACATAAACTTAGAAGCTTGAACTGTGTTCTACTATGGTGAGTGCAGTGTCTCCGGACACCGCAGCACGCGACATAGCTTTGCAGACGATAAGTACAAGCGTTTCGGAGAGAAGAGCGGCCAATGTGACGATCTGGCTTTAAGTCGATTCGATAACAAATGACGAAAATGGACGGATTTCTAAGGTTTTTACTACATATGAACACTTTTCACATTCTCCCGTGCAACTCGGCTGCTAGTCCTCCTTTCATGCAGAATGTTAAGGTCCTAGCTCATGTCCAAGGCAACAAAGCCAGCTAAAAAGTCAATAATCGATACCTAAAACTTGAATTGTACTACTTCTTACTGGCTATTACATCAACTTAGAAGCTTCATCTGTGTTCTACTATGGTGCTTTTAGTGTCTCCACATACCGCAGTACGCGACATAGCTTTGCAGACGATAAGTACAAGCGTTTCAGAGAGAAGAGCGGCCAATGTGACGATCTGGCTTTAAGTCGATTCGATAACAAATGACGAAAGCGGACGGATTTCTAAGGTTTTTACTACATATGAACACTTTTCACATTCTCCCGTGCAACTCGGCTGCTAGTCCTCCTTTCATGCAGAATCTTAAGGTCCTAGCTCATGTCCAAGGCACCAAATCCAGCTAAAAAGTCAATAATCGATACCTAAAACATGAATTGTACTACTTCTTACTGACTATTACATCAACTTAAAAGCTTCATCTGTGTTCTACTATGGTGATTTTAGTGTCTCCACATACCGCAGCACGCGACATAGCTTTGCAGACGATAAGTACAAGCGTTTCAGAGAGAAGAGCGGCCAATGTGACGATCTGGCTTTAAGTCGATTCGATAACAAATGACGAAAACGGAAGGATTTCTATGGTTTTTACTACATATGAACACTTTTCACATTCTCCCGTGCAACGCGGCTGCTAGTCCTCCTTTAATGCAGAAATTTAAGGTCCTAGCTCTGTCCAAGGCAACAAAGCCAGGTAAAAAGTCAATAATCGATACCTAAAACTTGAATTGTACTACTTCTTACTGGCTATTACATCAACTTAGAAGCTTCATCTGTGTTCTACTATGGTGATTTTAGTGTCTCCACATACCGCAGCACGCGACATAGCTTTGCAGACGATAAGTACAACCGTTTCAGAGAGAAGAGCGGCCAATGTGACGATCTGGCTTTAAGTCGATTCGATAACAAATGACGAAAACGGACGGATTTCTCAGGTTTTTTCTACATATGAACACTTTTCACATTCTCCCGTGCAACTCGGCTGCTAGTCCTCCTTTCATGCAGAATCTTAAGGTGCTAGCTCATGTCCAAGGCACCAAAGCCAGCTAAAAAGTCAATAATCGATACCTAAAACTTGAATTCCACTACTTCTTACTGGCTATTACATCAACTTAGAAGCTTTATCTGTGTTCTACTATGGTGCTTTTAGTGTCTCCACATACCGCAGCACGCGACATAGCTTTGCAGACGATAAGTACAAGCGTTTCAGAGAGAAGAGCGGCCAATGTGACGATCTGGCTTTAAGTCGATTCGATAACAAATGACGAAAATGGACGTATTTCTAAGGTTTTTACTACATATGGACACTTTTCACATTCTCCCGTGCAACGCGGCTGCTAGTCCTCCTTTCATGCAGAATGTTAAGGTCCTAGCTCATGTCCAAGGCACCAAAGCCAGCTAAAAAGTCAATAATCGATACCTAAAACTTGAATTCCACTACTTCGTACTGGCTATTACATCAACTTAGAAGCTTCATCTGGGTTCTACTACGGTGCTTTTCCTGTTTCCGCCTACGGCAACACGCGACATAGCTTTGCAGACGATAAGTACAACCGTTTCCGAGAGCACAGCGGGCAATGTGACGATCTGGCTTTAAGTCGATTCGATAACAAATGACGAAAACGGACGGATTTCTCAGGTTTTTACTACATATGAACACTTTTCACATTCTCCCCTGCAACTCGGCTGCCAGTCCTCCTTTCATGCAGAATCGTAAGGTCCTAGCTCATGTCCAAGGCACCAAAGCCAGCTAAAAAGTCAATAATCGATACCTAAAACTTGAATTGTACTACTTCTTACTGGCTATTACATCAACTTAGAAGCTTGAACTGTGTTCTACTATGGTGAGAGCAGTGTCTCCGGAAACCGCAGCACGCGACATAGCTTTGCAGACGATAAGTACAAGCGTTTCAGAGAGAAGAGCGGCCAATGTGACGATCTGGCTTTAAGTCGATTCGATAACAAATGACGAAAACGGACGGATTTCTAAGTTTTTTACTACATATGAACACTTTTAACATTCTCCCGTGCAACTCGGCTGCTAGTCCTCCTTTCATGCAGAATGTTAAGGTCCTAGATCATGTCCAAGGCACCAAAGCCAGCTAAAAAGTCAATAATCGATACCTAAAACATGAATTGTGCTACTTCTTACTGGCTATTACATCAACTTAAAAGCTTCATCTGTGTTCTACTATGGTGATTTTAGTGTCTCCGCATACCGCAGCACGTGACATAGCTTTGCAGACGATAAGTACAAGCGTTTCAGAGAGAAGAGCGGCCAATGTGACGATCTGGCTTTAAGTCGATTCGATAACAAATGACGAAAACGGAAGGATTTCTAAGGTTTTTACTACATATGAACACTTTTCACATTCTCCCGTGCAACGCGGCTGCTAGTCCTCCTTTCATGCAGAATCTTAAGGTCCTAGCTCATGTCAAAGGCACATAAGCCAGCTAAAAAGTCAATAATCGATACCTAAAACTTGAATTGGATTACTTCTTACTGGCTATTACATCAACTTAGATGCTTCATCTGTGTTCTACTATGGTGATTTTAGTGTCTCCGCTTACCGCAGCACGCGACATAGCATTGCAGACGATAAGTACAACCGTTTCAGAGAGAAGAGCGGCCAATGTGACGATCTGGCTTTAAGTCGATTCGATAACAAATGACGAAAATGGACGGATTTCTAAGGTTTTTACTACATATGAACACTTTTCACATTCTCCCGTGCAACGCGGCAGCTAGTCCTCCTTTCATGCAGAATGTTAAGGTCCTAGCTCATGTCCAAGGCACCAAAGCCAGCTAAAAAGTCAATAATCGATACCTAAAACTTGAATTGGACTACTTCTTACTGGCTATTACATCAACTTAGAAGCTTCATCTGTGTTCTACTACGGTGCTTTTCCTGTTTCCGCCTACGGCAACACGCGACATAGCTTTGCAGACGATAAGTACAACCGTTTCCGAGAGCACAGTGGGCAATGTGACGATCTGGCTTTAAGTCGATTCGATAACAAATGACGAAAACGGACGGATTTCTCAGGTTTTTACTACATATGAACACTTTTCACATTCTCCCCTGCAACTCGGCTGCCAGTCCTCCTTTCATGCAGAATCGTAAGGTCCTAGCTCATGTCCAAGGCACCAAAGCCAGCTAAAAAGTCAATAATCGATACCTAAAACTTGAAATGGACTACTTCATACTGGCTATTACATCAACTTAGAAGCTTAATCTGTGTTCTACTATGATGCTTTTCCTGTTTCCGCCTACGGCAACACGCGACATAGCTTTGCAGACGATAAGTACAAGCGTTTCCGAGAGCAGAACGGCCAATGTGACGATCTGGCTTTAAGTCGATTCGATAACAAATGACGAAAGTGGACGGATTTCTCTGGTTTATACTACATATGAACATTTTTCACATTCTTCCCTGCAACTCGGCTGCTAGTCCTCCTTTCATGCAGAATCTTAAGGTCCTAGCTCATGTCCAAGGCACCAAAGCCAGCTAAAAAGTCAATAATCGATACCTAAAACTTGAATTGTACTACTTCTTACTGGCTATTACATAAACTTAGAAGCTTGAACTGTGTTCTACTATGGTGAGTGCAGTGTCTCCGGATACCGCAGCACGCGACATAGCTTTGCAGACGATAAGTACAAGCGTTTCGGAGAGAAGAGCGGCCAATGTGACGATCTGGCTTTAAGTCGATTCGATAACAAATGACGAAAATGGACGGATTTCTAAGGTTTTTACTACATATGAACACTTTTCACATTCTCCCGTGCAACTCGGCTGCTAGTCCTCCTTTCATGCAGAATGTTAAGGTCCTAGCTCATGTCCAAGGCAACAAAGCCAGCTAAAAAGTCAATAATCGATACCTAAAACTTGAATTGTACTACTTCTTACTGGCTATTACATCAACTTAGAAGCTTCATCTGTGTTCTACTATGGTGCTTTTAGTGTCTCCACATACCGCAGTACGCGACATAGCTTTGCAGACGATAAGTACAAGCGTTTCAGAGAGAAGAGCGGCCAATGTGACGATCTG
This sequence comes from Schistocerca gregaria, assembly GCF_023897955.1. Taxonomy (NCBI): domain Eukaryota; kingdom Metazoa; phylum Arthropoda; class Insecta; order Orthoptera; family Acrididae; genus Schistocerca; species Schistocerca gregaria. Next base: position 6,327,954 of record NW_026061811.1, on the reverse strand, counting down.
GCTTTAAGTCGATTCGATAACAAATGACGAAAATGGACGGATTTCTAAGGTTTTTACTACATATGAACACTTTTCACATTCTCCCGTGCAACGCGGCAGCTAGTCCTCCTTTCATGCAGAATGTTAAGGTCCTAGATCATGTCCAAGGCACCAAAGCCAGCTAAAAAGTCAATAATCGATACCTAAAACATGAATTGTACTACTTCTTACTGGCTATTACATCAACTTAAAAGCTTCATCTGTGTTCTACTATGGTGATTTTAGTGTCTCCGCATACCGCAGCACGTGACATAGCTTTGCAGACGATAAGTACAAGCGTTTCAGAGAGAAGAGCGGCCAATGTGACGATCTGGCTTTAAGTCGATTCGATAACAAATGACGAAAACGGAAGGATTTCTAAGGTTTTTACTACATATGAACACTTTTCACATTCTCCCGTGCAACGCGGCTGCTAGTCCTCCTTTCATGCAGAATCTTAAGGTCCTAGCTCATGTCAAAGGCACATAAGCCAGCTAAAAAGTCAATAATCGATACCTAAAACTTGAATTGGATTACTTCTTACTGGCTATTACATCAACTTAGATGCTTCATCTGTGTTCTACTATGGTGATTTTAGTGTCTCCGCTTACCGCAGCACGCGACATAGCATTGCAGACGATAAGTACAACCGTTTCAGAGAGAAGAGCGGCCAATGTGACGATCTGGCTTTAAGTCGATTCGATAACAAATGACGAAAACGGACGGATTTCTCAGGTTTTTTCTACATATGAACACTTTTCACATTCTCCCGTGCAACTCGGCTGCTAGTCCTCCTTTCATGCAGAATCTTAAGGTGCTAGCTCATGTCCAAGGCACCAAAGCCAGCTAAAAAGTCAATAATCGATACCTAAAACTTGAATTCCACTACTTCTTACTGGCTATTACATCAACTTAGAAGCTTTATCTGTGTTCTACTATGGTGCTTTTAGTGTCTCCACATACCGCAGCACGCGACATAGCTTTGCAGACGATAAGTACAAGCGTTTCAGAGAGAAGAGCGGCCAATGTGACGATCTGGCTTTAAGTCGATTCGATAACAAATGACGAAAACGGACGGATTTCTAAGGTTTTTACTACATATGAAAACTTTTCACATTCTCCCGTGCAACTCGGCTGCTAGTCCTCCTTTCATGCGGAAACTTAAGGTCCTAGCTCATGTCCATGGCACCAAAGCCAGCTAAAAAGTCAATAATCGATACCTAAAACTTGAATTGGATTACTTCTTACTGGCTATTACATCAACTTAGATGCTTCATCTGTGTTCTACTATGGTGATTTTAGTGTCTCCGCTTACCGCAGCACGCGACATAGCATTGCAGACGATAAGTACAACCGTTTCAGAGAGAAGAGCGGCCAATGTGACGATCTGGCTTTAAGTCGATTCGATAACAAATGACGAAAATGGACGTATTTCTAAGGTTTTTACTACATATGGACACTTTTCACATTCTCCCGTGCAACGCGGCTGCTAGTCCTCCTTTCATGCAGAATGTTAAGGTCCTAGCTCATGTCCAAGGCACCAAAGCCAGCTAAAAAGTCAATAATCGATACCTAAAACTTGAATTCCACTACTTCGTACTGGCTATTACATCAACTTAGAAGCTTCATCTGGGTTCTACTACGGTGCTTTTCCTGTTTCCGCCTACGGCAACACGCGACATAGCTTTGCAGACGATAAGTACAACCGTTTCCGAGAGCACAGCGGGCAATGTGACGATCTGGCTTTAAGTCGATTCGATAACAAATGACGAAAACGGACGGATTTCTCAGGTTTTTACTACATATGAACACTTTTCACATTCTCCCCTGCAACTCGGCTGCCAGTCCTCCTTTCATGCAGAATCGTAAGGTCCTAGCTCATGTCAAAGGCACATAAGCCAGCTAAAAAGTCAATAATCGATACCTAAAACTTGAATTGGATTACTTCTTACTGGCTATTACATCAACTTAGATGCTTCATCTGTGTTCTACTATAGTGATTTTAGTGTCTCCGCTTACCGCAGCACGCGACATAGCATTGCAGACGATAAGTACAACCGTTTCAGAGAGAAGAGCGGCCAATGTGACGATCTGGCTTTAAGTCGATTCGATAACAAATGACGAAAACGGACGGATTTCTAAGGTTTTTACTACATATGAAAACTTTTCACATTCTCCCGTGCAACTCGGCTGCTAGTCCTCCTTTCATGCGGAAACTTAAGGTCCTAGCTCATGTCCATGGCACCAAAGCCAGCTAAAAAGTCAATAATCGATACCTAAAACTTGAATTGTACTACTTCTTACTGGCTATTACATCAACTTAGAAGCTTGAACTGTGTTCTACTATGGTGAGAGCAGTGTCTCCGGAAACCGCAGCACGCGACATAGCTTTGCAGACGATAAGTACAAGCGTTTCAGAGAGAAGAGCGGCCAATGTGACGATCTGGCTTTAAGTCGATTCGATAACAAATGACGAAAACGGACGGATTTCTAAGTTTTTTACTACATATGAACACTTTTAACATTCTCCCGTGCAACTCGGCTGCTAGTCCTCCTTTCATGCAGAATCTTAAGGTCCTAGCTCATGTCAAAGGCACATAAGCCAGCTAAAAAGTCAATAATCGATACCTAAAACTTGAATTGGATTACTTCTTACTGGCTATTACATCAACTTAGATGCTTCATCTGTGTTCTACTATGGTGATTTTAGTGTCTCCGCTTACCGCAGCACGCGACATAGCATTGCAGACGATAAGTACAACCGTTTCAGAGAGAAGAGCGGCCAATGTGACGATCTGGCTTTAAGTCGATTCGATAACAAATGACGAAAATGGACGGATTTCTAAGGTTTTTACTACATATGAACACTTTTCACATTCTCCCGTGCAACGCGGCAGCTAGTCCTCCTTTCATGCAGAATGTTAAGGTCCTAGCTCATGTCCAAGGCACCAAAGCCAGCTAAAAAGTCAATAATCGATACCTAAAACTTGAATTGGACTACTTCTTACTGGCTATTACATCAACTTAGAAGCTTCATCTGTGTTCTACTACGGTGCTTTTCCTGTTTCCGCCTACGGCAACACGCGACATAGCTTTGCAGACGATAAGTACAACCGTTTCCGAGAGCACAGTGGGCAATGTGACGATCTGGCTTTAAGTCGATTCGATAACAAATGACGAAAACGGACGGATTTCTCAGGTTTTTACTACATATGAACACTTTTCACATTCTCCCCTGCAACTCGGCTGCCAGTCCTCCTTTCATGCAGAATCGTAAGGTCCTAGCTCATGTCCAAGGCACCAAAGCCAGCTAAAAAGTCAATAATCGATACCTAAAACTTGAAATGGACTACTTCATACTGGCTATTACATCAACTTAGAAGCTTAATCTGTGTTCTACTATGATGCTTTTCCTGTTTCCGCCTACGGCAACACGCGACATAGCTTTGCAGACGATAAGTACAAGCGTTTCCGAGAGCAGAACGGCCAATGTGACGATCTGGCTTTAAGTCGATTCGATAACAAATGACGAAAGTGGACGGATTTCTCTGGTTTATACTACATATGAACATTTTTCACATTCTTCCCTGCAACTCGGCTGCTAGTCCTCCTTTCATGCAGAATCTTAAGGTCCTAGCTCATGTCCAAGGCACCAAAGCCAGCTAAAAAGTCAATAATCGATACCTAAAACTTGAATTGTACTACTTCTTACTGGCTATTACATAAACTTAGAAGCTTGAACTGTGTTCTACTATGGTGAGTGCAGTGTCTCCGGATACCGCAGCACGCGACATAGCTTTGCAGACGATAAGTACAAGCGTTTCGGAGAGAAGAGCGGCCAATGTGACGATCTGGCTTTAAGTCGATTCGATAACAAATGACGAAAATGGACGGATTTCTAAGGTTTTTACTACATATGAACACTTTTCACATTCTCCCGTGCAACTCGGCTGCTAGTCCTCCTTTCATGCAGAATGTTAAGGTCCTAGCTCATGTCCAAGGCAACAAAGCCAGCTAAAAAGTCAATAATCGATACCTAAAACTTGAATTGTACTACTTCTTACTGGCTATTACATCAACTTAGAAGCTTCATCTGTGTTCTACTATGGTGCTTTTAGTGTCTCCACATACCGCAGTACGCGACATAGCTTTGCAGACGATAAGTACAAGCGTTTCAGAGAGAAGAGCGGCCAATGTGACGATCTGGCTTTAAGTCGATTCGATAACAAATGACGAAAATGGACGGATTTCTAAGGTTTTTACTACATATGAACACTTTTCACATTCTCCCGTGCAACGCGGCAGCTAGTCCTCCTTTCATGCAGAATGTTAAGGTCCTAGATCATGTCCAAGGCACCAAAGCCAGCTAAAAAGTCAATAATCGATACCTAAAACATGAATTGTACTACTTCTTACTGGCTATTACATCAACTTAAAAGCTTCATCTGTGTTCTACTATGGTGATTTTAGTGTCTCCGCATACCGCAGCACGTGACATAGCTTTGCAGACGATAAGTACAAGCGTTTCAGAGAGAAGAGCGGCCAATGTGACGATCTGGCTTTAAGTCGATTCGATAACAAATGACGAAAACGGAAGGATTTCTAAGGTTTTTACTACATATGAACACTTTTCACATTCTCCCGTGCAACGCGGCTGCTAGTCCTCCTTTCATGCAGAATCTTAAGGTCCTAGCTCATGTCAAAGGCACATAAGCCAGCTAAAAAGTCAATAATCGATACCTAAAACTTGAATTGGATTACTTCTTACTGGCTATTACATCAACTTAGATGCTTCATCTGTGTTCTACTATGGTGATTTTAGTGTCTCCGCTTACCGCAGCACGCGACATAGCATTGCAGACGATAAGTACAACCGTTTCAGAGAGAAGAGCGGCCAATGTGACGATCTGGCTTTAAGTCGATTCGATAACAAATGACGAAAATGGACGGATTTCTAAGGTTTTTACTACATATGAACACTTTTCACATTCTCCCGTGCAACGCGGCAGCTAGTCCTCCTTTCATGCAGAATGTTAAGGTCCTAGCTCATGTCCAAGGCACCAAAGCCAGCTAAAAAGTCAATAATCGATACCTAAAACTTGAATTGGACTACTTCTTACTGGCTATTACATCAACTTAGAAGCTTCATCTGTGTTCTACTACGGTGCTTTTCCTGTTTCCGCCTACGGCAACACGCGACATAGCTTTGCAGACGATAAGTACAACCGTTTCCGAGAGCACAGTGGGCAATGTGACGATCTGGCTTTAAGTCGATTCGATAACAAATGACGAAAACGGACGGATTTCTCAGGTTTTTACTACATATGAACACTTTTCACATTCTCCCCTGCAACTCGGCTGCCAGTCCTCCTTTCATGCAGAATCGTAAGGTCCTAGCTCATGTCCAAGGCACCAAAGCCAGCTAAAAAGTCAATAATCGATACCTAAAACTTGAAATGGACTACTTCATACTGGCTATTACATCAACTTAGAAGCTTAATCTGTGTTCTACTATGATGCTTTTCCTGTTTCCGCCTACGGCAACACGCGACATAGCTTTGCAGACGATAAGTACAAGCGTTTCCGAGAGCAGAACGGCCAATGTGACGATCTGGCTTTAAGTCGATTCGATAACAAATGACGAAAGTGGACGGATTTCTCTGGTTTATACTACATATGAACATTTTTCACATTCTTCCCTGCAACTCGGCTGCTAGTCCTCCTTTCATGCAGAATCTTAAGGTCCTAGCTCATGTCCAAGGCACCAAAGCCAGCTAAAAAGTCAATAATCGATACCTAAAACTTGAATTGTACTACTTCTTACTGGCTATTACATAAACTTAGAAGCTTGAACTGTGTTCTACTATGGTGAGTGCAGTGTCTCCGGATACCGCAGCACGCGACATAGCTTTGCAGACGATAAGTACAAGCGTTTCGGAGAGAAGAGCGGCCAATGTGACGATCTGGCTTTAAGTCGATTCGATAACAAATGACGAAAATGGACGGATTTCTAAGGTTTTTACTACATATGAACACTTTTCACATTCTCCCGTGCAACTCGGCTGCTAGTCCTCCTTTCATGCAGAATGTTAAGGTCCTAGCTCATGTCCAAGGCAACAAAGCCAGCTAAAAAGTCAATAATCGATACCTAAAACTTGAATTGTACTACTTCTTACTGGCTATTACATCAACTTAGAAGCTTCATCTGTGTTCTACTATGGTGCTTTTAGTGTCTCCACATACCGCAGTACGCGACATAGCTTTGCAGACGATAAGTACAAGCGTTTCAGAGAGAAGAGCGGCCAATGTGACGATCTGGCTTTAAGTCGATTCGATAACAAATGACGAAAGCGGACGGATTTCTAAGGTTTTTACTACATATGAACACTTTTAACATTCTCCCGTGCAACTCGGCTGCTAGTCCTCCTTTCATGCAGAATCTTAAGGTCCTAGCTCATGTCCAAGGCACCAAATCCAGCTAAAAAGTCAATAATCGATACCTAAAACATGAATTGTACTACTTCTTACTGACTATTACATCAACTTAAAAGCTTCATCTGTGTTCTACTATGGTGATTTTAGTGTCTCCACATACCGCAGCACGCGACATAGCTTTGCAGACGATAAGTACAAGCGTTTCAGAGAGAAGAGCGGCCAATGTGACGATCTGGCTTTAAGTCGATTCGATAACAAATGACGAAAACGGAAGGATTTCTATGGTTTTTACTACATATGAACACTTTTCACATTCTCCCGTGCAACGCGGCTGCTAGTCCTCCTTTAATGCAGAAATTTAAGGTCCTAGCTCTGTCCAAGGCAACAAAGCCAGGTAAAAAGTCAATAATCGATACCTAAAACTTGAATTGTACTACTTCTTACTGGCTATTACATCAACTTAGAAGCTTCATCTGTGTTCTACTATGGTGATTTTAGTGTCTCCACATACCGCAGCACGCGACATAGCTTTGCAGACGATAAGTACAACCGTTTCAGAGAGAAGAGCGGCCAATGTGACGATCTGGCTTTAAGTCGATTCGATAACAAATGACGAAAACGGACGGATTTCTCAGGTTTTTTCTACATATGAACACTTTTCACATTCTCCCGTGCAACTCGGCTGCTAGTCCTCCTTTCATGCAGAATCTTAAGGTGCTAGCTCATGTCCAAGGCACCAAAGCCAGCTAAAAAGTCAATAATCGATACCTAAAACTTGAATTCCACTACTTCTTACTGGCTATTACATCAACTTAGAAGCTTTATCTGTGTTCTACTATGGTGCTTTTAGTGTCTCCACATACCGCAGCACGCGACATAGCTTTGCAGACGATAAGTACAAGCGTTTCAGAGAGAAGAGCGGCCAATGTGACGATCTGGCTTTAAGTCGATTCGATAACAAATGACGAAAACGGACGGATTTCTCAGGTTTTTACTACATATGAACACTTTTCACATTCTCCCGTGCAACTCGGCTGCTAGTCCTCCTTTCATGCAGAATCTTAAGGTCCTAGCTCATGTCCAAGGCACCAAAGCCAGCTAAAAAGTCAATAATCGATACCTAAAACTTGAATTGGACTACTTCTTACTGGCTATTACATCAACTTAGAAGCTTAATCTGTGTTCTACTATGGTGCTTTTCCTGTTTCCGCCTACGGCAACACGCGACATAGCTTTGCAGACGATAAGTACAACCGTTTCCGAGAGCAGAGCGGCCAATGTGACGATCTGGCTTTAAGTCGATTCGATAACAAATGACGAAAACGGACGGATTTCTCAGGTTTTTACTACATATGAACACTTTTCACATTCTCCCGTGGAACTCGGCTGCTAGTCCTCCTTTCATGCAGAATCTTAAGGTCCTAGCTCATGTCCAAGGCACCAAAGCCAGCTAAAAAGTCAATAATCGATACCTAAAACTTGAATTGTACTACTTCTTACTGGCTATTACATCAACTTAGAAGCTTCATCTGTGTTATACTATGCTGCTTGTAGTGTCTCAGCATACCGCAGCATGCGACATAGCTTTGCAGACGATAAGTACAAACGTTAAGGAGAGAAGAGCGACCAATGTGACGATCTGGCTTTAAGTCGATTCGATAACAAATGACGAAAACGGACGGATTTCTCAGGTATTTTTTTACATATGAACTCTTTTCACATTCTCCCGTGCAACTCGGCTGCTAGTCCTCCTTTCATGCAGAATGTTAAGGTCCTAGCTCATGTCCAAGGCACCAAAGCCAGCTAAAAAGTCAATAATCGATACCTAAAACATGAATTGTACTACTTCTTACTGGCTATTACATCAACTTAAAAGCTTCATCTGTGTTCTACTATGGTGATTTTAGTGTCTCCGCATACCGCAGCACGCGACATAGCTTTGCAGACGATAAGTACAAGCGTTTCAGAGAGAAGAGCGGCCAATGTGACGATCTGGCTTTAAGTCGATTCGATAACAAATGACGAAAACCGAAGGATTTCTAAGGTTTTTCCTACATATGAACACTTTTCACATTCTCCCGTGCAACTCGGCTGCTAGTCCTCCTTTCATGCAGAAATTTAAGGTCCTAGCTCATGTCCAAGGCACCAAAGCCAGCTAAAAAGTCAATAATCGATACCTAAAACTTGAATTGTACTACTTCTTACTGGCAATTACATCAACTTAGAAGCTTCATCTGTGTTCTACTATGGTGCTTTTAGTGTCTCCACATACCGCAGCACGCGACATAGCTTTGCAGACAATAAGTACAACCGTTTCAGAGAGAAGAGCGGCCAATGTGACGATCTGGCTTTAAGTCGATTCGATAACAAATGACGAAAACGGACTGATTTCTCAGGATTTTACTACATATGAACACTTTTCACATTCTCCCATGCAACTCGGCTGCTAGTCCACCTTTCATGCAGAATCTTAAGGTCCTAGCTCATGTCCGAGGCACCAAAGCCAGCTAAAAAGTCAATAATCGATACCTAAAACTTGAATTGTATTACTTCTTACTGACTATTACATCAACTTAGATGCTTCATCTGTGATCTACTATGGTGATTTTAGTGTCTCCGCTTACCGCAGCACGCGACATAGCATTGCAGACGATAAGTACAAACGTTTCAGAGAGAAGAGCGGCCAATGTGACGATCTGGCTTTAAGTCGATTCGATAACAAATGACGAAAATGGACGGATTTCTAAGGTTTTTACTACATATGAACACTTTTCACATTCTCCCGTGCAACGCGGCTGCTAGTCCTCCTTTCATGCAGAATGTTAAGGTCCTAGCTCATGTCCAACTCACCAAAGCCAGCTAAAAAGTCAATAATCGATACCTAAAACTTGAATTGTACTACTTCTTACTGGCTATTACATCAACTTAGAAGCTTGAACTGTGTTCTACTATTTTGAGTGCAGTGTCTCCGGATACCGCAGCACGCGACATAGCTTTGCAGACGATAAGTACAAGCGTTTCTGAGAGAAGAGCGGCCATTGTGACGATCTGGCTTTAAGTCGGTTCGATAACAAATGACGAAAACGGACGGATTTCTCAGGTTTTTACTACATATGAACACTTTTCACATTTTCCCGTGCAACTCGGCTGCTAGTCCTCCTTTCATGCAGAATCTTAAGGTGCTAGATCATGTCCAAGGCACCAAAGCCAGCTAAAAAGTCAATAATCGATACCTAAAACTTGAATTGGACTACTTCTTACTGGCCATTACATCAACTTAGAAGCTTCATCTGTGTTCTACTATGGTGCTTTTCCTGTTTCCGCCTACGGCAACACGCGACATAGCTTTGCAGACGATAAGTACAACCGTTTCAGAGAGAAGAGCGGCCAATGTGACCATCTGGCTGTAAATCGATTCGATAACAAATGACGAAAACGGACGGATTTCTCAGGTATTTTTTTACATATGAACACTTTTCACATTCTCCCTTGCAACTCGGCTGCTAGTCCTCCTTTCATGCAGAATCTTAAGGTCCTAGCTCATGTCCAAGGCACCAAAGCCAGCTAAAAAGTTAATAATCGATACCTAAAACTTGAATTGGACTACTTCTTACTGGCTATTACATCAACTTAGAAGCTTCATCTGTGTTCTACTATGGTGCTTTTCCTGTTTCCGCCTACGGCAACACGCGACATAGCTTTGCAGACGATAAGTAAAAACGTTTCCGAGAGCAGAGCGGCCAATGTGACGATCTGGCTTTAAGTCGATTCGATAACAAATTACGAAAACGGACAGATTTCTCAGGTTTTTACTACATATGAACACTTTTCACATTCTCCCGTGCAACTCGGCTGATAGTCCTCCTTCATGCAACATCTTAATTTCCTAGCTCGTGTCCAAGGCACCAAAGAAGGGTAAAAGTCATTAACCGATACCTAAAACTTTAATTGTACTACTTCTTACTGGCTATTACATCAACTTACAAGCTTGGTCTGTGTTCTACTATGGTTATTTTAGTGTCTCCGCATACCGCAGCACGCGACATAGCTTTGCAGACAAGAAGTACAAGCGTTTCGGATAGAAGAGCGGCCAATGTGACTATCTGGCTTTAAGTCGATTCGATAACAAATGACGAAAACGGACGAATTTCTCAGGTTTTTACTACATATGAACACTTTTCACATTCTCCCGTGCTACTCGGCTGCTAGTCCTCCTTTCATGCATAATCTTAAGGTCCTAGCTCATGTCCAAGGCACCAAAGCCAGCTAAAAAGTCAATAATCGATACCTAAATCTTGAATTGGACTGCTTCTTACTGGCTATTACATCAACTTAGAAGCATCATCTGTGTTCTACTATGGTGCTTTTAGTGTCTCCGCATATTGCAGCACGCGACATAGCTATGTAGACGATAAGTACAACCGTTTCAGAGAGAAGAGCGGCCAATGTGACGATCTGGCTTTAAGTCGATTCGATAACAAATGACGAAAACGGACGGATTTCTCGGGTTTTTACTACATATGAACACTTTTCACATTCTCCCGTGCAACTCGGCTGCTAGTCCTCCTTCATGCAAAATCTTAATTTCCTAGCTCGTGTCCAAGGCACCAAACAAGGGTAAAAAGTCATTAACCAATACCTAAAACTTTAATTGTACTACTTCTTACTGGCTATTACATCAACTTAGAAGCTTCATCTGTGTTCTACTATGGTGCATTTAGTGTCTCCGAATACCGCAGCACGCGACATAGCTTTGCAGACGATAAGTACAACTTTTTCAGAGAGAAGAGCGGCCAATGTGACGGTCTGGCTTTAAGTCGATTCGATAACAAATGACGAAAGTGGACGGATTTCTCAGGTTTTTACTACATATGAACACTTTTCACATTCTCCCATGCAAATCGGCTGCTAGTCCTCCTTTCATGCAAAATGTTAAGGTCCTAGCTCGTGTCCAAGGCACCAAAGCCAGCTAAAAAGTCAATAATCGATACCTAAAACTTGAATTGTACTACTTCTTCCTGGCTATTACGTCAACTTAGAAGCTTCATCTGTGTTCTACTATGGTGCTTTTAGTGTCTCCGCATACCGCAACACGCGACATAGCTTTGCAATCGATAAGTACAACCGTTTCAGAGAGAAGAGCGGCTAATGTGACGATCTGGCTTTAAGTCGATTCGATAACAAATGACGAAAATGGACGGATTACTGGGACTTTTACTACATATGAACACTTTTCACATTCTTCCGTGCAACTCGGCTGCTAGTCCTCCTTTCATGCAGAATCATAAGGTCCTAGCTCATGTCCAAGGCACCAAAGCCAGCTAAAAAGTCAATAATCGATACCTAAAACTTGAATTGGACTACTTCTTACTGGCTATTACATCAACTTAGAAGCTTCATCTGTGTTCTACTATGGTGCTTTTAGTGTCTCCGCATACCGCAGCACGCGACATAGCTTTGCAGACGATAAGTACAACGGTTTCAGAGAGAAGAACGGCAAATGTGACGATCTGGCTTTAAGTCGATTCGATAACAAATTACGAAAACGGACGGATTTCTCAGGTTTTTTACTACATATGAACACTTTTCACATTCTCCCGTGCAACTCGGCTGATAGTCCTCCTTCATGCAAAATCTTAATTTCCTAGCTCGTGTCCAAGGCACCAAAGAAGGGTAAAAGTCATTAACCGATACCTAAAACTTGAATTGTACTACTTCTTACTGGCTATTACATCAACTTACAAGCTTGGTCTGTGTTCTACTATGGTTATTTTAGTGTCTCCGCATACCGCAGCACGCGACATAGCTTTGCAGACGATAAGTACAAGCGTTTCGGATAGAAGAGCGGCCAATGTGACTATCTGGCTTTAAGTCGATTCGATAACAAATGACGAAAACGGACGGATTTCTCAGGTTTTTACTACATATGAACACTTTTCACATTCTCCCGTGCAACTCGGCTGCTAGTCCTCCTTTCATGCAGAATCTTAAGGTCCTAGCTCATGTCCAAGGCACCAAAGCTAACTAAAAAGTCAATAATCGATACCTAAAACTTGAATTGGACTACTTCTTACTGGCTATTACATCAACTTAGATGCTTCATCTGTGTTCTACTATGGTCAGTTTAGTGTCTCCGAATACCGCAGCAAGCGACATAGCTTTGCAGACGATAAGTACAACCGTTTCAGAGATAAGAGCGGCCAATGTGACGATCTGGCTTTAAGTCGATTCGATAACAAATGACGAAAACGGGCGGATTTCTCAGGTTTTTACTACATATGAACACTTTTCACATTCTTCCGTGCAACTCGGCTGCTAGTGCTCCTTTCATGCAGAATCATAAGGTCCTAGCTCATGTCCAAGGCACCAAAGCCAGCTAAAAAGTCAATAATCGATACCTAAAACTTGAATTGTACTACTTCTTCCTGGCTATTACATCAACTTAGAAGCTTCATCTGTGTTCTACTACGTGATTTTAGTTTCTCCGCATACCGCAGCACGCGACATAGTTTTACAGACGATAAGAACAACCGTTTCAGAGAGAAGAGCGGCCAATGTGACGATCTGGCTTTAAGTCGATTCGATAACAAATGACGAAAACGGACGGATTTCTCAGGTTTTTACTACATAAGAACACTTTTCACATTCTCCCGTGCAACTCGGCTGATAGTCCTCCTTCATGCAAAATCTTAATTTCCTAGCTCGTGTCCAAGGCACCAAAGAAGGGTAAAAGTCATTAACCGATACCTAAAACTTTAATTGTACTACTTCTTACTGGCTATTACATCAACTTATAAGCTTCATCTGTTTTCTACTATGGTGCTTTTAGTGAGTCCGCATACCGCAGCACGCGACATAGCTTTGCAGACGATAAGTATAAGCGTTTCGGTGAGAAGAGCGGCCAATGTGACTATCTGGCTTTAAGTCGATTCGATAACAAATGACGAAAACGGATGGATTTCTCAGGTTTTTATTACATATGAACACTTTTCACATTCTCCCGTGCAACTCGGCTGCTAGTCCTCCTTTCATGCAGAATCTTAAGGTTCTAGCTCATGTCCAAGGCACCAAAGAAGGGTAAAAGTCATTAACCGATACCTAAATCTTGAATTGTACTACTTCTTACTGGCTATTACATCAACTTACAAGCTTGGTCTGTGTTCTACTATGGTTATTTTAGTGTCTCCGCATACCGCAGCACGCGACATAGCTTTGCAGACGATAAGTACAAGCGTTTCGGATAGAGGAGCGGCCAATGTGACTATCTGGCTTTAAGTCGATTCGATAACAAATGACGAAAACGGACGGATTTCTCAGGTTTTTACTACATATGAACACTTTTCACATTCTCCCGTGCTACTCGGCTGCTAGTCCTCCTTTCATGCAGAATGTTAAGGTCCTAGCTCATGTCCAAGGCACCAAAGCCAGCTAAAAAGTCAATAATCGATACCTAAAACTTGAATTGTACTACTTCTTCCTGGCTATTACGTCAACTTAGAAGCTTCATCTGTGTTCTACTATGGTGATTTTAGTGTCTCCGCATACCGCAGCACGCGACATAGCTTTGCAGACGATAAGTACAACCGTTTCAGAGAGAAGTTCGGCCAATGTGACGATCTGGCTTTAAGTCGATTCGATAACAAATGACGAAAACGGACGAATTTCTCAGGTTTTTACTACATATGAACACTTTTCACATTCTCCCGTGCTACTCGGCTGCTAGTCCTCCTTTCATGCAGAATCTTAAGGTCCTAGCTCATGTCCAAGGCACCAAAGCTAGCTAAAAAGTCAATAATCGATACCTAAAACTTGAAATGGACTACTTCTTACTGGCTATTACATCAACTTAGAAGCTTCATCTGTGTTCTACTATGCTGCTTGTAGTGTCTCAGCATACCGCAGCATGCGACATAGCTTTACAGACGATAAGTACAAGCGTTTCAGAGAGAAGAGCGGCCAATGTGACGATCTGGCTTTAAGTCGATTCGATAACAAATGACGAAAACGGACGAATTTCTCAGGTTTTTACTACATATGAACACTTTTCACATTCTCCCGTGCTACTCGGCTGCTAGTCCTCCTTTCATGCTGAATCTTAAGGTCCTAGCTCATGTCCAAGGCACCAAAGCCAGCTAAAAAGTCAATAATCGATACCTAAAACTTGAATTGGACTACTTCTTACTGGCTATTACATCAACTTAGATGCTTCATCTGTGTTCTACTATGGTCATTTTAGTGTCTCCGCATACCGCAGCAAGCGACATAGCTTTGCAGACGATAAGTACAACCGTTTCAGAGATAAGAGCGGCCAATGTGACGATCTGGCTTTAAGTCGATTCGATAACAAATGACGAAAACGGACGGATTTCTCAGGTTTTTACTACATATGAACACTTTTCACATTCTTCCGTGCAACTCGGCTGCTAGTCCTCCTTTCATGCAGAATCATAAGGTCCTAGCTCATGTCCAAGGCACCAAAGCCAGCTAAAAAGTCAATAATCGATACCTAAAACTTGAATTGGACTACTTCTTACTGGCTATTACATCAACTTAGAAGCTTCATCTGTGTTCTACTATGGTGCTTTTAGTGTCTCCGCATACCGCAGCACGCGACATAGCTTTGCAGACGATAAGTACAACGGTTTCAGAGAGAAGAACGGCAAATGTGACGATCTGGCTTTAAGTCGATTCGATAACAAATTACGAAAACGGACGGATTTCTCAGGTTTTTTACTACATATGAACACTTTTCACATTCTCCCATGCAACTCGGCTGATAGTCCTCCTTCATGCAAAATCTTAATTTCCTAGCTCGTGTCCAAGGCACCAAAGAAGGGTAAAAGTCATTAACCGATACCTAAAACTTGAATTGTACTACTTCTTACTGGCTATTACATCAACTTACAAGCTTGGTCTGTGTTCTACTATGGTTATTTTAGTGTCTCCGCATACCGCAGCACGCGACATAGCTTTGCAGACGATAAGTACAAGCGTTTCGGATAGAAGAGCGGCCAATGTGACTATCTGGCTTTAAGTCGATTCGATAACAAATGACGAAAACGGACGGATTTCTCAGGTTTTTACTACATATGAACACTTTTCACATTCTCCCGTGCAACTCGGCTGCTAGTCCTCCTTTCATGCAGAATCTTAAGGTCCTAGCTCATGTCCAAGGCACCAAAGCTAACTAAAAAGTCAATAATCGATACCTAAAACTTGAATTGTACTACTTCTTCCTGGCTATTACATCAACTTAGAAGCTTCATCTGTGTTCTACTACGTGATTTTAGTTTCTCCGCATACCGCAGCACGCGACATAGTTTTACAGACGATAAGTACAACCGTTTCAGAGAGAAGAGCGGCCAATGTGACGATCTGGCTTTAAGTCGATTCGATAACAAATGACGAAAACGGACGGATTTCTCAGGTTTTTACTACATAAGAACACTTTTCACATTCTCCCGTGCAACTCGGCTGATAGTCCTCCTTCATGCAAAATCTTAATTTCCTAGCTCGTGTCCAAGGCACCAAAGAAGGGTAAAAGTCATTAACCGATACCTAAAACTTTAATTGTACTACTTCTTACTGGCTATTACATCAACTTATAAGCTTCATCTGTGTTCTACTATGGTGCTTTTAGTGAGTCCGCATACCGCAGCACGCGACATAGCTTTGCAGACGATAAGTATAAGCGTTTCGGTGAGAAGAGCGGCCAATGTGACTATCTGGCTTTAAGTCGATTCGATAACAAATGACGAAAACGGATGGATTTCTCAGGTTTTTATTACATATGAACACTTTTCACATTCTCCCGTGCAACTCGGCTGCTAGTCCTCCTTTCATGCAGAATCTTAAGGTTCTAGCTCATGTCCAAGGCACCAAAGAAGGGTAAAAGTCATTAACCGATACCTAAATCTTGAATTGTACTACTTCTTACTGGCTATTACATCAACTTACAAGCTTGGTCTGTGTTCTACTATGGTTATTTTAGTGTCTCCGCATACCGCAGCACGCGACATAGCTTTGCAGACGATAAGTACAAGCGTTTCGGATAGAGGAGCGGCCAATGTGACTATCTGGCTTTAAGTCGATTCGATAACAAATGACGAAAACGGACGGATTTCTCAGGTTTTTACTACATATGAACACTTTTCACATTCTCCCGTGCTACTCGGCTGCTAGTCCTCCTTTCATGCAGAATGTTAAGGTCCTAGCTCATGTCCAAGGCACCAAAGCCAGCTAAAAAGTCAATAATCGATACCTAAAACTTGAATTGTACTACTTCTTCCTGGCTATTACGTCAACTTAGAAGCTTCATCTGTGTTCTACTATGGTGATTTTAGTGTCTCCGCATACCGCAGCACGCGACATAGCTTTGCAGACGATAAGTACAAGCGTTTCAGAGAGAAGTTCGGCCAATGTGACGATCTGGCTTTAAGTCGATTCGATAACAAATGACGAAAACGGACGAATTTCTCAGGTTTTTACTACATATGAACACTTTTCACATTCTCCCGTGCTACTCGGCTGCTAGTCCTCCTTTCATGCAGAATCTTAAGGTCCTAGCTCATGTCCAAGGCACCAAAGCTAGCTAAAAAGTCAATAATCGATACCTAAAACTTGAAATGGACTACTTCTTACTGGCTATTACATCAACTTAGAAGCTTCATCTGTGTTCTACTATGCTGCTTGTAGTGTCTCAGCATACCGCAGCATGCGACATAGCTTTACAGACGATAAGTACAAGCGTTTCAGAGAGAAGAGCGGCCAATGTGACGATCTGGCTTTAAGTCGATTCGATAACAAATGACGAAAACGGACGAATTTCTCAGGTTTTTACTACATATGAACACTTTTCACATTCTCCCGTGCTACTCGGCTGCTAGTCCTCCTTTCATGCTGAATCTTAAGGTCCTAGCTCATGTCCAAGGCACCAAAGCTAGCTAAAAATTCAATAATCGATACCTAAATCTTGAATTGGACTACTTCTTACTGGCTATTACATCAACTTAGAAGCTTCATCTGTGTTCTACTATGCTGCTTGTAGTGTCTCAGCATACCGCAGCATGCGACATAGCTTTGCAGACGATAAGTACGAACGTTTCAGAGAGAAGAGCGACCAATGTGACGATCTGGCTTTAAGTCGATTCGATAACAAATGACGAAAACGGACGGATTTCTCAGGTATTTTTTTACATATGAACACTTTTCACATTCTCCCGTGCAACTCGGCTGCTAGTCCTCCTTTCATGCAGAATCTTAAGGTCCTAGCTCATGTCCAAGGCACCAAAGCCAGCTAAAAAGTCAATAATCGATACCTAAAACTTGAATTGGACTACTTCTTACTGGCTATTACATCAACTTAGATGCTTCATCTGTGTTCTACCACGGTCATTTTACTGTCTCCGCATACCGCAGCAAGCGACATAGCTTTGCAGACGATAAGTACAACCGTTTCAGAGAGCAGAGCGGCCAATGTGACGATCTGGCTTTAAGTCGATTCGATAACAAATGACGAAAACGGACGGATTTCTCAGGTTTTTACTACATATGAACACTTTTCACATTCTTCCGTGCAACTCGGCTGCTAGTCCTCCTTTCATGCAGAATTTTAAGGTCCTAGCTCATGTCCAAGGCACCAAAGCCAGCTAAAAAGTCAATAATCGATACCTAAAACTTGAATTGTACTACTTCATACTGGCTATTACATCAACTTAGAAGCTTCATCTGTGTTCTACTATGGTGCTTTTAGAGTCTCCGTATACCGCAGCACGCGACATAGCTTAGTAGACGATAAGTACAACCGTTTCAGCGAGAAGAGCGGCCAATGTGACGATCTGGCTTTAAGTCGATTCGATAACAAATGACGAAAACGGACGGATTTCTCAGGTTTTTATTACATATGAACACGTTTCACATTCTCCCGTGCAACTCGGCTGCTAGTCCTCCTTTCATGCAGAATCTTAAGGTCCTAGCTCATGTCCAAGGCACCAAAGCCAGCTAAAAAGTCAATAATCGATACCTAAAACTTGAATTGTACTACTTCTTCCTGGCTATTACGTCAACTTAGAAGCTTCATCTGTGTTCTACTATGGTGATTTTAGTGTCTCCGCATACCGCAGCACGCGACATAGCTTTGCAGACGATAAGTACAAGCGTTTCAGAGAGAAGAGCGGCCAATGTGACGATCTGGCTTTAAGTCGATTCGATAACAAATGACGAAAACGGACGAATTTCTCAGGTTTTTACTACGTATGAACACTTTTCACATTCTCCCGTGCTACTCGGCTGCTAGTCCTCCTTTCATGCTGAATCTTAAGGTCCTAGCTCATGTCCAAGGCACCAAAGCTAGCTAAAAATTCAATAATCGATACCTAAATCTTGAATTGGACTACTTCTTACTGGCTATTACATCAACTTAGAAGCTTCATCTGTGAACTACTATGCTGCTAGTAGTGTCTCAGCATACCGCAGCATGCGACATAGCTTTGCAGACGATAAGTACAAACGTTTCAGAGAGAAGAGCGACCAATGTGACGATCTGGCTTTAAGTCGATTCGATTACAAATGACCAAAACGGACGGATTTCTCAGGTATTTTTTTACATATGAACACTTTTCACATTCTCCCGTGCAACTCGGCTGCTAGTCCTCCTTTCATGCAGAATCTTAAGGTCCTAGCTCATGTCCAAGGCACCAAAGCCAGCTAAAAAGTCAATAATCGATACCTAAAACTTGAATTGGACTACTTCTTACTGGCTATTACATCAACTTAGATGCTTCATCTGTGTTCTACTATGGTCATTTCAGTGTCTCCGCATACCGCAGCAAGCGACATAGCTTTGCAGACGATAAGTACAACCGTTTCAGAGAGCAGAGCGGCCAATGTGACGATCTGGCTTTAAGTCGATTCGATAACAAATGACGAAAACGGACGGATTTCTCAGGTTTTTACTACATATGAACACTTTTCACATTCTCCCGTGCAACTCGGCTGCTAGTCCTCCTTTCATGCAGAATCATAAGGTCCTAGCTCATGTCGAAGGCACCAAAGCCAGCTTAAAAGTCAATAATCGAAACCTAAAACTTGAATTGTACTACTTCTTCCTGGCTATTACATCAACTTAGAAGCTTCATCTGTGTTCTACTATGGTGCTTTTAGTGTCTCCGCATACCGCAGCACGCGACATAGCTTAGTAGACGATAAGTACAACCGTTTCAGAGAGAAGAGCGGCCAATGTGACGATCGGGCTTTAAGTCGATTCGATAACAAATGACGAAAACAGACGTATTTCTCAGGTTTTTACTACATTTGAACACTTTTCACATCCTCTCATGCAACTCGGCTGCTAGTCCTCCTTTCATGCAGAATATTAAGGTCCTAGCTCATGTCCAAGGCACCAAAGCCAGCTAAAAAGTCAATAATCGATACCCAAAACTTGAATTGGATTACTTCTTACTGGCTATTACATCAACTTAGATGCTTCATCTGTGTTCTACTATGGTAATTTTAGTGTCTCCACATACCGCAGCACGCGACATAGCTTTGCAGACGATAGGTACACCCGTTTCAGAGAGAAGAGCGGCCAATGTGACGATCTGGCTTTAAGTCGATTCGATAACAAACGACGAAAACGGACGGATTTCTCAGGTTTTTACTACATGTAAACACTATTCACATTCTCCCGTGCAACTCGGCTGCTAGTCCTCCTTTCATGCAGAATCTTAAGGTCCTAACTCATGTCCAAGGCACCAAAGCCAGCTAAAAAGTCAATAATCGATACCTAAAACTTTAATTGTACTATTTCTTACTGGCTATTACATCAACTTAGAAGGTTCATCTGTGTTCTACTATGGTGCTTTTAGTGTCTCCACATACCGCAGTACGCGACATAGCTTTGCAGACGATAAGTACAACCGTTTCAGAGAGAAGAGCGGCCAATGTGATGATCTGGCTTTAAGTCGATTCGATAACAAATGACGAAAACGGACGGATTTCTCAGGTTTTTACTACATATGAACACTTTTCACATTCTCCCGTGCTACTCGGCTGCTAGTCCTCCTTTCATGCTGAATCTTAAGGACCTAGCTCATGTCCAAGGCACCAAAGCTAGCTAAAAATGCAATAATCGATACCTACATCTTGAATTGGACTACTTCTTACTGGCTATTATATCAACTTAGAAGCTTCATCTGTGTTCTACTATGCTGCTTGTAGTGTCTCAGCATACCGCAGCATGCGACATAGCTTTGCAGACGATAAGTACAAGCGTTTCAGAGAGAAGAGCGGCCAATGTGACGATCTGGCTTTAAGTCGATTCGATAACAAACGACGAAAACGGACGAATTTCTCAGGTTTTTACTACATATGAACACTTTTCACATTCTCCCGTGCAACTCGGCTGTTAGTCCTCCTTTCATGCAGAATCTTAACGTCCTAGCTCATGTCCAAGGCACCAAAGCCAGCTAAGAAGTCAATAATCGATACCTAAAACTTTAATTGGACTACTTCTTACTCTCTATTACATCAACTTAGAAGGTTCATCTGTGTTCTACTATGGTGCTTTTAGTGTCTCCACATACCGCAGTACGCGACATAGCTTTGCAGACGATAAGTACAACCGTTTCATAGAGAAGAGCGGCCAATGTGATGATCTGGCTTTAAGTCGATTCGACAACAAATAACGAAAACGGACAGATTTCTCAGGTTTTTACTACATATGAAGACTTTTCACATTCTCCCGTGCAACTCGGCTGCTAGTCCTCCTTTCATGCAGAATCGTAAGGTCCTAGCTCATGTCCAAGGCACCAAAGCCAGCTAAAAAGTCAATAATCGATACCTAAAACTTGAATTGTACTACTTCTTACTGGCTATTACATTAACTTAGAAGCTTCATCTGTGTTCTACTATGGTGCTTTTAGTGTCTCCGCATACCACAGCACGCGACATAGCTTAGTAGACGAAAAGTACAACCGTTTCAGAGAGAAGAGCGCCCAATGTGACGATCTGGCTTTAAGTCGATTCGATAACAAATGACGAAAACGGACGGATTTCTCAGGTTTTTATTACATATGAACACTTTTCACATTCTCCCCTGCAACTCGGCTGCTAGTCCTCCTTTCATGCAGAATCTTAAGGTCCTAGCTCATGTCCAAGGCACCAAAGCCAGCTAAAAAGTCAATAATCGATAACCAAAACTTGAATTGGATTACTTCTTACTGGCTATTACATCAACTTAGAAGGTTCATCTGTGTTCAACTATGGTGCTTTTAGTGTCTCCACATACCGCAGTACGCGACATAGCTTTGCAGACGATAAGTACAACCGTTTCAGAGAGAAGAGCGGCCAATGTGATGATCTGGCTTTAAGTCGATTCGATAACAAATGACGAAAACGGATTGATTTCTCAGGTTTTTACTACATATGAACACTTTTCACATTCTCCCGTGCAACTCGGCTGCTAATCCTCCTTTCATGCAGAACCGTAAGGACCTAGCTCATGTCCAAGGCACCAAAGCCAGCTAAAAAGTCAATAATCGATACCTAAAACTTGAATTGTACTACTTCTTAATGGCTATTACATCAACTTAGAAGCTTCATCTGTGTTCTACTATGGTGCTTTTAGTGTCTCCGCATACCGCAGCACGCGACATAGCTTAGTAGACGATAAGTACAACCGTTTCAGAGAGAAGAGCGGCCAATGTGACGATCTGGCTTTAAGTCGATTCGATAACAAATGACGAAAACGGACGGATTTCTCAGGTTTTTATTACATATGAACACTTTTCACATTCTCCCGTGCAACTCGGCTGCTAGTCCTCCTTTCATGCAGAATCGTAAGGTCCTAGCTCATGTCCAAGGCACCAAAGCCAGCTAAAAAGTCAATAATCGATACCCAAAACTTGAATTGGATTACTTCTTACTGGCTATTACATCAACTTAGATGCTTCATCTGTGTTCTACTATGGTAATTTTAGTGTCTCCACATACCGCAGCACGCGACATAGCTTTGCAGACGATAGGTACACCCGTTTCAGAGAGAAGAGCGGCCAATGTGACGATCTGGCTTTAAGTCGATTCGATAACAAACGACGAAAACGGACGGATTTCTCAGGTTTTTACTACATATGAACACTATTCACTTTCTCCCGTGAACTCGGCTGCTAGTCCTCCTTTCATGCAGAATCTTAAGGTCCTAGCTCATGTCCAAGGCACCAAACCAGCTCAAAAGTCAATAATCGATACCTAAAACTTTAATTGTACTATTTCTTACTGGCTATTACATCAACTTAGAAGGTTCATCTGTGTTCTACTATGTTGCTTTTAGTGTCTCCACATACCGCAGTACGCGACATAGCTTTGCAGACGATAAGTACAACCGTTTCAGAGAGAAGAGCGGCCAATGTGATGATCTGGCTTTAAATCGATTCGATAACAAATGATGAAAACGGACGGATTTCTCAGGTTTTTACTACATATGAAGACTTTTCACATTCTCCCGTGCAACTCAGCTGCTAATCCTCCATTCATGCAGAATCGTAAGGTCCTAGCTCATGTCCAAGGCACCAAAGCCAGCTAAAAAGTCAATAATCGATACCTAAAACTTGAATTGTACTACTTCTTACTGGCTATTACATCAACTTAGAAGCCTCATCTGTGTTCTACTATGCTGCTTGTAGTGTCTCAGCATACCGCAGCATGCGACATAGCTTTGCAGACGATAAGTACAAGCGTTTCAGAGAGAAGAGCGGCCAATGTGACGATCTGGCTTTAAGTCGATTCGATAACAATCGACGAAAACGGACGAATTTCTCAGGTTTTTACTACATATGAACACTTTTCACATTCTCCCGTGCAACTCGGCTGTTAGTCCTCCTTTCATGCAGAATCTTAAGGTCCTAGCTCATGTCCAAGGCACCAAAGCCAGCTAAAAACTCAATAATCGATACCTAAAACTTTAATTGGACTACTTCTTACTCTCTATTACATCAACTTAGAAGGTTCATCTGTGTTCTACTATGGTGCTTTTAGTGTCTCCACATACCGCAGTACGCGACATAGCTTTGCAGACGATAAGTACAACCGTTTCATAGAGAAGAGCGGCCAATGTGATGATCTGGCTTTAAGTCGATTCGATAACAAATAACGAAAACGGGCAGATTTCTGAGGTTTTTACTACATATGAAGACTTTTCACATTCTCCCATGCAACTCGGCTGCTAGTCCTCCTTTTATGCAGAATCGTAAGGTCCTAGCTCATGTCCAAGGCACCAAAGCCAGCTAAAAAGTCAATAATCGATACCTAAAACTTGAATTGTACTACTTCTTACTGGCTATTACATTAACTTAGAAGCTTCATCTGTGTTCTACTATGGTGCTTTTAGTGTCTCCGCATACCGCAGCACGCGACATAGCTTAGTAGACGAAAAGTACAACCGTTTCAGAGAGAAGAGCGCCCAATGTGACGATCTGGCTTTAAGTCGATTCGATAACAAATGACGAAAACGGACGGATTTCTCAGGTTTTTATTACATATGAACACTTTTCACATTCTCCCCTGCAACTCGGCTGCTAGTCCTCCTTTCATGCAGAATCTTAAGGTCCTAGCTCATGTCCAAGGCACCAAAGCCAGCTAAAAAGTCAATAATCGATAACCAAAACTTGAATTGTACTACTTCTTACTGGCTATTACATCAACTTAGAAGCCTCATCTGTGTTCTACTATGCTGCTTATAGTGTCTCAGCATACCGCAGCATGCGACATAGCTTTGCAGACGATAAGTACAAGCGTTTCAGAGAGAAGAGCGGCCAATGTGACGATCTGGCTTTAAGTCGATTCGATAACAAACGACGAAAACGGACGAATTTCTCAGGTTTTTACTACATATGAACACTTTTCACATTCTGCCCTGCAACTCGGCTGTTAGTCCTCCTTTCATGCAGAATCTTAAGGTCCTAGCTCATGTCCAAGGCACCAAAGCCAGCTAAAAAGTCAATAATCGATACCCAAAACTTTAATTGGACTACTTCTTACTGGCTATTACATCAACTTAGAAGGTTCATCTGTGTTCTACTATGGTGCTTTTAGTGTCTCCACATACCGCAGTACGCGACATAGCTTTGCAGACGATAAGTACAACCGTTTCAGAGAGAAGAGCGGCCAATGTGATGATCTGGCTTTAAGTCGATTCGATAACAAATGACGAAAACGGACGGATTTCTCAGGTTTTTACTACATATGAAGACTTTTCACATTCTCCCGTGCAACTCGGCTGCTAGTCCTCCTTTCATGCAGAATCGAAAGGTCCTAGCTCATGTCCAAGGCACCAAAGCCAGCTAAAAAGTCAATAATCGATACCTAAAACTTGAATTGTACTACTTCTTACTGGCTATTACATTAACTTAGAAGCTTCATCTGTGTTCTACTATGGTGCTTTTAGTGTTTCCGCATACCGCAGCACGCGACATAGCTTAGTAGACGATAAGTACAACCGTTTCAGAGAGAAAAGCGGCCAATGTGACGATCTGGCTTTAAGTCGATTCGATAACAAATGACGAAAACGGACGGATTTCTCAGGTTTTTATGACATATGAACTCTTTTCACATTCTCCCGTGCAACTCGGCTGCTAGTCCTCCTTTCATGCAGAATCTTAAGGTCCTAGCTCATGTCCAAGGCACCAAAGCCAGCTAAACAGTCAATAATCGATAACCAAAACTTGAATTGGATTACTTCTTACTGGCTATTACATCAACTTAGATGCTTCACCTGTGTTCTACTATGGTAATTTTAGTGTCTGCACATACCGCAGCACGCGACATAGCTTTGCAGACGATAAGTACATCCGTTTCAGAGAGATGAGCGGCCAATGTGACGATCTGGCTTTAAGTCGATTCGCTAACAAATGACGAAAACGGACGGATTTCTCAGGTTTTTACTACATATGAACACTTTTCACATTCTCCCGTGCAACTCGGCTGCTATTAATCCTTTCATGCAGAATGTTAAGGTCCTAGCTCATGTCCAAGGCACCAAAGCCAGCTAAAAAGTCAATAATCGATACCTAAGACTTGAATTGTACTACATCTTACTGGCTATTACATTAACTTAGAAGCTTAATCTGTGTTCTACTATGGTGCTTTTAGTGTCTCCGCATACCGCAGCACGCGACATAGCTTAGTAGACGATAAGTACAACCGTTTCCGAGAGCAGAGCGGCCAATGTGACGATCTGGCTTTAAGTCGATTCGATAACAAATGACGAAAACGGAGGGATTTCTCAGGTTTTTACTACATATGAACACTTTTCACATTCTCCCGTGCAACTCGGCTGCTAGTCCTCTTTTCATGCAAAATCTTAAAGTCCTAGCTCATGTCCAAGGCACCAAAGCCAGCTAAAAAGTCAATAATCGATACCTAAAACTTGAATTGTACTATTTCTTACTGGCTATTACATCAAATTAGAAGGTTCATCTGTGTTCTACAATGGTGCTTTTAGTGTCTCCACATACCGCAGTACGCGACATAGCTTTGCAGACGATAAGTACAACCGTTTCCGAGAGCAGAGCGGCCAATGTGACGATCTGGCTTTAAGTCGATTCGATAACAAATGACGAAAACGGACGGATTTCTCAGGTTTTTACTACATATGAACACTTTTCACATTCTCCCGTGCAACTCGGCTGCTAGTCCCCCTTTCATGCTAAATCTTAAGGTCCTAGCTCATGTCCAAGGCACCAAAGCCAGCTAAAAAGTCAATAATCGATACCTAAAACTTGAATTGGACTACTTCTTACTGGCTATTACATCAACTTAGAAGCTTCATCTGTGTTCTACTATGCTGCTTGTAGTGTCTCAGCATACCGCAGCATGCGACATAGCTTTGCAGACGATAAGTACAAACGTTTCAGAGAGAAGAGCGACCAATGTGACGATCTGGCTTTAAGTCGATTCGATAACAAATGACGAAAACGGACGGATTTCTCAGGTTTTTACTACATATGAACATTTTTCACATTCTCCCGTGCAACGCGGCTGCTAGTCCTCCTTTCATGTAGAATCTTAAGGTCCTAGCTCATGTCCAAGGCACCAAAGCCAGCTAAAAAGTCAATAATCGATACTTAAAACTTGAATTGGATTACTTCTTACTGGCTATTACATCAACTTAGATGCTTCATCTGTGTTCTACTATGGTAATTTTAGTGTCTCCACATACCGCAGCACGCGACATAGCTTTGCAGACGATAAGTACAACCGTTTCAGAGAGAATAGCGTCCAATGTGTCGATCTGGCTTTAAGTCGATTCGATAACAAATAACGAAAACGGATGGATTTCTAAGGTTTTTACTACATATGAACACTTTTCACATTCTCCCGTGCAACTGGGCTGCTAGTCCTCCTTTTATGCAGAATCATAAAGTCCTAGCTCTTGTCCAAGGCACAAAAAACCAGCTAAAAAGTCAATAATCGATACCTAAATCTTGAATTGGTCTACTTCTTACTGGCTATTACATCAACTTAGAAGCTTCATCTGTGTTCTACTATGCTGCTTGTAGTGTCTCAGCATACCGCAGCATGCGACATAGCTTTGCAGACGATAAGTACAAGCGTTTCAGATAGAAGAGCGGCCAATGTGACGATCTGGCTTTAAGTCGATTCGATAACAAATGACGAAAACGGACGAATTTCTCAGGTTTTTACTACATATGAACACTTTTCACATTCTCCCGTGCTACTCTGCTGCTAGTCCTCCTTTCATGCTGAATCTTAAGGTCCTAGCTCATGTCCAAGGCACCAAAGCTAGCTAAAAATTCAATAATCGATACCTAAATCTTGAATTGGACTACTTCTTACTGGCTATTACATCAACTTAGAAGCTTCATCTGTGTTCTACTATGCTGCTTGTAGTGTCTCAGCATACCGCAGCATGCGACATAGCTTTGCAGACGATAAGTACAAACGTTTCAGAGAGAAGAGCGACCAATGTGACGATCTGGCTTTAAGTCGATTCGATAACAAATGACGAAAACGGACGGATTTCTCAGGTTTTTACTACATATGAACACTTTTCACATTCTTCCGTGCAACTCGGCTGCTAGTCCTCCTTTCATGCAGAATCTTGAGGTCCTAGCTCATGTCCAAGGCACCAAAGCCAGCTAAAAAGTCAATAATCGATACCTAAAACTTGAATTGGACTACTTCTTACTGGCTATTACATCAACTTAGATGCTTCATCTGTGTTCTACTATGGTCATTTTAGTGTCTCCGCATACCGCAGGAAGCGACATAGCTTTGCAGACGATAAGTACAACCGTTTCAGAGAGCAGAGCGGCCAATGTGACGATCTGGCTTTAAGTCGATTCGATAACAAATGACGAAAACGGACGGATTTCTCAGGTTTTTACTACATATGAACACTTTTCACATTCTCCTGTGCAACTCGGCTGCTAGTCCTCCTTTCATGCTGAATCTTAAGGTCCTAGCTCATGTCCAAGGCACCAAAGCCAGCTAAAAAGTCAATAATCGATAGCGAAAACTTGAATTGGATTACTTCTTACTGGCTATTACATCAACTTAGATGCTTCATCTGTTTCCTACTATGTTGATTTTAGTGTCTCCGCATACCGCAGCTCGCGACATAGCTTTGCAGACGATAAATACAAGCGTTTCAGAGAGAAGAGCGGCCAATGTGACGATCTGGCTTTAAGTCGATTCGAGAACAAATGACGAAAACGGACGAATTTCCCAGGTTTTTACTACATATGAACACTTTTCACATTCTCCCGTGCTACTCGGCTGCTAGTCCTCCTTTCATGCAGAATCTTAAGGTCCTAGCTCATGTCCAAGGCATCAAAGCTAGCTAAAAAGTCAATAATCGATACCAAAAACTTGAATTGTACTACTTCTTACTGGCTATTACATTAACTTAGAAGCTTAATCTGTGTTCTACTATGGTGCTTTTAGTTTCCCCGCATACCGCAGCACGCGACATAGCTTAGTAGACGATAAGTACAACCGTTTCCGAGAGCAGAGCGGCCAATGTGACGATCTGGCTTTAAGTCGATTCGATAACAAATGACGAAACGGACGGATTTCTCAGGTTTTTTATTACATATGAACACTTTTCACATTCTCCCGTGCAACTCGGCTGCTAGTCCTCCTTTCATGCTGAACCTTAAGGTCCTAGCTCATGTCCAAGGCACCAAAGCCAGCTAAAAAGTCAATAATCGATACCTAAAACTTGAATTGTACTATTTCTTACTGGCTATTACATCAACTTAGAAGGTTCATCTGTGTTCTACTATGGTGCTTTTAGTGTCTCCACATACCGCAGTACGCGACATAGCTTTGCAGACGATAAGTACAACCGTTTCAGAGAGAAGAGCGGCCAATGTGATGATCTGGCTTTAAGTCGATTCGATAACAAATGACGAAAACGGACGGATTTCTCAGGTTTTTACTACATATGAAGACTTTTCACATTCTCCCGTGTAACTCGGCTGCTAGTCCTCCTTTCATGTAGAATCTTAAGGTCCTAGCTCATGTCCAAGGCACCAAAGCCAGCTAAAAAGTCAATAATCGATACCTAAAACTTGAATTGGATTACTTCTTACTGGCTATTACATCAACTTAGATGCTTCATCTGTGTTCTACTATGGTAATTTTAGTGTCTCCACATACCGCAGCACGCGACATAGCTTTGCAGACGATAAGTACAACCGTTTCAGAGAGAATAGCGGCCAATGTGACGATCTGGCTTTAAGTCGATTCGATAACAAATAACGAAAACGGATGGATTTCTAAGGTTTTTACTACATATGAACACTTTTCACATTCTCCCGTGCAACTCGGCTGCTAGTCTTCCTTTCATGCAGAATTTTAAGGTACTAGCTTATGTCCAAGGCACCAAAGCCAGCTAAAAAGTCAATAATCGATACCTAACACTTGAATTGTACTACTTCTTACTGGCTATTACATCAACTTAGATGCTTCATCTGTGTTCTACTCTGGTATTTTTAGTGTCTCCACATACCGCAGCACGCGACATAGCTTTGCAGACGATAAGTACAACCGTTTCAGTGAGAAGAGCGGCCAATGTGATGATCTGGCTTTAAGTCGATTCGATATCAAATGACGAAAACGGACGGATGTCTCAGGTTTTTAATACATATGAACACTTTTCACATTCTCCCGTGCTACTCGGCTGCTAGTCCTCTTTTTATGCAGAATCATAAAGTCCTAGCTCATGTCCAAGGCACAAAAAACCAGCTAAAAAGTCAATAATCGATACCTAAATCTTGAATTGGTCTACTTCTTACTGGCTATTACATCAACTTAGAAGCTTCATCTGTGTTCTACTATGGTGCTTTTCTGTTTCCGCCTACGGCAAAACGCCACATTGCTTTGCAGACGATAAGTACAACCGTTTCAAGAGCAGAGCGGCCAATGTGACGATCTGGCTTTAAGTCGATTCGATAACAAATGACGAAAACGGAAGGATTTCTCAGGTTTTTACTTCATATGAGCACTTTTTACATTCTCCCCTGCAACTCGGCTGCTAGTCCTCCTTTCATGCAGAATCTTAAGGTCCTAGCTCATGTCCAAGGCACCAAAGCCAGCTAAAAAGTCAATAATCGATACCTAAAACTTGAATTGTACTACTTCTTACTGGCTATTACATTAACTTAGAAGCTTCATCTGTGTTCTACTATGGTGCTTTTAGTGTCTCCGCATACCGCAGCACGCGACATAGCTTAGTAGACGATAAGTACAACCGTTTCAGAGAGAAGATCGGCCAATGTGACGATCTGGCTTTAAGTCGATTCGATAACAAATGACGAAAACGGACGGATTTCTCAGGTTTTTATTACATATGAACACTTTTCACATTCTCCCGTGCAACTCGGCTGCTAGTCTTCCTTTCATGCAGAATCTTAAGGTCCTAGCTCATGTCCAAGGCACCAAAGCCAGCTAAACAGTCAATAATCGATAACCAAAACTTGAATTGGATTACTTCTTACTGGCTATTACATCAACTTAGATGCTTCACCTGTGTTCTACTATGGTAATTTAAGTGTCTCCACATATCGCAGCACGCGACATAGCTTAGGAGACGATAAGTACACCCGTTTCAGAGAGAAGAGCGGCCATTGTGACGATCTGGCTTTAAGTCGATTCGATAACAAATGACGAAATCGGACGGGTTTCTCAGGTTTTTACTACATATGAACACTTTTCACATTCTCCCGTGCAACTCGGCTGCTAGTCCTGCTTTCATGCAGAATCTTAAGGTCCTAGCTCATGTCCAAGGCACCAAAGCCAGCTAAAAAGTCAATAATCGATACCTAAAACTTGATTTGTACTATTTCTTACTGTCTATTACATCAACATAGAAGGTTCATCTGTGTTCTACTATGGTTCTTTTAGTGTCTCCACATACCGCAGTACGCGACATAGCTTTGCAGACGATAAGTACAACCGTTTCAGAGAGAAGAGCGGCCAATGTGATGATCTGGCTTTAAGTCGATTCGATATCAAATGACGAAAACGGACGGATTTCTCAGGTTTTTATTACATATGAACACTTTTCACATTCTCCTGTGCAACTCGGCTGCTAGTCCTCCTTTCATGCTGAATCTTAAGGTCCTAGCTCATGTCCAAGGCACCAAAGCCAGCTAAAAAGTCAATAATCGATAGCGAAAACTTGAATTGGATTACTTCTTACTGGCTATTACATCAACTTAGATGCTTCATCTGTTTCCTACTATGTTGATTTTAGTGTCTCCGCATACCGCAGCTCGCGACATAGCTTTGCAGACGATAAATACAAGCGTTTCAGAGAGAAGAGCGGCCAATGTGACGATCTGGCTTTAAGTCGATTCGATAACAAATGACGAAAACGGACGAATTTCCCAGGTTTTTACTACATATGAACACTTTTCACATTCTCCCGTGCTACTCGGCTGCTAGTCCTCCTTTCATGCAGAATCTTAAGGTCTTAGCTCATGTCCAAGGCATCAAAGCTAGCTAAAAAGTCAATAATCGATACCTAAAACTTGAATTGTACTACTTCTTACTGGCTATTACATTAACTTAGAAGCTTAATCTGTGTTCTACTATGGTGCTTTTAGTGTCTCCGCATACCGCAGCACGCGACATAGCTTAGTAGACGATAAGTACAACCGTTTCCGAGAGCAGAGCGGCCAATGTGACGATCTGGCTTTAAGTCGATTCGATAACAAATGACCAAACGGACGGATTTCTCAGGTTTTTTATTACATATGAACACTTTTCACATTCCCCCGTGCAACTCGGCTGCTAGTCCTCCTTTCATGCTGGACCTTAAGGTCCTAGCTCATGTCCAAGGCACCAAAGCCAGCTAAAAAGTCAATAATCGATACCTAAAACTTGAATTGTACTATTTCTTACTGGCTATTACATCAACTTAGAAGGTTCATCTGTGTTCTACTATGGTGCTTTTAGTGTCTCCACATACCGCAGTACGCGACATAGCTTTGCAGACGATAAGTACAACCGTTTCAGAGAGATGAGCGGCCAATGTGATGATCTGGCTTTAAGTCGATTCGATAACAAATGACGAAAACGGACGGATTTCTCAGGTTTTTACTACATATGAAGACTTTTCACATTCTCCCGTGTAACTCGGCTGCTAGTCCTCCTTTCATGCAGAATCGTAAGGTCCTAGCTCATGTCCAAGGCACCAAAGCCAGCTAAAAAGTCAATAATCGATACCTAAAACTTGAATTGGATTACTTCTTACTGGCTATTACATCAACTTAGATGCTTCATCTGTGTTCTACTATGGTAATTTTAGTGTCTCCACATACCGCAGCACGCGACATAGCTTTGCAGACGATAAGTACAACCGTTTCAGAGAGAATAGCGGCCAATGTGACGATCTGGCTTTAAGTCGATTCGATAACAAATAACGAAAACGGATGGATTTCTAAGGTTTTTACTACATATGAACACTTTTCACATTCTCCCGTGCAACTCGGCTGCTAGTCTTCCTTTCATGCAGAATTTTAAGGTACTAGCTTATGTCCAAGGCACCAAAGCCAGCTAAAAAGTCAATAATCGATACCTAACACTTGAATTGTACTACTTCTTACTGGCTATTACATCAACTTAGATGCTTCATCTGTGTTCTACTCTGGTAATTTTAGTGTCTCCACATACCGCAGCACGCGACATAGCTTTGCAGACGATAAGTACAACCGTTTCAGAGAGAAGAGCGGCCAATGTGACGATCTGGCTTTAAGTCGATTCGATCACAAATGACGAAAACTGACGGATGTCTCAGGTTTTTAATACATATGAACACTTTTCACATTCTCCCGTGCTACTCGGCTGCTAGTCCTCTTTTTATGCAGAATGATAAAGTCCAAGCTCATGTCCAAGGCACAAAAAACCAGCTAAAAAGTCAATAATCGATACCTAAATCTTGAATTGGTCTACTTCTTACTGGCTATTACATCAACTTAGAAGCTTCATCTGTGTTCTACTATGGTGCTTTTCTGTTTCCGCCTACGGCAAAACGCCACATTGCTTTGCAGACGATAAGTACAACCGTTTCAAGAGCAGAGCGGCCAATGTGACGATCTGGCTTTAAGTCGATTCGATAACAAATGACGAAAACGGACGGATTTCTCAGGTTTTTACTTCATATGAGCACTTTTTACATTCTCCCCTGCAACTCGGCTGCTAGTCCTCCTTTCATGCAGAATCTTAAGGTCCTAGCTCATGTCCAAGGCACCAAAGCCAGCTAAAAAGTCAATAACCGATACCTAAAACTTGAATTGTACTACTTCTTACTAACTATTACATCAACTTAGAAGCTTCATCTGTGTTCTACTATGCTGCTTGTAGTGTCTCAGCATACCGCAGCATGCGACATAGCTTTGCAGACGATAAGTACAAGCGTTTCAGAGAGAAGAGCGGCAAATAAGACGATGTGGCTTTAAGTCGATTCGATAACAAATGACGAAAACGGACGAATTTCCCAGGTTTTTACTACATATGAACACTTTTCACATTCTCCCGTGCTACTCGGCTGCTAGTCCTCCTTTCATGCAGAATCTTAAGGTCCTAGCTCATGTCCAAGGCACCAAAGCCAGCTAAAAAGTCAATAATCGATACCTAAAACTTGATTTGTACTATTTCTTACTGTCTATTACATCAACTTAGAAGGTTCATCTGTGTTCTACTATGGTTCTTTTAGTGTCTCCACATACCGCAGTACGCGACATAGCTTTGCAGACGATAAGTACAACCGTTTCAGAGAGAAGAGCGGCCAATGTGATGATCTGGCTGTAAGTCGATTCGATATCAAATGACGAAAACGGACGGATTTCTCAGGTTTTTATTACATATGAACACTTTTCACATTCTCCTGTGCAACTCGGCTGCTAGTCCTCCTTTCATGCTGAATCTTAAGGTCCTAGCTCATGTCCAAGGCACCAAAGCCAGCTAAAAAGTCAATAATCGATAGCGAAAACTTGAATTGGATTACTTCTTACTGGCTATTACATCAACTTAGATGCTTCATCTGTTTCCTACTATGTTGATTTTAGTGTCTCCGCATACCGCAGCTCGCGACATAGCTTTGCAGACGATAAATACAAGCGTTTCAGAGAGAAGAGCGGCCAATGTGACGATCTGGCTTTAAGTCGATTCGATAACAAATGACGAAAACGGACGAATTTCCCAGGTTTTTACTACATATGAACACTTTTCACATTCTCCCGTGCTACTCGGCTGCTAGTCCTCCTTTCATGCAGAATCTTAAGGTCCTAGCTCATGTCCAAGGCATCAAAGCTAGCTAAAAAGTCAATAATCGATACCTAAAACTTGAATTGTACTACTTCTTACTGGCTATTACATTAACTTAGAAGCTTAATCTGTGTTCTACTATGGTGCTTTTAGTGTCTCCGCATACCGCAGCACGCGACATAGCTTAGTAGACGATAAGTACAACCGTTTCCGGGAGCAGAGCGGCCAATGTGACGATCTGGCTTTAAGTCGATTCGATAACAAATGACCAAACGGACGGATTTCTCAGGTTTTTTATTACATATGAACACTTTTCACATTCTCCCGTGCAACTCTGCTGCTAGTCCTCCTTTCATGCTGAACCTTAAGGTCCTAGCTCATGTCCAAGGCACCAAAGCCAGCTAAAAAGTCAATAATCGATACCTAAAACTTGAATTGTACTATTTCTTACTGGCTATTACATCAACTTAGAAGGTTCATCTGTGTTCTACTATGGTGCTTTTAGTGTCTCCACATACCGCAGTACGCGACATAGCTTTGCAGACGATAAGTACAACCGTTTCAGAGAGATGAGCGGCCAATGTGATGATCTGGCTTTAAGTCGATTCGATAACAAATGACGAAAACGGACGGATTTCTCAGGTTTTTACTACATATGAAGACTTTTCACATTCTCCCGTGTAACTCGGCTGCTAGTCCTCCTTTCATGCAGAATCGTAAGGTCCTAGCTCATGTCCAAGGCACCAAAGCCAGCTAAAAAGTCAATAATCGATACCTAAAACTTGAATTGTACTACTTCTTACTGGCTATTACATTAACTTAGAAGCTTCATCTGTGTTCTACTATGGTGCTTTTAGTGTCTCCGCATACCGCAGCACGCGACATGGCTTTCCAGACGATAAGTACAACCGTTTCCGAGAGCAGAGCGGCCAATGTGACGATCTGGCTTTAAGTCGATTCGATAACAAATGACGAAAACGGACGGGTTTCTCAGGTTTTTATTACATATGAACACTTTTCACATTCTCCCGTGCAACTCGGCTGCTAGTCCTCCTTTCATGCAGAATCTTAAGGTCCTAGCTCATGTCCAAGGCACCAAAGCCAGCTAAAAAGTCAATAATCGATACCTAAAACTTGAATTGGATTACTTCTTACTGGCTATTACATCAACTTAGATGCTTCATCTGTGTTCTACTATGGTAATTTTAGTGTCTCCACATACCGCAGCACGCGACATAGCTTTGCAGACGATAAGTACAACCGTTTCAGAGAGAATAGCGGCCAATGTGACGATCTGGCTTTAAGCCGATTCGATAACAAATAACGAAAACGGATGGATTTCTAAGGTTTTTACTACATATGAACACTTTTCACATTCTCCCGTGCAACTCGGCTGCTAGTCTTCCTTTCATGCAGAATTTTAAGGTACTAGCTTATGTCCAAGGCACCAAAGCCAGCTAAAAAGTCAATAATCGATACCTAACACTTGAATTGTACTACTTCTTACTGGCTATTACATCAACTTAGATGCTTCATCTGTGTTCTACTCTGGTAATTTTAGTGTCTCCACATACCGCAGCACGCGACATAGCTTTGCAGACGATAAGTACAACCGTTTCAGAGAGAAGAGCGGCCAATGTGACGATCTGGCTTTAAGTCGATTCGATCACAAATGACGAAAACTGACGGATGTCTCAGGTTTTTAATACATATGAACACTTTTCACATTCTCCCGTGCTACTCGGCTGCTAGTCCTCTTTTTATGCAGAATCATAAGGTCCTAGCTCATGTCCAAGGCACAAAAAACCAGCTAAAAAGTCAATAATCGATACCTAAATCTTGAATTGGTCTACTTCTTACTGGCTATTACATCAACTTAGAAGCTTCATCTGTGTTCTACTATGGTGCTTTTCTGTTTCCGCCTACGGCAAAACGCCACATTGCTTTGCAGACGACAAGTACAACCGTTTCAAGAGCAGAGCGGCCAATGTGACGATCTGGCTTTAAGTCGATTCGATAACAAATGACGAAAACGGACGGATTTCTCAGGTTTTTACTTCATATGAGCACTTTTTACATTCTCCCCTGCAACTCGGCTGCTAGTCCTCCTTTCATGCAGAATCTTAAGGTCCTAGCTCATGTCCAAGGCACCAAAGCCAGCTAAAAAGTCAATAATCGATACCTAAAACTTGAATTGGACTACTTCTTACTCGTTATTACATCAACTTAGAATCTTCATCTGTGTTCTACTATGGTGCTTTTCCTGTTTCCGCCTACGGCAACACGTGACATAGCTTTGCAGACGATAAGTACAACCGTTTCCGAGAGCAGAGCGGCCAATGTGACGATCTGGCTTTAAGTCGATTCGATAACAAATGACGAAAACGGACGGATTTTTTTAGGTTTTTACTACATATGAACACTTTTCACATTTCCCCCTGCAACTCGGCTGCTAGTCCTCCTTTCATGCAGAATCTTAAGGTCCTAGCTCATGTCCAAGGCACCAAAGCTAGCAAAAAAGTCAATAATCGATACCTAAAACTTGAATTGTACTACTTCTTACTTGCTATTACATCAACTTAGAAGCTTCATCTGTGTTCTACTATGCTGCTTGTAGTGTCTCAGCATACCGCAGCATGCGACATAGCTTTGCAGACGATAAGTACAAGCGTTTCAGAGAGAAGAGCGGCAAATAAGACGATGTGGCTTTAAGTCGATTCGATAACAAATGACGAAAACGGACGAATTTCTCAGGTTTTTACTACATATGAACACTTTTTACATTCTCCCGTGCTACTCGGCTGCTAGTCCTCCTTTTATGCAGAATCTTAAGGTCCTAGCTCTTGTCCAAGGCACCAAAGCCAGCTAAAAAGTCAATAATCGATACCTAAAACTTGAATTGGACTACTTCTTACTCGCTATTACATCAACTTAGAAGCTTCATCTGTGTTCTACTATGGTGCTTTTCCTGTTTCCGCCTACGGCAACACGCGACATAGCTTTGCAGACGATAAGTACAACCGTTTCCGAGAGCAGAGCGGCCAATGTGACGATCTGGCTTTAAGTCGATTCGATAACAAATGACGAAAACGGACGGATTTCTCAGGTTTTTACTACATATGAACACTTTTCACATTTTCCCCTGCAACTCGGCTGCTAGTCCTCCTTTCATGCAGAATCTTAAGGTCCTAGCTCATGTCCAAGGCACCAAAGCCAGCTAAAAAGTCAATAATCGATACCTAAAACTTGAATTGTACTACTTCTTACTGGCTATTACATCAACTTAGAAGCTTGGTCTGTGTTCTACTATGGTTATTTTAGTGTCTCCGCATACCGCAGCACGCGACATAGCTTTGCAGACGATAAGTACAAGCGTTTCGGAGATAAGAGCGGCCAATGTGACTATCTGGCTTTAAGTCGATTCGATAACAAATGACGAAAACGGACGGATGTCTCAGGTTTTTATTGCATATGAACACTTTTCACATTCTTCCGTGCAACTCGGCTGCTAGTCCTCCTTACATGCAGAATCTTAAGGTCCTAGCTCATGTCGAAGGCACCAAAGCCAGCTAAAAAGTCAATAATCGATACCTAAAACTTGAATTGTACTACTTCTTACTGGCTATTACATCAACTTAGAAGCTTCATCAGTGTTCTACTATTTTCCTTTCAGTGTCTCCACAATCCGCAGCACGTGACATAGCTTTGTAGACGATAAGTACAACCGTTTCAGAGAGAAGAACGGCCAATGTGACGATCTGACTTAAAGTCGATTCGATAACAAATGACGAAAACGGACGGATTTCTCAGGTTTTGACTACATATGAACACTTTTCACATTCTCCCGTGCAACTCGGCTGCTAGTCCTCCTTTCATGCAGAATCTTAAGGTACTAGCTCATGTCCAAGGCACCAAAGCCAGCTAAAAAGTCAATAATCGATACGTAAAACTTGAATTGTACTACTTCTTACTGGCTATTACATCAACTTAGAAGCTTCATCTGTGTTCTACTATGGTGCTTTTAGTGTCTCCGCATACCGCAGCACGCGACATAGCTTTGCAGACGATACGTACAAGCGTTTCAGAGAGAAGAGCGACCAATGTGACGATCTGGCTTTAAGTCGATTCGATAACAAATGACGAAAACGGACGAATTTCTCAGGTTTTTACTACATATGATCACTTTTCACATTCTCCCCTGCAACTCGGCTGCTAGTCCTACTTTCATGCAGAATCTTAAGGTCCTAGCTCATGTCCAAGGCACCAAAGCCAGCTAAAAAGTCAATAACCGATACCTAAAACTTGAATTGTACTACTTCTTACTAACTATTACATCAACTTAGAAGCTTCATCTGTGTTCTACTATGCTGCTTGTAGTGTCTCAGCATACCGCAGCATGCGACATAGCTTTGCAGACGATAAGTACAAGCGTTTCAGAGAGAAGAGCGGCAAATAAGACGATGTGGCTTTAAGTCGATTCGATAACAAATGACGAAAACGGACGAATTTCCCAGGTTTTTACTACATATGAACACTTTTCACATTCTCCCGTGCTACTCGGCTGCTAGTCCTCCTTTCATGCAGAATCTTAAGGTCCTAGCTCATGTCCAAGGCACCAAAGCCAGCTAAAAAGTCAATAATCGATACCTAAAACTTGAATTGGACTACTTCTTACTCGTTATTACATCAACTTAGAATCTTCATCTGTGTTCTACTATGGTGCTTTTCCTGTTTCCGCCTACGGCAACACGTGACATAGCTTTGCAGACGATAAGTACAACCGTTTCCGAGAGCAGAGCGGCCAATGTGACGATCTGGCTTTAAGTCGATTCGATAACAAATGACGAAAACGGACGGATTTTTTTAGGTTTTTACTACATATGAACACTTTTCACATTTCCCCCTGCAACTCGGCTGCTAGTCCTCCTTTCATGCAGAATCTTAAGGTCCTAGCTCATGTCCAAGGCACCAAAGCTAGCTAAAAAGTCAATAATCGATACCTAAAACTTGAATTGTACTACTTCTTACTTGCTATTACATCAACTTAGAAGCTTCATCTGTGTTCTACTATGCTGCTTGTAGTGTCTCAGCATACCGCAGCATGCGACATAGCTTTGCAGACGATAAGTACAAGCGTTTCAGAGAGAAGAGCGGCAAATAAGACGATGTGGCTTTAAGTCGATTCGATAACAAATGACGAAAACGGACGAATTTCCCAGGTTTTTACTACATATGAACACTTTTTACATTCTCCCGTGCTACTCGGCTGCTAGTCCTCGTTTTATGCAGAATCTTAAGGTCCTAGCTCTTGTCCAAGGCACCAAAGCCAGCTAAAAAGTCAATAATCGATACCTAAAACTTGAATTGGACTACTTCTTACTCGCTATTACATCAACTTAGAAGCTTCATCTGTGTTCTACTATGGTGCTTTTCCTGTTTCCGCCTACGGCAACACGCGACATAGCTTTGCAGACGATAAGTACAACCGTTTCCGAGAGCAGAGCGGCCAATGTGACGATCTGGCTTTAAGTCGATTCGATAACAAATGACGAAAACGGACGGATTTCTCAGGTTTTTACTACATATGAACACTTTTCACATTTTCCCCTGCAACTCGGCTGCTAGTCCTCTTTTCATGCAGAATCTTAAGGTCCTAGCTCATGTCCAAGGCACCAAAGCCAGCTAAAAAGTCAATAATCGATACCTAAAACTTGAATTGTACTACTTCTTACTGGCTATTACATCAACTTAGAAGCTTGGTCTGTGTTCTACTATGGTTATTTTAGTGTCTCCGCATACCGCAGCACGCGACATAGCTTTGCAGACGATAAGTACAAGCGTTTCGGAGATAAGAGCGGCCAATGTGACTATCTGGCTTTAAGTCGATTCGATAACAAATGACGAAAACGGACGGATGTCTCAGGTTTTTATTGCATATGAACACTTTTCACATTCTTCCGTGCAACTCGGCTGCTAGTCCTCCTTACATGCAGAATCTTAAGGTCCTAGCTCATGTCGAAGGCACCAAAGCCAGCTAAAAAGTCAATAATCGATACCTAAAACTTGAATTGTACTACTTCTTACTGGCTATTACATCAACTTAGAAGCTTCATCAGTGTTCTACTATTTTCCTTTCAGTGTCTCCACAATCCGCAGCACGTGACATAGCTTTGTAGACGATAAGTACAACCGTTTCAGAGAGAAGAACGGCCAATGTGACGATCTGACTTAAAGTCGATTCGATAACAAATGACGAAAACGGACGGATTTCTCAGGTTTTGACTACATATGAACACTTTTCACATTCTCCCGTGCAACTCGGCTGCTAGTCCTCCTTTCATGCAGTATCTTAAGGTACTAGCTCATGTCCAAGGCACCAAAGCCAGCTAAAAAGTCAATAATCGATACGTAAAACTTGAATTGTACTACTTCTTACTGGCTATTACATCAACTTAGAAGCTTCATCTGTGTTCTACTATGGTGCTTTTAGTGTCTCCGCATACCGCAGCACGCGACATAGCTTTGCAGACGATACGTACAAGCGTTTCAGAGAGAAGAGCGACCAATGTGACGATCTGGCTTTAAGTCGATTCGATAACAAATGACGAAAACGGACGAATTTCTCAGGTTTTTACTACATATGATCACTTTTCACATTCTCCCGTGCTACTCGGCTGCTAGTCCTCCTTTCATGCAGAATCTTAAGGTCCTAGCTCATGTCCAAGGCACCAAAGCTAGCTAAAAAGTCAATAATCGATACCTAAAACATGAATTGTACTACTTCTTACTGTCTATTACATCAACTTAGAACCTTCATCTGTGTTCTACTATGCTGCTTGTAGTGTCTCAGCATACCGCAGCATGCGACATAGCTTTGCAGACGATAAGTACAACCGTTTCAGAGAGAATAGCGGCCAATGTGACGATCTGACTTAAAGTCGATTCGATAACAAATGACGAAAACGGACGGATGTCTCAGGTTTTTAATACATATGAACACTTTTCACATTCTCCCGTGCTACTCGGCTGCTAGTCCTCTTTTTATGCAGAATCATAAAGTCCTAGCTCATGTCCAAGGCACAAAAAACCAGCTAAAAAGTCAATAATCGATACCTAAATCTTGAATTGGTCTACTTCTTACTGGCTATTACATCAACTTAGAAGCTTCATCTGTGTTCTACTATGGTGCTTTTATTGTGTCCACGTACCGCAGCACGCGACATAGCTTTGCAGACGATAAGTACAACTTTTTCAGAGAGAAGAGCGGCCAATGTGACGATCTGGCTTTAAGTCGATTCGATAACAAATGACGAAAACGGACGGATTTCTCAGATTTTTACTACATATGAACACTTTTCACATTCTCCCGTGCAACTCGGCTGCTAGTCCTCCTTTCATGTAGAATCTTAAGGTCCTAGCTCATGTCCAAGGCACCAAAGCCAGCTAAAAAGTCAATAATCGATACCTAAAACTTGAATTGGATTACTTCTTACTGGCTATTACATCAACTTAGATGCTTCATCTGTGTTCTACTATGGTAATTTTAGTGTCTCCACATACCGCAGCACGCGACATAGCTTTGCAGACGATAAGTACAACCGTTTCAGAGAGAATAGCGGCCAATGTGACGATCTGGCTTTAAGTCGATTCGATAACAAATAACGAAAACGGATGGATTTCTAAGGTTTTTACTACATATGAACACTTTTCACATTCTCCCGTGCAACTCGGCTGCTAGTCTTCCTTTCATGCAGAATTTTAAGGTACTAGCTTATGTCCAAGGCACCAAAGCCAGCTAAAAAGTCAATAATCGATACCTAACACTTGAATTGTACTACTTCTTACTGGCTATTACATCAACTTAGATGCTTCATCTGTGTTCTACTCTGGTAATTTTAGTGTCTCCACATACCGCAGCACGCGACATAGCTTTGCAGACGATAAGTACAACCGTTTCAGAGAGAAGAGCGGCCAATGTGACGATCTGGCTTTAAGTCGATTCGATCACAAATGACGAAAACTGACGGATGTCTCAGGTTTTTAATACATATGAACACTTTTCACATTCTCCCGTGCTACTCGGCTGCTAGTCCTCTTTTTATGCAGAATGATAAAGTCCAAGCTCATGTCCAAGGCACAAAAAACCAGCTAAAAAGTCAATAATCGATACCTAAATCTTGAATTGGTCTACTTCTTACTGGCTATTACATCAACTTAGAAGCTTCATCTGTGTTCTACTATGGTGCTTTTCTGTTTCCGCCTACGGCAAAACGCCACATTGCTTTGCAGACGATAAGTACAACCGTTTCAAGAGCAGAGCGGCCAATGTGACGATCTGGCTTTAAGTCGATTCGATAACAAATGACGAAAACGGACGGATTTCTCAGGTTTTTACTTCATATGAGCACTTTTTACATTCTCCCCTGCAACTCGGCTGCTAGTCCTCCTTTCATGCAGAATCTTAAGGTCCTAGCTCATGTCCAAGGCACCAAAGCTAGCAAAAAAGTCAATAATCGATACCTAAAACTTGAATTGTACTACTTCTTACTGGCTATTACATCAACTTAGAAGCTTCATCTGTGTTATACTATGCTGCTTGTAGTGTCTCAGCATACCGCAGCATGCGACATAGCTTTGCAGACGATAAGTACAAGCGTTTCAGAGAGAAGAGCGGCAAATAAGACGATGTGGCTTTAAGTCGATTCGATAACAAATGACGAAAACGGACGAATTTCCCAGGTTTTTACTACATATGAACACTTTTTACATTCTCCCGTGCTACTCGGCTGCTAGTCCTCGTTTTATGCAGAATCTTAAGGTCCTAGCTCTTGTCCAAGGCACCAAAGCCAGCTAAAAAGTCAATAATCGATACCTAAAACTTGAATTGGACTACTTCTTACTCGCTATTACATCAACTTAGAAGCTTCATCTGTGTTCTACTATGGTGCTTTTCCTGTTTCCGCCTACGGCAACACGCGACATAGCTTTGAAGACGATAAGTACAACCGTTTCCGAGAGCAGAGCGGCCAATGTGACGATCTGGCTTTAAGTCGATTCGATAACAAATGACGAAAACGGACGGATTTCTCAGGTTTTTACTACATATGAACACTTTTCACATTTTCCCCTGCAACTCGGCTGCTAGTCCTCCTTTCATGCAGAATCTTAAGGTCCTAGCTCATGTCCAAGGCACCAAAGCCAGCTAAAAAGTCAATAATCGATACCTAAAACTTGAATTGTACTACTTCTTACTGGCTATTACATCAACTTAGAAGCTTGGTCTGTGTTCTACTATGGTTATTTTAGTGTCTCCGCATACCGCAGCAAGTGACATAGCTTTGCAGACGATAAGTACAAGCGTTTCGGAGATAAGAGCGGCCAATGTGACTATCTGGCTTTAAGTCGATTCGATAACAAATGACGAAAACGGACGGATGTCTCAGGTTTTTACTGCATATGAACACTTTTCACATTCTTCCGTGCAACTCGGCTGCTAGTCCTCCTTACATGCAGAATCTTAAGGTCCTAGCTCATGTCGAAGGCACCAAAGCCAGCTAAAAAGTCAATAATCGATACCTAAAACTTGAATTGTACTACTTCTTACTGGCTATTACATCAACTTAGAAGCTTCATCAGTGTTCTACTATTTTGCTTTCAGTGTCTCCACAATCCGCAGCACGTGACATAGCTTTGTAGACGATAAGTACAACCGTTTCAGAGAGAAGAACGGCCAATGTGACGATCTGACTTAAAGTCGATTCGATAACAAATGACGAAAACGGACGGATTTCTCAGGTTTTGACTACATATGAACACTTTTCACATTCTCCCGTGCAACTCGGCTGCTAGTCCTCCTTTCATGCAGTATCTTAAGGTACTAGCTCATGTCCAAGGCACCAAAGCCAGCTAAAAAGTCAATAATCGATACGTAAAACTTGAATTGTACTACTTCTTACTGGCTATTACATCAACTTAGAAGCTTCATCTGTGTTCTACTATTTTGCTTTTAGTGTCTCCACATACCGCAGCACGTGACATAGCTTTGCAGACGATAAGTACAACCGTTTCAGAGAGAAGAGCGGCCAATGTGACGATCTGGCTTTAAGTCGATTCGATAACAAATGACGAAAACGGACGGATTTCTAAGGTTTTTACTACATATGAACACTTTTCACATTCTCCCGTGCTACTCGGCTGCTAGTCCTCCTTTCATGCAGAATCTTAAGGTCCTACCTCATGTCCAAGGCACCAAAGCCAGCTAAAAAGTCAATAATCGATACCTAAAACTTGAATTGTACTACTTCTTCCTGGCTGTTACATCAACTTAGAAGCTTCATCTGTGTTCTACTACGGTGCTTTTAGTTTCTCCGCATACCGCAGCACGCGACATAGTTTTACAGACGATAAGTACAACCGTTTCAGAGAAAAGAGCGGCCAATGTGACGATCTGGCTTT
Organism: Schistocerca gregaria; assembly: GCF_023897955.1. NCBI lineage: Eukaryota > Metazoa > Arthropoda > Insecta > Orthoptera > Acrididae > Schistocerca > Schistocerca gregaria. The sequence goes on along the minus strand of NW_026061811.1, from coordinate 6,283,257 downwards.
AAGTCGATTCGATACCAAATGACGAAAACGGACGGATTTCTCAGGTTTTTACTTCATATGAGCACTTTTTACAATCTCCCCTGCAACTCGGCTGCTAGTCCTCCTTTCATGCAGAATCTTAAGGTCCTAGCTCATGTCCAAGGCACCAAAGCCAGCTAAAAAGTCAATAATCGATACCTAAAACTTGAATTGGACTACTTCTTACTCGTTATTACATCAACTTAGAATCTTCATCTGTGTTCTACTATGGTGCTTTTCCTGTTTCCGCCTACGGCAACACGTGACATAGCTTTGCAGACGATAAGTACAACCGTTTCCGAGAGCAGAGCGGCCAATGTGACGATCTGGCTTTAAGTCGATTCGATAACAAATGACGAAAACGGACGGATTTTTTTAGGTTTTTACTACATATGAACACTTTTCACATTTCCCCCTGCAACTCGGCTGCTAGTCCTCCTTTCATGCAGAATCTTAAGGTCCTAGCTCATGTCCAAGGCACCAAAGCTAGCAAAAAAGTCAATAATCGATACCTAAAACTTGAATTGTACTACTTCTTACTTGCTATTACATCAACTTAGAAGCTTCATCTGTGTTCTACTATGCTGCTTGTAGTGTCTCAGCATACCGCAGCATGCGACATAGCTTTGCAGACGATAAGTACAAGCGTTTCAGAGAGAAGAGCGGCAAATAAGACGATGTGGCTTTAAGTCGATTCGATAACAAATGACGAAAACGGACGAATTTCTCAGGTTTTTACTACATATGAACACTTTTTACATTCTCCCGTGCTACTCGGCTGCTAGTCCTCGTTTTATGCAGAATCTTAAGGTCCTAGCTCTTGTCCAAGGCACCAAAGCCAGCTAAAAAGTCAATAATCGATACCTAAAACTTGAATTGGACTACTTCTTACTCGCTATTACATCAACTTAGAAGCTTCATCTGTGTTCTACTATGGTGCTTTTCCTGTTTCCGCCTACGGCAACACGCGACATAGCTTTGCAGACGATAAGTACAACCGTTTCCGAGAGCAGAGCGGCCAATGTGACGATCTGGCTTTAAGTCGATTCGATAACAACTGACGAAAACGGACGGATTTCTCAGGTTTTTACTACATATGAACACTTTTCACATTTTCCCCTGCAACTCGGCTGCTAGTCCTCCTTTCATGCAGAATCTTAAGGTCCTAGCTCATGTCCAAGGTACCAAAGCCAGCTAAAAAGTCAATAATCGATACCTAAAACTTGAATTGTACTACTTCTTACTGGCTATTACATCAACTTAGAAGCTTGGTCTGTGTTCTACTATGGTTATTTTAGTGTCTCCGCATACCGCAGCACGCGACATAGCTTTGCAGACGATAAGTACAAGCGTTTCGGAGATAAGAGCGGCCAATGTGACTATCTGGCTTTAAGTCGATTCGATAACAAATGACGAAAACGGACGGATGTCTCAGGTTTTTATTGCATATGAACACTTTTCACATTCTTCCGTGCAACTCGGCTGCTAGTCCTCCTTACATGCAGAATCTTAAGGTCCTAGCTCATGTCGAAGGCACCAAAGCCAGCTAAAAAGTCAATAATCGATACCTAAAACTTGAATTGTACTACTTCTTACTGGCTATTACATCAACTTAGAAGCTTCATCAGTGTTCTACTATTTTCCTTTCAGTGTCTCCACAATCCGCAGCACGTGACATAGCTTTGTAGACGATAAGTACAACCGTTTCAGAGAGAAGAACGGCCAATGTGACGATCTGACTTAAAGTCGATTCGATAACAAATGACGAAAACGGACGGATTTCTCAGGTTTTGACTACATATGAACACTTTTCACATTCTCCCGTGCAACTCGGCTGCTAGTCCTCCTTTCATGCAGAATCTTAAGGTACTAGCTCATGTCCAAGGCACCAAAGCCAGCTAAAAAGTCAATAATCGATACGTAAAACTTGAATTGTACTACTTCTTACTGGCTATTACATCAACTTAGAAGCTTCATCTGTGTTCTACTATGGTGCTTTTAGTGTCTCCGCATACCGCAGCACGCGACATAGCTTTGCAGACGATACGTACAAGCGTTTCAGAGAGAAGAGCGACCAATGTGACGATCTGGCTTTAAGTCGATTCGATAACAAATGACGAAAACGGACGAATTTCTCAGGTTTTTACTACATATGATCACTTTTCACATTCTCCCCTGCAACTCGGCTGCTAGTCCTACTTTCATGCAGAATCTTAAGGTCCTAGCTCATGTCCAAGGCACCAAAGCCAGCTAAAAAGTCAATAACCGATACCTAAAACTTGAATTGTACTACTTCTTACTAACTATTACATCAACTTAGAAGCTTCATCTGTGTTCTACTATGCTGCTTGTAGTGTCTCAGCATACCGCAGCATGCGACATAGCTTTGCAGACGATAAGTACAAGCGTTTCAGAGAGAAGAGCGGCAAATAAGACGATGTGGCTTTAAGTCGATTCGATAACAAATGACGAAAACGGACGAATTTCCCAGGTTTTTACTACATATGAACACTTTTCACATTCTCCCGTGCTACTCGGCTGCTAGTCCTCCTTTCATGCAGAATCTTAAGGTCCTAGCTCATGTCCAAGGCACCAAAGCCAGCTAAAAAGTCAATAATCGATACCTAAAACTTGAATTGGACTACTTCTTACTCGTTATTACATCAACTTAGAATCTTCATCTGTGTTCTACTATGGTGCTTTTCCTGTTTCCGCCTACGGCAACACGTGACATAGCTTTGCAGACGATAAGTACAACCGTTTCCGAGAGCAGAGCGGCCAATGTGACGATCTGGCTTTAAGTCGATTCGATAACAAATGACGAAAACGGACGGATTTTTTTAGGTTTTTACTACATATGAACACTTTTCACATTTCCCCCTGCAACTCGGCTGCTAGTCCTCCTTTCATGCAGAATCTTAAGGTCCTAGCTCATGTCCAAGGCACCAAAGCTAGCTAAAAAGTCAATAATCGATACCTAAAACTTGAATTGTACTACTTCTTACTTGCTATTACATCAACTTAGAAGCTTCATCTGTGTTCTACTATGCTGCTTGTAGTGTCTCAGCATACCGCAGCATGCGACATAGCTTTGCAGACGATAAGTACAAGCGTTTCAGAGAGAAGAGCGGCAAATAAGACGATGTGGCTTTAAGTCGATTCGATAACAAATGACGAAAACGGACGAATTTCCCAGGTTTTTACTACATATGAACACTTTTTACATTCTCCCGTGCTACTCGGCTGCTAGTCCTCGTTTTATGCAGAATCTTAAGGTCCTAGCTCTTGTCCAAGGCACCAAAGCCAGCTAAAAAGTCAATAATCGATACCTAAAACTTGAATTGGACTACTTCTTACTCGCTATTACATCAACTTAGAAGCTTCATCTGTGTTCTACTATGGTGCTTTTCCTGTTTCCGCCTACGGCAACACGCGACATAGCTTTGCAGACGATAAGTACAACCGTTTCCGAGAGCAGAGCGGCCAATGTGACGATCTGGCTTTAAGTCGATTCGATAACAAATGACGAAAACGGACGGATTTCTCAGGTTTTTACTACATATGAACACTTTTCACATTTTCCCCTGCAACTCGGCTGCTAGTCCTCCTTTCATGCAGAATCTTAAGGTCCTAGCTCATGTCCAAGGCACCAAAGCCAGCTAAAAAGTCAATAATCGATACCTAAAACTTGAATTGTACTACTTCTTACTGGCTATTACATCAACTTAGAAGCTTGGTCTGTGTTCTACTATGGTTATTTTAGTGTCTCCGCATACCGCAGCACGCGACATAGCTTTGCAGACGATAAGTACAAGCGTTTCGGAGATAAGAGCGGCCAATGTGACTATCTGGCTTTAAGTCGATTCGATAACAAATGACGAAAACGGACGGATGTCTCAGGTTTTTACTACATATGAACACTTTTCACATTCTTCCGTGCAACTCGGCTGCTAGTCCTCCTTACATGCAGAATCTTAAGGTCCTAGCTCATGTCGAAGGCACCAAAGCCAGCTAAAAAGTCAATAATCGATACCTAAAACTTGAATTGTACTACTTCTTACTGGCTATTACATCAACTTAGAAGCTTCATCAGTGTTCTACTATTTTCCTTTCAGTGTCTCCACAATCCGCAGCACGTGACATAGCTTTGTAGACGATAAGTACAACCGTTTCAGAGAGAAGAACGGCCAATGTGACGATCTGACTTAAAGTCGATTCGATAACAAATGACGAAAACGGACGGATTTCTCAGGTTTTGACTACATATGAACACTTTTCACATTCTCCCGTGCAACTCGGCTGCTAGTCCTCCTTTCATGCAGTATCTTAAGGTACTAGCTCATGTCCAAGGCACCAAAGCCAGCTAAAAAGTCAATAATCGATACGTAAAACTTGAATTGTACTACTTCTTACTGGCTATTACATCAACTTAGAAGCTTCATCTGTGTTCTACTATGGTGCTTTTAGTGTCTCCGCATACCGCAGCACGCGACATAGCTTTGCAGACGATACGTACAAGCGTTTCAGAGAGAAGAGCGACCAATGTGACGATCTGGCTTTAAGTCGATTCGATAACAAATGACGAAAACGGACGAATTTCTCAGGTTTTTACTACATATGATCACTTTTCACATTCTCCCGTGCTACTCGGCTGCTAGTCCTCCTTTCATGCAGAATCTTAAGGTCCTAGCTCATGTCCAAGGCACCAAAGCTAGCTAAAAAGTCAATAATCGATACCTAAAACATGAATTGTACTACTTCTTACTGTCTATTACATCAACTTAGAACCTTCATCTGTGTTCTACTATGCTGCTTGTAGTGTCTCAGCATACCGCAGCATGCGACATAGCTTTGCAGACGATAAGTACAACCGTTTCAGAGAGAATAGCGGCCAATGTGACGATCTGACTTAAAGTCGATTCGATAACAAATGACGAAAACGGACGGATGTCTCAGGTTTTTAATACATATGAACACTTTTCACATTCTCCCGTGCTACTCGGCTGCTAGTCCTCTTTTTATGCAGAATCATAAAGTCCTAGCTCATGTCCAAGGCACAAAAAACCAGCTAAAAAGTCAATAATCGATACCTAAATCTTGAATTGGTCTACTTCTTACTGGCTATTACATCAACTTAGAAGCTTCATCTGTGTTCTACTATGGTGCTTTTATTGTGTCCACGTACCGCAGCACGCGACATAGCTTTGCAGACGATAAGTACAACTTTTTCAGAGAGAAGAGCGGCCAATGTGACGATCTGGCTTTAAGTCGATTCGATAACAAATGACGAAAACGGACGGATTTCTCAGGTTTTTACTACATATGAACACTTTTCACATTCTCCCGTGCAACTCGGCTGCTAGTCCTCCTTTCATGTAGAATCTTAAGGTCCTAGCTCATGTCCAAGGCACCAAAGCCAGCTAAAAAGTCAATAATCGATACCTAAAACTTGAATTGGATTACTTCTTACTGGCTATTACATCAACTTAGATGCTTCATCTGTGTTCTACTATGGTAATTTTAGTGTCTCCACATACCGCAGCACGCGACATAGCTTTGCAGACGATAAGTACAACCGTTTCCGAGAGCAGAGCGGCCAATGTGACGATCTGGCTTTAAGTCGATTCGATAACAAATGACGAAAACGGACGGATTTCTCAGGTTTTTACTACATATGAACACTTTTCACATTTTCCCCTGCAACTCGGCTGCTAGTCCTCCTTTCATGCAGAATCTTAAGGTCCTAGCTCATGTCCAAGGCACCAAAGCCAGCTAAAAAGTCAATAATCGATACCTAAAACTTGAATTGTACTACTTCTTACTGGCTATTACATCAACTTAGAAGCTTGGTCTGTGTTCTACTATGGTTATTTTAGTGTCTCCGCATACCGCAGCAAGTGACATAGCTTTGCAGACGATAAGTACAAGCGTTTCGGAGATAAGAGCGGCCAATGTGACTATCTGGCTTTAAGTCGATTCGATAACAAATGACGAAAACGGACGGATGTCTCAGGTTTTTACTGCATATGAACACTTTTCACATTCTTCCGTGCAACTCGGCTGCTAGTCCTCCTTACATGCAGAATCTTAAGGTCCTAGCTCATGTCGAAGGCACCAAAGCCAGCTAAAAAGTCAATAATCGATACCTAAAACTTGAATTGTACTACTTCTTACTGGCTATTACATCAACTTAGAAGCTTCATCAGTGTTCTACTATTTTGCTTTCAGTGTCTCCACAATCCGCAGCACGTGACATAGCTTTGTAGACGATAAGTACAACCGTTTCAGAGAGAAGAACGGCCAATGTGACGATCTGACTTAAAGTCGATTCGATAACAAATGACGAAAACGGACGGATTTCTCAGGTTTTGACTACATATGAACACTTTTCACATTCTCCCGTGCAACTCGGCTGCTAGTCCTCCTTTCATGCAGTATCTTAAGGTACTAGCTCATGTCCAAGGCACCAAAGCCAGCTAAAAAGTCAATAATCGATACGTAAAACTTGAATTGTACTACTTCTTACTGGCTATTACATCAACTTAGAAGCTTCATCTGTGTTCTACTATTTTGCTTTTAGTGTCTCCACATACCGCAGCACGTGACATAGCTTTGCAGACGATAAGTACAACCGTTTCAGAGAGAAGAGCGGCCAATGTGACGATCTGGCTTTAAGTCGATTCGATAACAAATGACGAAAACGGACGGATTTCTAAGGTTTTTACTACATATGAACACTTTTCACATTCTCCCGTGCTACTCGGCTGCTAGTCCTCCTTTCATGCAGAATCTTAAGGTCCTACCTCATGTCCAAGGCACCAAAGCCAGCTAAAAAGTCAATAATCGATACCTAAAACTTGAATTGTACTACTTCTTCCTGGCTGTTACATCAACTTAGAAGCTTCATCTGTGTTCTACTACGGTGCTTTTAGTTTCTCCGCATACCGCAGCACGCGACATAGTTTTACAGACGATAAGTACAACCGTTTCAGAGAAAAGAGCGGCCAATGTGACGCTCTGGCTTTAAGTCGATTAGATAACAAATGACGAAAACGGACGGATTTCTCAGGTTTTTACTACATATGAACACTTTTCACATTCTCCCGTGCAACCCGGCTGATAGTCCTCCTTCATGCAAAATCTTAATATCCTAGCTCGTGTCCAAGGCACCAAAGAAGGGTAAAAGTCATTAACCGATACCTAAAACTTTAATTGTACTACTTCTTACTGGCTATTTCATCAACTTAGAAGCTTCATCTGTGTTCTGCTATGGTGCTTTTATTGTGTCCGCACACCGCAGCACGCGACATAGCTTTGCAGACGATAAGTACAACTTTTTCAGAGAGAAGAACGGCCATTGTGACGATCTGGCTTTAAGTCGATTCGATAACAAATGACGAAAACGGTCGGATATCTCTGGATTTTACTACATATGAACACTTTTCACATTCTCCCGTTCAACTCGGCTGCTAGTCCTCCTTTCATGCAGAATCTTAAGGTCCTAGCTCATGTCCAAGGTACCAAAGCCAGCAAAAAAGTCAATAATCGATACCAAAACTTGAATTCTACAACTTCTTGCTGGCTATTACATCAACTTAGAAGCTTCATCTGTGTTCTACTATGGTGCTTTTAGTGTCTCCGCATACCGCAGCACGCGACATAGCTTTGCAGACGATAAGTACAACCGTTTCAGAGAGAAGAGCGGCCAATGTGATGATCTGGCTCTATGTCGATTCGATAACAAATGACGAAAACGGACGGATTTCTCAGGTTTTTAATACATATGAACACTTTTCACATTCTCCCGTGCACCTCGGCTGCTAGTCCTCCTTTCATGCAGAATCTTAAGGTCCTAGCTCATGTCCAAGGCACCAAAGCCAGCTAAAAAGTCAATAATCGATACCTAAAACTTGAATTGGATTACTTCTTACTTCCTATTACATCAACTTAGATGCTTCATCTGTGTTCTACTATGGTGCTTTTAGTGTCTCCACATACCGCAGCACGCGACATAGCTTTGCAGACGATAAGTACAACCGTTTCAGAGAGAAGAGCGGCCAATGTGACGATCTGGCTTTAAGTCGATTCGATAACAAATGACGAAAACGGATGAATTTCTTAGGTTTTTACTACATATGAACACTTTTCACATTCTCCCGAGCAAGTCGGCTGCTAGTCCTCCTTTCATGCAGAATCTTAAGGTACTAGCTCATGTCCAAGGCACCAAAGCCAGCTAAAAAGTCAATAATCGATACCTTAAACTAGAATTGTACTACTTCGTACTGGCTATTACATCAACTTAGAAGCTTCATCTGTGTTCTACTATGGTGCTTTTCTGTTTCCGCCTACGGCAAAAAGCGACATAGCTTTGCAGACGATAAGTACAACCGTTTCCGAGAGTAGAGCGGCCAATGTGACGATCTGGCTTTAAGTCGATTCGATAACAAATGACGAAAACGGACGGATTTCTCAGGTTTTTACTTCATATGAACACTTTTTACATTCTCCCCTGCAACTCGGCTGCTAGTCCTCCTTTCATGCAGAATCTTAAGGTCCTAGCTCATGTCCAAGGCACCAAAGCTAGCTAAAAAGTCAATAATCGATACCTAAAACTTGAATTGTACTACTTCTTACTGGCTATTACATCAACTTAGAAACTTCATCTGTGTTCTACTATGCTGCTTGTAGTGTCTCAGCATACCGCAGCATGCGACATAGCTTTGCAGACGATAAGTACAACCGTTTCAGAGATAAGAGCGGCCAATGTGACGATCTGGCTTTAAGTCGATTCGATAACAAATGACGAAAACGGACGGATTTCTAATTTTTTTACAACATATGAACACTTTTCACATTCTCCCGTGCTACTCGGGTGCTAGTCCTCCTTTCATGCAGAATCTTAAGGTCCTAGCTCATCTCCAAGGCACCAAAGCCAGCTAAAAAGTCAATAATCGATACCTAAAACTTGAATTGTACTACTTCTTCCTGGCTATTACATCAACTTAGAAGCTTCATCTGTGTTCTACTACGGTGCTTTTAGTTTCTCCGCATACCGCAGCACGCGACATAGTTTTACAGACGATAAGTACAACCGTTTCAGAGAAAAGAGCGGCCAATGTGACGCTCTGGCTTTAAGTCGATTCGATAACAAATGACGAAAACGGACGGATTTCTCAGGTTTTTACTACATATGAACACTTTTCACATTCTCCCGTGCAACTCGGCTGATAGTCCTCCTTCATGCAAAATCTTAATTTCCTAGCTCGTGTCCAAGGCACCAAAGAAGGGTAAAAGTCATTAACCGATACCTAAAACTTTAATTGTACTACTTCTTACTGGCTATTTCATCAACTTAGAAGCTTCATCTGTGTTCTACTATGGTGCTTTTATTGTGTCCGCATACCGCAGCACGCGACATAGCTTTGCAGACGATAAGTACAACTTTTTCAGAGAGAAGGACGGCCAATGTGACGATCTGGCTTTAAGTCGATTCGATAACAAATGACGAAAACGGTCGGATTTCTCAGGTTTTTATTACATATGAACACTTTTCACATTCTCCCGTGCAACTCGGGTGCTAGTCCTCCTTTCATGCAGAATCTTAACGTCCTAGCTCATGTCCAAGGCACCAAAGCCAGCTAAAAAGTCAATAATCGATACCTAAAACTTGAATTGGATTACTTCTTACTTCCTATTACATCAACTTAGATGCTTCATCTGTGTTCTACTATGGTGCTTTTAGTGTCTCCGCATACCGCAGCACACGACATAGCTTTGCAGACGATAAGTACAACCGTTTCAGAGAGAAGAGCGGCCAATGTGACGATCTGGCTTTAAGTCGATTCGATAACAAATGACGAAAACGGATGGATTTCTAAGGTTTTTACTACATATGAACACTTTTCACATTCTCCCGAGCAACTCGGCTGCTAGTCCTCCTTTCATGCAGAATCTTAAGGTACTAGCTCATGTCCAAGGTATCAAAGCCAGCAAAAAAGTCAATAATCGATACCTAAAACTTGAATTCTACAACTTCTTGCTGGCTATTACATCAACTTAGAAGCTTCATCTGTGTTCTACTATGGTGCTTTTAGTGTCTCCGCATACCGCAGCACGCGACATAGCTTTGCAGACGATAAGTACAACCGTTTCAGAGAGAAGAGCGGCCAATGTGACGATCTGGCTCTATGTCGATTCGATAACAAATGACGAAAACGGACGGATTTCTCAGGTTTTTTCTACATATGAACATTTTTCACATTCTCCCGTGCACCTCGGCTGCTAGTCCTCCTTTCATGCAGAATCTTAAGGTGCTAGCTCATGTCCAAGGCACCAAAGCCAGCTAAAAAGTCAATAATCGATACCTAAAACTTGAATTGGACTACTTCTTACTCGCTATTACATCAACTTAGAAGCTTCATCTGTGTTCTACTATGGTGCTTTTCCTGTTTCCGCCTACGGCAACACGCGACGTAGCTTTGCAGACGATAAGTACAACCGTTTCAGAGAGAAGAGCGGCCAATGTGACGATCTGGCTTTAAGTCGATTCGAAAACAAATGACGAAACCGGCGGATTTCTCAGGTTTATTCTACATATGAACACTTTTCACATTTTCCCGTGCAACTCGCCTGCTAGTCCTCCTTTCATGCAGAATCTTAAGGTCCTAGCTCATGTCCAAGGCACCAAAGCCACCTAAAAAGTCAATAATCGATACCTAAAACATGAATTGTACTACTTCTTACTGGCTATTACATCAACTTAGAAGCTTCATCTGTGATCTCATATGGTGCTTTTAGTGTCTCCACATACCGCAGCACGTGACATAGCTTTGTAGACGATAAGTACAACCGTTTCAGAGAGAAGTGCGGCCAATGTGACGATCTGACTTTAAGTCGATTCGATAACAAATGACGAAAACGGACGGATTTCTCAGGTTTTTATTACATATGAACACTTTTCACACTCTCCCGTGCAACTCGGGTGCTAGTCCTCCTTTCATGCAGAATCTTAAGGTCCTAGCTCATGTCCAAGGCACCAAAGCCAGCTAAAAAGTCAATAATCAATACCTAAAACTTGAATTGTACTACTTCTTCCTGGCTATTACATCAACTTAGAAGCTTCATCTGTGTTCTACTACGGTGCTTTTAGTTTCTCCGCATACCGCAGCACGCGACATAGTTTTGCAGACGATAAGTACAACCGTTTCAGAGAGAAGAGCGGCCAATGTGACGATCTGGCTTTAAGTCGATTCGATAACAAATGACGAAAATGGACGGATTTCTCAGGTTTTTACTACATATGAACACTTTTCACATACTCCCGTGCAACGCGGCCGCTAGCCCTCGTTTCATGTAGAATCATAAGGTCCTAGCTCATGTCCAAGGCACCAAAGCCAGCTAAAAAGTCAATAATCGATACCTAAATCTTGAATTGGACTACTTCTTACTGGCTATTACATCAACTTAGAAGCATCATTTGTGTTCTACTATGGTGCTTTTTTATGTCTCCGCATATCGCAGCACGCGACATAGCTTTGTAGACGATAAGTACAACCGTTTCAGAGAGAAGAGCGGCCAACGTGACGATCTGGCTTTAAGTCGATTCGATAACAAATGACGAGAACGGACGGATTTCTCGGGTTTTTACTACATATGAACACTTTTCACATTCTCCCGTGCAACTCGGCTGCTAGTCCTCCCTAATGCAAAATCTTAAGTTCCTAGCTCATGTCCAAGGCACCAAAGCCAGCTAAAAAGTCAATAATCGATACCTAAAACTTGAATTGTACTACTTCTTACTGGCTATTACATCAACTTAGAAGGTTCATCTGTGTTCTACTATGGTGCTTTTAGTGTCTCCGCATACCGCAGCACGCGACATAGCTTTGCAGACGATAAGTACAAGTGTTTCAGAGAGAAGAGCGGCCAATGTGACGATCTGGCTTTAAGTCGATTCGATAACAAATGACGAAAACAGACCGATTTCTCAGGTTTTTACTACATATGAACACTTTTCACATTCTCCCTTGCAACTCGGCTGCTAGTCCTCCTTTCATGCAGAATCTTAAGGTCCTAGCTCATGTCCAAGGCACCAAAGCCAGCTAAAAAGTCAATAATCAATACCTAAAACTTGAATTGTACTTCTTCTTACTGGCTATTACATCAACGTAGATGCTTCATCTGTGTTCTACTATGGTGCTTTTAGTGTCTCCGCATACCGCAGCACGCGACATAGCTTTGCAGACGATAAGTACAACCGTTTCAGAGAGAAGAGCGGCCAATGTGACGATCTGGCTTTAAGTCGATTCGATAACAAATGACGAAAACGGACGGATGTCTCAGGTTTTTAATACATATGAACACTTTTCACATTCTCCCTTGCAACTCGGCTGCTAGTCCTCCTTTCATGCAGAATCTTAAGGTCCTAGCTCATGTCCAAGGCACCAAAGCCAGCTAAAAAGTCAATAATCAATACCTAAAACTTGAATTGTACTTCTTCTTACTGGCTATTACATCAACGTAGATGCTTCATCTGTGTTCTACTATGGTGCTTTTAGTGTCTCCGCATACCGCAGCACGCGACATAGCTTTGCAGAGGATAAGTACAACCGTTTCAGAGAGAAGAGCGGCCAATGTGACGATCTGGCTTTAAGTCGATTCGATAACAAATGACGAAAACGGACGGATTTCTCAGTTTTTACTACATATGAACACTTTTCACATTCTCCCGTGCAACTCGGCTGATAGTCCTCCTTCATGCAAAATCTTAATTTCCTAGCTCGTGTCCAAGGCACCAAAGAAGGGTAAAAGTCATTAACCGATACCTAAAACTTTAATTGTACTACTTCTTACTGGCTATTTCATTAACTTAGAAGTTTCATCTGTGTTCTACTATGGTGCTTTTATTGTGTCCGCATACCACAGCACGCGACATAGCTTTGCAGACGATAAGTACAACTTTTTCAGAGTGAAGAACGGCCAATGTGACGATCTGGCTTTAAGTCGATTCGATAACAAATGACGAAAACGGTCGGATTTCTCAGGTTTTTACTACATATGAATACTTTTCACATTCTCCCGTGCTACTCGGCTGCTAGTCCTCCTTTCATGCAGAATCTTAAGGTCCTAGCTCATGTCCAAGGTACCAAAGCCAGCAAAAAAGTCAATAATCGATACCAAAAACTTGAATTCTACAACTTCTTGCTGGCTATTACATCAACTTAGAAGCTTCATCTGTGTTCTACTATGGTGCTTTTAGTGTCTCCGCATACCGCAGCACGCGACATAGCTTTGCAGACGATAAGTACAACCGTTTCAGAGAGAAGAGCGGCCAATGTGACGATCTGGCTCTATGTCGATTCGATAACAAATGACGAAAACGGACGGATTTCTCAGGTTTTTACTACATATGAACACTTTTCACATTCTCCCGTGCAACTCGGCTGCTAGTCCTCCTTTCATGCAGAATCTTAAGGTCCTAGCTCATGTCCAAGGCACCAAAGCCAGCTAAAAAGTCAATAATCGATACCTAAAAGTTGAATTGGACTACTTCTTACTCGCTATTACATCAACTTAGAAGCTTCATCTGTGTTCTACTATGGTGCTTTTCCTGTTTCCGCCTACGGCAACACGCGACATAGCTTTGCAGACGATAAGTACAACCGTTTCAGAGAGAAGGGCGGCCAATGTGACGATCTGGCTTTAAGTCGATTCGATAACAAATGACGAAAACAGACGGATTTCTCAGGTTTTTTCTACATATGAACACTTTTCACATTTTCCCCTGCAACTCGGCTGCTAGTCCTCCTTTCATGCAGAATCTTAAGGTCCTAGCTCATGTCCAAGGCACCAAAGCCAGCTAAAAAGTCAATAATCGATACCTAAAACATGAATTGTACTACTTCTTACTGGCTATTACATCAACTTAGAAGCTTCATCTGTGATCTCATATGGTGCTTTTAGTGTCTCCACATACCGCAGCACGTGACATAGCTTTGTAGACGATAAGTACAACCGTTTCAGAGAGAAGTGCGGCCAATGTGACGATCTGACTTTAAGTCGATTCGATAACAAATGACGAAAACGGACGGATTTCTCAGGTTTTTTTACATATGAACACTTTTCACATTCTCCCGTGCAACTCGGCTGCTAGTCCTCCTTTCATGCAGAATCTTAAGGTCCTAGCTCATGTCCAAGGCACCAAAGAAAGCTAAAAAGTCAATAATCGATACCTAAAACTTGAATTGGATTACTTCTTACTTCCTATTACATCAACTTAGATGCTTCATCTGTGTTCTACTATGGTGCTTTTAGTGTCTCCACATACCGCAGCACGCGACATAGCTTTGCAGATGATAAGTACAACCGTTTCAGAGAGAAGAGCGGCCAATGTGACGATCTGGCTTTAAGTCGATTCGATAACAAATGACGAAAACGGGTGGATTTCTAAGGTTTTTACTACATATGAACACTTTTCACATTCTCCCGTGCAACTCGGCTGCTAGTCCTCCTTTCATGCAGAATCTTAAGGTCCTAGCTCATGTCCAAGGCACCAAAGCCAGCTAAAAAGTCAATAATCGATACCTAAAACTTCAATTGTACTACTTCTTACTGGCTATTACATCAACTTAGAAGCTTCATCTGTGTTCTACTACGGTGCTTTTAGTTTCTCCGCATACCGCAGCACGCGACATAGTTTTGCAGACGATAAGTACAACTGTTTCAGAGAGAAGAGCGGCCAATGTGACGATCTGGCTATAAGTCGATTCGATAACAAATGACGAAAACGGACGGATGTCTCAGGTTTTTAATACATATGAACACCTTTCACATTCTCCCGTGCAACTGGGCTGCTATTCCTCCTTTTATGCAGAATCTTAAAGTATTAGCTCATGTCCAAGGCACCAAAGCCAGCTAAAAAGTCAATAATCGATACCTAAAACTTGAATTGTACTACTTCTTACTGGCTATTACATCAACTTAGAAGGTTCATCTGTGTTCTACTATGGTGCTTTTAGTGTCTCCGCATACCGCAGCACGCGACATAGCTTTGCAGACGATAAGTACAAGTGTTTCAGAGAGAAGAGCGGCCAATGTGACGATCTGGCTTTAAGTCGATTCGATAACAAATGACGAAAACAGACCGATTTCTCAGGTTTTTACTACACATGAACACTTTTCATATTCTCCCTTGCAACTCGGCTGCTAGTCCTCCTTTCATGCAGAATCTTAAGGTCCTAGCTCATGTCCAAGGCACCAAAGCCAGATAAAAAGTCAATAATCAATACCTAAAACTTGAATTGTACTTCTTCTTACTGGCTATTACATCAACGTAGAGGCTTCATCTGTGTTCTACTATGGTGCTTTTAGTGTCACCGCATACCGCAGCACGCAACATAGCTTTGCAGACGATAAGTACAACCGTTTCAGAGAGAAGAGCGGCCAATGTGACGATCTGGCTTTAAGTCGATTCGATAACAAATGACGAAAACGGACGGATGTCTCAGGTTTTTAACACATATGAACACTTTTCACAATCTCCCGTGCAACTCGGCTGCTAGTCCTCCATTTATGCAGAATCTTAAAGTCCTAGCTCATGTCCAAGGCACCAAAGATAGCTAAAAAGTCAATAATCGATACCTAAAACTTGAATGGTATTACTTCTTACTGGCTATTACAGCAACTTAGAAGTTTCATCTGTGTTCTACTATGGTGCTTTTAGAGCCTCCACATACCGCAGCACACGACATAGCTTTGCAGACGATAAGTACAAGTGTTTCAGAGAGAAGAGCGGCCAATGTGACGATCTGGCTTTAAGTCGATTCGATAACAAATGACGAAAACGGACCGATTTCTCAGGTTTTTACTACATATGAACACTTTTCACATTCTCCCTTGCAACTCGCCTGCTAGTCCTCCTTTCATGCAGAATCTTAAGGTCCTAGCTCATGTCCAAGGCACCAAAGCCAGCTAAAAAGTCAATAATCAATACCTAAAACTTGAATTGTACTACTTCTTCCTGGCTATTACATCAACTTAGAAGCTTCATCTATGTTCTACTACGGTGCTTTTAGTTTCTCCGCATACCGCAGCACGCGACATAGTTTTGCAGACGATAAGTACAACCGTTTCAGAGAGAAGAGCGGCCAATGTGACGATCTGGCTTTCAGTCGATTCGATAACAAATGACGAAAATGGACGGATTTCTCAGGTTTTTACTACATATGAACACTTTTCACATACTCCCGTGCAACGCGGCCGCTAGTCCTCGTTTCATGCAGAATCATAAGGTCCTAGCTCATGTCCAAGGCACCAAAGCCAGCTAAAAAGTCAATAATCGATTCCTAAATCTTGAATTGGACTACTTCTTACTGGCTATTACATCAACTTAGAAGCATCATTTGTGTTCTACTATGGTTCTTTTAGTGTCTCCGCATATCGCAGCACGCGACATAGCTTTGTAGGCGATAAGTACAACCGTTTCAGAGAGAAGAGCGGCCAATGTGACGATCTGGCTTTAAGCCGATTCGATAACAAATGACGAAAACGGACCGATTTCTCAGGTTTTTACTACATATGAACACTTTTCACATTCTCCCTTGCAACTAGGCTGCTAGTCCTCCTTTCATGCAGAATCTTAAGGTCCTAGCTCATGTCCAAGGCACCAAAGCCAGCTAAAAAGTCATTAATCAATACCTAAAACTTGAATTGTACTACTTCTTCCTGGCTATTACGTCTACGTAGAAGCTACATCTGTGTTCTACTACGGTGCTTTTAGTTTCTCCGCATACCGCAGCACGCGACATAGTTTTGCAGACGATAAGTACAACCGTTTCAGAGAGAAGAGCGGCCATTGTGACGATCTGGCTTTAAGTCGATTCGATAACAAATGACGAAAACGGACGGATTTCTCAGGTTTTTACTACATATGAACACTTTTCACATTCTCCCGTGCAACTCGGCTGCTAGTCCTCCCTCATGCAAAATCTTAAGTTCCTAGCTCGTGTCCAAGGCACCAAAGAAGGGTAAAAAGTCAATAACCGATACCTAAAACTTTAATTGTACTACTTCTTACTGGCTACTACATCAACTTAGAAGCTTCATCTGTGTTCTACTATGGTGCTTTTAGTGTCTCCGCATATCGCAGCTCGCGACATAGCTTTGTAGTTGATACGTACAACCGTTTCAGAGAGAAGAGCGGCCAATGTGACGATCTTGCTTTAAGTAGATTCGATAACAAATGACGAAAACGGACGGATTTCTCAGGTTTTTACTACATATGAACACTTTTCACATTCTCCCGTGCAACTCGGCTGCTAGTCCTACTTTCATGCAGAATTATAAGGTCCTAGCTCATGTCCAAGGCACCAAAGCTAGCTAAATGTCAATAATCGATACCTAAAACTTGAATTGTACTACCTCTTACTGGCTATTACATCAACTTAGAAGCTTCATCTGTGTTCTACTATGGTGCTTTTAGTGTCTCCGCATACCGCAGCACGCGACATAGCTTTGCAATCGATAAGTACAACCGTTTCAGAGTGAAGAGCGGCTAATGTGACGATCTGGCTTTAAGACGATTCGATAACAAATGACGAAAACGGACGGATTTCTCGGGTTTTTACTACATATGAACACTTTTCACATTCTCCCATGCAAATCGGCTGCTAGTCCTCCTTTCATTCAGAATGTTAAGGTCCTAGCTCATGTCCAAGGCACCAAAGCCAGCTAAAAAGTCAATAGTTGATACCTAAAACTTGAATTGTACTACTTCTTCCTGGCTATTACGTCAAATTAGAAGCTTCATCTGTGTTCTACTATGGTGCTTTTAGTGTCTCCGCATACCGCAGCATGCGGCATAGCTTTGCAGACGATAAGTACAACCGTTTCAGAGAGAAGAGCGGCCAGTGTGACGATCTGGCTTTAAGTCGATTCGATAACAAATGACGAAAACAGACGAATTTCTTAGGTTTTTACTACATATGAACACTTTTCACATTCTCCCGTGCAACTCGGCTGCTAGTCCTCCTTTCATGCAGAAACTTAAGGTCCTAGCTCAGGTCCAAGGAACCAAAGCCAGCTAAAAAGTCAATAATCAATACCTAAAACTTAAGAATTGTACTACTTCTTACTGGCTATTACATCAACTTAGAAGCTTCACCTGTGTTCTACTATGCTGCTTGTAGTGTCTCAGCATACCGCAGCATGCGACATAGCTTTGCAGACGATAAGTACAAGCGTTTCAGAGAGATGAGCGGCCAATGTGACGATCTGGCTTTAAGTCGATTAGAAAACAAATGACGAAAACGGACGAATTCCTCAGGTTTTTACTACTTATGAACACTTTTCACATTCTCCCGTGGAACTCGGCTGCTAGTCCTCCTTTCATGCAGAATCTTAAGGTCCTAGCTCATGTCCAAGGCACCAAAGCTAGCTAAAAAGTCAATAATCGATACCTAAAACTTGAATTGTACTACTTCTTACTGGCTATTACATCAACTTAGAAGCTTCATCTGTGTTCTACTATGGTGCTTTTAGTGTCTCCGCTAACCGCAGCTTGCGACATAGCATTGCAGACGATAAGTACAAGCGTTTCAGAGAGAAGAGCGGCCAATTTGACGATCTGGCTTTAAGTCGATTCGATAACAAATGACGAAAACGGACGGATGTCTCAGGTTTTTACTACATATGAACACCTTTCACATACTCCCGTGCAACGCGGCCGCTAGTCCTCGTTTCATGCAGAATCATAAGGTCCTAGCTTATGACCAAGGCACCAAAGCCAGCTAAAAAGTCAATAATCGATACCTAAATCTTGAATTGGACTACTTCTTACTGGCTATTACATCAACTTAGAAGCATCATTTGTGTTCTACTATGGTGCTTTTAATGTCTCCGCATATCGCAGCACGCGACATAGCTTTGTAGACGATAAGTACGACCGTTTCAGAGAGAAGAGCAGCCAATGTGACGATCTGGCTTTAAGTCGATTCGATAACAAATGACAAAAACGGACGGATTTCTCAGGTTTTTACTACATATGAACACTTTTCACATTCTCCCGTGCAACTCGGCTGCTAGTCCTCCCTCATGCAAAATCTTAAGTTCCTAGCTCGTGTCCAAGGCACCAAAGAAGGGTAAAAAGTCAATAACCGATACCTAAAACTTTAATTGTACTACTTCTTACTGGCTACTACATCAACTTAGAAGCTTCATCTGTGTTCTACTATGGTGCTTTTAGTGTCTCCGCATATCGCAGCTCGCGACATAGCTTTGTAGTTGATAAGTACAACCGTTTCAGAGAGAAGAGCGGCCAATGTGACGATCTGGCTTTAAGTAGATTCGATAACAAATGACGAAAACGGACGGATTTCTCAGGTTTTTACTACATATGAACACTTTTCACATTCTCCCGTGCAACTCGGCTGCTAGTCCTACTTTCATGCAGAATTATAAGGTCCTAGCTCATGTCCAAGGCACCAAAGCTAGCTAAATGTCAATAATCGATACCTAAAACTTGAATTGTACTACTTCTTACTGGCTATTACATCAACTTAGAAGCTTCATCTGTGTTCTACTATGGTGCTTTTAGTGTCTCCGCATACCGCAGCACGCGACATAGCTTTGCAATCGATAAGTACAACCGTTTCAGAGTGAAGAGCGGCTAATGTGACGATCTGGCTTTAAGACGATTCGATAGCAAATGACGAAAACGGACGGATTTCTCGGGTTTTTACTACATATGAACACTTTTCACATTCTCCCATGCAAATCGGCTGCTAGTCCTCCTTTCATTCGGAATGTTAAGGTCCTAGCTCATGTCCAAGGCACCAAAGCCAGCTAAAAAGTCAATAGTTGATACCTAAAACTTGAATTGTACTACTTCTTCCTGGCTATTACGTCAAATTAGAAGCTTCATCTGTGTTCTACTATGGTGCTTTTAGTGTCTCCGCATACCGCAGCATGCGGCATAGCTTTGCAGACGATAAGTACAACCGTTTCAGAGAGAAGAGCGGCCAATGTGACGATCTGGCTTTAAGTCGATTCGATAACAAATGACGAAAACGGACGAATTTCTTAGGTTTTTACTACATATGAACACTTTTCACATTCTCCCGTGCATCTCGGCTGCTAGTCCTCCTTTCATGCAGAAACGTAAGGTCCTAGCTCAGGTCCAAGGAACCAAAGCCAGCTAAAAAGTCAATAATCAATACCTAAAACTTGAATTGTACTACTTCTTACTGGCTATTACATCAACTTAGAAGCTTCACCTGTGTTCTACTATGCTGCTTGTAGTGTCTCAGCATACCGCAGCATGCGACATAGCTTTGCAGACGATAAGTACAAGCGTTTCAGAGAGAAGAGCGGCCAATGTGACGATCTGGCTTTAAGTCGATTAGAAAACAAATGACGAAAACGGACGAATTCCTCAGGTTTTTACTACTTATGAACACTTTTCACATTCTCCCGTGCAACTCGGCTGCTAGTCCTCCTTTCATGCAGAATCTTAAGGTCCTAGCTCATGTCCAAGGCACCAAAGCTAGCTAAAAAGTCAATAATCGATATCTAAAACTTGAATTGTACTACTTCTTACTGGCTATTACATCAACTTAGAAGCTTCACCTGTGTTCTACTATGCTGCTTGTAGTGTCTCAGCATACCGCAGCATGCGACATAGCTTTGCAGACGATAAGTACAAGCGTTTCAGAGAGAAGAGCGGCCAATGTGACGATCTGGCTTTAAGTCGATTAGAAAACAAATGACGAAAACGGACGAATTCCTCAGGTTTTTACTACTTATGAACACTTTTCACATTCTCCCGTGCAACTCGGCTGCTAGTCCTCCTTTCATGCAGAAACTTAAGGTCCTAGCTCAGGTCCAAGGAACCAAAGCCAGCTAAAAAGTCAATAATCAATGCCTAAAACTTGAATTGTACTACTTCTTACTGGCTATTACATCAACTTAGAAGCTTCACCTGTGTTCTACTATGCTGCTTGTAGTGTCTCAGCATACCGCAGCATGCGACATAGCTTTGCAGACGATAAGTACAAGCGTTTCAGAGAGAAGAGCGGCCAATGTGACGATCTGGCTTTAAGTCGATTAGAAAACAAATGACGAAAACGGACGAATTCCTCAGGTTTTTACTACTTATGAACACTTTTCACATTCTCCCGTGCAACTCGGCTGCTAGTCCTCCTTTCATGCAGAATCTTAAGGTCCTAGCTCATGTCCAAGGCACCAAAGCTAGCTAAAAAGTCAATAATCGATACCTAAAACTTGAATTGTACTACTTCTTACTGGCTATTACATCAACTTAGAAGCTTCATCTGTGTTCTACTATGGTGCTTTTAGTGCCTCCGCTAACCGCAGCTTGCGACATAGCATTGCAGACGATAAGTACAAGCGTTTCAGAGAGAAGAGCGGCCAATTTGACGATCTGGCTTTAAGTCGATTCGATAACAAATGACGAAAACGGACGGATGTCTCAGGTTTTTACTACATATGAACACTTTTCACATACTCCCGTGCAACGCGGCCGCTAGTCCTCGTTTCATGCAGAATCATAAGGTCCTAGCTTATGTCCAAGGCACCAAAGCCAGCTAAAAAGTCAATAATCGATACCTAAATCTTGAATTGGACTACTTCTTACTGGCTATTACATCAACTTAGAAGCATCATTTGTGTTCTACTATGGTGCTTTTAATGTCTCCGCATATCGCAGCACGCGACATAGCTTTGTAGACGATAAGTACGACCGTTTCAGAGAGAAGAGCAGCCAATGTGACGATCTGGCTTTAAGTCGATTCGATAACAAATGACGAAAACGGACGGATTTCTCAGGTTTTTACTACATATGAACACTTTTCACATTCTCCCGTGCAACTCGGCTAATAGTCCTCCCTCATGCAAAATCTTAAGTTCCTAGCTCGTGTCCAAGGCACCAAAGAAGGGTAAGAAGTCAATAACCGATACCTAAAACTTTAATTGTACTACTTCTTACTGGCTATTACATCAACTTAGAAGCTTCATCTGTGTTCTACTATGGTGCTTTTAGTGTCTCCGCATACCGCAGCACGTGACATAGCTTTGCAGACGATAAGTACAACCGTTTCAGAGAGAAGGGCGGCCAATGTGACGATCTGGCTTTAAGTCGATTCGATAACAAATGACGAAAACGGACGGATGTCTCAGGTTTTTAATACATATGAACACTTTTCACATTCTCCCGTGCAACTGGGCTGCTAGTCCTCCTTTCATGCAGAATCATAAGGTCCTAGCTCATGTCCAAGGCACCAAAGCCAGCTAAAAAGTTAATAATCGATACCTAAAACTTGAATGGTATTACTTCTTACTGGCTATTACAGCAACTTAGGAGGTTCATCTGTGTTCTACTATGGTGATTTTAGTGTTTCCGCATACCGCAGCACGCGACATAGCTTTGCAGACGATAAGTACAAGTGTTTCAGGGAGAAGAGCGGCCAATGTGACGATCTGGCTTTAAGTCGATTCGATAACAAATGACGAAAACGGACCGATTTCTCAGGTTTTTACTACATATGAACACTTTTCACATTCTCCCTTGCAACTCGGCTGCTGGTCCTCCTTTCATCCAGAATCTTAAGGTCCTAGCTCATGTCCAAGACACCAAAGCCAGCTAAAAAGTCGAAAATCAATACCTAAAACTTGAATTGTACTACTTCTTCCTGGCTATTACATCAACTTAGAAGCTTCATCTGTGTTCTACTACGGTGCTTTTGGTTTCTCCGCATACCGCAGCACGCGACATAGTTTTGCAGACGATAAGTACAACCGTTTCAGAGAGAAGAGCGGCCAATGTGACGATCTGGCTTTAAGTCGATTCGATAACAAATGACGAAAATGGACGGATTTCTCAGGTTTTTGCTACATATGAACACTTTTCACATTCTCCCGTGCAACTCGGCTGCTAGTCCTCCTTTCATGCAGAATCATAAGGTCCTAGCTCATGTCCAAGGCACCAAAGCTAGCTAAATGTCAATAATCGATACCTAAAACTTGAATTGTACTACTTCTTGCTGGCTATTACATCAACTTAGAAGCTTCATCTGTGTTCTACTATGGTGCTTTTAGTGTCTCCGCATATCGCAGCTCGCGACATAGCTTTGTAGTTGATATGTACAACCGTTTCAGAGAGAAGAGCGGCCAATGTGACGATCTGGCTTTAAGTCGATTCAAAAACAAATGACGAAAGCGGACGAAATTCTCAGGTTTTTACTACTTATGAACACTTTTCACATTCTCCCGTGCAACTCGGCTACTAGTCCTCCTTTCATGCAGAATCTTAAGGTCCTAGCTCATGTCCAAGGCAATAAAGCTAGCTAAAAAGTCAATAATCGATACCTAAAACTTGAATTGTACTACTTCTTACTGGCTATTACATCAACTTAGAAGCTTCATCTGTGTTCTACTATGGTGCTTTTAGTGCCTCCGCTAACCGCAGCTTGCGACATAGCATTGCAGACGATAAGTACAAGCGTTTCAGAGAGAAGAGCGGCCAATTTGACGATCTGGCTTTAAGTCGATTCGATAACAAATGACGAAAACGGACGGATGTCTCAGGTTTTTACTACATATGAACACTTTTCACATACTCCCGTGCAACGCGGCCGCTAGTCCTCGTTTCATGCAGAATCATAAGGTCCTAGCTTATGTCCAAGGCACCAAAGCCAGCTAAAAAGTCAATAATCGATACCTAAATCTTGAATTGGACTACTTCTTACTGGCTATTACATCAACTTAGAAGCATCATTTGTGTTCTACTATGGTGCTTTTAATGTCTCCGCATATCGCAGCACGCGACATAGCTTTGTAGACGATAAGTACAACCGTTTCAGAGAGAAGAGCGGCCAATGTGACGATCTGGCTTTAAGTCGATTCGATAACAAATGACGAAAACGGACGGATTTCTCAGTTTTTTACTACATATGAACACTTTTCACCTTCTCCCGTGCAACTCGGCTGCTAGTCCTCCCTCATGCAAAATCTTAAGTTCCTAGCTCGTGTCCAAGGCCCCAAAGAAGGGTAAAAAGTCAATAACCGATACCTAAAACTTTAATTGTACTACTTCTTACTGGCTATTACATCAACTTAGAAGCTTCATCTGTGTTCTACTATGGTGCTTTTAGTGTCTCCGCATACCGCAGCACGTGACATAGCTTTGCAGACGATAAGTACAACCGTTTCAGAAAGAAGGGCGGCCAATGTGACGATCTGGCTTTAAGTCGATTCGATAACAAATGACGAAAACGGACAGATGTCTCAGGTTTTTAATACATATGAACACTTTTCACATTCTCCCGTGCAACTGGGCTGCTAGTCCTCCTTTTATGCAGAATCTTAAAGTCCTAGCTCATGTCCAAGGCACCAAAGCCAGCTAAAAAGTTAATAATCGATACCTAAAACTTGAATGGTATTACTTCTTACTGGCTATTACAGCAACTTAGAAGGTTCATCTGTGTTCTACTATGGTGATTTTAGTGTTTCCACATACCGCAGCACGCGACATAGCTTTGCAGACGATAAGTACAAGTGTTTCAGAGAGAAGAGCGGCCAATGTGACGATCTGGCTTTAAGTCGATTCGATAACAAATGACGAAAACGGACCGATTTCTCAGGTTTTTACTACATATGAACACTTTTCACTTTCTCCCTTGCAACTCGGCTGCTGGTCCTCCTTTCATGCAGAATCTTAAGGTCCTAGCTCATGTCCAAGGCACCAAAGCCAGCTAAAAAGTCAATAATCAATACCTAAAACTTGAATTGTACTACTTCTTCCTGGCTATTACATCAACTTAGAAGCTTCATCTGTGTTCTACTACGTTGCTTTTAGGTTCTCCGCATACCGCAGCACGCGACATAGTTTTGCAGACGATAAGTACAACCGTTTCAGAGAGAAGAGCGGCCAATGTGACGATCTGGCTTTAAGTCGATTCGATAACAAATGACGAAAATGGACGGATTTCTCAGGTTTTTACTACATATGAACACTTTTCACATACTCCCGTGCAACGCGGCCGCTAGTCCTCGTTTCATGCAGAATCATAAGGTCCTAGCTCATGTCCAAGGCACCAAAGCCAGCTAAAAAGTCAATAATCGATACCTAAATCTTGAATTGGACTACTTCTTACTGGCTATTACATCAACTTAGAAGCATCATTTGTGTTCTACTATGGTGCTTTTAGTGTCTCCGCATATCGCAGCACGCGACATAGCATTGTAGACGATAAGTACAACCGTTTCAGAGAGAAGAGCGGCCAATGTGACGATCTGGCTTTAAGTCGATTCGATAACAAATGACGAAAACGGACGGATTTCTGAGGTTTTTACTACATATGAACACTTTTCACATTCTCCCGTGCAACTCGGCTGCTAGTCCTCCTTTCATGCAGAATCTTAAGGTCCTAGCTCATGTCCAAGGCACCAAAGCCAGCCAAAAAGTCAATAATCAATACCTAAAACTTGAATTGTACTATTTCTTCCTGGCTATTACGTCAACTTAGAAGCTTCATCTGTGTTCTACTACGGTGCTTTTAGGTTCTCCGCATACCGCAGCACGCGACATAGTTTTGCAGACGATAAGTACAACCGTTTCAGAGAGAAGAGCGGCCAATGTGACGATCTGGCTTTAAGTCGATTCGATAACAAATGACGAAAACGGACGGATTTCTCAGGTTTTTACTACATATGAACACTTTTCACATTCTCCCGTGCAACTCGGCTAATAGTCCTCCCTCATGCAAAATCTTAAGTTCCTAGCTCGTGTCCAAGGCACCAAAGAAGGGTAAAAAGTCAATAACCGATACCTAAAACTTTAATTGTACTACTTCTTACTGGCTATTACATCAACTTAGAAGCTTCATCTGTGTTCTACTATGGTGCTCTTAGTGTCTCCGCATATCGCAGCTTGCGACGTAGCTTTGTAGAGGATAAGTACAACCGTTTCAGAGAGAAGAGCGGCCAATGTGACGATCTGGCTTTAAGTAGATTCGATAACAAATGACGAAAACGGACGGATTTCTCAGGTTTTTGCTACATATGAACACTTTTCACATTCTCCCGTGCAACTCGGCTGCTAGTCCTCCTTTCATGCAGAATCATAAGGTCCTAGCTCATGTCCAAGGCACCAAAGCTAGCTAAATGTCAATAATCGATACCTAAAACTTGAATTGTACTACTTCTTACTGGCTATTACATCAACTTAGAAGCTTCATCTGTGTTCTACTATGGTGCTTTTAGTGTCTCCGCATACCGCAGCACGCGACATAGCTTTGCAGACGATAAGTACAACCGTTTCAGAGAGAAGAGCGGCAAATAAGACGATGTGGCTTTAAGTCGATTCGATAACAAATGACGAAAACGGACGAATTTCTTAGGTTTTTACTACATATGAACACTTTTCACATTCTCCCGTCCAACTCGGCTGCTAGTCCTCCTTTCATGCAGAATCTTAAGGTCCTAGCTCATGTCCAAGGCACCAAAGCCAGCTAAAAAGTCAATAATCGATACCTAAATCTTGAATTGGACTACTTCTTACTGGCTATTACATCAACTTAGAAGTTTCATCTGTGTTCTACTATGGTGCTTTTCCTGTTTCCGGCTACAGCAACACGCGACATAGCTTTGCAGACGATACGTACAACCGTTTCAGAGAGAAGAGCGGCCAATGTGACGATCTGGCTTTAAGTCGATTCGATACCAAATGACGAAAACGGACCGATTTCTCAGGTTTTTACTACATATGAACACTTTTCACCTTCGCCCGTGCAACTCGGCTGCTAGTCCTCCTTTATTGCAGAATCTTAAGGTCCTAGCTCATGTCCAAGGCACCAAAGCCAGCTAAAAAGTCAACAACCGATACCTAAAACTTGAATTGTACTACTTCTTACTGGCTATTACATCATATTAGAAGCTTCATCTGTGTTCTACTAAGGTGCTTTTAGTGTCTCCGAATACCGCAGTACGCGACATAGCTTTGCAGACGATAAGTACAACCGTTTCAGAGAGAAGAGCGGCCAATGTGACGATCTGGCTTTAAGTCGATTCGAAAGCAAATGACGAAAACGGACGAATTTCTCAGGTTTTTACTGCTTATGAACACTTTTCACATTCTCCCGTGCAACTCGGCTGCTAGTCCTCCTTTCATGCAGAATCTTAAGGTCCTAGCTCATGTCCAAGGCACCAAAGCTAGCTAAAAAGTCAATAATCGATACCTAAAACTTGAATTGTACTACTTCTTACTGGCTATTACATCAACTTAGAAGCTTCATCTGTGTTCTACTATGGTGCTTTTAGTGCCTCCGCATACCGCAGCACGCGACTTAGCATTGCAGACGGTAAGTACAAGCGTTTCAGAGAGAAGAGCGGCCAATGTGACGATCTGGCTTTAAGTCGATTCGATAACAAATGACGAAAACGGACGGATGTCTCAGGTTTTTACTACATATGAACACTTTTCACATTCTCCCGTGCAACTCGGCTGATAGTCCCCCTTCATGCAAAATCTTAATTTCCTAGAACGTGTCCAAGGCACCAAAGAAGGGTAAAAAGTCATTAACTGATACCTAAAACTTTAATTGTACTACTTCTTACTGGCTATTACATCAACTTAGAAGCTTCATCTGGGTTCTACTATGGTGCTTTTAGTGTGTCCGTATACCGCAGCACGCGACATAGCTTTGCAGACGATAAGTACAACTTTTTCAGAGAGAAGAGCGGCCAATGTGACGATCTGGCTTTAAGTCGATTCGATAACAAATGACGAAAATGGACGGATATCTCAGGTTTTTACTACATATGAACACTTTTCACATTCTTCAGTGCAACTCGGCTGCTAGCCCTCCTTTCATGCAGAATATTAAGGTCCTAGCTCATGTCCAAGGCACCAAAGCCAGCTACAAATTCAATATTCAATACCTAAAACTTGAATTGTACTACTTCTTACTGGCTATTACATCAACTTAGAAGCTTGATCTGTGTTCTACTATGGTGATTTTAGTGTCTCAGCATACCGCAGCACGCGACATAGCTTTGCAGACGATAAGTACAACCGTTTCAGAGAGAAGAGCGGCCAATGTGACGATCTGGCTTTAAGTCGATTCGATAACAAATGACGAAAACGGACGGATTTCTCAGGTTTTTACTACATATGAACACTTTTCACATTCTCCCATGCAAATCGGCTGCTAGTCCTCCTTTCATGCAGAATGTTAAGGTCGTAGCTTTTGTCCAAGGCACCAAAGCCAGCTAAAAAGTCAATAACCGACACCTAAAACTTGAATTGTACTACTTCTTCCTGGCTATTACGTCAACTTAGAAGCTTCATCTGTGTTCTACTATGGTGCTTTTAGTGTCTCCGAATACCGCAGCACGCGACATAGCTTTGCAGACGATAAGTACAACCGTTTCAGAGAGAAGAGCGGCCAATGTGACGATCTGGCTTTAAGTCGATTCGATAACAAATGACGAAAACGGACCGATTTCTCAGGTTTTTACTACATATGAACACTTTTCACCTTCGCCCGTGCAACTCGGCTGCTAGTCCTCCTTTATTGCAGAATCTTAAGGTGCTAGCTCATGTCCAAGGCACCAAAGCCAGCTAAAAAGTCAACAACCGATACCTAAAACTTGAATTGTACTACTTCTTACTGGCTATTACATCATCTTAGAAGCTTCATCTGTGTTCTACTAAGGTGCTTTTAGTGTCTCCGAATACCGCAGTACGCGACATAGCTTTGCAGACGATAAGTACAACCGTTTCAGAGAGAAGAGCGGCCAATGTGACGATCTGGCTTTAAGTAGATTCGATAATAAATGACGAAAACGGACGGATTTCTCAGGTTTTTACTACATATGAACACTTTTCACATTCTCCCGTGCAACTCGGCTGCTAGTCCTCCTTTCATGCAGAATCTTAAGGTCCCAGCTCATGTCCAAGGCACAAAAGCCAGCTAAAAGGTCAATATTCAATACCTAATACTTGTATTGTACTACTTCTTACTGGCTATTACATCAACTTAGAAGCTTGATCTGAGTTCTACTATAGTGCTTTTAGTGTCTCAGCATACCGCAGCACGCGACATAGCTTTGCAGACGATAAGTACAACCGTTTCAGAGAGAAGAGCGGCCAATGTGACGATCTGGCTTTAAGTCGATTCGATAACAAATGACGAAAACGGACGGATGTCTCAGGTTTTTACTGCATATGAACACTTTTCACATTCTCCCGTGCAACTCGGCTGCTAGTCCTCCTTTCATGCAGAATCTTAACGTCCTAGCTCATGTCCAAGGCACCAAAGCCAGCTAAAATGTCAATAATCGATACCTAAAACTTGAATTGGACAACTTCTTACTGGCTATTACATCAACTTAGATGCTTCATCTATGTTCTACTATGGTGATTTTAGTGTCTCCGCATACCGCAGCACGCGACATACCTTTCCAGACGATAAGTACAACCGTTTCAGAGAGAAGAGCGGCCAATGTGACGATCTGGCTTTAAGTCGATTCGATAACAAATGACGAAAACGGACGGAGTTCTCAGGTTTTTACTACATATGAACACTTTTCACATTCTCCCGTGCAACTCGGCTGCTAGTCCTCCTTTAATGCAGAATCTTAAGGTCCTAGCTCATGTCCAAGGCACCAGAGCCAGCTAAAAAGTCAATAATCGATACCTAAAACTTGAATTCTACTACTTCTTACTGGCTATTACATCAACTTGGAAGCTTCATCTGTGTTCTACTATGGTGCTTTTAGTGTCTCCGCATACCGCAGCACGCGACATAGCTATGCAGACGATAAGTACAACCGTTTCAGAGAGAAGAGCGGCCAATGTGACGATCTGGCTTTAAGTCGATTCGATAACAAATGACGAAAACGGACGGATGTCTCAAGTTTTTAATACATATGAACACTTTTCACATTCTCCCGTGCAACTGGGCTGCTAGTCCTCCTTTTATGCAGAATCTTAAAGTGCTAGCTCATGTCCAAGGCACCAAAGCCAGCTAAAAAGTCAATAATCGATACCTAAAACTTGAATGGTATTACTTCTTACTGGCTATTACAGCAACTTAGAAGTTTCATCTGTGTTCTACTATGGTGCTTTTAGAGCCTCCGCATACCGCAGCACGCGACATAGTTTTGCAGACGATAAGTACAACCGTTTCCGAGAGCAGAGCGGCCAATGTGACGATCTGGCTTTAAGTCGATTCGATAACAAATGACGAAAACGGACGGATTTCTCAGGTTTTTACTTCATATGAACACTTTTTACATTCTCCCCAGCAACTCGGCTGCTAGTCCTCCTTTCATGCAGAATCTTAAGGTCCTAGCTCATGTCCAAGGCACCAAAGCCAGCTAAAAAGTCAATAATCCATACCTAAAACTTGAATTGTACTACTTCTTACTGGCTATTACATCAACTTAGAAGGTTCATCTGTGTTCTACTATGGTGATTTTAGTGTTTCCGCATACCGCAGCACGCGACATAGCTTTGCAGACGATAAGTACAAGTGTTTCAGAGAGAAGAGCGGCCAGTGTGACGATCTGGCTTTAAGTCGATTCGATAACAAATGACGAAAACGGACCGATTTCTCAGGTTTTTACTACATATGAACACTTTTAACATTCTCCCTTGCAACTCGGCTGCTAGTACTCCTTTCATGCAGAATCTTAAGGTCCTAGCTCATGTCCAAGGCACCAAAGCCAGCTAAAAAGTCAATAATCAATACCTAAAACTTGAATTTTACTACTTCTTCCTGGCTATTACATCAACTTAGAAGCTTCATCTGTGTTCTACTACGGTGCTTTTAGTTTCCCCGTATACCGCAGCACGCGACATAGTTTTGCAGACGATAAGTACAACCGTTTCAGAGAGAAGAGCGGCCAATGTGACGATCTGGCTTTAAGTCGATTCGATAACAAATGACGAAAATGGACGGATTTCTCAGGTTTTTACTACATATGAACACTTTTCACATACTCCCGTGCAACGCGGCCGCTAGTTAGTTTCTCCGCATACCGCAGCACGCGACATAGTTTTGCAGACGATAAGTACAACCGTTTCAGAGAGAAGAGCGGCCAATGTGACGATCTGGCTTTAAGTCGATACGATAACAAATGACTAAAATGGACGGATTTCTCAGGTTTTTACTACATATGAACACTTTTCACATACTCCCGTGCAACGCGGCCGCTAGTCCTCGTTTCATGCAGAATCATAAGGTCCTAGCTCATGTCCAAGGCACCAAAGCCAGCTAAAAAGTCAATAATCGATACCTAAATCTTGAATAGGACTACTTCTTACTGGCTATTACATCAACTTAGAAGCATCATTTGTGTTCCACTATGGTGCTTTTAGTGTCTCCGCATATCGCAGCACGCGACATAGCTTTGTAGACGATAAGTACAACCGTTTCAGAGAGAAGAGCGGCCAATGTGACGATCTGGCTTTAAGTCGATTCGATAACAAATGACGAAAACGGACCGATTTCTCAGGTTTTTACTACATATGAACACTTTTCACATTCTCCCTTGCAACTAGGCTGCTAGTCCTCCTTTCATGCAGAATCTTAAAGTCCTAGCTCATGTACAAGGCACCAAAGCCAGCTAAAAAGTCAATAATCAATACCTAAAACTTGAATTGTACTACTTCTTCCTGGCTATTACGTAAACGTAGAAGCTACATCTGTGTTCTACTACGGTGCTTTTAGTTTCTCCGCATACCGCAGCACGCGACATAGTTTTGCAGACGATAAGTACAACCGTTTCAGAGAGAAGAGCGGCCATTGTGACGATCTGGCTTTAAGTCGATTCGATAACAAATGACGAAAACGGACAGATTTCTCAGGTTTTTACTACATATGAACACTTTTCACATTCTCCCGTGCAACTCGGCTGCTAGTCCTCCCTCATGCAAAATCTTAAGTTCCTAGCTCGTGTCCAAGGCACCAAAGAAGGGTAAAAAGTCAATAACCGATACCTAAAACTTTAATTGCACTACTTCTTACTGGCTATTACATCAACTTAGAAGCTTGATCTGTGTTCTACTATGGTGCTTTTAGTGTCTCCGCATACCGCAGCACGCGACATAGCTTTGCAGACGATAAGTACAACCGTTTCAGAGAGAAGAGCGGCAAATAAGACGATGTGGCTTTAAGTCGATTCGATAACAAATGACGAAAACGGACGAATTTCTTAGGTTTTTACTACATATGAACACTTTTCACATTCTCCCGTCCAACTCGGCTGCTAGTCCTCCTTTCATGCAGAATCTTAAGGTCCTAGCTCATGTCCAAGGCACCAAAGCCAGCTAAAAAG
This sequence comes from Schistocerca gregaria, assembly GCF_023897955.1. Classification (NCBI taxonomy): domain Eukaryota; kingdom Metazoa; phylum Arthropoda; class Insecta; order Orthoptera; family Acrididae; genus Schistocerca; species Schistocerca gregaria. The sequence goes on along the minus strand of NW_026061811.1, from coordinate 6,250,884 downwards.
TCAATAATCGATACCTAAATCTTGAATTGGACTACTTCTTACTGGCTATTACATCAACTTAGAAGTTTCATCTGTGTTCTACTATGGTGCTTTTCCTGTTTCCGGCTACGGCAACACGCGACATAGCTTTGCAGACGATACGTACAACCGTTTCAGAGAGAAGAGCGGCCAATGTGACGATCTGGCTTTAAGTCGATTCGATAACAAATGACGAAAACGGACCGATTTCTCAGGTTTTTACTACATATGAACACTTTTCACCTTCGCCCGTGCAACTCGGCTGCTAGTCCTCCTTTATTGCAGAATCTTAAGGTCCTAGCTCATGTCCAAGGCACCAAAGCCAGCTAAAAAGTCAACAACCGATTCCTAAAACTTGAATTGTACTACTTCTTACTGGCTATTACATCATATTAGAAGCTTCATCTGTGTTCTACTAAGGTGCTTTTAGTGTCTCCGAATACCGCAGTACGCGACATAGCTTTGCAGACGATAAGTACAACCGTTTCAGAGAGAAGAGCGGCCAATGTGACGATCTGGCTTTAAGTCGATTCGAAAACAAATGACGAAAACGGACGAATTTCTCAGGTTTTTACTGCTTATGAACACTTTTCACATTCTCCCGTGCAACTCGGCTGCTAGTCCTCCTTTCATGCAGAATCTTAAGGTCCTAGCTCATGTCCAAGGCACCAAAGCTAGCTAAAAAGTCAATAATCGATACCTAAAACTTGAATTGTACTACTTCTTACTGGCTATTACATCAACTTAGAAGCTTCATCTGTGTTCTACTATGGTGCTTTTAGTGCCTCCGCATACCGCAGCACGCGACTTAGCATTGCAGACGGTAAGTACAAGCGTTTCAAAGAGAAGAGCGGCCAATGTGACGATCTGGCTTTAAGTCGATTCGATAACAAATGACGAAAACGGACGGATGTCTCAGGTTTTTACTACATATGAACACTTTTCACATTCTCCCGTGCAACTCGGCTGATAGTCCCCCTTCATGCAAAATCTTAATTTCCTAGAACGTGTCCAAGGCACCAAAGAAGGGTAAAAAGTCATTAACTGATACCTAAAACTTTAATTGTACTACTTCTTACTGGCTATTACATCAACTTAGAAGCTTCATCTGGGTTCTACTATGGTGCTTTTAGTGTGTCCGTATACCGCAGCACGCGACATAGCTTTGCAGACGATAAGTACAACTTTTTCAGAGAGAAGAGCGGCCAATGTGACGATCTGGCTTTAAGTCGATTCGATAACAAATGACGAAAATGGACGGATATCTCAGGTTTTTACTACATATGAACACTTTTCACATTCTCCAGTGCAACTCGGCTGCTAGCCCTCCTTTCATGCAGAATATTAAGGTCCTAGCTCATGTCCAAGGCACCAAAGCCAGCTACAAATTCAATATTCAATACCTAAAACTTGAATTGTACTACTTCTTACTGGCTATTACATCAACTTAGAAGCTTGATCTGTGTTCTACTATGGTGATTTTAGTGTCTCAGCATACCGCAGCACGCGACATAGCTTTGCAGACGATAAGTACAACCGTTTCAGAGAGAAGAGCGGCCAATGTGACGATCTGGCTTTAAGTCGATTCGATAACAAATGACGAAAACGGACGGATTTCTCAGGTTTTTACTACATATGAACACTTTTCACATTCTCCCATGCAAATCGGCTGCTAGTCCTCCTTTCATGCAGAATGTTAAGGTCGTAGCTTTTGTCCAAGGCACCAAAGCCAGCTAAAAAGTCAATAACCGACACCTAAAACTTGAATTGTACTACTTCTTCCTGGCTATTACGTCAACTTAGAAGCTACATCTGTGTTCTACTATGGTGCTTTTAGTGTCTCCGAATACCGCAGCACGCGACATAGCTCTGCAGACGATAAGTACAACCGTTTCAGAGAGAAGAGCGGCCAATGTGACGATCTGGCTTTAAGTCGATTCGATAACAAATGACGAAAACGGACCGATTTCTCAGGTTTTTACTACATATGAACACTTTTCACCTTCGCCCGTGCAACTCGGCTGCTAGTCCTCCTTTATTGCAGAATCTTAAGGTCCTAGCTCATGTCCAAGGCACCAAAGCCAGCTAAAAAGTCAACAACCGATACCTAAAACTTGAATTGTACTACTTCTTACTGGCTATTACATCATCTTAGAAGCTTCATCTGTGTTCTACTAAGGTGCTTTTAGTGTCTCCGAATACCGCAGTACGCGACATAGCTTTGCAGACGATAAGTACAACCGTTTCAGAGAGAAGAGCGGCCAATGTGACGATCTGGCTTTAAGTAGATTCGATAATAAATGACGAAAACGGACGGATTTCTCAGGTTTTTACTACATATGAACACTTTTCACATTCTCCCGTGCAACTCGGCTGCTAGTCCTCCTTTCATGCAGAATCTTAAGGTCCCAGCTCATGTCCAAGGCACAAAAGCCAGCTAAAAGGTCAATATTCAATACCTAATACTTGTATTGTACTACTTCTTACTGGCTATTACATCAACTTAGAAGCTTGATCTGAGTTCTACTATAGTGCTTTTAGTGTCTCAGCATACCGCAGCACGCGACATAGCTTTGCAGACGATAAGTACAACCGTTTCAGAGAGAAGAGCGGCCAATGTGACGTTCTGGCTTTAAGTCGATTCGATAACAAATGACGAAAACGGACGGATGTCTCAGGTTTTTACTGCATATGAACACTTTTCACATTCTCCCGTGCAACTTGGCTGCTAGTCCTCCTTTCATGCAGAATCTTAACGTCCTAGCTCATGTCCAAGGCACCAAAGCCAGCTAAAAAGTCAATAATCGATACCTAAAACTTGAATTGGACAACTTCTTACTGGCTATTACATCAACTTAGATGCTTCATCTATGTTCTACTATGGTGATTTTAGTGTCTCCGCATACCGCAGCACGCGACATACCTTTCCAGACGATAAGTACAACCGTTTCAGAGAGAAGAGCGGCCAATGTGACGATCTGGCTTTAAGTCGATTCGATAACAAATGACGAAAACGGACGGAGTTCTCAGGTTTTTACTACATATGAACACTTTTCACATTCTCCCTTGCAACTCGGCTGCTAGTCCTCCTTTAATGCAGAATCTTAAGGTCCTAGCTCATGTCCAAGGCACCAGAGCCAGCTAAAAAGTCAATAATCGATACCTAAAACTTGAATTCTACTACTTCTTACTGGCTATTGCATCAACTTAGAAGCTTCATCTGTGTTCTACTATGGTGCTTTTAGTGTCTCCGCATACCGCAGCACGCGACATAGCTATGCAGACGATAAGTACAACCGTTTCAGAGAGAAGAGCGGCCAATGTGACGATCTGGCTTTAAGTCGATTCGATAACAAATGACGAAAACGGACGGATGTCTCAAGTTTTTAATACATATGAACACTTTTCACATTCTCCCGTGCAACTGGGCTGCTAGTCCTCCTTTTATGCAGAATCTTAAAGTGCTAGCTCATGTCCAAGGCACCAAAGCCAGCTAAAAAGTCAATAATCGATACCTAAAACTTGAATGGTATTACTTCTTACTGGCTATTACAGCAACTTAGAAGTTTCATCTGTGTTCTACTATGGTGCTTTTAGAGCCTCCGCATACCGCAGCACGCGACATAGTTTTGCAGACGATAAGTACAACCGTTTCCGAGAGCAGAGCGGCCAATGTGACGATCTGGCTTTAAGTCGATTCGATAACAAATGACGAAAACGGACGGATTTCTCAGGTTTTTACTTCATATGAACACTTTTTACATTCTCCCCAGCAACTCGGCTGCTAGTCCTCCTTTCATGCAGAATCTTAAGGTCCTAGCTCATGTCCAAGGCACCAAAGCCAGCTAAAAAGTCAATAATCCATACCTAAAACTTGAATTGTACTACTTCTTACTGGCTATTACATCAACTTAGAAGGTTCATCTGTGTTCTACTATGGTGATTGTAGTGTTTCCGCATACCGCAGCACGCGACATAGCTTTGCAGACGATAAGTACAAGTGTTTCAGAGAGAAGAGCGGCCAGTGTGACGATCTGGCTTGAAGTCGATTCGATAACAAATGACGAAAACGGACCGATTTCTCAGGTTTTTACTACATATGAACACTTTTAACATTCTCCCTTGCAACTCGGCTGCTAGTACTCCTTTCATGCAGAATCTTAAGGTCCTAGCTCATGTCCAAGGCACCAAAGCCAGCTAAAAAGTCAATAATCAATACCTAAAACTTGAATTTTACTACTTCTTCCTGGCTATTACATCAACTTAGAAGCTTCATCTGTGTTCTACTACGGTGCTTTTAGTTTCCCCGCATACCGCAGCACGCGACATAGTTTTGCAGACGATAAGTACAACCGTTTCAGAGAGAAGAGCGGCCAATGTGACGATCTGGCTTTAAGTCGATTCGATAACAAATGACGAAAATGGACGGATTTCTCAGGTTTTTACTACATATGAACACTTTTCACATACTCCCGTGCAACGCGGCCGCTAGTTAGTTTCTCCGCATACCGCAGCACGCGACATAGTTTTGCAGACGATAAGTACAACCGTTTCAGAGAGAAGAGCGGCCAATGTGACGATCTAACTTTAAGTCGATACGATAACAAATGACTAAAATGGACGGATTTCTCAGGTTTTTACTACATATGAACACTTTTCACATACTCCCGTGCAACGCGGCCGCTAGTCCTCGTTTCATGCAGAATCATAAGGTCCTAGCTCATGTCCAAGGCACCAAAGCCAGCTAAAAAGTCAATAATCGATACCTAAATCTTGAATTGGACTACTTCTTACTGGCTATTACATCAACTTAGAAGCATCATTTGTGTTCCACTATGGTGCTTTTAGTGTCTCCGCATATCGCAGCACGCGACATAGCTTTGTAGACGATAAGTACAACCGTTTCAGAGAGAAGAGCGGCCAATGTGACGATCTGGCTTTAAGTCGATTCGATAACAAATGACGAAAACGGACCGATTTCTCAGGTTTTTACTACATATGAACACTTTTCACATTCTCCCTTGCAACTAGGCTGCTAGTCCTCCTTTCATGCAGAATCTTAAAGTCCTAGCTCATGTACAAGGCACCAAAGCCAGCTAAAAAGTCAATAATCAATACCTAAAACTTGAATTGTACTACTTCTTCCTGGCTATTACGTAAACGTAGAAGCTACATCTGTGTTCTACTACGGTGCTTTTAGTTTATGCGCATACCGCAGCACGCGACATAGTTTTGCAGACGATAAGTACAACCGTTTCAGAGAGAAGAGCGGCCATTGTGACGATCTGGCTTTAAGTCGATTCGATAACAAATGACGAAAACGGACAGATTTCTCAGGTTTTTACTACATATGAACACTTTTCACAGTCTCCCGTGCAACTCGGCTGCTAGTCCTCCTTTCATGCAGAATCTTAACGTCCTAGCTCATGTACAAGGCACCAAAGCCAGCTAAAAAGTCAATAATCAATACCTAAAACTTGAATTGTACTACTTCTTACTTTCTATTACATCAACTTAGAAGCTTCATCTGTGTTCTACTATGGTGCTTTTAGTGTTTCCGCATATCGCAGCTCGCGACATAGCTTTGTAGAGGATAAGTACAACCGTTTCAGAGAGAAGAGCGGCCAATGTGACGATCTTGCTTTAAGTAGATTCGATAACATATGACGAAAACGGACGGATTTCTCAGGTTTTTACTACATATGAACACTTTTCACAGTCTCCCGTGCAACTCGGCTGCTAGTCCTCCTTTCATGCAGAATCTTAAGGTCCTAGCTCATGTCCAAGGCACCAAAGCCAGCTAAAAAGTCAATAATCAATACCTAAAACTTGAATTGTACTACTTCTTACTGGCTATTACATCAACTTAGAAGCTTCATCTGTGTTCTACTATGCTGCTTGTAGTGTCTCAGCATACCGCAGCATGCGACATAGCTTTGCAGACGATAAGTACAAGCGTTTCAGAGAGAAGAGCGGCCAATGTGACGATCTGGCTTTAAGTCGATTCGATAACAAATGACGAAAACGGACGGATGTCTTAGGTTTTTACTACATATGAACACTTTTCACAGTCTCCCGTGCAACTCGGCTGCTAGTCCTCCTTTCATGCAGAATCTTAACGTCCTAGCTCATGTACAAGGCACCAAAGCCAGCTAAAAAGTCAATAATCAATACCTAAAACTTGAATTGTACTACTTCTTCCTGGCTATTACGTCAACGTAGAAGCTACATCTGTGTTCTACTACGGTGCTTTTAGTTTCTCCGCATACCGCAGCACGCGACATAGTTTTGCAGACGATAAGTACAACCGTTTCAGAGAGAAGAGCGGCCATTGTGACGATCTGGCTTTAAGTCGATTCGAAAACAAATGACGAAAACGGACGAATTTCTCAGGTTTTTACTACTTATGAACACGTTTCACATTCTCCCGTGCAACTCGGCTGCTAGTCCTCCTTTCATGCAGAATCTTAATGTCCTAGCTCATGTCCAAGGCACCAAAGCTAGCTAAAAAGTCAATAATCGATACCTAAAACTTGAATTGTACTACTTCTTACTGGCTATTACATCAACTCAGAAGCTTCATCTGTGTTCTACTATGGTGCTTTTAGTGCCTCCGCATACCGCAGCACGCGACATAGCTTTGCAGACGATAAGTACAAGCGTTTCAGAGAGAAGAGCGGCCAATGTGACGATCTGGCTTTAAGTCGATTCGATAACAAATGACGAAAACGGACGGATTTCTCAGGTTTTTACTACATATGAACACTTTTCACATTCTCACGTGCAACGCGGCTGCGAGACCTCCTATTTTGCAAAATCTTAAGTTCCTAGCTCATGCCCAAGGCACCAAAGAAGGGTAAGAAGTCAACAATCGATACTTAAAACTTGAATTGTACTACTTCTTACTGGCTATTACATCAACTTAGAAGCTTCATCTGTGTTCTACTATGCAGCTTGTAGTGTCTCAGCATACCGCAGCATGCGACATAGCTTTGCAGACGATAAGTACAAGCGTTTCAGAGAGAAGAGCGGCCAATGTGACGATCTGGCTTTAAGTCGATTCGATAACAAATGACGAAAACGGACGGATGTATTAGGTTTTTACTACATATGAACACTTTTCACAGTCTCCCGTGCAACTCGGCTGCTAGTCCTCCTTTCATGCAGAATCTTAAGGTCCTAGCTCATGTACAACGCACCAAAGCCAGCTAAAAAGTCAATAATCAATACCTAAAACTTGAATTGTACTACTTCTTCCTGGCTATTATGTCAACGTAGAAGCTTCATCTGTGTTCTACTACGGTGCTTTTAGTTTCCCCGCATACCGCAGCACGCGACATAGTTTTGCAGACGATAAGTACATCCGTTTCAGAGAGAAGAGGGGCCAATGTGACGATCTGGCTTTAAGTCGATTCGATAACAAATGACGAAAATGGACGGATTTCTCAGGTTTTTACTACATATGAACACTTTTCACATGCTCCCTTGCATCGCGGCCGCTAGTTAGTTTCTCCGCATACCGCAGCACGCGACATAGTTTTGCAGACGATAAGTACAACCGTTTCAGAGAGAAGAGCGGCCAATGTGATGATCTGGCTTTAAGTCGATTCGATAACAAATGACTAAAATGGACGGATTTCTCAGGTTTTTACTACATATGAACACTTTTCACATACTCCCGTGCAACGCGGCCGCTAGTCCTCGTTTCATGCAGAATCATAAGGTCCTAGCTCATGTCCAAGGCACCAAAGCCAGCTAAAAAGTCAATAATCGATACCTAAATCTTGAATTGGACTACTTCTTACTGGCTATTACATCAACTTAGAAGCATCATTTGTGTTCTACTATGGTGCTTTTAGTGTCTCCGCATATCGCAGCACGCGACATAGCTTTGTAGACGATAAGTACAACCGTTTCAGAGAGAAGAGCGGCCAATGTGTCGATCTGGCTTTAAGTCGATTCGATAACAAATGACGAAAACGGACCGATTTCTCAGGTTTTTACTACATATGAACACTTTTCACATTCTCCCTTGCAACTAGGCTGCTAGTCCTCCTTTCATGCAGAATCTTAAGGTCCTAGCTCATGTACAAGGCACCAAAGCCAGCTAAAAAGTCAATAATCAATAACTAAAACTTGAATTGTACTACTTCTTCCTGGCTATTACGTAAACGTAGAAGCTACATCTGTGTTCTACTACGGTGCTTTTAGTTTCTCCGCATACCGCAGCACGCGACATAGTTTTGCAGACGATAAGTACAACCGTTTCAGAGAGAAGAGCGGCCATTGTGACGATCTGGCTTTAAGTCGATTCGATAACAAATGACGAAAACGGACAGATTTCTCAGGTTTTTACTACATATGAACACTTTTCACATTCTCCCGTGCAACTCGGCTGCTAGTCCTCCCTCATGCAAAATCTTAAGTTCCTAGCTCGTGTCCAAGGCACCAAAGAAGGGTAAAAAGTCAATAACCGATACCTAAAACTTTAATTGCACTACTTCTTACTGGCTATTACATCAACTTAGAAGCTTCATCTGTGTTCTACTATGGTGCTTTTAGTGTTTCCGCATATCGCAGCTCGCGACATAGCTTTGTAGAGGATAAGTACAACCGTTTCAGAGAGAAGTGCGGCCAATGTGACGATCTTGCTTTAAGTAGATTCGATAACATATGACGAAAACGGACGGATTTCTCAGGTTTTTACTACATATGAACACTTTTCACAGTCTCCCGTGCAACTCGGCTGCTAGTCCTCCTTTCATGCAGAATCTTAAGGTCCTAGCTCATGTCCAAGGCACCAAAGCCAGCTAAAAAGTCAATAATCAATACCTAAAACTTGAATTGTACTACTTCTTACTGGCTATTACATCAACTTAGAAGCTTCATCTGTGTTCTACTATGCTGCTTGTAGTGTCTCAGCATACCGCAGCATGCGACATAGCTTTGCAGACGATAAGTACAAGCGTTTCAGAGAGAAGAGCGGCCAATGTGACGATCTGGCTTTAAGTCGATTCGATAACAAATGACGAAAACGGACGGATGTCTTAGGTTTTTACTACATATGAACACTTTTCACAGTCTCCCGTGCAACTCGGCTGCTAGTCCTCCTTTCATGCAGAATCTTAACGTCCTAGCTCATGTACAAGGCACCAAAGCCAGCTAAAAAGTCAATAATCAATACCTAAAACTTGAATTGTACTACTTCTTCCTGGCTATTACGTCAACGTAGAAGCTACATCTGTGTTCTACTACGGTGCTTTTAGTTTCTCCGCATACCGCAGCACGCGACATAGTTTTGCAGACGATAAGTACAACCGTTTCAGAGAGAAGAGCGGCCATTGTGACGATCTGGCTTTAAGTCGATTCGAAAACAAATGACGAAAACGGACGAATTTCTCAGGTTTTTACTACTTATGAACACGTTTCACATTCTCCCGTGCAACTCGGCTGCTAGTCCTCCTTTCATGCAGAATCTTAATGTCCTAGCTCATGTCCAAGGCACCAAAGCTAGCTAAAAAGTCAATAATCGATACCTAAAACTTGAATTGTACTACTTCTTACTGGCTATTACACCAACTCAGAAGCTTCATCTGTGTTCTACTATGGTGCTTTTAGTGCCTCCGCATACCGCAGCACGCGACATAGCTTTGCAGACGATAAGTACAAGCGTTTCAGAGAGAAGAGCGGCCAATGTGACGATCTGGCTTTAAGTCGATTCGATAACAAATGACGAAAACGGACGGATGTCTTAGGTTTTTACTACATATGAACACTTTTCACATTCTCCCGTGCAACTCGGCTGATAGTCCTCCTTCATGCAAAATCTTAATTTCCTAGAACGTGTCCAATGCACCAAAGAAGGGTAAAAAGTCATTAACTGATACCTAAAGCTTTAATTGTACTACTTCTTACTGGCTATTACATCAACTTAGAAGCTTCATCTGGGTTCTACTATGGTGCTTTTAGTCTGTCCGCATACCGCAGCACGCGACATAGCTTTGCAGACGATAAGTACAACTTTTTCAGAGAGAAGAGCGGCCAATGTGACGATCTGGCTTTAAGTCGATTCGATAACAAATGACGAAAATGGACGGATATCTCAGGTTTTTACTACATATGAACACTTTTCACATTCTCCCGTGCAACTCGGCTGCTAGCCCTCCTTTCATGCAGAATATTAAGGTCCTAGCTCATGTCCAAGGCACCAAAGCCAGCTAAAAATTCAATATTCAATACCTAAAACTTGAATTGTACTACTTCTTACTGGCTATTACATCAACTTAGAAGCTTCATCTGTGTTCTACTATGGTGCTTTTAGTGTCTCCGCATACCGCAGCACGCGACATAGCTTTGCAATCGATAAGTACAACCGTTTCAGAGAGAAGAGCGGCTAATTTGACGATCTGGCTTTAAGTCGATTCGATAACAAATGACGAAAACGGACGGTTTTCTCGGGTTTTTACTACATATGAACACTTTTCACATTCTCCCATGCAAATCGGCTGCTAGTCCTCCTTTCATACAGAATGTTAAGGTCCTAACTTTTGTCCAAGGCACCAAAGCCAGCTAAAAAGTCAATAACCGACACCTAAAACTTGAATTGTACTACTTCTTCTTCGCTATTACGTCAACTTAGAAGCTTCATCTGTGTTCTACTATGGTGCTTTTAGTGTCACCGCATACCGCAGCACGCGACATAGCTTTGCAGACGATAAGTACAACCGTTTCAGAGAGAAGAGCGGCCAATGTGACGATCTGGCTTTAAGTCGATTCGATAACAAATGACGAAAACGGACGAATTTCTTAGGTTTTGACTACATATGAAATCTTTTCACATTCTCCCGTGCAACTCGGCTGCTAGTCCTCCTTTCATGCAGATTCTTAAGGTCCTAGCTCATGTCCAAGGCACCAAAGCCAGCTAAAAAGTCAATAATCGATACCTAAATCTTGAATTGGACTACTTCTTACTGGCTAATACATCAACTTAGAAGTTTCATCTGTGTTCTACTATGGTGCTTTCCTGTTTCCGCCTACGGCAACACGCGACATTGCTTTGCAGACGATAAGTACAAGCGTTTCAGAGAGAAGAGCGGCCAATGTGACGATCTGGCTTCAAGTCGATTCGATAACAAATGACGGAAACGGACCGATTTCTCAGGTTTTTACTACATATGACACTTTTCACATTCTCCCGTGCAACTCGGTTGCTAGTCCTCCTTTATTGCAGAATCTTAAGGTCCTAGCTCATGTCCAAGGCACCAAAGCCAGCTAAAAAGTCAACAACCGATACCTAAAACTTGAATTGTAATACGTCTTATTGGCTATTACATCATCTTAGAAGCTTCATCTGTGTTCTACTATGGTGCTTTTAGTGTCTCCGAATACCGCAGTACGCGACATAGCTTTGCAGACGAAAAGCACAACCGTTTCAGAGAGAAGAGCGGCCAATATGACGATCTGGCTTTAAGTAGATTCGATAATAAATGACGAAAACGGACGGATTTCTCAGGTTTTTACTACATATGAACACTTTTCACATTCTCCCGTGCAACTCGGCTGCTAGTCCTCCTTTCATGCAGAATCTTAAGGTCCCAGCACATGTCCAAGGCACAAAAGCCAGCTAAAAGGTCAATATTCAATACCTAATACTTGTATTGTACTACTTCTTACTGGCTATTACATCAACTTAGAAGCTTGATCTGTGTTCTACTATAGTGCTTTTAGTGTCTCAGCATACCGCAGCACGCGACATAGCTTTGCAGACGTTACGTACAACCGTTTCAGAGAGAAAAGCGGCCAATGTGTCGATCTGGCTTTAAGTCGATTCGATAACAAATGACGAAAACGGACGGATTTCTCAGGTTTTTACTACATATGAACACTTTTCACATACTCCCGTGCAACTGAGCTGCTAGTCCTCCTTTCATGCAGAATCTTAAGGTCCTAGCTCATGTCCAAGGCACCAAAGCCAGCTAAAAAGTCAATAATCGATACCTAAAACGCGAATTGTACTACTTCTTACTGGATATTGCATCAACTTAGAAGCTTCATCTGTGTTCTACTGTGGTGATTTTAGTGTCTCCGCATACCGCAGCACGTGACATAGCTTTGCAGACGATAAGTACAACCGTTTCAGAGAGAAGAGCGGCCAATGTGACGATCTGGCTTTAAGTCGATTCGATAACAAATGACGAAAACGGACGGATTTCTCAGGTTTTTACTACATATGAACACTTTTCACATTCTCCCGTGCAACTCGGCTGCTAGTCCTCCTTCATGCAAAATCTTAAGTTCCTAGCTCGTGTCCAAGGCAGCAAAGAAGTGTAAAAAGTCATTAACTGATACCTAAAACTTTAATTGTACTACTTCTTACTGGCTATTATATCAACTTAGAAGCTTCATCTGGGTTCTACTATGGTGCTTTTAGTGTGTCCGCATACCGCAGCACGCGACATAGCTTTGCAGACGATAAGTACAACTTTTTCAGAGAGAAGAGCGGCCAATGTGACGATCTGGCTTTAAGTCGATTCGATAACAAATGACGAAAATGGACGGATATCTCAGGTTTTTACTACATATGAACACTTTTCACATTCTCCCGTGCAACTCGGCTGCTAGCCCTCCTTTCATGCAGAATATTAAGGTCCTAGCTCATGTCCAAGGCACCAAAGCCAGCTAAAAATTCAATATTCAATACCTAAAACTTGAATTGTACTACTTCTTACTGGCTATTACATCAACTTAGAAGCTTCATCTGTGTTCTACTATGGTGCTTTTAGTGTCTCCGCATACCGCAGCACGCGACATAGCTTTGCAATCGATAAGTACAACCGTTTCAGAGAGAAGAGCGGCTAATTTGACGATCTGGCTTTAAGTCGATTCGATAACAAATGACGAAAACGGACGGATTTCTCGGGTTTTTACTACATATGAACACTTTTCACATTCTCCCATGCAAATCGGCTGCTAGTCCTCCTTTCATACAGAATGTTAAGGTCCTAACTTTTGTCCAAGGCACCAAAGCCAGCTAAAAAGTCAATAACCGACACCTAAAACTTGAATTGTACTACTTCTTCCTCGCTATTACGTCAACTTAGAAGCTTCATCTGTGTTCTACTATGGTGCTTTTAGTGTCTCCGCATACCGCAGCACGCGACATAGCTTTGCAGACGATAAGTACAACCGTTTCAGAGAGAAGAGCGGCCAATGTGACGATCTGGCTTTAAGTCGATTCGATAACAAATGACGACAACGGACAAAATTCTTAGGTTTTTACTACATATGAAAACTTTTCACATTCTCCCGTGCAACTCGGCTGCTAGTCCTCCTTTCATGCAGATTCTTAAGGTCCTAGCTCATGTCCAAGGCACCAAAGCCAGCTAAAAAGTCAATAATCGATACCTAAATCTTGAATTGGACTACTTCTTACTGGCTATTACATCAACTTAGATGTTTCATCTGTGTTCTACTATGGTGCTTTTCCTGTTTCCGCCTACGGCAACACGCGACATTGCTTTGCAGACGATAAGTACAAGCGTTTCAGAGAGAAGAGCGGCCAATGTGACGGTCTGGCTTTAAGTCGATTGGATAACAAATGACGGAAACGGACCGATTTCTCAGGTTTTTACTACATATGACACTTTTCACATTCTCCCGTGCAACTCGGTTGCTAGTCCTCCTTTATTGCAGAATCTTAAGATCCTAGCTCATGTCCAAGGCACCAAAGCCAGCTAAAAAGTCAACAACCGATACCTAAAACTTGAATTGTAATACGTCTTACTGGCTATTACATCATCTTAGAAGCTTCATCTGTGTTCTACTATGGTGCTTTTAGTGTCTCCGAGTACCGCAGTACGCGACATAGCTTTGCAGACGAAAAGCACAACCGTTTCAGAGAGAAGAGCGGCCAATGTGATGATCTGGCTTTAAGTAGATTCGATAATAAATGACGAAAACGGACGGATTTCTCAGGTTTTTACTACATATGAACACTTTTCACATTCTCACGTGCAACGCTGCTGCTAGACCTCCTATTTTGGAAAATCTTAAGTTCCTAGCTCATGCCAAGGCACCAAAGAAGGGTAAGAAGTCAACAATCGATACTTAAAACTTGAATTGTACTACTTCTTACTGGCTATTACATCAACTTAGAAGCTTCATCTGTGTTCTACTATGCAGCTTGTAATGTCTCAGCATACCGCAGCATGCGACATAGCTTTGCAGACGATAAGAACAAGCGTTTCAGAGAGAAGAGCGGCCAATGTGACGATCTGGCTTTAAGTCGATTCGATAACAAATGACGAAAACGGACGGATGTCTTATTTTTTTACTACATATGAACACTTTTCACAGTCTCCCGTGCAACTCGGCTGCTAGTCCTCCTTTCATGCAGAATCTTAAGGTCCTAGCTCATGTACAACGCACCAAAGCCAGCTAAAAAGTCAATAATCAATACCTAAAACTTGAATTGTACTACTTCTTCCTGGCTATTACGTCAACGTAGAAGCTACATCTGTGTTCTACTACGGTGCTTTTAGTTTCTCCGCATACCGCAGCACGCGACATAGTTTTGCAGACGATAAGTACAACCGTTTCAGAGAGAAGAGCGGCCATTGTGACGATCTGGCTTTAAGTCGATTCGAAAACAAATGACGAAAACGGACGAAATTCTCAGGTTTTTACTACTTAAGAACACGTTTCACATTCTCCCGTGCAACTCGGCTGCTAGTCCTCCTTTCATGCAGAATCTTAATGTCCTAGCTCATGTCCAAGGCACCAAAGCTATCTAAAAAGTCAATAATCGATACCTAAAACTTGAATTGTACTACTTCTTACTGGCAATTACATCAACTTAGAAGCTTCATCTGTGTTCTACTATGGTGCTTTTAGTGCCTCCGCATACCGCAGCACGCGACATAGCTTTGCAGACGATAAGTACAAGCGTTTCAGAGAGAAGAGCGGCCAATGTGACGATCTGGCTTTAAGTCGATTCGATAACAAATGACGAAAACGGACGGATTTCTCAGGTTTTTACTAGATATGAACACTTTTCACATTCTCACGTGCAACGCGGCTGCTAGACCTCCTATTTTGCAAAATCTTAAGTTCCTAGCTCATGCCCAAGGCACCAAAGAAGGGTAAGAAGTCAACAATCGATACTTAAAACTTGAATTGTACTACTTCTTACTGGCTATTACATCAACTTAGAAGCTTCATCTGTGTTCTACTATGCTGCTTGTAGTGTCTCAGCATACCGCAGCATGCGACATAGCTTTGCAGACGATAAGTACAAGCGTTTCAGAGAGAAGAGCGGCCAATGTGACGATCTGGCTTTAAGTCGATTCGATAACAAATGACGAAAACGGACGGATGTCTTAGGTTTTTACTACATATGAACACTTTTCACATTCTCCCGTGCAACTCGGCTGATAGTCCTCCTTCATGCAAAATCTTAATTTCCTAGAACGTGTCCAATGCACCAAAGAAGGGCAAAAAGTCATTAACTGATACTTAAAACTTTAATTGTACTACTTCTTACTGGCTATTACATCAACTTAGAAGCTTCATCTGGGTTCTACTATGGTGCTTTTAGTGTGTCCGCATACCGCAGCACGCGACATAGCTTTGCAGACGATAAGTACAACTTTTTCAGAGAGAAGAGCGGCCAATGTGACGATCTGGCTTTAAGTCGATTCGATAACAAATGACGAAAATGGACGGATATCTCAGGTTTTTACTACATATGAACACTTTTCACATTCTCCCGTGCAACTCGGCTGCTAGCCCTCCTTTCATGCAGAATATTAAGGTCCTAGCTCATGTCCAAGGCACCAAAGCCAGCTAAAAATTCAATATTCAATACCTAAAACTTGAATTGTACTACTTCTTACTGGCTATTACATCAACTTAGAAGCTTCATCTGTGTTCTACTATGGTGCTTTTAGTGTCTCCGCATACCGCAGCACGCGACATAGCTTTGCAATCGATAAGTACAACCGTTTCAGAGAGAAGAGCGGCTAATTTGACGATCTGGCTTTAAGTCGATTCGATAACAAATGACGAAAACGGACGGTTTTCTCGGGTTTTTACTACATACGAACACTTTTCACATTCTCCCATGCAAATCGGCTGCTAGTCCTCCTTTCATACAGAATGTTAAGGTCCTAACTTTTGTCCAAGGCACCAAAGCCAGCTAAAAAGTCAATAACCGACACCTAAAACTTGAATTGTACTACTTCTTCTTCGCTATTACGTCAACTTAGAGGCTTCATCTGTGTTCTACTATGGTGCTTTTAGTGTCTCCGCATACCGCAGCACGCGACATAGCTTTGCAGACGATAAGTACAACCGTTTCAGAGAAAAGAGCGGCCAATGTGACGATCTGGCTTTAAGTCGATTCGATAACAAATGACGAAAACGGACGAATTTCTTAGGTTTTTACTACATATGAAAACTTTTCACATTCTCCCGTGCAACTCGGCTGCTAGTCCTCCTTTCATGCAGATTCTTAAGGTCCTAGCTCATGTCCAAGGCACCAAAGCCAGCTAAAAAGTCAATAATCGATACCTAAATCTTGAATTGGACTACTTCTTACTGGCTAATACATCAACTTAGAAGTTTCATCTGTGTTCTACTATGGTGCTTTTCCTGTTTCCGCCTACGGCAACACGCGACATTGCTTTGCAGACGATAAGTACAAGCGTTTCAGAGAGAAGAGCGGCCAATGTGACGATCTGGCTTTAAGTCGATTCGATAACAAATGACGGAAACGGACCGATTTCTCAGGTTTTTACTACATATGACACTTTTCACATTCTCCCGTGCAACTCGGTTGCTAGTCCTCCTTTATTGCAGAATCTTAAGGTCCTAGCTCATGTCCAAGGCACCAAAGCCAGCTAAAAAGTCAACAACCGATACCTAAAACTTGAATTGTAATACGTCTTATTGGCTATTACATCATCTTAGAAGCTTCATCTGTGTTCTACTATGGTGCTTTTAGTGCCTCCGAATACCGCAGTACGCGACATAGCTTTGCAGACGAAAAGCACAACCGTTTCAGAGAGAAGAGCGGCCAATGTGACGATCTGGCTTTAAGTAGTTTCGATAATAAATGACGAAAACGGACGGATTTCTCAGGTTTTTACTACATATGAACACTTATCACATTCTCCCGTGCAACTCGGCTGCTAGTCCTCCTTTCATGCAGAATCTTAAGGTCCCTGCACATGTCCAAGGCACAAAAGCCAGCTAAAAGGTCAATATTCAATACCTAATACTTGTATTGTACTACTTCTTACTGGCTATTACATCAACTTAGAAGCTTGATCTGTGTTCTACTGTACTGCTTTTAGTGTCTCAGCATACCGCAGCACGCGACATAGCTTTGCAGACGTTACGTTTAACCGTTTCAGAGAGAAAAGCGGCCAATGTGTCGATCTGGCTTTAAGTCGATTCGATAACAAATGACGAAAACGGACGGATGTCTCAGGTTTTTACTACATATGAACACTTTTCACATACTCCCGTGCAACTGAGCTGCTAGTCCTCCTTTCATGCAGAATCTTAAGGTCCTAGCTCATGTCCAAGGCACCAAAGCCAGCTAAAAAGTCAATAATCGATACCTAAAACGCGAATTGTACTACTTCTTACTGGATATTGCATCAACTTAGAAGCTTCATCTGTGTTCTACTGTGGTGATTTTAGTGTCTCCGCATACCGCAGCACGTGACATAGCTTTGCAGACGATAAGTACAACCGTTTCAGAGAGAAGAGCGGCCAATGTGACGATCTGGCTTTAAGTCGATTCGATAACAAATGACGAAAACGGACGGATTTCTCAGGTTTTTACTACATATGAACACTTTTCACATTCTCCCGTGCAACTCGGCTGCTAGTCCTCCTTCATGCAAAATCTTAAGTTCCTAGCTCGTGTCCAAGGCAGCAAAGAAGTGTAAAAAGTCATTAACTGATACCTAAAACTTTAATTGTACTACTTCTTACTGGCTATTACATCAACTTAGAAGCTTCATCTGGGTTCTACTATGGTGCTTTTAGTGTGTCCGCATACCGCAGCACGCGACATAGCTTTGCAGACGATAAGTACATCTTTTTCAGAGAGAAGAGCGGCCAATGTGACGATCTGGCTTTAAGTCGATTCGATAACAAATGACGAAAATGGACGGATATCTCAGGTTTTTACTACATATGAACACTTTTCACATTCTCCCGTGCAACTCGGCTGCTAGCCCTCCTTTCATGCAGAATCATAAGCTCCTAGCTCATGTCCAAGGCACCAAAGCTAGCTAAAAAGACAATAATCGATACCTAAAACTTGAATTGTACTACTTCTTACTGGCTGTTACATCAACTTAGAAGCTTCATCTGTGTTCTGCTATGGTGCTTTTAGTGTCTCCGCATACCGCAGCACGCGACATAGCTTTGCAATCGATAAGTACAACCGTTTCAGAGAGAAGAGCGGCTAATTTGACGATCTGGCTTTAAGTCGATTCGATAACAAATGACGAAAACGGACGGATTTCTCGGGTTTTTACTACATATGAACACTTTTCACATTCTCCCATGCAAATCGGCTGCTAGTCTTCCTTTCATACAGAATGTTAAGGTCCTAACTTTTGTCCAAGGCACCAAAGCAAGCTAAAAAGTCAATAACCGACACCTAAAACTTGAATTGTACTACTTCTTCCTGGCTATTACGTCAACTTAGAAGCTTCATCTGTGTTCTACTATGGTGCGTTTAGTGTCTCCGCATACCGCAGCACGCGACATAGCTTTGCAGACGATAAGTACAACCGTTTCAGAGAGAAGAGCGGCCAATGTGACGATCTGGCTTTAAGTCGATTCGATAACAAATGACGAAAACGGACGAATTTCTTAGGTTTTTACTACATATGAAAACTTTTCACATTCTCCCGTGCAACTCGGCTGCTAGTCCTCCTTTCATGCAGAAACTTAAGGTCCTAGCTCATGTCCAAGGCACCAAAGCCAGCTAAAAAGTCAATAATCGATAACTAAGTCTTGAATTGGACTACTTCTTACTGGCTATTACATCAACTTAGAAGCTTCATCTGTGTTCTACTATAGTGCTTTTAGTGTCTCAGCATACCGCAGCACGCGACATTGCTTTGCAGACGTTAAGTACAACCGTTTCAGAGAGAAAAGCGGCCAATGTGTCGATCTGGCTTTAAGTCGATTCGATAACAAATGACGAAAACGGACGGATTTCTCAGGTTTTTACTACATATGAACACTTTTCACATACTCCCGTGCAACTGAGCTGCAAGTCCTCCTTTCATGCAGAATCTTATGGTCCTAGCTCATGTCCAAGGCACCAAAGCCAGCTAAAAAGTCAATAATCGATACCTAAAACGCGAATTGTACTACTTCTTACTGGATATTGCATCAACTTAGAAGCTTCATCTGTGTTCTACTGTGGTGATTTTAGTGTCTCCGCATACCGTAGCACGTGACATAGCTTTGCAGACGATAAGTACAACCGTTTCAGAGAGAAGAGCGGCCAATGTGACGATCTGGCTTTAAGTCGATTCGATAACAAATGACGAAAACGGACGGATTTCTCAGGTTTTTACTACATATGAACACTTTTCACATTCTCCCGTGCAACTCGGCTGCTAGTCCTCCTTCATGCAAAATCTTAGGTTCCTAGCTCGTGTCCAAGGCACCAAAGAAGTGTAAAAAGTCAATAACCGATACCTAAAACTTGAATTTTACTTCTTCTTACTGGCTATTACATCAACTTAGAAGCTTCATCTGTGTTCTACTATGGTGCTTTTAGTGTCTCCGCATACCGCAGCACGCGACATAGCTTTGCAGACGATAAGTACAACCGTTTCAGAGAGAAGAGCGGCCAATGTGACGATCTGGCTTAAAGTCGATTCGATAACCAATGACGAAAACGGACGGATGTCTCAGGTTTTTCTTGCATATGAACACTTTTCACATTCTCCCGTGCAACTCGGCTGCTAGTCCTCCTTTCATGCAGAATCTTAACGTCCTAGCTCATGTCCAAGGCACCAAAGCCAGCTAAAAAGTCAATAATCGATACCTAAAACTTGAATTGGACTACTTCTTACTGGCTATTACATCAACTTAGATTCTTCATCTGTGTTCTACTATGGTGATTTTAGTGTCTCCGCATACCGCAGCACGCGACATAGCTTTGCAGACGATAAGTACAACCGTTTCAGAGAGAAGAGCGGCCAATGTGACGATCTGGCTTTAAGGCGATTCGATAACAAATGACGAAAACGGACGGAGTTCTCAGGTTTTTACTACATATGAACACTTTTCACATTCTCCCGTGCAACTCGGCTGCTAGTCCTCCTTTAATGCAGAATCTTAAGGTCCTAGCTCATGTCCAAGGCACCAGAGCTAGCTAAAAAGTCAATAATCGATACCTAAAACTTGAATGCTACTACTTCTTACTGGCTATTACATCAACTTAGAAGCTTCATCTGTGTTCTACTATGGTGCTTTTAGTGTCTCCACATACCGCAGCACGCGACATGGCTTTGCAGACGATAAGTACAACCGTTTCAGAGAGATGAGTGGCCAATGTGACGATCTGGCTTTAAGTCGATTCGATAACAAATGACGAAAACGGACGGAGTTCTAAGGTTTTTACTACGTATGAACACTTTTCACATTCTCCCGTGCAACTCGGCTGCTAGTCCTCCTTTCATGCAGAATGTTAAGGTCCTAGCTCATGTCCAAGGCACCAAAGCCAGCTAAAAAGTCAATAATCGATACCTAAAACTTGAATTGTACTATTTCTTACTGGCTATTACATCAATGTAGAAGCTTCATCTGTGTTCTACTATGGTGCTTTTAGTGCCTCCGCATACTGCAGCACGCGACATAGCATTGCAGACGATAAGTACAAGCGTTTCAGAGAGAAGAGCGGCCAATGTGACGATCTGGCTTTAAGTCGATTCGATAACAAATGACGAAAACGGACGGATGTCTCAGGTTTTTACTACATATGAACACTTTTCACATTCTCCCATGCAACTCGGCTGGTAGTCCTCCTTTTATGCAGAATCTTAAAGTCCTAGCTCATGTCCAAGGCACCAAAGCCAGCTAAAAAGTCAATAATCAATACCTAAAACTTGAATTGTACTACTTCTTCCTGGCTATTACATCAACTTGGAAGCTTCATCTCTGTTCTACTACGGTGCTTTTAGTTTCTCCGCATACCGGTGCACGGGACATAGTTTTACAGACGATAAGTACAACCGTTTCAGAGAGAAGAGCGGAAAATCTGACGATCTGGCTTATGTCGATTCGATAACAAATGACGAAAACGGACGGATTTCTCAGGTTTTTACTATATATGAACACTTTTCACATTCTCCCGTGCAACTCGGCTGCTAGTCCTCCTTCATGCAAAATCTTAAGTTCCTAGTTCGTGTCCAAGGCACCAAAGAAGGGTAAAAAGTCAATAACCGATACCTAAAACTTTAATTGTACTACTTCTTACTGGCTATTACATCAACTTAGAAGCTTCATCTGTGTTCTACTATGGTGCTTTTAATGTCTCCGCATATCGCAGCACGCGACATAGCTTTGTAGACGATAAGTACAACCGTTTCAGAGAGTAGAGCGGCCAATGTGACGATCTGGCTTTAAGTAGATTCGATAACAAATGACGAAAACGACGGATTTCTCAGGTTTTTACTACATATGAACACTTTTCACATTCTCCCGTGCAACTCGGCTGCTAGTCCCCCTTTCATGCAGAATCATAAGGTCCTAGCTCATGTCCAAGGCACCAAAGCTAGCTAAAAAGTCAATAATCGATACCTAAAACTTGAATTGTACTACTTCTTACTGGCTATTACATCAACTTAGAAGCTTCATCTGTTTTCTACTATGGTGCTTTTAGTGTGTCCGCATACCGCAGCACGCGACATAGCTTTGCAGACGACAAGTACAACTTTTTCAGAGAGTAGAGCGGCCAATGTGACGATCTGGCTTTAAGTAGATTCGATAACAAATGACGAAAACGACGGATTTCTCAGGTTTTTACTACATATGAACACTTTTCACATTCTCCAGTGCAACTCGGCTGCTAGTCCTCCTTTCATGCAGAATCTTAAGGTCTTAGCTCATGTCCAAGGTACCAAAGCCAGCTAAAAAGTCAATAATGGATACCTAAAACTTGAATTCTACTACTTCTTACTGGCTATTACATCAACTTAGAAGCTTCATCTGTGTTCTACTATGGTGCTTTTAGTGTCTCCGCATACCGCAGCACGCGACATAGCTTTGCAGACGATAAGTACAACCGATTCAGAAAGAAGAGCGGCCAATATGACGATGTGGCTTTAAGTCGATTCGATAACAAATGACGAAAACGGACGGATTTCTAAGGTTTTTACTACATATGAACACTTTTCACATTCTCCCGTGCAACTCGGCTGGTAGTAATCCTTTCATGCAGAATGTTAAGGTCCTAGCTCATGTCCAAGGCACCAAAGCCAGCTAAAAAGTCAATAATCGATACCTAAAACTTGAATTGTACTACTTCTTCCTGGCTATTACATCAACTTAGAAGCTTCATCTGTGTTCTACTACGGTGCTTTTAGTTTCTCCGCATACCGCAGCACGCGACATAGTTTTACAGACGATAAGTACAACCGTTTCAGAGAGAAGGGCGGCCAATGTGACGATCTGGCTTTAAGTCGATTCGATAACAAATGACGAAAACGTACGGATTTCTCAGGTTTTTACTACATATGAACACTTTTCACATTCTCCCGTGCAACTCTGCTGATAGTCCTCCTTCATGCAAAATCTTAATTTCCTAGCTCGTGTCCAAGGCACCAAAGAAGGGTAAATGCCATTAACCGATACCTAAAACTTGAATTGGACTACTTCTTACTGGCTATTACATCAACTTAGAAGCTTCATCTGTGTTCTACTATGGTGCTTTTCCTGTTTCCGCCTACGGCAACACGCGACATAGCTTTGCAGACGATAAGTACAACCGTTTCCGAGAGCAGAGCGGCCAATGTGACGATCTGGCTTTAAGTCGATTCGATAACAAATGACGAAAACGGACGAATTTCTCAGGTTTTTACTACATATGAACACTTTTCACATTCTCCCGTGCTACTCGGCTGCTAGTCCTCCTTTCATGCTGAATCTTAAGGTCCTAGCTCATGTCCAAGGCACAAAGCTAGCTAAAAAGTCAATAATCCATACCTAAAACTTGAATTGTACTACTTCTTACTGGCTATTACATCAACTTAGAAGCTTCATCTGTGTTCTAATATGCTGCTTGTAGTGTCTCAGCATACCGCAGCATGCGACATAGCTTTGCAGACGAGAAGTACAACCGTTTCAGAGAGAAGAGCGGCCAATGTGACGATCTGGCTCTAAGTCGATTCGATAACAAATGACGAAAACGGATGGATTTCTAAGGTTTTTACTACATATGAACACTTTTCACATTCTCCCGTGCAACTCGGATGCTAGTCCTCCTTTCATGCAGAATTTTAAGGTACTAGCTCATGTCCAAGGCACCAAAGCCAGCTAAAAAGTCAATAATCGATACCTAAAACTTGAATTGTACTACTTCTTACTGGCTATTACATCAACTTAGAAGCTTCATCTGTGTTTTACTATGCTGCTTGTAGTGTCTCAGGATACCGCAGCATGCGACATAGCTTTGCAGACGATAAGTACAAGCGTTTCAGAGAGAAGAGCGGCCAATGTGACGAACTGCCTTTAAGTCGATTCGATAACAAATGACGAAAACGGACGAATTTCTCAGGTTTTTACTACATATGATCACTTTTCACATTCTCCCGTGCTACTCGGCTGCTAGTCCTCCTTTCATGCAGAATCTTAAGGTCCTAGCTCATGTCCAAGGCACCAAAGCTAGCTAAAAAGTCAATAATCGATACCCAAAACTTGAATTGTACTAATTCTTACTGGCTATTACATCAACTTAGAAGCTTCATCCGTGTTCTACTATGCTGCCTGTAGTGTCTCAGCATACCGCAGCATGCGACATAGCTTTGCAGACGATAAGTACACGCGTTTCAGAGAGAAGAG
Organism: Schistocerca gregaria; assembly: GCF_023897955.1. Taxonomy (NCBI): domain Eukaryota; kingdom Metazoa; phylum Arthropoda; class Insecta; order Orthoptera; family Acrididae; genus Schistocerca; species Schistocerca gregaria. The sequence continues at coordinate 6,226,764 of NW_026061811.1, read as the reverse complement.
CGGCCAATAAGACGATGTGGCTTTAAGTCGATTCGATAACAAATGACGAAAACGGACGAATTTCCCAGGTTTTTACTACATATGAACACTTTTCACATTCTCCCGTGCTACTCGGTTGCTAGTCCTCCTTTCATGCAGAATCTTAAGGTCATAGCCCATGTCCAAGGCACCAAAACTAGCTAAAAAGTCAATAATCGATACCTAAAACTTGAATTGTACCACTTCTTACTGGCTATTACATCAACTTAGTAGCTCCATCTGTGTTCTACTATGGTGATTTTAGTGTCTCCGCATACCGCAGCACGCGACATAGCTTTGTAGACGATAAGTACAACCGTTTCAGAGAGAAGAGCGGCCAATGTGACGATCTGGCTTTAAGTCGATTCGATAACAAATGACGAAAACGGACGAATTTCTCAGGTTTTTACTACATATGAACACTTTTCACATTCTCCCGTGCTACTCGGCTGCTAGTCCTCCTTTCATGCAGAATCTTAAGGTCCTAGCTCATGTCCAAGGCACCAAAGCCAGCTAAAAAGTCAATAATCGATACCTAAAACTTGAATTGTACTACTTCTTACTCGCTATTACATACTTAGAAGCTTCATCTGTGTTCTACTATGGTGCTTTTCCTGTTTCCGCCTACGGCAACACGAGACATAGCTTTGCAGACGATAAGTACAACCGTTTCCGAGAGCAGAACGGCCAATGTGACGATCTGGCTTTAAGTCGATTCGATAACAAATGACGAAAGCGGACGGATTTCTCAGGTTTTTACTACATATGAACACTTTTTACATTCTCCCCTGCAACTCGGCTGCTAGTCCTCCTTTCATGCAGAATCTTAAAGTCCTAGCTCATGTCCAAGTCACCAAAGCCAGCTAAAAAGTCAATAACCGATACCTAAAACTTGAATTGTACTACTTCTTACTGGCTATTACATCAACTTAGAAGCTTGGTCTGTGTTCTACTATGGTGATTTTAGTGTCTCCGCATACCGCAGCACGCGACATAGCTTTGCAGACGATAAGTACAAGCGTTTCGGAAATAAGAGCGGCCAATGTGACTATCTGGCTATAAGTCGATTCGATAACAAATGACGAAAACGGACGGATGTCTCAGGTTTTTACTGCATATGAACACTTTTCACATTCTCCCGTGCAACTCGGCTGCTAGTCCTCCTTTCATGCAGAATCTTAAGGTACTAGCTCATGTCCAAGGCACCAAAGCCAGCTAAAAAGTCAATAATCGATACGTAAAACTTGAATTGTACGACTTCTTACTGGCTATTACATCAACTTAGAAGCTTCATCTGTGTTCTACTATGGTGCTTTTAGTGTATCCGCATACCGCAGCACGCGACATAGCTTTGCAGACGATAAGTACAACCGTTTCAGAGAGAAGAGCGGCCAATGTGACGATCTGGCTTTAAGTCGATTCGATAACAAATGATGAAAACGGACGGATGTCTCAGGTTTTTAATACATATGAACACTTTTCACATTCTCCCGTGCAACTGGGCTGCTAGTCCTCCTTTTATGCAGAATCTTAAAGTCCTAGCTCATGTCCAAGGCACCAAAGCCAGCTAAAAAGTCAATAATCGATACCTAAATCTCTAATTGGTCTACTTCTTACTGGCTATTACATCAACTTAGAAAATTCATCTGTGTTCTACTATGGTGATTTTCTGTTTAGGCCTACGGCAACACGCGACATAGCTTTGCAGACGATAAGTACAACCGTTTCTGAGAGCAGAGCCGCCATTGTGACGATCTGGCTTTAAGTCGATTCGATAACAAATGACGAAAACGGACGGATTACTCAGGTCTTTACTTCATATGAACACTTTTTACATTCTCCCCTGCAACTCGGCTGCTAGTCCTCCTTTCATGCAGAAACTTAAGGTCCTAGCTCATGTCCAAGGCACCAAAGCCAGCTTAAAAGTCAATAATCGATACCTAAAACTTGAATTGTACTACTTCTTACTGGCTATTACATCAACATAGAAGCTTCATCTGTATTCTACTATGCTGCTTGTAGTGTCACAGCATACCGCAGCATGCGACATAGCTTTGCAGACGATAAGTACAAGCGTTTCAGAGAGAAGAGCGGCCAATGTGACGATCTGGCTTTAAGTCGATTCGATAACAAATGACGAAAACGGACGAATTTCTCAGGTTTTTACTACATATGAACACTATTCACATTCTCCCGTGCTACTCGGCTGCTAGTCCTCCTTTCATGCTGAATCTTAAGGTCCTAGCTCATGTCCAAGTCACCAAAGCTAGCTAAAAAGTCAATAATCGATACCTAAAACTTGAATTGTACTACTTCTTACTGGCTATTGCATCAACTTAGAAACTTCATCTGTGTTCTACTATGCTGCTTGTAGTGTCTCAGCATACCGCAGTATGCGACATAGCTTTGCAGACGAAAAGTACAAGCGTTTCAGAGAGAAGAGCGGCCAATGTGACGATCTGGCTTTAAGTCGATTCGATAACAAATGACGAAAACGTACGGATATCTCAGGTTTTTACTACATATGAACACTTTTCACATTCTCCCGTGCAACTCGGCTGCTAGTCCTCCTTTCATGCAGAATCCTAAGGTCTTAGCTCATGTCCAAGGTACCAAAGCCAGCTAAAAAGTCAATAATGGATACCTAAAACTTGAATTCTACTACTTCTTACTGGCTATTACATCAACTTAGAAGCTTCATCTGTGTTCTACTATGGTGCTTTTAGTGTCTCCGCATACCGCAGCACGCGACATAGCTTTGCAGACGATAAGTACAACCGATTCAGAAAGAAGAGCGGCCAATATGACGATCTGGCTTTAAGTCGATTCGATAACAAATGACGAAAACGGACGGATTTCTAAGGTTTTTACTACATATGAACACTTTTCACATTCTCCCGTGCAACTCGGCTGGTAGTAATCCTTTCATGCAGAATGTTAAGGTCCTAGCTCATGTCCAAGGCACCAAAGCCAGCTAAAAAGTCAATAATCGATACCTAAAACTTGAATTGTACTACTTCTTCCTGGCTATTACATCAACTTAGAAGCTTCATCTGTGTTCTACTACGGTGCTTTTAGTTTCTCCGCATACCGCAGCACGCGACATAGTTTTACAGACGATAAGTACAACCGTTTCAGAGAGAAGAGCGGCCAATGTGACGATCTGGCTTTAAGTCGATTCGATAACAAATGACGAAAACGTACGGATTTCTCAGGTTTTTACTACATATGAACACTTTTCACATTCTCACGTTCAACTCTGCTGATAGTCCTCCTTCATGCAAAATCTTAATTTCCTAGCTCGTGTCCTAGGCACCAAAGAAGGGTAAATGCCATTAACCGATACCTAAAACTTGAATTGGACTACTTCTTACTGGCTATTACATCAACTTAGAAGCTTCATCTGTGTTCTACTAAGGTGCTTTTCCTGTTTCCGCCTACGGCAACACGCGACATAGCTTTGCAGACGATAAGTACAACCGTTTCCGAGAGCAGAGCGGCCAATGTGACGATCTGGCTTTAAGTCGATTCGATAACAAATGACGAAAACGGACGAATTTCTCAGGTTTTTACTACATATGAACACTTTTCACATTCTCCCGTGCTACTCGGCTGCTAGTCCTCCTTACTTGCTGAATCTTAAGGTCCTAGCTCATGTCCAAGGCACAAAGCTAGCTAAAAAGTCAATAATCCATACCTAAAACTTGAATTGTACTACTTCTTACTGGCTATTACATCAACTTAGAAGCTTCATCTGTGTTCTAATATGCTGCTTGTAGTGTCTCAGCATACCGCAGCATGCGACATAGCTTTGCAGACGAGAAGTACAACCGTTTCAGAGAGAAGAGCGGCCAATGTGACGATCTGGCTCTAAGTCGATTCGATAACAAATGACTAAAACGGATGGATTTCTAAGGTTTTTACTACATATTAACACTTTTCACATTCTCCCGTGCAACTCGGATGCTAGTCCTCCTTTCATGCAGAATTTTAAGGTACTAGCTCATGTCCAAGGCACCAAAGCCAGCTAAAAAGTCAATAATCGATACCTAAAACTTGAATTGTACTACTTCTTACTGGCTATTACATCAACTTAGAAGCTTCATCTGTGTTTTACTATGCTGCTTGTAGTGTCTCAGGATACCGCAGCATGCGACATAGCTTTGCAGACGATAAGTACAAGCGTTTCAGAGAGAAGAGCGGCCAATGTGACGATCTGGCTTTAAGTCGATTCGATAACAAATGACGAAAACGGACGAATTTCTCAGGTTTTTACTACATATGATCACTTTTCACATTCACCCGTGCTACTCGGCTGCTAGTCCTCCTTTCATGCAGAATCTTAAGGTCCTAGCTCATGTCCAAGGCACCAAAGCTAGCTAAAAAGTCAATAATCGATACCCAAAACTTGAATTGTACTAATTCTTACTGGCTATTACATCAACTTAGAAGCTTCATCCGTGTTCTACTATGCTGCCTGTAGTGTCTCAGCATACCGCAGCATGCGACATAGCTTTGCAGACGATAAGTACACGCGTTTCAGAGAGAAGAGCGGCCAATAAGACGATGTGGCTTTAAGTCGATTCGATAACAAATGACTAAAACGGACGAATTTCCCAGGTTTTTACTACATATGAACACTTTTCACATTCTCCCGTGCTACTCGGCTGCTAGTCCTCCTTTCATGCAGAATCTTAAGGTCATAGCTCATGTCCAAGGCACCAAAACTAGCTAAAAAGTCAATAATCGATACCTAAAACTTGAATTGTACCACTTCTTACTGGCTATTACATCAACTTAGTAGCTCCATCTGTGTTCTACTATGGTGATTTTAGTGTCTCCGCATACCGCAGCACGCGACATAGCTTTGTAGACGATAAGTACAACCGTTTCAGAGAGAAGAGCGGCCAATGTGACGATCTGGCTTTAAGTCGATTCGATAACAAATGACGAAAACGGACGAATTTCTCAGGTTTTTACTACATATGAACACTTTTCACATTCTCCCGTGCTACTCGGCTGCTAGTCCTCCTTTCATGCAGAATCTTAAGGTCCTAGCTCATGTCCAAGGCACCAAAGCCAGCTAAAAAGTCAATAATCGATACCTAAAACTTGAATTGGACTACTTCTTACTCGCTATTACATCAACTTAGAAGCTTCATCTGTGTTCTACTATGGTGCTTTTCCTGTTTCCGCCTACGGCAACACGAGACATAGCTTTGCAGACGATAAGTACAACCGTTTCCGAGAGCAGAACGGCCAATGTGACGATCTGGCTTTAAGTCGATTCGATAACAAATGACGAAAACGGACGGATTTCTCAGGTTTTTACTACATATGAACACTTTTCACATTCTCCTATCCAACGCGGGTGCTAGTCCTCCTTTCATGCAGAATCTTAAGGTCCTAGCTCATGTCCAAGGCACCAAAGCCAGCTAAAAAGTCAATAATCGATACCTAAAACTTGAATTGTACTACTTCTTACTGGCTATTACATCAACTTAGAAGCTTGGTCTGTGTTCTACTATGGTTATTTTAGTGTCTCCGCATACCGCAGCACGCGACATAGCTTTGCAGACGATAAGTACAAGCGTTTCGGAAATAAGAGCGGCCAATGTGACTATCTGGCTTTAAGTCGATTCGATAACAAATGATGAAAACGGACGGATGTCTCAGGTTTTTAATACATATGAACACTTTTCACATTCTCCCGTGCAACTGGGCTGCTAGTCCTCCATTTATGCAGAATCTTAAAGTCCTAGCTCATGTCCAAGGCACCAAAGCCAGCTAAAAAGTCAATAATCGATACCTAAATCTCTAATTGGTCTACTTCTTACTGGCTATTACATCAACTTAGAAAATTCATCTGTGTTCTACTATGGTGATTTTCTGTTTAGGCCTACGGCAACACGCGACATAGCTTTGCAGACGATAAGTACAACCGTTTCTGAGAGCAGAGCGGCCATTGTGACGATCTGGCTTTAAGTCGATTCGATAACAAATGACGAAAACGGACGGATTACTCAGGTCTTTACTTCATATGAACACTTTTTACATTCTCCCCTGCAACTCGGCTGCTAGTCCTCCTTTCATGCAGAAACTTTAGGTCCTAGCTCATGTCCAAGGCACCAAAGCCAGCTTAAAAGTCAATAATCGATACCTAAAACTTGAATTGTACTACTTCTTACTGGCTATTACATCAACATAGAAGCTTCATCTGTGTTCTACTATGCTGCTTGTAGTGTCTCAGCATACCGCAGCATGCGACATAGCTTTGCAGACGATAAGTACAAGCGTTTCAGAGAGAAGAGCGGCCAATGTGACGATCTGGCTTTAAGTCGATTCGATAACAAATGACGAAAACGGACGAATTTCTCAGGTTTTTACTACATATGAACACTATTCACATTCTCCCGTGCTACTCGGCTGCTAGTCCTCCTTTCATGCTGAATCTTAAGGTCCTAGCTCATGTCCAAGTCACCAAAGCTAGCTAAAAAGTCAATAATCGATATCTAAAACTTGAATTGTACTACTTCTTACTGGCTATTGCATCAACTTAGAAACTTCATCTGTGTTCTACTATGCTGCTTGTAGTGTCTCAGCATACCGCAGTATGCGACATAGCTTTGCAGACGATAAGTACAAGCGTTTCAGAGAGAAGAGCGGCCAATGTGACGATCTTTCTTTAAGTCGATTCGATAACAAATGACGAAAGCGTACAAATTTCCCAGGTTTTTACTACATATGAACACTTTTCACATTCTCCCGTGTAACTCGGCTGCTAGTCCTCCTTTCATGCAGAATCTTAAGGTCCTAGCTCATGTCCAAGGCACCAAAGTCAGCTAAAAAGTCAATAATCGATACCTAAAACTTGAGTTCTACTACTTCTTACTGGCTATTACATCAACTTAGAAGCATCATCTGTGTTCTACTATAGTGCTTATAGTGTCTCCACATACCGCAGCACGCGACATAGCTTTGCAGACGATAAGTACAACCGTTTCAGAGAGAAGAGCGGCCAATGTGACGATCTGGCTTTAAGTCGATTCGATAAGAAATGACAAAAACGGATGGATTTCTAAGGTTTTTACTACATATGAACACTTTTCACATTCTCCCGTGCAACTCGGCTGCTAGTCCTCCTTTCATGCAGAATCTTAAGGTACTAGCTCATGTAAAAGGCACCAAAGCCAGCAAAAAAGTCAATAATCGATACGTAAAACTTGAATTGTACTACTTCTTACTGGCTATTACATCAACTTAGAAGCTTCATCTGTGTTCTACTATGGTGCTTTTAGTGTCTCCGCATACCGCAGCACGCGACATAGCTTTGCAGACGATAAGTACAACCGTTTCAGAGAGAAGAGCGGCCAATGTGACGATCTGGCTTTAAGTCGATTCGATAACAAATGATGAAAACGGACGGTTGTCTCAGGTTTTTAATACATATGAACACTTTTCACATTGTCCCGTGCAACTGGGCTGCTAGTCCTCCTTTTATGCAGAATCTTAAAGTCCTAGCTCATGTCCAAGGCAATAAAGCCAGCTAAAAAGTCAATAATCGATACCTAAATCTCTAATTGGTCTACTTCTTACTGGCTATTACATCAACTTAGAAGCTTCATCTGTGTTCTACTATGGTGCTTTTCTGTTTCCGCCTACGGCAACACGCGACATAGCTTTGCAGACGATAAGTACAACCGTTTCTGAGAGCAGAGCGGCCAATGTGACGATCTGGCTTTAAGTCGATTCGATAACAAATGACGAAAACGGACGGATTACTCAGGTCTTTACTTCATATGAACACTTTTTACATTCTCCCCTGCAACTCCGCTGCTAGTCCTCCTTTCATGCAGAAACTTAAGGTCCTAGCTCATGTCCAAGGCACGAAAGCCAGCTAAAAAGTCAATAATCGATACCTAAAACTTGAATTGTACTACTTCTTACTGGCTATTACATCAACATAGAAGCTTCATCTGTGTTCTACTATGCTGCTTGTAGTGTCTCATCATACCGCAGCATGCGACATAGCTTTGCAGACGATAAGTACAAGCGTTTCAGAGAGAAGAGCGGCCAATGTGACGATCTGGCTTTAAGCCGATTCGATAACAAATGACGAAAACGGACGGATTTCTCAGGTTTTTACTTCATATGAACACTTTTTACATTCTCCCCTGCAACTCGGCTGCTAGTCCTCCTATCATGCAGAATCTTAAGGTCCTAGCTCATGTCCAAGGCACCAAAGAAGGCTAAAAAGTCAATAACCGATACCTAAGACTTGAATTGTACTACTTCTTACTGGCTATTACATCAACTTAGAAGCTTGGTCTGTGTTCTACTATGGTGATTTTAGTGTCTCCGCATACCGCAGCACGCGACATAGCTTTGCAGACGATAAGTACAAGCGTTTCGGAAATAAGAGCGGCCAATGTGACTATCTGGCTTTAAGTCGATTCGATAACAAATGACGAAAACGGACGGATGTCTCAGGTTTTTACTGCATATGAACACTTTTCACATTCTCCCGTGCAACTCGGCTGCTAGTCCTCCTTACATGCAGAATCTTAAGGTCCTAGCTCATGTCGAAGGCACCAAAGCCAGCTAAAAAGTCAATAATCGATACCTAAAACTTGAATTGTACTACATCTTACTGGCTATTACATCAGCTTAGAAGCTTCATCTGTGTTCTACTATTTTGCTTTTAGTGTCTCCACATACCGCAGCACGTGACATAGCTTTGTAGACGATAAGTACAACCGTTTCAGAGAGAAGAGCGGCCAATGTGACGATATGACTTAAAGTCGATTCGATGACAAATGACGAAAACGAACGGATTTCTCAGGTTTTTACTACATATGAACACTTTTCACATTCTCCCGTGCAACTCGGCTGCTAGTCCTCCTTTCATGCAGAATCTTAAGGTCGTAGCTCATGTCCAAGGCACCAAAGCCAGCTAAAAAGTCAATAATCGATACCTAAAACTTGAATTCTACTACTTCTTACTGGCTATTACATCAACTTAGAAGATTCATCTGTGTTCTACTATAGTGCTTTTAGTGTCTCCACATAACGCAGCACGCGACATAGCTTTGCAGACGATAAGTACAACCGTTTCAGAGAGAAGAGCGGCCAATGTGACGATCTGGCTTTATGTCGATTCGATAACAAATGATGAAAACGGACGGATGTCTCAGGTTTTTAATACATATGAACACTTTTCACATTCTCCCGTGCAACTGGGCTGCTAGTCCTGCTTTTATGCAGAATCTTAAAGTCCTAGCTCATGTCCAAGGCACCAAAGCCAGCTAAAAAGTCAATAATCGATACCTAAATCTCTAATTGGTCTACTTCTTACTGGCTATTACATCAACTTAGACAATTCATCTGTGTTCTACTATGGTGATTTTCTGTTTAGGCCTACGGCAACACGCGACATAGCTTTGCAGACGATAAGTACAAGCGTTTCTGAGAGCAGAGCGGCCATTGTGACGATCTGGCTTTAAGTCGATTCGATAACAAATGACGAAAACGGACGAATTTCTCAGGTTTTTACTACATATGAACACTATTCACATTCTCCCGTGCTACTCGGCTGCTAGTCCTCCTTTCATGCTGAATCTTAAGGTCCTAGCTCATGTCCAAGTCACCAAAGCTAGCTAAAAAGTCAATAATCGATACCTAAAACTTGAATTGTACTACTTCTTACTGGCTATTGCATCAACTTAGAAACTTCATCTGTGTTCTACTATGCTGCTTGTAGTGTCTCAGCATACCGCAGTATGCGACATAGCTTTGCAGACGATAAGTACAAGCGTTTCAGAGAGAAGAGCGGCCAATGTGACGATCTGGCTTTAAGTCGATTCGATAACAAATGACGAAAACGTACGAATTTCCCAGGTTTTTACTACATATGAACACTTTTCACATTCTCCCGTGCAACTCGGCTGCTAGTCCTCCTTTCATGCAGAATCTTAAGGTCCTAGCTCATGTCCAAGGCACCAAAGTCAGCTAAAAAGTCAATAATCGATATCTAAAACTTGAGTTCTACTACTTCTTACTGGCTATTACATCAACTTAGAAGCATCATCTGTGTTCTACTATAGTGCTTATAGTGTCTCCACATACCGCAGCACGCGACATAGCTTTGCAGACGATAAGTACAACCGTTTCAGAGAGAAGAGCGGCCAATGTGACGATCTGGCTTTAAGTCGATTCGATAAGAAATGACAAAAACGTATGGATTTCTAAGGTTTTTACTACATATGAACACTTTTCACATTCTCCCGTGCAACTCGGCTGCTAGTCCTCCTTTCATGCAGAATCTTAAGGTACTAGCTCATGTAAAAGGCACCAAAGCCAGCTAAAAAGTCAATAATCGATACGTAAAACTTGAATTGTACTACTTCTTACTGGCTATTACATCAACTTAGAAGCTTCATCTGTGTTCTACTATGGTGCTTTTCTGTTTCCGCCTACGGCAACACGCGACATAGCTTTGCAGACGATAAGTACAACCGTTTCTGAGAGCAGAGCGGCCAATGTGACGATCTGGCTTTAAGTCGATTCGATAACAAATGACGAAAACGGACGGATTACTCAGGTCTTTACTTCATATGAACACTTTTTACATTCTCCCCTGCAACTCGGCTGCTAGTCCTCCTTTCATGCAGAAACTTAAGGTCCTAGCTCATGTCCAAGGCACCAAAGCCAGCTAAAAAGTCAATAATCGATACCTAAAACTTGAATTGTACTACTTCTTACTGGCTATTACATCAACATAGAAGCTTCATCTGTGTTCTACTATGCTGCTTGTAGTGTCTCAGCATACCGCAGCATGCGACATAGCTTTGCAGACGATAAGTACAAGCGTTTCAGAGAGAAGAGCGGCCAATGTGACGATCTGGCTTTAAGTCGATTCGATAACAAATGACGAAAACGGACGAATTTCTCAGGTTTTTACTACATATGAACACTTTTCACATTCTCCCGTGTTACTCGGCTGCTAGTCCTCCTTTCATGCAGAATCTTAAGGTCCCAGCTCATGTCCAAGGCACCAATGCTAGCTAAAAAGTCAATAATCGATACCTAAAACTTGAATTGTACTACTTCTTACTGGCTATTACATCAACTTAGAAGCTCCATCTGTGTTCTACTATGGTGATTTTAGTGTCTCCGCATTCCGCAGCACGCGACATAGCTTTGTAGACGATAAGTACAACCGATTCAGAGAGAAGAGCGGCCAATGTGACGATCTGGCTTTAAGTCGATTCGATAACAAATGACGAAAACGGACGGATTTCTCAGGTTTTTACTACATATGAACACTTTTCATATACTCCCGTGCACCTCGGCTGATAGTCCTCCTTCATGCAAAATTTTAATTTCCTTGCTCGTGTCCAAGGCACCAAAGAAGGGTAAAAGTCATTAACCGATACCTATAACTTTAATTGTACTACTTCTTACTGGCTATTACATCAACTTAGAAGCTTCATCTGTGTTCTACTATGGTGCTTTTATTGTGTCCGCATACCGCAGCACGCGACATAGCTTTGAAGACGATAAGTACAACCGTTTCAGAGAGAAGAGCGGCCAATGTGACGATCTGGCTTTAAGTCGATTCGATAACAAATGACGAAAACGGACGAATTTCATAGGTTTTTACTACATATGAACACTTTTCACATTCTCCCGTGCAACTCGGCTGCTAGTCCTCCCTCATGCAAAATCTTAAGTTCCTAGCTCGTGTCCAAGGCACCAAAGAAGGGTAAAAAGTCAATAACCGATACCTAAAACTTTAATTGTACTACTTCTTATTGGCTATTACATCAACTTAGAAGCTGCATATGTGTTCTACTATGGTGCTTTTAGTGTCTCCGCATACCGCAGCACGCGACATAGCTTTGCAGACGATAAGTACAACCGTTTCAGAGAGAAGAGCGGCCAATGTGACGATCTGGCTTTAAGTCGATTCGATAACAAATGACGAAAACGGACGGATTTCTCAGGTTTTTATTACATATGAACACTTTTCACATTCTCCCGTGCAACTCGGCTGCTAGTCCTCCTTTCATGCAGAATCTAAATGTACTAGCTCATGTCCAAGGCACCAAAGAAAGCTAAAAAGTCAATAATCGATACCTAAAACTTGAATTGTACTACTTCTTACTGGCTATTACATCAACATAGAAGCTTCATCTGTGTTCTACTATGGTGATTTTAGTGTCTCCGCATACCGCAGGACGCGACATAGATTTGCAGACGATAAGTACAAGCGTTTCAGAGAGACGAGCGGCCAATGTGACGATCTGGCTTTAAGTCGATTCGATAACAAATGACGAAAACCGACCGATTTCTCAGGTTTTTCCTACATATGAACACTTTTCACATTTTCCCTTGCGACTCGGCTGCTAGTCCTCCTTTCATGCAGAATCTTAAGGTCCTAGCTCATCTCCAAGGCACCACAGCCAGATAAAAAGTCAATAATCAATACCTAAAACTTGAATTGTACTACTTCTTCCTGGCTATTACATCAACTTTGAAGCTTCTTCTGTGTTCTACTACGGTGCTTTTAGTTTCTCCGCATACCGCAGCACGCGACATAGTTTTGCAGACGATAAGTACAACCGTTTCAGAGAGAAGAGCGGCCAATGTGACGATCTGGCTTTAAGTCGATTCGATAACAAATGACGAGAACGGACGAATTTCATAGGTTTTTACTACATATGAACACTTTTCACATTCTCCCGTGCAACTCGGCTGCTAGTCCTCCCTCATGCAAAATCTTAAGTTCCTAGCTCGTGTCCAAGGCACCAAAGAAGGGTAAATAGTCAATAACCGATACCTAAAACTTTAATTGTACTACTTCTTATTGGCTATTACATCAACTTAGAAGCTTCATATGTGTTCTACTATGGTGGTTTTAGTGTCTCCGCATACCGCAGCACGCGACATAGCTTTGCAGACGATAAGTACAACCGTTTCAGAGAGAAGAGCGGCCAATGTGACGATCTGGCTTTAAGTCGATTCGAAAACAAATGACGAAAACGGACGGATGTCTCAGGTTTTTAATACATATGAACACTTTTCACATTCTCCCGTGCAACTGGGCTGCTAGTCCTCCTTTTATGCAGAATCTTAAAGTCCTAGCTCATGTCCAAGGCACCAAAGCCAGCTCAAAAGTCAATAATCGATACCTAAATCTTGAATTGGACTACTTCTTACTGGCTATTACATCAACTTAGAAGCTTCATCTGTGTTCTACTATGGTGCCTTTCTGTTTCCGCCTACGGCAACATGCGACATAGCTTTGCAGACGATAAGTACAACCGTTTCCGAGAGCAGAGCGGCCAATGTGACGATCTGGCTTTAAGTCGATTCGATAACAAATGACGAAAACGGACGGATTTCTCAGGTTTTTACTTCATATGAACACTTTTTACATTCTCCCCTGCAACTCGGCTGCTAGTCCCCCTTTCATGCAGAATCTTAAGGTCCTAGCTCATGTCCAAGGCACCAAAGCCAGCTAAAAAGTCAATAATCAATACCTAAAACTTGAATTGTACTACTTCTTCCTGGCTATTACATCAACTTAGAAGCTTCATCTGTGTTCTACTACGGTGCTTTTAGTTTCTCCGCATACCGCAGCACGCGACATTGTTTTGCAGACGATAAGTACAACCGTTTCAGAGAGAAGAGCGGCCAATGTGACGATCTGGCTTTAAGTCGATTCGATAACAAATGACGAAAACGGACCGATTTCTCAGGTTTTTACTACATATGAACACTTTTCACATTCTCCCTTGCATCTCGGCTGCTAGTCCTCCTTTCATGCAGAAACTTAAGGTCCTAGCTCATGTCCAAGGCACCAAAGCCAGCTAAAAAGTCAATAATCGATACCTAAAACTTGAATTGTACTACTTCTTACTGGCTATTACATCAACATAGAAGCTTCATCTGTGTTCTACTATGCTGCTTGTAGTGTCTCATCATACCGCAGCATGCGACATAGCTTTGCAGACGATAAGTACAAGCGTTTCAGAGAGAAGAGCGGCCAATGTGACGATCTGGCTTTAAGCCGATTCGATAACAAATGACGAAAACGGACGGATTTCTCAGGTTTTTACTTCATATGAACACTTTTTACATTCTCCCCTGCAACTCGGCTGCTAGTCCTCCTATCATGCAGAATCTTAAGGTCCTAGCTCATGTCCAAGGCACCAAAGAAGGCTAAAAAGTCAATAACCGATACCTAAGACTTGAATTGTACTACTTCTTACTGGCTATTACATCAACTTAGAAGCTTGGTCTGTGTTCTACTATGGTGATTTTAGTGTCTCCGCATACCGCAGCACGCGACATAGCTTTGCAGACGATAAGTACAACCGTTTCAGAGAGAAGAGCGGCCAATGTGACGATCTGGCTATAAATGGCTATAAATGGCGAAAACAGACGTATTTCTCATGTTTTTACTACATATGAACACTTTTCACATTCTCCCATGCAACTCGGCTGCTAGTCCTCCTTTCATACAGAATCTTAAGGTCCTAGCTCATGTCGAAGGCACCAAAGCCAGCTAAAAAGTCAATAATCGATACCTAAAACTTGAATTGTACTACATCTTACTGGCTATTACATCAGCTTAGAAGCTTCATCTGTGTTCTACTATTTTGCTTTTAGTGTCTCCACATACCGCAGCACGTGACATAGCTTTGTAGACGATAAGTACAACCGTTTCAGAGAGAAGAGCGGCCAATGTGACGATATGACTTAAAGTCGATTCGATGACAAATGACGAAAACGAACGGATTTCTCAGGTTTTTACTACATATGAACACTTTTCACATTCTCCCGTGCAACTCGGCTGCTAGTCCTCCTTTCATGCAGAATCTTAAGGTCATAGCTCATGTCCAAGGCACCAAAGCCAGCTAAAAAGTCAATAATCGATACCTAAAACTAGAATTCTACTACTTCTTACTGGCTATTACATCAACTTAGAAGATTCATCTGTGTTCTACTATAGTGCTTTTAGTGTCTCCACATAACGCAGCACGCGACATAGCTTTGCAGACGATAAGTACAACCGTTTCAGAGAGAAGAGCGGCCAATGTGACGATCTGGCTTTAAGTCGATTCGATAACAAATGATGAAAACGGACGGATGTCTCAGGTTTTTAATACATATGAACACTTTTCACATTCTCCCGTGCAACTGGGCTGCTAGTCCTCCTTTTATGCAGAATCTTAAAGTCCTAGCTCATGTCCAAGGCACCAAAGCCAGCTAAAAAGTCAATAATCGATACCTAAATCTCTAATTGGTCTACTTCTTACTGGCTATTACATCAACTTAGACAATTCATCTGTGTTCTACTATGGTGATTTTCTGTTTAGGCCTACGGCAACACGCGACATAGCTTTGCAGACGATAAGTACAACCGTTTCTGAGAGCAGAGCGGCCATTGTGACGATCTGGCTTTAAGTCGATTCGATAACAAATGACGAAAACGGACGGATTACTCAGGTCTTTACTTCATATGAACACTTTTTACATTCTCCCCTGCAACTCGGCTGCTAGTCCTCCTTTCATGCAGAAACTTAAGGTCCTAGCTCATGTCCAAGGCACCAAAGCCAGCTAAAAAGTCAATAATCGATACCTAAAACTTGAATTGTACTACTTCTTACTGGCTATTACATCAACATAGAAGCTTCATCTGTGTTCTACTATGCTGCTTGTAGTGTCTCAGCATACCGCAGCATGCGACATAGCTTTGCAGACGATAAGTACAAGCGTTTCAGAGGGAAGAGCGGCCAATGTGACGATCTGGCTTTAAGTCGATTCGATAACAAATGACGAAAACGGACGAATTTCTCAGGTTTTTACTACATACGAACACTATTCACATTCTCCCGTGCTACTCGGCTGCTAGTCCTCCTTTCATGCTGAATCTTAAGGTCCTAGCTCATGTCCAAGTCACCAAAGCTAGCTAAAAAGTCAATAATCGATACCTAAAACTTGAATTGTACTACTTCTTACTGGCTATTGCATCAACTTAGAAACTTCATCTGTGTTCTACTATGCTGCTTGTAGTGTCTCAGCATACCGCAGTATGCGACATAGCTTTGCAGACGATAAGTACAAGCGTTTCAGAGAGAAGAGCGGCCAATGTGACGATCTGGCTTTAAGTCGATTCGATAACAAATGACGAAAACGGACGAATTTCTCAGGTTTTTACTACATATGAACACTTTTCACATTCTCCCGTGTTACTCGGCTGCTAGTCCTCCTTTCATGCAGAATCTTAAGGTCCCAGCTCATGTCCAAGGCACCAATGCTAGCTAAAAAGTCAATAATCGATACCTAAAACTTGAATTGTACTACTTCTTACTGGCTATTACATCAACTTAGAAGCTCCATCTGTGTTCTACTATGGTGATTTTAGTGTCTCCGCATTCCGCAGCACGCGACATAGCTTTGTAGACGATAAGTACAACCGATTCAGAGAGAAGAGCGGCCAATGTGACGATCTGGCTTTAAGTCGATTCGATAACAAATGACGAAAACGGACGGATTTCTCAGGTTTTTACTACATATGAACACTTTTCATATACTCCCGTGCACCTCGGCTGATAGTCCTCCTTCATGCAAAATTTTAATTTCCTAGCTCGTGTCCAAGGCACCAAAGAAGGGTAAAAGTCATTAACCGATACCTATAACTTTAATTGTACTACTTCTTACTGGCTATTACATCAACTTAGAAGCTTCATCTGTGTTCTACTATGGTGCTTTTATTGTGTCCGCATACCGCAGCACGCGACATAGCTTTGCAGACGATAAGTACAACCGTTTCAGAGAGAAGAGCGGCCAATGTGACGATCTGGCTTTAAGTCGATTCGATAACAAATGACGAAAACGGACGAATTTCATAGGTTTTTACTACATATGAACACTTTTCACATTCTCCCGTGCAACTCGGCTGCTAGTCCTCCCTCATGCAAAATCTTAAGTTCCTAGCTCGTGTCCAAGGCACCAAAGAAGGGTAAAAAGTCAATAACCGATACCTAAAACTTTAATTGTACTACTTCTTATTGGCTATTACATCAACTTAGAAGCTGCATATGTGTTCTACTATGGTGCTTTTAGTGTCTCCGCATACCGCAGCACGCGACATAGCTTTGCAGACGATAAGTACAACCGTTTCAGAGAGAAGAGCGGCCAATGTGACGATCTGGCTTTAAGTCGATTCGATAACAAATGACGAAAACGGACGGATTTCTCAGGTTTTTATTACATATGAACACTTTTCACATTCTCCCGTGCAACTCGGCTGCTAGTCCTCCTTTCATGCAGAATCTTAATGTACTAGCTCATGTCCAAGGCACCAAAGAAAGCTAAAAAGTCAATAATCGATACCTAAAACTTGAATTGTACTACTTCTTACTGGCTATTACATCAACTTAGAAGCTTCATCTGTGTTCTACTATGGTGATTTTAGTGTCTCCGCATACCGCAGGACGCGACATAGCTTTGCAGACGATAAGTACAAGCGTTTCAGAGAGAAGAGCGGCCAATGTGACGATCTGGCTTTAAGTCGATTCGATAACAAATGACGAAAACCGACCGATTTCTCAGGTTTTTACTACATATGAACACTTTTCACATTCTCCCTTGCGACTCGGCTGCTAGTCCTCCTTTCATGCAGAATCTTAAGGTCCTAGCTCATGTCCAAGGCACCACAGCCAGATAAAAAGTCAATAATCAATACCTAAAACTTGAATTGTACTACTTCTTCCTGGCTATTACATCAACTTTGAAGCTTCTTCTGTGTTCTACTACGGTGCTTTTAGTTTCTCCGCATACCGCAGCACGCGACATAGTTTTGCAGACGATAAGTACAACCGTTTCAGAGAGAAGAGCGGCCAATGTGACGATCTGGCTTTAAGTCGATTCGATAACAAATGACGAAAACGGACGAATTTCATAGGTTTTTACTACATATGAACACTTTTCACATTCTCCCGTGCAACTCGGCTGCTAGTCCTCCCTCATGCAAAATCTTAAGTTCCTAGCTCGTGTCCAAGGCACCAAAGAAGGGTAAAAAGTCAATAACCGATACCTAAAACTTTAATTGTACTACTTCTTATTGGCTATTACATCAACTTAGAAGCTTCATATGTATTCTACTATGGTGCTTTTAGTGTCTCCGCATACCGCAGCACGCGACATAGCTTTGCAGACGATAAGTACAACCGTTTCAGAGAGAAGAGCGGCCAATGTGACGATCTGGCTTTAAGTCGATTCGATAACAAATGACGAAAACGGACGAATGTCTCAGGTTTTTAATACATATGAACACTTTTCACATTCTCCCGTGCAACTGGGCTGCTAGTCCTCCTTTTATGCAGAATCTTAAAGTCCTAGCTCATGTCCAAGGCACCAAAGCCAGCTCAAAAGTCAATAATCGATACCTAAATCTTGAATTGGACTACTTCTTACTGGCTATTACATCAACTTAGAAGCTTCATCTGTGTTCTACTATGGTGCCTTTCTGTTTCCGCCTACGGCAACATGCGACATAGCTTTGCAGACGATAAGTACAACCGTTTCCGAGAGCAGAGCGGCCAATGTGACGATCTGGCTTTAAGGCGATTCGATAACAAATGACGAAAACGGACGGATTTCTCAGGTTTTTACTTCATATGAACACTTTTTACATTCTCCCCTGCAACTCGGCTGCTAGTCCCCCTTTCATGCAGAATCTTAAGGTCCTAGCTCATGTCCAAGGCACCAAAGCCAGCTAAAAAGTCAATAATCGATACCTAAAACTTGAATTGTACTACTTCTTACTGGCTATTACATCAACTTGGAAGCTTCATCTGTGTTCTACTATGGTGATTTTAGTGTTTCCGCATACCGCAGCACGCGACATAGCTTTGCAGACGATAAGTACAAGCGTTTCAGAGAGAAGAGCGGCCAATGTGACGATCTGGCTTTAAGTCGATTCGATAACAAATGACGAAAACGGACCGATTTCTCAGGTTTTTACTACATATGAACACTTTTCACATTCTCCCTTGCATCTCGGCTGCTAGTCCTCCTTTCATGCAGAATCTTAAGGTCCTAGCTCATGTCCAAGTCAACAAAGCCAGCTAAAAAGTCAATAATCAATACCTAAAACTTGAATTGTACTACTTCTTCCTGGCTATTGCATCAACTTTGAAGCTTCATCTGTGTTCTACTACGGTGCTTTTAGTTTCTCCGCATACCGCAGCACGCGACATAGTTTTGCAGACGATAAGTACAACCGTTTCAGAGAGAAGAGCGGCCAATGTGACGATCTAGCTTTAAGTCGATTCGATAACAAATGACGAAAATGGACGGATTTCTCAGGTTTTTACTACATATGAACACTTTTCACATACTCCCGTGCAACGCGGCCGCTAGTCCTCGTTTCATGCAGAATCATAAGGTCCTAGCTCATGTCCAAGGCACCAAAGCCAGCTAAAAAGTCAATAATCGATACCTAAATCTTGAATTGGACTACTTCTTACTGGCTATTACAACAACTTAGAAGCATCATTTGTGTTCTACTATGGTGCTTTTAGTGTCTCCGCATATCGCAGCACGCGACATTGCTTTGTAGACGATAAGTACAACCGTTTCAGAGAGAAGAGCGGCCAATGTGACGATCTGGCTTTAAGTCGATTCGATAACAAATGACGAAAACGGACCGATTTCTCAGGTTTTTACTACATATGAACACTTTTCACATTCTCCCTTGCAACTAGGCTGCTAGTCCTCCTTTCATGCAGAATCTTAAGGTCCTAGCTCATGTCCAAGGCAACAAAGCCAGCTAAAAAGTCAATAATCAATACCTAAAACTTGAATTGTACTACTTCTTCCTGGCTATTACGTCAACGTAGAAGCTACATCTGTGTTCTACTACGGTGCTTTTAGTTTCTCCGCATACCGCAGCACGCGACATAGTTTTGCAGACGATAAGTACAACCGTTTCAGAGTGAAGAGCGGCTAATGTGACGACCTGGCTTTAAGACGATACGATAACAAATGACGAAAACGGACGGATTTCTCGGGTTTTTACTACATATGAACACTTTTCACATTCTCCCATGCAAATCGGCTGCTAGTCCTCCTTTCATGCAGAATGTTAAGGTCCTAGCTCATGTCCAAGGCACCAAAGCCAGCTAAAAAGTCAATAGTCGATACCTAAAACTTGAATTGTACTACTTCTTCCTGGCTATTACGTCAAATTAGAAGCTTCATCTGTGTTCTACTATGGTGCTTTTATTGTCTCCGCATACCGCAGCATGCGACATAGCTTTGCAGACGATAAGTACAACCGTTTCAGAGAGAAGAGCGGCCAATGTGACGATCTGGCTTTAAGTCGATTCGATAACAAATGACGAAAACGGACGAATTTCTTAGGTTTTTACTACATATGAACACTTTTCACATTCTCCCGTGCAACTCGGCTTCTAGTCCTCCTTTCATGCAGAATCTTAAGGTCCTAGCTCATGTCCAAGGCACCAAAGCCAGCTAAAAAGTCAATAATCAATACCTAAAACTTGAATTGTACTACTTCTTACTGGCTATTACATCAACTTAGAAGCTTCATCTGTGTTCTACTATGCTGCTTGTAGTGTCTCAGCATACCGCAGCATGCGACATAGCTTTGCAGACGATAAGTACAAGCGTTTCAGAGAGAAGAGCGGCCAATGTGACGATCTGGCTTTAAGTCGATTCGAAAACAAATGACGAAAACGGACGAATTTCGCAGGTTTTTACTACTTATGAACACTTTTCACATTCTCCCGTGCAACTCGGCTGCTAGTCCTCCTTTCATGCAGAATCTTAAGGTACTAGCTCATGTCCAAGGCACCAAAGCTAGCTAAAAGTCAATAATCGATACCTAAAATTTAAATTGTACTACTTCTTACTGGCTATTACATCAACTTAGAAGCTTCATCTGTGTTCTACTATGTTGCGTTTAGTGCCTCCGCATACCGCAGCACGCGACATAGCTTTGCAGACGATAAGTACAAGCGTTTCAGAGAGAAGAGCAGCCAATGTGACGATCTGGCTTTAAGTCGATTCGATAACAAATGACGAAAACGGACGGATGTCTCAGGTTTTTACTACATATGAACACTTTTCACATTCTCCCGTGCAACTCGGCTGATAGTCCTCCTTCATGCAAAATCTTAATTTCCTAGAACGTGTCCAAGGCACCAAAGAAGGGTAAAAAGTCATTAACTGATACTTAAAACTTTAATTGTACTACTTCTTACTCGCTATTACATCAACTTAGAAGCTTCATCTGGGTTCTACTATGGTGCTTTTAGTGTGTCCGCATACCGCAGCACGCGACATAGCTTTGCGGACGATAAGTACAACTTTTTCAGAGAGAAGAGCGGCCAATGTGACGATCTGCCTTTAAGTCGATTCGATAACAAATGACGAAAATGGACGGATATCTCAGATTTTTAATACATAAGAACACTTTTCACATTCTCCCGTGCAACTCGGCTGCTAGCCCTCCTTTCATGCAGAATATTAAGGTCCTAGCTCATGTCCAAGGCACCAAAGCCAGCTAAAAATTCAATATTCAATACCTAAAACTTGAATTGTACTACTTCTTACTGGCTATTACATCAACTTAGAAGCTTGATCTGTGTTCTACTATGGTGCTTTTAGTGTCTCAGCATACCGCAGCACGCGACATAGCTTTGCAGACGATAAGTACAACCGTTTCAGAGAGAAGAGCGGCCAATGTGACGATCTGGCTTTAAGTCGATTCGATAACAAATGACGAAAACGGACGGATTTCTCAGGTTTTTACTACATATGAACACTTTTCACTTTCTCCCGTGCAACTCGGTTGCTAGTCCTCCTTTCATGCAGAATCATAAGGTCCTAGCTCATGTCCAAGGCACCAAAGCTAGCTAAAAAGTCAATAATCGATACCTAAAACTTGAATTGGACTACTTCTTACTGGCTATTACATCAACTTAGAAGTTTAATCTGTGTTCTACTATGGTGCTTTTCCTGTTTCCGCCTACGGCAACACGCGACATAGCTTTGCAGACGATAAGTACAACCGTTTCCGAGAGAAGTGCGGCCAATGTGACGATCTGGCTTTAAGTCGATTCGATAGCAAATGACGAAAACGGACCGATTTCTCAGGTTTTTACTTCATATGAACACTTTTTACATTCTCCCGTGCAACTCGGCTGCTAGTCCTCTTTTATTGCAGAATCTTAAGGTCCTAGCTCATGTCCAAGGCACCAAAGCCAGCTACAAAGTCAACAACCGATACCTAAAACTTGAATTGTACTACTTCTTACTGGCTATTACATCATCTTAGAAGCTTCATCTGTGTTCTACTATTGTGCTTTTAGCGTCTCCGAATACCGCAGTATGCGACATAGCTTTGCAGACGATAAGAACAAGCGTTTCAGAGAGAAGAGCGGCCAATGTGACGATCTGGCTTTAAGTAGATTCGATAATAAATGACGAAAACGGACGTATTTCTCAGGTTTTTACTACATATGAACACTTTTCACATTCTCCCGTGCAACTCGGCTGCTAGTCCTCCTTTCATGCAGAATCTTAAGGTCCCAGCTCATGTCCAAGGCACAAAAGCCAGCTAAAAGGTCAATATTCAATACCTAATACTTGTATTGTACTACTTCTTACTGGCTATTACATCAACTTAGAAGCTTGATCTGTGTCCTACTATAGTGCTTTTAGTGTCTCAGCATACCGCAGCACGCGACATAGCTTTGCAGACGATAAGTGCAACCGTTTCAGAGAGAAAAGCGGCCAATGTGTCGATCTGGCTTTAAGTCGATTCGATAACAAATGACGAAAACGGACGGATTTCTCAGGTTGTTACTACATATGAACACTTTTCACATACTCCCGTGCAACTGAGCTGCTAGTCCTCCTTTCATGCAGAATCTTAAGGTCCTAGCTCATGTCCAAGGCACCAAAGCCAGCTAAAAAGTCAATAATCGATACCTAAAACGCGAATTGTACTACTTCTTACTGGATATTGCATCAACTTAGAAGCTTCATCTGTGTTCTACTGTTGTGATTTTAGTGTCTCCGCATACCGCAGCACGTGACATAGCTTTGCAGACGATAAGTACAACCGTTTCAGAGAGAAGAGCGGCAAATGTGACGATCTGGCTTTAAGTCGATTCGATAACAAATGACGAAAACGGACGGAGTTCTCAGGTTTTTACTACATATGAACACTTTTCACATTCTCCCATGCAAATCGGCTGCTAGTCCTCCTTTCATGCAGAATGTTAAGGTCCTAGCTCATGTCCAAGGCACCAAAGCCAGCTAAAAAGTCAATAGTCGATACCTAAAACGCGAATTGTACTACTTCTTCCTGGCTATTACGTCAAATTAGAAGCTTCATCTGTGTTCTACTATGGTGCTTTTATTGTCTCCGCATACCGCAGCATGCGACATAGCTTTGCAGACGATAAGTACAACCGTTTCAGAGAGAAGAGCGGCCAATGTGACGATCTGGCTTTAAGTCGATTCGATAACAAATGACGAAAACGGACGAATTTCTTAGGTTTTTACTACATATGAACACTTTTCACATTCTACCGTGCAACTCGGCTTCTAGTCCTCCTTTCATGCAGAATCTTAAGGTCCTAGCTCATGTCCAAGGCACCAAAGCCAGCTAAAAAGTCAATAATCAATACCTAAAACTTGAATTGTACTACTTCTTACTGGCTATTACATCAACTTAGAAGCTTCATCTGTGTTCTACTTTGCTGCTTGTAGTGTCTCAGCATACCGCAGCATGCGACATAGCTTTGCAGACGATAAGTACAAGCGTTTCAGAGAGAAGAGCGGCCAATGTGACGATCTGGCTTTAAGTCGATTCGAAAACAAATGACGAAAACGGACGAATTTCGCAGGTTTTTACTACTTATGAACACTTTTCACATTCTCCCGTGCAACTCGGCTGCTAGTCCTCCTTTCATGCAGAATCTTAAGGTACTAGCTCATGTCCAAGGCACCAAAGCTAGCTAAAAAGTCAATAATCGATACCTAAAATTTAAATTGTACTACTTCTTACTGGCTATTACATCAACTTAGAAGCTTCATCTGTGTTCTACTATGGTGCGTTTAGTGCCTCCGCATACCGCAGCACGCGACATAGCTTTGCAGACGATAAGTACAAGCGTTTCAGAGAGAAGAGCGGCCAATGTGACGATCTGGCTTTAAGTCGATTCGATAACAAATGACGAAAACGGACGGATTTCTCAGGTTTTTACTACATATGAACACTTTTCACATTCTCCCGTGCAACTCGGCTGATAGTCCTCCTTCATGCAAAATCTTAATTTCCTAGAACGTGTCCAAGGCACCAAAGAAGGGTAAAAAGTCATTAACTGATACTTAAAACTTTAATTGTACTACTTCTTACTCGCTATTACATCAACTTAGAAGCTTCATCTGGGTTCTACTATGGTGCTTTTAGTGTGTCCGCATACCGCAGCACGCGACATAGCTTTGCGGACGATAAGTACAACTTTTTCAGAGAGAAGAGCGGCCAATGTGACGATCTGCCTTTAAGTCGATTCGATAACAAATGACGAAAATGGACGGATATCTCAGATTTTTAATACATAAGAACACTTTTCACATTCTCCCGTGCAACTCGGCTGCTAGCCCTCCTTTCATGCAGAATATTAAGGTCCTAGCTCATGTCCAAGGCACCAAAGCCAGCTAAAAATTCAATATTCAATACCTAAAACTTGAATTGTACTACTTCTTACTGGCTATTACATCAACTTAGAAGCTTGATCTCTGTTCTACTATGGTGCTTTTAGTGTCTCAGCATACCGCAGCACGCGACATAGCTTTGCAGACGATAAGTACAACCGTTTCAGAGAGAAGAGCGGCCAATGTGACGATCTGGCTTTAAGTCGATTCGATAACAAATGACGAAAACGGACGGATTTCTCAGGTTTTTACTACATATGAACACTTTTCACTTTCTCCCGTACAACTCGGTTGCTAGTCCTCCTTTCATGCAGAATCATAAGGTCCTAGCTCATGTCCAAGGCACCAAAGCTAGCTAAAAAGTCAATAATCGATACCTAAAACTTGAATTGTACTACTTCTTACTGGCTATTACATCAACTTAGAAGCATCATCTGTGTTCTACTATGGTGCTTTTAGTGTCTCCGCATACCGCAGCACGCGACATAGCTTTGCAATCGATAAGTACAACCGTTTCAGAGAGAAAAGCGGCTTATTTGACGATCTGGCTTTAAGTCGATTCGATAACAAATGACGAAAACGGACGGATTTCTCGGGTTTTTACTACATATGAACACTTTTCACATTCTCCCATGCAAATCGGCTGCTAGTCCTCCTTTCATACAGAATGTTAAGGTCCTAGCTTTTGTCCAAAGCACCAAAGCCTGCTAAAAAGTCAATAACCGACACCTAAAACTTGAATTGTACTACTTCTTCCTGGCTATCACGTCAACTTAGAAGCTTCATCTGTGTTCTACTATGGTGCTTTTAGTGTTTCCGCATACCGCAGCACGCGACATAGCTTTGCAGACGATAAGTACAACCGTTTCAGAGAGAAGAGCGGCCAATGTGACGATCTGGCTTTAAGCCGATTCGATAACAAATGACGAAAACGGACGAATTTCTTAGGTTTTTACTACATATGAAAACTTTTCACATTCTCCCGTGCAACTCGGCTGCTAGTCCTCCTTTCATGCAGATTATTAAGGTCCTAGCTCATGTCCAAGGCACCAAAGCCAGCTAAAAAGTCAATAATCGATACCTAAATCTTGAATTGTACTACTTCTTACTGGCTATTACATCAACTTAGAAGCTTCATCTGTGTTCTACTATGTTGCGTTTAGTGCCTCCGCATACCGCAGCACGCGACATAGCTTTGCAGACGATAAGTACAAGCGTTTCAGAGAGAAGAGCAGCCAATGTGACGATCTGGCTTTAAGTCGATTCGATAACAAATGACGAAAACGGACGGATGTCTCAGGTTTTTACTACATATGAACACTTTTCACATTCTCCCGTGCAACTCGGCTGATAGTCCTCCTTCATGCAAAATCTTAATTTCCTAGAACGTGTCCAAGGCACCAAAGAAGGGTAAAAAGTCATTAACTGATACTTAAAACTTTAATTGTACTACTTCTTACTCGCTATTACATCAACTTAGAAGCTTCATCTGGGTTCTACTATGGTGCTTTTAGTGTGTCCGCATACCGCAGCACGCGACATAGCTTTGCGGACGATAAGTACAACTTTTTCAGAGAGAAGAGCGGCCAATGTGACGATCTGCCTTTAAGTCGATTCGATAACAAATGACGAAAATGGACGGATATCTCAGATTTTTAATACATAAGAACACTTTTCACATTCTCCCGTGCAACTCGGCTGCTAGCCCTCCTTTCATGCAGAATATTAAGGTCCTAGCTCATGTCCAAGGCACCAAAGCCAGCTAAAAATTCAATATTCAATACCTAAAACTTGAATTGTACTACTTCTTACTGGCTATTACATCAACTTAGAAGCTTGATCTGTGTTCTACTATGGTGCTTTTAGTGTCTCAGCATACCGCAGCACGCGACATAGCTTTGCAGACGATAAGTACAACCGTTTCAGAGAGAAGAGCGGCCAATGTGACGATCTGGCTTTAAGTCGATTCGATAACAAATGACGAAAACGGACGGATTTCTCAGGTTTTTACTACATATGAACACTTTTCACTTTCTCCCGTGCAACTCGGTTGCTAGTCCTCCTTTCATGCAGAATCATAAGGTCCTAGCTCATGTCCAAGGCACCAAAGCTAGCTAAAAAGTCAATAATCGATACCTAAAACTTGAATTGGACTACTTCTTACTGGCTATTACATCAACTTAGAAGTTTAATCTGTGTTCTACTATGGTGCTTTTCCTGTTTCCGCCTACGGCAACACGCGACATAGCTTTGCAGACGATAAGTACAACCGTTTCCGAGAGAAGTGCGGCCAATGTGACGATCTGGCTTTAAGTCGATTCGATAGCAAATGACGAAAACGGACCGATTTCTCAGGTTTTTACTTCATATGAACACTTTTTACATTCTCCCGTGCAACTCGGCTGCTAGTCCTCTTTTATTGCAGAATCTTAAGGTCCTAGCTCATGTCCAAGGCACCAAAGCCAGCTACAAAGTCAACAACCGATACCTAAAACTTGAATTGTACTACTTCTTACTGGCTATTACATCATCTTAGAAGCTTCATCTGTGTTCTACTATTGTGCTTTTAGCGTCTCCGAATACCGCAGTATGCGACATAGCTTTGCAGACGATAAGAACAAGCGTTTCAGAGAGAAGAGCGGCCAATGTGACGATCTGGCTTTAAGTAGATTCGATAATAAATGACGAAAACGGACGTATTTCTCAGGTTTTTACTACATATGAACACTTTTCACATTCTCCCGTGCAACTCGGCTGCTAGTCCTCCTTTCATGCAGAATCTTAAGGTCCCAGCTCATGTCCAAGGCACAAAAGCCAGCTAAAAGGTCAATATTCAATACCTAATACTTGTATTGTACTACTTCTTACTGGCTATTACATCAACTTAGAAGCTTGATCTGTGTCCTACTATAGTGCTTTTAGTGTCTCAGCATACCGCAGCACGCGACATAGCTTTGCAGACGATAAGTGCAACCGTTTCAGAGAGAAAAGCGGCCAATGTGTCGATCTGGCTTTAAGTCGATTCGATAACAAATGACGAAAACGGACGGATTTCTCAGGTTGTTACTACATATGAACACTTTTCACATACTCCCGTGCAACTGAGCTGCTAGTCCTCCTTTCATGCAGAATCTTAAGGTCCTAGCTCATGTCCAAGGCACCAAAGCCAGCTAAAAAGTCAATAATCGATACCTAAAACGCGAATTGTACTACTTCTTACTGGATATTGCATCAACTTAGAAGCTTCATCTGTGTTCTACTGTTGTGATTTTAGTGTCTCCGCATACCGCAGCACGTGACATAGCTTTGCAGACGATAAGTACAACCGTTTCAGAGAGAAGAGCGGCAAATGTGACGATCTGGCTTTAAGTCGATTCGATAACAAATGACGAAAACGGACGGAGTTCTCAGGTTTTTACTACATATGAACACTTTTCACATTCTCCCATGCAAATCGGCTGCTAGTCCTCCTTTCATGCAGAATGTTAAGGTCCTAGCTCATGTCCAAGGCACCAAAGCCAGCTAAAAAGTCAATAGTCGATACCTAAAACGCGAATTGTACTACTTCTTCCTGGCTATTACGTCAAATTAGAAGCTTCATCTGTGTTCTACTATGGTGCTTTTATTGTCTCCGCATACCGCAGCATGCGACATAGCTTTGCAGACGATAAGTACAACCGTTTCAGAGAGAAGAGCGGCCAATGTGACGATCTGGCTTTAAGTCGATTCGATAACAAATGACGAAAACGGACGAATTTCTTAGGTTTTTACTACATATGAACACTTTTCACATTCTACCGTGCAACTCGGCTTCTAGTCCTCCTTTCATGCAGAATCTTAAGGTCCTAGCTCATGTCCAAGGCACCAAAGCCAGCTAAAAAGTCAATAATCAATACCTAAAACTTGAATTGTACTACTTCTTACTGGCTATTACATCAACTTAGAAGCTTCATCTGTGTTCTACTTTGCTGCTTGTAGTGTCTCAGCATACCGCAGCATGCGACATAGCTTTGCAGACGATAAGTACAAGCGTTTCAGAGAGAAGAGCGGCCAATGTGACGATCTGGCTTTAAGTCGATTCGAAAACAAATGACGAAAACGGACGAATTTCGCAGGTTTTTACTACTTATGAACACTTTTCACATTCTCCCGTGCAACTCGGCTGCTAGTCCTCCTTTCATGCAGAATCTTAAGGTACTAGCTCATGTCCAAGGCACCAAAGCTAGCTAAAAAGTCAATAATCGATACCTAAAATTTAAATTGTACTACTTCTTACTGGCTATTACATCAACTTAGAAGCTTCATCTGTGTTCTACTATGGTGCGTTTAGTGCCTCCGCATACCGCAGCACGCGACATAGCTTTGCAGACGATAAGTACAAGCGTTTCAGAGAGAAGAGCGGCCAATGTGACGATCTGGCTTTAAGTCGATTCGATAACAAATGACGAAAACGGACGGATTTCTCAGGTTTTTACTACATATGAACACTTTTCACATTCTCCCGTGCAACTCGGCTGATAGTCCTCCTTCATGCAAAATCTTAATTTCCTAGAACGTGTCCAAGGCACCAAAGAAGGGTAAAAAGTCATTAACTGATACTTAAAACTTTAATTGTACTACTTCTTACTCGCTATTACATCAACTTAGAAGCTTCATCTGGGTTCTACTATGGTGCTTTTAGTGTGTCCGCATACCGCAGCACGCGACATAGCTTTGCGGACGATAAGTACAACTTTTTCAGAGAGAAGAGCGGCCAATGTGACGATCTGCCTTTAAGTCGATTCGATAACAAATGACGAAAATGGACGGATATCTCAGATTTTTAATACATAAGAACACTTTTCACATTCTCCCGTGCAACTCGGCTGCTAGCCCTCCTTTCATGCAGAATATTAAGGTCCTAGCTCATGTCCAAGGCACCAAAGCCAGCTAAAAATTCAATATTCAATACCTAAAACTTGAATTGTACTACTTCTTACTGGCTATTACATCAACTTAGAAGCTTGATCTCTGTTCTACTATGGTGCTTTTAGTGTCTCAGCATACCGCAGCACGCGACATAGCTTTGCAGACGATAAGTACAACCGTTTCAGAGAGAAGAGCGGCCAATGTGACGATCTGGCTTTAAGTCGATTCGATAACAAATGACGAAAACGGACGGATTTCTCAGGTTTTTACTACATATGAACACTTTTCACTTTCTCCCGTACAACTCGGTTGCTAGTCCTCCTTTCATGCAGAATCATAAGGTCCTAGCTCATGTCCAAGGCACCAAAGCTAGCTAAAAAGTCAATAATCGATACCTAAAACTTGAATTGTACTACTTCTTACTGGCTATTACATCAACTTAGAAGCATCATCTGTGTTCTACTATGGTGCTTTTAGTGTCTCCGCATACCGCAGCACGCGACATAGCTTTGCAATCGATAAGTACAACCGTTTCAGAGAGAAAAGCGGCTTATTTGACGATCTGGCTTTAAGTCGATTCGATAACAAATGACGAAAACGGACGGATTTCTCGGGTTTTTACTACATATGAACACTTTTCACATTCTCCCATGCAAATCGGCTGCTAGTCCTCCTTTCATACAGAATGTTAAGGTCCTAGCTTTTGTCCAAAGCACCAAAGCCTGCTAAAAAGTCAATAACCGACACCTAAAACTTGAATTGTACTACTTCTTCCTGGCTATCACGTCAACTTAGAAGCTTCATCTGTGTTCTACTATGGTGCTTTTAGTGTTTCCGCATACCGCAGCACGCGACATAGCTTTGCAGACGATAAGTACAACCGTTTCAGAGAGAAGAGCGGCCAATGTGACGATCTGGCTTTAAGCCGATTCGATAACAAATGACGAAAACGGACGAATTTCTTAGGTTTTTACTACATATGAAAACTTTTCACATTCTCCCGTGCAACTCGGCTGCTAGTCCTCCTTTCATGCAGATTATTAAGGTCCTAGCTCATGTCCAAGGCACCAAAGCCAGCTAAAAAGTCAATAATCGATACCTAAATCTTGAATTGGACTACTTCTTACTGGCTATTACATCAACTTAGAAGTTTAATCTGTGTTCTACTATGGTGCTTTTCCTGTTTCCGCCTACGGCTTTGCAGACGATAAGTACAACCGTTTCAGAGAGAAGTGCGGCCAATGTGACGATCTGGCTTTAAGTCGATTCGATAACAAATGACGAAAACGGACCGATTTCTCAGGTTTTTACTTCATATGAACACTTTTTACATTCTCCCGTGCAACTCGGCTGCTAGTCCTCTTTTATTGCAGAATCTTAAGGTCCTAGCTCATGTCCAAGGCACCAAAGCCAGCTACAAGGTCAACAACCGATACCTAAAACTTGAATTGTACTACTTCTTACTGGCTGTTACATCATCTTAGAAGCTTCATCTGTGTTCTACTATTGTGCTTTTAGCGTCTCCGAATACCGCAGTATGCGACATAGCTTTGCAGACGATAAGTACAAGCGTTTCAGAGAGAAGAGCGGCCAATGTGACGATCTGGCTTTAAGTAGATTCGATAATAAATGACGAAAACGGACGTATTTCTCAGGTTTTTACTACATATGAACACTTTTCACATTCTCCCGTGCAACTCGGCTGCTAGTCCTCCTTTCATGCAGAATCTTAAGGTCCCAGCTCATGTCCAAGGCACAAAAGCCAGCTAAGAGGTCAATATTCAATACCTAATACTTGTATTGTACTACTTCTTACTGGCTATTACATCAACTTAGAAGCTTGATCTGTGTCCTACTATAGTGCTTTTAGTGTCTCAGCATACCGCAGCACGCGACATAGCTGTGCAGACGATAAGTGCAACCGTTTCAGAGAGAAAAGCGGACAATGTGTCGATCTGGCTTTAAGTCGATTCGATAACAAATGACGAAAACGGACGGATTTCTCAGGTTGTTACTACATATGAACACTTTTCACATACTCCCGTGCAACTGAGCTGCTAGTCCTCCTTTCATGCAGAATCTTAAGGTCCTAGCTCATGTCCAAGGCACCAAAGCCAGCTAAAAAGTCAATAATCGATACCTAAAACGCGAATTGTACTACTTCTTACTGGATATTGCATCAACTTAGAAGCTTCATCTGTGTTCTACTGTTGTGATTTTAGTGTCTCCGCATACCGCAGCACGTGACATAGCTTTGCAGACGATAAGTACAACCGTTTCAGAGAGAAGAGCGGCAAATGTGACGATCTGGCTTTAAGTCGATTCGATAACAAATGACGAAAACGGACGGAGTTCTCAGGTTTTTACTACATATGAACACTTTTCACATTCTCCCATGCAACTCGGCTGCTAGTCCTACTTTAATGCAGAATCTTAAGGTCCTAGCTCATGTCCAAGGCACCAGAGCCAGCTAAAAAGTCAATAATCGATACCTAAAACTTGAATTCTACTACTTCTTCCTTGCTATTACATCAACTTAGAAGCTTCATCTGTGTTCTACTACGGTCCTTTTAGTTTCTCCGCATACCGGTGCACGCGACATAGTTTTACAGACGATAAGTACAACCGTTTCAGAGAGAAGAGCGGCCAATGTGACGATCTGGCTTTAAGTCGATTCGATAACAAATGACGAAATCGCACGGATTTCTCAGGCTTTTACTACATATGAACACTTTTCACATTCTCCCGTGCAACTCGGCTGATAGTCCTCCTTCATGCAAAATCTTAATTTCCTAGCTCGTGTCCAAGGCACCAAAGAAGGGTAAAAAGTCATTAACTGATACCTAAAACTTTAATTCTACTACTTCTTACTGGCTATTACATCAACTTAGAAGCTTCTACTATGGTGCTTTTAGTGTCTCAGCATACCGCAGCACGCGACATAGCTTTGCAGACGATAAGTACAACCGTTTCAGTGAGAAGAGCGGCCAATGTGACTTTCTGGCTTTAAGTCGATTCGATAACAAATGACGAAAACGGACGGATTTCTCAGGTTTTTACTATATATGAACACTTTTCACATTCTCCCGTGCAACTCGGCTGCTAGTCCTCCTTCATGCAAATTCTTAAGTTCCTAGATCGTGTCCAAGGCACCAAAGAAGGGTAAAGAGTCAATAACCGATACCTAAAACTTTAATTGTACTACTTCTTACTGGCTATTACATCAACTTAGAAGCTTCATCTGTGTTCTACTATGGTGCTTTTAGTGTCTCTGCATATCGCAGCACGCGACATAGCTTTGTAGACGATAAGTACAACCGTTTCAGAGAGAAGAGCGGCCAATGTGACGATCTTGCTTTAAGTAGATTCGATAACAAATGACGAAAACGGACGGATTTCTCAGGTTTTTACTACATATGAACACTTTTCACATTGTCCCGTGCAACTCGGCTGCTAGTCCTCCTTTCATGCAGAATCATAAGGTCCTAGCTCATGTCCAAGGCACCAAAGCTAGCTAAAAAGTCAATAATCGATACCTAAAACTTGAATTGTACTGCTTCTTACTGGCTATTACATCAACTTAGAAGCTTCATCTGTGTTCTACTATGGTGCTTTTAGTGTCTCCGCATACCGCAGCACGCGACATAGCTTTGCAATCGATAAGTACAACCGTTTCAGAGAGAAGAGCGGCCAATGTGACGATCTGGCTTTAAGTCGATTCGATAACAAATGACGAAAACGGACGAATTTCTTAGGTTTTTACAACATATGAAAACTTTTCACATTCTCCCGCGCAACTCGGCTGCTAGTCCTCCTTTCATGCAGAATCTTAAGGTCCTAGCTCATGTCCAAGGCACCAAAGCCAACTAAAAAGTCAATAATCGATACCTAAATCTTGAATTGGACTACTTCTTACTGGCTATTACATCAACTTAGAAGCTTCATCTGTGTTCTACTATGGTGCTTCTCCTGTTTCCGCCTAAGGCAACACGCGTCACAGCTTTGCAGACGATAAGTACAACCGTTTCAGAGAGAAGAGCGGCCAATGTGACGATCTGGCTTTAAGTCGGTTCGATAACAAATGACGAAAACGGACGGATTTCTCAGGTTTTTACTACATATGAACACGTTTCACATTCTCCCGTGCAACTCGGCTGCTAGTCCTCCTTTCATGCAGAATCTTAAGGTCCTAGCTCATGTCCAAGGCACCAAAGCCAGCTAAAAAGTCAATAATCGATACCTAAAACTTGAATTGTACTACTTCTTACTGGCTATTACATCAACTTAGAAGCTTCATCTGTATTCTACTATGGTGCTTTTAGTGTCTCCGCATACCGCAGCACGCGACATAGCTTTGCAGACGATAAGTACAACCGTTTCAGAGAGAAGAGCGGCCAATGTGACGATCTGGCTTTAAGTCGATTCGATAACAAATGACGAAAACGGACGGATTTCAAAGGTTTTTACTACATATGAACACTTTTCACATTCTCCCGTGCAACTCGGCTGCTAGTCCTCCTTAAATGCAGAATCTTAAGGTCCTAGCTCATGTCCAAGGCACCAGAGCCAGCTAAAAAGTCAATAATCGATACCTAAAACTTGAATTCTACAACTTCTTACTGGCTATTACATCAACTTAGAAGCTTCATCTGTGTTCTAGTATGGTGCTTTTAGTGTCTCCACATAATGCAGCACGCGACATGGCTTTGCAGACGATAAGTACAACCGTTTCAGAGAGAAGAGCGGCCAATATGACGATCTGGCTTTAAGTCGATTCGATAACAAATGACGAAAACGGACGGATTTCTAAGGTTTTTACTACATATGAACACTTTTCACATTCTCCCGTGCAACTCGGCTGCTAGTCCTCCTTCATGCAAAATCTTAATTTCCTAGCTCGTGTCCAAGGCACCAAAGAAGGGTAAAAAGTCATTAACTGATACCTAAAACTTTAATTGTACTACTTCTTACTGGCTATTACATCAACTTAGAAGCTTCATCTGTGTTCTACTATGGTGCTTTTAGTGTCTCAGCATACCGCAGCACGCGACATAGCTTTGCAGACGATAAGTTCAACCGTTTCAGAGAGAAGAGCAGCCAATGTGACTTTCTGGCTTTAAGTCGATTCGATAACAAATGACGAAAACGGACGGATTTCTCAGGTTTTTACTATATATGAACACTTTTAACATTCTCCCGTGCAACTCGGCTGCTAGTCCTCCTTCATGCAAAATCTTAAGTTCCTAGATCGTGTCCAATGCACCAAAGAAGGGTAAAAAGTCAATAATCGATACCTAAAACTTGAATTCTACTACTTCTTACTGGCTATTACATCAACTTAGAAGCTTCATCTGTGTTCTACTATGGTGCTTTTAGTGTGTCCGAATACCGCAGCACGCGACATAGCTTTGCAGACGATAAGTACAACCGTTTCAGAGAGAAGAGCGGCTAATGTGAAGATCTGGCTTTAAGTCGATTCGATAACAAATGACGAAAACGGACGGATTTCTCAGGTTTTTACTGCATATGAACACTTTTCACATTCTCCCGTGCAACTCGGCTGCTAGTCCTCCTTTCATGCAGAATCTTAAGGTCCTAGCTCATGTCCAAGGCACCAAAGCCAGCTAAAAAGTCAATAATCGATACCTAAAACTTGAATTGGATTACTTCTTACTAGCTATTACATCAACTTAGATGCTTCATCTGTGTTCTACTATGGTGATTTTAGTGTCTCCGCATACCGCATCACGCGACATAGCTTTTCAGACGATAAGTGCAACCGTTTCAGAGAGAAGAGCAGCCAATGTGACGATCTGGCTTTAAGTCGATTCGATAACAAATGACGAAAACGGACGGATTTCTCAGGTTTTTACTACATATGAACACTTTTCACATTCTCCCATGCAACTCGGCTGCTAGTCCTCCTTTAATGCAGAATCATAAGGTCCTAGCTCATGTCCAAGGCACATAAAACCAGCTAAAAGGTGAATATTCAATACCTAAAACTTGAATTGGATTACTTCTTACTGGCTATTACATCAACCTAGATGTTTCATCTGTGTTCTACTATGGTGCTTTTAGTGTGTCCGAATACCGCAGCACGCGACATAGCTTTGCAGACGATAAGTACAACCGTTTCAGAGAGAAGAGCGGCCAATGTGACGATCTGGCTTTAAGTCGATTCGATAACAAATGACGAAAACGGACGGATGTCTCAGCTTTTTACTGCATATGAACACTTTTCACATTCTCCCGTGCAACTCGGCTGCTAGTCCTCCTTTCATGCCGAATCTTAAGGTCCTAGCTCATGTCCAAGGCACCAAAGCCAGCTAAAAAGTCAATAATCGATACCTAAAACTTGAATTGGATTACTTCTTACTGGCTATTAAATCAACTTAGATGCTTCATCTGTGTTCTACTATGGTGCTTTTAGTGTCTCCGCATACCGCAGTACGCGACATAGCTTTGCAGACGATAAGTACAACCGTTTCAGAGAGAAGAGCGGCCAATGTGACGATCTGGCTTTAAGTCGATTCGATAACAAATGACGAAAACGGACGTATTTCTCAGGTTTTTACTACATTTGAACACTTTTCACATTCCCCCATGCAACTCGGCTGCTAGTCCTCCTTTCATGCAGAATCTTAAGGTCCTAGCTCATGTCCAAGTCACCAAAGCCAGCTAAAAAGTCAATAATCGATACCTAAATCTTGAATTGGACTACTTCTTACTGGCTATTACATCAACTTAGAAGCTTCATCTGTGTTCTACTATGGTGCTTTTCCTGTTTCCGCCTACGGCAACACGCGACATACCTTTGAAGACGATAAGTACAACCGTTTCAGAGAGAAGAGCGGCCAATGTGACGATCTGGCTTTAAGTCGATTCAATAACAAATGACGAAAACGGACGGATTTCTCAGGTTTTTACTACATATGAACAATTTTCACATTCTCCCATGCAACTCGGCTGCTAGTCCTCCTTTCCTGCAGAGTCTTAAGGTCCTAGCTCATGTCCAAGGCACGAAAGCCAGCTAAAAAGTCAATAATCGATACCTAAAACATGAATTGTACTACTTCTTACTGGCTATTACATCAACTTAGAAGCTTCATCTGTGTTCTACTATGGTGCTTTTAGTGTCTCTGCATACCGCAGCACGCAACATAGCTGTGCAGACGATAAGTACTAGCGTTTCAGAGAGAAGAGCGGCCAATGTGACGATCTGGCTTTAAGTCGATTCGATAACAAATGACGAAAACGGACGGATTTCTAAGGTTTTTAGTACATATGAACACTTTTCACATTCTCCCGTGCAACTCGGCTGCTAGTCCTCCTTTTATGCAGAATCGTAAGGTCATAGCTCATGTCCAAGGCACCAAAGCCAGCTAAAAAGTCAATAATCGATACCTACAACTTGAATTGTACTACTTCTTACCTTCTATTACACCAACTTAGAAGCTTCATCTTTGTTCTACTATGGTGCTTCTCCTGTTTCCGCCTAAGGCAACACGCGTCATAGCTTTGCAGACGATAAGTACAACCGTTTCAGAGAGAAGAGCGGCCAATGTGACGATCTGGCTTTAAGTCGATTCGATAACAAATGACGAAAACGGATGGATTTCTCAGGTTTTTACTACATATGAACACTTTTCACATTCTCCCGTGCAACTCGGCTGCTAGTCCTCCTTTCATGCAGAATCTTAAGGTCCTAGCTCATGTCCAAGGCACCAAAGCCAGCTAAAAAGTCAATAATCGATACCTAAAACGCGAATTGTACTACTTCTTACTGCATATTACATCAACTTAGAAGCTTCATCTGTGTTCTACTGTGGTGATTTTAGTGTCTCCGCATACCGCAGCACGTGACATAGCTTCGCAGACGATAAGTACAACCGTTTCAGAGAGAAGAGCGGCCAATGTGACGATCTGGCTTTAAGTCGGTTCGATAACAAATGACGAAAACGGAAGGATGTCTCAGGTTTTTACCACATATGAACACGTTTCACATTCTCCCGTGCAACTCGGCTGCTAGTCCTCCTTTCATGCAGAATCTTAAGGTCCTAGCTCATGTCCAAGGCACAAAAACCCAGCTAAAAAGTCAATAATCGATACCTAAAACTTGAATTGGATTACTTCTTACTAGCTTTTACATCAACTTAGATGCTTCATCTGTGTTCTACTATGGTGCTTTTCCTGTTTCCGCCTACGGCGACATACGACATACCTTTGAAGACGATAAGTCCAACCGTTTCAGAGAGAAGAGCGGCCAATGTGACGATCTGGCTTTAAGTCGATTCGATAACAAATGACGAAAACGGACGGATTTCTCAGGTTTTAACTACATATGAACACTTTTCACATTCTCCCGTGCAACTCGGCTGCTAGTCCTCCTTTCAGGCAGAATCTTAAGGTCCTAGCTCATGTCCAAGGCCCAAAGCCAGCTAAAAGTTCCATATTCAATAACTAAAACTTGAATTGTACTACTTCTTACTGGCTATTACATCAACTTAGAAGCTTCATCTGTGTTCTATTATGGTGCTTTTAGTGTCTCAGCATACCGCAGCACGCGACATAGCTTTGCAGACGATAAGTACAACCGTTTCAGAGAGAAGAGCGGCCAATGTGTCGATCTGGCTTTAAGTAGATTCGATAACAAATGACGAAAACGGACGGATGTCTCAGGTTTTTACTACATATGAACACGTTTCACATTCTCCCGTGCAACTCGGCTGCTAGTCCTCCTTTCATGCAGAATCTTAAGGTCCTAGCTCATGTCCAAGGCACCAAAGCCAGCTAAAAAGTCAATAATCGATACCTAAAACTTGAATTGTACTATTTCATACTGGCTATTACATCAACTTAGAAGCTTCATCTGTGTTCTACTATGGTGCTTTTAGTGTGTCCGCATATCGCAGCACGCGACATAGCTTTGCAGACGATAAGTACAACCGTTTCAGAGAGAAGAGCGGCCAATGTGACGATCTGGCTTTAAGTCGATTC
This sequence comes from Schistocerca gregaria, assembly GCF_023897955.1. Classification (NCBI taxonomy): domain Eukaryota; kingdom Metazoa; phylum Arthropoda; class Insecta; order Orthoptera; family Acrididae; genus Schistocerca; species Schistocerca gregaria. The sequence continues at coordinate 6,188,070 of NW_026061811.1, read as the reverse complement.
GATAACAAATGACGAAAACGGACGGATGTCTCAGCTTTTTACTGCATATGAACACTTTTCACATTCCCCCGTGCAACTCGGCTGCTAGTCCTCCTTTCATGCAGAATCTTAAGGTCCTAGCTCATGTCCAAGGCACCAAAGCCAGCTACAAAGTCAATAATCGATACCTAAAACTTGAATTGGATTACTTCTTACTGGCTATTAAATCAACTTAGATGCTTCATCTTTGTTCTACTATGGTGATTTTAGTGTCTCCGCATACCGCAGCACGCGACATAGCTTTGCAGACGATAAGTGCAACCGTTTCAGAGAGAAGAGCAGCCAATGTGACGATCTGGCTTTAAGTCGATTCGATAACAAATGACGAAAACGGACGGATTTCTCAGGTTTTTACTACATATGAACACTTTTCACATTCTCCCATGCAACTCGGCTGCTAGTCCTCCTTTAATGCAGAATCTTAAGGTCCTAGCTCATGTCCAAGGCACCAAAGCCAGCTAAAAGGTCAATATTCAATACCTAAAACTTGAATTGGATTACTTCTTACTGGCTATTACATCAACTTAGATGCTTCATCTGTGTTCTACTATGGTGCTTTTAGTGTGTCCGCATACCGCAGCACGCGACATAGCTTTGCAGACGATAAGTACAACCGTTTCAGATGGAAGAGCGGCCAATGTGACGATCTGGCTTTAAGTCGATTCGATAACAAATGACGAGAACGGACGGATGTCTCAGCTTTTTACTGCATATGAACACTTTTCACATTCTCTCGTGCAACTCGGCTGCTAGTCCTCCTTTCATGCAGAATCTTAAGGTCCTAGCTCATGTCCAAGGCACCAAAGCCAGCTAAAAAGTCAATAATCGATACCTAAAACTTGAATTGGATTACTTCTTACTGGCTATTAAATCAACTTAGATGCTTCATCTGTGTTCTACTATGGTGATTTTAGTGTCTCCGCATACCGCAGCACGCGACATAGCTTTGCAGACGATAAGTGCAACCGTTTCAGAGAGAAGAGCAGCCAATGTGACGATCTGGCTTTAAGTCGATTCGATAACAAATGACGAAAACGGACGGATTTCTCAGGTTTTTATTACATATGAACACTTTTCACATTCTCCCATGCAACTCGGCTGCTAGTCCTACTTTAATGCAGAATCTTAAGGTCCTAGCTCATGTCCAAGGCACCAAAGCCAGCTAAAAAGTCCATAATCGATACCTAAAACTTGAATTGGATTACTTCTTACTGGCTATTACATCAACTTAGATGCTTCATCTGTGTTCTACTATGGTGATTTTAGTGTCTCCGCATACCGCAGCACGCGACATAGCTTTGCAGACGATAGGTACAAGCGTTTCAGAGAGAAGAGCGGCCAATGTGACAATCTGGCTTTAAGTCGATTCGATAACAAATGACGAAAACGGACGGATTTCTAAGGTTTTTACTACATATGAACACTTTTCACGTTCTCCCGTGCAACTCGGCTGCTAGTCCTTCTTTCATGCAGAATGTTAAGGTCCTAGCTCATGTCCAAGGCACCAAAGCCAGCTAAAAAGTCAATAATCGATAACTAAAACTTGAATTTTACTACTTCTTACTGGGTATTACATCAACTTAGAAGCTTAATCTGTGTTCTACTATGGTGCTTTTAGTGTCTCCGCATACCGCAGCACGCGACATAGCTTTGCAGACGATAAGTACAACCGTTTCAGAGTGAAGAGCGGCCAATGTGACGATCTGGCTTTAAGTCGATTCGATAACAAATGATGAAAACGGACGTATTTCTCAGGTTTTTACTACATTTGAACACTTTTCACATTCCCCCATGCAACTCGGCTGCTAGTCCTCCTTTCATGCAGAATCTTAAGGTCCTAGCTCATGTCCAAGGCACCAAAGCCAGCTAAAAGTTCCATATTCAATACCTAAAACTTGAATTGTACTACTTCTTACTGGCTATTACATCAACTTAGAAGCTTCATCTGTGTTCTACTATGGTGCTTTTCCTGTTTCCGCCTACGGCAACACGCGACATACCTTTGAAGACGATAAGTACAACCGTTTCAGAGAGAAGAGCGGCCAATGTGACGATCTGGCTTTAAGTCGATTCGATAACAAATGACGAAAACGGACGGATTTCTCAAGTTTTAACTACATATGAACACTTTTCACATTCTCCCGTGCAAGTCGGCTGCTAGTCCTTCTTTCATGCAGAATCTTAAGGTCCTAGCTCATGTCCAAGGCACCAAAGCCAGCTAAAAGTTCCATATTCAATACCTAAAACTTGAATTGTACTACTTCTTACTGGCTATTACATCAACTTAGAAGCTTCATCTGTGTTCTATTATGGTGCTTTTAGTGTCTCAGCATACCGCAGCACGCGACATAGCTTTGCAGACGATAAGTACAAGCGTTTCAGAGAGAAGAGCGGCCAATGTGTCGATCTGGCTTTAAGTCGATTCGATAACAAATGACGAAAACGGACGGATTTCTCAGGTTTTTACTACATATGAACACTTTTCACATTCTCCCGTGGAACTCGGCTGCTCGTTCTCCTTTCATGCAGAATCTTATGGTCCTAGCTCATGTCCAAGGCACCAAAGCCAGCTAAAAAGTCAATAATCAATACCTAAAACATGAATTGTACTACTTCTTACTGGCTATTACATCAACTTAGAAGCTTCATCTGTGTTCTACTATGGTGCTTTTAGTGTCTCTGCATACCGCAGCACGCGACATAGCTGTGCAGACGATAAGTACTAGCGTTTCAGAGAGAAGAGCGGCCATTGTGACGATCTGGCTTTAAGTCGATTCGATAACAAATGACGAAAACGGACGGATTTCTCAGGTTTTTACTACATATGAACACTTTTCACATTCTCCCATGCAACTCGGCTGCTAGTCCTCCTTTAATGCAGAATCTTAAGGTCCTAGCTCATGTCCAAGGCATCAAAGCCAGCTAAAAGGTCAATATTCAATACCTAAAACTTGAATTGGATTATTTCTTACTGGCTATTACATCAACTTAGATGCTTCATCTGTGTTCTACTATGGTGCTTTTAGTGTGTCCGCATACCGCAGCACGCGACATAGCTTTGCAGACGATAAGTACAACCGTTTCAGAGAGAAGAGCGGCCAATGTGACGATCTGGCTTTAAGTCGATTCGATAACAAATGACGAAAACGGACGGATGTCTCAGCTTTTTACGGCATATGAACACTTTTCACATTCTCCCGTGCAACTCGGCTGCTATTCCTCCTTTCATGCAGAATCTTAAGGTCCTAGCTCATGTCCAAGGCACCAAAGCCAGCTAAAAGTTCCATATTCAATACCTAAAACTTGAATTGTACTACTTCTTACTGGCTATTACATCAACTTAGAAGCTTCATCTGTGTTCTATTATGGTGCTTTTAGTGTTTCAGCATACCGCAGCACGCGACATAGCTTTGCAGACGATAAGTACAAGCGTTTCAGAGAGAAGAGCGGCCAATGTGTCGATCTGGCTTTAAGTCGATTCGATAACAAATGACGAAAACGGACGGATTTCTCAGGTTTTTACTACATTTGAACACTTTTCACATTCCCCCATGCAACTCGGCTGCTAGTCCTCCTTTCATGCAGAATCTTAAGGTCCTAGCTCATGTCCAAGGCACCAAAGCCAGCTAAAAAGTCAATAATCGATACCTAAAACTTGAATTGTACTACTTCTTACTGGCTATTACATCAACTTAGAAGCTTCATCTGTGTTCTACTATGGTGCTTTTAGTGTCTCCACATACCGCAGCACGCGACATAGCTTTGCAGACGGTAAGTACAACCGTTTCAGAGAGAAGAGCGGCCAATGTGACGATCTGGCTTTAAGTCGATTCGATAACAAATGACGAAAAAGGACGGATTTTTAAGGTTTTTATTACATACGAACACTTTTCACATTCTCCCGTGCAACTCGGCTGCTAGTCCTGCTTTCATGCAGAATCGTAAGGTCCTAGCTCATTTCCAAGGCACCAAACCCAGCTAAAAAGTCAATAATCGGTACCTAAAACTTGAATTGGATTACTTCTTACTGGCTATTACATCAACTTAGAAGCTTCATCTGTGTTCTACTATGGTGCTTTTAGTGTCTCCGCATACCGCAGCACGCGACATAGCTTTGCAGACGATAAGTACAAGCGTTTCAGAGAGAAGAGCGGCCAATGTGACGATCTGGCTTTAAGTCGATTCGATAACAAATGACGAAAACGGACGGATGTCTCAGCTTTTTACTGCATATGAACACTTTTCACATTCTCCCGTGCAACTCGGCTGCTAGTCCTCCTTTCATGCAGAATCTTAAGGTCCTAGCTCATGTCCAAGGCACCAAAGCCAGCTACAAAGTCAATAATCGATACCTAAAACTTGAATTGGATTACTTCTTACTGGCTATTAAATCAACTTAGATGCTTCATCTTTGTTCTACTATGGTGATTTTAGTGTCTCCGCATACCGCTGCACGCGACATAGCTTTGCAGACGATAAGTGCAACCGTTTCAGAGAGAAGAGCAGCCAATGTGACGATCTGGCTTTAAGTCGATTCGATAACAAATGACGAAAACGGACGGATTTCTCAGGTTTTTATTACATATGAACACTTTTCACATTCTCCCATGCAACTCGGCTGCTAGTCCTACTTTAATGCAGAATCTTAAGGTCCTAGCTCATGTCCAAGGCACCAAAGCCAGCTAAAAAGTCAATAATCGATACCTAAATCTTGAATAGGATTACTTCTTACTGGCTATTACATCAACTTAGATGCTTCATCTGTGTTCTACTATGGTGATTTTAGTGTCTCCGCATACCGCAGCACGCGACATAGCTTTGCAGACGATAGGTACAAGCGTTTCAGAGAGAAGAGCGGCCAATGTGACAATCTGGCTTTAAGTCGATTCGATAACAAATGACGAAAACGGACGGATTTCTACGGTTTTTACTACATATGAACACTTTTCACGTTCTCCCGTGCAACTCGGCTGCTAGTCCTTCTTTCATGCAGAATGTTAAGGTCCTAGCTCATGTCCAAGGCACCAAAGCCAGCTAAAAAGTCAATAATCGATAACTAAAACATGAATTTTACTACTTCTTACTGGGTATTACATCAACTTAGAAGCTTAATCTGTGTTCTACTATGGTGATTTTAGTGTCTCCGCATACCGCAGCACGCGACATAGCTTTGCAGACGATAAGTACAACCGTTTCAGAGTGAAGAGCGGCCAATGTGACGATCTGGCTTTAAGTCGATTCGATAACAAATGATGAAAACGGACGTATTTCTCAGGTTTTTACTACATTTGAACACTTTTCACATTCCCCCATGCAACTCGGCTGCTAGTCCTCCTTTCATGCAGAATCTTAAGGTCCTAGCTCATGTCCAAGGCACCAAAGCCAGCTAAAAGTTCCATATTCAATACCTAAAACTTGAATTGTACTACTTCTTACTGGCTATTACATCAACTTAGAAGCTTCATCTGTGTTCTACTATGGTGCTTTTCCTGGTGCCGCCTACGGCAACACGCGACATACCTTTGAAGACGATAAGTACAACCGTTTCAGAGAGAAGAGCGGCCAATGTGACGATCTGGCTTTAAGTCGATTCGATAACAAATGACGAAAACGGACGGATTTCTCAAGTTTTAACTACATATGAACACTTTTCACATTCTCCCGTGCAAGTCGGCTGCTAGTCCTCCTTTCATGCAGAATCTTAAGGTCCTAGCTCATGTCCAAGGCACCAAAGCCAGCTAAAAGTTCCATATTCAATACCTAAAACTTGAATTGTACTACTTCTTACTGGCTATTACATCAACTTAGAAGCTTCATCTGTGTTCTATTATGGTGCTTTTAGTGTCTCAGCATACCGCAGCACGCGACATAGCTTTGCAGACGATAAGTACAAGCGTTTCAGAGAGAAGAGCGGCCAATGTGTCGATCTGGCTTTAAGTCGATTCGATAACAAATGACGAAAACGGACGGATTTCTCAGGTTTTTACTACATATGAACACTTTTCACATTCTCCCGTGGAACTCGGCTGCTCGTTCTCCTTTCATGCAGAATCTTAAGGTCCTAGCTCATGTCCAAGGCACCAAAGCCAGCTAAAAGGTCAATATTCAATACCTAAAACTTGAATTGGATTATTTCTTACTGGCTATTACATCAACTTAGATGCTTCATCTGTGTTCTACTATGGTGCTTTTAGTGTGTCCGCATACCGCAGCACGCGACATAGCTTTGCAGACGATAAGTACAACCGTTTCAGAGAGAAGAGCGGCCAATGTGACGATCTGGCTTTAAGTCGATTCGATAACAAATGACGAAAACGGACGGATGTCTCAGCTTTTTACTGCATATGAACACTTTTCACATTCTCCCGTGCAACTCGGCATCTAGTCCTCCTTTCATGCAGAATCTTAAGGTCCTAGCTCATGTCCAAGGCACGAAAGCCAGCTAAAAAGTCAATAATCGATACCTAAAACATGAATTGTACTACTTCTTACTGGCTATTACATCAACTTAGAAGCTTCATCTGTGTTCTACTATGGTGCTTTTAGTGTCTCTGCATACCGCAGCACGCAACATAGCTGTGCAGACGATAAGTACTAGCGTTTAAGAGAGAAGAGCGGCCAATGTGACGATCTGGCTTTAAGTCGATTCGATAACAAATGACGAAAACGGACGGATTTCTAAGGTTTTTAGTACATATGAACACTTTTCACATTCTCCCGTGCAACTCGGCTGCTAGTCCTCCTTTCATGCAGAATCGTAAGGTCCTAGCTCATGTCCAAGGCACCAAAGCCAGCTAAAAAGTCAATAATCGATACCTACAACTTGAATTGTACTACTTCTTACCTTCTATTACACCAACTTAGAAGCTTCATCTTTGTTCTACTATGGTGCTTCTCCTGTTTCCGCCTAAGGCAACACGCGTCATAGCTTTGCAGACGATAAGTACAACCGTTTCAGAGAGAAGAGCGGCAAATGTGACGATCTGGCTTTAAGTCGATTCGATAACAAATGACGAAAACGGATGGATTTCTCAGGTTTTTACTACATATGAACACTTTTCACATTCTCCCGTGCAACTCGGCTGCTAGTCCTCCTTTCATGCAGAATCTTAAGGTCCTAGCTCATGTCCAAGGCACCAAAGCCAGCTAAAAAGTCAATAATCGATACCTAAAACGCGAATTGTACTACTTCTTACTGCATATTACATCAACTTAGAAGCTTCATCTGTGTTCTACTGTGGTGATTTTAGTGTCTCCGCATACCGCAGCACGTGACATAGCTTCGCAGACGATAAGTACAACCGTTTCAGAGAGAAGAGCGGCCAATGTGACGATCTGGCTTTAAGTCGGTTCGATAACAAATGACGAAAACGGAAGGATGTCTCAGGTTTTTACCACATATGAACACGTTTCACATTCTCCCGTGCAACTCGGCTGCTAGTCCTCCTTTCATGCAGAATCTTAAGGTCCTAGCTCATGTCCAAGGCACAAAAACCCAGCTAAAAAGTCAATAATCGATACCTAAAACTTGAATTGGATTACTTCTTACTAGCTTTTACATCAACTTAGATGCTTCATCTGTGTTCTACTATGGTGCTTTTCCTGTTTCCGCCTACGGCGACATACGACATACCTTTGAAGACGATAAGTCCAACCGTTTCAGAGAGAAGAGCGGCCAATGTGACGATCTGGCTTTAAGTCGATTCGATAACAAATGACGAAAACGGACGGATTTCTCAGGTTTTAACTACATATGAACACTTTTCACATTCTCCCGTGCAACTCGGCTGCTAGTCCTCCTTTCAGGCAGAATCTTAAGGTCCTAGCTCATGTCCAAGGCCCAAAGCCAGCTAAAAGTTCCATATTCAATAACTAAAACTTGAATTGTACTACTTCTTACTGGCTATTACATCAACTTAGAAGCTTCATCTGTGTTCTATTATGGTGCTTTTAGTGTCTCAGCATACCGCAGCACGCGACATAGCTTTGCAGACGATAAGTACAACCGTTTCAGAGAGAAGAGCGGCCAATGTGTCGATCTGGCTTTAAGTAGATTCGATAACAAATGACGAAAACGGACGGATGTCTCAGGTTTTTACTACATATGAACACGTTTCACATTCTCCCGTGCAACTCGGCTGCTAGTCCTCCTTTCATGCAGAATCTTAAGGTCCTAGCTCATGTCCAAGGCACCAAAGCCAGCTAAAAAGTCAATAATCGATACCTAAAACTTGAATTGTACTATTTCATACTGGCTATTACATCAACTTAGAAGCTTCATCTGTGTTCTACTATGGTGCTTTTAGTGTGTCCGCATACCGCAGCACGCGACATAGCTTTGCAGACGATAAGTACAACCGTTTCAGAGAGAAGAGCGGCCAATGTGACGATCTGGCTTTAAGTCGATTCGATAACAAATGACGAGAACGGACGGATGTCTCAGCTTTTTACTGCATATGAACACTTTTCACATTCTCTCGTGCAACTCGGCTGCTAGTCCTCCTTTCATGCAGAATCTTAAGGTCCTAGCTCATGTCCAAGGCACCAAAGCCAGCTAAAAAGTCAATAATCGATACCTAAAACTTGAATTGGATTACTTCTTACTGGCTATTAAATCAACTTAGATGCTTCATCTGTGTTCTACTATGGTGATTTTAGTGTCTCCGCATACCGCAGCACGCGACATAGCTTTGCAGACGATAAGTGCAACCGTTTCAGAGAGAAGAGCAGCCAATGTGACGATCTGGCTTTAAGTCGATTCGATAACAAATGACGAAAACGGACGGATTTCTCAGGTTTTTATTACATATGAACACTTTTCACATTCTCCCATGCAACTCGGCTGCTAGTCCTACTTTAATGCAGAATCTTAAGGTCCTAGCTCATGTCCAAGGCACCAAAGCCAGCTAAAAAGTCCATAATCGATACCTAAAACTTGAATTGGATTACTTCTTACTGGCTATTACATCAACTTAGATGCTTCATCTGTGCTCTACTATGGTGATTTTAGTGTCTCCGCATACCGCAGCACGCGACATAGCTTTGCAGACGATAGGTACAAGCGTTTCAGAGAGAAGAGCGGCCAATGTGACAATCTGGCTTTAAGTCAATTCGATAACAAATGACGAAAACGGACGGATTTCTAAGGTTTTTACTACATATGAACACTTTTCACGTTCTCCCGTGCAACTCGGCTGCTAGTCCTTCTTTCATGCAGAATGTTAAGGTCCTAGCTCATGTCCAAGGCACCAAAGCCAGCTAAAAAGTCAATAATCGATAACTAAAACTTGAATTTTACTACTTCTTACTGGGTATTACATCAACTTAGAAGCTTAATCTGTGTTCTACTATGGTGCTTTTAGTGTCTCCGCATACCGCAGCACGCGACATAGCTTTGCAGACGATAAGTACAACCGTTTCAGAGTGAAGAGCGGCCAATGTGACGATCTGGCTTTAAGTCGATTCGATAACAAATGATGAAAACGGACGTATTTCTCAGGTTTTTACTACATTTGAACACTTTTCACATTCCCCCATGCAACTCGGCTGCTAGTCCTCCTTTCATGCAGAATCTTAAGGTCCTAGCTCATGTCCAAGGCACCAAAGCCAGCTAAAAGTTCCATATTCAATACCTAAAACTTGAATTGTACTACTTCTTACTGGCTATTACATCAACTTAGAAGCTTCATCTGTGTTCTATTATGGTGCTTTTAGTGTCTCAGCATACCGCAGCACGCGACATAGCTTTGCAGACGATAAGTACAAGCGTTTCAGAGAGAAGAGCGGCCAATGTGTCGATCTGGCTTTAAGTCGATTCGATAACAAATGACGAAAACGGACGGATTTCTCAGGTTTTTACTACATATGAACACTTTTCACATTCTCCCGTGGAACTCGGCTGCTCGTTCTCCTTTCATGCAGAATCTTATGGTCCTAGCTCATGTCCAAGGCACCAAAGCCAGCTAAAAAGTCAATAATCAATACCTAAAACATGAATTGTACTACTTCTTACTGGCTATTACATCAACTTAGAAGCTTCATCTGTGTTCTACTATGGTGCTTTTAGTGTCTCTGCATACCGCAGCACGCGACATAGCTGTGCAGACGATAAGTACTAGCGTTTCAGAGAGAAGAGCGGCCATTGTGACGATCTGGCTTTAAGTCGATTCGATAACAAATGACGAAAACGGACGGATTTCTCAGGTTTTTACTACATATGAACACTTTTCACATTCTCCCATGCAACTCGGCTGCTAGTCCTCCTTTAATGCAGAATCGTAAGGTCCTAGCTCATGTCCAAGGCATCAAAGCCAGCTAAAAGGTCAATATTCAATACCTAAAACTTGAATTGGATTATTTCTTACTGGCTATTACATCAACTTAGATGCTTCATCTGTGTTCTACTATGGTGCTTTTAGTGTGTCCGCATACCGCAGCACGCGACATAGCTTTGCAGACGATAAGTACAACCGTTTCAGAGAGAAGAGCGGCCAATGTGACGATCTGGCTTTAAGTCGATTCGATAACAAATGACGAAAACGGACGGATGTCTCAGCTTTTTACGGCATATGAACACTTTTCACATTCTCCCGTGCAACTCGGCTGCTATTCCTCCTTTCATGCAGAATCTTAAGGTCCTAGCTCATGTCCAAGGCACCAAAGCCAGCTAAAAGTTCCATATTCAATACCTAAAACTTGAATTGTACTACTTCTTACTGGCTATTACATCAACTTAGAAGCTTCATCTGTGTTCTATTATGGTGCTTTTAGTGTTTCAGCATACCGCAGCACGCGACATAGCTTTGCAGACGATAAGTACAAGCGTTTCAGAGAGAAGAGCGGCCAATGTGTCGATCTGGCTTTAAGTCGATTCGATAACAAATGACGAAAACGGACGGATTTCTCAGGTTTTTACTACATTTGAACACTTTTCACATTCCCCCATGCAACTCGGCTGCTAGTCCTCCTTTCATGCAGAATCTTAAGGTCCTAGCTCATGTCCAAGGCACCAAAGCCAGCTAAAAAGTCAATAATCGGTACCTAAAACTTGAATTGTACTACTTCTTACTGGCTATTACATCAACTTAGAAGCTTCATCTGTGTTCTACTATGGTGCTTTTAGTGTCTCCGCATACCGCAGCACGCGACATAGCTTTGCAGACGATAAGTACAAGCGTTTCAGAGAGAAGAGCGGCCAATGTGACGATCTGGCTTTAAGTCGATTCGATAACAAATGACGAAAACGGACGGATGTCTCAGCTTTTTACTGCATATGAACACTTTTCACATTCTCCCGTGCAACTCGGCTGCTAGTCCTCCTTTCATGCAGAATCTTAAGGTCCTAGCTCATGTCCAAGGCACCAAAGCCAGCTACAAAGTCAATAATCGATACCTAAAACTTGAATTGGATTACTTCTTACTGGCTATTAAATCAACTTAGATGCTTCATCTTTGTTCTACTATGGTGATTTTAGTGTCTCCGCATACCGCAGCACGCGACATAGCTTTGCAGACGATAAGTGCAACCGTTTCAGAGAGAAGAGCAGCCAATGTGACGATCTGGCTTTAAGTCGATTCGATAACAAATGACGAAAACGGACGGATTTCTCAGGTTTTTATTACATATGAACACTTTTTACATTCTCCCATGCAACTCGGCTGCTAGTCCTTCTTTCATGCAGAATGTTAAGGTCCTAGCTCATGTCCAAGGCACCAAAGCCAGCTAAAAAGTCAATAATCGATAACTAAAACTTGAATTTTACTACTTCTTACTGGGTATTACATCAACTTAGAAGCTTAATCTGTGTTCTACTATGGTGCTTTTAGTGTCTCCGCATACCGCAGCACGCGACATAGCTTTGCAGACGATAAGTACAACCGTTTCAGAGTGAAGAGCGGCCAATGTGACGATCTGGCTTTAAGTCGATTCGATAACAAATGATGAAAACGGACGTATTTCTCAGGTTTTTACTACATTTGAACACTTTTCACATTCCCCCATGCAACTCGGCTGCTAGTCCTCCTTTCATGCAGAATCTTAAGGTCCTAGCTCATGTCCAAGGCACCAAAGCCAGCTAAAAGTTCCATATTCAATACCTAAAACTTGAATTGTACTACTTCTTACTGGCTATTACATCAACTTAGAAGCTTCATCTGTGTTCTACTATGGTGCTTTTCCTGTTTCCGCCTACGGCAACACGCGACATACCTTTGAAGACGATAAGTACAACCGTTTCACAGAGAAGAGCGGCCAATGTGACGATCTGGCTTTAAGTCGATTCGATAACAAATGACGAAAACGGACGGATTTCTCAAGTTTTAACTACATATGAACACTTTTCACATTCTCCCGTGCAAGTCGGCTGCTAGTCCTCCTTTCATGCAGAATCTTAAGGTCCTAGCTCATGTCCAAGGCACCAAAGCCAGCTAAAAGTTCCATATTCAATACCTAAAACTTGAATTGTACTACTTCTTACTGGCTATTACATCAACTTAGAAGCTTCATCTGTGTTCTATTATGGTGCTTTTAGTGTCTCAGCATACCGCAGCACGCGACATAGCTTTGCAGACGATAAGTACAAGCGTTTCAGAGAGAAGAGCGGCCAATGTGTCGATCTGGCTTTAAGTCGATTCGATAACAAATGACGAAAACGGACGGATTTCTCAGGTTTTTACTACATATGAACACTTTTCACATTCAACCGTGGAACTCGGCTGCTCGTTCTCCTTTCATGCAGAATCTTAAGGTCCTAGCTCATGTCCAAGGCACCAAAGCCAGCTAAAAGGTCAATATTCAATACCTAAAACTTGAATTGCATTATTTCTTACTGGCTATTACATCAACTTAGATGCTTCATCTGTGTTCTACTATGGTGCTTTTAGTGTGTCCACATACCGCAGCACGCGACATAGCTTTGCAGACGATAAGTACAACCGTTTCAGAGAGAAGAGCGGCCAATGTGACGATCTGGCTTTAAGTCGATTCGATAACAAATGACGAAAACGGACGGATGTCTCAGCTTTTTACTGCATATGAACACTTTTCACATTCTCCCGTGCAACTCGGCATCTAGTCCTCCTTTCATGCAGAATCTTAAGGTCCTAGCTCATGTCCAAGGCACCAAAGCCAGCTAAAAAGTCAATAATCGATAACTAAAACTTGAATTTTACTACTTCTTACTGGGTATTACATCAACTTAGAAGCTTAATCTGTGTTCTACTATGGTGCTTTTAGTGTCTCCGCATACCGCAGCACGCGACATAGCTTTGCAGACGATACGTACAACCGTTTCAGATAGAAGAGCGGCCAATGTGACGATCTGGCTTTAAGTCGATTCGATAACAAATGATGAAAACGGACGTATTTCTCAGGTTTTTACTACATTTGAACACTTTTCACATTCCCCCATGCAACTCGGCTGCTAGTCCTCCTTTCATGCAGAATCTTAAGGTCATAGCTCATGTCCAAGGCACCAAAGCCAGCTAAAAAGTCAATAATCGATACCTAAAACTTGAATTGTACTACTTCTTACTGGCTATTACATCAACTTAGAAGCTTCATCTGTGTTCTACTATGGTGCTTTTAGTGTCTCCACATACCGCAGCACGCGACATAGCTTTGCAGACGGTAAGTACAACCGTTTCAGAGAGAAGAGCGGCCAATGTGACGATCTGGCTTTAAGTCGATTCGATAACAAATGACGAAAAAGGACGGATTTTTAAGGTTTTTATTACATATGAACACTTTTCACATTCTCCCGTGCAACTCGGCTGCTAGTCCTCCTTTCATGCAGAATCGTAAGGTCCTAGCTCATTTCCAAGGCACCAAACCCAGCTAAAAAGTCAATAATCGATACCTAAAACTTGAATTGGATTACTTCTTACTGGCTATTACATCAACTTAGAAGCTTCATCTGTGTTCTACTATGGTGCTTTTAGTGTCTCCGCATACCGCAGCACGCGACATAGCTTTGCAGACGATAAGTACAAGCGTTTCAGAGAGAAGAGCGGCCAATGTGTCGATCTGGCTTTAAGTCGATTCGATAACAAATGACGAAAACGGACGGATTTCTCAGGTTTTTACTACATTTGAACACTTTTCACATTCCCCCATGCAACTCGGCTGCTAGTCCTCCTTTCATGCAGAATCTTAAGGTCCTAGCTCATGTCCAAGGCACCAAAGCCAGCTAAAAAGTCAATAATCGATACCTAAAACTTGAATTGTACTACTTCTTACTGGCTATTACATCAACTTAGAAGCTTCATCTGTGTTCTACTATGGTGCTTTTAGTGTCTCCGCATACCGCAGCACGCGACATAGCTTTGCAGACGATAAGTACAAGCGTTTCAGAGAGAAGAGCGGCCAATGTGACGATCTGGCTTTAAGTCGATTCGATAACAAATGACGAAAACGGACGGATGTCTCAGCTTTTTACTGCATATGAACACTTTTCACATTCTCCCGTGCAACTCGGCTGCTAGTCCTCCTTTCATGCAGAATCTTAAGGTCCTAGCTCATGTCCAAGGCACCAAAGCCAGCTACAAAGTCAATAATCGATACCTAAAACTTGAATTGGATTACTTCTTACTGGCTATTAAATCAACTTAGATGCTTCATCTTTGTTCTACTATGGTGATTTTAGTGTCTCCGCATACCGCAGCACGCGACATAGCTTTGCAGACGATAAGTGCAACCGTTTCAGAGAGAAGAGCAGCCAATGTGACGATCTGGCTTTAAGTCGATTCGATAACAAATGACGAAAACGGACGGATTTCTCAGGTTTTTATTACATATGAACACTTTTTACATTCTCCCATGCAACTCGGCTGCTAGTCCTTCTTTCATGCAGAATGTTAAGGTCCTAGCTCATGTCCAAGGCACCAAAGCCAGCTAAAAAGTCAATAATCGATAACTAAAACTTGAATTTTACTACTTCTTACTGGGTATTACATCAACTTAGAAGCTTAATCTGTGTTCTACTATGGTGCTTTTAGTGTCTCCGCATACCGCAGCACGCGACATAGCTTTGCAGACGATAAGTACAACCGTTTCAGAGTGAAGAGCGGCCAATGTGACGATCTGGCTTTAAGTCGATTCGATAACAAATGATGAAAACGGACGTATTTCTCAGGTTTTTACTACATTTGAACACTTTTCACATTCCCCCATGCAACTCGGCTGCTAGTCCTCCTTTCATGCAGAATCTTAAGGTCCTAGCTCATGTCCAAGGCACCAAAGCCAGCTAAAAGTTCCATATTCAATACCTAAAACTTGAATTGTACTACTTCTTACTGGCTATTACATCAACTTAGAAGCTTCATCTGTGTTCTACTATGGTGCTTTTCCTGTTTCCGCCTACGGCAACACGCGACATACCTTTGAAGACGATAAGTACAACCGTTTCAGAGAGAAGAGCGGCCAATGTGACGATCTGGCTTTAAGTCGATTCGATAACAAATGACGAAAACGGACGGATTTCTCAAGTTTTAACTACATATGAACACTTTTCACATTCTCCCGTGCAAGTCGGCTGCTAGTCCTCCTTTCATGCAGAATCTTAAGGTCCTAGCTCATGTCCAAGGCACCAAAGCCAGCTAAAAGTTCCATATTCAATACCTAAAACTTGAATTGTACTACTTCTTACTGGCTATTACATCAACTTAGAAGCTTCATCTGTGTTCTATTATGGTGCTTTTAGTGTCTCAGCATACCGCAGCACGCGACATAGCTTTGCAGACGATAAGTACAAGCGTTTCAGAGAGAAGAGCGGCCAATGTGTCGATCTGGCTTTAAGTCGATTCGATAACAAATGACGAAAACGGACGGATTTCTCAGGTTTTTACTACATATGAACACTTTTCACATTCTCCCGTGGAACTCGGCTGCTCGTTCTCCTTTCATGCAGAATCTTAAGGTCCTAGCTCATGTCCAAGGCACCAAAGCCAGCTAAAAGGTCAATATTCAATACCTAAAACTTGAATTGGATTATTTCTTACTGGCTATTACATCAACTTAGATGCTTCATCTGTGTTCTACTATGGTGCTTTTAGTGTGTCCACATACCGCAGCACGCGACATAGCTTTGCAGACGATAAGTACAACCGTTTCAGAGAGAAGAGCGGCCAATGTGACGATCTGGCTTTAAGTCGATTCGATAACAAATGACGAAAACGGACGGATGTCTCAGCTTTTTACTGCATATGAACACTTTTCACATTCTCCCGTGCAACTCGGCATCTAGTCCTCCTTTCATGCAGAATCTTAAGGTCCTAGCTCATGTCCAAGGCACCAAAGCCAGCTAAAAAGTCAATAATCGATAACTAAAACTTGAATTTTACTACTTCTTACTGGGTATTACATCAACTTAGAAGCTTAATCTGTGTTCTACTATGGTGCTTTTAGTGTCTCCGCATACCGCAGCACGCGACATAGCTTTGCAGACGATAAGTACAACCGTTTCAGATAGAAGAGCGGCCAATGTGACGATCTGGCTTTAAGTCGATTCGATAACAAATGATGAAAACGGACGTATTTCTCAGGTTTTTACTACATTTGAACACTTTTCACATTCCCCCATGCAACTCGGCTGCTAGTCCTCCTTTCATGCAGAATCTTAAGGTCATAGCTCATGTCCAAGGCACCAAAGCCAGCTAAAAAGTCAATAATCGATACCTAAAACTTGAATTGTACTACTTCTTACTGGCTATTACATCAACTTAGAAGCTTCATCTGTGTTCTACTATGGTGCTTTTAGTGTCTCCACATACCGCAGCACGCGACATAGCTTTGCAGACGGTAAGTACAACCGTTTCAGAGAGAAGAGCGGCCAATGTGACGATCTGGCTTTAAGTCGATTCGATAACAAATGACGAAAAAGGACGGATTTTTAAGGTTTTTATTACATATGAACACTTTTCACATTCTCCCGTGCAACTCGGCTGCTAGTCCTCCTTTCATGCAGAATCGTAAGGTCCTAGCTCATTTCCAAGGCACCAAACCCAGCTAAAAAGTCAATAATCGATACCTAAAACTTGAATTGGATTACTTCTTACTGGCTATTACATCAACTTAGAAGCTTCATCTGTGTTCTACTATGGTGCTTTTAGTGTCTCCGCATACCGCAGCACGCGACATAGCTTTGCAGACGATAAGTACAAGCGTTTCAGAGAGAAGAGCGGCCAATGTGTCGATCTGGCTTTAAGTCGATTCGATAACAAATTACGAAAACGGACGGATTTCTCAGGTTTTTACTACATATGAACACTTTTCACATTCTCCCGTGGAACTCGGCTGCTAGTTCTCCTTTCATGCAGAATCTTAAGGTCCTAGCTCATGTCCAAGGCACCAAAGCCAGCTAAAAAGTCAATAATCAATACCTAAAACATGAATTGTACTACTTCTTACTGGCTATTACATCAACTTAGAAGCTTCATCTGTGTTCTACTATGGTGCTTTTAGTGTCTCTGCATACCGCAGCACGCGACATAGCTGTGCAGACGATAAGTACTAGCGTTTCAGAGAGAAGAGCGGCCATTGTGACGATCTGGCTTTAAGTCGATTCGAAAATAAATGACGAAAACGGACGGATTTCTTAGGTTTTTACTACATATGAACACTTTTCACATTCTCCCTTGCAACTCGGCTGCTAGTCCTCCTTTCATGCAGAATCGTAAGGTCCTAGCTCATGTCCAAGGCACCAAAGCCTGCTAAAAAGTCAATAATCGATACCTACAACTTGAATTGTACTACTTCTTACCTTCTATTACATCAACTTAGAAGTTTCATCTGTGTTCTACTATGGTAATTTTAGTGTCTCCGCATTCAGCAGCACGCGACATTGCTTTGTAGACGATAAGTACAACCGTTTCAGAGATAAGAGCGACCAATGTGACGAACTGGCTTTAAGTCGATTCGATAACAAATGACGAAAACGGACGGATTTCTCAGGTTTTTTTTTTTTTTAGATATGATCACTTTTCACATTCTCCCGTGCAACTCGGCTGCTAGTCCTCCTTTCATGCAGAATCGTAAGGTCCTAGCTCATGTCCAAGGCACCAAAGCCAGCTAAAAAGTCAATAATCGATACCTACAACTTGAATTGTACTACTTCTTACCTTCTATTACATCAACTTAGAAGTTTCATCTGTGTTCTACTATGGTGATTTTAGTGTCTCCGCATACCGCAGCACGCGACATAGCTTTGCAGACGATAAGTACAACCGTTTCAGAGAGAAGAGCGACCAATGTGACAATCTGGCTTTACGTCGATTCGATAACAAATGACGAAAACGGACGGATTTCTCAGGTTTTTTTTTTTAGATATGAACACTTTTCACATTCTCCCGTGCAACTCGGCTGCTAGTCCTCCTTTCATGCAGAATCTTAAGGTCCTAGCTCATGTCCAAGTCACCAAAGCCAGCTAAAAAGTCAATAATCGATACCTAAAACTTGAATTGGACTACTTCTTACTGGCTATTACATCAACTTAGATGCTTCATCTGTGTTCTACTATGGTGATTTCAGTTTCTCCGCATACCGCAGCACGCGACATAGCTTTGCAGACGAGAAGTACAACCGTTTCAGAGAGAAGAGCGGCCAATGTGACGATCTGGCTTTAAGTCCATTCGATAACAAATGACGAAAACGGACGGATTTCTCAGGTTTTTACTACATATGAACACTTTTCACATTCTCCCGTGCAACTCGGCTGCTAGTCCTCCTTCATGCAAAGCCTTAAGTTCCTAGCTCGTGTCCAAGGCACCAAAGAAGGTTAAAAAGTCAATAACAGATACCTAAAACTTGAATTTTACTACTTCTTACTGGCTATTACATCAACTTAGAAGCTTCATCTGTGTTCTACTATTGTGCTTTTAGTGTATCCGCATACCGCAGCACGCGACATAGCTTTGCAGACGATAAGTACAACCGTTTCAATGAGAAGAGCGGCCAATGTGGCGATCTGGCTTTAAGTCGATTCGATAACAAATGACGAAAACGGATGGATGTCTCAGGTTTTTACTGCATATGAACACTTTTCACATTCTCCCATGCAACTCGGCTGCTAGTCCTCCTTTCATGCAGAATCGTAAGGTCCTAGCTCATGTCCAAGTCACCAAAGCCAGCTAAAAAGTCAATAATCGATAGCTAAAACTTGAATTCAGCTACATCTTACTGGCTATTACATCAACTTAGAAGCTTGATCTGTGTTCTACTATGGTGATTTTAGTGTCTCCACATACCGCAGCACGCGACATAGCTTTGCAGATGATACGTACAACCGTTTCAGAGAGAAGAGCGGCCAATGTGACGATCTGGCTTTAAGTCGATTCGATAACAAATGACTAAAACGGACGGATGTCTCAGGTTTTTACTGCATATGAACACTTTTCACATTCTCCCGTGTAACTCGGATGCTAGTCCTCCTTTCATGCAGAATCTTAAGGTCCTAGCTCATGTCCAAGGCACCAAAGCCAGCTAAAAAGTCAATAATCGATACCTAAAACTTGAATTCTACTACTTCTTACTGGCTATTACATCAACTTAGAAGCTTCATCTGTGTTCTACTATGGTGCTTTTACTCTCTCCACATACTGCAGCATGCGACATAGCTTTGCAGACGATAAGTACAACCGTTTCAGAGAGAAGAGCGGCCAATGTGACGATCTGGCTTTAAGTCGATTCGATAACAAATGACGGAAACGGACGGATTTCTCAGGTTTTTACTACATATGAACACTTTTCACATTCTTCCGTGCAACTCTTCTGCTAGTCCGCCTTTCATGTAGAATCTTAAGGTCCTAGCTCATGTCCAAGGCACCAAAGCCAGCTAAAAAGTCAATAATCGATACCTAAAACTTGAATTCAACTACATCTTACTGGCTATTACATCAACTTAGAAGCTTGATCTGTGTTCTACTATGGTCATTTTAGTGTCTCCGCATACCGCAGCACGCGACATAGCTTTGCAGACGATAAGTACAACCGTTTCAGAGAGAAGAGCGGCCAATGTGACGATCTGGCTTTAAGTCGATTCGATAACAAATGACGAAAACGGACCGATTTCTCAGGTTTTTACTACATATGAACACTTTTCACATTGTCCCGTGGAACTCGGCTGCTAGTCCTCCTATCATGCAGAATGTTAAGGTCCTAGCTCATGTCCAAGTCACCAAAGCCAGCTAAAAAGTCAATAATCGATACCTAAAACTTGAATTGGACTACTTCTTACTGGCTATTACATCAACTTAGATGTTTCATCTGTGTTCTACTATGGTGATTTTAGTGTCTCCGCATACCGCAGCACGCGACATAGCTTTGCAGACGAGAAGTACAACCGTTTCAGAGAGAAGAGCGGCCAATGTGACGATCTGGCTTTAAGTCGATTCGATAACAAATGACGAAAACGGACGGATTTCTCAGGTTTTTACTACATATGAACACATTTCACATTCTCCCGTGCAACTCGGCTGCTAGTCCTCCTTTCATGCAGAATCTTAAGGTCCTAGCTCATGTCCAAGGCACCAAAGCCAGCTAAAAAGTCAATAATCGATACCTAAAACTTGAATTCTACTACTTCTTACTGGCTATTACATCAACTTAGAAGCTTCATCTGTGTTCTACTATGGTGCTTTTACTCTCTCCACATACCGCAGCACGCGACATAGCTTTGCAGACGATAAGTACAACCGTGTCAGTGAGAACAGCGGCCAATGTGACGATCTGGCTTTAAGTCGATTCGATAACAAATGACGAAAACGGATGGATTTCTAAGGTTTTTATTACATATGAACAGTTTTCACATTCTCCCGTGTAACTCGACTGCTAGTCCTCCTTTCATGCAGAATGTTAAGGTCCTAGCTCATGTTCAAGGCACCAAAGCCAGCTAAAAAGTCAATAATCGATACCTAAAACTTGAATTGTACTACTTCTTACTGGCTATTACATCAACTTAGAAGCTTCATCTGTGTTCTACTATGGTGCTTTTAGTGTCTCCACATACCGCAGCACGCGACATAGCTCTGCAGAAGATAAGTACAACCGTTTCAGAGAGAAGAGCGGCCAATGTGACGATCTGGCTTTAAGTCGATTCGATAACAAATGACGAAAACGGACGGATTTTTAAGGTTTTTATTACATATGAACACTTTTCACATTCTCCCGTGCAACTCGGCTGCTAGTCCTCTTTTCATGCAGAATCGTAAGTTCCTAGCTCATGTCCAAGGCACCAAAGCCAGCTAAAAAGTCAATAATCGATACCTAAAACTTGAATTGTACTACTTCTTACTGGCTATTATATCAACTTAGAAGCTTCATCTGTGTTCTACTATGGTGATTTTAGTGTCTCCGCATACCGCAGTACGCGACATAGCTTTGCAGACGATAAGTACAAGCGTTTCAGAGAGAAGAGCGGCCAATGTGACGATCTGACTTTAAGTCGATTCGATAACAAATGACGAAAACGGACGGATTTCTTAGGTTTTTACTACATATGAACACTTTTCCCATTCTCCCACGCAACTCGGCTGCTAGTCCTCCTTTCATGCAGAATCTTAAGGTCCTAGCTCATGTCCAAGGCACCAAAGCCAGCTAAAAAGTCAATAATCGATACTTAAAACTTGAATTGTACTACTTCTTACTGGCTATTACATCAACTTAGAAGCTTCATCTGTGTTCTACTATGGTGCTTTTAGTGTCTCCACATACCGCAGCACGCGACATAGCTTTGCAGACGGTAAGTACAACCGTTTCAGAGAGAAGAGCGACCAATGTGACGATCTGGCTTTAAGTCGATTCGATAACAAATGACGAAAAAGGACGGATTTTTAAGGTTTTTATCACATATGAACACTTTTCACATTCTCCCGTGCAACTCGGCAGCTAGTCCTCCTTTCATGCAGAATCGTAAGGTCCTAGCTCATTTCCAAGGCACCAAAGCCAGCTAAAAAGTCAATAATCAATACCTAAAACTTGAATTGTACAACTTATTACTTTCTATTACATGATCTTAGAAGCTTCATCTGTGTTCTACTATGGTGCTTTTCCTGTTTCCGCCTACGGCAACACGCGACATAGCTTTGCAGACGATAAGTACAACCGTTTCAGAGAGAAGAGCGGCCAATGTGACGATCTGGCTTTAAGTCGATTCGATAACAAATGACGAAAACGGACGGATGTCTCAGGTTTTTACTGCATATGAACACTTTTCACATTCTCCCGTGCAACTCGGCTGCTAGTCCTCCTTTCATGCAGTATCTTAAGGTCCTAGCTCATGTCCAAGGCACCAAAGCCAGCTAAAAAGTCAATAATCGATACCTAAAACTTGAATTGGATTACTTCTTACTGGCTATTACATCCACTTAGATGCTTCATCTGTGTTCTACTATGGTGATTTTAGTGTCTCCGCATACCGCAGCACGCGACATAGCTTTGCAGACGATAGGTACAAGCGTTTCAGAGAGAAGAGCGGCCAATGTGACGATCTGGCTTTAAGTCGATTCGATAACAAATGACGAAAACGGACGTATTTCTCAGGTTTTTACTACATTTGAACACTTTTCACATTCCCCCATGCAACTCGGCTGCTAGTCCTCCTTTCATGCAGAATATTAAGGTCCTAGCTCATGTCCAAGGCACCAAAGCCAGCTAAAAAGTCAATAATCGATACCTAATTCTTGAATTGGACTACTTCTTACTGGCTATTACATCAACGTAGATTCTTCATCTGTGTTCTACTATGGTGCTTTTCCTGTTTCCGCCTACGGCAACACGCGACATACCTTTGAAGACGATAAGTACAACCGTTTCAGAGAGAAGAGCGGACAATGTGACGTTCTGGCTTTAAGTCGATTCGATAACAAATGACGAAAACGGATGGATGTCTCAGGTTCTTACTACATATGAACACTTTTCACATTCTCCCGTGCAACTGGGCTGCTAGTCCTCCTTTTATGCAGAATCTTAAAGTCCTAGCTCATGTCCAAGGCACCAAAGCCAGCTAAAAAGTCAATAATCGATACCTAAAACTTGAATTGTACTACTTCTTACTGGCTATTACATCAACTTAGAAGCTTCATCTGTGTTCTACTATGGTGCTTTTCCTGTTTCCGCCTACGGCAACACGCGACATAGCTTTGCAGACGATAAGTACAACCGTTTCAGAGAGAAGAGCGGCCAATGTGACGATCTGGCTTTAAGTCGATTCGATAACAAATGACGAAAACGGACGGATGTCTCAGGTTTTTACTGCATATGAACACTTTTCACATTCTCCCGTGCAACTCGGCTGCTAGTCCTCCTTTCATGCAGAATCTTCAGGTCCTAGCTCATGTCCAAGGCACCAACGCCAGCTAAAAAGTCAATAATCGATACCTAAAACTTGCATTGGATTACTTCTTACTGGCTATTACAACAACTTAGATGCTTCATCTGTGTTCTACTATGGTGATTTTAGTGTCTCCGCATACCGCAGCACGCGACATAGCTTTGCAGACGATAGGTACAAGCGTTTCAGAGAGAAGAGCGGACAATGTGACGACCTGGCTTTAAGTCGATTCGATAACAAATGACGAAAACGGACGTATTTCTCAGGTTTTTACTACATTTGAACACTTTTCACATTCCCCCATGCAACTCGGCTGCTAGTCCTCCTTTCATGCTGAATATTAAGGTCCTAGCTCATGTCCAAGGCACCAAAGACAGCTAAAAAGTCAATAATCGATACCTAAATCTTGAATTGGACTACTTCTTACTGGCTATTACATCAACGTAGATGCTTCATCTGTGTTCTACTATGGTGCTTTTCCTGTTTCCGCCTACGGCAACACGCGACATACCTTTGAAGACGATAAGTACAACCGTTTCAGAGAGAAGAGCGGACAATGTGACGTTCTGGCTTTAAGTCGATTCGATAACAAATGACGAAAACGGACGGATTTCTCAGGTTTTAACTACATATGAACACTTTTCACATTCTCCCGTGCAACTCGGCTGCTAGTCCTCCTTTCATGCAGAGTCTTAAGGTCCTAGCTCATGTCCAAGGCACCAAAGCCAGCTAAAAAGTCAATAATCGATACCTACAACTTGAATTGGACTACTACTTACTGGCTATTACATCAACTTAGATGCTTCATCTGTGTTCTACTATGGTGATTTCAATGTCTCCGCATACCGCAGCACGCGACATAGCTTTGCAGACGAGAAGTACAACCGTTTCAGAGAGAAGAGCGGCCAATGTGACGATCTGGCTTTAAGTCGATTCGATAACAAATGACGAAAACGGACGGATTTATCAGGTTTTTACTACATATGAACACTTTTCACATTCTCCCGTGCAACTCGGCTGCTAGTCCTCCTTCATGCAAAGTCTTAACTTCCTAGCTCGTGTCTAGGGCACCAAAGAAGGTTAAAAAATCAATAACCGATACCTAAAACTTGAATTTTACTACTTCTTACTGGCTATTACATCAACTTAGAAGCTTCATCTGTGTTCTACTATTGTGCTTTTAGTGTGTCCGCATACCGCAGCACGTGACATAGCTTTGCCGACCATAAGTACAACCGTTTCAGTGAGAAGAGCGGCCAATGTGACGATCTGGCTTTAAGTCGATTCGATAACAAATGACGAAAACGGACGGATTTCTCAGGTTTTTACTACATATGAACACATTTCACATTCTCCCGTGCAACTCGGCTGCTAGTCCTCCTTTCATGCAGAATGTTAAGGTCCTAGCTCATGTCCAAGTCACCAAAGCCAGCTAAAAAGTCAATAATCGATACCTAAAACTTGAATTCTACTACTTCTTACTGGCTATTACATCAACTTAGAAGCTTCATCTGTGTTCTACTATGGTGCTTTTACTCTCTCCACAAACCGCAGCACGCGACATAGCTTTGCAGACGATAAGTACAACCGTTTCAGTGAGAAGAGCGGCCAATGTGACGATCTGGCTTTAAGTCGATTCGATAACATATGACGAAAACGGACGGATTTCTAAGGTTTTTATTACATATGAACAGTTTTCACATTCTCCCGTGTAACTCGGCTGCTAGCCCTCCTTTCATGCAGAATGTTAAGGTCCTACCTCATGTTCAAGGCACCAAAGCCAGCTAAAAAGTCAATAATCGATACCTAAAACTTGAATTGTACTACTTCTTACTAGCTATTACATCAACTTAGAAGCTTCATCTGTGTTCTACTATGGTGATTTTAGTGTCTCCGCATACCGCAGTACGCGACATAGCTTTGCAGACGATAAGTACAAGCGTTTCAGAGAGAAGAGCGGCCAATGTGACGATCTGGCTTTAAGTCGATTCGATAACAAATGACGAAAACGGACGGATTTCTTAGGTTCTTACTACATATGAACACTTTTCACATTCTCCCATGCAACTCGGCTGCTAGTCCTCCTTTCATGCAGAATCTTAAGGTCCTAGCCCATGTCCAAGGCACCAAAGCCAGCTAAAAAGTCAATAATCGATACCTAAAACTTGAATTGTACTACTTCTTACTGGCTATTACATCAACTTAGAAGCTTCATCTGTGTTCTACTATGGTGCTTTTAGTGTCTCCACATACCGCAGCACGCGACATAGCTTTGCAGACGGTAAGTACAACCGTTTCAGAGAGAAGAGCGGCCAATGTGACGATCTGGCTTTAAGTCGATTCGATAACAAATGACGAAAACGGACGGATTTTTAAGGTTTTTATTACATATGAACACTTTTCACATTCTCCCGTGCAACTCGGCTGCTAGTAATCCTTTCATGCAGAATCGTAAGGACCTAGCTCATGTCCAAGGCACCAAACCCAGCTAAAAAGTCAATAATCGATACCTAAAACTTGAATTGTACTACTTCTAACTGGCTATTACATCCACTTAGATGCTTCATCTGTGTTCTACTATGGTGATTTTAGTGTCTCCGCATATCGCAGCACGCGACATAGCTTTGCAGACGATAGGTACAAGCGTTTCAGAGAGAAGAGCGGCCAATGTGACGATCTGGCTTTAAGTCGATTCGATAACAAATGACGAAAACGGACGTATTTCTCAGGTTTTTACTACATTTGAACACTTTTCACATTCCCCCATGCAACTGGGCTGCTAGTCCTCCTTTTATGCAGAATCTTAAAGTCCTAGCTAATGTCCAAGGCACCAAAGCCAGCTAAAAAGTCAATAATCGATACCTAAAACTTGAATTCTACTACTTCTTACTGGCTATTACATCAACTTAGAAGCTTCATCTGTGTTCTACTATGGTGCTTTTAGTGTCTCTGCATACCGCAGCACGCGACATAGCTTTGCAGACGATAAGTACAAGCGTTTCAGAGAGAAGAGCGGCCAATGTGACGATCTGGCTTTAACTCGATTTGATAACAAATGACGAAAACGGACGGATTTCTAGGGTTTTTACTACGTATTAACACTTTTCACATTCTCCCGTGCAACTCGGCTGCTAGTCCTCCTTTCATGCAGAATCGTAAGGTCCTAGCTCATGCCCAAGGCACCAAAGCTAGCTAAAAAGTCAATAATCGATACCTACAACTTGAATAGTACTACTTCTTACCTTCTATTACATCAACTTAGAAGCTTCATCTGTGTTCTACTATGGCGATTTTAGTGTCTCCGCATACCGCAGCACGCGACATTGCTTTGTAGACGATAAGTACAACCGTTTCAGAGAGAAGAGCGACCAATGTGACGATCTGGCTTTAAGTCGATTCGATAACAAATGACGAAAACGGACGGATTTCTCAGGTTTTTTTTTTAGATATGAACACTTTTCACTTTCTCCCGTGCAACTCGGCTGCTAGTCCTCCTTTCATGCAGAATCTTAAGGTCCTAGCTCATGTCCAAGTCACCAAAGCCAGCTAAAAAGTCAATAATCGATACCTAAAACTTGAATTGGATTACTTCTTACTAGCTATTACATCAACTTAGATGCTTCATCTGTGTTCTACTATGGTGATTTCAATGTCTCCGCATACCGCAGCACACGACATAGCTTTGCAGACGAGAAGTACAACCGTTTCAGAGAGAAGAGCGGCCAATGTGACGATCTGGCTTTAAGTCGATTCGATAACAAATGACGAAAACGGACGGATTTCTCAGGTTTTTACTACATATGAACACTTTTCACATTCTCCCGTGCAACTCGGCTGCTAGCCCTCCTTTCATGCAGAATCGTAAGGTCCTAGCTCATGTCCAAGGCACCAAAGCCAGCTAAAAAGTCAATAATCGATACCTAAAACTTGAATTGTACTACTTCTTACTGGCTATTACATCAACTTAGAAGCTTCATCTGTGTTCTACTATGGTGCTTTTAGTGTCTCCACATACCGCAGCACGCGACATAGCTTTGCAGACGATAAGTACAACCGTTTCAGAGAGAAGAGCGGCCAATGTGACGATCTGGCTTTAAGTCGATTCGATAACAAATGACGAAAACGGACGGATTTCTCAGGTTTTTACTACATATGAACACTTTTCACATTCTCCCGTGCAACTCGGCTGCTAGTCCTCCTTTTATGCAGAATCTTAAAGTCCTAGCTCATGTCCAAAGCACCAAAGCCAGCTAAAAAGTCAATAATCGATACCTAAAACTTGAATTGTACTACTTCTTACTGGCTATTACATCAACTTAGAAGCTTCATCTGTGTTCTACTATGGTGCTTTTAGTGTCTCCACATACCGCAGCACGCGACATAGCTTTGCAGACGATAAGTACAACCGTTTCAGAGAGAAGAGCGGCAAATGTGACGATCTGGCTTTAAGTCGATTCGATAACAAATGACGAAAACGGACGGATTTCTCAGGTTTTTACTACATATGAACACTTTTCACATTCTCCCGTGCAACTCGGCTGCTAGTCCTCCTTTCATACAGAATGTTAAGGTCCTAGCTCATGTCCAAGGCACCAAAGCCAGCTAAAAAGTGAATAATCGATACCTAAAACTTGAATTGGACTATTTCTTACTAGTTATTACATCAACTTAGAAGCTTCATCTGTGTTCTACTGTGGTGATTTTAGTGTCTCCAGATCCCGCAGCACGTGACATAGCTTTGCAGACGATAAGTACAACCGATTCAGAGAGGAAAGCGGCCAATGTGACGATCTGGCTTTAAGTCGATTCGATAACAAATGAGGAAAACGGACGTATTTCTGAGGTTTTTACTACATATGAACACTTTTCACATTCTCCCGTGCAACTCGGCTGCTAGTCCTCCTTTCATGCAGAATGTTAAGGTCCTAGCTCATGTCCAAGGCACCCAAGTCAGCTAAAAAGTCAATAATCGATACCTAAAACTTGAACTGTACTACTTCTTACTGGCTATTACATCAACGTAGAAGCTTCATCTGTGTTCTACTATGGTGCTTTTAGTTTCTCCGCATACCGCAGCACGCGACATAGCTTTGCAATCGATAAGTACAACCGTTTCAGAGAGAAGAGCAGCTAATTTGACGATCTGGCTTAAAGTCGATTCGATAACAAGTGACGAAAACGGACGGATTTATCGGGTTTTTACTACAAATAAAAACATTTTTCACATTCTCGCATGCAAATCGGCTGCTAGTCCTCCTTTCATGCAGAATGTTAAGGTCCTAGCTCATGTCCAAGGCACCAAAGCCAGCTAAAAAGTCAATAAACGATATCTAAAACTTGAATTCTACTACTTCTTCCTGGCTATTACATCAACTTAGAAGCTTCATCTGTGTTCTACTATGGTGCTTTTAGTGTCTCCGCATACCGCAGCACGCGACATAGCTTTGCAGACGATAAGTACAAGTGTTTCAGAGAGACGAGCGGCCAATGTGACGATCTGGATTTAAGTCGATTCGATAACAAATGACGAAAACGGACGGATTTCTCAGGTTTTTACTACATATGAACACTTTTCACATTCTCCCATGCAACTCGGCTGCCAGTCCTCCTTTCATGCAGAATCTTAAGGTCCTAGCTCATGTCCAAGGCACCAAAGCCAGCTAAAAAGTCAATAATCGATACCTAAAACTTAAATGGTACTACTTCTTACTGGCTATTACATCAACTTAGAAGCTTCATCTGTGTTCTACTATGGTGCTTTTAGTGTCTCCGCATACCGCAGCACGCGACATAGCTTTGCAGACGATAAGTACTACCGTTTCAGAGAGAAGAGCGGCCAATGAGACGATCTGGCTTGATGTCGATTCGATAACAAATGACGAAAACGGAAGGATTTCTCAGGTTTTTACTACATATGAAATTTTTCACATTCTCCCGTGCAACTCCGCTGCTAATCCTCCTTTCATGCAGAAGCTTAAGGTCCTAGCTCATGTCCAAGGCACCAAAGCCTGCTAAAAAGTCAATAATCGATACCTAAAACTTGAATTGTACTACTTCTTACTGGCTATTACATCAACTTAGAAGCTTCATCTGTGTTCTACTATGGTGCTTTTACTGTCTCCGCATACCGCAATACGCGACATAGGTTTGCACACGATAAGTACAACCGTTTCAGAGAAGAAGAGCGGCCAATGTGACGATCTGGCTTTAAGTAGATTCGATAACAAATGACGTAAACGGACGGATGTCTCAGGTTTTTACTACATATGAACATTTTTCACATTCTCCCGTGCAACTCGGCTGCTAGTCCTCCTTTCATGCAGAATCTTAAGGTCCTAGCTCATGTCCAAGGTACCAATGCCAGCTGAAAAGTCAATAATCGATACCCAAAACTTGAATTGTACTACTTCTTACTGGCTATTACATCAACTTAGAAGCTTCATCTGTGTTCTACTATGGTGCTTTTACTGTCTCAGCATACCGCAGCACGCGACATAGCTTTGCAGAGGATAAGTACAAGTGTTTCAGAGAGAAGAGCGACCAATGTGACGATCTGGCTTTAAGTCGATTCGTTAACAAATGAGGAAAATGGACGGATTTCTCAGGTTTTTACGACATATGAACACTTTTCACATTCTCCCGTGCAACTCGGCTGCTAGTCCTCCTTTCATGCAGAATGTTAAGGTCCTAGCTCATGTCCAAGGCACCAAAGCCAGCTAAAAAGTCAATAATCGATACCTAAAACTTGAATTGTACTACTTCTTACTGGCTATTACATCAACTTAGAAGCTTCATCTGTGTTCTACTATGGTGCTTTTAGTGTCTCCGCATACCGCAGCACTCGACATAGCTTTGCAATCGATAAGTACAACCGTTTCAGAGAGAAGAGCGGCCAATGTGACGATCTAGCTTTAAGTCGATTCAATAACAAATGACGAAACCGACGGATTTCTCAGGTTTTTACTACATATGAACACTTTTCACATTCTCCCGTGCAAATCGGCTGCTAGTCCTCCTTTCATGTAGAATCATCAGGTCCTAGCTCATGTCCAAGGCACCAAAGTCAGCTAAAAAGTCAATAATCGATACCTAAAACTTGAATTGTACTACTTCTTCCTGGCTATTACATCAACTTAGAAGCTTCATCTGTGTTCTACTATGGTGCTTTTAGTGTCTCCGCATACCGCAGCACGCGACATAGCTTTGCAGACGATAAGTACAAGCGTTTCAGAGAGAAGAGCGGCCAATGTGACGATCTGGCTTTAACTCGATTTGATAACAAATGACGAAAACGGACGGATTTCTAGGGTTTTTACTACGTATTAACACTTTTCACATTCTCCCGTGCAACTCGGCTGCTAGTCCTCCTTTCATGCAGAATCGTAAGGTCCTAGCTCATGCCCAAGGCACCAAAGCTAGCTAAAAAGTCAATAATCGATACCTACAACTTGAATAGTACTACTTCTTACCTTCTATTACATCAACTTTGAAGCTTCATCTGTGTTCTACTATGGCGATTTTAGTGTCTCCGCATACCGCAGCACGCGACATTGCTTTGTAGACGATAAGTACAACCGTTTCAGAGAGAAGAGCGACCAATGTGACGATCTGGCTTTAAGTCGATTCGATAACAAATGACGAAAACGGACGGATTTCTCAGGTTTTTTTTTTAGATATGAACACTTTTCACTTTCTCCCGTGCAACTCGGCTGCTAGTCCTCCTTTCATGCAGAATCTTAAGGTCCTAGCTCATGTCCAAGTCACCAAAGCCAGCTAAAAAGTCAATAATCGATACCTAAAACTTGAATTGGATTACTTCTTACTAGCTATTACATCAACTTAGATGCTTCATCTGTGTTCTACTATGGTGATTTCAATGTCTCCGCATACCGCAGCACACGACATAGCTTTGCAGACGAGAAGTACAACCGTTTCAGAGAGAAGAGCGGCCAATGTGACGATCTGGCTTTAAGTCGATTCGATAACAAATGACGAAAACGGACGGATTTCTCAGGTTTTTACTACATATGAACACTTTTCACATTCTCCCGTGCAACTCGGCTGCTAGCCCTCCTTTCATGCAGAATCGTAAGGTCCTAGCTCATGTCCAAGGCACCAAAGCCAGCTAAAAAGTCAATAATCGATACCTAAAACTTGAATTGTACTACTTCTTACTGGCTATTACATCAACTTAGAAGCTTCATCTGTGTTCTACTATGGTGCTTTTAGTGTCTCCACATACCGCAGCACGCGACATAGCTTTGCAGACGATAAGTACAACCGTTTCAGAGAGAAGAGCGGCCAATGTGACGATCTGGCTTTAAGTCGATTCGATAACAAATGACGAAAACGGACGGATTTCTCAGGTTTTTACTACATATGAACACTTTTCACATTCTCCCGTGCAACTCGGCTGCTAGTCCTCCTTTTATGCAGAATCTTAAAGTCCTAGCTCATGTCCAAAGCACCAAAGCCAGCTAAAAAGTCAATAATCGATACCTAAAACTTGAATTGTACTACTTCTTACTGGCTATTACATCAACTTAGAAGCTTCATCTGTGTTCTACTATGGTGCTTTTAGTGTCTCCACATACCGCAGCACGCGACATAGCTTTGCAGACGATAAGTACAACCGTTTCAGAGAGAAGAGCGGCCAATGTGACGATCTGGCTTTAAGTCGATTCGATAACAAATGACGAAAACGGACGGATTTCTCAGGTTTTTACTACATATGAACACTTTTCACATTCTCCCGTGCAACTCGGCTGCTAGTCCTCCTTTCATACAGAATGTTAAGGTCCTAGCTCATGTCCAAGGCACCAAAGCCAGCTAAAAAGTCAATAATCGATACCTAAAACTTGAATTGGACTATTTCTTACTAGTTATTACATCAACTTAGAAGCTTCATCTGTGTTCTACTGTGGTGATTTTAGTGTCTCCAGATCCCGCAGCACGTGACATAGCTTTGCAGACGATAAGTACAACCGATTCAGAGAGGAAAGCGGCCAATGTGACGATCTGGCTTTAAGTCGATTCGATAACAAATGAGGAAAACGGACGTATTTCTGAGGTTTTTACTACATATGAACACTTTTCACATTCTCCCGTGCAACTCGGCTGCTAGTCCTCCTTTCATGCAGAATGTTAAGGTCCTAGCTCATGTCCAAGGCACCCAAGTCAGCTAAAAAGTCAATAATCGATACCTAAAACTTGAACTGTACTACTTCTTACTGGCTATTACATCAACGTAGAAGCTTCATCTGTGTTCTACTATGGTGCTTTTAGTTTCTCCGCATACCGCAGCACGCGACATAGCTTTGCAATCGATAAGTACAACCGTTTCAGAGAGAAGAGCAGCTAATTTGACGATCTGGCTTAAAGTCGATTCGATAACAAGTGACGAAAACGGACGGATTTATCGGGTTTTTACTACAAATAAAAACATTTTTCACATTCTCGCATGCAAATCGGCTGCTAGTCCTCCTTTCATGCAGAATGTTAAGGTCCTAGCTCATGTCCAAGGCACCAAAGCCAGCTAAAAAGTCAATAAACGATATCTAAAACTTGAATTCTACTACTTCTTCCTGGCTATTACATCAACTTAGAAGCTTCATCTGTGTTCTACTATGGTGCTTTTAGTGTCTCCGCATACCGCAGCACGCGACATAGCTTTGCAGACGATAAGTACAAGTGTTTCAGAGAGACGAGCGGCCAATGTGACGATCTGGATTTAAGTCGATTCGATAACAAATGACGAAAACGGACGGATTTCTCAGGTTTTTACTACATATGAACACTTTTCACATTCTCCCATGCAACTCGGCTGCCAGTCCTCCTTTCATGCAGAATCTTAAGGTCCTAGCTCATGTCCAAGGCACCAAAGCCAGCTAAAAAGTCAATAATCGATACCTAAAACTTAAATGGTACTACTTCTTACTGGCTATTACATCAACTTAGAAGCTTCATCTGTGTTCTACTATGGTGCTTTTAGTGTCTCCGCATACCGCAGCACGCGACATAGCTTTGCAGACGATAAGTACTACCGTTTCAGAGAGAAGAGCGGCCAATGAGACGATCTGGCTTGATGTCGATTCGATAACAAATGACGAAAACGGAAGGATTTCTCAGGTTTTTACTACATATGAAATTTTTCACATTCTCCCGTGCAACTCCGCTGCTAATCCTCCTTTCATGCAGAAGCTTAAGGTCCTAGCTCATGTCCAAGGCACCAAAGCCTGCTAAAAAGTCAATAATCGATACCTAAAACTTGAATTGTACTACTTCTTACTGGCTATTACATCAACTTAGAAGCTTCATCTGTGTTCTACTATGGTGCTTTTACTGTCTCCGCATACCGCAATACGCGACATAGGTTTGCACACGATAAGTACAACCGTTTCAGAGAAGAAGAGCGGCCAATGTGACGATCTGGCTTTAAGTAGATTCGATAACAAATGACGTAAACGGACGGATGTCTCAGGTTTTTACTACATATGAACATTTTTCACATTCTCCCGTGCAACTCGGCTGCTAGTCCTCCTTTCATGCAGAATCTTAAGGTCCTAGCTCATGTCCAAGGTACCAATGCCAGCTGAAAAGTCAATAATCGATACCCAAAACTTGAATTGTACTACTTCTTACTGGCTATTACATCAACTTAGAAGCTTCATCTGTGTTCTACTATGGTGCTTTTACTGTCTCAGCATACCGCAGCACGCGACATAGCTTTGCAGAGGATAAGTACAAGTGTTTCAGAGAGAAGAGCGACCAATGTGACGATCTGGCTTTAAGTCGATTCGTTAACAAATGAGGAAAATGGACGGATTTCTCAGGTTTTTACGACATATGAACACTTTTCACATTCTCCCGTGCAACTCGGCTGCTAGTCCTCCTTTCATGCAGAATGTTAAGGTCCTAGCTCATGTCCAAGGCACCAAAGCCAGCTAAAAAGTCAATAATCGATACCTAAAACTTGAATTGTACTACTTCTTACTGGCTATTACATCAACTTAGAAGCTTCATCTGTGTTCTACTATGGTGCTTTTAGTGTCTCCGCATACCGCAGCACTCGACATAGCTTTGCAATCGATAAGTACAACCGTTTCAGAGAGAAGAGCGGCCAATGTGACGATCTAGCTTTAAGTCGATTCAATAACAAATGACGAAACCGACGGATTTCTCAGGTTTTTACTACATATGAACACTTTTCACATTCTCCCGTGCAAATCGGCTGCTAGTCCTCCTTTCATGTAGAATCATCAGGTCCTAGCTCATGTCCAAGGCACCAAAGTCAGCTAAAAAGTCAATAATCGATACCTAAAACTTGAATTGTACTACTTCTTCCTGGCTATTACATCAACTTAGAAGCTTCATCTGTGTTCTACTATGGTGCTTTTAGTGTCTCCGCATACCGCAGCACGCGACATAGCTTTGCAGACGATAAGTACAACCGTTTCAGAGAGAAGAGCGGCCAATGTGACGATCTGGCTTTAAGTCGGGTCGATAACAAATGACGAAAACGGACCGATTTCTCAGGTTTTTACTACATATGAACACTATTCACATTCTCCAGTGCAACTCGGCTGCTAGTCCTCCTTTCATGCAGAATCGTAAGGTCCTAGCTCATGTCCAAGGCACCAAAGCCAGCTAAAAAGTCAATATTCAATACCTAAAACTTGAATTGTACTGCTTCTTACTGGCTATTACATCAACTTAGAAGCTTCATCTGTGTTCTACTATAGTGCTTTTAGTGTCTCAGCATACTGCAGCACGCGACATAGCTTTGCAGACGATAAGTACAACCGTTTCAGAAAGAAGAGCCCCCAATGTGTCGATCTCTCTTTAAGTAGATTCGATAACAAATGACGAAAACGGACGGATGTCTCAGCTTTTTACTGCATATGAACACTTTTCACATTCTCCCGTGCAACTCGGCTGCTAATCCTCCTTTCATGCAGAAGCTTAAGGTCCTAGCTCATGTCCAAGGCACCAAAGCCAGCTAAAAAGTCAATAATCGATACCTAAAACTTGAATTGTACTACTTCTTACTGGCTATTACATCAACTTAGAAGCTTCATCTATGTTCTACTATGGAGCTTTTACTGTCTCCGCATACCGCAGCACGCGACATAGCTTTGCAGACGATAAGTACAACCGTTTCAGAGAGAAGAGCGGCCAATGTGACGATCTGGCTTTAAGTCGATTCGATAACAAGTGACGAAAACGGACCGATTACTCAGGTTTTTACTACATATGAACACTTTTCACATTCTCCCGTGCAACTTGGCTCCTCGTCCTCCTTTCATGCAGAATCTTAAGGTCCTAGCTCATGTCCAAGGCACCAAAGCCAGCTAAAAAGTCAATATTCTATACCTAAAACTTGAATTGTACTACTTCTTACTGGCTATTACATCAACTTAGAAGCTTCATCTGTGTTCTACTATGGTGCTTTTAGTGTCTCAGCATACCGCAGCACGCGACATAGCTTTGCAGACGATAAGTACAAGTGTTTCAGAGATGAGCGGCCAATGTGACGATCTGGCTTTAAGTCGATTCGATAACAAATGACGAAAACGTACGGATTTCTCAGGTTTTTACTACATATGAACACTTTTCACATTCTCCCGTGCAACTCGGCTGCTAGTCCTCCTTTCATGCAGAATGTTAAGGTCCTAGCTCATGTCCAAGGCACCAAAACCAGCTAAAAAGTCAATAAACGATATCTAAAACTTAAATTGTACTACTTCTTCCTGGCTATTACATCAACTTAGAAGCTTCATCTGTGTTCTACTATGGTGCTTTTAGTGTCTCCGCATACCGCAGCACGCGACATAGCTTTGCAGACGATAAGTACAAGTGTTTCAGAGAGAAGAGCGGCCAATGAGACGATCTGGCTTTAAGTCGATTCGATAACAAATGACGAAAACGGACCGATTTCTCAGTTTTTTACTACATATGAACACTTTTCACATTCTCCCGTGCAAATCGGCTGCTAGTCCTCCTTTCATGCAGAATCATAAGGTCCTAGCTCATGTCCAAGGCACCAAAGCCAGCTAAAAAGTCAATAATCGATACCTAAAACTTGAATTGTACTACTTCTTACTGGCTATTACATCAACTTAGAAGCTTTATCTGTGTTCTACTATGGTGCTTTTAGTGTCTCAGAATACCGCAACACGCGACATAGCTTTGCAGACGATAAGTACAACCGTTTCAGAGAGAAGAGCGGGCAATGAGACGATCTGGCTTTAAGTCGATTCGATAACAAATGACGAAAACGGACCGATTTCTCGGGTTTTTACTACATCTGAACACTTTTCACATTCTCCCGTGCAACTTGGCTCCTCGTCCTCCTTTCATGCAGAATCTTAAGGGCCTAGCTCATGTCCAAGGCACCAAAGCCAGCTAAAAAGTCAATATTCAATACCTAAAACTTGAATTGTACTACTTCTTACTGGCTATTACATCAACTTAGAAGCTTCATCTGTGTTCTACTATGGTGCGTTTAGTGTCTCAGCATACCGCAGCACGCGACATAGCTTTGCAGACGATAAATACAACCGTTTCAGAAAGAAGAGCCCCCAATGTGTCGATCAGGCTTTAAGTAGATTCGATAACAAATGACGAAAACGGACGGATTTCTCAGGTTTTTACTACATATGAACACTTTTCACATTCTCCCGTGCAACTCCTCTGCTAGTCCTCCTTTCATGCAAAATCTTAATTTCCTAGCTCATGTTCAAGGCACCAAAGAAGGGTAAAAACTCAATAACCGATACCTAAAACTTTAATTGTACTACTTCTTACTGGCTATTACATCAACTTAGAAGCTTCATCTGTGTTCTACTATGGTGCTTTTAGTGTGTCCGCATACCGCAGCACGCGACATAGCTTTGCAGACGATAAGTACAACCGTTTCAGAGAGAAGAGCGGCCAATGTGACGACCTGGCTTGAAGAAGATTCGATAACAAATGACGAAAACGGACGGAATTCTAGGTTTTTACTACATATGAACACTTTTCATATTCTCCCGTGCAACTCCGCTGCTAATCCTCCTTTCATGCAGAAGCTTAAGGTCCTAGCTCATGTCCAAGGCACCAAAGCCAGCTAAAAAGTCAATAATCGATACCTAAAACTTGAATTGTACTACTTCTTACTGGCTATTACATCAACTTAGAAGCTTCATCTATGTTCTACTATGGAGCTTTTACTGTCTCCGCATACCGCAGCAGGCGACATAGCTTTGCAGACGATAAGTACAACCGTTTCAGAGAGAAGAGCGGCCAATGTGACGATCTGGCTTTAAGTAGATTCGATAACAAATGACGTAAACGGACGGATGTCTCAGGTTTTTTCTACATATGAACATTTTTCACATTCTCCCGTGAAACTCGGCTGCTAGTCCTCCTTTCATGCAGAATCTTAAGGTCCTAGCTCATGTCCAAGGTACCAAAGCCAGCTGAAAAGTCAATAATCGATACCTAAAACTTGAATTGTACTACTTCTTACTGGCTATTACATCAACTTAGAAGCTTCATCTGTGTTCTACTATGGTGCTTTTAGTGTCTCAGCATACCGCAGCACGCGACATAGCTTTGCAGACGATAAGTACAAGTGTTTCAGAGAGAAGAGCGGCCAATGTGACGATCTGGCTTTAAGTCGATTCGATAACAAATGACGAAAACGTACGGATTTCTCAGGTTTTTACTACATATGAACACTTTTCACATTCTCCCGTGCAACTCGGCTGCTAGTCCTCCTTTCATGCAGAATGTTAAGGTCCTAGCTCATGTCCAAGGCACCAAAGCCAGCTAAAAAGTCAATAAACGATATCTAATACTTGAATTGTACTACTTCTTCCTGGCTATTACATCAACTTAGAAGCTTTATCTGTGTTCTACTATGGTGCTTTTAGTGTCTCCGCATACCGCAGCACGCGACATAGCTTTGCAGACGATAAGTACAACCGTTTCAGAGAGAAGAGCGGGCAATGAGACGATCTGGCTTTAAGTCGATTCGATAACAAATGACGAAAACGGACCGATTTCTCGGGTTTTTACTACATCTGAACACTTTTCACATTCTCCCGTGCAACTTGGCTCCTCGTCCTCCTTTCATGCAGAATCTTAAGGTCCTAGCTCATGTCCAAGGCACCAAAGCCAGCTAAAAAGTCAATATTCAATACCTAAAACTTGAATTGTACTACTTCTTACTGGCTATTACATCAACTTAGAAGCTTCATCTGTGTTCTACTGTGGTGCGTTTAGTGTCTCAGCATACCGCAGCACGCGACATAGCTTTGCAGACGATAAGTACAACCGTTTCAGAAAGAAGAGCCCCCAATGTGTCGATCTGGCTTTAAGTAGATTCGATAACAAATGACGAAAACGGACGGATTTCTCAGGTTTTTACTACATATGAACACTTTCCACATTCTCCCGTGCAACTCCTCTGCTAGTCATCCTTTCATGCAAAATCTTAATTTCCTAGCTCATGTTCAAGGCACCAAAGAAGGGTAAAAACTCAATAACCGATACCTAAAACTTTAATTGTACTACTTCTTACTGGCTATTACATCAACTTAGAAGCTTTATCTGTGTTCTACTATGGTGCTATTAGTGTGTCCGCATACCGCAGCACGCGACATAGCTTTGCAGACGATAAGTACAACCGTTTCAGAGAGAAGAGCGGCCAATGTGACGACCTGGCTTGAAGAAGATTCGATAACAAATGACGAAAACGGAAGGAATTCTAGGTTTTTACTACATATGAACACTTTTCATATTCTCCCGTGCAACTCCGCTGCTAATCCTCCTTTCATGCAGAAGCTTAAGGTCCTAGCTCATGTCCAAGGCACCAAAGCCAGCTAAAAAGTCAATAATCGATACCTAAAACTTGAATTGTACTACTTCTTACTGGCTATTACATCAACTTAGAAGCTTCATCTATGTTCTACTATGGAGCTTTTACTGTCTCCGCATACCGCAGCACGCGACATAGCTTTGCAGACGATAAGTACAACCGTTTCAGAGAGAAGAGCGGCCAATGTGACGATCTGGCTTTAAGTAGATTCGATAACAAATGACGTAAACGGACGGATGTCTCAGGTTTTTTCTACATATGAACATTTTTCACATTCTCCCGTGAAACTCGGCTGCTAGTCCTCCTTTCATGCAGAATCTTAAGGTCCTAGCTCATGTCCAAGGTACCAAAGCCAGCTGAAAAGTCAATAATCGATACCTAAAACTTGAATTGTACTACTTCTTACTGGCTATTACATCAACTTAGAAGCTTCATCTGTGTTCTATTATGGTGCTTTTAGTGTCTCAGCATACCGCAGCACGCGACATAGCTTTGCAGACGATAAGTACATGTGTTTCAGAGAGAAGAGCGGCCAATGTGACGATCTGGCTTTAAGTCGATTCGATAACAAATGACGAAAACGTACGGATTTCTCAGGTTTTTACTACATATGAACACTTTTCACATTCTCCCGTGCAACTCGGCTGCTAGTCCTCCTTTCATGCAGAATGTTAAGGTCCTAGCTCATGTCCAAGGCACCAAAGCCAGCTAAAAAGTCAATAAACGATATCTAATACTTGAATTGTACTACTTCTTCCTGGCTATTACATCAACTTAGAAGCTTCATCTGTGTTCTACTATGGTGCTTTTAGTGTCTCCGCATACCGCAGCACGCGACATAGCTTTGCAGACGATAAGTACAAGTGTTTCAGAGAGAAGAGCGGCCAATGTGACGATCTGGCTTTAAGTCGATTCGATAACAAATGACGAAAACGGACCGATTTCTCAGTTTTTTACTACATATGAACACTTTTCACATTCTCCCGTGAAAATCGGCTGCTAGTCCTCCTTTCATGCAGAATCATAAGGTCCTAGCTCATGTCCAAGGCATCAAAGCCAGCTAAAAAGTCAATAATCGATACCTAAAACTTGAATTGTACTACTTCTTACTGGCTATTACATCAACTTAGAAGCTTTATCTGTGTTCTACTATGGTGCTTTTAGTGTCTCCGCATACCGCAGCACGCGACATAGCTTTGCAGACAATAAGTACAACCGTTTCAGAGAGAAGAGCGGGCAATGAGACGATCTGGCTTTAAGTCGATTCGATAACAAATGACGAAAACGGACCGATTTCTCGGGTTTTTACTACATCTGAACACTTTTCACATTCTCCTGTGCAACTTGGCTCCTCGTCCTCCTTTCATGCAGAATCTTAAGGTCCTAGCTCATGTCCAAGGCACCAAAGCCAGCTAAAAAGTCAATATTCAATACCTAAAACTTGAATTGTACTACTTCTTACTGGCTATTACATCAACTTAGAAGCTTCATCTGTGTTCTACTGTGGTGCGTTTAGTGTCTCAGCATACCGCAGCACGCGACATAGCTTTGCAGACGATAAGTACAACCGTTTCAGAAAGAAGAGCCCCCAATGTGTCGATCTGGCTTTAAGTAGATTCGATAACAAATGACGAAAACGGACGGATTTCTCAGGTTTTTACTACATATGAACACTTTTCACATTCTCCCGTGCAACTCCTCTGCTAGTCATCCTTTCATGCAAAATCTTAATTTCCTAGCTCATGTTCAAGGCACCAAAGAAGGGTAAAAACTCAATAACCGATACCTAAAACTTTAATTGTACTACTTCTTACTGGCTATTACATCAACTTAGAAGCTTTATCTGTGTTCTACTATGGTGCTATTAGTGTGTCCGCATACCGCAGCACGCGACATAGCTTTGCAGACGATAAGTACAACCGTTTCAGAGAGAAGAGCGGCCAATGTGACGACCTGGCTTGAAGAAGATTCGATAACAAATGACGAAAACGGACGGAATTCTAGG
The DNA here is from genome assembly GCF_023897955.1 of Schistocerca gregaria. Taxonomy (NCBI): domain Eukaryota; kingdom Metazoa; phylum Arthropoda; class Insecta; order Orthoptera; family Acrididae; genus Schistocerca; species Schistocerca gregaria. The sequence continues at coordinate 6,146,843 of NW_026061811.1, read as the reverse complement.
TTTTTACTACATATGAACACTTTTCATATTCTCCCGTGCAACTCCGCTGCTAATCCTCCTTTCATGCAGAAGCTTAAGGTCCTAGCTCATGTCCAAGGCACCAAAGCCAGCTAAAAAGTCAATAATCGATACCTAAAACTTGAATTGTACTACTTCTTACTGGCTATTACATCAACTTAGAAGCTTCATCTGTGTTCTACTATGGTGCTTTTAGTGTCTCAGCATACCGCAGCACGCGACATAGCTTTGCAGACGATAAGTACAAGTGTTTCAGAGAGAAGAGCGGCCAATGTGACGATCTGGCTTGAAGTCGATTCGATAACAAATGACGAAAACGTACGGATTTCTCAGGTTCTTACTACATATGAACACTTTTCACATTCTCCCGTGCAACTAGGCTGCTAGTCCTCCTTTCATGCAGAATGTTAAGGTCCTAGCTCATGTCCAAGGCACCAAAGCCAACTAAAAAGTCAATAATCGATACCAAAAACTTGAATTGTACTACTTCTTTCTGGCTATTACATCAACTTAGACGCTTTATCTGTGTTCTACTATGGTGCTTTTAGTGTCTCAGAATACCGCAGCACGCGACATAGCTTTGCAGACGATAAGTACAACCGTTTCAGAGAGAAGAGCGGGCAATGAGACGATCTGGCTTTAAGTCGATTCAATAACAAATGACGAAAACGGACCGATTTCTCGGGTTTTTACTACATCTGAACACTTTTCACATTCTCCCGTGCAACTTGGCTCCTCGTCCTCCTTTCATGCAGAATCGTAAGGTCCTAGCTCATGTCCAAGGCACCAAAGCCAGCTAAAAAGTCAATATTCAATACCTAAAACTTGAATTGTACTACTTCTTACTGGCTATTACATCAACTTAGAAGCTTCATCTGTGTTCTACTATGGTGCGTTTAGTGTCTCAGCATACCGCAGCACGCGACATAGCTTGGCAGAGGATAAGTACAAGTGTTTCAGAGAGAAGAGCGACCAATGTGACGATCTGGCTTTAAGTCGATTCGATAACAAATGAGGAAAATGGACGGATTTCTCAGGTTTTTACTACATATGAACACTTTTCACATTCTCCCGTGCAACTCGGCTGCTAGTCCTCCTTTCATGCAGAATGTTAAGGTCCTAGCTCATGTCCAAGGCACCAAAGCCAACTAAAAAGTCAATAATCGATACCTAAATCTTGAATTGTACTACTTCTTACTGGCTATTACATCAACATAGAAGCTTCATCTGTGTTCTACTATGGTGCTTTTAGTGTCTCCGCATACCGCAGCACGCGACATAGCTTTGCAATCGATAAGTACAACCGTTTCAGAGAGAAGAGCGGCCAATGTGACGATCTAGCTTTAAGTCGATTCAATAACAAATGACGAAACCGACGGATTTCTCAGGTTTTTACTACATATGAACACTTTTCACATTCTCCCGTGCAAATCGGCTGCTAGTCCTCCTTTCATGTAGAATCATAAGGTCCTAGCTCATGTCCAAGGCACCAAAGCCAGCTAAAAAGTCAATAATCGATACCTAAGACTTGTATTGTACTACTTCTTCCTGGCTATTACATCAACTTAGAAGCTTCACCTGTGTTCTACTATGGTGCTTTTAGTGTCTCAGCATACCGCAGCACGCGACATAGCTTTGCAGACGATAAGTACAACCGTTTCAGAGAGAAGAGCGGCCAATGTGACGATCTGGCTTTAAGTCGGTTCGATAACAAATGACGAAAACGGACCGATTTCTCAGGTTTTTACTACATATGAACACTATTCACATTCTCCCGTGCAACTCGGCTGCTAGTCCTCCTTTCATGCAAAATCTTAATTTCCTAGCTCATGTTCAAGGCACCAAAGAAGAGTAAAAAGTGAATAACCGATACCTAAAACTTTAATTGAACTACTTCTTACTGGCTATTACATCAACTTAGAAGCTTCATCTGTGTTCTACTATGGTGCTTTTAGTGTGTCCGCATACCGCAGCACGCGATATAGCTTTGCAGACGATAAGTACAACTTTTTGAGAAAGAAGAGCGGCCAATGTGACGATCTGGCTTTAAGTCGATTCGATAACAAATGACGAAAACGGACGGATTTCTCAGGTTTTTACTACATATGAACACTTTTCACATTCTCCCGTGCAACTCGGCTGCTAGTCCCCCTTACATGCAGAATCGTAAGGTCCTAGCTCATGTCCAAGGCACCAAAGTCAGCTAAAAAGTCAATAATCGATACCTAAAACTTGTGTTGTACTACTTCTTACTGGCTATTACATCAACTTAGAAGCTTCATCTGTGTTCTACTATGGTGCTTTTAGTGTCTCCGCATACCGCAGCACGCGACATAGCTTTGCAGACGATAAGTACAAGCGTTTCAGAGAGAAGAGCGGCCAATGTGACGATCTGGCTTGAAGTCGATTCGATAACAAATGACGAAAACGTACGGATTTCTCAGGTTTTTACTACATATGAACACTTTTCACATTCTCCCGTGCAACTCGGCTGCTAGTCCTCCTTTCATGCAGAATGTTAAGGTCCTAGCTCATGTCCAAGGCACCAAAGCCAGCTAAAAAGTCAATAATCGATACCAAAAACTTGAATTGTACTACTTCTTTCTGGCTATTACATCAACTTAGACGCTTTATCTGTGTTCTACTATGGTGCTTTTAGTGTCTCAGAATACCGCAGCATGCGACATAGCTTTGCAGACGATAAGTACAACCGTTTCAGAGAGAAGAGCGGGCAATGAGACGATCTGGCTTTAAGTCGATTCAATAACAAATGACGAAAACGGACCGATTTCTCGGGTTTTTACTACATCTGAACACTTTTCACATTCTCCCGTGCAACTTGGCTCCTCGTCCTCCTTTCATGCAGAATCTTAAGGTCCTAGCTCATGTCCAAGGCACCAAAGCCAGCTAAAAAGTCAATATTCAATACCTAAAACTTGAATTGTACTACTTCTTACTGGCTATTACATCAACTTAGAAGCTTCATCTGTGTTCTACTATGGTGCGTTTAGTGTCTCAGCATACCGCAGCACGCGACATAGCTTGGCAGAGGATAAGTACAAGTGTTTCAGAGAGAAGAGCGACCAATGTGACGATCTGGCTTTAAGTCGATTCGATAACAAATGAGGAAAATGGACGGATTTCTCAGGTTTTTACTACATATGAACACTTTTCACATTCTCCCGTGCAACTCGGCTGCTAGTCCTCCTTTCATGCAGAATGTTAAGGTCCTAGCTCATGTCCAAGGCACCAAAGCCAACTAAAAAGTCAATAATCGATACCTAAATCTTGAATTGTACTACTTCTTACTGGCTATTACATCAACTTAGAAGCTTCATCTGTGTTCTACTATGGTGCTTTTAGTGTCTCCGCATACCGCAGCACGCGACATAGCTTTGCAATCGATAAGTACAACCGTTTCAGAGAGAAGAGCGGCCAATGTGACGATCTAGCTTTAAGTCGATTCAATAACAAATGACGAAACCGACGGATTTCTCAGGTTTTTACTACATATGAACACTTTTCACATTCTCCCGTGCAAATCGGCTGCTAGTCCTCCTTTCATGTAGAATCATAAGGTCCTAGCTCATGTCCAAGGCACCAAAGCCAGCTAAAAAGTCAATAATCGATACCTAAGACTTGTATTGTACTACTTCTTCCTGGCTATTACATCAACTTAGAAGCTTCACCTGTGTTCTACTATGGTGCTTTTAGTGTCTCAGCATACCGCAGCACGCGACATAGCTTTGCAGACGATAAGTACAACCGTTTCAGAGAGAAGAGCGGCCAATGTGACGATCTGGCTTTAAGTCGGTTCGATAACAAATGACGAAAACGGACCGATTTCTCAGGTTTTTACTACATATGAACACTATTCACATTCTCCCGTGCAACTCGGCTGCTAGTCCTCCTTTCATGCAAAATCTTAATTTCCTAGCTCATGTTCAAGTCACCAAAGAAGAGTAAAAAGTCAATAACCGATACCTAAAACTTTAATTGAACTACTTCTTACTGGCTATTACATCAACTTAGAAGCTTCATATGTGTTCTACTATGGTGCTTTTAGTGTGTCCGCATACCGCAGCACGCGATATAGCTTTGCAGACGATAAGTACAACTTTTTGAGAAAGAAGAGCGGCCAATGTGACGATCTGGCTTTAAGTCGATTCGATAACAAATGACGAAAACGGACGGATTTCTCAGGTTTTTACTACATATGAACACTTTTCACATTCTCCCGTGCAACTCGGCTGCTAGTCCCCCTTACATGCAGAATCGTAAGGTCCTAGCTCATGTCCAAGGCACCAAAGTCAGCTAAAAAGTCAATAATCGATACCTAAAACTTGAGTTGTACTACTTCTTACTGGCTATTACATCAACTTAGAAGCTTCATCTGTGTTCTACTATGGTGCTTTTAGTGTCTCCGCATACCGCAGCACGCGACATAGCTTTGCAGACGATAAGTACAAGCGTTTCAGAGAGAAGAGCGGCCAATGTGACGATCTGGCTTACGTCGATTCGATAACAAATGACGAAAACGGACGGATTTCTCAGGTTTTTCTACATGTGAACACTTTTCACATTCTCCCGTGCAAATCGGCTGCTAGTCCTCCTTTCATGCAGAATCATAAGGTCCTAGCTCATGTCCAAGGCACCAAAGCCAGCTAAAAAGTCAATAATCGATACCTAAAACTTGAATTGTACAACTTCTTACTGGCTATTACATCAACTTAGAAGCTTTATCTGTGTTCTACTATGGTGCTTTTAGTGTCTCAGAATACCGCAGCACGCGACATAGCTTTGCAGACGATAAGTACAACCGTTTCAGAGAGAAGAGCGGCCAATGTGACGATCTGGCTTTAAGAAGATTCGATAACAAATGACGAAAACGGACGGATTTCTAGGTTTTCACTACATATGAACACTTTTCATATTCTCCCGTGCAACTCCGCTGCTAATCCTCCTTTCATGCAGAAGCTTAAGGTCCTAGCTAATGTCCAAGGCACCAAAGCCAGCTAAAAAGTCAATAATCGATACCTATAACTTTAATTGTACTACTTCTTACTGGCTATTACATCAACTTAGAAGCTTTATCTGTGTTCTACTATGGTGCTTTTAGTGTCTCAGAATACCGCAGCACGCGACATAGCTTTGCAGACGATAAGTACAACCGTTTCAGAGAGAAGAGCGGCCAATGAGACGATCTGGCTTTAAGTCGATTCGATAACAAATGACGAAAACGGACCGATTTCTCGGGTTTTTACTACATATGAACACTTTTCACATTCTCCCGTGCAACTTGGCTCCTCGTCCTCCTTTCATGCAGAATCTTAAGGTCCTAGCTCATGTCCAAGGCACCAAAGCCAGCTAAAAAGTCAATAATCAATACCTAAAACTTGAATTGTACTACTTCTTACTGGCTATTACATCAACTTAGAAGCTTCATCTGTGTTCTACTATGGTGCGTTTAGTGTCTCAGCATACCGCAGCACGCGACATAGCTTTGCAGAGGATAAGTGCAAGTGTTTCAGAGAGAAGAGCGACCAATGTGACGATCTGGCTTTAAGTCGATTCGATAACAAATGAGGAAAATGGACGGATTTCTCAGGTTTTTACTACATATGAACACTTTTCACATTCTCCCGTGCAACTCGGCTGCTAGTCCTCCTTTCATGCAGAATGTTAAGGTCCTAGCTCATGTCCAAGGCACCAAAGCCAACTAAAAAGTCAATAATCGATACCTAAATCTTGAATTGTACTACTTCTTACTGGCTATTACATCAACTTAGAAGCTTCATCTGTGTTCGACTATGGTGCTTTTAGTGTCTCCGCGCACCGCAGCACGCGACATAGCTTTGCAATCGATAAGTACAACCGTTTCAGAGAGAAGAGCGGCCAATGTGACGATCTAGCTTTAAGTCGATTCAATAACAAATGACGAAACCGACGGATTTCTCAGGTTTTTACTACATATGAAAACTTTTCACATTCTCCCGTGCAAATCGGCTGCTAGTCCTCCTTTCATGTAGAATCATAAGGTCCTAGCTCATGTCCAAGGCACCAAAGCCAGCTAAAAAGTCAATAATCGATACCTAAGACTTGAATTGTACTACTTCTTACTGGCTATTACATCAACTTAGAAGCTTCATCTGTGTTCTACTATGGTGCTTTTAGTGTGTCCGCATACCGCAGCACGCGACATAGCTTTGCAGACGATAAGTACAACTTTTTCAGAGAGAAGAGCGGCCAATGTGACGATCTGGCTTTAAGTCGATTCGATAACAAATGACGAAAACGGACGGATTTCTCAGGTTTTTACTACATATGAACACTTTTCACATTCTCCCGTGCAACTCGGCTGCTAGTCCTCCTTACATGCAGAATCGTAAGGTCCTAGCTCATGTCCAAGGCACCAAAGCCAGCTAAAAAGTCAATAATCGATACCTAAAACTTGAGTTGTACTACTTCTTACTGGCTATTACATCAACTTAGAAGCTTCATCTGTGTTCAACTATGGTGCTTTTAGTGTCTCCGCATACCGCAGCACGCGACATAGCTTTGCAATCGATAAGTACAACTGTTTCATAGAGAAGAGCGGCCAATGTGACGATCTAGCTTTAAGTCGATTCAATAACAAATCACGAAACCGACGGATTTCTCAGGTTTTTACTACATATGAACACTTTTCACATTCTGCCCTGCAAATCGGCTGCTAGTCCTCCTTTCATGCAGAATCATAAGGTCCTAGCTCATGTCCAAGGCACCAAAGCCAGCTAAAAAGTCAATAATCGATACCTAAAACTTGAATTGTACTACTTCTTCCTGGCTATTACATCAACTTAGAAGCTTCATCTGTGTTCTACAATGGTGCTTTTAGTGTCTCAGAATACCGCAGCACGCGACATAGCTTTGCAGACGATAAGTACAACCGTTTCAGAGAGAAGAGCGGCCAATGTGACGATCTGGCTTTAAGAAGATTCGATAACAAATGACGAAAACGGACGGATTTCTAGGTTTTTACTACATATGAACACTTTTCATATTCTCCCGTGCAACTCCTTTGCTAATCCTCCTTTCATGCAGAAGCTTAAGGTCCTAGCTCATGTCCAAGGCACCAAAGCCAGCTAAAAAGTCAATAATCGATAACTATAACTTGAATTGTACTACATCTTACTGGCTATTACATCAACTTAGAAGCTTCATCTGTGTTCTACTATGGTGCTTTTACTGTCTCCACATACCGCAGCACGCGACATAGCTTTGCAGACGATAAGTACAACCGTTTCAGAGAGAAGAGCGGCCAATGTGACGATCTGGCTTTAAGTAGATTCGATAACAAATGACGAAAACGGACGGATTTCTCAGGTTTTTACTACATATGAACACTTTTCACATTCTCCCTTGCAACTCGGCTGCTAGTCCTCCTTACATGCAGAATCTTAAGGTCCTAGCTCATGTCCAAGGTACCAAAGCCAGCTGAAAAGTCAATAATCGATACCTAAAACTTGAATTGTACTACTTCTTACTGGCTATTACATCAACTTATAAGCTTCATCTGTGTTCTACTATGGTGATTTTAGTGTCTCCGCATACCCCAGCACGCGACATAGCTTTGCAGACGATAGGTACAACCGTTTCAGAGAGAAGAGCGGCCACTGAGACGATCTGCTTTAAGTCGATTCGATAACAAGTGACGAAAACGGACCGATTTCTCAGGTTTTTACTACATATGAACACTTTTCACATTCTCCCGTGCAACTTGGCTCCTCGTCCTCCTTTCATGCCCAACCTTAAGGTCCTAGATCATGTCCAAGGCACCAAAGCCAGCTAAAAAGTCAATATTCAATACCTAAAACTTGAATTGTACTACTTCTTACTGGCTATTACATCAACTTAGAAGCTTCATCTGTGTTCTACTATGGTGCTTTTAGTGTCTCAGCATACCGCAGCACGCGACATAGCTTTGCAGACGATAAGTACAAGTGTTTCAGAGAGAAGAGCGGCCAATGTGACGATCTGGCTTTAAGTCGATTCGATAACAAATGACGAAAACGGACGTATTTCTCAGGTTTTTCCTACATTTGAACACTTTTCACATTTTCCCGTGTAACTCGGCTGCTAGTCCTCCTTTCATGCAGAATCTTAAGGTCCTAGCTCATGTCCAAGGCACCAAAGCCAGCTAAAAAGTCAATAATCAATACCTAAAACTTGAATTGTACTACTTCTTACTGGCTATTACATCAACTTAGAAGCTTCATCTGTGTTCTACTATGGTGCGTTTAGTGTCTCAGCATACCGCAGCACGCGACATAGCTTTGCAGAGGATAAGTGCAAGTGTTTCAGAGAGAAGAGCGACCAATGTGACGATCTGGCTTTAAGTCGATTCGATAACAAATGAGGAAAATGGACGGATTTCTCAGGTTTTTACTACATATGAACACTTTTCACATTCTCCCGTGCAACTCGGCTGCTAGTCCTCCTTTCATGCAGAATGTTAAGGTCCTAGCTCATGTCCAAGGCACCAAAGCCAACTAAAAAGTCAATAATCGATACCTAAATCTTGAATTGTACTACTTCTTACTGGCTATTACATCAACTTAGAAGCTTCATCTGTGTTCGACTATGGTGCTTTTAGTGTCTCCGCGCACCGCAGCACGCGACATAGCTTTGCAATCGATAAGTACAACCGTTTCAGAGAGAAGAGCGGCCAATGTGACGATCTAGCTTTAAGTCGATTCAATAACAAATGACGAAACCGACGGATTTCTCAGGTTTTTACTACATATGAAAACTTTTCACATTCTCCCGTGCAAATCGGCTGCTAGTCCTCCTTTCATGTAGAATCATAAGGTCCTAGCTCATGTCCAAGGCACCAAAGCCAGCTAAAAAGTCAATAATCGATACCTAAGACTTGAATTGTACTACTTCTTACTGGCTATTACATCAACTTAGAAGCTTCATCTGTGTTCTACTATGGTGCTTTTAGTGTGTCCGCATACCGCAGCACGCGACATAGCTTTGCAGACGATAAGTACAACTTTTTCAGAGAGAAGAGCGGCCAATGTGACGATCTGGCTTTAAGTCGATTCGATAACAAATGACGAAAACGGACGGATTTCTCAGGTTTTTACTACATATGAACACTTTTCACATTCTCCCGTGCAACTCGGCTGCTAGTCCTCCTTACATGCAGAATCGTAAGGTCCTAGCTCATGTCCAAGGCACCAAAGCCAGCTAAAAAGTCAATAATCGATACCTAAAACTTGAGTTGTACTACTTCTTACTGGCTATTACATCAACTTAGAAGCTTCATCTGTGTTCAACTATGGTGCTTTTAGTGTCTCCGCATACCGCAGCACGCGACATAGCTTTGCAATCGATAAGTACAACTGTTTCATAGAGAAGAGCGGCCAATGTGACGATCTAGCTTTAAGTCGATTCAATAACAAATCACGAAACCGACGGATTTCTCAGGTTTTTACTACATATGAACACTTTTCACATTCTGCCCTGCAAATCGGCTGCTAGTCCTCCTTTCATGCAGAATCATAAGGTCCTAGCTCATGTCCAAGGCACCAAAGCCAGCTAAAAAGTCAATAATCGATACCTAAAACTTGAATTGTACTACTTCTTCCTGGCTATTACATCAACTTAGAAGCTTCATCTGTGTTCTACAATGGTGCTTTTAGTGTCTCAGAATACCGCAGCACGCGACATAGCTTTGCAGACGATAAGTACAACCGTTTCAGAGAGAAGAGCGGCCAATGTGACGATCTGGCTTTAAGAAGATTCGATAACAAATGACGAAAACGGACGGATTTCTAGGTTTTTACTACATATGAACACTTTTCATATTCTCCCGTGCAACTCCTTTGCTAATCCTCCTTTCATGCAGAAGCTTAAGGTCCTAGCTCATGTCCAAGGCACCAAAGCCAGCTAAAAAGTCAATAATCGATAACTATAACTTGAATTGTACTACATCTTACTGGCTATTACATCAACTTAGAAGCTTCATCTGTGTTCTACTATGGTGCTTTTACTGTCTCCACATACCGCAGCACGCGACATAGCTTTGCAGACGATAAGTACAACCGTTTCAGAGAGAAGAGCGGCCAATGTGACGATCTGGCTTTAAGTAGATTCGATAACAAATGACGAAAACGGACGGATTTCTCAGGTTTTTACTACATATGAACACTTTTCACATTCTCCCTTGCAACTCGGCTGCTAGTCCTCCTTACATGCAGAATCTTAAGGTCCTAGCTCATGTCCAAGGTACCAAAGCCAGCTGAAAAGTCAATAATCGATACCTAAAACTTGAATTGTACTACTTCTTACTGGCTATTACATCAACTTATAAGCTTCATCTGTGTTCTACTATGGTGATTTTAGTGTCTCCGCATACCCCAGCACGCGACATAGCTTTGCAGACGATAGGTACAACCGTTTCAGAGAGAAGAGCGGCCACTGAGACGATCTGCTTTAAGTCGATTCGATAACAAGTGACGAAAACGGACCGATTTCTCAGGTTTTTACTACATATGAACACTTTTCACATTCTCCCGTGCAACTTGGCTCCTCGTCCTCCTTTCATGCCCAACCTTAAGGTCCTAGATCATGTCCAAGGCACCAAAGCCAGCTAAAAAGTCAATATTCAATACCTAAAACTTGAATTGTACTACTTCTTACTGGCTATTACATCAACTTAGAAGCTTCATCTGTGTTCTACTATGGTGCTTTTAGTGTCTCAGCATACCGCAGCACGCGACATAGCTTTGCAGACGATAAGTACAAGTGTTTCAGAGAGAAGAGCGGCCAATGTGACGATCTGGCTTTAAGTCGATTCGATAACAAATGACGAAAACGGACGTATTTCTCAGGTTTTTCCTACATTTGAACACTTTTCACATTTTCCCGTGTAACTCGGCTGCTAGTCCTCCTTTCATGCAGAATCTTAAGGTCCTAGCTCATGTCCAAGGCACCAAAGCCAGCTAAAAAGTCAATAATCGATACCTAAAACTTGAATTGTACTACTTCTTACTGGCTATTACATCAACTTAGAAGTTTCATCTGTGTTCTACTATGGTGCTTTTAGTGTCTCCGCATACCGCAGCACGCGACATAGCTTTGCAGACGATAAGTACTACCGTTTCAGAGAGATGAGCGGCCAATGTGACGATCTGGCTTGAAGTCGATTCGATAACAAATGACGAAAACAGACCGATTTCTCAGTTTTTTACTACATATGAACACTTTTCACATTCTCTCGTGCAAATCGGCTGCTAGCCCTCCTTTCATGCAGAATCATCAGGTCCTAGCTCATGTCCAAGGCACCAAAGCCAGCTAAAAAGTCAATAATCGATAACTAAAACTTGAATTGTACTATTTCTTACTGGCTATTACATCAACTTAGAAGCTTCATCTGTGTTCTACTATGTTGCTTTTAGTGTCTCCGCATACCGCAGCACGCGACATAGCTTTGCAATCGATAAGTACAACCGTTTCAGAGAGAAGAGCGGACAATGTGACGATCTGGCTTTAAGTCGATTCGATAACAAATGACGAAAACGGACGGATTTCTAGGTTTTTACTACATATGAACACTTTTCATATTCTCCCGTGCAACTCCGCTGCTAATCCTCCTTTCATGTAGAATCATAAGGTCCTAGCTCATGTCCAAGGCACCAAAGCCAGCTAAAAGTCAATAATCGATACCTAAAACTTGAATTGTACTAGTTCTTCATGGCTATTACATCAACTTAGAAGCTTCATCTGTGTTCTACTATGGTGATTTTAGTGTCTAAGCATACCGCAGCACGCGACATAGCTTTGCAGACGATAAGTACAACCGTTTCAGAGAGAAGAGCGGCCAATGTGACGATCTGGCTTTAAGTCGGTTCGATAACAAATGACGAAAACGGACCGATTTCTCAGGTTTTTACTACATATGAACACTATTCACATTCTCCCCCGCAACTCGGCTGCTTGTCCTCCTTTCATGCAGAATCGTAAGGTCCTATCTCATGTCCGAGGCACCAAAGCCAGCTAAAAAGTCAATATTCAATACCTAGAACTTGAATTGTACTACTTCTTACTGGCTATTACATCAACTTAGAAGCTTCATCTGTGTTCTACTATGGTGCTTTTTCTGGCTCCGCATACCGCAGCACGCGACATAGCTTTGCAGACGATAAGTACAACCGTTTCAGAGAGAAGAGCGGCCAATGTGACGATCTGGTTTAAGTAGATTCGATAACAAATGACGTAACGGACGGATGCCTCAGGCTTTTACTACATAGGAACATTCTTCACATTCTCCCGTGAAACTCGGCTGCTAGTCCTCCTTTCATGCAGAATCTTAAGGTCCTAGCTCATGTCCAAGGTACCAAAGCCAGCTGAAAAGTCAATAATCGATACCTAAAACTTGAATTGTACTACTACTTACTTGCTATTACATCAACTTATAAGCTTCATCTGTGTTCTACTATGGTGATTTTAGTGTCTCCGCATACCCCAGCAAGCGACATAGCTTTGCAGACGATAAGTACAACCGTTTCAGAGAGAAGAGCGGCCAGTGAGACGATCTGGCTTTAAGTCGATTCGATAACAAGTGACGAAAACGGACCGATTTCTCAGGTTTTTACTACATATGAACACTTTTCACATTCTCCCGTGCAACTTGGCTCCTCGTCCTCCTTTCATGCAGAATCTTAAGGTCCTAGCTCATGTCCAAGGCACCAAAGCCAGCTAAAAAGTCAATATTCAATACTTAAAACTTGAATTGTACTACTTCTTACTGGCTATTACATCAACTTAGAAGCTTCATCTGTGTTCTACTATGGTGCTTTTAGTGTCTCAGCATACCGCAGCACGCGACATAGCTTAGCAGAAGAATAAGTACAAGTGTTTCAGAGAGAAGAGCGGCCAATGTTACGATCTGGCTTTAAGTCGATTCGATAACAAATGACCAAAACGGACGGATTTCTCAGGTTTTTACTACATATGAACACTTTTCACATTTTCCCGTGCAACACGGCTGCTAGTCGTCCTTTCACGCAGAATCTTTAGGTCCTAGCTCATGTCCAAGGCACCAAAGCCAGCTAAAAAGTCAATAATCGATACCTAAAACTTGAATTGTACTACTTCTTACTGGCTATTACATCAACTTAGAAGCTTCATCTGTGTTCTACTATGGTGCTTTTACTGTCTCCGCATACCGCAGCACGCGACATACCTTTGCAGACGATAAGTACTACCGTTTCAGAGAGAAGAGCGGAAAATGTGACGATCTGGCTTGAAGTCGATTCGATAACAAATGACGAAAACGGACCGATTTCTCAGTTTTTTACTACATATGAACACTTTTCACATTCTCTCGTGCAAATCGGCTGCTAGCCCTCCTTTCATGCAGAATCATAAGGTTCTAGCTCATGTCCAAGGCACCATAGCCAGCTGAAAAGTCAATAATCGATACCTAAAACTTGAATTGTACTATATCTTACTGGCTATTACATCAACTTAGAAGCTTCATCTGTGTTCTACTATGTTGCTTTTAGTGTCTCCGCATACCGCAGCACGCGACATAGCTTTGCAATCGATAAGTACAACTGTTTCAGAGAGAAGAGCGGACAATGTGACGATCTGGCTTTAAGTCGATTCGATAACAAATGACAAAAACGGACGGATTTCTGGGTTTTTACTACATATGAACACTTTTCATATTCTCCCGTGCAACTCCGCTGCTAATCCTCCTTTCATGTAGAATCATAAGGTCCTAGCTCATGTCCAAGGCACCAAAGCCAGCTAAAAAGTCAATAATCGATACCTAATACTTGAATTGTACTACTTCTTCCTGGCTATTACATCAACTTAGAAGCTTCATCTGTGTTCTACTATGGTGCTTTTAGTGTCTCAGCATACCGCAGCACGCGACATAGCTTTGCAGACGATAAGTACAACCGTTTCAGAGAGAAGAGCGGCCAATGTGACGATCTGGCTTTAAGTCGGTTCGATAACAAATGACGAAAACGGACCGATTTCTCAGGTTTTTACTACATATGAACACTATTCACATTCTCCCGTGCAACTTGGCTGCTAGTCCTCCTTTCATGCAGAATGGTAAGGTCCTAGCTCATGTCCAAGGCACCAAAGCCAGCTAAAAAGTCAATATTCAATACCTAAAACTTGAATTGTACTACTTCTTACTGGCTATTACATCAACTTAGAAGCTTCATCTGTGATCTACTATAGTGCTTTTAGTGTCTCAGCATACTGCAGCACGCGACATAGCTTTGCAGACGATAAGTACAACCGTTTCAGAGAGAAGAGCCCCCAATGTGACGATCTGGCTTTATGTTGATTCGATAACAAATGACGAAAACGGACTGATTTCGCAGGTTTTTACTACATATGAACACTTTTCACATTCTCCCGTGCAACTCGGCTGCTAGTCCTCCTTCATGCAAAATTTTAATTTCCTAGCTCATGTCCAAGGCACCAAAGAAGGGTAAAAAGTCAATAATCATTACCTAAAACTTGAGTTGTACTACTTCTTACTGGCTATTACATCAACTTAGAAGCTTCATCTGTGTTCTACTATGGTGCTTTTAGTGTCTCCGCATACCGCAGCACGCGACATAGCTTTGCAGACGATAAGTACAACCGTTTCAGAGAGAAGAGCGGCCAATGTGACGATCTGGCTTTACGTCGATTCGATAACAAATGACGAAAACGGACGGATTTCTCAGGTTTTTACTACATATGAACACTTTTCACGTTCTCCCGTGCAAATCGGCTGCTAGTCCTCCTTTCATGCAGAATCATAAGGTCCTAGCTCATGTCCAAGGCACCAAAGCCAGCTAAAAAGTCAATAATCGATAAATATAACTTGAATTGTACAATTTCTTACTGGCTATTACATCAACTTAGAAGCTTCATCTGTATTCTACTATGTTGCTTTTAGTGTCTCCGCATACCGCAGCACGCGACATAGCTTTGCAATCGATAAGTACAACCGTTTCAGAGAGAAGAGCGGATAATGAGACGATCTGGCTTTAAGTCGATTCGATAACAAATGACGAAAACGGACGGATTTCTAGGTTTTTACTACATATGAACACTTTTCATATTCTCCCGTGCAACTCCGCTGCTAATCCTCCTTTCATGCAGAATCTTAAGGTCCTAGCTCATGTCCAAGGCACCAAAGCCAGCTAAAAAGTCAATAATCGATACCTAAAACTTGAATTGTACTACTTCTTACTGGCTATTACATCAACTTAGAAGCTTCATCTGTGTTCTACTATGGTGCTTTTACTGTCTCCGCATACCGCAGCACGCGACATAGCTTTGCAGACGATAACTGCAAGCGTTTCAGAGAGAAGAGCGGCCAATGTGACAATCTGGTTTAAGTAGATTCGATAACAAATGACGTAATCGGACGGATGTCTCAGGCTTTTACTACATATGAACATTTTTCACATTCTCCCGTGGAACTCGGCTGCTAGTCCTCCTTTCATGCAGAATCTTAAGGTCCTAGCTCATGTCCAAGGTACCAAAGCCAGCTGAAAAGTCAATAATCGATACCTAAAACTTGAATTGTACTACTTCTTACTGGCTATTACATCTACTTATAAGCTTCATCTGTGTTCTACTATGGTGATTTTAGTGTCTCCGCATACCCCAGCACGCGACATAGCTTTGCAGACGATAAGTACAACCGTTTCAGAGAGAAGAGCGGCCAATGAGACGATCTGGCTTTAAGTCGATACGATAACAAGTGACGAAAACGGACCGATTTCTCAGGTTTTTACTACATATGAACACTTTTCACATTCTCCCGTGCAACTTGGCTCCTCGTCCTCCTTTCATGCAGAATCTTAAGGTCCTAGCTCATGTCCAAGGCACCAAAGCCAGCTAAAAAGTCAATATTCAAGACCTAAAACTTGAATTGTACTACTTCTTACTGGCTGTTACATCAACTTAGAAGCTTCATCTGTGTTCTACTATGGTGCTTTTAGTGTCTCAACATACCGCAGCACGCGACATAGCTTAGCAGACGATAAGTACAAGTGTTTCAGAGAGAAGAGCGGCCAATGTTACGATCTGGCTTTAAGTCGATTCGATAACAAATGACCAAAACGGACGGATTTATCAGGTTTTTACTACATATGAACACTTTTCACATTTTCCCGTGCAACTCGGCTGCTAGTCCTCCTTTCATGCAGAATATTAAGGTCCTAGCTCATGTCCAAGGCAACAAAGCCAGCTAAAAAGTCAATAATCGATACCTAAAACTTGAATTGTATTACTTCTTACTGGCTATTACATCAACTTAGAAGCTTCTTGTGTGTTCTACTATGGTGCTTTTAGTGTCTCCGCATACCGCAGCACGCGACATAGCTTTGCAGACGATAAGTACAACCGTTTCAGAGAGAAGAGCGGCCAATGTGACGATCTGGCTTGAAGTCGATTCGATAACAAATGACGAAAACGGACCGAATTCTCAGTTTTTTACTACATATGAACACTTTTCACATTCTCTCGTGCAAATCGGCTGCTAGCCCTCCTTTCATGCAGAATCATAAGGTCCTAGCTCATGTCCAAGGCACCAAAGCCAGCTAAAAAGTCAATAATCGATAAATATAACTTGAATTGTACTATTTCTTACTGGCTATTACATCAACTTAGAAGCTTCATCTGTATTCTACTATGTTGCTTTTAGTGTCTCCGCATACCGCAGCACGCGACATAGCTTTGCAATCGATAAGTACAACCGTTTCAGAGAGATGAGCGGCCAATGTTACGATCTGGCTTTAAGTCGATTCGATAACAAATGACGAAAACGGACGGATTTCTAGGTTTTTACTACATATGAACACTTTTCATATTCTCCCGTGCAACTCCGCTGCTAATCCTCCTTTCATGCAGAATCTTAAGGTCCTAGCTCATGTCCAAGGCACCAAAGCCAGCTAAAAGTCAATAATCGATACCCAAAACTTGAATTGTACTACTTCTTACTGGCTATTAGATCAACTTAGAAGCTTCATCTGTGTTCTACTATGGTGCTTTTACTGTCTCCGCATACCGCAGCACGCGACATAGCTTTGCAGACGATAAGTACAACCGTTTCAGAGAGAAGAGCGGCCAATGTGACGATCTGGCTTTATGTCGATTCGATAACAAATGACGAAAACGGACGGATTTCTCAGGTTTTTACTACATATGAACACTTTTCACATTCTCCCGTGCAAATCGGCTGCTATTCCTCCTTTCATGCAGAATCATAAGGTCCTAGCTCATGTCCAAGGCACCAAAGCCAGCTAAAAAGTCAATAATCGATAAATATAACTTGAATTGTACTACTTCTTACTGGCTATTACATCAACTTAGAAGCTTCATCTGTGATCTACTATAGTGCTTTTAGTGTCTCAGCATACTGCAGCACGCGACATAGCTTTGCAGACGATAAGTACAACCGTTTCAGAGAGAAGAGCCCCCAATGTGACGATCTGGCTTTATGTTGATTCGATAACAAATGACGAAAACGGACTGATTTCGCAGGTTTTTACTACATATGAACACTTTTCACATTCTCCCGTGCAACTCGGCTGCTAGTCCTCCTTCATGCAAAATTTTAATTTCCTAGCTCATGCCCAAGGCACCAAAGAAGGGTAAAAAGTCAATAATCATTACCTAAAACTTGAGTTGTACTACTTCTTACTGGCTATTACATCAACTTAGAAGCTTCATCTGTGTTCTACTATGGTGCTTTTAGTGTCTCCGCATACCGCAGCACGCGACATAGCTTTGCAGACGATAAGTACAACCGTTTCAGAGAGAAGAGCGGCCAATGTGACGATCTGGCTTTACGTCGATTCGATAACAAATGACAAAAACGGACGGATTTCTCAGGTTTTTACTACATATGAACACTTTTCACATTCTCCCGTGCAAATCGGCTGCTAGTCCTCCTTTCATGCAGAATCATAAAGTTCTAGCTCATGTCCAAGGCACCAAAGCCAGCTAAAAATTCAATAATCGATAAATATAACTTGAATTGTACTATTTCTTACTGGCTATTACATCAACTTAGAAGCTTCATCTGTATTCTACTATGTTGCTTTTAGTGTCTCCGCATACCGCAGCACGCGACATAGCTTTGCAATCGATAAGTACAACCGTTTCAGAGAGAAGAGCGGATAATGTGACGATCTGGCTTTAAGTCGATTCGATAACAAATGACGAAAACGGACGGATTTCTAGGTTTTTACTACATATGAACACTTTTCATATTCTCCCGTGCAACTCCGCTGCTAATCCTCCTTTCATGCAGAATCTTAAGGTCCTAGCTCATGTCCTAGGCACCAAAGCCAGCTAAAAAGTCAATAATCGATACCTAAAACTTGAATTGTACTACTTCTTACTGGCTATTACATCAACTTAGAAGCTTTATCTGTGTTCTACTATGGTGCTTTTACTGTCTCCGCATACCGCAGCACGCGACATAGCTTTGCAGACGATAACTACAAGCGTTTCAGAGAGAAGAGCGGCCAATGTGACGATCTGGTTTAAGTAGATTCGATAACAAATGACGTAAACGGACGGATGTCTCAGGCTTTTACTACATATGAACATTTTTCACATTCTCCCGTGAAACTCGGCTGCTAGTCCTCCTTTCATGCAGAATCTTAAGGTCCTAGCTCATGTCCAAGGTACCAAAGCCAGCTGAAAAGTCAATAATCGATACGTAAAACTTGAATTGTACTACTTCTTACTGGCTATTACATCAACTTATAAGCTTCATCTGTGTTCTACTATGGTGATTTTAGTGTCTCCGCATACCCCAGCACGCGACATAGCTTTGCAGACGATAAGTACAACCGTTTCAGAGAGAAGAGCGGCCAATGAGACGATCTGGCTTTAAGTCGATACGATAACAAGTGACGAAAACGGACCGATTTCTCAGGTTTTTACTACATATGAACACTTTTCACATTCTCCCGTGCAACTTGGCTCCTCGTCCTCCTTTCATGCAGAATCTTAAGGTCCTAGCTCATGTCCAAGGCACCAAAGCCAGCTAAAAAGTCAATATTCAATACCTAAAACTTGAATTGTACTACTTCTTACTGGCTGTTACATCAACTTAGAAGCTTCATCTGTGTTCTACTATGGTGCTTTTAGTGTCTCAACATACCGCAGCACGCGACATAGCTTAGCAGACGACAAGTACAAGTGTTTCAGAGAGAAGAGCGGCCAATGTTACGATCTGGCTTTAAGTCGATTCGATAACAAATGACGAAAACGGACGGATTTCTCAGGTTTTTACTACATATGAACACTTTTCACATTTTCCCGTGCAACTCGGCTGCTAGTCCTCCTTTCATGCAGAATATTAAGGTCCTAGCTCATGTCCAAGGCAACAAAGCCAGCTAAAAAGTCAATAATCGATACCTAAAACTTGAATTGTACTACTTCTTACTGGCTATTACATCAACTTAGAAGCTTCATCTGTGTTCTACTATGGTGCTTTTAGTGTCTCCGCATACCGCAGCACGCGACATAGCTTTGCAGACGATAAGTACAACCGTTTCAGAGAGAAGAGCGGCCAATGTGACGATCTGGCTTGAAGTCGATTCGATAACAAATGACGAAAACGGACCGATTTCTCAGTTTTTTACTACATATGAACACTTTTCACATTCTCTCGTGCAAATCGGCAGCTAGCCCTCCTTTCATGCAGAATCATAAGGTCCTAGCTCATGTCCAAGGCACCAAAGCCAGCTAAAAAGTCAATAATCGATAAATATAACTTGAATTGTACTATTTCTTACTGGCTATTACATCAACTTAGAAGCTTCATCTGTATTCTACTATGTTGCTTTTAGTGTCTCCGCATACCGCAGCACGCGACATAGCTTTGCAATCGATAAGTACAACCGTTTCAGAGAGATGAGCGGCCAATGTTACGATCTGGCTTTAAGTCGATTCGATAACAAATGACGAAAACGGACGGATTTCTAGGTTTTTACTACATATGAACACTTTTCATATTCTCCCGTGCAACTCCGCTGCTAATCCTCCTTTCATGCAGAATCTTAAGGTCCTAGCTCATGTCCAAGGCACCAAAGCCAGCTAAAAGTCAATAATCGATACCCAAAACTTGAATTGTACTACTTCTTACTGGCTATTAGATCAACTTAGAAGCTTCATCTGTGTTCTACTATGGTGCTTTTACTGTCTCCGCATACCGCAGCACGCGACATAGCTTTGCAGACGATAAGTACAACCGTTTCAGAGAGAAGAGCGGCCAATGTGACGATCTGGCTTTATGTCGATTCGATAACAAATGACGAAAACGGACGGATTTCTCAGGTTTTTACTACATATGAACACTTTTCACATTCTCCCGTGCAAATCGGCTGCTATTCCTCCTTTCATGCAGAATCATAAGGTCCTAGCTCATGTCCAAGGCACCAAAGCCAGCTAAAAAGTCAATAATCGATAAATATAACTTGAATTGTACTACTTCTTACTGGCTATTACATCAACTTAGAAGCTTCATCTGTGATCTACTATAGTGCTTTTAGTGTCTCAGCATACTGCAGCACGCGACATAGCTTTGCAGACGATAAGTACAACCGTTTCAGAGAGAAGAGCCCCCAATGTGACGATCTGGCTTTATGTTGATTCGATAACAAATGACGAAAACGGACTGATTTCGCAGGTTTTTACTACATATGAACACTTTTCACATTCTCCCGTGCAACTCGGCTGCTAGTCCTCCTTCATGCAAAATTTTAATTTCCTAGCTCATGCCCAAGGCACCAAAGAAGGGTAAAAAGTCAATAATCATTACCTAAAACTTGAGTTGTACTACTTCTTACTGGCTATTACATCAACTTAGAAGCTTCATCTGTGTTCTACTATGGTGCTTTTAGTGTCTCCGCATACCGCAGCACGCGACATAGCTTTGCAGACGATAAGTACAACCGTTTCAGAGAGAAGAGCGGCCAATGTGACGATCTGGCTTTACGTCGATTCGATAACAAATGACAAAAACGGACGGATTTCTCAGGTTTTTACTACATATGAACACTTTTCACATTCTCCCGTGCAAATCGGCTGCTAGTCCTCCTTTCATGCAGAATCATAAAGTTCTAGCTCATGTCCAAGGCACCAAAGCCAGCTAAAAAGTCAATAATCGATAAATATAACTTGAATTGTACTATTTCTTACTGGCTATTACATCAACTTAGAAGCTTCATCTGTATTCTACTATGTTGCTTTTAGTGTCTCCGCATACCGCAGCACGCGACATAGCTTTGCAATCGATAAGTACAACCGTTTCAGAGAGAAGAGCGGATAATGTGACGATCTGGCTTTAAGTCGATTCGATAACAAATGACGAAAACGGACGGATTTCTAGGTTTTTACTACATATGAACACTTTTCATATTCTCCCGTGCAACTCCGCTGCTAATCCTCCTTTCATGCAGAATCTTAAGGTCCTAGCTCATGTCCAAGGTACCAAAGCCAGCTGAAAAGTCAATAATCGATACGTAAAACTTGAATTGTACTACTTCTTACTGGCTATTACATCAACTTATAAGCTTCATCTGTGTTCTACTATGGTGATTTTAGTGTCTCCGCATACCCCAGCACGCGACATAGCTTTGCAGACGATAAGTACAACCGTTTCAGAGAGAAGAGCGGCCAATGAGACGATCTGGCTTTAAGTCGATACGATAACAAGTGACGAAAACGGACCGATTTCTCAGGTTTTTACTACATATGAACACTTTTCACATTCTCCCGTGCAACTTGGCTCCTCGTCCTCCTTTCATGCAGAATCTTAAGGTCCTAGCTCATGTCCAAGGCACCAAAGCCAGCTAAAAAGTCAATATTCAATACCTAAAACTTGAATTGTACTACTTCTTACTGGCTGTTACATCAACTTAGAAGCTTCATCTGTGTTCTACTATGGTGCTTTTAGTGTCTCAACATACCGCAGCACGCGACATAGCTTAGCAGACGACAAGTACAAGTGTTTCAGAGAGAAGAGCGGCCAATGTTACGATCTGGCTTTAAGTCGATTCGATAACAAATGACCAAAACGGACGGATTTCTCAGGTTTTTTCTACATATGAACACTTTTCACATTTTCCCGTGCAACTCGGCTGCTAGTCCTCCTTTCATGCAGAATATTAAGGTCCTAGCTCATGTCCAAGGCAACAAAGCCAGCTAAAAAGTCAATAATCGATACCTAAAACTTGAATTGTACTACTTCTTACTGGCTATTACATCAACTTAGAAGCTTCATCTGTGTTCTACTATGGTGCTTTTAGTGTCTCCGCATACCGCAGCACGCGACATAGCTTTGCAGACGATAAGTACAACCGTTTCAGAGAGAAGAGCGGCCAATGTGACGATCTGGCTTGAAGTCGATTCGATAACAAATGACGAAAACGGTCCGATTTCTCAGTTTTTTACTACATATGAACACTTTTCACATTCTCTCGTGCAAATCGGCTGCTAGCCCTCCTTTCATGCAGAATCATAAGGTCCTAGCTCATGTCCAAGGCACCAAAGCCAGCTAAAAAGTCAATAATCGATAAATATAACTTGAATTGTACTATTTCTTACTGGCTATTACATCAACTTAGAAGCTTCATCTGTATTCTACTATGTTGCTTTTAGTGTCTCCGCATACCGCAGCACGCGACATAGCTTTGCAATCGATAAGTACAACCGTTTCAGAGAGATGAGCGGCCAATGTTACGATCTGGCTTTAAGTCGATTCGATAACAAATGACGAATACGGACGGATTTCTAGGTTTTTACTACATATGAACACTTTTCATATTCTCCCGTGCAACTCCGCTGCTAATCCTCCTTTCATGCAGAATCTTAAGGTCCTAGCTCATGTCCAAGGCACCAAAGCCAGCTAAAAGTCAATAATCGATACCCAAAACTTGAATTGTACTACTTCTTACTGGCTATTAGATCAACTTAGAAGCTTCATCTGTGTTCTACTATGGTGCTTTTGCTGTCTCCGCATACCGCAGCACGCGACATAGCTTTGCAGACGATAAGTACAACCGTTTCAGAGAGAAGAGCGGCCAATGTGACGATCTGGTTTAAGTAGATTCGATAACAATTGACGTAAACGGACGGATGTCTCAGGCTGTTACTACATATGAACATTTTTCACATTCTCCCGTGAAACTCGGCTGGTAGTCCTCCTTTCATGCAGAATCTTAAGGTCCTACCTCATGTCCAAGGTAGCAAAGCCAGCTGAAAAGTCAATAATCGATACCTAAAACTTGAATTGTACTACTTCTTACTGGCTATTACATCAACTTAGAAGCTTCATCTGTGTTCTACTATGGTGATTTTAGTGTCTCCGCATACCCCAGCACGCGACATAACTTTGCAGACGATAAGTACAACCGTTTCAGAGAGAAGAGCGACCAATGAGACGATCTGGCTTTAAGTCGATACGATAACAAGTGACGAAAACGGACCGATTTCTCAGGTTTTTACTACATATGAACACTTTTCACATTCTCCCGTGCAACTTGGCTCCTCTTCCTCCTTTCATGCAGAATCTTAAGGTCCTAGCTCATGTCCAAGGCACCAAAGCCAGCTAAAAAGTCAATATTCAATACCTAAAACTTGAATTGTACTACTTCTTACTGGCTGTTACATCAACTTAGAAGCTTCATCTGTGTTCTACTATGGTGCTTTTAGTGTCTCAGCATACCGCAGCACGCGACATAGCTTAGCAGACGATAAGTACAAGTGTTTCAGAGAGAAGAGCGGCCAATGTTACGATCTGGCTTTAAGTCGATTCGATAACAAATGACGAAAACGGACGTATTTCTCAGGCTTTTACTACATTTGTACACTTTTCACATTTTCCCGTGCAACTCGGTTGCTAGTCCTCCTTTCATGCTGAATCTTAAGGTCCTAGCTCATGTCCAACGCACCAAAGCCAGCTAAAACGTCAATAATCGATACCTAAAACTTGAATTGTACTACTTCTTACTGGCTATTACATCAACTTAGAAGCTTCATCTGTGTTCTACTATAGTGCTTTTAGTGTCTCCGCATACCGCAGCACGTGACATAGCTTTGCAGACGATAAGTACAACCGTTTCAGAGAGAAGAGCGGCCAATGTGACGATTTAGCTTTAAGTAGATTCGATAACAAATGACGAAAACGGACGGATTTCTCAGGATTTTACTACATATGAACACTTTTCGCATTCTCCCGTGCAAATCGGCTGCTATTCCTCCTTTCATGTAGAATCTTAAGGTCCTAGCTCATGTCCAAGGCACCAAAGCCAGCTAAAAAGTCAATAATCGATACCTAAAACTTGAATTGTACTACTTCTTCCTTGCTATTACATCAACTTAGAAGCTTCATCTGTGTTCTACTATGGTGCTTTTAGTGTCTCAGCATACCGCAGCACGCGACATAGCTTTGCAGACGATAAGTACAACCGTTTCAGAGAGAAGAGCGGCCAATGTGACGATCTGGCTTTAAGTCGATTCGATAACAAATCACGAAAACGGACGGATTTCTAGGTTTTTACTACATATGAACACTTTTCATATTCTCCCGTGCTACTCCGCTGCTAATCCTCCTTTCATGCATAATCTTAAGGTCCTAGCTCATGTCCAAGGCACCAAAGCCAGCTAAAAAGTCAATAATCGATTCCTAAAACTTGAATTGTACTACTTCTTCCTGGCTATTACATCAACTTAGAAGCTTCATCTGTGTTCTACTATGGTGCTTTTAGTGTCTCAGAATACCGCAGCACGCGACATAGCTTTGCAGACGATAAGTACAACCGTTTCAGAGAGAGGAGCGGCCAATGTGACGATCTGGCTTTAAGTCGATTCGATAACAAATAACGAAAACGGACGGATTTCTAGGTTTTTACTACATATGAGCACTTTTCATATTCTCCCGTGCAACTCCTCTGCTAATTTCCTTTCATGCAGAATCTTAAGGTCCTAGCTCATGTCCAAGCCACCAAAGCCAGCTAAAAAGTCAATAATCGATACCTAAAACTTGAATTGCACTATTTCTTACTGGCTATTACATCAACTTAGAAGCTTCATCTGTGTTCTACTATGGTGCTTTTCGTGTCTCCGCATACCGCAGCAGGCGACATAGCTTTGCAATCGATAAGTACAACCGTTTCAGAGACAGGAGCGGCCAATGTGACGAACTGGCTTTAAGTCGATTCGATAACAAATGACGAAAACGGACGGATTTCTCAGGTTTTTACTACATATGAACACTTTTCACATTCTCCTATGCAAATTGGCTGCTAGTCCTCCTTTCATGCGGAATGTTAAGGTCCTGGCTCATGTCCAAGGCACCAAGCCAGCTATAAAGTCAATAATCGATACCTAAAACTTGAATTGTACTACTTCTTACTGGCTATTACATCAACTTAGAAGCTACATCTGTGTTCTACTATGGTGCTTTTACTGTCTCCGCATTCCGCAGCACGCGACATAGCTTTGCAGACGATAAGTACAACCGTTTCAGAGAGAAGAGCGCCCAATGTGACGATCTGGCTTTAAGTCTATTCGATAACAAATGACGAAAACGGACGGATGTCTCAGGTTTTTACTACATATAAACACTTTTCGCATTCTCCCGTGCAACTGCGCTGCTAATCCTCCATTCATGCAGAATCTTAAGGTCTTAGCTCATGTCCAAGGCACCAAAGCCAGCTAAAAAGTCAATAATCAATACCTAAAACTTGAATTGTACTACTTCTTACTGGCTATTACTTCAACTTAGAAGCTTCATCTGTGTTCTACTGCCGGCCGCGTTGGTCTCGCGGTTCTAGGCGCGCAGTCCGGAACCGTGCGGCTGCTACGGTCGCAGGTTCGAATCCTGCCTCGGGCATGGATGTGTGTGATGTCCTTAGGTTAGTTAGGTTTAAGTAGTTCTAAGTTCTAGGGGACTGATGACCACAGCAGTTGAGTCCCATAGTGCTCAGAGCCATTTGAACCATTTTTTTGTGTTCTACTATGGTGATTTTAGTGTCTCCGCATACCGCAGCACGCGACATAGCTTTGCAGACGATAAGTACAACCGTTACAGAGAGAAGAGCGGCCAATGTGACGATCTGGCTTTAAGTCGATTCGATAACAAATGACGAAAACGGACGGATTTCTCAGGTTAATACTACATATGAACACTTTTCACATTCTCCCGTGCAAATCGGCTGCTAGTCCTCCTTTCATGCAGAATCATAAGGTCCTAGCTCATGTCCAAGGCACCAAAGCCAGCTAAAAAGTCAATAATCGATACCTAAAACTTGAATTGTACTACTTCTTCCTGGCTATTACATCAACTTAGAAGCTTCATCTGTGTTCTACTATGGTGCTTTTACTGTCTCCGCATACCGCAGCACGCGACATAGCTTTGCAGACGAGAAGTACAAACGTTTCAGAGAGAAGAGCGGCCAATGTGACGATCTGGCTTTAAGTCGATTCGATAACAAATGACGAAAACGGACGGATGTCTCAGGTTTTTACTACATATGAACACTATTCACATTCTCCCGTGTAAGTCGGCTGCTAGTCCTCCTTTCATGCAGAATCTTAAGGTCCTATCTCATGTCCAAGGTACCAATGCCAGCTAAAAAGTCAATAATCGATACCTAAAACTTGAATTGTACTACTTCTTACTGGCTATTACATCAACTTAGAAGCCTCATCTGTGTTCTACTATGGTGATTTTTGTGTCTCCGCATACCGCAGCACGCGACATAGCTTTGCAGACGATACGTACAAGTGTTTCAGAGAGGAGAGCGGCCAATGTGACGATCTGGCTTTAAGTCGGTTCGGTAACAAATGACGAAAACGGACCGATTTCTCAGGTTTTTACTACATATGAACACTTTTCACATTCTCCCGTGCAACTCGGCTGCTAGTCCTCCTTTCATGCAGAATCTTAAGGTCCTAGCTCATGTCCAAGGCACCAAAGAAAGCTAAAAAGTCAATAATCGATACCTAAAACTTGAATTGTACTACTTCTTCCTGGCTATTACATCAACTTAGAAGCTTCATCTGTGTTCTACTGTGGTGCTTTTACTGTCTCCGCATACCGCAGCACGCGACATAGCTTTGCAGACGAGAAGTACAACCGTTTCAGAGAGAAGAGCGGCCAATGTGACGATTTGGTTTTACGTCGATTCGATAACAAATGACGAAAACGGACGGATGTCTCAGGTTTTTACTACATATGAACACTTTTCATATTCTCCCGTGTAACTCCGCTGCTAATCCTCCTTCCATGCAGAATCTTAAGGACCTAGCTCATGTCCAAGGCACCAAAGCCAGCTAAAAAGTAAATAATCGATACCTAAAACATGAATTGTACTATATCTTCCTGGCTATTACATCAACTTAGAAGCTTCATCTGTGTTCTACTATGGTACTTTTACTGTCTCCGCATACCGCAGCACGCTACATAGCTTTGCAGACGATAAGTACAACCGTTTCAGAGAGAAGAGCGGCCAATGTGACGATCTGGCTTTAAGTCGATTCGATAACAAATGACGAAAACGGACGGATGTCTCAGGTTTTTACTACATATGAACACTTTTCATATTCTCCCGTGTAACTCCGCTGCTAATCCTCCTTTCATGCAGAATCTTAAGGTCCTAGCTCATGTCCAAGGCACCAAAGCCAGCTAAAAAGTCAATAATCAATACCTAAAACTTAAATTGTACTACTTCTTACTGGCTATTACATCAACTTAGAAGCTTCATCTGTGTTCTACTGCCGGCCGCGGTGGTCTCGCGGTTCTAGGCGCGCAGTCCGGAACCGTGCGGCTGCTACGGTCGCAGGTTCGAATCCTGCCTCGGGCATGGATGTGTGTGATGTCCTTAGGTTAGTTAGGTTTAAGTAGTTCTAGGTTCTAGGGGACTGATGACTACAGCAGTTGAGTCCCATAGTGCTCAGAGCCATTTGAACCATTTTTTTGTGTTCTACTATGGTGATTTTAGTGTCTCCGCATACCGCAGCACGCGACATAGCTTTGCAGACGATAAGTACAACCGTTTCAGAGAGAAGAGCGGCCAATGTGACGATCTGGCTTTAAGTCGATTCGATAACAAATAACGAAAACGGACGGATTTCTCAGGTTAATACTACATATGAACATTTTTCACATTCCCCCGTGCAAATCGGCTGCTAGTCCTCCTTTCATGCAGAATCATAAGGTCCTAGCTCATGTCCAAGGCACCAAAGCCAGCTAAAAAGTCAATAATCGATACCTAAAACTTGAATTGTACTACTTCTTCCTGGCTATTACATCAACTTAGAAGCTTCATCTGTGTTCTACTATGGTGCTTTTACTGTCTCCGCATACCGCAGCATGCGACATAGCTTTGCAGACGAGAATTACAACCGTTTCAGAGAGAAGAGCGGCCAATGTGACGATCTGGCTTTAAGTCGATTCGATAACAAATGACGAAAACGGACGGATGTCTCAGGTTTTTACTACATATGAACACTATTCACATTCTCCCGTGCAACTCGGCTGCTAGTCCTCCTTTCATGCAGAATCTTAAGGTCCTAGCTCATGTCCAAGGCACCAAAGCCAGCTAAAAAGTCAATAACCGATACCTAAAACATGAATTGTACTATATCTTCCTGGCTATTACATCAACTTAGAAGCTTCATCTGTGTTCTACTATGGTGCTTTTACTGTCTCCGCATACCGCAGCACGCCATATAGCTTTGCAGACGATAAGTACAACCGTTTCAGAGAGAAGAGCGGCCAATGTGACGATCTGGCTTTTAGTCGATTCGATAACAAATGACGAAAACGGACGGATGTCTTAGGTTTTTACTACATATGAACACTATTCACATTCTCCCGTGCAACTCGGCTGCTAGTCCTCCTTTCATGGAGAATCTTAAGGTCCTAGCTCATGTCCAATGTACCAAAGCCAGCTAAAATGTCAATAATCGATACATAATACTTGAATTGTATTACTTCTTACTGGCTATTACATCAACTTAGAAGCCTCATCTGTGTTCTACTATGGTGATTTTAGTGTCTCCGCATACCGCAGCACGCGACATAGCTTTGCAGACGATAAGTACAACCGTTTCGGAGAGAAGAGCGGCCAATGTGACGATCTTGCTTTAAGTCGGTTCGATAACAAATGACGAAAACGGACCGATTTCTCAGGGTTTTGCTACATATGAACACTTTGTACATTCTCCCGTGCAACTCGGCTGCTAGTCCTCCTTTTATGCAGAATCTTAAGGTGATAGCTCATGTCCAAGGCACCAAAGCCAGCTAAAAAGTCAATATTCAATACCTAAAACTTGAATTGTACTACTTCTTACTGGCTATTACATCAACTTAAAAGCTTCATCTGTGTTCTACTATGGTGCTTTTAGTGTCTCCGCATACCGCTGCACGCGACATAGCTTTGCAGACGATAAGTACAACCGTTTCAGAGAGAAGAGCGGCCAATGTGACGATCTGGCTATAAATGGCTATAAATGGCGAAAACAGACGTATTTCTCATGTTTTTACTACATATGAACACTTTTCACATTCTCCCATGCAACTCGGCTGCTAGTCCTCCTTTCATGCAGAATCTTAAGGTCCTAGCTCATGTCCAAGGCACCAAAGACAGCTAAAAAGTCAATAATCGATACATAAAACATGAATTGTACTACTTCTTACTGGCTATTACATCAACTTAGAATCTTCATCTGTGTTCTACTATGGTGCTTTTAGTATCTCCGCATACCGCAGCACGCGACATAGCTTTGCAGACGATAAGTACAACCGTTTCAGAGAGAAGAGCGGCCAATGTGACGAAATGCCTTAAGTCGATTCGATAACAAATGACGAAAATGGACGGATTTCTCAGGTTTTTACTACATATGAACACTTTTCACATTCTCCCGTACAACTCGGCTGCTAGTCCTCCTTTCATGCAGAATCTTAAGGTCCTAGGTCATGTCCAAGGCACCAAAGCCAGCTAAAAAGTCAATAATCGATAACTAAAACTTGAATTGTACTACTTCTTACTGGCTATTACATCAACTTAGAAGCTTCATCTGTGTTCTACTATGGTGCTTTTAGTGTCTCCGCATACCGCAGCACGTGAAATAGCTTTGCAGACGATAAGTACAACCGGTTCAGTGTTAAGAGCGGCCAATGTAACTATCTGGCTTTAAGTCGATTCGATAACAAATGACGAAAACGGACGGATTTCTCAGGTTTTTACTACATATGAACACTTTTCACATTCTCCAGTGCAACTCGGCTGCTAGTCCTCCTTTCATGCAGTATCTTAAGGTCCTAGCTCATGTCCAAGGCACCGAAGCCAGCTAAAAAGTCAATAATCGATACCTAAAACTTGAATTGTAATACTTCTTACTGGCTATTACACCAACTTAGAACCTTCATCTGTGTTCTTCTATGGTGCTTTTAGTGTCTCCGCATACCGCAGCACGCGACATAGCTTTGCAGACGATAAGTACAACCGTTTCAGAGAGAAGAGCGGCCAATGTGACGATCTGGCTTTAAGTCGATTCGATAACAAATGACGAAAACGGACGGATTTCTCAGGTTTTAACTACATATGAACACTTTTCACATTCTCCCGTGCAACTCGGCTGCTAGTCCTCCTTTCATGCAGAATCTAAAGGTCCTAGCTCATGTCCAAGGCACCAAAGCCAGCTAAAAAGTCAATAATCGATACCTAAAACTTGAATTGTACTACTACTTACTGGATATTACATCAACTTAGAAGCTTCATCTGTGTTCTACTATGGTGATTTTAATGTCTCCGCATTCCGCAGCACGCGACATAGATTTGCAGACGATAAGTACAACCGTTTCAGAGAGAAGAGCGGCCAATGTGACGACCTGGCTTTAAGTCGATTCGATAACAAATGACTAAAACGGACGGATTTTCAGGTTTTTACTACATGTGAACACTTTTCACATTCTCCCGTGCAACTCGGCTGCTAGTCCTCCTTTCATGCAGAATGTTAAGGTCCGAGCTCATTTCCAAAGCACCAAAGCCAGCTAAAAAGTCAATAATCGATACCTAAAACTTGAATTGTACTACTTCTTACTGGCTATTAAATCAACTTAGAAGCTTCATCTGTGTTCTATTATGCTGCTTTTAGTGTCTCCGCATACCGCAGCACGCGACATAGCTTTGCAGACGATAAGTACAACCGTTTCAGAGAGAAGACCGACCTATGTGACGATCTGGCTTTAAGTAGATTGGATAACAAATGACGAAAACGGACGGATTTCTCAGGTTTTTACTACATATGAACACTTTTCACATTTTCCCATGCACCACGGCTGCTAGTCCTCCGTTCATGCAGAATCTTAAGGTCCTAGCTCATGTCTAAGGCACCAAAGCCAGCTAAAAAGTCAATAATCGATACCTAAAACTTGAATTGTACTACTTCTTACTGGCTATTACATCAACTTAGAAGCTTCATCTGTGTTCTACTATGGTGCTTTTAGTGTCTCCGCATACCGCAGCACGCGACATAGCTTTGCAGACGATAAGTACAACCCTTTCAGAGAGAAGAGCGGCCAATGTGACGATCTGGCTTTAAGTCGATTCGATAACAAATGACGAAAACCGACGGATTTCTCAGGTTAATACTACATATGAACACTTTTCACATTCTCCCGTGCAAATCGGCTGCTAGTCCTCCTTTCATGCAGAATCATAAGGTCCTAGCTCATGTCCAAGGCACCAAAGCCAGCTAAAAAGTCAATAATCGATACCTAAAACTTGAATTGTACTACTTCTTACTGGCTATTACATCAACTTAGAAGCTTCATCTGTGTTCTACTATGGTGCTTTTAGTGTCTCCGCATACCGCAGCACGCGACATAGCTTTGCAGACGATAAGTACAACCGTTTCAGAGAGAAGAGCGGCCAATGTGACGATCTGGCTATAAATGGCTATAAATGGCGAAAACAGACGTATTTCTCATGTTTTTACTACATATGAACACTTTTCACATTCTCCCATGCAACTCGGCTGCTAGTCCTCCTTTCATGCAGAATCTTAAAGTCCTAGCTCATGTCCAAGGCACCAAAGACAGCTAAAAAGTCAATAATCGATACATAAAACATGAATTGTACTACTTCTTACTGGCTATTACATCAACTTAGAAGCTTCATCTGTGTTCTACTATGGTGCTTTTAGTATCTCCGCATACCGCAGCACGCGACATAGCTTTGCAGACGATAAGTACAACCGTTTCAGAGAGAAGAGCGGCTAATGTGACGAAATGCCTTAAGTCGATTCGATAACAAATGACGAAAATGGACGGATTTCTCAGGTTTTTACTACATATGAACACTTTTCACATTCTCCCGTACAACTCGGCTGCTAGTCCTCCTTTCATGCAGAATCTTAAGGTCCTAGGTCATGTCCAAGGCACCAAAGCCAGCTAAAAAGTCAATAATCGATAACTAAAACTTGAATTGTACTACTTCTTACTGGCTATTACATCAACTTAGAAGCTTCATCTGTGTTCTACTATGGTGCTTTTAGTGTCTCCGCATACCGCAGCACGTGACATAGCTTTGCAGACGATAAGTACAACCGGTTCAGAGTTAAGAGCGGCCAATGTGACGATCTGGCTTTAAGTCGATTCGATAACAAATGACGAAAACGGACGGATTTCTCAGGTTTTTACTACATATGAACACATTTAACATTCTCCCATGCAACTCGACTGCTAATCCTCCTTTCATGCAGAATCTTAAGGTCCTAGCTCATGTCCAAGGCACCAAAGCCAGCTAAAAAGTCAATAATCGATACCTAAAACTTGAATTGTACTACTTATACTGGCTATTACATCAACTTAGAAGCTTCATCTGTGTTCTACTATGGCGCTTTTACTGTCTCCACATACCGCAGCACGTGACATAGCTTTGCAGACGATAAGTACAACCGTTTCAGAGAGAAGAGCGGCCAATGTGACGATCTGGCTTGAAGTCGATTCGATAACAAATGACCAAAACGGACGGATTTCTCAGGTTTTTACTACATATGAACACTTTTCACATTCTCCCGTGCATCTCGGCAGCTAGTCCTCCTTTAATGCAGAATCTTAAGGTCCTAGCTCATGTCCAAGGCACCAAAGCCAGCTAAAAAGTCAATAATCGATACCTAAAACTTGAATTGTACTACTTCTTACTGGCTATTACATCAACTTAGAAGCTTCATCTGTGTTCTGCTATGGTGCTTTTAGTGTCTCCGCATACCGCAGCACGCGACATAGCTTTGCAGACGATAAGTACAACCGTTTCAGAGAGAAGAGCGGCCAATGTGACGATCTGGCTTTAAGTCGATTCGATAACAAATGACCAAAACGAACGGATTTCTCAGGTTTTTCCTACATATGAACACACTTCACATTCTCCCGTGCAACTCGGCTGTTAATCCACCTTTCAAGCAGAATCTTAAGGTCCTAGCTCATGTCCAAGGCACCAAAGCCAGCTAAAAAGTCAATAATCGATACCTAAAACTTGAATTGCACTACTTCTTACTGGCTATTACATCAACTTAGAAGCTGCATCTGTGTTCTACTATGGCGCTTTTAGTGTCTCCACATACCGCAGCACGTGGCATAGCTTCGCAGACGATAAGTACAACCGTTTCAGAGAGAAGAGCGGCCAATGTGACGATCTGGCTTTACGTCGATTCGATAACAAATGACGAAAACGGACGGATTTCTCAGGTTTTTACTACATATGAACACTTTTCACATTCTCGCGTGCAACTCGGCTGCTAGTCCTCCGTTCATGCAGAATTTTGAGGTCCTAGCTCATGTCCAAGGCACCAAAGAATGGTAAAAAGTCAATAATCGATACCTAAGACTTGAATTGTACTACATCTTACTGGATATTACTTCAACTTAGAAACTTCATCTGTGTTCTACTATGGTGATTTTAGTGTCTCCGGCATACCGCAGCACGCGACATAGCTTTGCAGACGATAAGTACAACCGTTTCAGAGAGAAGAGCGGCCAATGTGACGATATGCCTTAAGTCGATTCGATAACAAATGACGAAAATGGACGGATTTCTCAGGTTTTTACTACATATGAACACTTTTCACATTCTCCCATACAACTCGGCTGCTAGTCCTCCTTTCATGCAGAATCTTAAGGTCCTAGGTCATGTCCAAGGCACCAAAGCCAGCTAAAAAGTCAATAATCGATAACTAAAACTTGAATTGTACTACTTCTTACTGGCTATTACATCAACTTAGAAGCTTCATCTGTGTTCTACTATGGTGCTTTTAGTGTCTCCGCATACCGCAGCACGTGAAATAGCTTTGCAGGCGATAAGTACAACCGGTTCAGAGTTAAGAGCGGCCATTGTGACTATCTGGCTTTAAGTCGATTCGATAACAAATGACGAAAAAGGACGGATTTCTCATGTTTTTACTACATATGAACACTTTTCACATTCTCCAGTGCAACCCGGCTGCTAGTCCTCCTTTCATGCAGTATCTTAAGGTCCTAGCTCATGTCCAAGGCACCGAAGCCAGCTAAAAAGTCAATAATCGATACCTAAAACTTGAATTGTAATACTTCTTACTGGCTATTACACCAACTTAGAACCTTCATCTGTGTTCTCCTATGGTGCCTTTAGTGTCTCCACATACCGCAGCACGCGACATAGCTTTGCAGACGATAAGTACAACCGTTTCAGAGAGAAGAGTGGCCAATGTGACGATCTGGCTTTACGTCGATTCGATAACAAATGACGAAAACGGACGGATTTCTCAGATTTTTACTACATATGAACACTTTTGACTTTCTCCCTCGCAACTCGGCTGCTATTCCTCCTCTCATGCAAAATCTTAAGGCCCTAGCTCATGTCCAAGGCACCAAAGACAGCTAAAAAGTAAATAATCGATACCTAAAACTTGAATTGTACTACTTCTTACTGGCTAGTACATCAACTTAGAAGCTTCATCTGTGTTCTACTATGGTGCTTTTAGTGTCTCCGCATGCCGCAGCACGCGACATAGATTTGCAGACGATAAGTACAGCCGTTTCAGAGAGAAGAGCGGCCAATGTGACGATCTGGCTTTAAGTCGATTCGATAACAAATGACGAAAACGGACGGATTTCTCAGGTTTTTACTACATATGAACACATTTCACATTCTCCCATGAAACTCGGCTGCTAATCCTCCTTTCATGCAGAATCTTAAGGTCCTAGCTCATGTCCAAGGCACCAAAGCCAGCTAAAAAGTCAATAACCGATACCTAAAACTTGAATTGTACTACTTATACTGGCTATTACATCAACTTAGAAGCTTCATCTGTGTTCTACTATGGCGCTTTTACTGTCTCCACATACCGCAGCACGTGACATAGCTTTGCAGACAATAAGTACAACCGTTTCAGAGAGAAGAGCGGCCAATGTGACGATCTGGCTTTCAGTCGATTCGATAACAAATGACGAAAACGGACGGATTTCTCAGGTTTTTACTACATATGAACACTTTTCACATTCTCCCGTGCAACTCGGCTGCTAGTCCTCCTTTCATGCAAAATCTTAAGGCACCAAAGCCAGCTAAGAAGTCAATAATCGATACCTATAACATGAATTGTACTACTTCTTACTGGCTATTACATCAGCTTAGAAGCTTCATCTGTGTTCTACTATGGTGCTTTTAGTGTCTCCGCATACCGCAGCACGCGACATAGCTTTGCAGTCGATAAGTAAACCGTTTCAGAGAGAAGAGCGGCTAATGTGACGATCTGGCTTTAAGTCGATTCGATAACAATGACGATAACGAACGGATTTCTAAGGTTTTTACTGCATATGAACACTTTTCACACTCTCCCGTGCAACTCGGCTGCTAGTCCTCCTTTCATGCAGAATCTTAAGGTCGTAGCTCATGTTCAAGGCACCAAAGCCAGCTAAAAAGTCAATAATCGATACCTAAAACTTGAATTGCACTACTTCTTACTGGCTATTACATCAACTTAGAATCTTCATCTTAGTTCTACTATGGCGCTTTTAGTGTCTCCACATACCGCAGCACGTGGCATAGCTTCGCAGACGATAAGTACAACCGTTTCAGAGAGAAGAGCGGCCAATGTGACGATCTGGCTTTACGTCGATTCGATAACAAATGACGAAAACGGACGGATTTCTCAGGTTTTTACTACATATGAACACTTTTCACATTCTCGCGTGCAACTCGGCTGCTAGTCCTCCGTTCATGCAGAATTTTGAGGTCATAGCTCATGTCCAAGGCACCAAAGAATGGTAAAAATCAATAATCGATACCTAAGACTTGAATTGTACTACATCTTACTGGATATTACTTCAACTTAGAAACTTCATCTGTGTTCTACTATGGTGATTTTAGTGTCTCCGGCATACCGCAGCACGCGACATAGCTTTGCAGACAATAAGTACAACCGTTTCAGAGAGAAGAGCGGCCAATGTGACGATCTGGCTTTCAGTCGATTCGATAACAAATGACGATAACGGACGGATTTCTCAGGTTTTTACTACATATGAACACTTTTCACATTCTCCCGTGCAACTCGGCTGCTAGTCCTCCTTTCATGCAGAATCTTAAGGCACCAAAGCCAGCTAAGAAGTCAATAATCGATACCTATAACATGAATTGTACTACTTCTTACTGGCTATTACATCAGCTTAGAAGCTTCATCTGTGTTCTACTATGGTGCTTTTAGTGTCTCCGCATACCGCAGCACGCGACATAGCTTTGCAGTCGATAAGTAAACCGTTTCAGAGAGAAGAGCGGCTAATGTGACGATCTGGCTTTAAGTCGATTCGATAACAATGACGATAACGAACGGATTTCTAAGGTTTTTACTGCATATGAACACTTATCACACTCTCCCGTGCAACTCGGCTGCTAGTCCTCCTTTCATGCAGAATCTTAAGGTCGTAGCTCATGTTCAAGGCACCAAAGCCAGCTAAAAAGTCAATAATCGATACCTAAAACTTGAATTGTACAACTTCTTACTGGCTATTACATCAAATTAGAGGCTTCATCTGTGTTCTACTATGGTGCTTTTAGTGTCTCCGCATTCCGCAGCACGCGACATAGCTTTGCAGACGATAAGTGCAACTGTTTCAGAGAGAAGAGCAGCCAATGTGACGATCTGGCTTTAAGTCGATTCGATAACAAATGGCGGAAACGGACGGATTTCTCAGGTTTTTACTACATATGAACACTTTTCACATTCTCACGTGCAACGCGACTGCTAGACCTCCTATCATGCAAAATCTTAAGTTCCTAGCTCATGCCCAAGGCACCAAAGAAGGGTAAGAAGTCAACAATCGATACTTAAAACTTGAATTGTACTACTTCTTACTGGCGATTACATCATCTTAGAAGCTTCATCTGTGTTCTACTATGGTGCTTTTAGTGTCTCCGCATACCGCAGCACGCGACATAGCTTTGCAGTCGATAAGTACAACCGTTTCAGAGAGAATTGCGGCCAATGTGACGATCTGGATTTAAGTCGATTCGATAACAAATGTCGAACACGGACGGATTTCTCTGGTTTTTACTACATATGAACACTTTTCATATTCTCCCGTGCAACTCGGCTGCTAGTCCTCCTTTCATGCAGAATCTTAACGTCCTAGCTCATGTCCAAGGCACCAAAGCCAGCTAAAAAGTCAATAATCAATACCTAAAACTTGAATTGTACTACTTCTTACAGACTATTACATCAACTTCATCTGTGTTCTACTATGGTGCTTTTAGTGTCTCCGCATACCGCAGCACGCGACATAGCTTTGCAGTCGATAAGTACAACCGTTTGAGAGAGAAGAGCGGCCAATGTGACGATCTGGCTTTAAGTCGATTCGATAACAAATGTCGAACACGGACGGATTTCTCTGGTTTTTACTACATATGAACACTTTTCACATACTCCCGTGAAACTCGGCTGCTAGTCCTCCTTCCATGCAGAATCTTAAGGTCCTAGCTCATGTCCAAGGCACCAAAGCCAGCTAAAAAGTTAATAATCGATACCTAAAACTTGAATGGTACTACTTCTTACTGGCTATTACATCAACTTAGAAGCTTCATCTGTGTTCTACTATGGTGCTTTTAGTGTCTCCGCATACCGCAGCACGCGACATAGCTTTGCAGTCGATAAGGACAACCGTTTCAGAGAGAAGAGCGGCTAATGTGACGATCTGGCTTTAAGTCGATTCGATAACCAATGACGATAACGAACGGATTTCTCAGGTTTTTACTACATATGAACACTTTTCACATTCTCACGTGCAACGCGGCTGCTAGACCTCCTATCATGCAAAATCTTAAGTTCCTAGCTCATGCCCAAGGCACCAAAGAAGAGTAAGAAGTCAACAATCGATACTTAAAACTTGAATTGTACTACTTCTTACTGGCTATTACATCAACTTAGAAGCTTCATCTGTGTTCTACTATGGTGCTTTTAGTGTCTCCGCATGCCGCAGCACTCGACATAGCTTTGCAGACGATAAGTACAACCGTTCAGAGAGAAGAACGGCCAATGTGACGATCTGGCTTTAAGTCGATTCGATAACAAATGTTGAACACGGACGGATTTCTCTGGTTTTTACTACATATGAACACTTTTCACATTCTCCCGTGCAACTCGGCTGCTAGTCCTCCTTTCATGCAGAATCTTAAGGTCCTAGCTCATGTCCAAGGCACCAAAGCCAGCTAAAAAGTCTATAATCGATACCTAAAACTTGAATGGTACTACTTCGTACTGGCTATTACATCAACTTAGAAGCTTCATCTGTGTTCTACTATGGTGCTTTTAGTGTCTCCGCATACCGCAGCACGCGACATAGCTTTGCAGTCGATACGTACAACCGTTTCAGAGAGAAGAGCGGCTAATGTGACGATCTGGCTTTAAGTCGATTCGATAACAAATGACGATAACGGACGGATTTCTCAGGTTTTTACTACATATGAACACTTTTTACGTTCTCCCGTGCAACTCGGCTGCTAGTCCTCCTTTCATGCAGAATCTTAAGGTCCTAACTCATGTCCAAGGAACCAAAGCCAGCTAAAAAGTCAATAATCGATACCTAAAACTTGAATTGTACTACTTCTTACTGGCTATTACATCAACTTAGAAGCTTCATCTGTGTTCTACTATGATGCTTTTAGTGTCTCCGCATACCGCAGCACGCGACATAGCTTTGCAGACTATAAGTACAACCGTTTCAGAGAGAAGAGCGGCCAATGTGACGATCTGGCTTTAAGTCGATTCGATAACAAATGACGAAAACGGACGGATATCTCAGGTTTTTACTACATATGAACACTTTTCACATTCTCCCATGCAACTCGGCTGCTAGTCCTCCTTTCATGCAGAATCTTAAGGTCCTAGCTCATGTCCAAGGCACCAAAGCCAGCTAAAAAGTGAATAATCGATACCTAAAACTTGAATGGTACTACTTCTTACTGGCTATTACATCAACTTAGAAGCTTCATCTGTGTTCCACTATGGTGCTTTTAGTGTCTCCACATACCGCAGCACGCGACATAGCTTTGCAGAAGGTAAGTACAAATGTTTCAGAGAGAAGAGCGGCCAATGTGACGATCTGGCTTTAAGTCGATTTGATAACAAATGACGAAAACGGACGGATTTCTCAGGTTTTTACTACATATGAACACTTGTAACATTCTCCCGTACAACTCGGCTTCTAGACCTCCTCTCATGCAGAATCTTAAGGTCCTAACTCATGTCCAAGGCACCAAAGCCAGCTAAAAAGTCAATAATCGATACCTAAAACTGGAATTGTACTACTTCTTAATGACTATTACATCATCTTAGCAGCTTCATCTGCGTTGTACTATGGTGCTTTTAGTGTCTCCGCATACCGCAGCACGCGACATAGCTTTGCAGTCGATAAGTACAACCGTTTCAGGGAGAAGAGCGGCTAATGTGACGATCTGGCTTTAAGTCGATTCGATAACAAATGACGATAACGAACGGATTTCTCAGGTTTTTACTACATAGGAACACTTTTCACATTCTCCCGTTCAACTCGGCTGCTAGTCCTCCTTTCATGCAGAATCTTAAGGTCCTAGCTCATGTCCAAGGCACCAAAGCCAGCTAGAAAGTCAATAATCGATACCTACAACTTGAATTGTACTACTTCTTCCTGGCTATTACATCAACTTAGAAGCTTCATCTGTGTTCTACTATGGTGCTTTTACTGTCTCCGCATGCCGCAGCACTCGACATAGCTTTGCAGACGATAAGTACAACCGTTTCAGAGAGAAGAGCGGCCAATGTGACGATCTGGCTTTAAGTCGGTTCGATAACAAATGTCGAACACGGACGGATTTCTCTGGTTTTTACTACATATGAACACTTTTCACATTCTCCCGTGCAACTCGGCTGATAGTCCTCCTTTCATGCAGAATCTTAAGGTCCTAACTCATATCCAAGGCACCAAAGTCAGCTAAAAAGTCAATAATCGATACTTAAAACTTGAATTGTACTACTTCTTACTGACTATTACATCATCTTAGAAGCTTCATCTGTGTTCTACTATGGTGCTTTTAGTGTCTCCGCATACCGCAGCACGCAACATAGCTTTGCAGTCGATAAGTACAACCGTTTCAGAGAGAAGAGCGGCTAATGTGACGATCTGGCTTTAAGTCGATTCGATAACAAATGACGATAACGAACGGATTTCTCAGGTTTTTACTACATATGAACACTTTTTACATTCTCCCGTGCAACTCGGCTGCTAGTCCCCCTTTCATGCAGAATCTTAAGGTCCTAGCTCATGTCCAAGGCACCAAGGGCAGCTAAAAAGTCAATAATCGATACCTAAAACTTGAATTGTACTACTTCTTACTGGCTATTACATCAACTTAGAAGCTTCATCTGTGTTCTACTATGATGCTTTTAGTGTCTCCGCATACCGCAGCACGCGACATAGCTTTGCAGACGATAAGTACAACCGTTTCAGAGAGAAGAGCGGCCAATGTGACGATCTGGCTTTAAGTCGATTCGACAACAAATGACGAAAACGGACCGATTTCTCAGGTTTTTACTACATATGAACACTTTTCACATTCTCACGTGCAACGCGGCTGCTAGACCTCCTATTTTGCAAAATCTTAAGTTCCTAGCTCATGCCCAAGGCACCAAAGAAGGGTAAGAAGTCAACAATCGATACTTAAAACTTGAATTGTAGTACTTCTTACTGGCTATTACATCAACTTGGAAGCTTCATCTGTGTTTTACTATGGTGCTTTTAGTGTCTTCGCATACAGCAGCACTCGACATAGCTTTGCAGAAGATAAGTACAACCGTTTCAGAGGGAAGAGCGGCCAATGTGACGATCTGGCTTTAAGTCGATTCGATAACAAATGACGAAAACGGACGGATTTCTCAGGTTTTTACTACATATGAACACTTTTCACATTCTCCCTTGCAACTTGGCTGCTAGTCCTCCTTTCATGCACAATCTTAAAGTCCTAGCTCATGTCCAAGGCACCAAAACCAGCTAAAAAGTGAATAATCGATACCTAAAACTTGAATTGTACTACTTCTTACTGGCTATTACATCAACTTAGAAGCTTCACCTGTGTTCTACTATGGTGCTTTTAGTGTCTCCACATACCGCAGCACGCGACATAGCTTTGCAGAAGATAAGTACAACCGTTTCAGAGAGAAGAGCGGCCAATGTGACGATCTGGCTTTAAGTCGATTCGATAACAAATGGCGGAAACGGACGGATTTCTCAGGTTTTTACTACATATGAACACTTTTCAAATTCTCCCGTACAACTCGGCTGCTAGACCTCCTTTCATGCAGAATCTTAAGGTCCTAACTCATATCCAAGGCACCAAGGGCAGCTAAAAAGTCAATAATCGATACCTAAAACTTGAATTGTACTACTTCTTACTGGCTATTACATCAACTTAGAAGCTTCATTTGTTCTTCTATTTTGATGCTCTTAGTGTCTCCGCATACCGCAGCACGCGA
Source organism: Schistocerca gregaria (assembly GCF_023897955.1). Lineage (NCBI taxonomy): Eukaryota > Metazoa > Arthropoda > Insecta > Orthoptera > Acrididae > Schistocerca > Schistocerca gregaria. Next base: position 6,104,747 of record NW_026061811.1, on the reverse strand, counting down.
CATAGCTTTGCAGACGATAAGTACAACCGTTTCAGAGAGAAGAGCGGCCAATGTGACGATCTGGCTTTCAGTCGATTCGACAACAAATGACGAAAACGGACCGATTTCTCAGGTTTTTACTACATATGAACACTTTTCACATTCTCACGTGCAACGCGGCTGCTAGACCTCCTATTTTGCAGAATCTTAAGGTCCTAGCTCATGTCCAAGGCACCAAAGCCAGCTAGAAAGTCAATAATCGATACCTACAACTTGAATTGTACTACTTCTTACTGGCTATTACATCAACTTAGAAGCTTCATCTGTGTTCTACTATGGTGCTTTTAGTGTCTCCGCATACCGCAGCACGACAAGTAGCTTTGCAGACGATAAGTACCACCGTTTCAAAGAGAAGAGCGGCCAATGTGACGATCTGGCTTTAAGTTGATTCGACAACAAATGACGAAAACGGACGGATTTCTCAGGTTTTTACTACATATGAACACTTTTCACATTCTCACGTGCAACGCGGCTGCTAGACCTCCTATCATGCAAAATCTTAAGTTCCTAGCTCATGCCCAAGGCACCAAAGAAGGGAAAAAATTCAACAATCGATACTTAAAACTTGAATTGTACTACTTCTTACTGGCTATTACATTGACTTAGAAGCTTCATCTGTGTTCTACTATGGTGCTTTTAGTGTCTCCGCATGCCGCAGCACTCGACATAGCTTTGCAGACGATAAGTACAACCGTTTCAGAGAGAAGAGCGGCCAATGTGACGATCTGGCTTTAAGTCGATTCGATAACAAATGTCGAACACGGACGGATTTCTCTGGTTTTTACTACATATGAACACTTTTCACATTCTCCCATGCAACTCGGCTGCTAGTCCACCTTTCATGCAGAATCTTAAGGTCGTAGCTCATGTCCAAGGCACCAAAGCCAGCTAAGAAGTCAATAATCGATACCTAAAACTTGAATGGTACTACTTCTTACTGGCTATTACATCAACTTAGAAGCTTAATCTGTGTTCTACTATGGTGCTTTTAGTGTCTCCGCATACCGCAGTACGCGACATAGCTTTGCAGTCGATAAGTACAACCGTTTCAGAGAGAATTGCGGCTAATGTGACGATCTGGCTTTAAGTCGATTCGATAACAAATGACGAAAACGGACGGATTTCTCAGGTTTTTACTACATATGAACACTTTTCAAATTCTCCCGTACAACTCGGCTGCTAGACCTATTTTCATGCAGAATCTTAAGGTCCTAACTCATATCCAAGGCACCAAAGTCAGCAAAAAAGTCAATAATCGATACTTAAAACTTGTATTGGAGTACTTCTTACTGACTATTACATCATCTTAGAAGCTTCATCTGTGTTCTACTATGGTGCTTTTAGTGTCTCCGCATACCGCAGCACGCGACATAGCTTTGCAGTCGATAAGTACAACCGTTTCAGAGAGAAGAGCGGCTAATGTGACGATCTGGCTTTAAGTCGATTCGATAACAAATGACGATAACGAACGGATTTCTAAGTTTTTTACTACATATGAACACTTTTTACATTCTCCCGTGCAACTCGGCTGCTAGTCCTCCTTTCATGCAGAATCTTAAGGTCCTAGCTCATGTCCAAGGCACCAAGGGCAGCTAAAAAGTCAATAATCGATACCTAAAACTTGAATTGTACTACTTCTTACTGGCTATTACATCAACTTAGAAGCTTCATCTGTGTTCTACTATGATGCTTTTAGTGTCTCCGCATACCGCAGCACGCGACATAGCTTTGCAGACGATAAGTACAACCGTTTCAGAGAGAAGAGCGGCCAATGTGACGATCTGGCTTTAAGTCGATTAGACAACAAATGACGAAAACGGACCGATTTCTCAGGTTTTTACTACATATGAACACTTTTCACATTCTCACGTGCAACGCGGCTGCTAGACCTCCTATTTTGCTAAATCTTAAGTTCCTAGCTCATGCCCAAGGCACCAAAGAAGGGTAAGAAGTCAACAATCGATACTTAGAACTTGAATTGTACTACTTCTTACTGGCTATTACATCAACTTGGAAGCTTCATCTGTGTTTTACTATGGTGCTTTTAAAGTCTCCGCAAACCGCAGCACTCGACATAGCTTTGCAGACGATAAGTACAACCGTTTCAGAGAGAAGAGCGGCCAATGTGACGATCTGGCTTTAAGTCGATTCGATAACAAATGTCGCACACGGACGGATTTCTCTGGTTTTTACTACATATGAACACTTTTCACATTCTCCCGTGCAAGTCGGCTGCTAGTCCTCCTTTCATGCAGAATCTTAAGGTATTACCTCATGTCCAAGGCACCAAAGCCTGCTAAAAAGTCAATAATCGATACCTAAAACTTGAATGGTACTACTTCTTACTGGCTATTACATCAACTTAGAAGCTACATCTGTGTTCTACTATGGTGCTTTTAGTGTTTCCGCATACCGCTGCACGCGACATAGCTTTGCAGTCGATAAGTACAACCGTTTCAGAGAGAATTGCGGCTAATGTGACGATCTGGCTTTAAGTCGATTCGATAACAAATGACGAAAACGGACGGATTTCTCAGGTTTTTACTACATATGAACACTTTTCAAATTCTCCCTTACAACTCGGCTGCTAGACCTCCTTTCATGCAGATTCTTAAGGTCCTAACTCATATCCAAGGCACCAAAGTCAGCTAAAAAGTCAATAATCGATACTTAAAACTTGAATTGTACTACTTCTTACTGACTATTACATCATCTTAGAAGCTTCATCTGTGTTCTACTATGGTACTTTTAGTGTCTCCACATACCGCAGCACGCGACATAGCTTTGCAGACGATAAGTTGAACCATTTCAGAGAGAAGGGCGGCCAATGTGACGATATGGCTTTAAGTCGATTCGATAACAAATGACCAAAACGAACGGATTTCTCTGGTTTTTACTACATATGAACACTTTTCAAATTCTCCAGTGCAACTCGGCTGCTAGTCCTCCTTTCATGCAATATCTTAAGGTCCTAGCTCATGTCCAAGGCACCGAAGCCAGCTAAAAAGTCAATAATCGATACCTAAAACTTGAATTGTAATACTTCTTACTGGCTATTACACCAACTTAGAACCTTCATCTGTGTTCTTCTATAGTGCCCTTAGTGTCTCCACATACCGCAGCACGCGACATAGCTTTGCAGACGATAAGTACAACCGTTTCAGAGAGAAGAGTGGCCAATGTGACGATCTGGCTTTACGTCGATTCGATAACAAATGACGAAAACGGACGGATTTCTCACATTTTTACTACATATGAACACTTTTCACTTTCTCCCTCGCAACTCGGCTGCTATTCCTCCTCTCATGCAAAATCTTAAGGCCCTAGCTCATGTCCAAGGCACCAAAGCCAGCTAAAAAGTAAATAATCGATACCTAAAACTTGAATTGTACTACTTCTTACTGGCTATTACATCAACTTAGAAGCTTCATCTGTGTTCTACTATGGTGCTTTTAGTGTCTCCGCATACCGCAGCACGCGACATAGATTTGCAGACGATAAGTACAGCCGTTTCAGAGAGAAGAGCGGCCAATGTGACGATCTGGCTTTAAGTCGATTCGATAACAAATGACGAAAACGGACGGATTTCTCAGGTTTTTACTACATATGAACACATTTCACATTCTCCCATGCAACTCGGCTGTTAATCCTCCTTTCATGCAGAATCTTAAGGTCCTAGCTCATGTCCAAGGCACCAAAGCCAGCTAAAAAGTCAATAATCGATACCTAAAACTTGAATTGTACTACTTATACTGGCTATTACATCAACTTAGAAGCTTCATCTGTGTTCTACTATGGCGCTTTTACTGTCTCCACATACCGCAGCACGTGACATAGCTTTGCAGACGATAAGTACAACCGTTTCAGAGAGAAGAGCGGCCAATGTGACGATCTGGCTTTACGTCGATTCGTTAACAAATGACGAAAACGGACGGATTTCTCAGGTTTTTACTACATATGAACACTTTTCACATTCTCCCGTGCATCTCGGCAGCTAGTCCTCCTTTAATGCAGAATCTTAAGGTCCTAGCTCATGTCCAAGGCACCAAAGCCAGCTAAAAAGTCAATAATCGATAACTAAAACTTGAATTTTACTACTTCTTACTGGCTATTACATCAACTTAGAAGCTTAATCTGTGTTCTACTATGGTGCTTTTAGTATCTCCGCATACCGCAGTACGCGACATAGCTTTGCAGACGATAAGTACAACCTTTTCAGAGAGAAGAGCGGCCAATGTGACGATCTGGCTTTAAGTCGATTCGATAACAAATGACGAAAACGGACGTATTTCTCAGGTTTTTACTACATTTGAACACTTTTCACATTCCCCCATGCAACTCGGCTGCTAGTCCTCCTTTCATGCAGAATCTTAAGGTCCTAGCTCATGTCCAAGTCACCAAAGCCAGCTAAAAAGTCAATTAATCGATACCTAAATCTTGAATTGGACTACTTCTTACTGGCTATTACATCAACTTAGAAGCTTCATCTGTGTTCTACTATGGTGCTTTTCCTGTTTCCGCCTACGGCAACACGCGACATACCTTTGAAGACGATAAGTACAACCGTTTCAGAGAGAAGAGCGGCCAATGTGACGATCTGGCTTTAAGTCGATTCGATAACAAATGACGAAAACGGACGGATTTCTCAAGTTTTAACTACATATGAACACTTTTCACATTCTCCCGTGCAACTCGGCTGCTAGTCCACTTTTCATGCAGAATCTTAAGGTCCTAGCTCATGTCCAAGCCACCAAAGAATGGTAAAAAGTCAGTAATCGATACCTAAGACTTGAATTGTACTACATCTTACTGGCTATTACATCATCTTAGAAGCTTCATCTGTGTTCTACAATGGTGATTTTAGTGTCTCCGCATACCGCAGCACGCGACATAGCTTTGCAGTCGATAAGTACAACCGTTTCAGAGAGAAGAGCGGCCAATGTGACGATCTGGCTTTAAGTCGATTCGATAACAAATGGCGGAAACGGACGGATTTCTCAGGTTTTTACTACAAATGAACACTTTCCACATTCTCACGTGCAACGCGACTGCTAGACCTCCTTTAATGCAGAATCTTAAGATCCTAGCTCACGTCCAAGGCACCAAAGCCAGCTAAAAAGTCAATAATCGATACCTAAAACTTGAATTGTACTACTTCTTACAGGCCATTACATCAAATTAGAGCCTTCATCTGTGTTCTACTATGGTGCTTTCAGTGTCTCCACATACCGCAGCACGCGACATAGCTTTGCAGACGATAAGTAGAACCGTTTCAGAGAGAAGAGCGGCCAATGTGACGATTTGGCTTTAAGTCGATTCGATAACAAATGACGAAAACGGAATGAATTCTCAGGTTTTTACTACATATGAACATGTTCCACATTCTCCAGTGCAACTCGGCTGCTAGTAATCCTTTCATGCAGAATCTTAAGGTCCTATCTCATGTCCAAGACACCAAAGCCAGCTAAAAAGTCATTAATCAGTACCTAAAACTTGAATTGTACTACTTCTTACTGACTATTCCATCAACTTAGAAGCTTCATCTGTGTTCTACTATGGTGCATTTAGTGTCTCTGCATACCGCAGCGCGCGACATAGCTTTGCACAAGATAAGTACAACCGTTTCAGAACGAAAAGCGGCCAATGTGACGATCTGGATTTAAGTCGATTCGATAACAAATGACGAAAACCGACGGATTTCTCAGGTTTTTACTACATATGAACACTTTTTACATTCTCCCTTGCAACTCGGCTGCTAGTCCTCCTTTCATGCAGAATGTTAAGGTCCTAGCTCATGTCCAAGGCACCAAAGCCAGCTAAAAAGTCAATAATCGATAACTAAAACTTGAATTTTACTACTTCTTACTGGGTATTACATCAACTTAGAAGCTTAATCTGTGTTCTACTATGGTGCTTTTAGTGTCTCCGCATACCGCAGTACGCGACATAGCTTTGCAGACGATAAGTACAACCGTTTCAGAGAGAAGAGCGGCCAATGTGACGATCTGGCTTTAAGTCGATTCGATAACAAATGACGAAAACGGACGTATTTCTCAGGTTTTTACTACATTTGAACACTTTTCACATTCCCCCATGCAACTCGGCTGCTAGTCCTCCTTTCATGCAGAATCTTAATGTCCTAGCTCATGTCCAAGTCACCAAAGCCAGCTAAAAAGTCAATTAATCGATACCTAAATCTTGAATTGGACTACTTCTTACTGGCTATTACATCAACTTAGAAGCTTCATCTGTGTTCTACTATGGTGCTTTTCCTGTTTCCGCCTACGGCAACACGCGACATACCTTTGAAGACGATAAGTACAACCGTTTCAGAGAGAAGAGCGGCCAATGTGACGATCTGGCTTTAAGTCGATTCGATAACAAATGACGAAAACGGACGGATTTCTCAAGTTTTAACTACATATGAACACTTTTCACATTCTCCCGTGCAACTCGGCTGCTAGTCCACTTTTCATGCAGAATCTTAAGGTCCTAGCTCATGTCCAAGCCACCAAAGAATGGTAAAAAGTCAATAATCGATACCTAAGACTTGAATTGTACTACATCTTACTGGCTATTACATCATCTTAGAAGCTTCATCTGTGTTCTACAATGGTGATTTTAGTGTCTCCGCATACCGCAGCACGCGACATAGCTTTGCAGTCGATAAGTACAACCGTTTCAGAGAGAAGAGCGGCCAATGTGACGATCTGGCTTTAAGTCGATTCGATAACAAATGGCGGAAACGGACGGATTTCTCAGGTTTTTACTACAAATGAACACTTTCCACATTCTCACGTGCAACGCGACTGCTAGACCTCCTATCATGCAAAATCTTAAGTTCCTACCTCATGCCCAAGGCACCAAAGAAGGGTTAAAAGTCAACAATCGATACGTAAAACTTGAATTGTACTACTTCTTACTGGCTATTACATCAACTTAGAAGCTTCATCTGTGTTCTACCATGGTGCTTTTAGTGTCTCCACATACCGCAGCACGCGACATAGCTTTGCAGACGATAAGTACAACCGCTTTAGAGAGTAAAGCGCCCAATGTGACGATCTGGCTTTAAGTCGATTCGATAACAAATGTTGAACACGGACGGATATCTCTGGTTTTTACTACATATGAACACTTTTCACATTTTAACGTGCAACTCAGCTGCTAGTCCTCCTTTAATGCAGAATCTTAAGATCCTAGCTCACGTCCAAGGCACCAAAGCCAGCTAAAAAGTCAATAATCGATACCTAAAACTTGAATTGTACTACTTCTTACAGGCTATTACATCAAATTAGAGCCTTCATCTGTGTTCTACTATGGTGCTTTCAGTGTCTCCACATACCGCAGCACGCGACATAGCTTTGCAGACGATAAGTAGAACCGTTTCAGAGAGAAGAGCGGCCAATGTGACGATCTGGCTTTAAGTCGATTCGATAACAAATGACGAAAACGGAAGGAATTCTCAGGTTTTTACTACATATGAACATGTTCCACATTCTCCAGTGCAACTCGGCTGCTAGTAATCCTTTCATGCAGAATCTTAAGGTCCTATCTCATGTCCAAGACACCAAAGCCAGCTAAAAAGTCATTAATCAGTACCTAAAACTTGAATTGTACTACTTCTTACTGACTATTACATCAACTTAGAAGCTTCATCTGTGTTCTACTATGGTGCATTTAGTGTCTCTGCATACCGCAGCGCGCGACATAGCTTTGCACAAGATAAGTACAACCGTTTCAGAACGAAAAGCGGCCAATGTGACGATCTGGATTTAAGTCGATTCGATAACAAATGACGAAAACCGACGGATTTCTCAGGTTTTTACTACATATGAACACTTTTTACATTCTCCCTTGCAACTCGGCTGCTAGTCCTCCTTTCATGCAGAATCGTAAGGTCCTAGCTCATGTCCAAGGCACCAAAGCCAGCTGAAAAGTCAATAATCGATACCAAAAACTTGAATTGTACTACTTCTTACTGGCTATTACATCATCTCAGAAGCTTCATCTGTGTTCTACTATGGTGCTTTTAGTGTCTCCGCGTCTCGGAGCACGCGACATAGCTTTGAACTCGATAAGTACAACCGTTTCAGAGTGAAGAGCGGCTAATGTGACGATCTGGCTTTAAGTCGATTCGATAACAATGACGATAACGAACGGATTTCTAAGGTTTTTACTACATATGAACACTTTTCACATTCTCCCGTGCTACTCGGCTGCTAGTCCTCCGTTCATGCAGAATTTTAAGGTCCTAGCTCATGTCCAAGGCACCAAAGAATGGTAAAAAGTCAATAATCGATACCTAAGACGTGATTTGTACTACATCTTACTATATATTATTTCAACTTAGAAGCTTCATCTGTGTTCTACTATGGTGCTTTTAGTGTCTCCGCATACCGCAGCACGACACGTAGCTTTGCAGACGATAAGTACCACCGTTTCAAAGAGAAGAGCGGCCAATGTGACGATCTGGCTTTAAGTCGATTCGACAACAAATGACGAAAACGGACGGATTTCTCAGGTTTTTACTACATATGAACACTTTTCACATTCTCACGTGCAACGCGGCTGCTAGACCTCTTATCATGCAAAATCTTAAGTTCCTAGCTCATGCCCAAGGCACCAAAGAAGGGTAAAAAGTCAACAATCGATACTTAAAACTTGAATTGTACTACTTCTTACTGGCTATTACATCAACTTAGAAGCTTCATCTGTGTTCTACTATGGTGCTTTTAGTGTCTCCGCATGCCGCAGCACTCGACATAGCTTTGCAGACGATAAGTACAACCGTTTCAGAGAGAAGAGCGGCCAATGTGACGATCTGGCTTTAAGTCGATTCGATAACAAATGACGATAACGAACGGATTTCTCAGGTTTTTACTACATATGAACACTTTTTACATTCTCCCATGCAACTCGGCTGCTAGTCCTCCTTGCAGAATCTTAAGGTCCTAGCTCATGTCCAAGGCACCAAGGGCAGCTAAAAAGTCAATAATCGATACCTAAAACTTGAATTGTACTACTTCTTACTGGCTATTACATCAACTTAGAAGCTTCAGCTGTGTTCTACTATGATGCTTTTAGTGTCTCCGCATACCGCAGCACGCGACATAGCTTTGCAGACGATAAGTACAACCGTTTCAGAGAGAAGAGCGGCCAATGTGACGATCTACCTTTAAGTCGATTCGATAACAAATGACGAAAACGGACGGATTTCTCAGGTTTTTACTACATATGAACACATTTCACATTCTCCCATGCAACTCGGCTGTTAATCCTCCTTTCATGCAGAATCTTAAGGTCCTAGCTCATGTCCAAGGCACCAAAGCCAGCTAAAAAGTCAATAATCGATACCTAAAACTTGAATTGTACTACTTATACTGGCTATTACATCAACTTAGAAGCTTCATCTGTGTTCTACTATGGCGCTTTTACTGTCTCCACATACCGCAGCACGTGACATAGCTTTGCAGACGATAAGTACAACCGTTTCAGAGAGAAGAGCGGCCAATGTGACGATCTGGCTTTACGTCGATTCGTTAACAAATGACGAAAACGGACGGATTTCTCAGGTTTTTACTACATATGAACACTTTTCACATTCTCCCGTGCATCTCGGCAGCTAGTCCTCCTTTAATGCAGAATCTTAAGGTCCTAGCTCATGTCCAAGGCACCAAAGCCAGCTAAAAAGTCAATAATCGATAACTAAAACTTGAATTTTACTACTTCTTACTGGGTATTACATCAACTTAGAAGCTTCATCTGTGTTCTACTATGGTGCTTTTCCTGTTTCCGCCTACGGCAACACGCGACATACCTTTGAAGACGATAAGTACAACCGTTTCAGAGAGAAGAGCGGCCAATGTGACGATCTGGCTTTAAGTCGATTCGATAACAAATGACGAAAACGGACGGATTTCTCAAGTTTTAACTACATATGAACACTTTTCACATTCTCCCGTGCAACTCGGCTGCTAGTCCACTTTTCATGCAGAATCTTAAGGTCCTAGCTCATGTCCAAGCCACCAAAGAATGGTAAAAAGTCAATAATCGATACATAAGACTTGAATTGTACTACATCTTACTGGCTATTACATCATCTTAGAAGCTTCATCTGTGTTCTACAATGGTGATTTTAGTGTCTCCGCATACCGCAGCACGCGACATAGCTTTGCAGTCGATAAGTACAACCGTTTCAGAGAGAAGAGCGGCCAATGTGACGATCTGGCTTTAAGTCGATTCGATAACAAATGGCGGAAACGGACGGATTTCTCAGGTTTTTACTACAAATGAACACTTTCCACATTCTCACGTGCAACGCGACTGCTAGACCTCCTATCATGCAAAATCTTAAGTTCCTACCTCATGCCCAAGGCACCAAAGAAGGGTTAAAAGTCAACAATCGATACGTAAAACTTGAATTGTACTACTTCTTACTGGCTATTACATCAACTTAGAAGCTTCATCTGTGTTCTACCATGGTGCTTTTAGTGTCTCCACATACCGCAGCACGCGACATAGCTTTGCAGACGATAAGTACAACCGCTTTAGAGAGTAAAGCGCCCAATGTGACGATCTGGCTTTAAGTCGATTCGATAACAAATGTTGAACACGGACGGATATCTCTGGTTTTTACTACATATGAACACTTTTCACATTTTAACGTGCAACTCGGCTGCTAGTCCTCCTTTAATGCAGAATCTTAAGATCCTAGCTCACGTCCAAGGCACCAAAGCCAGCTAAAAAGTCAATAATCGATACCTAAAACTTGAATTGTACTACTTCTTACAGGCTATTACATCAAATTAGAGCCTTCATCTGTGTTCTACTATGGTGCTTTCAGTGTCTCCACATACCGCAGCACGCGACATAGCTTTGCAGACGATAAGTAGAACCGTTTCAGAGAGAAGAGCGGCCAATGTGACGATCTGGCTTTAAGTCGATTCGATAACAAATGACGAAAACGGAAGGAATTCTCAGGTTTTTACTACATATGAACATGTTCCACATTCTCCAGTGCAACTCGGCTGCTAGTAATCCTTTCATGCAGAATCTTAAGGTCCTATCTCATGTCCAAGACACCAAAGCCAGCTAAAAAGTCATTAATCAGTACCTAAAACTTGAATTGTACTACTTCTTACTGACTATTACATCAACTTAGAAGCTTCATCTGTGTTCTACTATGGTGCATTTAGTGTCTCTGCATACCGCAGCGCGCGACATAGCTTTGCACAAGATAAGTACAACCGTTTCAGAACGAAAAGCGGCCAATGTGACGATCTGGATTTAAGTCGATTCGATAACAAATGACGAAAACCGACGGATTTCTCAGGTTTTTACTACATATGAACACTTTTTACATTCTCCCTTGCAACTCGGCTGCTAGTCCTCCTTTCATGCAGAATCGTAAGGTCCTAGCTCATGTCCAAGGCACCAAAGCCAGCTGAAAAGTCAATAATCGATACCAAAAACTTGAATTGTACTACTTCTTACTGGCTATTACATCATCTCAGAAGCTTCATCTGTGTTCTACTATGGTGCTTTTAGTGTCTCCGCGTCTCGGAGCACGCGACATAGCTTTGAACTCGATAAGTACAACCGTTTCAGAGTGAAGAGCGGCTAATGTGACGATCTGGCTTTAAGTCGATTCGATAACAATGACGATAACGAACGGATTTCTAAGGTTTTTACTACATATGAACACTTTTCACATTCTCCCGTGCTACTCGGCTGCTAGTCCTCCGTTCATGCAGAATTTTAAGGTCCTAGCTCATGTCCAAGGCACCAAAGAATGGTAAAAAGTCAATAATCGATACCTAAGACGTGATTTGTACTACATCTTACTATATATTATTTCAACTTAGAAGCTTCATCTGTGTTCTACTATGGTGCTTTTAGTGTCTCCACATACCGCAGCACGCGACATAGCTTTGCAGTCGATAAGTACAACCGTTTCAGAGAGAAGAGCGGCTAATGTGACGATCTGGCTTTAAGTCGATTCGATAACAAATGACGATAACGAACGGATTTCTCAGGTTTTTACTACATATGAACACTTTTTACATTCTCCCATGCAACTCGGCTGCTAGTCCTCCTTACATGCAGAATCTTAAGGTCCTAGCTCATGTCCAAGGCACCAAGGGCAGCTAAAAAGTCAATAATCGATACCTACAACTTGAATTGTACTACATCTTACTGGCTATTACATCAACTTAGAAGCTTCAGCTGTGTTCTACTATGATGCTTTTAGTGTCTCCGCATACCGCAGCACGCGACATAGCTTTGCAGACGATAAGTACAACCGTTTCAGAGAGAAGAGCGGCCAATGTGACGATCTGGCTTTAAGTCGATTCGACAACAAATGACGAAAACGGACCGATTTCTCAGGTTTTTACTACATATGAACACTTTTCACATTCTCACGTGCAACGCGGCTGCTAGACCTCCTATTTTGCAAAATCTTAAGTTCCTAGCTCATGCCCAAGGCACCAAAGAAGGGTAAGAAGTCAACAATCGATACTTAAAACTTGAATTGTACTACTTCTTACTGGCTATTACATCAACTTGGAAGCTTCATCTGTGTTTTACTATGGAACTTTTAGTGTCTCCGCAAACCGCAGCACTCGACATAGCATTGCAGACGATAAGTACAACCGTTTCAGAGAGAAGAGCGGCCAATGTGACGATCTGGCTTTAAGTCGATTCGATAACAAATGACGAAAACGGACGGATTTCTCAAGTCTTAACTACATATGAACACTTTTCACATTCTCCCGTGCAACTCGGCTGCTAGTCCACTTTTCATGCAGAATCTTAAGGTCCTAGCTCATGTCCAAGCCATCAAAGAATGGTAAAAAGTCAATAATCGATACCTAAGACTTGAATTGTACTACATCTTACTGGCTATTACATCATCTTAGAAGCTTCATCTGTGTTCTACAATGGTGATTTTAGTGTCTCCGCATACCGCAGCACGCGACATAGCTTTGCAGTCGATAAGTACAACCGTTTCAGAGAGAAGAGCGGCCAATGTGACGATCTGGCTTTAAGTCGATTCGATAACAAATGGCGGAAACGGACGGATTTCTCAGGTTTTTACTACATTTGAACACTTTTCACATTCCCCCATGCAACTCGGCTGCTAGTCCTCCTTTCATGCAGAATCTTAAGGTCCTAGCTCATGTCCAAGTCACCAAAGCCAGCTAAAAAGTCAATTAATCGATACCTAAATCTTGAATTGGACTACTTCTTACTGGCTATTACATCAACTTAGAAGCTTCATCTGTGTTCTACTATGGTGCTTTTCCTGTTTCCGCCTACGGCAACACGCGACATACCTTTGAAGACGATAAGTACAACCGTTTCAGAGAGAAGAGCGGCCAATGTGACGATCTGGCTTTAAGTCGATTCGATAACAAATGACGAAAACGGACGGATTTCTCAAGTTTTAACTACATATGAACACTTTTCACATTCTCCCGTGCAACTCGGCTGCTAGTCCACTTTTCATGCAGAATCTTAAGGTCCTAGCTCATGTCCAAGCCACCAAAGAATGGTAAAAAGTCAATAATCGATACCTAAGACTTGAATTGTACTACATCTTACTGGCTATTACATCATCTTAGAAGCTTCATCTGTGTTCTACAATGGTGATTTTAGTGTCTCCGCATACCGCAGCACGCGACATAGCTTTGCAGTCGATAAGTACAACCGTTTCAGAGAGAAGAGCGGCCAATGTGACGATCTGGCTTTAAGTCGATTCGATAACAAATGGCGGAAACGGACGGATTTCTCAGGTTTTTACTACAAATGAACACTTTCCACATTCTCACGTGCAACGCGACTGCTGAACCTCCTATCATGCAAAATCTTAAGTTCCTACCTCATGCCCAAGGCACCAAAGAAGGGTTAAAAGTCAACAATCGATACGTAAAACTTGAATTGTACTACTTCTTACTGGCTATTACATCAACTTAGAAGCTTCATCTGTGTTCTACCATGGTGCTTTTAGTGTCTCCACATACCGCAGCACGCGACATAGCTTTGCAGACGATAAGTACAACCGCTTTAGAGAGTAAAGCGCCCAATGTGACGATCTGGCTTTAAGTCGATTCGATAACAAATGTTGAACACGGACGGATATCTCTGGTTTTTACTACATATGAACACTTTTCACATTTTAACGTGCAACTCGGCTGCTAGTCCTCCTTTAATGCAGAATCTTAAGATCCTAGCTCACGTCCAAGGCACCAAAGCCAGCTAAAAAGTCAATAATCGATACCTAAAACTTGAATTGTACTACTTCTTACAGGCTATTACATCAAATTAGAGCCTTCATCTGTGTTCTACTATGGTGCTTTCAGTGTCTCCACATACCGCAGCACGCGACATAGCTTTGCAGACGATAAGTAGAACCGTTTCAGAGAGAAGAGCGGCCAATGTGACGATCTGGCTTTAAGTCGATTCGATAACAAATGACGAAAACGGAAGGAATTCTCAGGTTTTTACTACATATGAACATGTTCCACATTCTCCAGTGCAACTCGGCTGCTAGTAATCCTTTCATGCAGAATCTTAAGGTCCTATCTCATGTCCAAGACACCAAAGCCAGCTAAAAAGTCATTAATCAGTACCTAAAACTTGAATTGTACTACTTCTTACTGACTATTACATCAACTTAGAAGCTTCATCTGTGTTCTACTATGGTGCATTTAGTGTCTCTGCATACCGCAGCGCGCGACATAGCTTTGCACAAGATAAGTACAACCGTTTCAGAACGAAAAGCGGCCAATGTGACGATCTGGATTTAAGTCGATTCGATAACAAATGACGAAAACCGACGGATTTCTCAGGTTTTTACTACATATGAACACTTTTTACATTCTCCCTTGCAACTCGGCTGCTAGTCCTCCTTTCATGCCGAATCGTAAGGTCCTAGCTCATGTCCAAGGCACCAAAGCCAGCTGAAAAGTCAATAATCGATACCAAAAACTTGAATTGTACTACTTCTTACTGGCTATTACATCATCTCAGAAGCTTCATCTGTGTTCTACTATGGTGCTTTTAGTGTCTCCGCGTCTCGGAGCACGCGACATAGCTTTGAACTCGATAAGTACAACCGTTTCAGAGTGAAGAGCGGCTAATGTGACGATCTGGCTTTAAGTCGATTCGATAACAATGACGATAACGAACGGATTTCTAAGGTTTTTACTACATATGAACACTTTTCACATTCTCCCGTGCTACTCGGCTGCTAGTCCTCCGTTCATGCAGAATTTTAAGGTCCTAGCTCATGTCCAAGGCACCAAAGAATGGTAAAAAGTCAATAATCGATACCTAAGACGTGATTTGTACTACATCTTACTATATATTATTTCAACTTAGAAGCTTCATCTGTGTTCTACTATGGTGCTTTTAGTGTCTCCACATACCGCAGCACGCGACATAGCTTTGCAGTCGATAAGTACAACCGTTTCAGAGAGAAGAGCGGCTAATGTGACGATCTGGCTTTAAGTCGATTCGATAACAAATGACGATAACGAACGGATTTCTCAGGTTTTTACTACATATGAACACTTTTTACATTCTCCCATGCAACTCGGCTGCTAGTCCTCCTTACATGCAGAATCTTAAGGTC
Organism: Schistocerca gregaria; assembly: GCF_023897955.1. Taxonomy (NCBI): domain Eukaryota; kingdom Metazoa; phylum Arthropoda; class Insecta; order Orthoptera; family Acrididae; genus Schistocerca; species Schistocerca gregaria. The sequence goes on along the minus strand of NW_026061811.1, from coordinate 6,089,071 downwards.
CTAGCTCATGTCCAAGGCACCAAGGGCAGCTAAAAAGTCAATAATCGATACCTACAACTTGAATTGTACTACTTCTTACTGGCTATTACATCAACTTAGAAGCTTCAGCTGTGTTCTACTATGATGCTTTTAGTGTCTCCGCATACCGCAGCACGCGACATAGCTTTGCAGACGATAAGTACAACCGTTTCAGAGAGAAGAGCGGCCAATGTGACGATCTGGCTTTAAGTCGATTCGACAACAAATGACGAAAACGGACCGATTTCTCAGGTTTTTACTACATATGAACACTTTTCACATTCTCACGTGCAACGCGGCTGCTAGACCTCCTATTTTGCAAAATCTTAAGTTCCTAGCTCATGCCCAAGGCACCAAAGAAGGGTAAGAAGTCAACAATCGATACTTAAAACTTGAATTGTACTACTTCTTACTGGCTATTACATCAACTTGGAAGCTTCATCTGTGTTTTACTATGGAACTTTTAGTGTCTCCGCAAACCGCAGCACTCGACATAGCATTGCAGACGATAAGTACAACCGTTTCAGAGAGAAGAGCGGCCAATGTGACGATCTGGCTTTAAGTCGATTCGATAACAAATGTCGAACACGGACGGATTTCTCTGGTTTTTACTACATATGAACACTTTTCACATTCTCCCTTGCAACTCGGCTGCTAGTCCTCCTTTCATGCTGAATCTTAAGGTCCTAGCTCATGTCCAAGGCACCAAAGCCAGCTAAAAAGTCAATAATCGATACCTAAAACTTGAATGGTACTACTTCTTACTGGCTATTACATCAACTTAGAAGCTACATCTGTGTTCTACTATGGTGCTTTTAGTGTTTCCGCATACCGCTGCACGCGACATAGCTTTGCAGTCGATAAGTACAACCGTTTCAGAGAGAATTGCGGCTAATGTGACGATCTGGCTTTAAGTCGATTCGATAACAAATGACGAAAACGGACGGATTTCTCTGGTTTTTGCTACATATGAACACTTTTCACATTCTCCCGTACAACTCGGCTGCTAGACCTCCGGTCATGCAGAATCTTAAGGTCCTAACTCATGTCCAATGCACCAAAGTCAGCTAAAAAGTCAATAATCGATACTTAAAACTTGAATTGTACTACTTCTTACTGACTATTAAATCATCTTAGAAGCTTCATCTGTGTTCTACTATGGTGCTTTTAGTGTCTCCGCATACCGCAGCACGCGACATAGCTTTGCAGTCGATAAGTACAACCGTTTCAGAGAGAAGAGCGGCTAATGTGACGATCTTGCTTTAAGTCGATTTGATAACAAATGACGATAACGGACGGATTTCTCAGGTTTTTACTACATATGAACACTTTTCACATTCTCCCTTGCAACTCGGCTGCTAGTGCTCCTTTCATGCACAATCTTAAAGTCCTAGCTCATGTCCAAGGCACCAAAGCCAGCTAAAAAGTGAATAATCGATACCTAAAACTTGAATTGTACTACTTCTTACTGGCTATTACATCAACTTAGAAGCGTCACCTGTGTTCTACTATGGTGCTTTTAGTGTCTCCACATACCGCAGCACGCGACATAGCTTTGCAGAAGATAAGTACAACCGTTTCAGAGAGAAGAGCGGCCAATGTGACGATCTGGCTATAAGTCGATTCGATAACAAATGACGAAAACGGACGGATTTCTCTGGTTTTTACTACATATGAACACTTTTCAAATTCTCCCGTACAACTCGGCTGCTAGACCTACTTTCATGCAGAATCTTAAGGTCCTAACTCATATCCAAGGCACCAAAGTCAGCTAAAAAGTCAATAATCGATACTTAAAACATGAATTGTACTACTTCTTACTGACTATTACATCATCTTAGAAGCTTCATCTGTGTTCTACTATGGTGCTTTTAGTGTCTCCGCATACCACAGCACGCGACATAGCTTTGCAGTCGATAAGTACAACCGTTTCAGAGAGAAGAGAGGCTAATGTGACGATCTGGCTTTAAGTCGATTCGATAACAAATGACGATAACGAACGGATTTCTCAGGTTTTTACTACATATGAACACTTTTTACATTCTCCCGTGCAACTCGGCTGCTAGTCCTCCTTTCATGCAGAATCATAAGGTCCTAGCTCATGTCCAAGGCACCAAGGGCAGCTAAAAAGTCAATAATCGATACCTACAACTTGAATTGTACTACTTCTTACTGGCTATTACATCAACTTAGAAGCTTCAGCTGTGTTCTACTATGATGCTTTTAGTGTCTCCGCATACCGCAGCACGCGACATAGCTTTGCAGACGATAAGTACAACCGTTTCAGAGAGAAGAGCGGCCAATGTGACGATCTGGCTTTAAGTCGATTCGACAACAAATGACGAAAACGGACCGATTTCTCAGGTTTTTACTACATATGAACACTTTTCACATTCTCACGTGCAACGCGGCTGCTAGACCTCCTATTTTGCAGAATCTTAAGGTCTTAGCTCATGTCCAAGGCACCAAAGCCAGCTAGAAAGTCAATAATCGATACCTACAACTTGAATTGTACTACTTCTTACTGGCTATTACATCAACTTAGAAGCTTCATCTGTGTTCTACTATGGTGCTTTTAGTGTCTCCGCATACCGCAGCACGACACGTAGCTTTGCAGACGATAAGTACCACCGTTTCAAAGAGAAGAGCGGCCAATGTGACGATCTGGCTTTAAGTCGATTCGACAACAAATGACGAAAACGGACGGATTTCTCAGGTTTTTACTACATATGAACACTTTTCACATTCTCACGTGCAACGCGGCTGCTAGACCTCCTATCATGCAAAATCTTAAGTTCCTAGCTCATGCCCAAGGCACCAAAGAAGGGTAAAAAGTCAACAATCGATACTTAAAACTTGAATTGTACTACTTCTTACTGGCTATTACATCAACTTAGAAGCTTCATCTGTGTTCTACTATGGTGCTTTTGGTGTCTCCGCATGCCGCAGCACTCGACATAGCTTTGCAGACGATAAGTACAACCGTTTCAGAGAGAAGAGCGGCCAATGTGACGATCTGGCTTTAAGTCGATTCGATAACAAATGTCGAACACGGACGGATTTCTCTGGTTTTTACTACATATGAACACTTTTCACATTCTCCCGTGCAACTCGGCTGCTAGTCCACCTTTCATGCAGAATCTTAAGGTCCTAGCTCATGTCCAAGGCACCAAAGCCAGCTAAAAAGTCAATAATCGATACCTAAAACTTGAATGGTACTACTTCTTACTGGCTATTACATCAACTTAGAAGCTTCATCTGTGTTCTACTATGGTGCTTTTAGTGTCTCCGCATACCGCAGCACGCGACATAGCTTTGCAGTCGATAACTACAACCGTTTCAGAGAGAATTGCGGCTAATGTGATGATCTGGCTTTAAGTCGATTCGATAACAAATGACGAAAACGGACGGATTTCTCAGGTTTTTACTACATATGAACACTTTTCAAATTCTCCCGTACAACTCGGCTGCTAGACCTCCTTTCATGCAGAATCTTAAGGTCCTAACTCATATCCAAGGCACCAAAGTCAGCTAAAAAGTCAATAATCGATACTTAAAACTTGAATTGTACTACTTCTTACTGACTATTACATCATCTTAGGAGCTTCATCTGTGTTCTACTATGGTGCTTTTAGTGTCTCCGCATACCGCAGCACGCGACATAGCTTTGCAGTCGATAAGTACAACCGTTTCAGAGAGAAGAGCGGCTAATGTGACGATCTGGCTTTAAGTCGATTCGATAACAAATGACGATAACGAACGGATTTCTCAGGTTTTTGCTACATATGAACACTTTTTACATTCTCCCGTGCAACTCGGCTGCTAGTCCTCCTTTCATGCAGAATCTTAAGGTCCTAGCTCATGTCCAAGGCACCAAGGGCAGCTAAAAAGTCAATAATCGATACCTAAAACTTGAATTGTACTACCTCTTACTGGCTATTACATCAACTTAGAAGCTTCATCTGTGTTCTACTATGATGCTTTTAGTGTCTCCGCATACCGCAGCACGCGACATAGCTTTGCAGACGATAAGTAGAACCGTTTCAGAGAGAAGAGCGGCCAATGTGACGATCTGGCTTTAAGTCGATTCGATAACAAATGACGAAAACGGAAGGAATTCTCAGGTTTTTACTACATATGAACATGTTCCACATTCTCCAGTGCAACTCGGCTGCTAGTAATCCTTTCATGCAGAATCTTAAGGTCCTATCTCATGTCCAAGACACCAAAGCCAGCTAAAAAGTCATTAATCAGTACCTAAAACTTGAATTGTACTACTTCTTACTGACTATTACATCAACTTAGAAGCTTCATCTGTGTTCTACTATGGTGCTTTTAGTGTCTCCGCGTCTCGGAGCACGCGACATAGCTTTGAACTCGATAAGTACAACCGTTTCAGAGTGAAGAGCGGCTAATGTGACGATCTGGCTTTAAGTCGATTCGATAACAATGACGATAACGAACGGATTTCTAAGGTTTTTACTACATATGAACACTTTTCACATTCTCCCGTGCTACTCGGCTGCTAGTCCTCCGTTCATGCAGAATTTTAAGGTCCTAGCTCATGTCCAAGGCACCAAAGAATGGTAAAAAGTCAATAATCGATACCTAAGACGTGATTTGTACTACATCTTACTATATATTATTTCAACTTAGAAGCTTCATCTGTGTTCTACTATGGTGCTTTTAGTGTCTCCACATACCGCAGCACGCGACATAGCTTTGCAGTCGATAAGTACAACCGTTTCAGAGAGAAGAGCGGCTAATGTGACGATCTGGCTTTAAGTCGATTCGATAACAAATGACGATAACGAACGGATTTCTCAGGTTTTTACTACATATGAACACTTTTTACATTCTCCCATGCAACTCGGCTGCTAGTCCTCCTTACATGCAGAATCTTAAGGTCCTAGCTCATGTCCAAGGCACCAAGGGCAGCTAAAAAGTCAATAATCGATACCTACAACTTGAATTGTACTACATCTTACTGGCTATTACATCAACTTAGAAGCTTCAGCTGTGTTCTACTATGATGCTTTTAGTGTCTCCGCATACCGCAGCACGCGACATAGCTTTGCAGACGATAAGTACAACCGTTTCAGAGAGAAGAGCTGCCAATGTGACGATCTGGCTTTAAGTCGATTCGACAACAAATGACGAAAACGGACCGATTTCTCAGGTTTTTACTACATATGAACACTTTTCACATTCTCACGTGCAACGCGGCTGCTAGACCTCCTATTTTGCAAAATCTTAAGTTCCTAGCTCATGCCCAAGGCACCAAAGAAGGGTAAGAAGTCAACAATCGATACTTAAAACTTGAATTGTACTACTTCTTACTGGCTATTACATCAACTTGGAAGCTTCATCTGTGTTTTACTATGGAACTTTTAGTGTCTCCGCAAACCGCAGCACTCGACATAGCATTGCAGACGATAAGTACAACCGTTTCAGAGAGAAGAGCGGCCAATGTGACGATCTGGCTTTAAGTCGATTCGATAACAAATGTCGAACACGGACGGATTTCTCTGGTTTTTACTACATATGAACACTTTTCACATTCTCCCTTGCAACTCGGCTGCTAGTCCTCCTTTCATGCAGAATCTTAAGGTCCTAGCTCATGTCCAAGGCACCAAAGCCAGCTAAAAAGTCAATAATCGATACCTAAAACTTGAATGGTACTACTTCTTACTGGCTATTACATCAACTTAGAAGCTTCATCTGTGTTCTACTATGGTGCTTTTAGTGTCTCCGCATACCGCAGCACGCGACATAGCTTTGCAGTCGATAAGTACAACCGTTTCAGAGAGAATTGCGGCTAATGTGATGATCTGGCTTTAAGTCGATTCGATAACAAATGACGAAAACGGACGGATTTCTCAGGTTTTTACTACATATGAACACTTTTCAAATTCTCCCGTACAACTCGGCTGCTATACCTCCTTTCATGCAGAATCTTAAGGTCCTAACTCATATCCAAGGCACCAAAGTCAGCTAAAAAGTCAATAATCGATACTTAAAACTTGAATTGTACTACTTCTTACTGACTATTACATCATCTTAGGAGCTTCATCTGTGTTCTACTATGGTGCTTTTAGTGTCTCCGCATACCGCAGCACGCGACATAGCTTTGCAGTCGATAAGTACAACCGTTTCAGAGAGAAGAGCGGCTAATGTGACGATCTGGCTTTAAGTCGATTCGATAACAAATGACGATAACGAACGGATTTCTCAGGTTTTTGCTACATATGAACACTTTTTACATTCTCCCGTGCAACTCGGCTGCTAGTCCTCCTTTCATGCAGAATCTTAAGGTCCTAGCTCATGTCCAAGGCACCAAGGGCAGCTAAAAAGTCAATAATCGATACCTAAAACTTGAATTGTACTACCTCTTACTGGCTATTACATCAACTTAGAAGCTTCATCTGTGTTCTACTATGATGCTTTTAGTGTCTCCGCATACCGCAGCACGCGACATAGCTTTGCAGACGATAAGTACAACCGTTTCAGAGAGAAGGGCGGCCAATGTGACGATCTGGCTTTAAGTCGATTCGACAACAAATGACGAAAACGGACCGATTTCTCAGGTTTTTACTACATATGAACACTTTTCACATTCTCACGTGCAACGGGGCTGCTAGACCTCCTATTTTGCAAAATCTTAAGTTCCTAGCTCATGCCCAAGGCACCAAAGAAGGGTAAGAAGTCAACAATCGATACTTAAAACTTGAATTGTACTACTTCTTACTGGCTATTACATCAACTTGGAAGCTTCATCTGTGTTCTACTATGGTGCTTTTAGTGTCTCCGTATGCCGCAGCACGCGACATAGCTTTGCAGAGGATAAGTACAACCGTTTCAGAGAGAAGAGCGGCCAATGTGACGATCTGGCTTTAAGTCGATTCGATAACAAATGACGAAAACGGACGGATTTCTCAGGTTTTTACTACATATGAACACTTTTCAAATCCTCCCGTACAACTCGGCTGCTAGACCTCTTTTCATGCAGAATCTTAAGGTCCTAACTCATATCCAAGGCACCAAAGTCAGCTAAAAAGTCAATAATCGATACTTAAAACTTGAATTGTACTACTTCTTACTGACTATTACATCATCTTAGAAGCTTCATCTGTGTTCTACTATGGTGCTTTTAGTGTCTCCGCATACCGCAGCACGCGACATAGCTTTGCAGTCGATAAGTACAACCGTTTCAGAGAGAAGAGCGGCTAATGTGACGATCTGGCTTTAAGTCGATTCGATAACAAATGACGATAACGAACGGATTTCTCAGGTTTTTACTACATATGAACACTTTTTCCATTCTCCCGTGCAACTCGGCTGCTAGTCCTCCTTTCATGCAGAATCTTAAGGTCCTAGCTCAAGTCCAAGGCACCAAGGGCAGCTAAAAAGTCAATAATCGATACCTAAAACTTGAATTGTACTACTTCTTACTGGCTATTACATCAACTTAGAAGCTTCATCTGTGTTCTACTATGATGCTTTTAGTGTCTCCGATAACTGCAGCACGCGACATAGCTTTGCAGACGATAAGTACAACCGTTTCAGAGAGAAGAGCGGCCAATGTGACGATCTGGCTTTAAGTCGATTCGACAACAAATGACGCAAACGGACCGATTTCTCAGGTTTTTACTACATATGAACACTTTTCACATTCTCACGTGCAACGCGGCTGCTAGACCTCCTATTTTGCAAAATCTTAAGTTCCTAGCTCATGCCCAAGGCACCAATGAAGGGTAAGAAGTCAACAATCGATACTTAAAACTTGAATTGTACTACTTCTTACTGGCTATTACATCAACTTGGAAGCTTCATCTGTGTTTTACTATGGTGGTTTTAGTGTCTCCGCAAACCGCAGCACTCGACATAGCTTTGCAGACGATAAGTACAACCGTTTCAGAGAGAAGAGCGGCCAATGTGACGATCTGGCTTTAAGTCGATTCGATAACAAATGTCGAACACGGACGGATTTCTCTGGTTTTTACTACATATGAACACTTTTCACATTCTCCCGTGCAACTCGGCTGCTAGTCCTCCTTTCATGCAGAATCTTAAGGTCCTAGCTCATGTCCAAGGCACCAAAGCCAGCTAAAAAGTCAATAATCGATACCTAAAACTTGAATGGTACTACTTCTTACTGGCTATTACATCAACTTAGAAGCTACATCTGTGTTCTACTATGGTGCTTTTAGTGTTTCCGCATACCGCTGCACGCGACATAGCTTTGCAGTCGATAAGTACAACCGTTTCAGAGAGAATTGCGGCTAATGTGACGATCTGGCTTTAAGTCGATTCGATAACAAATGACGAAAACGGACGGATTTCTCTGGTTTTTACTACATATGAACACTTTTCACATTCTCCCGTACAACTCGGCTGCTAGACCTCTGGTCATGCAGAATCTTAAGGTCCTAACACATTTCCAAGTCACCAAAGTCAGCTAAAAAGTCAATAATCGATACTTAAAACTTGAATTGTACTACTTCTTACTGACTATTACATCATCTTACAAGCTTCATCTGTGTTCTACTATGGTGCTTTTAGTGTCTCCGCATACCGCAGCACGCGACATAGCTTTGCATTCGATAAGTACAACCGTTTCAGAGAGAAGAGCGACTAATGTGACGATCTTGCTTTAAGTCGATTCGATAACAAATGACTATAACGGACGGATTTCTCAGGTTTTTACTACATATGAACACTTTTTACATTCTCCCGTGCAACTCGGCTGCTAGTCCTCCTTTCATGCAGAATCTTAAGGTCCTAGCTCATGTCCAAGGAACCAAGGGCAGCTAAAAAGTCAATAATCGATACCTAAAACTTGAATTGTACTACTTCTTACTGGCTATTACATCAATTAGAAGCTTCATCTGTGTTCTACTATGATGCTTTTAGTGTCTCCGTATACCGCAGCACGCGACATAGCTTTGCAGACGATAAGTACAACCGTTTCAGAGAGAAGAGCGGCCAATGTGACGATCTGGCTTTAAGTCGATTCGATAACAAATGACGAAAACGGACGGATTGCTCAGGTTTTTACTACATATGAACACTTTTCACATTCTCCCTTGCAACTCGGCTGCTAGTCCTCCTTTCATGCACAATCTTAAAGTCCTAGCTCATGTCCAAGGCACCAAAGCCAGCTAAAAAGTGAATAATCGATACCTAAAACTTGAATTGTACTACTTCTTACTGGCTATTACATCAACTTAGAAGCTTCACCTGTGTTCTACTATGGTGCTTTTAGTGTCTCCACATACCGCAGCACGCGACATAGCTTTGCAGAAGATAAGTACAACCGTTTCAGAGAGAAGAGCGGCCAATGTGACGATTTGGCTTTAAGTCGATTCGATAACAAATGACGAAAACGGACGGATTTCTCAGGTTTTTACTACATATGAACACTTTTCACATTCTCCCGTACAACTCGGCTGCTAGACCTCCTTTCATGCAGAATCTTAAGGTCCTAACTCATGTCCAAGGCACCAAAGACAGCTAAAAAGTCAATAATCGATACTTAAAACTTGAATTGTACTACATCTTACTGACTATTACATCATCTTAGAAGCTTCATCTGTGTTCTACTATGGTGCTTTTAGTGTCTCCACATATCGCAGCACGCGACATAGCTTTGCAGTCGATAAGTACAACCGTTTCAGAGAGAAGAGCGGCTAATGTGACGATCTGGCTTTAAGGCGATTCGATAACAAATGACGATAACGAACGGATTTCTCAGGTTTTTACTACATATGAACACTTTTTACATTCTCCCCTGCAACTCGGCTGCTAGTCCTCCTTTCATGCAGAATATTAAGGTCCTAGCTCATGTCCAAGGCAGCAAAGCCAGCTAAAAAGTCAATAATCGATACCTAAAACTTGAATTGTACTACTTCTTACTGGCTATTACATCAACTTAGAAGCTTCATCTGTGTTCTACTATGATGCTTTTAGTGTCTCCGCATACCGCAGCACGCGACATAGCTTTGCAGACGATAAGTACAACCGTTTCACAGAGAAGAGCGGCCAATGTGACGATCTGGCTTTAAGTCGATTCGATAACAAATGACGAAAACGGACGGATTTCTCAGGTTTTTACTACATATGAACACTTTTCACATTCTCCCTTGCAACTCGGCTGCTAGTCCTCCTTTCATGCACAATCTTAAAGTCCTAGCTCATGTCCAAGGCACCAAAGCCAGCTAAAAAGTGAATAATCGATACCTAAAACTTGAATTGTACTACTTCTTACTGGCTATTACATCAACTTAGAAGCTTCATCTGTGTTCTACTATGGTGCTTTTAGTGTCTCCACATATCGCAGCACGCGACATAGCTTTGCAGAAGATAAGTACAACCGTTTCAGAGAGAAGAGCGGCCAATGTGACGATCTGGCTTTAAGTCGATTCGATAACAAATGACGAAAACGGACGGATTTCTCAGCTTTTTACTACATATGAACACTTTTTCACATTCTCCCATACAACTCGGCTGCTAGACCTCCTTTCATGCAGAATCTTAAGGTCCTAACTCATGTCCAAGGCACCAAAGAATGGTAAAAAGTCAATAATCGATACCTAAGACTTGAATTGTACTACATCTTTCTGGATATTACTTCAACTTAGAAGCTTCATCTGTGTTCTACTATGGTGATTTTAGTGTCTCCACATACCGCAGCACGCGACATAGCTTTGCAGACGATAAGTACAACCGTTTCAGAGAGAAGAGCGGCCAATGTGACGATCTGGCTTTCAGTCGATTCGATAACAAATGACGATAACGGACGGATTTCTCAGGTTTTTACTACATATGAACACTTTTCACTTTCTCCCTCGCAACTCGGCTGCTAGTCCTCCTTTCATGCAGAATCTTAAGGCCCTAGCTCATGTCCAAGACAAAAAAGCCAGCTAAAAAGTCAATAATCGATACCTAAAACTTGAATTGTACTACTTCTTACTGGCTATTACATCAACTTAGAAGCTTCATCTGTGTTCAACTATGGTGCTTTTAGTGTCTCCGCATACCGCAGCACGCGACATAGCTTTGCAGACGATAAGTACAACCGTTTCAGAGAGAAGAGCGGCCAATGTGACGATCTGGCTTTAAGTCAATTCGATAACAAATGACGAAAACGTAAGGATTTCTCAGGTTTTTACTACATATGAACATTTTCCACATTCTCCAGTGCAACTCGGCTGCTAGTCCTCCTTTCATGCAGAATCTTAAGGTCCTAGCTCATGTTCAAGTCACCAAAGCAAGCTAAGAATTTAATAATCGATACCTATAACATGAATTGTACTACTTCTTACTGGGTATTACATCAGCTTAGAAGCTTCATCTGTGTTCTACTATGGTGCTTTTAGTGTCTCCGCATACCGCAGCACGCGACATAGCTTTGCAGTCGATAAGTACAACCGTTTCAGAGAGAAGAGCGGCTAATGTGACGATCTGGCTTTAAGTCGATTCGATAACAAATGACGATAACGAACGGATTTCTCAGGTTTTTACTACATATGAACACTTTTTACATTCTCCCCTGCAACTCGGCTGCTAGTCCTCCTTTCATGTAGAATCTTAAGGTCCTAGCTCATGTCCAAGGCACCAAGGGCAGCTAAAAATTCAATAATCGATACCTAAAACTTGAATTGTACTACTTCTTACTGGCTATTACATCATCTTAGAAGCTTTATCTGTGTTCTACTATGGTGCTTTTAGTGTCTCCGCATACCGCAGCACGCGACATAGTTTTGCAGTCGATAAGTACAACCGTTTCAGAGAGAAGAGCGGCTAATGTGACGATCTTGCTTTAAGTCGATTCGATAACAAATGACGATAACGGACGGATTTCTCAGGTTTTTACTACATATGAACACTTTTTACATTCTCCCGTGCAACTCGGCTGCTAGTCCTCCTTTCATGCAGAATCTTAAGGTCCTAGCTCATGTCCAAGGAACCAAGGGCAGCTAAAAAGTCAATAATCGATACCTAAAACTTGAATTGTACTACTTCTTACTGGCTATTACATCAATTAGAAGCTTCATCTGTGTTCTACTATGATGCTTTTAGTGTCTCCGTATACCGCAGCACGCGACATAGCTTTGCAGACGATAAGTACAACCGTTTCAGAGAGAAGAGCGGCCAATGTGACGATCTGGCTTTAAGTCGATTCGATAACAAATGACGAAAACGGACGGATTTCTCATGTTTTTACTACATATGAACACTTTTCACATTCTCCCTTGAAACTCGGCTGCTAGTCCTCCTTTCATGCACAATCTTAAAGTCCTAGCTCATGTCCAAGGCACCAAAGCCAGCTAAAAACTGAATAATCGATACCTAAAACTTGAATTGTACTACTTCTTACTGGCTATTACATCAACTTAGAAGCTTCACCTGTGTTCTACTATGGTGCTTTTAGTGTCTCCACATACCGCAGCACGCGACATAGTTTTGCAGAAGATAAGTACAACCGTTTCAGAGAGAAGAGCGGCTAATGTGACGATCTGGCTGTAAGTCGATTCGATAACAAATGACGATAACGAACGGATTTCTCAGGTTTTTACTACATATGAACACTTTTTACATTCTCCCGTGCAACTCGGCTGCTAGTCCTCCTTTCATGCAGAATCTTAAGGTCCTAGCTCATGTCCAAGGCACCAAGGGCAGCTAAAAAGTCAATAATCGATACCTAAAACTTGAATTGTACTACTTCTTACTGGCTATTACATCAACTTAGAAGCTTCATCTGTGTTCTACTATGATGCTTTTAGTGTCTCCGATAACTGCAGCACGCGACATAGCTTTGCAGACGATAAGTACAACCGTTTCAGAGAGAAGAGCGGCCAATGTGACGATCTGGCTTTAAGTCGATTCGACAACAAATGACGCAAACGGACCGATTTCTCAGGTTTTTACTACATATGAACACTTTTCACATTCTCACGTGCAACGCGGCTGCTAGACCTCCTATTTTGCAAAATCTTAAGTTCCTAGCTCATGCCCAAGGCACCAATGAAAGGTAAGAAGTCAACAATCGATACTTAAAACTTGAATTGTACTACTTCTTACTGGCTATTACATCAACTTGGAAGCTTCATCTGTGTTTTACTATGGTGGTTTTAGTGTCTCCGCAAACCGCAGCACTCGACATAGCTTTGCAGACGATAAGTACAACCGTTTCAGAGAGAAGAGCGGCCAATGTGACGATCTGGCTTTAAGTCGATTCGATAACAAATGTCGAACACGGACGGATTTCTCTGGTTTTTACTACATATGAACACTTTTCACATTCTCCCGTGCAACTCGGCTGCTAGTCCTCCTTTCATGCAGAATCTTAAGGTCCTAGCTCATGTCCAAGGCACCAAAGCCAGCTAAAAAGTCAATAATCGATACCTAAAACTTGAATGGTACTACTTCTTACTGGCTATTACATCAACTTAGAAGCTACATCTGTGTTCTACTATGTTGCTTTTAGTGTTTCCGCATACCGCTGCACGCGACATAGCTTTGCAGTCGATAAGTACAACCGTTTCAGAGAGAATTGCGGCTAATGTGACGATCTGGCTTTAAGTCGATTCGATAACAAATGACGAAAACGGACGGATTTCTCTGGTTTTTACTACATATGAACACTTTTCACATTCTCCCGTACAACTCGGCTGCTAGACCTCTGGTCATGCAGAATCTTAAGGTCCTAACACATGTCCAAGTCACCAAAGTCAGCTAAAAAGTCAATAATCGATACTTAAAACTTGAATTGTACTACTTCTTACTGACTATTACATCATCTTAGAAGCTTCATCTGTGTTCTACTATGGTGCTTTTAGTGTCTCCGCATACCGCAGCACGCGACATAGCTTTGCAGTCGATAAGTACAACCGTTTCAGAGAGAAGAGCGACTAATGTGACGATCTTGCTTTAAGTCGATTCGATAACAAATGACTATAACGGACGGATTTCTCAGGTTTTTACTACATATGAACACTTTTTACATTCTCCCGTGCAACTCGGCTGCTAGTCCTCCTTTCATGCAGAATCTTAAGGTCCTAGCTCATGTCCAAGGAACCAAGGGCAGCTAAAAAGTCAATAATTGATACCTAAAACTTGAATTGTACTACTTCTTACTGGCTATTACATCAATTAGAAGCTTCATCTGTGTTCTACTATGATGCTTTTAGTGTCTCCGTATACCGCAGCACGCGACATAGCTTTGCAGACGATAAGTACAACCGTTTCAGAGAGAAGAGCGGCCAATGTTGCGACGGGTCAGGCTCTTATCGCGCAGTTTCCTTTCCCTGAAAGAAAATCCACCTACCTCGTTTCTTAGGTAGTTGCTGCACTCGCCTCTCCTGATAGCAGCTACTGGAAAAATTGCAGAAAAGCAGTGTTGAAGAAACTGCAATTTAATAGCCGCTCACCGGAGGCCGCGATACATGTTTGCTGAAATACAATCTATGAGCAATCTTCCTAAATAAATTGAGTTATTGGAATGGTAGTAATTGTTTACTCAAACGAGAACGCGAAGTTGGTAATTCTATTTAAGCTCTTTATTGTCTTTAAGCCTGATCATCAGCCCGCTAATCTACGTTTGAAGAAAGTTCAGTTCACAATTCTATCCACACTCAAACCCCGCCAGAATTAGCTTTCAAAGTTACGGAATTTACTTAACTGCAACACAGACGATTTTCTAACATACACGTTTGCAGTCGATGTTCAATATTAGTTCGTTTTTTAACGTTAATGCTCGCCATAAGCACTTAGTAAAAGTTTACGAAGTACCGCCACGCTTTTAATTATTAAAGTTACTCGCGTCTTTCGCGGAACGAAAAGTCACAACTCGCTCAAACTCACACTACGCGTTACTGGACTCTTCCAGTCTCAAATCGCACAGTACCGAACCGATGAAGCCGTTTTATGACTTCATTTTACACATTATTCGCGAGGACACATCAAGCATGTCTCTTCTCGATCACCGTTCCTTCGCGACTCCTCATCCACTCGCGACTCTCTCCTAGTCTGCTAACCGTCCTCGCATCTCATTGGCTCACACATCACACAGCCAATCAGAATTAACTCTTTGGGTGCGCCTCGCGCCAAAATCTAGCACGCACCAGTCATGACTTCTGAATCATTTACGTCATGATTTCTTGTTACACAAAATTTACTGTATAATTTAACAAACCGAAAGGAAAACTAGACTTTACTTTATTTCCAGAAATTATTTAAATACTCGCGAACGTTCTGGCGGCTTGTACAATACCATACACTCTTGGACATCCGACATTCACTAAGATGGGGAACCACTGGCGACTCTGTTCCCACGGTTACATCGTCTGAACACTTGCGAGTTCCAACCTAGATTTTATACACTTGCAAAGAATGGCGAATGTCCCTCTTTCATTCACTCAGGCACACTCATTCACTCTCACCTACTCATATAAAATAACTGTTCACAAAAATTCAAAACATTTATGGTTTTAACAAAGTTATAGGTGAATTTCTAAAAGTAAAATTCTCAAAATAAATACAAAAGCACGGAAGGTGATTTTGTTTCATAGTTGGATGGTCACTGAAGGTGATCTATACATAATGGTATTTATTTAGACTCGAAAATTGTAGAAATTTGCGTTTTCTGTAAGATTTTTCTAATTTCCAAAATATGCAGGTTTCAAAGCTCAAATTTGGATGACTTATTTTTATTCATAACAGAAACTAGTATATTAACTTTTAATTTCCTCAGTTAGAAGTTATTAAAGATGAAAGTTCCACGTTATACACGCGGCTAGTTAGCGCACAGGTCTTACATTCTCACGGTACAGACATGCCATATGGTCGTGACGTCAGACGAACGGACACCGGTAATCTGCCCGCTACAGCACATATGCTAATCTGATGGCTACTTTACAGTCTGTCTACATTTCACAGTAAATATTTGATAGAAAACTGTGCGCTCGCACTAGTTGCGACGCCACACACCTCCTGAGGAAACTAAATTTTTTCATTCATGACAAACTTTTAGTTTTCTAAAAAAAATTTCTATTAAAGATTTACTCAAACAGCTATTTAACATTTATAGTTCCTGTACATCAATCATCCACTTATACCTAGGGCTGACGACCTACAAAACATCTTATATCTAAACATGCACTTTTATCATCATTCAAAAAAAAAATTTTTCAGATTACAAAATTCTATTTACAAATTCCTGAAAGAGAAAACAAACCTAAATACTATCTTGATGTACGTCACACGCACACTAACACTACTATCGCTATGGTGAGCGTCACATTTTTACCACTTACACTTAAGATTTTGATAGCACTCGTAGTTCGACCGGGTCCTGCTTGGGAGGTCCATTTCAAGTCTCGTGCTACCACCTCTGTTTACTTCGGCGCACCTGAAACATCAGCTGGCCTCAGTTCCCTTTCTAACTGCTACGTCTTAACCTACAGCAGCGATAAATGGCGCTATCTGCTTGACTCTAAAGTCTCATATTTTTGATAAAATTTACTTTACAGTATGTACAATTTTCAATTTTTTTTTTTTTTTTTTTTTTTTTTTTTTTTTTAAGTGAAAAGTGAATTGACTTTCCTAATGCAGTACCGAAGTGGCACATTTACTCTTTAATTACTTCTTCATCTCATAATCAAACAAGTTATGGTTACATAAGAAATACTAAGAAAAACAATTCCTACAAATAGTTCACAAATACATAATAAATCTCCGCCAGCACTGGTGACTCTCCAGTTCCTGTACAATACACAACAATATAAAATATACACAAAATTATCAATATTACAATTCTGTCTCCAGGCAATCTCCTGTAGTCCTGTATCATAAATTAAACACTGAAAAATACATATTTACTTATTCATTTATCAACACTACAATCCTTATACTAATCTCTACGACAAACTTGGGGAGCTTTGTGTGTCTCTGGTCAAAAATGGAATCGATGTCATGGGTACTTTCCTCATCTCACATATCTGGAGTTACTTCAATTTCTTGTCAACATCAGGTTTTCTCTAGTCACATTCGGGTTTAATTTACAACTCTCATACTCATACTTCACACACTCAGGTTAGTATTTGTTAAAGCGTTTCCTACTAATCTGCGAAACCTCGTTACCCATACTTTCTAACATACATCCACCTCCTGAGTTACCAACGTCGCCTCAGCTCTGTTTACATTCGTAGCCTCACTTCCTTTTGTTTACAAACATCTCCTCTGTTTACCAACAAACGCCACCTCTGGTTACCAACATTAAGCTTTTTATTTACTCACCTTCGTAGCCTCACTTTTTCCTAATATCGAGCTAGCCAAACACTATGCTCATTCTTTCTCCTTTTCTCACATATTTCTCTTCATTTGACAGTCAGTCCTGCTGCACTGTCCCTTTAACTTAACTTCCTTTACCCCTTTGACAGTCAACCTTGTTGCACTGTACCTTTACTCATTTTACCACTAAATCACCTCCTGAGGCTCTGACTTCATTGAACAGACAGTTTTGCTGTACTGCTCCATTTCCTTTCCTAAACATTAGCTTAATGCTACGTCTTAACATATCGTTCTGTTACTTAACAAACAGCTTCAATGTTCGTCACCATATTTTCTGAGGCTCTTACATTTCTTAGTTATTTTACCTTTCTAAGGGCATTACTCACACCTTAGGCCAAACATTTACTTTACTGAGACTTATTACTTATCTGAGGTATCTTAATCCTTTTTGATTTTCTCTTACACTCATTCCTTACGCTTAACCTATACTGCACTGAGGTTCTTTCCTACTCATTACTTAAACACTTTATCACTTAAAAACTACGATAGAGAAGAAGGAAAGACGATAGAATTTTAGTTCTGAATGAAAGAAGAGGTAGGTTGACAATACGGAAAAGAAAGTGGAAGAAATATTGTCAAACGACTCGAGACCTAGTGCTCGTCACGCACTTAGCTCTGCAAAGAGTGCAAAGCTCTCTGAGGTATCTACTCACTCCTGGCCACGTCTCTCTTTTGAACATATCTTTTCAAATCCACAATGTTCCTAAGCCCTAACACCTTATGTGATTTCACAAACTCCAGTCTATAAGCATTTGGGTGAGGCTTCTCTACGATTCTAAATGGGCCCACGTACTCATCGGTAAACTTCTTTGTTTCTGACGTAAGTTTCTTAGATCTTTCCCTAGTTTTCACTAGCACTAGATCCCCTACCTGAAAACTAGTGGGATCAGCTCTTGCGTCATGCCTTCTCTTTCTTTCCAGGGCCTTCTTTCTTATATTAATACGTGCCAGTCTCTCCTTCTCTTCGATGGCTATGTCTGTGAGATTTGGAAACTCGACCAGGTCGAATAAAATATTATTCGGCCTAATGTCACACATTAGCTCTACTGGTGCATATCCTGTGGCTTCATGCTTCAGATGGTTTATTACTTCTTCGAAGTATTCAATATAATTGGCCCAAGCGGAGTGTTTTTTTATGACAATATGTTCTACACAATCTGTTTAACTCCTTCATAATTCGCTCACACATGTTCCCTTGAGGAAAGTACGCGGAGATTTTTATGTGATCGATACCTCTCTGTTGTAAACATTCACTAAATTTCTTAGAGATAAACTGGGGCCCATTGTCTGACAATATTGCCTTTGGCACTCCTATCTTCCCAAAATAATCCTTCTCCAACTTATTCACTAATACTTTAGAGTTGGCTTTCTTAATTGGGTAAAATTTTACGTACTTAGTAAACCCATCCACCATCACAAACACATATTCACATCCCCCTCTAGACACTGGTAGTGGACCAAATAAATCTACAGCTACTAAATCCAGCCGATTTTGTGGTTCTACTGAATACATCTGTCCTTGGATAGTTCTATTGTTGGCCCTAACTTTCTGGCAACGATCACAGGATTCTAATCGCTGTTGCACCCTTCTCCACATATTATCAAAAATTACCACTTCACTTAACTTAGCTATACATTTACGAGCGCCATAATGCCCATACTTACAATGTACGTAGTCTATAAGTGCATCTACATGTTGCTCCGGAAAACATATTTTCCAATTCTCCTCACTGTCTTTCCTGCGCCTAAATAAGACATCTTTATGCACTTTATAGTAGACCAGTAATTTTGGGTAGTCTGGATGACCTAATCTACTCTTTACTAATTTAATGTTGTCATCCTGGTTCTGTTCCCTCCGTAGGTTCTTACAAATGCGCTTAATTAAGCCATCGTCCTGGAGCTGCATGATGGCCAACATTACTTCATTATTATCGGTATTTCTTAAAGATTTCCCTTCTTGTCCTGTATCTTTCACACTTCTTGATAAGGCGTCCGCCACGATGTTCTCGGAACCCTTAATGTATATCATCTTATAATTAAATTGCTGTAAATACAGGGACCACCTTCTTAATCTAGCATGTTTTAGCTGACATGAGTCTAAATATGTAAGGGCACTATGGTCTGTGTAGATCCAAATTTCATGTCCTAAAAGGTACTTTTCAAATTTTTGCAGGCCGAAAATAACAGCTAATGCTTCAAGTTCAGATATACTATAATTTTTCTCGGATTGTTGCAATGACCTGCTCGCAAAGGCTATGGTCTTGTGGACTTCCTCTTCTCCTTCTTTTTCCAACTGAAATAGTTCAACTCCTAACCCGTAACCACAAGCATCAGATCCCAGACAAAATGGTTTCGAAAAATCGGGATGGTTCAAAATCTTACTATTAATAAGAGTTTCTTTCAATTCTTCAAACGCCTTCTGACACTCAGAAGTCCATTTATAAACTACATTTTTCTTTAAGAGTTCTCGCAGGCACGGTGCATTGAATAATTGTCCAGACACAAATTTTCTATAAAACCCAAACAAACCAAACATCCCCTTTAATGCTTTACGTGTTGTAGGTGCAGCATAATCCCTTATTGCTCTAATCTTTTCTGGATCCGGCATGATACCATCGCCACTCACTATGTGCCCCAAGAATTTAATTTCTTTCTTCACAAATTCAGTTTTGTCTAGCTTCAATTTCATACCCCCCAATTTTATGGCCCTCAATACTTCATCCAATAACATACAGTGTTCCTCCCACGTTGGTGTCGATATCAAAACGTCGTCTACATACACTGTAATTCTTCTTAGTAGATGGTCCCCTAATACCTGCGACATAGCTCTTACAAAGGCACATACACTTATATTTAAACCAAACGGCACCACCTTATACTGATAACATCTACCTTCGAATAAGAATGCCGTGTACTTTCTTGATTCCTTTGCTAACGGTAGGTTCCAATATCCACAGGTCACATCCATGGATGTAAAGAACTTAGCACCTTTAAACTTTTGTAGCAGTTCTTCAATATTCTCCGGACGGTCACTCTCAGGTAGTACTATTTTGTTTAATGCTCGAGCATCCAATTCTAGTCTAATTGAACCATCCTTCTTAGGAACTATGACTAGCGGGTTATTGTACACACTAACAGCCCTTTCAATAATTCCCCACTCTAACATATTTTGAATTAAGTCACGTACTGCCTCCTTATGTACTTCTGGGATTGCAAATGGTTTTTTGAAGAAATGAGCGTCTTTCTGCACTGTCAAAAAACACTCATAATCCTTTACTAGACCTGGTTGATCTGAGAAAACCTCGGCATGTTTGACTAGTATTTGTCTTAAATCGTTTTTCCTTGCTTCATCAATATCAATTAATTCTAGTAATTTCTCCTCGATCCTATTTCTGACACTCACAAGCTCAGACGGATCCTCTACTTTTTTGCCACCGTACTCATTATAGCCCTCCAAGAATTTCTCTGTTTTACAAATACATATAGGAAAATCATTCTGCTCAGGATCCTCACATAGCTGCTTACCGATGAAAGGTATAGTAATTAGTTTACCCTTAATTTTTACCATAACATCATTGGTAGAAAAATTCACCCATCCTTCATATTTATTCAAAAAGTCAGCCCCCACCAATATGTCTACACTCAGTCCATTTATAACTAAGAAGTTCTGTCTTATTTCTACTTCCTTAAATGCTATGGGTAGAAACACTTCCTGTTTTACTGTCTTCTTAGTCTTACCGGTTGCTACTACAATGTTCAAGCCACTTACTGGCATCTTAACAATCTGTTTACTGTTAGGGAGTTCATTTACCAAGTTCTGGGATACTGCACAGACTTCCGATCCAGTATCTATCAAACATTTAACTGGTTCATTTAATACTCTTAGCTCTACTATCGGTTGCCCTAAGTACTCTTTATTTATTTTGGGTTCTGCTTCCTCCAATAAATCTTGCACAATTTCTCTCCTTTCGAAGCCTGTCTTTTGGGTGGCAATCACATTCACACTTACAGGGTTTATTTCATGCTTATTATCACCCTCAATTCTAGTGGCAGCTCCTATTAGCCTATCCACTATTGCTAAGTCAAAACATTTTTCCAATGTTTCCCCCTCTTTCTCATTAACCTCCTTTTCTACGACCCTATCCAAGGCGTCGTCATTAACCTCTACCTCCTCCTCTAATCTATCCTCTTCTTCGTAACTATCTACAACATCAATTATCTTATCAAGCACAGTCACAACCCTGCCATTATTACTGTTCTCACCCCTATCCGACAGCTCTTCATTAGTTTTACTGTGCATAATGTCTTTCTGATTATTACCCTTATAACTAGTACTTAGTTCTTCAATAAGTGGCTTCTTATGATTATTCTTACAGTTAATTGGTTCATTAACCTCCACTTGACTTAAAGCTACTATCTCTGTCTGTTTTACGTTATCCTCCCTAAATTTTGTAGCAACAACATTTATGTTAGGTGGTCGTTCAGGCTGCTTTCTTATGAATGGTTTTGCCAGCGGATTTAACTTTAAACGCTGTTGCCTACGATCGCCAGCACACTCGTAGACAATTAATGGTTTTCCGAGCGCGGTGCGTCATCACTATGCCTCCAGCTGACCGCCTCACCTCCTGACATCTGTCGGCCGCTGTCATACTGCTCGCGTTCATTGAACCTGTTAACATATGTTCTTCCTCTACCACGTGAACTGCCACGGTATCCGCCGCCTCTCTGAACACCCATCCTATTAATGTTTACATCCGCGCGATTGTCATTCTGCCTAGCAGGCGGGCGATGCTCCCTCCTCATGTTTTCTTCTTCTTTTTGGACGGATTCAACCCTTTCTAAATACTGTACGAACTTGTCAATGTTATCTCGGGGCGCAGATATGATCTTAGTTTTCCAGTTCCACGGTAGCTTATTTTCTACCCCTAATATGATCTGTTCTGTTTCTAACTTATTACTAAGGTAGGACAGAGTTGTTACCCACCTTTGAACAAATCGTTTGATGCCCTCTCTCTTGGGGTCATACTTCTCTCCCGACCAGAACCGATTAAGAACATCCATCTGCTTTCTCTTTCCCCAGTATTCCTCAAAGAACGCTAATTTAAATTCTGACAATTTCGCGTATTTTTCAGAGGCTAAATTCCCCCATACTCTGGCCTCTCCCATCAAATTTGAAGTGATAAAGCCTATCTTTTGTTTATCGCTCCATACTTTCGGCAAAACGTCTTCAAAATCGTTCCAAAATTCTCTGGGGTGCATGTTCTTACTTGGGTCAAATTTTAAAAACTGTCTGTGGGTAACATACGCAACCTCGGTAGATTCAATTATTCCACTGGAAATTATACTACCACTATGGTTAGAAACACACTGTTCTACTTTGGTTAGTCTGCATTCATGCCCACAAAGTTGCTCATTCACACTTTCACTGAAATGGCTTATGTGAGTCTCTAAATTATTGACCTTATTTACAACTTGCTCTCCAAGTTTCTCACACCGAATTTTGGTATCATTTACTTTACATTCTAAGGCGGCATGATTAATTTCATTGGAATTCTCTACCACTTTTATGTGCTCACATACTTTATCTAATTCTGCATCAACATGGGATTTAAATTGCTGTTGATCCTCAGTAACCTGTTCGATTCGTGTCGTCAATTCACTTTGCACTTGAACAATATTTTCTGTACATTCTAGTTTAACCTGCTGTATTTCAACATTTACTTTACTACTGAGCACTGCTAAATCTTGCTTCCAACAGTCTCTGAGATCGGATATTTTGGAATCTAAATCAGCGCCCATTTTAGTCATCTCATTACTTAAATCAGATCCTAATTTAGACATTTTTGAATCCATTTGTGACATATTAGTTTCCAATTTTGATATACTGGAATCCATTTTTGACATACTGGAATCCATCTTACTTGACATATTGGAATCCAACACGTTCATCTTAGTTAATAGATTCATCAGCATACTGGCGACATTATCCTTCGCCCCCTCATTTGCTGATACAATGTCCCTATTAACATTAACTACCGGCATGGGTAACTGTAACTCACTGGGCACTGACATATTTGGATCTGACTCCAAACTATAATTAACATAGGATGAATCAGTCAAACTACTACTGAAATTGGGTTGAGACACGTCTAAACTAAAATTCATGGGGTCATTTTCCCCTGTCTCCATCCCACTATCACAACTTAGTTCCGCCTTTTTGTCACTTGGTTGAAACTCAGCCATTTTTCTCAGTTTGACTCCACAAACACACAAAGTTTTCAAAAGCACTGTACTTAACTTTGTGCTTCGGCGTGCTGCGTTGCTGCTAGATGAAACTGCGGGTCCGTTCACCATACACTGCAATGCTGTACCAGTTTCCGGGCCCCCGCTCGAATCAGCGCTGCCAGCTGCCACTGCTGTCGTCGCCTCTGCGTAGTCTCCGTAGCTCGTCGTCTGCCAGACGCCGTCGTAGACTGCTATTCCAATCGGCGCGTAGTCACCGAAAAATTCTTCCGTTCCGTACAACACATTACAGTTCACGGACACTTTCACTGTCCTTCCTATTCACGTGGCGATATCAATTTGTACGCTACACAGTTCCTACAAATAGCGAGCACTTCTGTATTGTCCGGTAATTGTCACTACTGCTTTTTTTTTTTTTTTTTTAAATTCACTGGAATTTACTATTTTTATTTCCCGGCCGATGCACCACTTGCGACGGGTCAGGCTCTTATCGCGCAGTTTCCTTTCCCTGAAAGAAAATCCACCTACCTCGTTTCTTAGGTAGTTGCTGCACTCGCCTCTCCTGATAGCAGCTACTGGAAAAATTGCAGAAAAGCAGTGTTGAAGAAACTGCAATTTAATAGCCGCTCACCGGAGGCCGCGATACATGTTTGCTGAAATACAATCTATGAGCAATCTTCCTAAATAAATTGAGTTATTGGAATGGTAGTAATTGTTTACTCAAACGAGAACGCGAAGTTGGTAATTCTATTTAAGCTCTTTATTGTCTTTAAGCCTGATCATCAGCCCGCTAATCTACGTTTGAAGAAAGTTCAGTTCACAATTCTATCCACACTCAAACCCCGCCAGAATTAGCTTTCAAAGTTACGGAATTTACTTAACTGCAACACAGACGATTTTCTAACATACACGTTTGCAGTCGATGTTCAATATTAGTTCGTTTTTTAACGTTAATGCTCGCCATAAGCACTTAGTAAAAGTTTACGAAGTACCGCCACGCTTTTAATTATTAAAGTTACTCGCGTCTTTCGCGGAACGAAAAGTCACAACTCGCTCAAACTCACACTACGCGTTACTGGACTCTTCCAGTCTCAAATCGCACAGTACCGAACCGATGAAGCCGTTTTATGACTTCATTTTACACATTATTCGCGAGGACACATCAAGCATGTCTCTTCTCGATCACCGTTCCTTCGCGACTCCTCATCCACTCGCGACTCTCTCCTAGTCTGCTAACCGTCCTCGCATCTCATTGGCTCACACATCACACAGCCAATCAGAATTAACTCTTTGGGTGCGCCTCGCGCCAAAATCTAGCACGCACCAGTCATGACTTCTGAATCATTTACGTCATGATTTCTTGTTACACAAAATTTACTGTATAATTTAACAAACCGAAAGGAAAACTAGACTTTACTTTATTTCCAGAAATTATTTAAATACTCGCGAACGTTCTGGCGGCTTGTACAATACCATACACTCTTGGACATCCGACATTCACTAAGATGGGGAACCACTGGCGACTCTGTTCCCACGGTTACATCGTCTGAACACTTGCGAGTTCCAACCTAGATTTTATACACTTGCAAAGAATGGCGAATGTCCCTCTTTCATTCACTCAGGCACACTCATTCACTCTCACCTACTCATATAAAATAACTGTTCACAAAAATTCAAAACATTTATGGTTTTAACAAAGTTATAGGTGAATTTCTAAAAGTAAAATTCTCAAAATAAATACAAAAGCACGGAAGGTGATTTTGTTTCATAGTTGGATGGTCACTGAAGGTGATCTATACATAATGGTATTTATTTAGACTCGAAAATTGTAGAAATTTGCGTTTTCTGTAAGATTTTTCTAATTTCCAAAATATGCAGGTTTCAAAGCTCAAATTTGGATGACTTATTTTTATTCATAACAGAAACTAGTATATTAACTTTTAATTTCCTCAGGTTCCTCAGTTAGAAGTTATTAAAGATGAAAGTTCCACGTTATACACGCGGCTAGTTAGCGCACAGGTCTTACATTCTCACGGTACAGACATGCCATATGGTCGTGACGTCAGACGAACGGACACCGGTAATCTGCCCGCTACAGCACATATGCTAATCTGATGGCTACTTTACAGTCTGTCTACATTTCACAGTAAATATTTGATAGAAAACTGTGCGCTCGCACTAGCTGCGACGCCACAATGTGACGATCTGGCTTTAAGTCGATTCGATAACAAATGACGAAAACGGACGGATTGCTCAGGTTTTTACTACATATGAACACTTTTCACATTCTCCCTTGCAACTCGGCTGCTAGTCCTCCTTTCATGCACAATCTTAAAGTCCTAGCTCATGTCCAAGGCACCAAAGCCAGCTAAAAAGTGAATAATCGATACCTAAAACTTGAATTGTACTACTTCTTACTGGCTATTACATCAACTTAGAAGCTTCACCTGTGTTCTACTATGGTGCTTTTAGTGTCTCCACATACCGCAGCACGCGACATAGCTTTGCAGAAGATAAGTACAACCGTTTCAGAGAGAAGAGCGGCCAATGTGACGATTTGGCTTTAAGTCGATTCGATAACAAATGACGAAAACGGACGGATTTCTCAGGTTTTTACTACATATGAACACTTTTCACATTCTCCCGTACAACTCGGCTGCTAAACCTCCTTTCATGCAGAATCTTAAGGTCCTAACTCATGTCCAAGGCACCAAAGACAGCTAAAAAGTCAATAATCGATACTTAAAACTTGAATTGTACTACATCTTACTGACTATTACATCATCTTAGAAGCTTCATCTGTGTTCTACTATGGAGCTTTTAGTGTCTCCACATATCGCAGCACGCGACATAGCTTTGCAGTCGATAAGTACAACCGTTTCAGAGAGAAGAGCGGCTAATGTGACGATCTGGCTTTAAGGCGATTCGATAACAAATGACGATAACGAACGTATTTCTAAGGTTTTTACTACATATGAACACTTTTTACATTCTCCCCTGCAACTCGGCTGCTAGTCCTCCTTTCATGCAGAATATTAAGGTCCTAGCTCATGTCCAAGGCACCAAAGCCAGCTAAAAAGTCAATAATCGATACCTAAAACTTGAATTGTACTACTTCTTACTGGCTATTACATCAACTTAGAAGCTTCATCTGTGTTCTACTATGATGCTTTTAGTGTCTCCGCATACCGCAGCACGCGACATAGCTTTGCAGACGATAAGTACAACCGTTTCACAGAGAAGAGCGGCCAATGTGACGATCTGGCTTTAAGTCGATTCGATAACAAATGACGAAAACGGACGGATTTCTCAGGTTTTTACTACATATGAACACTTTACACATTCTCCCTTGCAACTCGGCTGCTAGTCCTCCTTTCATGCACAATCTTAAAGTCCTAGCTCATGTCCAAGGCACCAAAGCCAGCTAAAAAGTGAATAATCGATACCTAAAACTTGAATTGTACTACTTCTTACTGGCTATTACATCAACTTAGAAGCTTCATCTGTGTTCTACTATGGTGCTTTTAGTGTCTCCACATATCGCAGCACGCGACATAGCTTTGCAGAAGATAAGTACAACCGTTTCAGAGAGAAGAGCGGCCAATGTGACGATCTGGCTTTAAGTCGATTCGATAACAAATGACGAAAACGGACGGATTTCTCAGCTTTTTACTACATATGAACACTTTTCACTTTCTCCCTCGCAACTCGGCTGCTAGTCCTCCTTTCATGCAGAATCTTAAGGCCCTAGCTCATGTCCAAGACAAAAAAGCCAGCTAAAAAGTCAATAATCGATACCTAAAACTTGAATTGTACTACTTCTTACTGGATATTACATCAACTTAGAAGCTTCATCTGTGTTCAACTATGGTGCTTTTAGTGTCTCCGCATACCGCAGCACGCGACATAGCTTTGCAGACGATAAGTACAACCGTTTCAGAGAGAAGAGCGGCCAATGTGACGATCTGGCTTTAAGTCAATTCGATAACAAATGACGAAAACGTAAGGATTTCTCAGGTTTTTACTACATATGAACATTTTCCACATTCTCCAGTGCAACTCGGCTGCTAGTCCTCCTTTCATGCAGAATCTTAAAGGTCCTAGCTCATGTTCAAGTCACCAAAGCAAGCTAAGAATTTAATAATCGATACCTATAACATGAATTGTACTACTTCTTACTGGGTATTACATCATCTTAGAAGCTTCATCTGTGTTCTACTATGGTGCTTTTAGTGTCTCCGCATATCGCAGCACGCGACATAGCTTTGCAGTCGATAAGTACAACCGTTTCAGAGAGAAGAGCGGCAAATGTGACGATCTGGCTTTAAGGCGATTCGATAACAAATGACGATAACGAACGGATTTCTCAGGTTTTTAATACATATGAACACTTTTTACATTCTCCCCTGCAACTCGGCTGCTAGTCCTCCGTTCATGCAGAATCTTAAGGTCCTAGCTCATGTCCAAGGCACCAGAGAATGTTAAAAAGTCAATAATCGATACCTAAGACTTGAATTGTACTACATCTTTCTGGATATTACTTCAACTTAGAAGCTTCATCTGTGTTCTACTATGATGATTTTAGTGTCTCCGCATACCGCAGCACGCGACATAGCTTTGCAGACGATAAGTACAACCATTTCAGAGAGAAGAGCGGCCAATGTGACGATCTGGCTTTCAGTCGATTCGATAACAAATGACGATAACGGACGGATTTCTCAGGTTTTTACTACATATGAACACTTTTCACTTTCTCCCTCGCAACTCGGCTGCTAGTCCTCCTTTCATGCAGAATCTTAAGGTCCTAGCTCATGTCCAAGGCACCAAAGCCAGCTAAAAAGTGAATAATCGATACCTAAAACTTGAATGGTATTACTTCTTACTGGCTATTACATCAACTTAGAAGCTTCATCTGTGTTCCACTATGGTGCTTTTAGTGTCTCCACATACCGCAGCACGCGACATAGCTTTGCAGAAGATAAGTACAAATGTTTCAGAGAGAAGAGCGGCCAATGTGACGATCTGGCTTTAAGTCGATTCGATAACAAATGACGAAAACGGACGGATTTCTCAGGTTTTTACTACATATGAACACTTTTCACATTCTCCCGTACAACTCGGCTTCTAGACCTCCTTTCATGCAGAATCTTAAAGTACTAACTCATGTCCAAGGCACCAAAGCCAGCTAAAAAGTCAATAATCGATACCTAAAACTGGAATTGTACTACTTCTTAATGACTTTTACATCAACTTAGAAGCTTCATCTGCGTTGTACTATGGTGCTTTTAGTGTCTCCGCATATCGCAGCACGCGACATAGCTTTGCAGTCGATAAGTACAACCGTTTCAGGGAGAAGAGCGGCTAATGTGACGATCTGGCTTTAAGTCGATTCGATAACAAATGACGATAACGAACGGATTTTTCAGGTTTTTACTACATAGGAACACTTTTCACATTCTCCCGGTCAACTCGGCTGCTAGTCCTCCTTTCATGCAGAATCTTAAGGTCCTAGCTCATGTCCAAGGCACCAAAGCCAGCTAAAAAGTGAATAGTCGATACCTAAAACTTGAATTGTACTACTTCTTACTGGCTATTACATTAACTTAGAAGCTTCATCTGTGTTCCACTATGGTGCTTTTAGTGTCTCCACATACCGCAGCACGCGACATAGCTTTGCAGAAGATAAGTACAAATGTTTCAGAGAGAAGAGCGGCCAATGTGACGATCTGGCTTTAAGTCGATTCGATAACAAATGACGAAAACGGACGGATTTCTCAGGTTTTTACTACATATGAACACTTTTCACATTCTCCCGTACAACTCGGCTTCTAGACCTCCTTTCATGCAGAATCTTAAGGTACTAACTCATGTCCAAGGCACCAAAGCCAGCTAAAAAGTCAATAATCGATACCTAAAACTGGAATTGTACTACTTCTTAATGACTTTTACATCAACTTAGAAGCTTCATCTGCGTTGTACTATTGTGCTTTTAGTGTTTCCGCATATCGCAGCACGCGACATAGCTTTGCAGTCGATAAGTACAACCGTTTCAGGGAGAAGAGCGGCTAATGTGACGATCTGGCTTTAAGTCGATTCGATAACAAATGACGATAACGAACGGATTTTTCAGGTTTTTACTACATAGGAACACTTTTCACATTCTCCCGGTCAACTCGGCTGCTAGTCCTCCTTTCATGCAGAATCTTAAGGTCCTAGCTCATGTCCAAGGCACCAAAGCCAGCTAGAAAGTCAATAATCGATACCTAAAACTTGAATTGTACTACTTCTTACTGGCTATTACATCAACTTAGAAGCTTCATCAGTGTTCTACTATGGTGCTTTTAGAGTCTCCGCATACCGCAGCACGACACGTAGCTTTGCAGACTATAAGTACCACCGTTTCAAAGAGAAGAGCGGCCAATGTGACGATCTGGCTTTAAGTCGATTCGATAACAAATGACGAAAACGGGCGGATTTCTCAGGTTTTTACTACATATGAACACTTTTCACATTCTCACGTGCAACGCGGCTGCTAGACCTCCTATCATGCAAAATCTTAAGTTCCTAGCTCATGCCCAAGGCACCAAAGAAGGGTAAGAAGTCAACAATCGATACTTAAAACTTGAATTGTACTACTTCTTACTGGCTATTACATCAACTTAGAAGCTTCATCTGTGTTCTACTATGGTGCTTTTAGTGTCTCCGCATGCCGCAGCACTCGACATAGCTTTGCAGACGATAAGTACAGCCGTTTCAGAGAGAAGAGCGGCCAATGTGACGATCAGGCTTTAAGTCGATTCGATAACAAATGTCGAACACGGACGGATTTCTCTGGTTTTTACTACATATGAACACTTTTCACATTCTCCCGTGCAACTCGGCTGCTAGTCCTCCTTTCATGCAGAATCGTAAGGTCCTAGCTCATGTCCAAGGCACCAAAGCCAGCTAAAAAGTCAATAATCGATACCTAAAACTTGAATGGTACTACTTCTTACTGGCTATTAAATCAACTTAGAAGCTTCATCTGTGTTATACTATGGTGCTTTTAGTGTCTCCACATACCGCAGCACGCGACATAGCTTTGCAGACGATAAGTACAACCGTTTCAGAGAGAAGAGCGGCCAATGTGACGATCTGGCTTTAAGTCGATTCGATAACAAATGACGAAAACGGACGGATTTCTCAGGTTTTTACTACATATGAACACTTTTCAAATTCTCCCGTACAACTCGGCTGCTAGACCTCCTTTCATGCAGAATCTTAAGGTCCTAACTCATATCCAAGGCACCAAAGTCAGCTAAAAAGTCAATAATCGATACTTAAAACTTGAATTGTACTACTTCTTACTGACTATTACATCATCTTAGAAGCTTCATCTGTGTTCTACTATGGTGCTTTTAGTGTCTCCGCATACCGCAGCACGCGACATAGCTTTGCAGTCGATAAGTACAACCGTTTCAGAGAGAAGAGCGGCTAATGTGACGATCTGGCTTTAAGTCGATTCGATAACAAATGACGATAACGAACGGATTTCTCTGGTTTTTACTACATATGAACACTTTTTACATTCTCCCGTGCAACTCAGCTGCTAGTCCTCCTTTCATGCAGAATCTTAAGGTCCTAGCTCATGTCCAAGGCACCAAGGGCAGCTAAAAAGTCAATAATCGATACCTAAAACGTGAATTGTACTACTTCTTACTGGCTATTACATCAACTTAGAAGCTTCATCTGTGTTCTACTATGATGCTTTTAGTGTCTCCGCATACCGCAGCACGCGACATAGCTTTGCAGACGATAAGTACAACCGTTTCAGAGAGAAGAGCGGCCAATGTGACGATCTGGCTTTACGTCGATTCGACAACAAATGACGAAAACGGACCGATTTCTCAGGTTTTTACTACATATGAACACTTTTCACATTCTCACGTGCAACGCGGCTGCTAGACCTACTATTTTGCAAAATCTTAAGTTCCTAGCTCATGCCCAAGGCACCAAAGAAGGGTAAGAAGTCAACAATCGATACTTAAAACTTGAATTGTACTACTTCTTACTGGCTATTACATCAACTTGGATGCTTCATCTGTGTTTTACTATGGTGCTTTTAGTGTCTCCGCAAACCGCAGCACTCGACATAGCTTTGCAGACGATAAGTACAACCGTTTCAGAGAGAAGAGCGGCCAATGTGACGATCTGGCTTTAAGTCGATTCGATAACAAATGTCGAACACGGAGGGATTTCTCTCGTTTTTACTACATATGAACACTTTCCACATTCTCCCGTGCAACTCGGCTGATAGTCCTCCTTTCATGCAGAATCTTAAGGTCCTAGCTCATGTCCAAGGAACCAAGGGCAGCTAAAAAGTCAATAATCGATACCTAAAACTTGAATTGTACTACTTCTTACTGGCTATTACATCAATTAGAAGCTTCATCTGTGTTCTACTATGATGCTTTTACTGTCTCCGTATACCGCAGCACGCGACATAGCTTTGCAGACGATAAGTACAACCGTTTCAGAGAGAAGAGCGGCCAATGTGACGATCTGGCTTTAAGTCGATTCGATAACAAATGACGAAAACGGACGGATTTCTCAGGTTTTTACTACATATGAACACTTTTCACATTCTCCCTTGCAACTCGGCTGCTAGTCCTCCTTTCATGCACAATCTTAAAGTCCTAGCTCATGTCCAAGGCACCAAAGCCAGCTAAAAAGTGAATAATCGATACCTAAAACTTGAATTGTACTACTTCTTACTGGCTATTACATCAACTTAGAAGCTTCACCTGTGTTCTACTATGGTGCTTTTAGTGTCTACACATACCGCAGCACGCGACATAGCTTTGCAGAAGATAAGTACAACCGTTTCAGAGAGAAGAGCGGCCAATGTGACGATCTGGCTTTAAGTCGATTCGATAACAAATGACGAAAACGGACGGGTTTCTCAGGTTTTTACTACATATGAACACTTTTCACATTCTCCCGTACAACTCGGCTGCTAGACCTCCTTTCATGCAGAATCTTAAGGTCCTAACTCATGTCCAAGGCACCAAAGACAGCTAAAAAGTCAATAATCGATACCTAAAACTTGAATTGTACTACATCTTACTGACTATTACATCATCTTAGAAGCTTCATCTGTGTTCTACTATGGTGCTTTTAGTGTCTCCGCATATCGCAGCACGCGACATAGCTTTGCAGTCGATAAGTACAACCGGTTCAGGGAGAAGAGCGGCTAATGTGACGATCTGGCTTTAAGGCGATTCGATAACAAATGACGATAACGAACGGATTTCTCAGGTTTTTACTACATATGAACACTTTTTACGTCTCCCCTGCAACTCGGCTACTAGTCCTCCTTTCATGCAGAATCTTAAGGTCCTAGCTCATGTCCAAGGCACCAAACCCACCTAAAAAGTCAATAATCGATACCTAAAACTTGAATTGTACTACTTCTTACTGCCTATTACATCAACTTAGAAGCTTCATCTGTGTTCTACTATGATGCTTTTAGTGTCTCCGCATACCGCAGCACGCGACATAGCTTTGCAGACGATAACTACAACCGTTTCACAGAGAAGAGCGGCCAATGTGACGATCTGGCTTTAAGTCGATTCGATAACAAATGACGAAAACCGACTGATTTCTCAGGTTTTTACTACATATGAACACTTTTCACATTCTCCCGTGCAACTCGGCTGCTAGTCCTCCTTTCATGCACAATCTTAAAGTCCTAGCTCATGTCCAAGGCACCAAAGCCAGCTAAAAAGTGAATAATCGATACCTAAAACTTGAATTGTACTACTTCTTACTGGCTATTACATCAACTTAGAAGCTTCATCTGTGTTCTACTATGGTGCTTTTAGTGTCTCGACATACCGCAGCACGCGACATAGCTTTGCAGAAGATAAGTTCATTCGTTTCAGAGAGAAGAGCGGCCAATGTGACGATCTGGCTTTAAGTCGATTCGATAACAAATGACGAAAACGGACGGATTTCTCAGGTTTTTACTACATATGAACACTTTTCACATTCTCCCCTACAACTCGGCTGCTAGACCTCCTTTCATGCAGAATATTAAGGTCCTAACTCATGTCCAAGGCACCAAAGACAGCTAAAAAGTCAATAATCGATACCTAAAACTTGAATTGTACTACATCTTACTGACTATTACATCATCTTAGAAGCTTCATCTGTGTTCTACTATGGTGCTTTTAGTGTCTCCGCATATCGCAGCACGCGACATAGCTTTGCAGTCGATAAGTACAACCGTTTCAGAGAGAAGAGCGGCTAATGTGACGATCTGGCTTTAAGGCGATTCGATAACAAATGACGATAACGAACGGATTTCTCCGGTTTTTACTACATATGAACACTTTTTACATTCTCCCCTGCAACTCGGCTGCTAGTCCTCCGTTCATGCAGAACTTTAAGGTCCTAGTTCATGTCCAAGGCACCAAAGAATGGAAAAAAGTCAATAATCGATACCTAAGACTTGAATTGTACTACATCTTTCTGGATATTACTTCAACTTAGAAGCTTCATCTGTGTTCTACTATGGTGATTTTAGTGTCTCCGCATACCGCAGCACGCGACATAGCTTTGCAGACGATAAGTACAACCGTTTCAGAGAGAAGAGCGGCCAATCTGACGATCCGGCTTTCAGTCGATTCGATAACAAATGACGATAACGGACGGATTTCTCAGGTTTTTACTACATATGAACACTTTTCACTTTCTCCCTCGCAACTCGGCTGCTAGTCCTCCTTTCATGCAGAATCTTAAGGCCCTAGCTCATGTCCAAGACAAAAAAGCCAGCTAAAAATTCAATAATCGATACCTAAAACTTGAATTGTACTACTTCTTACTGGCTATTACATCAACTTAGAAGCTTCATCTGTGTTCTACTATGGTGCTTTTAGTGTCTCCGCATACCGCAGCACGCGACATAGCTTTGCAGACGATAAGTACAACCGTTTCAGAGAGAAGAGCGGCCAATGTGACGATCTGGCTTTAAGTCAATTCGATAACAAATGACGAAAACGTAAGGATTTCTCAGGTTTTTACTACATATGAACATTTTCCACATTCTCCAGTGCAACTCGGCTGCTAGTCCTCCTTTCATGCAGAATCTTAAGGTCCTAGCTCATGTTCAAGTCACCAAAGCAAGCTAAGAATTTAATAATCGATACCTATAACATGAACTGTACTACTTCTTACTGGGTATTACATCAGCTTAGAAGCTTCATCTGTGTTCTACTATGGTGCTTTTAGTGTCTCCCCATACCGCAGCACGCGACATAGCTTTGCAGTCGATAAGTACAACCGTTTCAGAGAGAAGAGCGGCTAATGTGACGATCTGGCTTTAAGTCGATTCGATAACAAATGACGATAACGAACGGATTTCTCAGGTTTTTACTACATATGAACACTTTTTACATTCTCCCTTGCAACTCGGCTGCTAGTCCTCCTTTCATGCAGAATCTTAAGGTCCTAGCTCATGTCCAAGGCACCAAGGGCAGCTAAAAATTCAATAATCGATACCTAAAACTTGAATTGTACTACTTCTTACTGGCTATTACATCATCTTAGAAGCTTCATCTGTGTTCTACTATGGTGCTTTTAGTGTCTCCGCATATCGCAGAACGCGACATAGCTTTGCAGTCGATAAGTACAACCGTTTCAGTGAGAAGAGCGGCTAATGTGACGATCTGGCTTTAAGGCGATTCGATAACAAATGTTGATAACGAACGGATTTCTCAGGTTTTTACTACATATGATCACTTTTTACATTCTCCCCTGCAACTCGGCTGCTAGTCCTCCGTTCATGCAGAATTTTAAGGTCCTAGCTCCTGTCCAAGGCACCAAAGATTGGTAAAATGTCAATAATCGATACCTAAGACTTGAATTGTACTACATCTTTCTGGATATTACTTCAACTTAGAAGCTTCATCTGTGTTCTACTATGGTGATTTTAGTGTCTCCGCATACCGCAGCACGCGACATAGCTTTGCAGACGATAAGTACAACCGTTTCAGAGAGAAGAGCGGCCAATGTGACGATCTGGCTTTCAGTCGATTCGATAACAAATGACGATAACGGACGGATTTCTCAGGTTTTTACTACATATGAACACTTTTCACTTTCTCCCTCGCAACTCGGCTGCTAGTCCTCCTTTCATGCAGAATCTTAAGGCCCTAGCTCATGTCCAAGACAAAAAAGCCAGCTAAAAAGTCAATAATCGATACCTATAACATGAATTGTACTTCTTCTTACTGGGTATTACATCAGCTTAGAAGCTTCATCTGTGTTCTACTATGGTGCTTTTAGTGTCTCCGCATACCGCAGCACGCGACATAGCTTTGCAGTCGATAAGTACAACCGTTTCAGAGAGAAGAGCGGCTAATGTGACGATCTGGCTTTAAGTCGATTCGATAACAAATGAGGATGACGAACGGATTTCTCAGGTTTTTACTACATATGAACATTTTTTACTTTCTCCCCTGCAACTCGGCTGCTAGTCATCCTTTCATGCAGAATCTTAAGGTCCTAGCTCATGTCCAAGGCACCAAAGCCACCTAAAAAGTCAATAATCGATACCTAAAACTTGAATTGTACTACTTCTTACTGGCTATTACATCAACTTAGAAGCTTCATCTGTGTTCTACTATGATGCTTTTAGTGTCTCCGCATACCGCAGCACTCGACATAGCTTTGCAGACGATAAGTACAACCGTTTCAGAGAGAAGAGCGGCCAATGTGACGATCTGGCTTTAAGTCGATTCGATAACAAGTGACGAAAACGGACGGATTTCTCAGGTTTTTACTACATATGAACACTTTTCACATTCTCCCGTACAACTCGGCTGCTAGACCTCCTTTCATGCAGAATCTTAAGGTCCTAACTCATGTCCAAGGCACCAAAGACAGCTAAAAAGTCAATAATCGATACCTAAAACTTGAATTGTACTACATCTTACTGACTATTACATCATCTTAGAAGCTTCATCTGTGTTCTACTATGGTGCTTTTAGTGTCTCCGCATATCGCAGCACGCGACATAGCTTTGCAGTCGATAAGTACAACCGGTTCAGGGAGAAGAGCGGCTAATGTGACGATCTGGCTTTAAGGCGATTCGATAACAAATGACGATAACGAACGGATTTCTCAGGTTTTTACTACATATGAACACTTTTTACATTCTCCCCTGCAACTCGGCTACTAGTCCTCCTTTCATGCAGAATCTTAAGGTCCTAGCTCATGTCCAAGGCACCAAACCCACCTAAAAAGTCAATAATCGATACCTAAAACTTGAATTGTACTACTTCTTACTGCCTATTACATCAACTTAGAAGCTTCATCTGTGTTCTACTATGATGCTTTTAGTGTCTCCGCATACCGCAGCACGCGACATAGCTTTGCAGACGATAACTACAACCGTTTCACAGAGAAGAGCGGCCAATGTGACGATCTGGCTTTAAGTCGATTCGATAACAAATGACGAAAACCGACTGATTTCTCAGGTTTTTACTACATATGAACACTTTTCACATTCTCCCGTGCAACTCGGCTGCTAGTCCTCCTTTCATGCACAATCTTAAAGTCCTAGCTCATGTCCAAGGCACCAAAGCCAGCTAAAAAGTGAATAATCGATACCTAAAACTTGAATTGTACTACTTCTTACTGGCTATTACATCAACTTAGAAGCTTCATCTGTGTTCTACTATGGTGCTTTTAGTGTCTCGACATACCGCAGCACGCGACATAGCTTTGCAGAAGATAAGTTCATTCGTTTCAGAGAGAAGAGCGGCCAATGTGACGATCTGGCTTTAAGTCGATTCGATAACAAATGACGAAAACGGACGGATTTCTCAGGTTTTTACTACATATGAACACTTTTCACATTCTCCCCTACAACTCGGCTGCTAGACCTCCTTTCATGCAGAATATTAAGGTCCTAACTCATGTCCAAGGCACCAAAGACAGCTAAAAAGTCAATAATCGATACCTAAAACTTGAATTGTACTACATCTTACTGACTATTACATCATCTTAGAAGCTTCATCTGTGTTCTACTATGGTGCTTTTAGTGTCTCCGCATATCGCAGCACGCGACATAGCTTTGCAGTCGATAAGTACAACCGTTTCAGAGAGAAGAGCGGCTAATGTGACGATCTGGCTTTAAGGCGATTCGATAACAAATGACGATAACGAACGGATTTCTCCGGTTTTTACTACATATGAACACTTTTTACATTCTCCCCTGCAACTCGGCTGCTAGTCCTCCGTTCATGCAGAACTTTAAGGTCCTAGTTCATGTCCAAGGCACCAAAGAATGGAAAAAAGTCAATAATCGATACCTAAGACTTGAATTGTACTACATCTTTCTGGATATTACTTCAACTTAGAAGCTTCATCTGTGTTCTACTATGGTGATTTTAGTGTCTCCGCATACCGCAGCACGCGACATAGCTTTGCAGACGATAAGTACAACCGTTTCAGAGAGAAGAGCGGCCAATCTGACGATCCGGCTTTCAGTCGATTCGATAACAAATGACGATAACGGACGGATTTCTCAGGTTTTTACTACATATGAACACTTTTCACTTTCTCCCTCGCAACTCGGCTGCTAGTCCTCCTTTCATGCAGAATCTTAAGGCCCTAGCTCATGTCCAAGACAAAAAAGCCAGCTAAAAATTCAATAATCGATACCTAAAACTTGAATTGTACTACTTCTTACTGGCTATTACATCAACTTAGAAGCTTCATCTGTGTTCTACTATGGTGCTTTTAGTGTCTCCGCATACCGCAGCACGCGACATAGCTTTGCAGACGATAAGTACAACCGTTTCAGAGAGAAGAGCGGCCAATGTGACGATCTGGCTTTAAGTCAATTCGATAACAAATGACGAAAACGTAAGGATTTCTCAGGTTTTTACTACATATGAACATTTTCCACATTCTCCAGTGCAACTCGGCTGCTAGTCCTCCTTTCATGCAGAATCTTAAGGTCCTAGCTCATGTTCAAGTCACCAAAGCAAGCTAAGAATTTAATAATCGATACCTATAACATGAACTGTACTACTTCTTACTGGGTATTACATCAGCTTAGAAGCTTCATCTGTGTTCTACTATGGTGCTTTTAGTGTCTCCGCATACCGCAGCACGCGACATAGCTTTGCAGTCGATAAGTACAACCGTTTCAGAGAGAAGAGCGGCTAATGTGACGATCTGGCTTTAAGTCGATTCGATAACAAATGACGATAACGAACGGATTTCTCAGGTTTTTACTACATATGAACACTTTTTACATTCTCCCTTGCAACTCGGCTGCTAGTCCTCCTTTCATGCAGAATCTTAAGGTCCTAGCTCATGTCCAAGGCACCAAGGGCAGCTAAAAATTCAATAATCGATACCTAAAACTTGAATTGTACTACTTCTTACTGGCTATTACATCATCTTAGAAGCTTCATCTGTGTTCTACTATGGTGCTTTTAGTGTCTCCGCATATCGCAGAACGCGACATAGCTTTGCAGTCGATAAGTACAACCGTTTCAGTGAGAAGAGCGGCTAATGTGACGATCTGGCTTTAAGGCGATTCGATAACAAATGTTGATAACGAACGGATTTCTCAGGTTTTTACTACATATGATCACTTTTTACATTCTCCCCTGCAACTCGGCTGCTAGTCCTCCGTTCATGCAGAATTTTAAGGTCCTAGCTCCTGTCCAAGGCACCAAAGATTGGTAAAATGTCAATAATCGATACCTAAGACTTGAATTGTACTACATCTTTCTGGATATTACTTCAACTTAGAAGCTTCATCTGTGTTCTACTATGGTGATTTTAGTGTCTCCGCATTCCGCAGCACGCAACATAGCTTTGCAGACGATAAGTACAACCGTTTCAGAGAGAAGAGCGGCCAATGTGACGATCTGGCTTTCAGTCGATTCGATAACAAATGACGATAACGGACGGATTTCTCAGGTTTTTACTACATATGAACACTTTTCACTTTCTCCCTCGCAACTCGGCTGCTAGTCCTCCTTTCATGCAGAATCTTAAGGCCCTAGCTCATGTCCAAGACAAAAAAGCCAGCTAAAAAGTCAATAATCGATACCTATAACATGAATTGTACTTCTTCTTACTGGGTATTACATCAGCTTAGAAGCTTCATCTGTGTTCTACTATGGTGCTTTTAGTGTCTCCGCATACCGCAGCACGCGACATAGCTTTGCAGTCGATAAGTACAACCGTTTCAGAGAGAAGAGCGGCTAATGTGACGATCTGGCTTTAAGTCGATTCGATAACAAATGAGGATGACGAACGGATTTCTCAGGTTTTTACTACATATGAACATTTTTTACTTTCTCCCCTGCAACTCGGCTGCTAGTCATCCTTTCATGCAGAATCTTAAGGTCCTAGCTCATGTCCAAGGCACCAAAGCCACCTAAAAAGTCAATAATCGATACCTAAAACTTGAATTGTACTACTTCTTACTGGCTATTACATCAACTTAGAAGCTTCATCTGTGTTCTACTATGATGCTTTTAGTGTCTCCGCATACCGCAGCACTCGACATAGCTTTGCAGACGATAAGTACAACCGTTTCAGAGAGAAGAGCGGCCAATGTGACGATCTGGCTTTAAGTCGATTCGATAACAAGTGACGAAAACGGACGGATTTCTCAGGTTTTTACTACATATGAACACTTTTCACATTCTCCCGTGCAACTCGGCTGCTAGTCCTCCTTTCACGCAGAATCTTAAGGTCCTAGCTCATGTCCAAGGCACCAAGGGCAGCTAAAAAGTCAATAATCGATACCTAAAACTTGAATTGTACTACTTCTTACTGACTATTACATCATCTTAGAAGCTTCATATGTGTTTTACTATGGTGGTTTTAGTGTCTCCGCATACCGCAGCACGCGACATAGCTTTGAAGTCGATCAGTACAATCGTTTCAGAGAGAAGAGCGGCTAAGGTGACGATCTGGCTTTAAGTCGATTCGATAACAAAAGACGATTACGAACGGATTTCTCAGGCTTTTACTACATATGAACACTTTTCACTTTCTCCCTCGCAACTCGGCTGCTAGTCCTCCTTTCATGCAGAATCTTAAGGCCCTAGCTCATGTCCAAGACACCAAAGCCAGCTAAAAAGTCAATAATCGATACCTAAAACTTGAATTGTACTACTTCTTACTGGCTATTACATCAACTTAGAAGCTTCATCTGTGTTCTACTATGATGCTTTTAGTGTCTCCGCATACCGCAGCACGCGACATAGCTTTGCAGTCGATAAGTACAACCGTTTCAGAGAGAAGAGCGGCTAATGTGACGATCTGGCTTTAAGTCGATTCGATAACAAATGAGGATGACGAACGGATTTCTCAGGTTTTTACTACATATGAACACTTTTCACATTCTCCCGTGCAACTCGGCTGCTAGTCCTCCTTTCACGCAGAATCTTAAGGTCCTAGCTCATGTCCAAGGCACCAAGGGCAGCTAAAAAGTCAATAATCGATACCTAAAACCTGAATTGTACTACTTCTTACTGACTATTACATCATCTTAGCAGCTTCATCTGTGTTTTACTATGGTGGTTTTAGTGTCTCCGCATACCGCAGCACGCGACATAGCTTTGCAGTCGATAAGTACAATCGTTTCAGAGAGAAGAGCGGCTAATGTGACGATCTGGCTTTAAGGCGATTCGATAACAAATGACGATAACGAACGGATTTCTCAGGTTTTTACTACATATGAACACTTTCCACATTCTCCCCTGCAAGTCGGCTGGTAGTCCTCCTTTCATGCAGAATCTTAAGGTCCTAGCTCATGTCCAAGGCACCAAAGCCAGCTAAAAGTCAATAATCGATGCCCAAATCTTGAATTGTACTGCTTCTTACTGGCTATTACATCAACTTAGAAGCTTCATCTGTGTTCTACTATGGTTATTTTAGTGTCTCCGCATACCGCAGCACGCGACATAGCTTTGCAGACGATAAGTACAACCGTTTCAGAGAGAAGAGCGGCCAATGTGACGATCCGGCTTTAAGTCGATTCGATAACAAATGACGAAAATGGACGGAATTCTCAGGTTTTTACTACATATGAAAACTTTTCACATCCACCCGTGCATCTCGCCTGCTAGTCCTCCTTTCATGCAGAATCTTAAGGTCCTAGCTCATGTCCAAGGCACCAAGGGCAGCTAAAAAGTCAATAATCGATACCTAAAACTTGAATTGTACTACTTCTTACTGACTATTACATCATCTTAGAAGCTTCATCTGTGTTTTACTATGGTGGTTTTAGTGTCTCCGCATAACGCAGCACGCGACATAGCTTTGCAGTCGATAAGTACAATCGTTTCAGAGAGAAGAGCGGCTAAGGTGACGATCTGGCTTTA
Source organism: Schistocerca gregaria (assembly GCF_023897955.1). NCBI lineage: Eukaryota > Metazoa > Arthropoda > Insecta > Orthoptera > Acrididae > Schistocerca > Schistocerca gregaria. The sequence continues at coordinate 6,047,054 of NW_026061811.1, read as the reverse complement.
AGTCGATTCGATAACAAATTACGATAACGAACGGATTTCTCAGGCTTTTACTACATATGAACACTTTTTACATTCTCCCCTGCAACTCGGCTGCTAGTCCTCCTTTCATGCAGAATCTTAAGGTCCTAGCTCATGTACAAGGCACCAAGGGCAGCTAAAAAGTCAATAATCGATACCTAAAACTTGAATTGTACTACTTCTTACTGGCTATTACATCAACTTAGAAGCTTCATCTGTGTTCTACTATGATGCTTTTAGTGTCTCCAAATACCGCAGCACGCGACATAGCTTTGCAGACGATAAGTACAACCGTTTCAGAGAGAAGAGCGGCCAATGTGACGATCTGGCTTTAAGTCGATTCGATAACAAATGAAGAAAACGGACGGATTTCTCAGGTTTTTACTACATATGAACACTTTTCACATTCTCCCGTGCAACTCGGCTGCTAGTCCTCGTTTCATGCAGAATCTTAAGGTCTTAGCTCATGTCCAAGTCACCAAAGCCAGCTAAAAAGTCAATAATCGATACCTAACACTTGAATTGTACTACTTCTTACTGGCTATTACATCATCTTAGAAGCTTCATCTGTGTTCTACTATGGTGCTTTTCGTGTCTCCGCATACCGCAGCACGCGACATAGCTTTGCAGACGATAAGTACAACCGTTTCAGAGAGAAGAGCGCCAATGTGACGATCTGGCTTTAAGACGATTCGATAACAAATGACGAAAACGGACGGATTTCTCAGGTTTTTACTACATATGAACACTTTTCACATTCTCCCAAGCAACTCGGCTGCTAGTCCTCCGTTCATGCAGAATTTTAAGGTCCTAGCTCATGTCCAAGGCACCAAAGAATGGTAAAAAGTCAATAATCGATACCTAAGACTTGAATTGTACTACATGTTACTGGATATTACTTCAACTTAGAAGCTTCATCTGTGTTCTACTATGGTGCTCTTAGTGTCTCCGCATACCGAAGCACGCGACATAGCTTCGCAGACGATAAGTACAACCGTTTCAGAGAGAAGAGCGGCCAATGTGACGATCTGGCTTTAAGTCGATTCGATAACAAATGAAGAAAACGGACGGATTTCTCAGGTTTTTACTACATATGAACACTTTTCACATTCTCCCGTGCAACTCGGCTGCTAGTCCTCGTTTCATGCAGAATCTTAAGGTCTTAGCTCATGTCCAAGTCACCAAAGCCAGCTAAAAAGTCAATAATCGATACCTAACACTTGAATTGTACTACTTCTTACTGGCTATTACATCATCTTAGAAGCTTCATATGTGTTTTACTATGGTGGTTTTAGTGTCTCCGCATACCGCAGCACGCGACGTAGCTTTGAAGTCGATAAGTACAATCGTTTCAGAGAGAAGAGCGGCTAAGGTGACGATCTGGCTTTAAGTCGATTCGATAACAAAAGACGATTACGAACGGATTTCTCAGGCTTTTACTACATATGAACACTTTTCACTTTCTCCCTCGCAACTCGGCTGCTAGTCCTCCTTTCATGCAGAATCTTAAGGCCCTAGCTCATGTCCAAGACACCAAAGCCAGCTAAAAAGTCAATAATCGATACCTAAAACTTGAATTGTACTACTTCTTACTGGCTATTACATCAACTTAGAAGCTTCATCTGTGTTCTACTATGATGCTTTTAGTGTCTCCGCATACCGCAGCACGCGACATAGCTTTGCAGTCGATAAGTACAACCGTTTCAGAGAGAAGAGCGGCTAATGTGACGATCTGGCTTTAAGTCGATTCGATAACAAATGAGGATGACGAACGGATTTCTCAGGTTTTTACTACATATGAACACTTTCCACATTCTCCCCTGCAAGTCGGCTGGTAGTCCTCCTTTCATGCAGAATCTTAAGGTCCTAGCTCATGTCCAAGGCACCAAAGCCAGCTAAAAGTCAATAATCGATGCCCAAATCTTGAATTTTACTACTTCTTACTGGCTATTACATCAACTTAGAAGCTTCATCTGTGTTCTACTATGGTTATTTTAGTGTCTCCGCATACTGCAGCACGCGACATAGCTTTGCAGACGATAAGTACAACCGTTTCAGAGAGAAGAGCGGCCAATGTGACGATCCGGCTTTAAGTCGATTCGATAACAAATGACGAAAATGGACGGAATTCTCAGGTTTTTACTACATATGAAAACTTTTCACATCCACCCGTGCATCTCGCCTGCTAGTCCTCCTTTCATGCAGAATCTTAAGGTCCTAGCTCATGTCCAAGGCACCAAGGGCAGCTAAAAAGTCAATAATCGATACCTAAAACTTGAATTGTACTACTTCTTACTGACTATTACATCGTCTTAGAAGCTTCATCTGTGTTTTACTATGGTGGTTTTAGTGTCTCCGCATAACGCAGCACGCGACATAGCTTTGCAGTCGATAAGTACAATCGTTTCAGAGAGAAGAGCGGCTAAGGTGACGATCTGGCTTTAAGTCGATTCGATAACAAATTACGATAACGAACGGATTTCTCAGGCTTTTACTACATATGAACACTTTTTACATTCTCCCCTGCAACTCGGCTGCTAGTCCTCCTTTCATGCAGAATCTTAAGGTCCTAGCTCATGTACAAGGCACCAAGGGCAGCTAAAAAGTCAATAATCGATACCTAAAACTTGAATTGTACTACTTCTTACTGGCTATTACATCAACTTAGAAGCTTCATCTGTGTTCTACTATGATGCTTTTAGTGTCTCCAAATACCGCAGCACGCGACATAGCTTTGCAGACGATAAGTACAACCGTTTCAGAGAGAAGAGCGGCCAATGTGACGATATGGCTTTAAGTCGATTCGATAACAAATGAAGAAAACGGACGGATTTCTCAGGTTTTTACTACATATGAACACTTTTCACATTCTCCCGTGCAACTCGGCTGCTAGTCCTCGTTTCATGCAGAATCTTAAGGTCTTAGCTCATGTCCAAGTCACCAAAGCCAGCTAAAAAGTCAATAATCGATACCTAACACTTGAATTGTACTACTTCTTACTGGCTATTACATCATCTTAGAAGCTTCATCTGTGTTCTACTATGGTGCTTTTCGTGTCTCCGCATACCGCAGCACGCGACATAGCTTTGCAGACGATAAGTACAACCGTTTCAGAGAGAAGAGCGCCAATGTGACGATCTGGCTTTAAGACGATTCGATAACAAATGACGAAAACGGACGGATTTCTCAGGTTTTTACTACATATGAACACTTTTCACATTCTCCCAAGCAACTCGGCTGCTAGTCCTCCGTTCATGCAGAATTTTAAGGTCCTAGCTCATGTCCAAGGCACCAAAGAATGGTAAAAAGTCAATAATCGATACCTAAGACTTGAATTGTACTACATCTTACTGGATATTACTTCAACTTAGAGCTTCATCTGTGTTCTACTATGGTGCTCTTAGTGTCTCCGCATACCGAAGCACGCGACATAGCTTCGCAGACGATAAGTACAACCGTTTCAGAAAGAAGAGCGGCCAATGTGACGACCTGGCTTTAAGTCAATTCGATAACAAATGACGAAAACGTAAGGATTTCTCAGGTTCTTACTACATATGAACATTTTCCACATTCTCCAGTGCAACTCGGCTGCTAGTCCTGCTTTCATGCAGAATCTTAAGGTGCTAGCTCATGTTCAAGTCACCAAAGCAAGCTAAGAATTTAATAATCGATACCTATAACATGAATTGTACTACTTCTTACTGGGTATTACATCATCTTAGAAGCTTCATCTGTGTTTTACTTTGGTGGTTTTAGTGTCTCCGCATACCGCAGCACTCGACATAGCTTTGCAGACGATAAGTACAACCGTTTCAGAGAGAAGAGCGGCCAATGTGACGAACTGGCTTTAAGTCGATTCGATAACAAGTGACGAAAACGGACGGATTTCTCAGGTTTTTACTACATATGAACACTTTTCACATTCTCCCGTGCAACTCGGCTGCTAGTCCTCCTTTCACGCAGAATCTTAAGGTCCTAGCTCATGTCCAAGGCACCAAGGGCAGCTAAAAAGTCAATAATCGATACCTAAAACTTGAATTGTACTACTTCTTACTGACTATTACATCATCTTAGAAGCTTCATATGTGTTTTACTATGGTGGTTTTAGTGTCTCCGCATACCGCAGCACGCGACATAGCTTTGCAGTCGATAAGTACAATCGTTTCAGAGAGAAGAGCGGCTAAGGTGACGATCTGGCTTTAAGTCGATTCGATAACAAATGACGATAACGAACGGATTTCTCAGGTTTTTACTACATATGAACACATTCCACATTCTCCCCTGCAAGTCGGCTGGTAGTCCTCCTTTCATGCAGAATCTTAAGGTCCTAGCTCATGTCCAAGGCACCAAAGCCAGCTAAAAGTCAATAATCGATGCCCAAATCTTGAATTGTACTACTTCTTACTGGCTATTACATCAACTTAGAAGCTTCATCTGTGTTCTACTATGGAGATTTTAGTGTCTCCGCATACCGCAGCACGCGACATAGCTTTGCAGACGATAAGTACAACCGTTTCAGAGAGAAGAGCGGCCAATGTGACGATCCGGCTTTAAGTCGATTCGATAACAAATGACGAAAATGGACGGAATTCTCAGGTTTTTACTACATATGAAAACTTTTCACATCCACCCGTGCATCTCGCCTGCTAGTCCTCCTTTCATGCAGAATCTTAAGGTCCTAGCTCATGTCCAAGGCACCAAGGGCAGCTAAAAAGTCAATAATCGATACCTAAAACTTGAATTGTACTACTTCTTACTGGCTATTACATCAACTTAGAAGCTTCATCTGTGTTCTACTATGTTGCTTTTAGTGTCTCCGCATACCGCAGCACGCGACATAGCTTTGCAGTCGATAAGTACAATCGTTTCAGAGAGAAGAGCGGCTAAGGTGACGATCTGGCTTTAAGTCGATTCGATAACAAATTACGATAACGAACGGATTTCTCAGGCTTTTACTACATATGAACACTTTTTACATTCTCCCCTGCAACTCGGCTGCTAGTCCTCCTTTCATGCAGAATCTTAAGGTCCTAGCTCATGTACAAGGCACCAAGGGCAGCTAAAAAGTCAATAATCGATACCTAAAACTTGAATTGTACTACTTCTTACTGGCTATTACATCAACTTAGAAGCTTCATCTGTGTTCTACTATGATGCTTTTAGTGTCTCCAAATACCGCAGCACGCTACATAGCTTTGCAAACGATAAGTACAACCGTTTCAGAGAGAAGAGCGGCCAATGTGACGATCTGGCTTTCAGTCGATTCGATAACAAATGACGAAAACGGACGGATTTCTCAGGTTTTTACTACATATGAACACTTTTCACATTCTCCCGTGCAACTCGGCTGCTAGTCCTCGTTTCATGCAGAATCTTAAGGTGTTAGCTCATGTCCAAGTCACCAAAGCCAGCTAAAAAGTCAATAATCGATACCTAACACTTGAATTGTACTACTTCTTACTGGCTATTACATCATCTTAGAAGCTTCATCTGTGTTCTACTATGGTGCTTTTCGTGTCTCCGCATACCGCAGCACGCGACATAGCTTTGCAGACGATAAGTACAACCGTTTCAGAGAGAAGAGCGCCAATGTGACGATCTGGCTTTAAGACGATTCGATAACAAATGACGAAAACGGACGGATTTCTCAGGTTTTTACTACATATGAACACTTTTCACATTCTCCCAAGCTACTCGGCTGCTAGTCCTCCGTTCATGCAGAATTTTAAGGTCCTAGCTCATGTCCAAGGCACCAAAGAATGGTAAAAAGTCAATAATCGATACCTAAGACTTGAATTGTACTACATCTTACTGGATATTACTTCAACTTAGAAGCTTCATCTGTGTTCTACTATGGTGCTTTTAGTGTCTCCGCATACCGAAGCACGCGACATAGCTTCGCAGACGATAAGTACAACCGTTTCAGAGAGAAGAGCGGCCAATGTGACGATCTGGCTTTAAGTCAATTCGATAACAAATGACGAAAACGGAAGGATTTCTCAGGTTTTTACTACATATGAACATTTTCCACATTCTCCAGTGCAACTCGGCTGCTAGTCCTCCTTTCATGCAGAATCTTAAGGTCCTAGCTCATGTTCAAGTCACCAAAGCAAGCTAAGAAGTCAATAATCGATACCTATAACATGAATTGTACTACTTCTTACTAGCTATTACATCAACTTGGAAGCTTCATCTGTGTTCTACTATGGTGCTTTTAGTGTCTCCACATACCGCAGCACGCGACATAGCTTTGCAGACGATACGTACAACCGTTTCAGAGAGAAGAGCGGCCAATGTGACGATCTGGCTTTAAGTCGATTCAATAACAAATGACGAAAACGAACGTATTTCTCCGGTTTTTACTATATATTAACACTTTTCACATTCTTCCGTGCAACTTGGCTGTTAGTCGTCCTTTCATGCAGAATTTTAAGGTCCTAGCTCATGTCCAAGGCACCAAAGCCAGCTAAAAAGTCAATAGTCGATACCTATAACTTGAATTTTACTACTTCTTACTGGCTATTACATCAACTTAGAAGCTTCATCTGTGTTCTACTGTGGTGCTTTTAGTGTCTCCGCATACCGCAGCACGCGACATAGCTTTGCAGACGATAAGTACAACCGTTTTAGAGAGTAGAGCGCACAATGTGACGATCTGGCTTTAAGTCGATTCGATAACAAATGAGGAAAACTGACGGATTTCTCTGGTTTTTACTACATATGAACACTTTTCACATTCTCCCGTGCAACTCGGCTGCTAGTCCTCCTTTCATGCAGAATCTTAAGGTCCTAGCTCATGTACAAGGCACCAAAGCCAGCTAAAAAGTCAATAATCAATACCTAAAACTTGAATTGTACTACTTCTTACTGACTATTACATCAACTTAGAAGCTTCATCTGTGTTCTACTATGGTGCTTTTAGTGTCTCCGCATACCGCAGCACGCGACATAGCTTTGCAGACGATAAGTACAACCGTTTCAGAGAGAAGAGCGGCCAATGTGACGATCTGGTTTTAAGTCGATTCGATAACAAATGGCGGAAAAAGAGGGATTTCTTAGGTTTTTACTACATATGAACTCTTTTCACATTCTCCCGTGCAACTGGGCTGCTAGTCCTCCTTTCATGCAGAATCATAAGGTCCTAGCTCATGTCCAAGGTACCAAAGCCAGCTAAAAAGTCAATAATCCATACCTATAACTTGAATTGTACTACTTCTTACTGGCTATTACATCAACTTAGAAGCTTCATCTGTGTTCTACTATGTTGCTTTTAGTGTCTCCGCATACAGCAGCACTCGACATAGCTTTGCAGACGATAAGTACAACCGTTCCAGAAAGAAGAGCGGCCAATGTGACGATCTGGCTTTAAGTCGATTCGATAACAAATGACGAAAACGGACGTATTTCTCAGGTTTTTACTATATATGAACACTTTTCACATTCTTCCGTGCAACTTGGCTGTTAGTCGTCCTTTCATGCAGAATTTTAAGGTCCTAGCCCATGTCCAAGGCACCAAAGCCAGCTAAAAGTCAATAATCGATTCCTAAAACTTGAATTGTACTACTTCTTACTGGCTATTACATCAACTTAAAAGCTTCATCTGTGATCTACTATGGTGCTTTTAGTGTCTCCGCATACCGCAGCACGCGACATAGCTTTGCAGACGATAAGTACTACCGTTTTAGAGAGTAGAGCGCCCAATGTGACGATCTGGCTTTAAGTTGATTCGATAACAAATGAGGAAAACGGACGGATTTCTCTGGTTTTTACTACATATGAACACTTTACATTTTCTCCCGTGCAACTCGGCTGTTAGTCCTCCTTTCATGCAGAATCTTAAGGTCCTAGCTCATGTCCAAGGCACCAAAGCCAGCTAAAAAGTCAATAATCAATACCTAAAACTTGAATTGTACTACTTCTTACTGACTATTACATCAACTTAGAAGCTTCATCTGTGTTCTTCTATGGTGCTTTTAGTGTCTCCGCATACCGCAGCACGAGACATAGCTTTGCAGCCGATAAGTACAACCGTTTGAGAGAGAAGAGAGGACAATGTGACGATCTGGCTTTAAGTCGATTCGATAACAATGACGATAACGAACGGATTTTTAAGGTTTTTACTACATATGAACACTTTTCACATTCTCCTGTGCAACTCGGCTGCTAGTCCTCCTTTCATGCAGAATCTTAAGGTCCTAGCTCATGTTCAAGTCACCAAAGCCAGCTAAGAAGCCAATAATCGATACCTAAAACTTGAATTGTACTACTTCTTACTGGCTATTACATCAACTTAGAAGCTTCATCTGTGTTCTACTATGGTGCTTTTAGTGTCTCCGCATACCGCAGCACTCGACATAGCTTTGCAGACGATAAGTACAACCGTTTCAGAGAGAAGAGCGGCCAATGTGACGATCTGGCTTTAAGTCGATTCGATAACAAATGGCGGAAACAGACGGATTTCTTTGGTTTTTACTACATATGAACACTTTTCACATTCTCCCGTGCAACTGGGCTGCTAGTCCTCCTTTCATACAGAATCATAAGGTCCTAGCTCATGTACAACGTACCAAAGCCAGCTAAAAAGTCAATAATCGATACCTATAACTTGAATTGTACTACTTCTTACTGGCTATTACATCAACTTAGAAGCTTCATCTGTGTTCTACTATGGTGCTTTTAGTGTCTCCGCATACAGCAGCGCTCGACATAGTTTTGCAGACAATAAGTACAACCGTTTCAGAGAGAAGAGCGGCCAATGTGACGATCTGGCTTTAAGTCGATTCGATAACAAATGTCGAACACGGACGGATTTCTCAGGCTTTTACTACATATGAACACTTTTCACATTCTCCCGTGCAACTCGTCTGCTAGTCCTCCATTAATGAAGAATCTTAAGGTCCTAGCTCATGTCCAAGGCACCAAAGCCAGCTAAAAAGTCAACAATCGATACCTAAAACTTGAATTGTACTACTTCTTACTGGCTATTACATCAACTTAGAAGCTTCATCTGTGTTCTACTATGGTGCTTTTAGTGTCTCCGCATACCGCAGCACGCGTCATAGCTTTGCAGACGATAAGTACAACCGTTTTAGAGAGTAGAGCGCCCAATGTGACGATCTGGCTTTAAGTCGATTCGATAACAAATGAGGAAAACGGACGGATTTCTCTGGTTTTTACTACATATGAACACTTTTCACATTCTGCCGTGCAACTCGGCTGCTAGTCCTCCTTTCATGCAGAATCTTAAGGTCCTAGCTCATGTTCAAGTCACCAAAGCCAGCTAAGAAGCCAATAATCGATACTTATAACATGAATTGTACTACTTCTTACTGGCTATTACATCAGCTTAGAAGCTTCATCTGTGTTCTACTATGGTGCATTTAGTGTCTCCGCATACCGCAGCACGCGACATAGCTTTGCAGACGATAAGTACAACCGTTTCAGAGAGAAGAGCGGCCAATGTGACGATCTGGCTTTAAGTCGATTCCATAACAAATGTCGAACACGGACGGATTTCTCTGGTTTTTACTACATATGAACACTTTTCACATTCTGCCGTGCAACTCGGCTGCAAATCCTCCTTTCATGCAGTATCTTAAGGTCCTAGCTCATGTCCAAGGCACCAAAGCCAGCTAAAAAGTCAATAATCAATACCTAACACTTGAATTGTACTACTTCTTACTGACTATTACATCAACTTAGAAGCTTCATCTGTGTTCTACTATGGTGCTTTTAGTGTCTCCGCATACCGCAGCACGCGACATAGCTTTGCAGACGATAAGTACAACCGTTTCAGAGAGAAGAGCGGCCAATGTGACGATCTGGCTTTAAGTCGATTCCATAACAAATGTCGAACACTGACGGATTTCTCAGGCTTTTACTACAAATGAACACTTTTCACATTCTCCCGTGCAACTCGGCTGCTAGTCCTCCATTAATGAAGAATCTTAAGGTCCTAGCTCATGTCCAAGGCACCAAAGACAGCTAAAAAGTCAATAATCGATACCTATAACTAGAATTGTACTACTACTTACTGGCTATTACATCAACTTAGAAGCTTCATGTGTGTTCTACTATGGTGCTTTTAGTGTCTCCGCATTCCGCAGCACGCGACATAGCTTTGCAGACGATAAGTACAACCGTTTCAGAGAGAAGAGCGCCCAACGTGACGATCTGGCTTTAAGTCGATTCGATAACAAATGAGGAAAACGGATGGATTTCTCAGGTTTTTACTACATATGAACACTTTTCACATTCTCACGTGCTACGCGGCTGCTAGACCTCCTATCATGTAAAATCTTAAGTTCCTAGCTCATGCCCAAGGCACCAAAGAAGGGTAAAAAGTCAACAATCGATACCTAAAACTTGAATTGTACTACTTCTTACTGGCTATTACATCAACTTAGAAGCTTCATCTGTGTTCTACTATGGTGCTTTTAGTGTCTCCGCATGCCGCAGCACTCGACATAGCTTTGCAGACGATAAGTGCAACCGTTTCAGAGAGAAGAGCGGCCAATGTGACGATCTGGCTTTAAGTCGATTCTATAACAAATGTCGAACACGGACGGATTTCTCTGGTTTTTACTACATATGAACACTTTTCACATTCTGCCGTGCAACTCGGCTGCTAGTCCTCCTTTCATGCAGAATCTTAAGGTCCTAGCGCATATTCAAGTCACCAAAGCCAGCTAAGAAGCCAATATTCGATACTTATAACATGAATTGTACTACGTCTTACTGGCTATTACATCAGATTAGAAGCTTCATCTGTGTTCTACTATGGTGCTTTTAGTGTCTCCGCATACAGCAGCGCTCGACATGGCTTTGCAGACGATAAGTACAACCGTTTCAGAGAGAAGAGCGGCCAATGTGACGATCTGGCTTTAAGTCGATTCGATAACAAATGGCGGAAACAGCCGGATTTCTTAGGTTTTTACTACATATGAACACTTTTCACATTCTCCCGTGCAACTGGGCTGCTAGTCCTCCTTTCATGCAGAATCATAAGGTCCTAGCTCATGTCCAAGGTACCAAAGCCAGCTAAAAAGTCAATAATCCATACCTATAACTTGAATTGTACTACTTCTTACTGGCTATTACATCAACTTAGAAGCTTCATCTATGTTCTACTATGTTGCTTTTAGTGTCTCCGCATACAGCAGCACTCGACATAGCTTTGCAGACGATAAGTACAACCGTTTCAGAGAGAAGAGCGGCCAATGTGACGATCTGGCTTTAAGTCGATTCGATAACAAATGACGAAAACGGACGTATTTCTCAGGTTTTTACTATATATGAACACTTTTCACATTCTTCCGTGCAACTTGGCTGTTAGTCGTCCTTTCATGCAGAATTTTAAGGTCCTAGCCCATGTCCAAGGCACCAAAGCCAGCTAAAAGTCAATAATCGATACCTAAAACTTGAATTGTACTACTTCTTACTGGCTATTACATCAACTTAAAAGCTTCATCTGTGATCTACTATGGTGCTTTTAGTGTCTCCGCATACCGCAGCACGAGACATAGCTTTGGAGACGATAAGTACAACCGTTTTAGAGAGTAGAGCGCCCAATGTGACGAATTGGCTTTAAGTTGATTCGATAACAAATGAGGAAAACGGACGGATTTCTCTGGTTTTTACTACATATGAACACTTTACATTTTCTCCCGTGCAACTCGGCTGTTAGTCCTACTTTCATGCAGAATCTTAAGGTCCAAGCTCATGTCCAAGGCACCAAAGCCAGCTAAAAAGTCAATAATCAATACCTAAAACTTGAATTGTACTACTTCTTACTGACTATTACATCAACTTAGAAGCTTCATCTGTGTTCTACTATGGTGCTTTTAGTGTCACCGCATACCGCAGCACGAGACATAGCTTTGCAGTCGATAAGTTCAACCGTTTGAGAGAGAAGAGAGGACAATGTGACGATCTGGCTTTAAGTCGATTCGATAACAATGACGATAACGAACGGATTTTTAAGGTTTTTACTACATATGAACACTTTTCACATTCTCCCGTGCAACTCGGCTGCTAGTCCTCCTTTCATGCAGAATCTTAAGGTCCTAGCTCATGTTCAAGTCACCAAAGCCAGCTAAGAAGCCAATAATCGATACTTATAACATGAATTATACTACTTCCTACTGGCTATTACATCAACTTAGAAGCTTCATCTGTGTTCTACTATGGTGTTTTTAGTGTCTCCGCATACCGCAGCACGCGACATAGCTTTGCAGACGATAAGTACAACCGTTTCAGAGAGAAGAGCGGCCAATGTGACGATCTGGCTTTAAGTCGATTCGATAACAAATGGCGGAAACAGACGGATTTCTTTGGTTTTTACTACATATGAACACTTTTCACATTCTCCCGTGCAACTGGGCTGCTAGTCCTCCATTAATGAAGAATCTTAAGGTCCTAGCTCATGTCCAAGGCACCAAAGACAGCTAAAAAGTCAACAATCGATACCTAAAACTTGAATTTTACTACTTCTTACTGGCTAGTACATCAACTTGGAAGCTTCATCTGTGTTCTACTATGGTGCTTTTAGTGTCTCCACATACCGCAGCACGCGACATAGCTTTGCAGACGATAAGTACAACCGTTTCAGAGAGAAGAGCGGCCAATGTGACGATCTGGCTTTAAGTCGATTCGATAACAAATGACCGAAACGGACGGATTTCTCAGGTTTTTACTATATATGAACACTTTTCACATTCTTCCGTGCAACTTGGCTGTTAGTCGTCCTTTCATGCAGAATTTTAAGGTCCTAGCTCATGTCCAAGGCACCAAAGCCAGCTAAAAGTCAATAATCGATACCTAAAACTTGAATTTTACTACTTCTTACTGGCTATTACATCAACTTAGAAGCTTCATCTGTGTTCTACTATGGTGCTTTTAGTGTCTGCGCATACCGCAGCACGCGACATAGCTTTGCAGACGATAAGTACAACCGTTTTAGAGAGTAGAGCGCCCAATGTGACGATCTGGCTTTAAGTCGATTCGATAACAAATGAGGAAAACGGACGGATTTCTCTGGTTTTTACTACATATGAACACTTTTCACATTCTGCCGTGCAACTCGGCTGCTAGTCCTCCTTTCATGCAGAATCTTAAGGTCCTAGCTCATGTTCAAGTCACCAAAGCCAGCTAAGAAGCCAATAATCGATACTTATAACATGAATTGTACTACTTCTTACTGGCTATTACATCAGCTTAGAAGCTTCATCTGTGTTCTACTATGGTGCTTTTAGTGTCTCCGCATACCGCAGCACGCGACATAGCTTTGCAGACGATAAGTACAACCGTTTCAGAGAGAAGAGCGGCCAATGTGACGATCTGGCTTTAAGTCGATTCCATAACAAATGTCGAACACGGACGGATTTCTCTGGTTTTTACTACATATGAACACTTTTCACATTCTGCCGTGCAACTCGGCTGCAAATCCTCCTTTCATGCAGTATCTTAAGGTCCTAGCTCATGTCCAAGGCACCAAAGCCAGCTAAAAAGTCAATAATCAATACCTAACACTTGAATTGTACTACTTCTTACTGACTATTACATCAACTTAGAAGCTTCATCTGTGTTCTACTATGGTGCTTTTAGTGTCTCCGCATACCGCAGCACGCGACATAGCTTTGCAGACGATAAGTACAACCGTTTCAGAGAGAAGAGCGGCCAATGTGACGATCTGGCTTTAAGTCGATTCGATAACAAATGACGAAAACGGACGTATTTCTCAGGTTTTTACTATATATGAACACTTTTCACATTCTTCCGTGCAACTTGGCTGTTAGTCGTCCTTTCATGCAGAATTTTAAGGTCCTAGCCCATGTCCAAGGCACCAAAGCCAGCTAAAAGTCAATAATCGATTCCTAAAACTTGAATTGTACTACTTCTTACTGGCTATTACATCAACTTAAAAGCTTCATCTGTGATCTACTATGGTGCTTTTAGTGTCTCCGCATACCGCAGCACGCGACATAGCTTTGCAGACGATAAGTACAACCGTTTCAGAGAGAAGAGCGGCCAATGTGACGATCTGGCTTTAAGTCGATTCGATAACAAATGACCGAAACGGACGGATTTCTCAGGTTTTTACTATATATGAACACTTTTCACATTCTTCCGTGCAACTTGGCTGTTAGTCGTCCTTTCATGCAGTATTTTAAGGTCCTAGCTCATGTCCAAGGCACCAAAGCCAGCTAAAAGTCAATAATCGATACCTAAAACTTGAATTGTACTACTTCTTACTGGCTATTACATCAACTTAGAAGCTTCATCTGTGTTCTACTATGGTGCTTTTAGTGTCTCCGCATACCGCAGCACGCGTCATAGCTTTGCAGACGATAAGTACAACCGTTTTAGAGAGTAGAGCGCCCAATGTGACGATCTGGCTTTAAGTCGATTCGATAACAAATGAGGAAAACGGACGGATTTCTCTGGTTTTTACTACATATGAACACTTTTCACATTCTGCCGTGCAACTCGGCTGCTAGTCCTCCTTTCATGCAGAATCTTAAGGTCCTAGCTCATGTTCAAGTCACCAAAGCCAGCTAAGAAGCCAATAATCGATACTTATAACATGAATTGTACTACTTCTTACTGGCTATTACATCAGCTTAGAAGCTTCATCTGTGTTCTACTATGGTGCATTTAGTGTCTCCGCATACCGCAGCACGCGACATAGCTTTGCAGACGATAAGTACAACCGTTTCAGAGAGAAGAGCGGCCAATGTGACGATCTGGCTTTAAGTCGATTCCATAACAAATGTCGAACACGGACGGATTTCTCTGGTTTTTAATACATATGAACACTTTTCACTTGCAACTCGGCTGCAAATCCTCCTTTCATGCAGTATCTTAAGGTCCTAGCTCATGTCCAAGGCACCAAAGCCAGCTAAAAAGTCAATAATCAATACCTAACACTTGAATTGTACTACTTCTTACTGACTATTACATCAACTTAGAAGCTTCATCTGTGTTCTACTATGGTGCTTTTAGTGTCTCCGCATACCGCAGCACGCGACATAGCTTTGCAGACGATAAGTACAACCGTTTCAGAGAGAAGAGCGGCCAATGTGACGATCTGGCTTTAAGTCGATTCCATAACAAATGTCGAACACTGACGGATTTCTCAGGCTTTTACTACAAATGAACACTTTTCACATTCTCCCGTGCAACTCGGCTGCTAGTCCTCCATTAATGAAGAATCTTAAGGTCCTAGCTCATGTCCAAGGCACCAAAGACAGCTAAAAAGTCAATAATCGATACCTATAACTAGAATTGTACTACTACTTACTGGCTATTACATCAACTTAGAAGCTTCATGTGTGTTCTACTATGGTGCTTTTAGTGTCTCCGCATTCCGCAGCACGCGACATAGCTTTGCAGACGATAAGTACAACCGTTTAAAGAGTAGAGCGCCCAACGTGACGATCTGGGTTTAAGTCGATTCGATAACAAATGAGGAAAACGGATGGATTTCTCAGGTTTTTACTACATATGAACACTTTTCACATTCTCACGTGCTACGCGGCTGCTAGACCTCCTATCATGTAAAATCTTAAGTTCCTAGCTCATGCCCAAGGCACCAAAGAAGGGTAAAAAGTCAACAATCGATACCTAAAACTTGAATTGTACTACTTCTTACTGGCTATTACATCAACTTAGAAGCTTCATCTGTGTTCTACTATGGTGCTTTTAGTGTCTCCGCATGCCGCAGCACTCGACATAGCTTTGCAGACGATAAGTGCAACCGTTTCAGAGAGAAGAGCGGCCAATGTGACGATCTGGCTTTAAGTCGATTCTATAACAAATGTCGAACACGGACGGATTTCTCTGGTTTTTACTACATATGAACACTTTTCACATTCTGCCGTGCAACTCGGCTGCTAGTCCTCCTTTCATGCAGAATCTTAAGGTCCTAGCGCATATTCAAGTCACCAAAGCCAGCTAAGAAGCCAATATTCGATACTTATAACATGAATTGTACTACGTCTTACTGGCTATTACATCAGATTAGAAGCTTCATCTGTGTTCTACTATGGTGCTTTTAGTGTCTCCGCATACAGCAGCGCTCGACATGGCTTTGCAGACGATAAGTACAACCGTTTCAGAGAGAAGAGCGGCCAATGTGACGATCTGGCTTTAAGTCGATTCGATAACAAATGGCGGAAACAGCCGGATTTCTTAGGTTTTTACTACATATGAACACTTTTCACATTCTCCCGTGCAACTGGGCTGCTAGTCCTCCTTTCATGCAGAATCATAAGGTCCTAGCTCATGTCCAAGGTACCAAAGCCAGCTAAAAAGTCAATAATCCATACCTATAACTTGAATTGTACTACTTCTTACTGGCTATTACATCAACTTAGAAGCTTCATCTATGTTCTACTATGTTGCATTTAGTGTCTCCGCATACAGCAGCACTCGACATAGCTTTGCAGTCGATAAGTACAACCGTTTGAGAGAGAAGAGAGGACAATGTGACGATCTGGCTTTAAGTCGATTCGATAACAATGACGATAACGAACGGATTTTTAAGGTTTTTACTACATATGAACACTTTTCACATTCTCCCGTGCAACTCGGCTGCTAGTCCTCCTTTCATGCAGAATCTTAAGGTCCTAGCTCATGTTCAAGTCACCAAAGCCAGCTAAGAAGCCAATAATCGATACTTATAACATGAATTATACTACTTCCTACTGGCTATTACATCAACTTAGAAGCTTCATCTGTGTTCTACTATGGTGTTTTTAGTGTCTCCGCATACCGCAGCACGCGACATAGCTTTGCAGACGATAAGTACAACCGTTTCAGAGAGAAGAGCGGCCAATGTGACGATCTGGCTTTAAGTCGATTCGATAACAAATGGCGGAAACAGACGGATTTCTTTGGTTTTTACTACATATGAACACTTTTCACATTCTCCCGTGCAACTGGGCTGCTAGTCCTCCATTAATGAAGAATCTTAAGGTCCTAGCTCATGTCCAAGGCACCAAAGACAGCTAAAAAGTCAACAATCGATACCTAAAACTTGAATTTTACTACTTCTTACTGGCTAGTACATCAACTTGGAAGCTTCATCTGTGTTCTACTATGGTGCTTTTAGTGTCTCCACATACCGCAGCACGCGACATAGCTTTGCAGACGATAAGTACAACCGTTTCAGAGAGAAGAGCGGCCAATGTGACGATCTGGCTTTAAGTCGATTCGATAACAAATGACCGAAACGGACGGATTTCTCAGGTTTTTACTATATATGAACACTTTTCACATTCTTCCGTGCAACTTGGCTGTTAGTCGTCCTTTCATGCAGAATTTTAAGGTCCTAGCTCATGTCCAAGGCACCAAAGCCAGCTAAAAGTCAATAATCGATACCTAAAACTTGAATTTTACTACTTCTTACTGGCTATTACATCAACTTAGAAGCTTCATCTGTGTTCTACTATGGTGCTTTTAGTGTCTGCGCATACCGCAGCACGCGACATAGCTTTGCAGACGATAAGTACAACCGTTTTAGAGAGTAGAGCGCCCAATGTGACGATCTGGCTTTAAGTCGATTCGATAACAAATGAGGAAAACGGACGGATTTCTCTGGTTTTTACTACATATGAACACTTTTCACATTCTGCCGTGCAACTCGGCTGCTAGTCCTCCTTTCATGCAGAATCTTAAGGTCCTAGCTCATGTTCAAGTCACCAAAGCCAGCTAAGAAGCCAATAATCGATACTTATAACATGAATTGTACTACTTCTTACTGGCTATTACATCAGCTTAGAAGCTTCATCTGTGTTCTACTATGGTGCTTTTAGTGTCTCCGCATACCGCAGCACGCGACATAGCTTTGCAGACGATAAGTACAACCGTTTCAGAGAGAAGAGCGGCCAATGTGACGATCTGGCTTTAAGTCGATTCCATAACAAATGTCGAACACGGACGGATTTCTCTGGTTTTTACTACATATGAACACTTTTCACATTCTGCCGTGCAACTCGGCTGCAAATCCTCCTTTCATGCAGTATCTTAAGGTCCTAGCTCATGTCCAAGGCACCAAAGCCAGCTAAAAAGTCAATAATCAATACCTAACACTTGAATTGTACTACTTCTTACTGACTATTACATCAACTTAGAAGCTTCATCTGTGTTCTACTATGGTGCTTTTAGTGTCTCCGCATACCGCAGCACGCGACATAGCTTTGCAGACGATAAGTACAACCGTTTCAGAGAGAAGAGCGGCCAATGTGACGATCTGGCTTTAAGTCGATTCCATAACAAATGTCGAACACGGACGGATTTCTCAGGCTTTTACTACAAATGAACACTTGTCACATTCTCCCGTGCAACTCGGCTGCTAGTCCTCCATTAATGAAGAATCTTAAGGTCCTAGCTCATGTCCAAGGCACCAAAGACAGCTAAAAAGTCAATAATCGATACCTATAACTTGAATTGTACTACTTCTTACTGGCTATTACATCAACTTAGAAGCTTCATCTGTGTTCTACTATGGTGCTTTTAGTGTCTCCGCATTCCGCAGCACTCGACATAGCTTTGCAGACGATAAGTACAACCGTTTCAGAGAGAAGAGCGGCCAATGTGACGATCTGGCTTTAAGTCGATTCCATAACAAATGTCGAACACGGACGGATTTCTCTGGTTTTTACTACATATGAACACTTTTCACATTCTGCCGTGCAACTCGGCTGCTAGTCCTCCTTTCATGCAGAAACTTAAGGTCCTAGCTCATATTCAAGTCACCAAAGCCAGCTAAGAAGCCAATAATCGATACTTATAACATGAATTGTACTACTTCTTACTGGCTATTACATCAGATTAGAAGCTTCATCTGTGTTCTACTATGGTGCTTTTAGTGTCTCCGCATACAGCAGCGCTCGACATAGCTTTGCAGACGATAAGTACAACCGTTTCAGAGAGAAGAGCGGCCAATGTGACGATCTGGCTTTAAGTCGATTCCATAACAAATGGCGGAAACTGACGGATTTCTCAGGTTTTTACTATATATGAACACTTTTCACATTCTTCCGTGCAACTTGGCTGTTAGTCGTCCTTTCATGCAGAATTTTAAGGTCCTAGCTCATGTCCAAGGCACCAAAGCCAGCTAAAAAGTCAATAATCGATACCTATAACTTGAATTGTACTTCTTCTTACTGGCTATTACATCAACTTAGAAGCTTCATGTGTGTTCTACTATGGTGCTTTTAGTGTCTCCGCATACCGCAGCACGCGACATAGCTTTGCAGACGATAAGTACAACCGTTTTAGAGAGTAGAGCGCCCTACGTGACGATCTGGGTTTAAGTCGATTCGATAACAAATGAGGAAAACGGATGGATTTCTCAGGTTTTTAGTACATATGAACACTTTTCACATTCTCACGTGCAACGCGGCTGCTAGACCTCCTTTCATGTAAAATCTTAAGTTCCTAGCTCATGCCCAAGGCACCAAAGAAGGGTAAAAAGTCAACAATCGATACCTAAAACTTAAATTGTACTACTTCTTACTGGCTATTACATCAACTTAGAAGCTTCATCTGTGTTCTACTATGGTGCTTTTAGTGTCTTCGCATGCCGCAGCACTCGACATAGCTTTGCAGACGATAAGTACAACCGTTTCAGAGAGAAGAGCGGCCAATGTGACGATCTGGCTTTAAGTCGATTCCATAACAAATGTCGAACACGGACGGATTTCTCTGGTTTTTACTACATATGAAAACATTTCACATTCTGCCGTGCAACTCGGCTGCTAGTCCTCCTTTCATGCAGAATCTTAAGGTCCTAGCTCATGTTCGAGTCACCAAAGCCAGCTAAGCAGCCAATAATCGATACTTATAACATGAATTGTACTACTTCTTACTGGCTATTACATCAGCTTAGAAGCTTCATCTGTGTTCTACCATGGTGCTTTTAGTGTCTCCGAATACAGCAGCGCTCGACATAGCTTTGCAGACAATAAGTACAACCGTTTCAGAGAGAAGAGCGGCCAATGTGACGATCTGGCTTT
The DNA here is from genome assembly GCF_023897955.1 of Schistocerca gregaria. Taxonomy (NCBI): domain Eukaryota; kingdom Metazoa; phylum Arthropoda; class Insecta; order Orthoptera; family Acrididae; genus Schistocerca; species Schistocerca gregaria. Next base: position 6,027,015 of record NW_026061811.1, on the reverse strand, counting down.
AAGTCGATTCCATAACAAATGGCGGAAACTGACGGATTTCTCAGGTTTTTACTACACATGAACACTTTTCACATTCTCCCGTGCAACTCGGCTGCTAGTCCTCCTTTCATGCAGAATCATAAGGTCCTAGCTCATGTTCAAGGCACCAAAGCCAGCTAAAAAGTCAATAATCGATACCTAAAACTTGAATTGTACAACTTCTTACTGGCTATTACATCAGCTTTGAAGCTTCATCTGTGTTCTATTATGGTGCTTTTAGTGTCTCCACATACAGCAGCGCTCGACATAGCTTTCACACGATAAGTACAACCGTTTCAGTGAGAAGAGCGGCCAATGTGACGATCTGGCTTTAAGTCGATTCGATAACAAATGGCGGAAACAGACGGATTTCTTTGGTTTTTACTACATATGAACACTTTACACATTCTCCCGTGCAACTCGGCTGCTAGTCCTCCTTTCATGCAGAATCTTAAGGTCCTAGCTCATGTTCAAGTCACCAAAGCCAGCTACGAAGTCAATAATCGATACTTATAACATGAATTGTACTACTTCTTACTGGCTGTTACATCAGCTTAGAAGCTTCATCTGTGTTCTACTATGGTGCTTTTAGTGTCTCCGCATACCGCAGCACGCGACATAGCTTTGCAGACGATAAGTACAACCGTTTCAGAGAGAAGAGCGGCCAATGTGACGATCTGGCTTTAAGTCGATTCCATAACAAATGGCGGAAACTGACGGATTTCTCAGGTTTTTACTACATATGAACACTTTTCACATTCTCCCGTGCAACTCGGCTGCTAGTCCTCCTTTCATGCAGAATCATAAGGTCCTAGCTCATGTCCAAGGTACCAAAGCCAGCTAAAAAGTCTATAATCGATACCTAAAACTTGAATTGTACTACTTCTTACTGGCTATTACATCAACTTAGAATCTTCATCTGTGTTCTACTATGGTGCTTTTAGTGTCTTCGCATACAGCAGCACTCGACATAGCTTTGCAGACAATAAGTACAACCGTTTCAGAGAGAAGAGCGGCCAATGTGACGATCTGGCTTTAAGTCGATTCCATAACAAATGTCGAACACGGACGGATTTCTCAGGCTTTTACTACATATGAACACTTTTCACATTCTCCCAAGCAACTCGGCTGCTAGTCCTCCATTAATGAAGAATTTTAAGGTCCTAGCTCATGTCCAAGGCACCAAAGACAGCTAAAAAGTCAATAATCGATACCTAAAACTTGAATTTTACTACTTCTTACTGTCTATTACATCAACTTGGAAGCTTCATCTGTGTTCTACTATGGTGCTTTTAGTGTCTCCACATACCGCAGCACGCGACATAGCTTTGCAGACGATAAGTACAACCGTTTCAGAGAGAAGAGCGGCCAATGTGACGATCTGGCTTTAAGTCGATTCGATAACAAATGACGAAAACGGACGTATTTCTCAGGTTTTTACTATATATGAACACTTTTCACATTCTTCCGTGCAACTTGGCTGTTAGTCGTCCTTTCATGCAGAATTTTAAGGTCCTAGCTCATGTCCAAGGCACCAAAGCCAGCTAAAAAGTCAATAATCGATACCTATAACTTGAATTGTACTTCTTCTTACTGGCTATTACATCAACGTAGAAGCTTCATCCGTGTTCTACTATGGTATTTCTAGTGTCTCCGCATACCGCAGCACGCGACATAGCTTTGCAGACGATAAGTACAACCGTTTCGGAGAGAAGAGCGGGCAATGTGACGATCTGGCTTTAAGTCGATTCGATAACAAATGACGAAAACGGACGTATTTCTCAGGTTTTTACTATATATGAACACTTTTCACATTCTTCCGTGCAACTTGGCTGTTAGTCGTCCTTTCATGCAGAATTTTAAGGTCCTAGCTCATGTCCAAGGCACCAAAGCCAGCTAAAAAGTCAATAATCGATACCTATAACTTGAATTGTACTTCTTCTTACTGGCTATTACATCAACTTGGAAGCTTCATCTGTGTTCTACTATGGTGCTTTTAGTGTCTCCACATACCGCAGCACGCGACATAGCTTTGCAGACGATAAGTACAACCGTTTTAGAGAGTAGAGCGCCCAACGTGACGATCTGGCTTTAAGTCGATTCGATAACAAATGAGGAAAACGGACGGATTTCTCAGGTTTTTACTACTTATGAAAACTTTTCACATTCTCACGTGCAACGCGGCTGCTAGACCTCCTATCATGTAAAATCTTAAGTTCCTAGCTCATGCCCAAGGCACCAAAGAAGGGTAAAAAGTCAACAATCGATACCTAAAACTTGAATTGTACTACTTCTTACTGGCTATTACATCAACTTAGAAGCTTCATCTGTGTTCTACTATGGTGCTTTTAGTGTCTCCGCATGCCGCAGCACTCGACATAGCTTTGCAGACGATAAGTACAACCGTTTCAGAGAGAAGAGCGGCCAATGTGACGATCTGGCTTTAAGTCGATTCCATAACAAATGTCGAACACGGACGGATTTCTCTGGTTTTTACTACATATGAACACTTTTCACATTCTGCCGTGCAACTCGGCTGCTAGTCCTCCTTTCATGCAGAATCTTAAGGTCCTAGCTCATGTTCAAGTCACCAAAGCGAGCTAAGAAGCCAATAATCGATACTTATAACATGAATTGTACTACTTCTTACTGGCTATTACATCAGCTTAGAAGCTTCATCTGTGTTCTACTATGGTGCTTTTAGTGTCTCCGCAAACCGCAGCACGCGACATAGCTTTCACACGATAAGTACAACCGTTTCAGTGAGAAGAGCGGCCAATGTGACGATCTGGCTTTAAGTCGATTCGATAACAAATGGCGGAAACAGACGGATTTCTTTGGTTTTTACTACATATGAACACTTTTCACATTCTCCCGTGCAACTCGGCTGCTAGTCCTCCTTTCATGCAGAATCATAAGGTCCTAGCTCATGTCCAAGGTACCAAAGCCAGCTAAAAAGTCTATAATCGATACCTAAAACTTGAATTGTACTACTTCTTACTGGCTATTACATCAACTTAGAATCTTCATCTGTGTTCTACTATGGTGCTTTTAGTGTCTTCGCATACAGCAGCACTCGACATAGCTTTGCAGACAATAAGTACAACCGTTTCAGAGAGAAGAGCGGCCAATGTGACGATCTGGCTTTAAGTCGATTCCATAACAAATGTCGAACACGGACGGATTTCTCAGGCTTTTACTACATATGAACACTTTTCACATTCTCCCAAGCAACTCGGCTGCTAGTCCTCCATTAATGAAGAATTTTAAGGTCCTAGCTCATGTCCAAGGCACCAAAGACAGCTAAAAAGTCAATAATCGATACCTAAAACTTGAATTTTACTACTTCTTACTGTCTATTACATCAACTTGGAAGCTTCATCTGTGTTCTACTATGGTGCTTTTAGTGTCTCCACATACCGCAGCACGCGACATAGCTTTGCAGACGATAAGTACAACCGTTTCAGAGAGAAGAGCGGCCAATGTGACGATCTGGCTTTAAGTCGATTCGATAACAAATGAGGAAAACGGACGTATTTCTCAGGTTTTTACTATATATGAACACTTTTCACATTCTTCCGTGCAACTTGGCTGTTAGTCGTCCTTTCATGCAGAATTTTAAGGTCCTAGCTCATGTCCAAGGCACCAAAGACAGCTAAAATGTCAATAATCGATACCTATAACTTGAATTGTACTTCTTCTTACTGGCTATTACATCAACGTAGAAGCTTCATCCGTGTTCTACTATGGTATTTCTAGTGTCTCCGCATACCGCAGCACGCGACATAGCTTTGCAGACGATAAGTACAACCGTTTCGGAGAGAAGAGCGGGCAATGTGACGATCTGGCTTTAAGTCGATTCGATAACAAATGACGAAAACGGACGTATTTCTCAGGTTTTTACTATATATGAACACTTTTCACATTCTTCCGTGCAACTTGGCTGTTAGTCGTCCTTTCATGCAGAATTTTAAGGTCCTAGCTCATGTCCAAGGCACCAAAGCCAGCTAAAAAGTCAATAATCGATACCTATAACTTGAATTGTACTTCTTCTTACTGGCTATTACATCAACTTGGAAGCTTCATCTGTGTTCTACTATGGTGCTTTTAGTGTCTCCACATACCGCAGCACGCGACATAGCTTTGCAGACGATAAGTACAACCGTTTTAGAGAGTAGAGCGCCCAACGTGACGATCTGGCTTTAAGTCGATTCGATAACAAATGAGGAAAACGGACGGATTTCTCAGGTTTTTACTACTTATGAAAACTTTTCACATTCTCACGTGCAACGCGGCTGCTAGACCTCCTATCATGTAAAATCTTAAGTTCCTAGCTCATGCCCAAGGCACCAAAGAAGGGTAAAAAGTCAACAATCGATACCTAAAACTTGAATTGTACTACTTCTTACTGGCTATTACATCAACTTAGAAGCTTCATCTGTGTTCTACTATGGTGCTTTTAGTGTCTCCGCATACCGCAGCACTCGACATAGCTTTGCAGACGATAAGTACAACCGTTTCAGAGAGAAGAGCGGCCAATGTGACGATCTGGCTTTAAGTCGATTCCATAACAAATGTCGAACACGGACGGATTTCTCTGGTTTTTACTACATATGAACACTTTTCACATTCTGCCGTGCAACTCGGCTGCTAGTCCTCCTTTCATGCAGAATCTTAAGGTCCTAGCTCATGTTCAAGTCACCAAAGCGAGCTAAGAAGCCAATAATCGATACTTATAACATGAATTGTACTACTTCTTACTGGCTATTACATCAGCTTAGAAGCTTCATCTGTGTTCTACTATGGTGCTTTTAGTGTCTCCGCAAACCGCAGCACGCGACATAGCTTTCACACGATAAGTACAACCGTTTCAGTGAGAAGAGCGGCCAATGTGACGATCTGGCTTTAAGTCGATTCGATAACAAATGGCGGAAACAGACGGATTTCTTTGGTTTTTACTACATATGAACACTTTACACATTCTCCCGTGCAACTCGGCTGCTAGTCCTCCTTTCATGCAGAATCATAAGGTCCTAGCTCATGTACAAGGTACCAAAGCCAGCTAAAAAGTCAATAATCGATACCTAAAACTTAAATTATACTACTTCTTAATGGCTATTACATCAAATTAGAGGCTTCATCTGTGTTCTACTATGGTGCTTTTAGTGTCTCCGCATACCGCAGCACGCGACGTAGCTTTGCAGTCGATAAGTACAACCGTTTCAGAGAGAAGAGCGGCCAATGTGACGATCTGGCTTTAAGTCAATTCGATAACAAATGACGAAAACGGAAGGATTTCTCAGGTTTTTACTACTTATGAACATTTTCCACATTCTCCAGTGCAACTCGGCTGCTAGTCCTCCTTTCATGCAGAATCTTAAGGTCCTAGCTCATGTTCAAGTCACCAAAGCCAGCTACGAAGTCAATAATCGATACTTATAACATGAATTGTACTACTTCTTACTGGCTATTACAACAGCTTAGAAGCTTCATCTGTGTTCTACTATGGTGCTTTTAGTGTCTCCGCATACCGCAGCACGCGACATAGCTTTGCAGACGATAAGTACAACCGTTTCAGAGAGAAGAGCGGCCAATGTGACGATCTGGCTTTAAGTCGATTCCATAACAAATGGCGGAAACTGACGGATTTCTCAGGTTTTTACTACATATGAACACTTTTCACATTCTCCCGTGCAACTCGGCTGCTAGTCCTCCTTTCATGCAGAATCATAAGGTCCTAGCTCATGTCCAAGGTACCAAAGCCAGCTAAAAAGTCTATAATCGATACCTAAAACTTGAATTGTACTACTTCTTACTGGCTATTACATCAACTTAGAATCTTCATCTGTGTTCTACTATGGTGCTTTTAGTGTCTTCGCATACAGCAGCACTCGACATAGCTTTGCAGACAATAAGTACAACCGTTTCAGAGAGAAGAGCGGCCAATGTGACGATCTGGCTTTAAGTCGATTCGATAACAAATGCCGAACACGGACGGATTTCTCAGGCTTTTACTACATATGAACACTTTTCACATTCTCCCAAGCAACTCGGCTGCTAGTCCTCCATTAATGAAGAATTTTAAGGTCCTAGCTCATGTCCAAGGCACCAAAGACAGCTAAAAAGTCAATAATCGATACCTAAAACTTGAATTTTACTACTTCTTACTGGCTATTACATCAACTTGGAAGCTTCATCTGTGTTCTACTATGGTGCTTTTAGTGTCTCCACATACCGCAGCACGCGACATAGCTTTGCAGACGATAAGTACAACCGTTTCAGAGAGAAGAGCGGCCAATGTGACGATCTGGCTTTAAGTCGATTCGATAACAAATGACGAAAACGGACGTATTTCTCAGGTTTTTACTATATATGAACACTTTTCACATTCTTCCGTGCAACTTGGCTGTTAGTCGTCCTTTCATGCAGAATTTTAAGGTCCTAGCTCATGTCCAAGGCACCAAAGCCAGCTAAAATGTCAATAATCGATACCTATAACTTGAATTGTACTTCTTCTTACTGGCTATTACATCAACTTAGAAGCTTCATCTGTGTTCTACTATGGTGCTTTTAGTGTCTCCGCATACCGCAGCACGCGACATAGCTTTGCAGACGATAAGTACAACCGTTTTAGAGAGTAGAGCGCCCAACGTGACGTTCTGGCTTTAAGTCGATTCGATAACAAATGAGGAAAACGGACGGATTTCTCAGGTTTTTACTACATATGAAAACTTTTCACATTCTCACGTGCAACGCGGCTGCTAGACCTCCTATCATGTAAAATCTTAAGTTCCTAGCTCATGCCCAAGGCACCAAAGAAGGGTAAAAAGTCAACAATCGATACCTAAAACTTGAATTGTACTACTTCTTACTGGCTATTACATCAACTTAGAAGCTTCATCTGTGTTCTACTATGGTGCTTTTAGTGTCTCCGCATGCCGCAGCACTCGACATAGCTTTGCAGACGATAAGTACAACCGTTTCAGAGAGAAGAGCGGCCAATGTGACGATCTGCCTTTAAGTCGATTCCATAACAAATGTCGAACACGGACGGATTTCTCTGGTTTTTACTACATATGAACACTTTTCACATTCTCCCGTGCAACTCGGCTGCTAGTCCTCCTTTCATGCAGAATCATAAGGTCCTAGCTCATGTACAAGGTACCAAAGCCAGCTAAAAAGTCAATAATCGATACCTAAAACTTGAATTATACTACTTCTTAATGGCTATTACATCAAATTAGAGGCTTCATCTGTGGTCTACTATGGTGCTTTTAGTGTCTCCGCATACCGCAGCACGCGACGTAGCTTTGCAGTCGATAAGTACAACCGTTTCAGAGAGAAGAGCCGCCAATGTGACGACTTGGCTTTAAGTCAATTCGATAACAAATGACGAAAACGGAAGGATTTCTCAGGTTTTTACTACTTATGAACATTTTCCACATTCTCCAGTGCAACTCGGCTGCTAGTCCTCCTTTCATGCAGAATCTTAAGGTCCTAGCTCATGTTCAAGTCACCAAAGCCAGCTATGAAGTCAATAATCGATACTTATAACATGAATTGTACTACTTCTTACTGGCTATTACATCAGCTTAGAAGCTTCATCTGTGTTCTACTATGTTGCTTTTAGTGTCTCCGCATACCGCAGCACGCGACATAGCTTTGCAGACGATAAGTACAACCGTTTCAGAGAGAAGAGCGGCCAATGTGACGATCTGGCTTTAAGTCGATTCCATAACAAATGGCGGAAACTGACGGATTTCTCAGGTTTTAACTACATATGAACACTTTTCACATTCTACCGTGCAACTCGGCTGCTAGTCCTCCTTTCATGCAGAATCATAAGGTCCTAGCTCATGTCCAAGGTACCAAAGCCAGCTAAAAAGTCAATAATCGATACCTAAAACTTGAATTGTACTACTTCTTACTGGCTATTACATCAACTTAGAATCTTCATCTGTGTTCTACTATGGTGCTTTTAGTGTCTTCGCATACAGCAGCACTCGACATAGCTTTGCAGACGATAAGTACAACCGTTTCAGAGAGAAGAGCGGCCAATGTGACGATCTGGCTTTAAGTCGATTCGATAACAGATGTCGAACACGGACGGATTTCTCTGGCTTTTACTACATATGAACACTTTTCACATTCTCCCGTGCAACTCGGCTCTAGTCCTCCATTAATGAAGAATCTTAAGGTCCTAGCTCATGTCCAAGGCCCCAAAGCCAGCTAAAAAGTCAATAATCGATACCTATAACTTGAATTGTACTACTTCTTACTGGCTATTACATCAACTTAGAAGCTTCATCTGTGTTCTACTATGGTGCTTTTAGTATCTCCGCATGCCGCAGCACTCGACATAGCTTTGCAGACGATAAGTACAACCGTTTCAGAGAGAAGAGCGGCCAATGTGACGATCTGGCTTTAAGTCGATTCGATAACAAATGTCGTCCACGGACGGATTTATCTGGTTTTTACTACATTTGAACACTTTTCACATTCTCCCGTGCAACTCGGCTGCTAGTCCTCCTTTCATGCAGAATCTTAAGGTCATAGCTCATGTCCAAGGCACCAAAGCCAGCTAAAAAGTCAATAATCAATACCTAAAACTTGAATTCTACTACTTCTTACTGACTATTACATCAACTTAGAAGCTTCATCTGTGTTCTACTATGGTGCTTTTAGTGTCTCCGCATACCGCAGCACGCGACATAGCTTTGCAGACGATAAGTACAACCGTTTCAGAGAGAAGAGCGGCCAATGTGACGATCTGGCTTTAAGTCAATTCGATAACAAATGACGAAAACGTAAGGATTTCTCAGGTTTTTACTACATATGAACACTTTTCACATTGTCCCGTGCAACTCGGCTGCTAGTCCTCCTTTCATGCAGAATCTTAAGGTTCTAGCCATGTCCAAGGCACCAAAGCCAGCTAAAAAGTCAATAATCGATACCTAAAACTTGAATTATACTACTTCTTACTGGCTATTACATCAAATTGGAGGCTTCATCTGTATTCAACTATGGTGCTTTTAGTGTCTCCGCATACCGCAGCACGCGACATAGCCTTGCAGTCGATAAGTACAACCGTTTCAGAGAGAAGAGCGGCCAATGTGACGATCGGGCTTTAAGTCAATTCGATAACAAATGACGAAAACGGAAGGATTTTTCAGGTTTTTACTACATATGAACATTTTAAACATTCTCCCGTGCAATTCGGCTGCTAGTCCTCCTTTCATGCAGAATCTTAAGGTCCTAGCTCATGTTCAAGTGACCAAAGCCAGCTAAGAAGTCAATAATCGATACCTATAACATGAATTGTACTACTTCTTACTGGCTATTACATCAGCTTAGAAGCTTCATCTGTGTTCTACTATGGTGCTTTTAGTGTCTCCGCATACCGCAGCACGCGACGTAGCTTTGCAGTCGATAAGTACAACCGTTTCAGAGAGAAGAGCCGCCAATGTGACGATCTGGCTTTAAGTCAATTCGATAACAAATGACGAAAACGGAAGGATTTCTCAGGTTTTTACTACTTATGAACATTTTCCACATTCTCCAGTGCAACTCGGCTGCTAGTCCTCCTTTCATGCAGAATATTAAGGTCCTAGCTCATGTTCAAGTCACCAAAGCCAGCTATGAAGTCAATAATCGATACTTATAACATGAATTGTACTACTTCTTACTGGCTATTACATCAGCTTAGAAGCTTCATCTGTGTTCTACTATGTTGCTTTTAGTGTCTCCGCATACCGCAGCACGCGACATAGCTTTGCAGACGATAAGTACAACCGTTTCAGAGAGAAGAGCGGCCAATGTGACGATCTGGCTTTAAGTCGATTCCATAACAAATGGCGGAAACTGACGGATTTCTCAGGTTTTAACTACATATGAACACTTTTCACATTCTCCCGTGCAACTCGGCTGCTAGTCCTCCTTTCATGCAGAATCATAAGGTCCTAGCTCATGTCCAAGGTACCAAAGCCAGCTAAAAAGTCAATAATCGATACCTAAAACTTGAATTGTACTACTTCTTACTGGCTATTACATCAACTTAGAATCTTCATCTGTGTTCTACTATGGTGCTTTTAGTGTCTTCGCATACAGCAGCACTCGACATAGCTTTGCAGACGATAAGTACAACCGTTTCAGAGAGAAGAGCGGCCAATGTGACGATCTGGCTTTAAGTCGATTCCATAACAGATGTCGAACTCGGACGGATTTCTCTGGCTTTTACTACATATGAACACTTTTCACATTCTCCCGTGCAACTCGGCTGCTAGTCCTCCATTAATGAAGAATCTTAAGGTCCTAGCTCATGTCCAAGGCACCAAAGCCAGCTAAAAAGTCAATAATCGATACCTATAACTTGAATTGTACTACTTCTTACTGGCTATTACATCAACTTAGAAGCTTCATCTGTGTTCTACTATGGTGCTTTTAGTGTCTCCGCATGCCGCAGCACTCGACATAGCTTTGCAGACGATAAGTACAACCGTTTCAGAGAGAAGAGCGGCCAATGTGACGATCTGGCTTTAAGTCGATTCGATAACAAATGTCGTCCACGGACGGATTTATCTGGTTTTTACTACATTTGAACACTTTTCACATTCTACCGTGCAACTCGGCTGCTAGTCCTCCTTTCATGCAGAATCTTAAGGTCCTAGCTCATGTCCAAGGCACCAAAGCCAGCTAAAAAGTCAATAATCAATACCTAAAACTTGAATTCTACTACTTCTTACTGACTATTACATCAACTTAGAAGCTTCATCTGTGTTCTACTATGGTGCTTTTAGTGTCTCCGCATACCGCAGCACGCGACATAGCTTTGCAGACGATAAGTACAACCGTTTCAGAGAGAAGAGCGGCCAATGTGACGATCTGGCTTTAAGTCAATTCGATAACAAATGACGAAAACGTAAGGATTTCTCAGGTTTTTACTACATATGAACATTTTCCACATTCTCCAGTGCAACTCGGCTGCTAGTCCTCCTTTCATGCAGAATCTTAAGGTCCTAGCTCATGTGCAAGTCACCAAAGCAAGCTAAGAATTTAATAATCGATACCTATAACATGAATTGTACTACTTCTTACTGGGTATTACATCAGCTTAGAAGCTTCATCTGTGTTCTACTATGGTGCTTTTAGTGTCTCCGCATACCGCAGCACGCGACATAGCTTTGCAGTCGATAAGTACAACCGTTTCAGAGAGAAGAGCGGCTAATGTGTCGATCTGGCTTTAAGTCGATTCGATAACAAACGACGAAAACGGACGGATTTCTCAGGTTTTTACTACATATGAAGACTTTTCACATTCTCCCGTGCAACTCGGCTGCTAGTCCTCCTTTCATGCAGAATCTTAAGGTTCTAGCCATGTCCTAGGCACCAAAGCCAGCTAAAAAGTCAATAATCGATACCTAAAACTTGAATTATACTACTTCTTACTGGCTATTACATCAAATTGGAGGCTTCATCTGTATTCTACTATGGTGCTTTTAGTGTCTCCGCATACCGCAGCACGCGACATAGCCTTGCAGTCGATAAGTACAACCGTTTCAGAGAGAAGAGCGGCCAATGTGACGATCGGGCTTTAAGTCAATTCGATAACAAATGACGAAAACGGAAGGATTTTTCAGGTTTTTACTACATATGAACATTTTAAACATTCTCCCGTGCAACTCGGCTGCTAGTCCTCCTTTCATGCAGAATCTTAAGGTCCTAGCTCATGTTCAAGTGACCAAAGCCAGCTAAGAAGTCAATAATCGATACCTATAACATGAATTGTACTACTTCTTACTGGCTATTACATCAGCTTAGAAGCTTCATCTGTGTTCTACTATGGTGCTTTTAGTGTCTCCGCATACCGCAGCACGCGACATAGCTTTGCAGACGATAAGTACAACCGTTTCAGAGAGAAGAGCGGCCAATGTGACGATCTGGCTTTAAGTCGATTCCATAACAAATGGCGGAAACGGACGGATTTCTCAGGTTTTTACTACATATGAACACTTTTCACAGTCTCCCGTGCAACTGGGCTGCTAGTCCTCCTTTCATGCAGAATCATAAGGTCCTAGCTCATGTCCAAGGTACCAAAGCCAGCTAAAGAGTCAATAATCGATACCTATAACTTGAATTGTACTACTTCTTACTGGCTATTACATCAACTTAGAAGCTTCATCTGTGTTCTACTATGGTGCTTTTAGTGTCTCCGCATACCGCAGCACTCGACATAGCTTTGCAAACAATAATTACAACCGTTTCAGAGAGAAGAGCGGCCAATGTGACGATCTGGTTTAAGTCGATTCGATAACAAATGTCGAAAACGGACGGACTTCTGAGGCTTCTACTACAAATGAACACTTTTCACATTCTCCCGTGCAACTCGGCTGCTAGTCCTCCATTAATGAAGAATCTTAAGGTCCTAGCTCATGTCCAAGGCACCAAAGCCAGCTAAAAAGACAATAATCGATACCTGAAACTTGAATTGTACTACTTCTTACTGGCTATTACATCAACTTGGCAGCTTCATCTGTGTCCTACTATGGTGCTTTTAGTGCCTCCACATACCGCAGCACGCGACATAGCTTTGCAGACGATAAGTACAACCGTTTCAGAGAGTAGAGCGGCCAATGTGACGATCTGGCTTTAAGGCGATTCGATAACAAATGACGAAAACGGACGTATTTCTCAGGTTTTTACTATATATGAACACTTTTCAAATTCTTCCGTGCAACTTGGCTGTTAGTCCACCTTTCATGCAGAATTTTAAGGTCCTAGCTCATGTCCAAGGCACCAAAGCCAGCTAAAAAGTCAATAATCGATACCTATAACTTGAATTGTACAACCTCTTACTGGCTATTACATCAACTTAGAAGCTTCATCTGTGTTCTACTATGATGCTTTTAGTGTCTCCGCATACCGCAGCACGCGAAATAGCTTTGCAGACGATAAGTACAACCGTTTAAGAGAGTAGAGCGCCCGATGTGACGATCTGGCTTTAAGTCGATTCGATAACAAATGACGAAAACGAACGGATTTCTCAGGTTTTTACTAAATATGAACACTTTTCACATTCTCACGTGCAACGCGGCTGCTAGACCTCCTATCATGCAAAATCTTAAGTTCCTAGCTCATGCCCAAGGCACCAAAGAAGGGTAAAAAGTCAACAATCGATACCTAAAACTTGAATTGTACTACTTCTTACTGGCTATTACATCAACTTGGAAGCTTCATCTGTGTTCTACTATGGTGCTTTTAGTGTCTCCGCATGCCGCAGCACTCGACATAGCTTTGCAGACGATAAGTACAACCGTTTCAGAGAGAAGAGCGGCCAATGTGACGATCTGGCTTTAAGTCGATTCGATAACAAATGTCGAACACGGACGGATTTCCCTGGTTTTTACTACATATGAACACTTTTCACATTCTCCCGTGCAACTCGGCTGCTAGTCCTCCTTTCATGCAGAATCGTAAGGTCCTAGCTTATGTCCAAGGCACCAAAGCCAGCTAAAAAGTCAATAATCGATATCTAAAATTTCAATTGTACTACTTCTTACTAGCTATTACATCAACATAGAAGCTTCATCTGTGTTCTACTATGCTGCTTTTAGTGTCTCCGCATACTGCAGCACGCGACATAGCTTTGCAGACGATAAGTGCAACCGTTTCTGAGAAAAGAGCGCCCTATGTGACGATCAGGCTTTAAGTCGATTCGATAACAAACGACGAAAACGGACGGATTTCTCAGGTTTTTACTACATATGAACACTTTTCACATTCTCCCGTGCAACTCAGCTGCTAGCCCTCCTTTCATGCAGAATCTTAAGGTCCTAGCTCATGTCCAAGGCACCAAAGCCAGCTAAAAAGTCAATAATCGATACCTAAAACTGGTATTGTACTAATTCTTACTGGCTATTACATCATCTTAGAAGCTTCATCTGTGTTCTACTATGGTGCTTTTAGTGTCTCCGCAAACCGCAGCACGCGACATAGCTTTCACACGATAAGTACAACCGTTTCAGAGAGAAGAGCGGCCAATGTGACGATCTGGCTTTAAGTCGATTCGATAACAAATGACGAAAACGGACGGGTTTCTCAGGTTTTTACTACATATGAACACTTTTCACATTCTCCCGTGCAACTCGGCTGCTAGTCCTCCTTTCATGCAGATTCTTAAGGTCCTAGCTCATGTCCAAGGCACCATAGCCAGCTAAAAAGTCAATGATCGATATCTAAAATTTAAATTGTACTACTTCTTACTAGCTATTACATCAACTTAGAAGCTTCATCTGTGTTCTACTATGGTGCTTTTAGTGTCTCCACATACCGCAGCACGCGACATAGCTTTGCAGAAGATAAGTACTACCGTTTCAGAGAGAAGAGCGGCCAATGTGACGATCTGGCTTTAAGTCGATTCGATAACAAATGACGATAACGAACTTATTTCTCACGTTTTTACTACATATGAACACTTTTCACATTCTCCCGTTCAACTCGGCTGCTAGTCCTCCTTTCATGCAGAATCTTAAGGTCCTAGTTCATGTCCAAGGCACCAAAGCCACCTAGAAAGTCAATAATCGATACCTAAAACTTGAATTGTACTACTTATACTGGCTATTACATCAACTTAGAAACTTCATCTGTGTTCTACTATGGTGCTTTTAGTGTCTCCACATACCGCAGCTCGACACATAGCTTTGCAGATGATAAGTACCACCGGTTGAGAGAGAAGAGCAGCCAATGTGACGATCTGGCTTTAAGTGGATTCGATAACAAATGGCGGAAACGGAAGGATTTCTCAGGTTTTTACTACATATGAACATTTTCCACATTCTTCAGTGCAACTCGGCTGCTAGTCCTCCTTTCATGCAGAATCTTAAGGTCCTAGCTCATGTTCAAGTCACCAAAGCTAGCTAAGAAGTCAATAATCGATACCTATAACATGAATTCTACTACTTGTTACTGGCTATTACATCACCTTAGAAGATTCATCTGTGTTCTACTATGGTGCTTTTAGTGTCTCCGCATACCGCAGCACGCGACATAGCTTTGCAGACGATAAGTACAACCGTTTCAGAGAGAATAGCATCCAATGTGACGATCTGGCCTTAAGTCGATTCGATAACAAATGGCGGAAACGGACGGATTTCTTAGGTTTTTACTACATATGAACATTTTCCACATTCTCCAGTGCAACTCGGCTGCTAGTCCTCCTTTCATGCAGAATCTTAAGGTCCTAGCTCATGTGCAAGTCACCAAAGCAAGCTAAGAATTTAATAATCGATACCTATAACATGAATTGTACTACTTCTTACTGGGTATTACATCAGCTTAGAAGCTTCATCTGTGTTCTACTATGGTGCTTTTAGTGTCTCCGCATACCGCAGCACGCGACATAGCTTTGCAGTCGATAAGTACAACCGTTTCAGAGAGAAGAGCGGCTAATGTGTCGATCTGGCTTTAAGTCGATTCGATAACAAACGACGAAAACGGACGGATTTCTCAGGTTTTTACTACATATGAACACTTTTCACATTCTCCCGTGCAACTCGGCTGCTAGTCCTCCTTTCATGCAGAATCTTAAGGTTCTAGCCATGTCCTAGGCACCAAAGCCAGCTAAAAAGTCAATAATCGATACCTAAAACTTGAATTATACTACTTCTTACTGGCTATTACATCAAATTGGAGGCTTCATCTGTATTCTACTATGGTGCTTTTAGTGTCTCCGCATACCGCAGCACGCGACATAGCCTTGCAGTCGATAAGTACAACCGTTTCAGAGAGAAGAGCGGCCAATGTGACGATCGGGCTTTAAGTCAATTCGATAACAAATGACGAAAACGGAAGGATTTTTCAGGTTTTTACTACATATGAACATTTTAAACATTCTCCCGTGCAACTCGGCTGCTAGTCCTCCTTTCATGCAGAATCTTAAGGTCCTAGCTCATGTTCAAGTGACCAAAGCCAGCTAAGAAGTCAATAATCGATACCTATAACATGAATTGTACTACTTCTTACTGGCTATTACATCAGCTTAGAAGCTTCATCTGTGTTCTACTATGGTGCTTTTAGTGTCTCCGCATACCGCAGCACGCGACATAGCTTTGCAGACGATAAGTACAACCGTTTCAGAGAGAAGAGCGGCCAATGTGACGATCTGGCTTTAAGTCGATTCCATAACAAATGGCGGAAACGGACGGATTTCTCAGGTTTTTACTACATATGAACACTTTTCACAGTCTCCCGTGCAACTGGGCTGCTAGTCCTCCTTTCATGCAGAATCATAAGGTCCTAGCTCATGTCCAAGGTACCAAAGCCAGCTAAAGAGTCAATAATCGATACCTATAACTTGAATTGTACTACTTCTTACTGGCTATTACATCAACTTAGAAGCTTCATCTGTGTTCTACTATGGTGCTTTTAGTGTCTCCGCATACCGCAGCACTCGACATAGCTTTGCAAACAATAATTACAACCGTTTCAGAGAGAAGAGCGGCCAATGTGACGATCTGGTTTAAGTCGATTCGATAACAAATGTCGAAAACGGACGGACTTCTGAGGCTTCTACTACAAATGAACACTTTTCACATTCTCCCGTGCAACTCGGCTGCTAGTCCTCCATTAATGAAGAATCTTAAGGTCCTAGCTCATGTCCAAGGCACCAAAGCCAGCTAAAAAGACAATAATCGATACCTGAAACTTGAATTGTACTACTTCTTACTGGCTATTACATCAACTTGGCAGCTTCATCTGTGTCCTACTATGGTGCTTTTAGTGCCTCCACATACCGCAGCACGCGACATAGCTTTGCAGACGATAAGTACAACCGTTTCAGAGAGTAGAGCGGCCAATGTGACGATCTGGCTTTAAGGCGATTCGATAACAAATGACGAAAACGGACGTATTTCTCAGGTTTTTACTATATATGAACACTTTTCAAATTCTTCCGTGCAACTTGGCTGTTAGTCCACCTTTCATGCAGAATTTTAAGGTCCTAGCTCATGTCCAAGGCACCAAAGCCAGCTAAAAAGTCAATAATCGATACCTATAACTTGAATTGTACAACCTCTTACTGGCTATTACATCAACTTAGAAGCTTCATCTGTGTTCTACTATGATGCTTTTAGTGTCTCCGCATACCGCAGCACGCGAAATAGCTTTGCAGACGATAAGTACAACCGTTTAAGAGAGTAGAGCGCCCGATGTGACGATCTGGCTTTAAGTCGATTCGATAACAAATGACGAAAACGAACGGATTTCTCAGGTTTTTACTAAATATGAACACTTTTCACATTCTCACGTGCAACGCGGCTGCTAGACCTCCTATCATGCAAAATCTTAAGTTCCTAGCTCATGCCCAAGGCACCAAAGAAGGGTAAAAAGTCAACAATCGATACCTAAAACCTGAATTGTACTACTTCTTACTGGCTATTACATCAACTTGGAAGCTTCATCTGTGTTCTACTATGGTGCTTTTAGTGTCTCCGCATGCCGCAGCACTCGACATAGCTTTGCAGACGATAAGTACAACCGTTTCAGAGAGAAGAGCGGCCAATGTGACGATCTGGCTTTAAGTCGATTCGATAACGAATGTCGAACACGGACGGATTTCCCTGGTTTTTACTACATATGAACACTTTTCACATTCTCCCGTGCAACTCGGCTGCTAGTCCTCCTTTCATGCAGAATCGTAAGGTCCTAGCTTATGTCCAAGGCACCAAAGCCAGCTAAAAAGTCAATAATCGATATCTAAAATTTCAATTGTACTACTTCTTACTAGCTATTACATCAACATAGAAGCTTCATCTGTGTTCTACTATGCTGCTTTTAGTGTCTCCGCATACTGCAGCACGCGACATAGCTTTGCAGACGATAAGTGCAACCGTTTCTGAGAAAAGAGCGCCCTATGTGACGATCAGGCTTTAAGTCGATTCGATAACAAACGACGAAAACGGACGGATTTCTCAGGTTTTTACTACATATGAACACTTTTCACATTCTCCCGTGCAACTCAGCTGCTAGCCCTCCTTTCATGCAGAATCTTAAGGTCCTAGCTCATGTCCAAGGCACCAAAGCCAGCTAAAAAGTCAATAATCGATACCTAAAACTGGTATTGTATTAATTCTTACTGGCTATTACATCATCTTAGAAGCTTCATCTGTGTTCTACTATGGTGCTTTTAGTGTCTCCGCAAACCGCAGCACGCGACATAGCTTTCACACGATAAGTACAACCGTTTCAGAGAGAAGAGCGGCCAATGTGACGATCTGGCTTTAAGTCGATTCGATAACAAATGACGAAAACGGACGGGTTTCTCAGGTTTTTACTACATATGAACACTTTTCACATTCTCCCGTGCAACTCGGCTGCTAGTCCTCCTTTCATGCAGATTCTTAAGGTCCTAGCTCATGTCCAAGGCACCATAGCCAGCTAAAAAGTCAATGATCGATATCTAAAATTTAAATTGTACTACTTCTTACTAGCTATTACATCAACTTAGAAGCTTCATCTGTGTTCTACTATGGTGCTTTTAGTGTCTCCACATACCGCAGCACGCGACATAGCTTTGCAGAAGATAAGTACTACCGTTTCAGAGAGAAGAGCGGCCAATGTGACGATCTGGCTTTAAGTCGATTCGATAACAAATGACGATAACGAACTTATTTCTCACGTTTTTACTACATATGAACACTTTTCACATTCTCCCGTTCAACTCGGCTGCTAGTCCTCCTTTCATGCAGAATCTTAAGGTCCTAGTTCATGTCCAAGGCACCAAAGCCACCTAGAAAGTCAATAATCGATACCTAAAACATGAATTGTACTACTTATACTGGCTATTACATCAACTTAGAAACTTCATCTGTGTTCTACTATGGTGCTTTTAGTGTCTCCACATACCGCAGCTCGACACATAGCTTTGCAGATGATAAGTACCACCGGTTGAGAGAGAAGAGCAGCCAATGTGACGATCTGGCTTTAAGTGGATTCGATAACAAATGGCGGAAACGGAAGGATTTCTCAGGTTTTTACTACATATGAACATTTTCCACATTCTTCAGTGGAACTCGGCTGCTAGTCCTCCTTTCATGCAGAATCTTAAGGTCCTAGCTCATGTTCAAGTCACCAAAGCTAGCTAAGACGTCAATAATCGATACCTATAACATGAATTCTACTACTTGTTACTGGCTATTACATCACCTTAGAAGCTTCATCTGTGTTCTACTATGGTGCTTTTAGTGTCTCCGCATACCGCAGCACGCGACATAGCTTTGCAGACGATAAGTACAACCGTTTCAGAGAGAATAGCATCCAATGTGACGATCTGGCCTTAAGTCGATTCGATAACAAATGGCGGAAACGGACGGATTTCTTAGGTTTTTACTACATATGAACACTTTTCACATTCTACCGTGTAACTGGGCTGCTAGTCCTCCTTTCGTGCAGAATCATAAGGTCCTAGCTCATGTCCAAGGTACCAAAGCCAGCTGAAAAGTCAATAATCGATACCTATAACTTGAATTGTACTACTTCTTACTGGCTATTACATCAGCTTAGAAGCTTCATCTGTGTTCTACTATGGTGCTTTTAGTGTCTCCGCATACCGCAGCACGCGACATAGCTTTGCAGACGATAAGTACAACCGTTTCAGAGAGAAGAGCGGCCAATGTGACGATCTGGCTTTAAGTCGATTCAAAAACAAATGTCGAACACTGACGGATTTCTCTGGTTTTTACTACATATGAACACTTTTCACATTCTCCCGTGCTACTCGGCTGCTAGTCCTACTTTCATGCAGAATCTTAAGGTCCTAGCTCATGTCCAAGGCTCCAAAGCCAGCTAAAAAGTCAATAATCAATACCAAAAACTTGAATTGTACTACTTCTTACTGACTATTACATCAACTTAGAAGCTTCATCTGTGTTCTACTATGGTGCTTTTAGTGTCTCCGCATGCCGCAGCACTCGACATAGCTTTGCAGACGATAAGTACAACCGTTTCAGAGAGAAGAGCGGCCAATGTGACGATCTGGCTTTAAGTCGATTCGATAACAAATGTCGAACACGGACGGATTTCTCTGGTTTTTACTACATTTTAAAACTTTTCACATTCTCCCGTGCAACTCGGCTGCTAGTCCTCCTTTCATGCAGAATCTTAAGGTCCTAGGTCATGTCCAAGGCACCAAGGCCAACTAAAAAGTCAATAATCAATACCTAAAACTTGAATTGTACTACTTCTTACTGACTATTACATCAACTTAGAAGCTTCATCTGAGTTCTACTATGGTGCTTTTAGTGTCTCCGCATACGGCAGCACGCGACATAGCTTTGCAATCGATTAGTACAACCGTTTCAGAGAGAAGAGCGGCTAATGTGACGATCTGGCTTTAAGTCGATTCGATAACAATGACGATAACGAACGGATTTTTAAGGTTTTTACTACATATGAACACTTTTCACATTCCCCCGTGCAACTCGGCTGCTAGTCCTCCTTTCATGCAGAATCTAAAGGTCCTAGCCATGTCCAAGGCACCAAAGCCAGCTAAAAAGTCAATAATCGATACCTAAAACTTGAATTATACTACTTCTTACTGGCTATTACATCAAATTAGAGGCTTCATCTGTGTTCTACTATGGTGCTTTTAGTATCTTCGCATACCGCAGCCCGCGACATAGCTTTCCAGTCGATAAGTACAACCGTTTCATAGAGAAGAGCGGCCAATGTGACGATCTGGCTGTAAGTCAATTCGATAACAAATGACGAAAACGGAAGGATTTCTCAGGTTTTCACTACATATGAACATTTTCCACATTCTCCAGTGCAACTCGGCTGCTAGTCCTCCCTTCATGCAGAATCTTAAGGTCCTAGCTCATGTTCAAGTCACCAAAGCCAGCTAAGAAGTCAATAATCAATACCTATAACATGAATTGTACTACTTCTCACTGGCTATTACATCAGCTTAGAAGCTTCATCTGTGTTCTACTATGGTGCTTTCAGTGTCTCCACATATCGCAGCACGCGACATAGCTTTGCAGACGATAAAGACAACCGTTTCAGAGAGAAGAGCGGCCAATGTGTCGATCTGGCTTTAAGTCGATTCGATAACAAATGACGAAAACGGACGGATTTCTCGGGTTTTTACTACATATGAACACTTTTCACATTCTCCCGTGCAACTCGGCTGCTAGTCCTCCTTCATGCAGAATCTTATGGTCCTAGCTCATGTCCAAGGCACCAAAGCCAGCTAAAAAGTCAATAATCGATAACTAAAAATTGAATTGTACTACTTCTTACTGGCTATTACATCAACTTAGAAGCTTCATCTGTGTTCTACTATGGTGCTTTTAGTGTCTCCTCATACCGCAGCACGCGACATAGCTTTGCACACGATAAGTACAACCGTTTCAGAGAGAACAGCGGCCAATGTGACGATCTGGCTGTAAGTCGATTCGATAACAAATGACGATAACGAACGGATTTCTCAGGTTTTTACTACATATGAACACTTTTCACATTCTCCCGTGCAACTCGGCTGCAAGTCCGCCTTTCATGCTGAATCTTAAGGTCCTAGCTCATGCCCAAGGCACCAAAGCCAGCTAAAAAGTCAATAATCGATACCTAAAACTTGAATTGTACTAATTCTTACTGGCTATTACATCATCTTAGAAGCTTCATCTGTGTTCTACTATGGTGCTTTTAGCGTCGCCGCATACCACAGCACGCGACATAGCTTTCAGACGATAAGTACAACCGTTTCGGAGAGAAGAGCGGCCAATGTGACGATCTGGCTTTAAGTCGATTCGATAACAAATGACGAAAACGGACGGATTTCTCGGGTTTTTACTACATATGAACACTTTTCACATTCTCCCATGCAACTCGGTTGCTAGTCCTGCTTTCATGCAGAATCTTAAGGTCCTAGCTCATGTCCAAGGCACCAAAGCCAGCTAAAAAGTCAATAATCGATACCTAAAACTGGTATTGTACTAATTCTTACTTTCTATTACATCATCTTAGAAGCTTCATCTGTGGTTTACTATGGTGCTTTTAGCGTCTCCGCATACCGCAGCACGCGACATAGCTTGCGGACGATAAGTACAACCGTTTCGGAGATAAGAGCGGCCAATGTGACGATCTGGCTTTAAGTCGATTCGATAACAAATGTCGAACACGGACGGATTTCTCTGGTTTTTACTACATATGAACACTTTTCACATTCTGCCGTGCAACTCGGCTGCTAGTCCTCCTTTCATGCAGAGTCTTAAGGTCCTAGCTCATGTACAAGGCACCAAAGCCAGCTAAAAAGTCAATAATCAATACCTAAAACTTGAATTGTACCACTTCTTACTTGCTATTACATCAACTTAGAAGCTTCATCTGTGTTCTACTATGGGGCTTTTAGTGTCTCCGCATGCCGCAGCACTCGACATAGCTTTGCAGACGATAAGTACAACCGTTTCAGAGAGAAGAGCGGCCAATGTGACGATCTTGCTTTAAGTCGATTCCATAACAAACGGCGGAAACGGACGGATTTCTCAGGTTTTTACTACATATGAACACTTTTCACATTCTCCCGTGCAACTCGGCTGCTAGTCCTCCTTTCATGCAGAATCATAAGGTCCTAGCTCATGCCCTAGGCACCAAAGAAGGGTAAAAAGTCAACAATCGATACCTAAAACTTGAATTGTACTACTTCTTACTTGCTATTACATCAACTTAGAAGCTTCATCTGTGTTCTACTATGGGGCTTTTAGTGTCTCCGCATGCCGCAGCACTCGACATAGCTTTGCAGACGATAAGTACAACCGTTTCAGAGAGAAGAGCGGCCAATGTGACGATCTTGCTTTAAGTCGATTCCATAACAAATGGCGGAAACGGACGGATTTCTCAGGTTTTTACTACATATGAACACTTTTCACATTCTCCCGTGCAACTCGGCTGCTAGTCCTCCTTTCATGCAGAATCATAAGGTCCTAGCTCATGTCCAAGTCACCAAAGCCAGCTAAAAAGTCAATAATCGACACCTAAAACTTGAATTTTACTACTTCTTACTGGCTATTACGTCAACTTGGAAGCTTCATCTGTGTTCTACTATGGTGCTTTTAGTGTCTCCACATACCGCAGCACGCGACATAGCTTTGCAGACGATAAGTACAACCGTTTCAGAGAGACGAGCGGCCAATGTGACGATCTGGCTTTAAGTCGATTCGATAACAAATGTCGAACACGGACGGATTTCTCTGGTTTTTACTACATATGAACACTTTTCACATTCTCCCGTGCAACTCGGCTGCTAGTCCTCCTTTCATGCAGAATCTTAAGGTCCTAGCTCATGTCCAAGGCACCAAAGCCAGCTAAAAAGTCAATAATCGATACCTATAACTTGAATTGTACTACTTCTTACTGGCTATTACATAAACTTAGAAGCTTTATCCGTGTTCTACTATGGTATTTTTAGTGTCTCCGCATACCGCAGCACGCGACATAGCTTTGCAGACGATTAGTACAACCGTTTCAGAGAGAAGGGCAGACAATGTGACGATCTGGTTTTAAGTCGATTCGATAACAAATGACGAAAACGGACGGATTTCTCGGGTTTTTACTACATATGAACACTTTTCACATTCTCCCGTGCAACTCGGCTGCTAGTCCTCCTTCATGCAGAATCTTATGGTCCTAGCTCATGTCCAAGGCACCAAAGCCAGCTAAAAAGTCAATAATCGATAACTAAAAATTGAATTGTACTACTTCTTACTGGCTATTACATCAACTTAGAAGCTTCATCTGTGTTCTACTATGGTGCTTTTAGTGTCTCCTCATACCGCAGCACGCGACATAGCTTTGCACACGATAAGTACAACCGTTTCAGAGAGAACAGCGGCCAATGTGACGATCTGGCTATTAGACGATTCGATAACAAATGACGATAACGAACGGATTTCTCAGGTTTTTACTACATATGAACACTTTTCACATTCTCCCGTGCAACTCGGCTGCAAGTCCGCCTTTCATGCTGAATCTTAAGGTCCTAGCTCATGCCCAAGGCACCAAAGCCAGCTAAAAAGTCAATAATCGATACCTAAAACTTGAATTGTACTAATTCTTACTGGCTATTACATCATCTTAGAAGCTTCATCTGTGTTCTACTATGGTGCTTTTAGCGTCGCCGCATACCACAGCACGCGACATAGCTTTCAGACGATAAGTACAACCGTTTCGGAGAGAAGAGCGGCCAATGTGACGATCTGGCTTTAAGTCGATTCGATAACAAATGACGAAAACTGACGGATTTCTCGGGTTTTTACTACATATGAACACTTTTCACATTCTCCCATGCAACTCGGTTGCTAGTCCTGCTTTCATGCAGAATCTTAAGGTCCTAGCTCATGTCCAAGGCACCAAAGCCAGCTAAAAAGTCAATAATCGATACCTAAAACTGGTATTGTACTAATTCTTACTTTCTATTACATCATCTTAGAAGCTTCATCTGTGGTTTACTATGGTGCTTTTAGCGTCTCCGCATACCGCAGCACGCGACATAACTTGCGGACGATAAGTACAACCGTTTCGGAGATAAGAGCGGCCAATGTGACGATCTGGCTTTAAGTCGATTCGATAAAAAATGACGAAAACGGACGGATTTCTCAGGTTTTTACTACATATGAACACTTTTCACATTCTCCCGTACAACTCGGCTGCTAGTCCTCCTTTCATGCAGAATCTTAAGGTCCTAGCTCATGTCCAAGGCACCAAAGCCAGCTAAAAAGTCAATAATCGATACCTAAAACTTGAATTGTACTATTTCTTACTGGCTATTACATCAACTTAGAAGCTTCATCTGTGTTCTACTATTTTGCTTTTAGTGTCTCCACATACCGCAGCACGCGACATAGCTTTCAGACGATAAGTACAACCGTTTCGGAGAGAAGAGCGGCCAATGTGACGATCTGGCTTTAAGTCGATTCGATAACAAATGACGAAAACGGACGGATTTCTCAGGTTTTTACTACATATGAACACTTTTTACATTCTCCCGTGCAACTCGGCTGCTAGTCCTCCTTTCATGCAGAATCTTAAGGTCCCAGCTCATGTCCAAGGCACCAAAGGCAGCTAAAAGTCAATAATCGATGATTAAAACTTGAATTGTACTACTTTTTACTGGCTATTACATCAACGTAGAAGCTTCATCCGTGTTCTACTATGGTATTTCTAGTGTCTCCGCATACCGCAGCACGCGACATAGCTTTGCAGACGATAAGTACAACCGTTTCGGAGAGAAGAGCGGGCAATGTGACGATCTGGCTTTAAGGCGATTCGATAACAAATGACGAAAACGGACGGATTTTTAAGGTTTTTACTACATATGAACACTTTTCACATTCTCCCGTGCAACTCGGCTGCTAGTCCTGCTTTCATGCAGAATCTTAAGGTCCTAGCTCATGTTCAAGGCACCAAAGCCGGCTAAAAAGTCAATAATCGATACCTAAAACTGGTATTGTACTAATTCTTACTGGCTATTACATCATCTTAGAAGCTTCATCTGTGTTCTACTATGGTGCTTTTAACGTCTCCGCATACCGCAGCACGCGACATAGCTTTCAGACGATAAGTACAACCGTTTCGGAGAGAAGAGCGGCCAATGTGACGATCTGGCTTTAAGCCGATTCGATAACAAATGACGAAAACGGACGGATTTCTCAGGTTTTTACTACATATGAACACTTTTCACATTCTCCCGTGCAACTCGGCTGCAATTCATCCTTTCATGCAGAATCTTAAGGTCCTAGCTCATGTCCAAGGCACCAAAGCCAACTAAAAGTCAATAATCGATGCCTAAAAATTGAATTGTACTACTTCTTACTGGCTATTACATCAACTTAGAAGCTTCATCCGTGTTCTACTATGGTATTTTTAGTGTCTCCGCATACCGCAGCACGCGACATAGCTTTGTAGACGATAAGTACAACCGTTTCAGAGAGAAGAGCGGCCAATGTGACAATCTGGCTTTAAGTCAATTCCATAACAAATGACGAAAACGGTCGGATTTCTCAGGTTTTTATTACATATGAACACTTTTCACATACTCCCGTGCAACTCGGCTGCTAGTCCTGCTTTCGTGCAGAATCTTAAGGTCCTAGCTCATGTCCAAGGCACCAAAGCCAGCTAAAAAGTCAATAATCGATACCTAAAACTGGTATTGTACTAATTCTTACTGGCTATTACATCATCTTAGAAGCTTCATCTGTGTTCTACTATGGTGCTTTTAGCGTCTCCGCATACCGCAGCACGCGACATAGCTTTGCAGACGATAAGTATAACCGATTCAGAGAGAAGAGCGGCCAATGTGACAATCTGGCTTTAAGTCAATTCCATAACAAATGACGATAACGAACGGATTTCTCAGGTTTTTACTACATATGAACTCTTTTCAAATTCTCCCGTGCAACTCGGCTGCAAGTCCGCCTTTCATGCAGAATCTTAAGGTCCTAGCTCATGTCCAAGGCACCAAAGCCAGCTAAAAAGTCAATAATCAGTACCTAAAACTTGAATTGTACTACTTCTTACTGGCTATTACATCATCTTAGAAGCTTCATCTGTGTTCTACTATGGTGCTTTTAGCGTCTCCGCATACCGCAGCACGCGACATAGCTTTCAGACGATAAGTACAACCGTTTCGGAGAGAAGAGCGGGCAATGTGACGATCTGGCTTTAAGTCGATTCGATAACAAATGACGAAAACGGACGGATTTCTCGGGTTTCTACTACATATGAACACTTTTCACATTCTCCCGTGCAACTCGGCTGCTAGTCCTGCTTTCATGCAGAATCTTAAGGTCCTAGTTCATGTCCAAGGCACCAAAGCCAGCTAAAATTCAATAATTGATAACTAAAATTGGAATTGTACTACTTCTTACTGGCTATTACAACATCTTAGAAGCCTCATCTGTGTTCTACTATGGTGCTTTCAGTGTCTCCACATACCGCAGCACGTGACATAGATTTGCAGACGATAAGTACAACCGTTTCAGAGAGAAGAGCGGCCAATGTGACGATCGGGCTTTAAGTCGATTCAATAACAAATGACAAAAACGGACGGATTTCTCAGGTTTTTACTACATATGAATACTTTTCACATTCTCCCGTGCAAGTCGGCTGCTAGTCCTCCTTTCATGCAGAATCTTAAGGTCCTAGCTCATGTCCAAGGCACCAAAGCCAGCTAAAAGTCAATAATCGAATGCCTAAAACTTGAATTGTACTACTTCTTACTGGCTATTACATCAACTTTGAAGCTTCATCCGTGTTCTACTATGGTATTTTTAGTGTCTCCGCATACCGCAGCACGCGACATAGCTTTGCAGACGATAAGTACAACCGATTCAGAGAGAAGAGCGGCCTATGTGACAATCTGGCTTTAAGTCAATTCCATAACAAATGACGATAACGAACGGATTTCTCAGGTTTTTACTACAGATGAACACTTTTCACATACTCCCGTGCAACTCGGCTGCTAGTCCTGCTTTCATGCAGAATCTTAAGGTCCTAGCTCATGTCCAAGGCACCAAAGCCAGCTAAAGAGTCAATAATCGATACCTAAAACTAGTATTGTACTAATTCTTACTGGCTATTAATCATCTTAGAAGCTTCATCTGTGTTCTACTATGGTGCTTTTAGCGTCTCCGCATACCGCAGCACGCGACATAGCTTTCAGACGATAAGTACAACCGTTTCGGAGAGAAGAGCGGGCAATGTGACGATCTGGCTTTAAGTCGATTCGATAACAAATGACGAAAACGGACGGATTTCTCTGGTTTTTACTACATATGAACACTTTTCACATTCTCCCGTGCAACTCGGCTGCTAGTCCTCCTTTCATGCAGAATCTTAAGGTCCTAGCTCATGTCCAAGGCACCAAAGCCAGCTAAAAGTCAATAATCGGTGATTTAAACTTGAATTGTACTACTTTTTACTGGATATTACATCAACGTAGAAGCTTCATCCGTGTTCTACTATGGTATTTCTAGTGTCTCCGCATACCGCAGCACGCGACATAGCTTTGCAGACGATAAGTACAACCGTTTCAGAGAGAAGGGCGGACAATGTGACGATCTGGCTTTAAGTCGATTCGATAACAAATGACGAAAACGGACGGATTTCTCGGGTTTCTACTACATATGAACACTTTTCACATTCTCCCGTGCAACTCGGCTGCTAGTCCTCCTTTCATGCAGAAACTTGAGGTCCTAGCTCATGTCCAAGGAACCAAAGCCAGCTAAAAAGTCAATAATAGATACTTAAAACTGGAATTGTACTACTTCTTACTGGCTATTACATCAACTTAGAAGCTTTGTCTGTGTTCTACTATGGTGCTTTTAGTGTCTCCACATACCGCAGCACGCGTCATAGCTTTGCAGACGATAAGTACAACCGTTTCAGAGAGAAGAGCGGCCAATGTCACGATCTGGCTTTAGGTCGATTCGATAACAAATGACGATAACGAACGGATTTGTTAGGTTTTTACTACATATGAACACTTTTCACATTCTCCCGTGCAACTCGGCAGCTAGTCCTCCTTTCACGCAGAATCTTAAGGTCCTAGCTCTTGTCCAAGGCACCAAAGCCAGCTAAAAAGTCAATAATCGATATCTAAAACTTGAATTTTACTACTTCTTACTGGCTATTACATCAACTTAGAAGCTTCATCTGTGTTCTACTATGGTGCTTTTAGTGTCACCGCATACCGCAGCACGCGACATAGCTTTGCAGACTATACGTACAACCGTTTCAGAAAGAAGAGCGGCCAATGTGACGATCTGGCTTTAAGTCGATTCGATGACAAATGACGATAACGAACGGATTTCTCAGGTTTTTACTACATATGAACACTTTTCACATTCTCCCGTGCAACTCGGCTGCAAGTCCGCCTTTCATGCAGAATCTTAAGGTCCTAGCTCATGTCCAAGGCACCAAAGCCAGCTAAAAAGTCAATAATAGATACTTAAAACTGGAATTGTACTACTTCTTACTGGCTATTACATCAACTTAGAAGCTTTGTCTGTGTTCTACTATGGTGCTTTTAGCGTCTCCGCATACCGCAGCACGCAACATAGCTTTCAGACGATAAGTACAACCGTTTCGGAGAGAAGAGCGGGCAATGTGACGATCTGGCTTTAAGTCGATTCGATAACAAATGACGAAAACGGACGGATTTCTCGGGTTTCTACTACATATGAACACTTTTCACATTCTCCCGTGCAACTCGGCTGCTAGTCCTGCTTTCATGCAGAATCTTAAGGTCCTAGTTCATGTCCAAGGCACCAAAGCCAGCTAAAATTCAATAATTGATAACTAAAATTGGAATTGTACTACTTCTTACTGGCTATTACAACATCTTAGAAGCCTCATCTGTGTTCTACTATGGTGCTTTCAGTGTCTCCACATACCGCAGCACGTGACATAGATTTGCAGACGATAAGTACAACCGTTTCAGAGAGAAGAGCGGCCAATGTGACGATCGGGCTTTAAGTCGATTCAATAACAAATGACAAAAACGGACGGATTTCTCAGGTTTTTACTACATATGAAAACTTTTCACATTCTCCCGTGCAAGTCTGCTGCTAGTCCTCCTTTCATGCAGAATCTTAAGGTCCTAGCTCATGTCCAAGGCACCAAAGCCAGCTAAAAGTCAATAATCGAATGCCTAAAACTTGAATTGTACTACTTCTTACTGGCTATTACATCAACTTAGAAGCTTCATCCGTGTTCTACTATGGTATTTTTAGTGTCTCCGCATACCGCAGCACGCGACATAGCTTTGCAGACGATAAGTACAACCGATTCAGAGAGAAGAGCGGCCTATGTGACAATCTGGCTTTAAGTCAATTCCATAACAAATGACGATAACGAACGGATTTCTCAGGTTTTTACTACAGATGAACACTTTTCACATACTCCCGTGCAACTCGGCTGCTAGTCCTGCTTTCATGCAGAATCTTAAGGTCCTAGCTCATGTCCAAGGCACCAAAGCCAGCTAAAGAATCAATAATCGATACCTAAAACTAGTATTGTACTAATTCTTACTGGCTATTACATCATCTTAGAAGCTTCATCTGTGTTCTACTATGGTGCTTTTAGCGTCTCCGCATACCGCAGCACGCGACATAGCTTTCAGACGATAAGTACAACCGTTTCGGAGAGAAGAGCGGGCAATGTGACGATCTGGCTTTAAGTCGATTCGATAACAAATGACGAAAACGGACGGATTTCTCTGGTTTTTACTACATATGAACACTTTTCACATTCTCCCGTGCAACTCGGCTGCTAGTCCTCCTTTCATGCAGAATCTTAAGGTCCTAGCTCATGTCCAAGGCACCAAAGCCAGCTAAAAGTCAATAATCGGTGATTAAAACTTGAATTGTACTACTTTTTACTGGATATTACATCAACGTAGAAGCTTCATCCGTGTTCTACTATGGTATTTCTAGTGTCTCCGCATACCGCAGCACGCGACATAGCTTTGCAGACGATAAGTACAACCGTTTCAGAGAGAAGGGCGGACAATGTGACGATCTGGCTTTAAGTCGATTCGATAACAAATGACGAAAACGGACGGATTTCTCGGGTTTCTACTACATATGAACACTTTTCACATTCTCCCGTGCAACTCGGCTGCTAGTCTTCCTTTCATGCAGAAACTTGAGGTCCTAGCTCATGTCCAAGGAACCAAAGCCAGCTAAAAAGTCAATAATAGATACTTAAAACTGGAATTGTACTACTTCTTACTGGCTATTACATCAACTTAGAAGCTTTGTCTGTGTTCTACTATGGTGCTTTTAGTGTCTCCACATACCGCAGCACGCGTCATAGCTTTGCAGACGATAAGTACAACCGTTTCAGAGAGAAGAGCGGCCAATGTCACGATCTGGCTTTAGGTCGATTCGATAACAAATGACGATAACGAACGGATTTGTTAGGTTTTTACTACATATGAACACTTTTCACATTCTCCCGTGCAACTCGGCAGCTAGTCCTCCTTTCACGCAGAATCTTAAGGTCCTAGCTCTTGTCCAAGGCACCAAAGCCAGCTAAAAAGTCAATAATCGATAACTAAAACTTGAATTTTACTACTTCTTACTGGCTATTACATCAACTTAGAAGCTTCATCTGTGTTCTACTATGGTGCCTTTAGTGTCACCGCATACCGCAGCACGCGACATAGCTTTGCAGACTATACGTACAACCGTTTCAGAAAGAAGAGCGGCCAATGTGACGATCTGGCTTTAAGTCGATTCGATAACAAATGACGAAAACGGACGGATTTCCAGGTTTTTACTACATATGAACACTTTTCACATTCTCCCGTGCAACTCAGCTGCTAGTCCTCCTTTCATGCATAATCTTAAGGTACTAGCTCATGTCCAAGGCACGAAAGCCAGCTAAAAGTCAATAATCGATACCTAAAAGTGGAATTGTACTAATTCTTACTGGCTATTACATCAACTTAGAAGCTTCATCCGTGTTCTACTATGGTATTTTTAGTGTCTCGGCATACGGCAGCACGCGACATAGATTTGCAGACGATAAGTACAACCGTTTCAGAGAGAAGAGCGGCCAATGTGACGATCTGGCTTCAAGTCGATTCAATAACAAATGACAAAAACGGACGGATTTCTCAGGTTTTTACTGCATATGAAAACTTTTCACATTCTCCCGTGCAACTCGGCTGCTAGTCCTCCTTTCATGCAGAATCTTAAGGTCCTAGCTCATGTCCAAGGCACCAAAGCCAGCTAAAAAGTCAATAATCAGTACCTAAAACTTGAATTGTACTACTTCTTACTGGCTATTACATCATCTTAGAAGCTTCATCTGTGTTCTACTATGGTGCTTTTAGCGTCTCCGCATACCGCAGCACGCAACATAGCTTTCAGACGATAAGTACTACCGTTTCGGAGAGAAGAGCGGGCAATGTGACGATCTGGCTTTAAGTCGATTCGATAACAAATGACGAAAACGGACGGATTTCTCGGGTTTCTACTACATATGAACACTTTTCACATTCTCCCGTGCAACTCGGCTGCTAGTCCTGCTTTCTTGCAGAATCTTAAGGTCCTAGTTCATGTCCAAGGCACCAAAGCCAGCTAAAATTCAATAATTGATAACTAAAATTGGAATTGTACTACTTCTTACTGGCTATTACAACATCTTAGAAGCCTCATCTGTGTTCTACTATGGTGCTTTCAGTGTCTCCACATACCGCAGCACGTGACATAGATTTGCAGACGATAAGTACAACCGTTTCAGAGAGAAGAGCGGCCAATGTGACGATCGGGCTTTAAGTCAATTCCATAACAAATGACGAAAACGGACGGATTTCTCAGGTTTTTACTACAGATGAACACTTTTCACATACTCCCGTGCAACTCGGCTGCTAGTCCTGCTTTCATGCAGAATCTTAAGGTCCTAGCTCATGTCCAAGGCACCAAAGCCAGCTAAAGAGTCAATAATCGATACCTAAAACTAGTATTGTACTAATTCTTACTGGCTATTACATCATCTTAGAAGCTTCATCTGTGTTCTACTATGGTGCTTTTAGCGTCTCCGCATACCGCAGCACGCGACATAGCTTTCAGACGATAAGTACAACCGTTTCGGAGAGAAGAGCGGGCAATGTGACGATCTGGCTTTAAGTCGATTCGATAACAAATGACGAAAACGGACGGATTTCTCGGGTTTCTACTACATATGAACACTTTTCACATTCTCCCGTGCAACTCGGCTGCTAGTCCTGCTTTCATGCAGAATCTTAAGGTCCTAGTTCATGTCCAAGGCACCAAAGCCAGCTAAAATTCAATAATTGATAACTAAAATTGGAATTGTACTACTTCTTACTGGCTATTACAACATCTTAGAAGCCTCATCTGTGTTCTACTATGGTGCTTTCAGTGTCTCCACATACCGCAGCACGTGACATAGATTTGCAGACGATAAGTACAACCGTTTCAGAGAGAAGAGCGGCCAATGTGACGATCGGGCTTTAAGTCGATTCAATAACAAATGACAAAAACGGACGGATTTCTCAGGTTTTTACTACATATGAAAACTTTTCACATTCTCCCGTGCAAGTCGGCTGCTAGTCCTCCTTTCATGCAGAATCTTAAGGTCCTAGCTCATGTCCAAGGCACCAAAGCCAGCTAAAAGTCAATAATCGAATGCCTAAAACTTGAATTGTACTACTTCTTACTGGCTATTACATCAACTTAGAAGCTTCATCCGTGTTCTACTATGGTATTTTTAGTGTCTCCGCATACCGCAGCACGCGACATAGCTTTGCAGACGATAAGTACAACCGATTCAGAGAGAAGAGCGGCCTATGTGACAATCTGGCTTTAAGTCAATTCCATAACAAATGACGATAACGAACGGATTTCTCAGGTTTTTACTACAGATGAACACTTTTCACATACTCCCGTGCAACTCGGCTGCTAGTCCTGCTTTCATGCAGAATCTTAAGGTCCTAGCTCATGTCCAAGGCACCAAAGCCAGCTAAAGAGTCAATAATCGATACCTAAAACTAGTATTGTACTAATTCTTACTGGCTATTACATCATCTTAGAAGCTTCATCTGTGTTCTACTATGGTGCTTTTAGCGTCTCCGCATACCGCAGCACGCGACATAGCTTTCAGACGATAAGTACAACCGTTTCGGAGAGAAGAGCGGGCAATGTGACGATCTGGCTTTAAGTCGATTCGATAACAAATGACGAAAACGGACGGATTTCTCTGGTTTTTACTACATATGAACACTTTTCACATTCTCCCGTGCAACTCGGCTGCTAGTCCTCCTTTCATGCAGAATCTTAAGGTCCTAGCTCATGTCCAAGGCACCAAAGCCAGCTAAAAGTCAATAATCGGTGATTAAAACTTGAATTGTACTACTTTTTACTGGATATTACATCAACGTAGAAGCTTCATCCGTGTTCTACTATGGTATTTCTAGTGTCTCCGCATACCGCAGCACGCGACATAGCTTTGCAGACGATAAGTACAACCGTTTCAGAGAGAAGGGCGGACAATGTGACGATCTGGCTTTAAGTCGATTCGATAACAAATGACGAAAACGGACGGATTTCTCGGGTTTCTACTACATATGAACACTTTTCACATTCTCCCGTGCAACTCGGCTGCTAGTCTTCCTTTCATGCAGAAACTTGAGGTCCTAGCTCATGTCCAAGGAACCAAAGCCAGCTAAAAAGTCAATAATAGATACTTAAAACTGGAATTGTACTACTTCTTACTGGCTATTACATCAACTTAGAAGCTTTGTCTGTGTTCTACTATGGTGCTTTTAGTGTCTCCACATACCGCAGCACGCGTCATAGCTTTGCAGACGATAAGTACAACCGTTTCAGAGAGAAGAGCGGCCAATGTCACGATCTGGCTTTAGGTCGATTCGATAACAAATGACGATAACGAACGGATTTGTTAGGTTTTTACTACATATGAACACTTTTCACATTCTCCCGTGCAACTCGGCAGCTAGTCCTCCTTTCACGCAGAATCTTAAGGTCCTAGCTCTTGTCCAAGGCACCAAAGCCAGCTAAAAAGTCAATAATCGATAACTAAAACTTGAATTTTACTACTTCTTACTGGCTATTACATCAACTTAGAAGCTTCATCTGTGTTCTACTATGGTGCTTTTAGAGTCACCGCATACCGCAGCACGCGACATAGCTTTGCAGACTATACGTACAACCGTTTCAGAAAGAAGAGCGGCCAATGTGACGATCTGGCTTTAAGTCGATTCGATAACAAATGACGAAAACGGACGGATTTCTCAGGTTTTTACTACATATGAACACTTTTCACATTCTCCCGTGCAACTCAGCTGCTAGTCCTCCTTTCATGCATAATCTTAAGGTACTAGCTCATGTCCAAGGCACGAAAGCCAGCTAAAAGTCAATAATCGATACCTAAAAGTGGAATTGTACTAATTCTTACTGGCTATTACATCAACTTAGAAGCTTCATCCGTGTTCTACTATGGTATTTTTAGTGTCTCGGCATACCGCAGCACGCGACATAGATTTGCAGACGATAAGTACAACCGTTTCAGAGAGAAGAGCGGCCAATGTGACGATCTGGCTTTAAGTCGATTCAATAACAAATGACAAAAACGGACGGATTTCTCAGGTTTTTACTGCATATGAAAACTTTTCACATTCTCCCGTGCAACTCGGCTGCTAGTCCTCCTTTCATGCAGAATCTTAAGGTTCTAGCTCATGTCCAAGGCACCAAAGCCAGCTAAAAAGTCAATAATCAGTACCTAAAACTTGAATTGTACTACTTCTTACTGGCTATTACATCATCTTAGAAGCTTCATCTGTGTTCTACTATGGTGCTTTTAGCGTCTCCGCATACCGCAGCACGCAACATAGCTTTCAGACGATAAGTACTACCGTTTCGGAGAGAAGAGCGGGCAATGTGACGATCTGGCTTTAAGTCGATTCGATAACAAATGACGAAAACGGACGGATTTCTCGGGTTTCTACTACATATGAACACTTTTCACATTCTCCCGTGCAACTCGGCTGCTAGTCCTGCTTTCATGCAGAATCTTAAGGTCCTAGTTCATGTCCAAGGCACCAAAGCCAGCTAAAATTCAATAATTGATAACTAAAATTTGAATTGTACTACTTCTTACTGGCTATTACAACATCTTAGAAGCCTCATCTGTGTTCTACTATGGTGCTTTCAGTGTCTCCACATACCGCAGCACGTGACATAGATTTGCAGACGATAAGTACAACCGTTTCAGAGAGAAGAGCGGCCAATGTGACGATCGGGCTTTAAGTCGATTCAATAACAAATGACAAAAACGGACGGATTTCTCAGGTTTTTACTACATATGAAAACTTTTCACATTCTCCCGTGCAAGTCGGCTGCTAGTCCTCCTTTAATGCAGAATCTTAAGGTCCAAGCTCATGTCCAAGGCACCAAAGCCAGCTAAAAGTCAATAATCGAATGCCTAAAACTTGAATTGCACTACTTCTTAATGGCTATTACATCAACTTAGAAGCTTCATCCGTGTTCTACTATGGTATTTTTAGTGTCTCCGCATACCGCAGCACGCGACAAAGCTTTGCAGACGATAAGTACAACCGATTCAGAGAGAAGAGCGGCCTATGTGACAATCTGGCTTTAAGTCAATTCCATAACAAATGACGAAAACGGACGGATTTCTCAGGTTTTTACTACAGATGAACACTTTTCACATACTCCCGTGCAACTCGGCTGCTAGTCCTGCTTTCATGCAGAATCTTAAGGTCCTAGCTCATGTCCAAGGCACCAAAGCCAGCTAAAGAGTCAATAATCGATACCTAAAACTAGTATTGTACTAATTCTTACTGGCTATTACATCATCTTAGAAGCTTCATCTGTGTTCTACTATGGTGCTTTTAGCGTCTCCGCATACCGCAGCACGCGACATAGCTTTCAGACGATAAGTACAACCGTTTCGGAGAGAAGAGCGGGCAATGTGACGATCTGGCTTTAAGTTGATTCGATAACAAATGACGAAAACGGACGGATTTCTCTGGTTTTTACTACATATGAACACTTTTCACATTCTCCCGTGCAACTCGGCTGCTAGTCCTCCTTTCATGCAGAATCTTAAGGTCCTAGCTCATGTCCAAGGCACCAAAGCCAGCTAAAAGTCAATAATCGGTGATTAAAACTTGAATTGTACTACTTTTTACTGGCTATTACATCAACGTAGAAGCTTCATCCGTGTTCTACTATGGTATTTCTAGTGTCTCCGCATACCGCAGCACGCGACATAGCTTTGCAGACGATAAGTACAACCGTTTCAGAGAGAAGGGCGGACAATGTGACGACCTGGCTTTAAGTCGATTCGATAACAAATGACGAAAACGGACGGATTTCTCGGGTTTCTACTACATATGAACACTTTTCACATTCTCCCGTGCAACTCGGCTGCTAGTCCTCCTTTCATGCAGAACCTTGAGGTCCTAGCTCATGTCCAAGGAACCAAAGCCAGCTAAAAAGTCAATAATTGATACTTAAAACTGGAATTGTACTACTTCTTACTGGCTATTACATCAACTTAGAAGCTTTGTCTGTGTTCTACTATGGTGCTTTTAGTGACTCCACATACCGCAGCACGCGTCATAGCTTTGCAGACGATAAGTACAACCGTTTCAGAGAGAAGAGCGGCCAATGTCACGATCTGGCTTTAGGTCGATTCGATAACAAATGACGATAACGAACGGATTTGTTAGGTTTTTACTACATATGAACACTTTTCACATTCTCCCGTGCAACTCGGCAGCTAGTCCTCCTTTCACGCAGAATCTTAAGGTCCTTGCTCTTGTCCAAGGCACCAAAGCCAGCTAAAAAGTCAATAATCGATAACTAAAACTTGAATTTTACTACTTCTTACTGGCTATTACATCAACTTAGAAGCTTCATCTGTGTTCTACTATGGTGCTTTTAGTGTCTCCGCATACCGCAGCACGTGACATAGCTTTGCAGACGATAAGTACAACCGTTTCAGAGAGAAGAGCGGCCAATGTGACGATCTGGCTTTAAGTCGATTCGATAACTAATGACGAAAACGGACGGATTTCTCAGGTTTTTACTACATATGAACACTTTTCACATTCTCCCGTGCAACTCGGCTGCTAGTCCTCCTTTCATGCAGAATCTTAAGGTCCTAGCTCATGTCCAAGGCACCAAAGCCAGCTAAAAAGTCAATAATCGATACCTAAAACTTGAATTGTACTACTTCTTACTGGCTGTTACATCATCATAGAAGCTTCATCTGTGTTCTACTATGGTGCTTTTAGTGTCTCCGCACACCGCAGTACGCGACATAGCTTTGCAGACGATAAGTACAACCGTTTCAGAGGGAAGAGCGGCCAATGTGACGATCTGGCTTTAAGTCGATTCGATAACAAATGACGAAAACTGACGGATTTCTCAGGTTTCTACTACATATGAACACTTTTCACATTCTCCCATCCAACGCGGCTGCTAGTCCTCCTTTCATGCAGAATCTTAAGGTCCTAGCTCATGCCCAAGGCACCAAAGCCAGCTAAAAAGTCAATAATCCATACCTAAAACTTGAATTGTACTACTTCTTATTGTCTATTACCTCAACTTAGAAGCTTCATCTGTGTTCTACTATGTTGATTTTAGTGTCTCCGCATACCGCAGCACGCGATATAGCTTTGCAGACGATAAGTACAACCGTTTCAGAGAGAAGAGCGGCCAATGTGACGATCTGGCTTTAAGTCGATTCGATAACAAATGACGAAAACGGACGGATTTCTCAGGTTTCTACTACATATGAACACTTTTCACATTCTCCCATCCAACGCGGCTGCTAGTCCTCCTTTCATGCAGATTCTTAAGGTCCTAGCTCATGTCCAAGGCACCAAAGCCAGCTAAAAAGTCAATAATCGATACCTAAAACTTGAATTGTACTACTTCTTACTGGCTGTTACATCATCATAGAAGCTTCATCTGTGTTCTACTATGGTGCTTTTAGTGTCTCCGCATACCGCAGCACGTGACATAGCTTTGCAGACGATAAGTACAACCGTTTCAGAGAGAAGAGCGGCCAATGTGACGATCTGGCTTTAAGTCGATTCGATAACAAATGACGAAAACGGACGGATTTCTCAGGTTTTTACTACATATGAACACTTTTCACATTCTCCCGTGCAACTCGGCTGCTAGTCCTCCTTTCATGCAGAATCTTAAGGTCCTAGCTCATGTCCAAAGCACCAAAGCCAGCTAAAAAGTCAATAATCAGTACCTAAAACTTGAATTGTACTACTTCTTACTGGCTATTACATCGACTTAGAAGCTTCATCTGTGTTCAACTATGGTGATTTTATTGTCTCCGCATACCGCAGCACGCGACATAGCTTTGCAGACGATAAGTACAACCGTTTCAGAGAGAAGAGCGGCCAATGTGACGATCGGGCTTTAAGTCGATTCGATAACAAATGACGAAAACGGACGGATTTCTCAGGTTTCTACTACATATGAACACATTTCACATTCTCCCGTGCAAAACGGCTGCTAGTCCTCCTTTCATGCAGAATCTTAAGGTCCTAGCTCATGTCCAAGGCACCAAAGCCAGCTAAAAAGTCAATAATCGATACCTAAAACTTGAATTGTACTACATCTTACTGGCTATTACATCAACTTAGAAGCTTCATCTGTGTTCTACCATGGTGCTTTTAGTGTCTCCGCACACCGCAGTACGCGACATAGCTTTGCAGACGATAAATACAACCCTTTCAGAGAAAAGAGGGGCCAATGTGACGATCTGGCTTTAAGTCGATTCGATAACAAATGACGAAAACGGACGGATTTCTCAGGTTTTTACTACATATGAACACTTTTCACATTCTCCCGTGCAACTCGGCTGATAGTCCTCCTTTCATGCAGAATCTTAAGGTCCTAACTCATGTCCAAGGCACCAAAGCCAGCTAAAAAGTCAATAATCAGTACCTAAAACTTGGATTGTTCTACTTCTTACTGGATATTACATCAACTTAGAAGCTTCATCTGTGTTCTACTATGGTGCTTTTAGTGTCTCCGCACACCGCAGCACGCGACATAGCTTTGCAGACGATAAGTACATCCGTTTCAGAGGGAAGAGCGGCCAATGTGACGATCTGCCTTTAAGTCGATTCGATAACAAATGACGAAAACGGACGGATTTCTCAGGTTTTTACTACATATGAACACCTTTCACATTCTCCCGTGCAACTCGGCTGCTAGTCCTCCTTTCATGCAGAATCTTAAGGTCCTAGCTCATGCCCAAGGCACCAAAGCCAGCTAAAAAGTCAATAATCCATACCTAAAACTTGAATTGTACTACTTCTTATTGTCTATTACATCAACTTAGAAGCTTCATCTGTGTTCTACTATGTTGATTTTAGTGTCTCCGCATACCGCAGCACGCGACATAGCTTTGCAGACGATAAGTACAACCGTTTCAGAGAGAAGAGCGGCCAATGTGACGATCTGGCTTTAAGTCGATTCGATAACAAATGACGAAAACGGACGGATTTCTCAGGTTTCTACTACATATGAACACTTTTCACATTCTCCCATCCAACGCGGCTGCTAGTCCTCCTTTCATGCAGATTCTTAAGGTCCTAGCTCATGTCCAAGGCACCAAAGCCAGCTAAAAAGTCAATAATCGATACCTAAAACTTGAATTGTACTACTTCTTACTGGCTGTTACATCATCATAGAAGCTTCATCTGTGTTCTACTATGGTGCTTTTAGTGTCTCCGCATACCGCAGCACGTGACATAGCTTTGCAGACGATAAGTACAACCGTTTCAGAGAGAAGAGCGGCCAATGTGACGATCTGGCTTTAAGTCGATTCGATAACAAATGACGAAAACGGACGGATTTCTCAGGTTTTTACTACATATGTACATTTTTCACATTCTCCCGTGCAACTCGGCTGCTAGTCCTCCTTTCATGCAGAATCTTAAGGTCCTAGCTCATGTCCAAGGCACCAAAGCCAGCTAAAAAGTCAATAATCAGTACCTAAAACTTGAATTGTACTACTTCTTACTGGCTATTACATCGACTTAGAAGCTTCATCTGTGTTCTACTATGGTGATTTTATTGTCTCCGCATACCGCAGCACGCGACATAGCTTTGCAGACGATAAGTACAACCGTTTCAGAGAGAAGAGCGGCCAATGTGACGATCGGGCTTTAAGTCGATTCGATAACAAATGACGAAAACGGACGGATTTCTCAGGTTTCTACTACATATGAACACATTTCACATTCTCCCGTGCAAAACGGCTGCTAGTCCTCCTTTCATGCAGAATCTTAAGGTCCTAGCTCATGTCCAAGGCACCAAAGCCAGCTAAAAAGTCAATAATCGATACCTAAAACTTGAATTGTACTACATCTTACTGGCTATTACATCAACTTAGAAGCTTCATCTGTGTTCTACCATGGTGCTTTTAGTGTCTCCGCACACCGCAGTACGCGACATAGCTTTACAGACGATAAGTACAACCGTTTCAGAGAAAAGAGGGGCCAATGTCACGATCTGGCTTTAAGTCGATTCGATAACAAATGACGAAAACGGACGGATTTCTCAGGTTTTTACTACATATGAACACTTTTCACATTCTCCCGTGCAACTCGGCTGCTAGTCCTCCTTTCATGCAGAATTGTAAGGTCCTAGCTCATGTCCAAGGCACCAAAGCCAGCTAAAAAGTCAATAATCCATACCTAAAACTTGAATTGTACTACTTCTCCCTGGCTATTACATCATCTTAGAGGCTTCATCTGTGTTCTACTATGGTGCTTTTAGTGTCTCCGCATACCGCAGCACGAGACAAAGCTTTCCAGACGATAAGTACAACCGTTTCAGAGAGAAGAGCAGCCATTGTGACGATCTGGCTTTAAGTCGATTCGATAACAAATGACGAAAACGGACGTATTTCTCAGGTTTTTAGTACATATGAACACATTTCATATTCTCCCGTACAACGCGGCTGCTAGTCCTCCTTTCATGCAGAATCTTAAGGTCCTAGCTCATGTCCAAGGCACCAAAGCCAGCTAAAAAGTCAATAATCGATACCTAAAACTTGAATTGTACTACTTCTAACTGGCCATTACATCATCATAGAAGCTTCATCTGTGTTCTACTATGGTGCTTTTAGTGTCTCCGCATACCGCATCACGCGACATAGCTTTGCAGGCGATAAGTACAACCGTTTCAGAGAGAAGAGCGGCCAATGTGACGATCTGGCTTTAAGTCGATTCGATAACAAATGACGAAAACGGACGGATTTCTCAGGTTTTTACTACATATGAACACTTTTCACATTCTCCCGTGCAACTCGGCTGCTAGTCCTCCTTTCATGCAGAATTGTAAGGTCCTAGCTCATGTCCAAGGCACCAAAGCCAGCTAAAAAGTCAATAATCCATACCTAAAACTTGAATTGTACTACTTCTTCCTGGCTATTACATCATCTTAGAGGCTTCATCTGTGTTCTACTATGGTGCTTTTAGTGTCTCCACATACCGCAGCACGCGACAAAGCTTTCCAGACGATAAGTACAACCGTTTCAGAGAGAAGAGCAGCCATTGTGACGATCTGGCTTTAAGTCGATTCGATAACAAATGACGAAAACGGACGTATTTCTCAGGTTTTTAGTACATATGAACACATTTCATATTCTCCCGTACAACGCGGCTGCTAGTCCTCCTTTCATGCAGAATCTTAAGGTCCTAGCTCATGTCCAAGGCACCAAAGCCAGCTAAAAAGTCAATAATCGATACCTAAAACTTGAATTGTACTACTTCTAACTGGCCATTACATCATCATAGAAGCTTCATCTGTGTTCTACTATGGTGCTTTTAGTGTCTCCGCATACCGCAGCACGCGACATAGCTTTGCAGACGATAAGTACAACCGTTTCAGAGAGAAGAGCGGCCAATGTGACGATCTGGCTGTAAGTCGATTCGATAACAAATGACGAAAACGGACGGATTTCTCAGGTTTTTACTACATATGAACACCTTCCACATTCTCCCGTGCAACTCGGCTGCTAGTCCTCCTTTCATGCAGAATCTTAAGGTCCTAGCTCATGCCCAAGGCACCAAAGCCAGCTAAAAAGTCAATAATCCATACCTAAAACTTGAATTGTACTACTTCTTATTGTCTATTACATCAACTTAGAAGCTTCATCTGTGTTCTACTATGGTGATTTTAGTGTCTCCGCATACCGCAGCACGCGACGTAGCTTTGCAGACGATAAGTACAACCGTTTCAGAGAGAAGAGCGGCCAATGTGACGATCTGGCTTTAAGTCGATTCGATAACAAATGACGAAAACGGACGGATTTCTCAGGTTTCTACTACATATGAACACATTTCACATTCTCCCGTGCAAAACGGCTGCTACCCCTCCTTTAATGCAGAATCTTAAGGTCCTAGCTCATGTCCAAGGCACCAAAGCCAGCTAAAAAGTCAATAATCGATACCTAAAACTTGAATT
Source organism: Schistocerca gregaria (assembly GCF_023897955.1). Lineage (NCBI taxonomy): Eukaryota > Metazoa > Arthropoda > Insecta > Orthoptera > Acrididae > Schistocerca > Schistocerca gregaria. The sequence goes on along the minus strand of NW_026061811.1, from coordinate 5,983,927 downwards.
GTACTACTTCTTACTGGCTATTACATCATCTTAGAAGCTTCATCTGTGTTCTACTATGGTCCTTTTAGTGTCTCCGCATACCGCAGCACGCGACAAAGCTTTCCAGACGATAAGTACAACCGTTTCAGAGACAAGAGCAGCCAATGTGACGATCTGGCTTTAAGTCGATTCGATAACAAATGACGAAAACGGACGGGTTTCTCAGGTTTTTACTACATATGAACACTTTTCACTTTGTCCCGTGCAACTCGGCTGCTAGTCCTCCTTTTGATGCAGAATCCTAAGGTCCTAGCTCACGTCCAAGGCACCAAAGCCAGCTAAAAAATCAATAATCGATACCTAAAACTTGAATTGTACTACTTCTTACTGGCTATTACATCAACTTAGAAGCTTCATCTGTGTTCTACTATGGTGCTTTTAGTGTCTCCGCATACCGCAGCACGCGACATAGCTTTGAAGACGATAAGTACAACCGTTTCAGAGAGAAGAGCGGCCAATGTGACGATCTGGCTTTAAGTCGATTCGATAACAAATGACGAAAACGGATGGATTTCTCAGGTTTTTACTACATATGAATACTTTTCACATTCTCCCGTGCAACTCGGCTGCTAGTCCTCCTTTAATACAGAATCTTAAGGTCCTAGCTGATGTCCAAGGCACCAAAGCCAGCTAAAAAGTCAATAATCGATACCTAAAACTTGAATTGTACTACATCTTACTGGCTATTACATCAACTTAGAAGCCTCATCTCTGTTCTACCATGGTGCGTTTAGTGTCTCCGCACACCGCAGTACGCGACATAGCTTTGCAGACGATAAGTACAACGGTTTCAGAGAAAAGAGGGGCCAATGTGACGATCTGGCTTTAAGTCGATTCGATAACAAATGACGAAAACGGACGGATTTCTCAGGTTTTTACAACATATGAACACTTTTCACATTCTCCCGTGCAACTCGGCTGCTAGTCCTCCTTCCATGCAGAATCTTAAGGTCCTAGCTCATGTCCAAGGCACCAAAGCCAGCTAAAATGTCAATATTCAGTACCTAAAACTTGAATTGTACTACTTCTTACTGGCTATTACATCATCTTAGAAGCTTCATCTGTGTTCTACTATGGTGCTTTTAGTGTCTCCGCATAGCGCAGCACGCGACGAAGCTTTCCAGACGATAAGTGCAACCGTTTCAGAGAGAAGAGCAGCCAATGTGACGATCTGGCTTTAAGTCGATTCGATAACAAATGACGAAAACGGACGGATTTCTCTGGTTTTTACTACATATGAATACTTTTCACATTCTCCCGTGCAACTCGGCTGCTAGTCCTCCTTTAATGCAGAATCTTAAGGTCCTAGCTCATGTCCAAGGCACCAAAGCCAGCTAAAAAGTCAATAATCGATACCTAAAACTTGAATTGTACTACATCTTACTGGCTATTACATCAACTTAGAAGCTTCATCTGTTTTCTACCATGTTGCTTTTAGTGTCTCCGCACACCGCAGTACGCGACATAGCTTTGCAGACGATAAGTACAACCGTTTCAGAGAAAAGAGGGGCCAATGTGACGATCTGGCTTTAAGTCGATTCGATAACAAATGACGAAAACGGACGGATTTCTCAGGTTTTTACTACATATGAACACTTTTCACATTCTCCCGTGCAACTCGGCTGATAGTCCTCCTTTCATGCAGAATCTTAAGGTCCTAGCTCATGTCCAAGGCACCAAAGCCAGCTAAAAAGTCAATAATCAGTACCTAAAACTTGGATTGTACTACTTCTTACTGGCTATTACATCATCTTAGAAGCTTCATCTGTGTTCTACTATGGTGCTTTTAGTGTCTCCGCATACCGCAGCACGCGACAAAGCTTTCCAGACGATAAGTGCAACCGTTTCAGAGAGAAGAGCAGCCAATGTGACGATCTGGCTTTAAGTCGATTCGATAACAAATGACGAAAACGGACGTATATCTCAGGTTTTTACTACATATGAACACATTTCACATTCTCCCGTACAACGCGGCTGCTAGTCCTCCTTTCATGCAGAATCTTAAAGTCCTAGCTCATGTCCAAGGCACCAAAACCAGCTAAAAAGTATATAATCGATACCTAAAACTTGAATTGTACTACTTCTTAAAGGCTATTACATCAACTTAGAAGCTTCATCTGTGTTCTACTATGATGCTTTTAGTGTCTCCGCATACCGCATCACGCGACATAGCATTGCAGGCGATAAGTACAACCGTTTGAGAGAGAAGAGCGGCCAATGTGACGATCTGGCTTTAAGTCGATTCGATAACAAATGACGAAAACGGACGGATTTCTCAGGTTTTTACTACATATGAACACTTTTCACATTCTCCCATCCAACGCGGCTGCTAGTCCTCCTTTCATGCAGAATCTTAAGGTCCTAGCTCATGTCCAAGGCACCAAAGCCAGCTAAAAAGTCAATAATCGATACCTAAAACTTGAATTTTACTACTTCTTACTGGCTATTACATCATCATAGAAGATTCATCTGTGTTCCACTATGGTGCTTTTAGTGTCTCCGCATACCGCAGCACGCGACATAGCTTTGCAGACGATAAGTACAACCGTTTCAGAGAGAAGAGCGGCCAATGTGACGATCTGGCTTTAAGTCGATTCGATAACAAATGACTAAAACGGACGGATTTCTCAGGTTTTTACTACATATGAACACCTTTCACATTCTCCCGTGCAACTCGGCTGCTAGTCCTCCTTTCATGCAGAATCTTAAGGTCCTAGCTCATGCCCAAGGCACCAAAGCCAGCTAAAAAGTCAATAATCCATACCTAAAACTTGAATTGTACTACTTCTTATTGTCTATTACATCAACTTAGAAGCTTCATCTGTGTTCTACTATGTTGATTTTAGTGTCTCCGCATACCGCAGCACGCGACATAGCTTTGCAGACGATAAGTACAACCGTTTCAGAGAGAAGAGCGGCCAATGTGACGATCTGGCTTTCAGTCGATTCGATAACAAATGACGAAAACGGACGGATTTCTCAGGTTTTTACCACATATGAACACTTTTCACATTCTCCCATCCAACGCGGCTGCTAGTCCTCCTTTCACGCAGAGTCTTAAGGTCCTAGCTCATGTCCAAGGCACCAAAGCCAGCTAAAAAGTAAATAATCGATACCTAAAACTTGAATTGTACTACTTCTTACTGGCTATTACATCATCTTAGAAGCTTCATCTGTGTTCTACTATGGTGCTTTTAGTGTCTCCGCATACCGCAGCACGCGACAAAGCCTTCCAGACGATAAGTACAGCCGTTTCAGAGAGAAGAGCAGCCAATGTGACGATCTGGCTTTAAGTCGATTCGATAACAAATGACGAAAACGGACGGATTTCTCAGGTTTTTACTACATATGAACACTTTTCACATTGTCCCGTGCAACTCGGCTGCTAGTCCTCCTTTTGATGCAGAATCTTAAGGTCCTAGCTCATGTCCAAGGCACCAAAGCCAGCTAAAAAGTCAATAATCGATACCTAAAACTTGAATTGTACTACATCTTACTGGCTATTACATCAACTTAGAAGCTTCATCTGTGTTCTACCATGGTGCTTTTAGTGTCTCCGCACACCGCAGTACGCGACATAGCTTTGCAGACGATAAGTACAACCGTTTCAGAGAAAAGAGGGGCCAATGTGACGATCTGGCTTTAAGTCGATTCGATAACAAATGACGAAAACGGACGGATTTCTCAGGTTTTTACTACATATGAACACTTTTCACATTCTCCCGTGCAACTCGGCTGCTAGTCCTCCTTTCATGCAGAATCTTAAGGTCCTAGCTCATGTCCAAGGCACCAAAGCCAGCTAAAAAGTCAATAATCAGTACCTAAAACTTGAATTGTACTACTTCTTACTGGCTATTACATCATCTTAGAAGCTTCATATGTGTTCTACTATGTTGATTTTAGTGTCTCCGCATACCGCAGCACGCGACATAGCTTTGCAGACGATAAGTACAACCGTTTCAGAGAGAAGAGCGGCCAATGTGACGATCTGGCTTTAAGTCGATTCGATAACAAATGACGAAAACGGACGGATTTCTCAGGTTTTTACTACATATGAACACTTTTCACATTCTCCCATCCAACGCGGCAGCTAGTCCTCCTTTCATGCAGAATCTTAAGGTCCTAGCTCATGTCCAAGGCACCAAAGCCAGCTAAAAAGTCAATAATCGATAACTAAAACTTGAATTGTACTACTTCTTACTGGCTATTACATCAACTTAGAAGCTTCATCTGTGTTCTACTATGGTGCTTTTATAGTCTCCGCATACCGCAGCACGCGACATAGCTTTGCAGACGATAAGTACAACCGTTTCAGAGAGAAGAGCGGCCAATGTGACGAACTGGCTTTAAGTGGATTCGATAACAAATGACGAAAACGGACGGATTTCTCAGTTTTTTACTACATATGAACACTTTCCACATTCTCCCATGCAACTCGGCTGCTAGTCCTCCTTTCATGCAGAATCTTAAGGTCCTAGCTCATGTCCAAGGCACCAAAGCCAGCTAAAAAGTATATAATCGATACCTAAAACTTGAATTGTACTACTTCTTACTGGCTATTACATCATCATAGAAGCTTCATCTGTGTTCTACTATGGTGCTTTTAGTGTCTCCGCATACCGCATCACGCGACATAGCTTTGCAGGCGATAAGTACAACCGTTTCAGAGAGAAGAGCGGCCAATGTGACGATATGGCTTTAAGTCGATTCGATAACAAATGACGAAAACGGACGGATTTCTCAGGTTTTTACTACATATGAACACCTTTCACATTCTCCCGTGCAACTCGGCTTCTAGTTCTCCTTTCATGCAGAATCTTAAGGTCCTAGCTCATGCCCAAGGCACCAAAGCCAGCTAAAAAGTCAATAATCCATTCCTAAAACTTGAATTGTACTACTTCTTACTGGCTATTACATCATCTTAGAAGCTTCATCTGTGTTCTACTATGGTGCTTCTAGTGTCTCCGCATACCGCAGCACGCGACAAAGCTTTCCAGACGATAAGTACAACCGTTTCAGAGAGAAGAGCAGCCAATGTGACGATGTAGCTTTAAGTCGATTCGATAACAAATGACGAAAACGGACGGATTTCTCAGGTTTTTACTACATATGAACACTTTTCACATTGTCCCGTGCAACTCGGCTGCTAGTCCTCCTTCCATGCAGAATCTTAAGGTCCTAGCTCATGTCCAAGGCACCAAAGCCAGCTAAAATGTCAATATTCAGTACCTAAAACTTGAATTGTACTACTTCTTACTGGCTATTACATCATCTTAGAAGCTTCATCTGTGTTCTACTATGGTGCTTTTAGTGTCTCCGCATAGCGCAGCACGCGACGAAGCTTTCCAGACGATAAGTGCAACCGTTTCAGAGAGAAGAGCAGCCAATGTGACGATCTGGCTTTAAGTCGATTCGATAACAAATGACGAAAACGGACGGATTTCTCTGGTTTTTACTACATATGAATACTTTTCACATTCTCCCGTGCAACTCGGCTGCTAGTCCTCCTTTAATGCAGAATCTTAAGGTCCTAGCAAATGTCCAAGGCACCAAAGCCAGCTAAAAAGTCAATAATCGATACCTAAAACTTGAATTGTACTACATCTTACTGGCTATTACATCAACTTAGAAGCTTCATCTGTTTTCTACCATGGTGCTTTTAGTGTCTCCGCACACCGCAGTACGCGACATAGCTTTGCAGACGATAAGTACAACCGTTTCAGAGAAAAGAGGGGCCAATGTGACGATCTGGCTTTAAGTCGATTCGATAACAAATGACGAAAACGGACGGATTTCTCAGGTTTTTACTACATATGAACACTTTTCACATTCTCCCGTGCAACTCGGCTGATAGTCCTCCTTTCATGCAGAATCTTAAGGTCCTAGCTCATGTCCAAGGCACCAAAGCCAGCTAAAAAGTCAATAATCAGTACCTAAAACTTGGATTGTACTACTTCTTACTGGCTATTACATCATCTTAGAAGCTTCATCTGTGTTCTACTATGGTGCTTTTAGTGTCTCCGCATACCGCAGCACGCGACAAAGCTTTCCAGACGATAAGTGCAACCGTTTCAGAGAGAAGAGCAGCCAATGTGACGATCTGGCTTTAAGTCGATTCGATAACAAATGACGAAAACGGACGTATATCTCAGGTTTTTACTACATATGAACACATTTCACATTCTCCCGTACAACGCGGCTGCTAGTCCTCCTTTCATGCAGAATCTTAAAGTCCTAGCTCATGTCCAAGGCACCAAAACCAGCTAAAAAGTATATAATCGATACCTAAAACTTGAATTGTACTACTTCTTAAAGGCTATTACATCAACTTAGAAGCTTCATCTGTGTTCTACTATGATGCTTTTAGTGTCTCCGCATACCGCATCACGCGACATAGCATTGCAGGCGATAAGTACAACCGTTTGAGAGAGAAGAGCGGCCAATGTGACGATCTGGCTTTAAGTCGATTCGATAACAAATGACGAAAACGGACGGATTTCTCAGGTTTTTACTACATATGAACACTTTTCACATTCTCCCATCCAACGCGGCTGCTAGTCCTCCTTTCATGCAGAATCTTAAGGTCCTAGCTCATGTCCAAGGCACCAAAGCCAGCTAAAAAGTCAATAATCGATACCTAAAACTTGAATTTTACTACTTCTTACTGGCTATTACATCATCATAGAAGATTCATCTGTGTTCCACTATGGTGCTTTTAGTGTCTCCGCATACCGCAGCACGCGACATAGCTTTGCAGACGATAAGTACAACCGTTTCAGAGAGAAGAGCGGCCAATGTGACGATCTGGCTTTAAGTCGATTCGATAACAAATGACTAAAACGGACGGATTTCTCAGGTTTTTACTACATATGAACACCTTTCACATTCTCCCGTGCAACTCGGCTGCTAGTCCTCCTTTCATGCAGAATCTTAAGGTCCTAGCTCATGCCCAAGGCACCAAAGCCAGCTAAAAAGTCAATAATCCATACCTAAAACTTGAATTGTACTACTTCTTATTGTCTATTACATCAACTTAGAAGCTTCATCTGTGTTCTACTATGTTGATTTTAGTGTCTCCGCATACCGCAGCACGCGACATAGCTTTGCAGACGATAAGTACAACCGTTTCAGAGAGAAGAGCGGCCAATGTGACGATCTGGCTTTCAGTCGATTCGATAACAAATGACGAAAACGGACGGATTTCTCAGGTTTTTACCACATATGAACACTTTTCACATTCTCCCATCCAACGCGGCTGCTAGTCCTCCTTTCACGCAGAGTCTTAAGGTCCTAGCTCATGTCCAAGGCACCAAAGCCAGCTAAAAAGTAAATAATCGATACCTAAAACTTGAATTGTACTACTTCTTACTGGCTATTACATCATCTTAGAAGCTTCATCTGTGTTCTACTATGGTGCTTTTAGTGTCTCCGCATACCGCAGCACGCGACAAAGCCTTCCAGACGATAAGTACAGCCGTTTCAGAGAGAAGAGCAGCCAATGTGACGATCTGGCTTTAAGTCGATTCGATAACAAATGACGAAAACGGACGGATTTCTCAGGTTTTTACTACATATGAACACTTTTCACATTGTCCCGTGCAACTCGGCTGCTAGTCCTCCTTTTGATGCAGAATCTTAAGGTCCTAGCTCATGTCCAAGGCACCAAAGCCAGCTAAAAAGTCAATAATCGATACCTAAAACTTGAATTGTACTACATCTTACTGGCTATTACATCAACTTAGAAGCTTCATCTGTGTTCTACCATGGTGCTTTTAGTGTCTCCGCACACCGCAGTACGCGACATAGCTTTGCAGACGATAAGTACAACCGTTTCAGAGAAAAGAGGGGCCAATGTGACGATCTGGCTTTAAGTCGATTCGATAACAAATGACGAAAACGGACGGATTTCTCAGGTTTTTACTACATATGAACACTTTTCACATTCTCCCGTGCAACTCGGCTGCTAGTCCTCCTTTCATGCAGAATCTTAAGGTCCTAGCTCATGTCCAAGGCACCAAAGCCAGCTAAAAAGTCAATAATCAGTACCTAAAACTTGAATTGTACTACTTCTTACTGGCTATTACATCATCTTAGAAGCTTCATATGTGTTCTACTATGTTGATTTTAGTGTCTCCGCATACCGCAGCACGCGACATAGCTTTGCAGACGATAAGTACAACCGTTTCAGAGAGAAGAGCGGCCAATGTGACGATCTGGCTTTAAGTCGATTCGATAACAAATGACGAAAACGGACGAATTTCTCAGGTTTTTACTACATATGAACACTTTTCACATTCTCCCATCCAACGCGGCAGCTAGTCCTCCTTTCATGCAGAATCTTAAGGTCCTAGCTCATGTCCAAGGCACCAAAGCCAGCTAAAAAGTCAATAATCGATAACTAAAACTTGAATTGTACTACTTCTTACTGGCTATTACATCAACTTAGAAGCTTCATCTGTGTTCTACTATGGTGCTTTTATAGTCTCCGCATACCGCAGCACGCGACATAGCTTTGCAGACTATAAGTACAACCGTTTCAGAGAGAAGAGCGGCCAATGTGACGAACTGGCTTTAAGTGGATTCGATAACAAATGACGAAAACGGACGGATTTCTCAGTTTTTTACTACATATGAACACTTTCCACATTCTCCCATGCAACTCGGCTGCTAGTCCTCCTTTCATGCAGAATCTTAAGGTCCTAGCTCATGTCCAAGGCACCAAAGCCAGCTAAAAAGTATATAATCGATACCTAAAACTTGAATTGTACTACTTCTTACTGGCTATTACATCATCATAGAAGCTTCATCTGTGTTCTACTATGGTGCTTTTAGTGTCTCCGCATACCGCATCACGCGACATAGCTTTGCAGGCGATAAGTACAACCGTTTCAGAGAGAAGAGCGGCCAATGTGACGATATGGCTTTAAGTCGATTCGATAACAAATGACGAAAACGGACGGATTTCTCAGGTTTTTACTACATATGAACACCTTTCACATTCTCCCGTGCAACTCGGCTTCTAGTTCTCCTTTCATGCAGAATCTTAAGGTCCTAGCTCATGCCCAAGGCACCAAAGCCAGCTAAAAAGTCAATAATCCATACCTAAAACTTGAATTGTACTACTTCTTACTGGCTATTACATCATCTTAGAAGCTTCATCTGTGTTCTACTATGGTGCTTCTAGTGTCTCCGCATACCGCAGCACGCGACAAAGCTTTCCAGACGATAAGTACAACCGTTTCAGAGAGAAGAGCAGCCAATGTGACGATGTAGCTTTAAGTCGATTCGATAACAAATGACGAAAACGGACGGATTTCTCAGGTTTTTACTACATATGAACACTTTTCACATTGTCCCGTGCAACTCGGCTGCTAGTCCTCCTTTTGATGCAGAATCTTAAGGTCCTAGCTCATGTCCAAGTCACCAAAGCCAGCTAAAAAATCAATAATCGATACCTAAAACTTGAATTGTACTACTTCTTACTGGCTATTACATCAACTTAGAAGCTTCATCTGTGTTCTACTATGGTGCTTTTAGTGTCTCCGCATACCGCAGCACGCGACATAGCTTTGAAGACGATAAGTACAACCGTTTCAGAGAGAAGAGCGGCCAATGTGACGATCTGGCTTTAAGTCGATTCGATAACAAATCACGAAAACGGACGGATTTCTCAGGTTTTTACTACATATGAATACTTTTCACATTCTCCCGTGCAACTCGGCTGCTAGTCCTCCTTTAATGCAGAATCTTAAGGTCCTAGCTCATGTCCAAGGCACCAAAGCCAGCTAAAAAGTCAATAATCGATACCTAAAACTTGAATTGTACTACATCTTACTGGCTATTACATCAACTTAGAAGCTTCATCTGTGTTCTACCATGGTGCTTTTAGTGTCTCCGCACACCGCAGTACGCGACATAGCTTTGCAGACGATAAGTACAACCGTTTCAGAGAAAAGAGGGGCCAATGTGACGATCTGGCTTTAAGTCGATTCGATAACAAATGACGAAAACGGACGGATTTCTCAGGTTTTTACTACATATGAACACTTTTCACATTCTCCCGTGCAACTCGGCTGCTAGTCCTCCTTTCATGCAGAATCTTAAGGTCCTAGCTCATGTCCAAGGCACCAAAGCCAGCTAAAAAGTCAATAATCAGTACCTAAAACTTGAATTGTACTACTTCTTACTGGCTATTACATCATCTTAGAAGCTTCATCTGTGTTCTACTATGGTGCTTTTAGTGCCTCCGCATACCGCAGCACGCGACAAAGCTTTCCAGACGATAAGTGCAACCGTTTCAGAGAGAAGAGCAGCCAATGTGACGATCTGGCTTTAAGTCGATTCGATAACAAATGACGAAAACGGACGTATATCTCAGGTTTTTACTACATATGAACACATTTCACATTCTCCCGTACAACGCGGCTTCTAGTCCTCCTTTCATGCAGAATCTTAAGGTCCTAGCTCATGACCAAGGCACCAAAGCCAGCTAAAAAGTATATAATCGATACCTAAAACTTGAATTGTACTACTTCTTACTGGCTATTACATCAACTTAGAAGCTTCATCTGTGTTCTACTATGGTGCTTTTAGTGTCTCCGCATACCGCATCACGCGACATAGCTTTGCAGGCGATAAGTACAACCGTTTCAGAGAGAAGAGCGGCCAATGTGACGATCTGGCTTTAAGTCGATTCGATAACAAATGACGAAAACGGACGGATTTCTCAGGTTTTTACTACATATGAACACTTTTCACATTCTCCCGTGCAACTCGGCTGCTAGTCCTGATTTCATGCAGAATCTTAAGGTCCTAGCTCATGTCCAAGGCACCAAAGCCAGCTAAAAAGTCAATAATCAGTACCTAAAACTTGAATTGTACTACTTCTTACTGGCTATTACATCATCTTAGAAGCTTCATATGTGTTCTACTATGTTGATTTTAGTGTCTCCGCATACCGCAGCACGCGACATAGCTTTGCAGACGATAAGTACAACCGTTTCAGAGAGAAGAGCGGCCAATGTGACGATCTGGCTTTAAGTCGATTCGATAACAAATGACGAAAACGGACGGATTTCTCAGGTTTTTACTACATATGAACACTTTTCACATTCTCCCATCCAACGCGGCAGCTAGTCCTCCTTTCATGCAGAATCTTAAGGTCCTAGCTCATGTCCAAGGCACCAAAGCCAGCTAAAAAGTCAATAATCGATAACTAAAACTTGAATTGTACTACTTCTTACTGGCTATTACATCAACTTAGAAGCTTCATCTGTGTTCTACTATGGTGCTTTTATAGTCTCCGCATACCGCAGCACGCGACATAGCTTTGCAGACGATAAGTACAACCGTTTCAGAGAGAAGAGCGGCCAATGTGACGATCTGGCTTTAAGTGGATTCGATAACAAATGACGAAAACGGACGGATTTCTCAGTTTTTTACTACATATGAACACTTTCCACATTCTCCCATGCAACTCGGCTGCTAGTCCTCCTTTCATGCAGAATCTTAAGGTCCTAGCTCATGTCCAAGGCACCAAAGCCAGCTAAAAAGTATATAATCGATACCTAAAACTTGAATTGTACTACTTCTTACTGGCAATTACATCATCATAGAAGCTTCATCTGTGTTCTACTATGGTGCTTTTAGTGTCTCCGCATACCGCAGCACGCGACATAGCTTTGCAGACGATAAGTACAACCGTTTCAGAGAGAAGAGCGGCCAATGTGACGATATGGCTTTAAGTCGATTCGATAACAAATGACGAAAACGGACGGATTTCACAGGTTTTTACTACATATGAACACCTTTCACATTCTCCCGTGCAACTCGGCTTCTAGTTCTCCTTTCATGCAGAATCTTAAGGTCCTAGCTCATGCCCAAGGCACCAAAGCCAGCTAAAAAGTCAATAATCCATACCTAAAACTTGAATTGTACTACTTCTTACTGGCTATTACATCATCTTAGAAGCTTCATCTGTGTTCTACTATGGTGCTTCTAGTGTCTCCGCATACCGCAGCACGCGACAAAGCTTTCCAGACGATAAGTACAACCGTTTCAGAGAGAAGAGCAGCCAATGTGACGATGTAGCTTTAAGTCGATTCGATAACAAATGACGAAAACGGACGGATTTCTCAGGTTTTTACTACATATGAACACTTTTCACATTGTCCCGTGCAACTCGGCTGCTAGTCCTCCTTTTGATGCAGAATCTTAAGGTCCTAGCTCATGTCCAAGTCACCAAAGCCAGCTAAAAAATCAATAATCGATACCTAAAACTTGAATTGTACTACTTCTTACTGGCTATTACATCAACTTAGAAGCTTCATCTGTGTTCTACTATGGTGCTTTTAGTGTCTCCGCATACCGCAGCACGCGACATAGCTTTGAAGACGATAAGTACAACCGTTTCAGAGAGAAGAGCGGCCAATGTGACGATATGGCTTTAAGTCGATTCGATAACAAATGACGAAAACGGACGGATTTCACAGGTTTTTACTACATATGAACACCTTTCACATTCTCCCGTGCAACTCGGCTTCTAGTTCTCCTTTCATGCAGAATCTTAAGGTCCTAGCTCATGCCCAAGGCACCAAAGCCAGCTAAAAAGTCAATAATCCATACCTAAAACTTGAATTGTACTACTTCTTACTGGCTATTACATCATCTTAGAAGCTTCATCTGTGTTCTACTATGGTGCTTCTAGTGTCTCCGCATACCGCAGCACGCGACAAAGCTTTCCAGACGATAAGTACAACCGTTTCAGAGAGAAGAGCAGCCAATGTGACGATGTAGCTTTAAGTCGATTCGATAACAAATGACGAAAACGGACGGATTTCTCAGGTTTTTACTACATATGAACACTTTTCACATTGTCCCGTGCAACTCGGCTGCTAGTCCTCCTTTTGATGCAGAATCTTAAGGTCCTAGCTCATGTCCAAGTCACCAAAGCCAGCTAAAAAATCAATAATCGATACCTAAAACTTGAATTGTACTACTTCTTACTGGCTATTACATCAACTTAGAAGCTTCATCTGTGTTCTACTATGGTGCTTTTAGTGTCTCCGCATACCGCAGCACGCGACATAGCTTTGAAGACGATAAGTACAACCGTTTCAGAGAGAAGAGCGGCCAATGTGACGATCTGGCTTTAAGTCGATTCGATAACAAATCACGAAAACGGACGGATTTCTCAGGTTTTTACTACATATGAATACTTTTCACATTCTCCCGTGCAACTCGGCTGCTAGTCCTCCTTTAATGCAGAATCTTAAGGTCCTAGCTCATGTCCAAGGCACCAAAGGCAGCTAAAAAGTCAATAATCGATACCTAAAACTTGAATTGTACTACATCTTACTGGCTATTACATCAACTTAGAAGCTTCATCTGTGTTCTACCATGGTGCTTTTAGTGTCTCCGCACACCGCAGTACGCGACATAGCTTTGCAGACGATAAGTACAACCGTTTCAGAGAAAAGAGGGGCCAATGTGACGATCTGGCTTTAAGTCGATTCGATAACAAATGACGAAAACGGACGGATTTCTCAGGTTTTTACTACATATGAACACTTTTCACATTCTCCCGTGCAACTCGGCTGCTAGTCCTCCTTTCATGCAGAATCTTAAGGTCCTAGCTCATGTCCAAGGCACCAAAGCCAGCTAAAAAGTCAATAATCAGTACCTAAAACTTGAATTGTACTACTTCTTACTGGCTATTACATCATCTTAGAAGCTTCATCTGTGTTCTACTATGGTGCTTTTAGTGCCTCCGCATACCGCAGCACGCGACAAAGCTTTCCAGACGATAAGTGCAACCGTTTCAGAGAGAAGAGCAGCCAATGTGACGATCTGGCTTTAAGTCGATTCGATAACAAATGACGAAAACGGACGTATATCTCAGGTTTTTACTACATATGAACACATTTCACATTCTCCCGTACAACGCGGCTTCTAGTCCTCCTTTCATGCAGAATCTTAAGGTCCTAGCTCATGACCAAGGCACCAAAGCCAGCTAAAAAGTATATAATCGATACCTAAAACTTGAATTGTACTACTTCTTACTGGCTATTACATCAACTTAGAAGCTTCATCTGTGTTCTACTATGGTGCTTTTAGTGTCTCCGCATACCGCATCACGCGACATAGCTTTGCAGGCGATAAGTACAACCGTTTCAGAGAGAAGAGCGGCCAATGTGACGATCTGGCTTTAAGTCGATTCGATAACAAATGACGAAAACGGACGGATTTCTCAGGTTTTTACTACATATGAACACTTTTCACATTCTCCCATCCAACGCGGCTGCTAGTCCTCCTTTCATGCAGAATCTAAAGGTCCTAGCTCATGTCCAAGGCACCAAAGCCAGCTAAAAAGTCAATAATCGATACCTAAAACTTGAATTGTACTACTTCTTACTGGCTATTACATCATCTTAGAAGCTTCATCTGTGTTCTACTATGGTGCTTTTAGTGTCTCCGCATACCGCAGCACGCGACAAAGCTTTCCAGACGATAAGTACAACCGTTTCAGAGAGAAGAGCAGCCAATGTGACGATCTGGCTTTAAGTCGATTCGATAACAAATGACGAAAACGTACGGATTTCTCAGGTTTTTACTACATATGAACACTTTTCACATTCTCCCGTGCAACTCGGCTGCTAGTCCTCCTTTTGATGCAGAATCTTAAGGTCCTAGCTCATGTCCAAGGCACCAAAGCCAGCTAAAAAATCAATAATCGATACCTAAAACTTGAATTGTACTACTTCTTACTACCTATTACATCAACTTAGAAGCTTCATCTGTGTTCTACTATGGTGCTTTTAGTGTCTCCGCATACCGCAGCACGCGACATAGTTTTGAAGACGATAAGTGCAACCGTTTCAGAGAGAAGAGCGGCCAATGTGACGATCTGGCTTTAAGTCGATTCGATAACAAATGACGAAAATGGACGGATTTCTCAGGTTTTTACTACATATGAATACTTTTCACATTCTCCCGTGCAACTCGGCTGCTAGTCCTCCTTTAATGCAGAATCTTAAGGTCCTAGCTCATGTCCAAGGCACCAAAGCCAGCTAAAAAGTCAATAATCGATACCTAAAACTTGAATTGTACTACTTCTTACTGGCTATTACATCAACTTAGAAGCTTTATCTGTGTTCTACTATGGTGCTTTTAGTGTCTCCGCATACCGCAGCACGCGACATAGCTTTGCAGACGATAAGTACAACCGTTTCAGAGAGAAGAGCGGCCAATGTGACGATCTGGCTTTAAGTCGATTCGATAACAAATGACGAAAACGGACGGATTTCTCAGGTTTTTACTACATATGAACACTTTTCACATTCTCCCCTGCAACTCGGCTGCTAGTCCTCCTTTCATGCAGAATCTAAAGGTCCTAGCTCATGTCCAAGGCACCAAAGCCAGCTAAAAAGTCAATAATCGATACCTAAAACTTGAATTGTACTACTTCTTACTGGCTATTACATCATCTTAGAAGCTTCATCGGTGTTCTACTATGGTGCTTTTAGTGTCTCCGCATACCGCAGCACGCGACAAAGCTTTCCAGACGATAAGTACAACCGTTTCAGAGAGAAGAGCAGCCAATGTGACGATCTGGCTTTAAGTCGATTCGATAACAAATGACGAAAACGGACGGATTTCTCAGGTTTTTACTACATATGAACACTTTTCACATTGTCCCGTGCAACTCGGCTGCTAGTCCTCCTTTTGATGCAGAATCTTAAGGTCCTAGCTCATGTCCAAGTCACCAAAGCCTGCTAAAAAATCAATAATCGATACCTAAAACTTGAATTGTACTACTTCTTACTGGCTATTACATCAACTTAGAAGCTTCATCTGTGTTCTACTATGGTGCTTTTAGTGTCTCCGCATACCGCAGCACGCGACATAGCTTTGAAGACGATAAGTACAACCGTTTCAGAGAGAAGAGCGGCCAATGTGACGATCTGGCTTTAAGTCGATTCGATAACAAATCACGAAAACGGACGGATTTCTCAGGTTTTTACTACATATGAATACTTTTCACATTCTCCCGTGCAACTCGGCTGCTAGTCCTCCTTTAATGCAGAATCTTAAGGTCCTAGCTCATGTCCAAGGCACCAAAGGCAGCTAAAAAGTCAATAATCGATACCTAAAACTTGATTTGTACTACATCTTACTGGCTATTACATCAACTTAGAAGCTTCATCTGTGTTCTACCATGGTGCTTTTAGTGTCTCCGCACACCGCAGTACGCGACATAGCTTTGCAGACGATAAGTACAACCGTTTCAGAGAAAAGAGGGGCCAATGTGACGATCTGGCTTTAAGTCGATTCGATAACAAATGACGAAAACGGACGGATTTCTCAGGTTTTTACTACATATGAACACTTTTCACATTCTCCCGTGCAACTCGGCTGCTAGTCCTCCTTTCATGCAGAATCTTAAGGTCCTAGCTCATGTCCAAGGCACCAAAGCCAGCTAAAAAGTCAATAATCAGTACCTAAAACTTGAATTGTACTACTTCTTACTGGCTATTACATCATCTTAGAAGCTTCATCTGTGTTCTACTATGGTGCTTTTAGTGCCTCCGCATACCGCAGCACGCGACAAAGCTTTCCAGACGATAAGTGCAACCGTTTCAGAGAGAAGAGCAGCCAATGTGACGATCTGGCTTTAAGTCGATTCGATAACAAATGACGAAAACGGACGTATATCTCAGGTTTTTACTACATATGAACACATTTCACATTCTCCCGTACAACGCGGCTTCTAGTCCTCCTTTCATGCAGAATCTTAAGGTCCTAGCTCATGACCAAGGCACCAAAGCCAGCTAAAAAGTCAATAATCGATACCTAAAACTTGAATTGTACTACTTCTTACTGGCTATTACATCAACTTAGAAGCTTCATCTGTGTTCTACTATGGTGCTTTTAGTGTCTCCGCATACCGCATCACGCGACATAGCTTTGCAGGCGATAAGTACAACCGTTTCAGAGAGAAGAGCGGCCAATGTGACGATCTGGCTTTAAGTCGATTCGATAACAAATGACGAAAACGGACGGATTTCTCAGGTTTTTACTACATATGAACACTTTTCACATTCTCCCATCCAACGCGGCTGCTAGTCCTCCTTTCATGCAGAATCTAAAGGTCCTAGCTCATGTCCAAGGCACCAAAGCCAGCTAAAAAGTCAATAATCGATACCTAAAACTTGAATTGTACTACTTCTTACTGGCTATTACATCATCTTAGAAGCTTCATCTGTGTTCTACTATGGTGCTTTTAGTGTCTCCGCATACCGCAGCACTCGACAAAGCTTTCCAGACGATAAGTACAACCGTTTCAGAGAGAAGAGCAGCCAATGTGACGATCTGGCTTTAAGTCGATTCGATAACAAATGACGAAAACGTACGGATTTCTCAGGTTTTTACTACATATGAACACTTTTCACATTCTCCCGTGCAACTCGGCTGCTAGTCCTCCTTTTGATGCAGAATCTTAAGGTCCTAGCTCATGTCCAAGGCACCAAAGCCAGCTAAAAAATCAATAATCGATACCTAAAACTTGAATTGTACTACTTCTTACTACCTATTACATCAACTTAGAAGCTTCATCTGTGTTCTACTATGGTGCTTTTAGTGTCTCCGCATACCGCAGCACGCGACATAGTTTTGAAGACGATAAGTGCAACCGTTTCAGAGAGAAGAGCGGCCAATGTGACGATCTGGCTTTAAGTCGATTCGATAACAAATGACGAAAATGGACGGATTTCTCAGGTTTTTACTACATATGAATACTTTTCACATTCTCCCGTGCAACTCGGCTGCTAGTCCTCCTTTAATGCAGAATCTTAAGGTCCTAGCTCATGTCCAAGGCACCAAAGCCAGCTAAAAAGTCAATAATCGATACCTAAAACTTGAATTGTACTACTTGTTACTGGCTATTACATCAACTTAGAAGCTTCATCTGTGTTCTACTATGGTGCGTTTAGAGTCTCCGCATACCGCAGCACGCGACATAGCTTTGCAGATGATAAGTACAACCGTTTCAGAGAGAAGAGCGGCCAATGTGACGATCTGGCTTTAAGTCGATTCGATAACAAATGACGAAAACGGACGGATTTCTCAGGTTTTTACTACATATGAACACTTTTCACATTCTCCCGTGCAACTCGGCTGATAGTCCTCCTTTCATGCAGAATCTTAAGGTCCAAGCTCATGTCCAAGGCACCAAAGCCAGCTAAAAAGTATATAATCGATACCTAAAACTTGAATTGTACTACTTCTTACTGGCTATTACATCAACTTAGAAGCTTTATCTGTGTTCTACTATGGTGCTTTTAGTGTCTCCGCATACCGCAGCACGCGACATAGCTTTGCAGACGATAAGTACAACCGTTTCAGAGAGAAGAGCGGCCAATGTGACGATCTGGCTTTAAGTCGATTCGATAACAAATGACGAAAACGGACGGATTTCTCAGGTTTTTACTACATATGAACACTTTTCACATTCTCCCCTGCAACTCGGCTGCTAGTCCTCCTTTCATGCAGAATCTAAAGGTCCTAGCTCATGTCCAAGGCACCAAAGCCAGCTAAAAAGTCAATAATCGATACCTAAAACTTGAATTGTACTACTTCTTACTGGCTATTACATCATCTTAGAAGCTTCATCGGTGTTCTACTATGGTGCTTTTAGTGTCTCCGCATACCGCAGCACGCGACAAAGCTTTCCAGACGATAAGTACAACCGTTTCAGAGAGAAGAGCAGCCAATGTGACGATCTGGCTTTAAGTCGATTCGATAACAAATGACGAAAACGGACGGATTTCTCAGGTTTTTACTACATATGAACACTTTTCACATTGTCCCGTGCAACTCGGCTGCTAGTCCTCCTTTTGATGCAGAATCTTAAGGTCCTAGCTCATGTCCAAGTCACCAAAGCCTGCTAAAAAATCAATAATCGATACCTAAAACTTGAATTGTACTACTTCTTACTGGCTATTACATCAACTTAGAAGCTTCATCTGTGTTCTACTATGGTGCTTTTAGTGTCTCCGCATACCGCAGCACGCGACATAGCTTTGAAGACGATAAGTACAACCGTTTCAGAGAGAAGAGCGGCCAATGTGACGATCTGGCTTTAAGTCGATTCGATAACAAATCACGAAAACGGACGGATTTCTCAGGTTTTTACTACATATGAATACTTTTCACATTCTCCCGTGCAACTCGGCTGCTAGTCCTCCTTTAATGCAGAATCTTAAGGTCCTAGCTCATGTCCAAGGCACCAAAGGCAGCTAAAAAGTCAATAATCGATACCTAAAACTTGATTTGTACTACATCTTACTGGCTATTACATCAACTTAGAAGCTTCATCTGTGTTCTACCATGGTGCTTTTAGTGTCTCCGCACACCGCAGTACGCGACATAGCTTTGCAGACGATAAGTACAACCGTTTCAGAGAAAAGAGGGGCCAATGTGACGATCTGGCTTTAAGTCGATTCGATAACAAATGACGAAAACGGACGGATTTCTCAGGTTTTTACTACATATGAACACTTTTCACATTCTCCCGTGCAACTCGGCTGCTAGTCCTCCTTTCATGCAGAATCTTAAGGTCCTAGCTCATGTCCAAGGCACCAAAGCCAGCTAAAAAGTCAATAATCAGTACCTAAAACTTGAATTGTACTACTTCTTACTGGCTATTACATCATCTTAGAAGCTTCATCTGTGTTCTACTATGGTGCTTTTAGTGCCTCCGCATACCGCAGCACGCGACAAAGCTTTCCAGACGATAAGTGCAACCGTTTCAGAGAGAAGAGCAGCCAATGTGACGATCTGGCTTTAAGTCGATTCGATAACAAATGACGAAAACGGACGTATATCTCAGGTTTTTACTACATATGAACACATTTCACATTCTCCCGTACAACGCGGCTTCTAGTCCTCCTTTCATGCAGAATCTTAAGGTCCTAGCTCATGACCAAGGCACCAAAGCCAGCTAAAAAGTCAATAATCGATACCTAAAACTTGAATTGTACTACTTCTTACTGGCTATTACATCAACTTAGAAGCTTCATCTGTGTTCTACTATGGTGCTTTTAGTGTCTCCGCATACCGCATCACGCGACATAGCTTTGCAGGCGATAAGTACAACCGTTTCAGAGAGAAGAGCGGCCAATGTGACGATCTGGCTTTAAGTCGATTCGATAACAAATGACGAAAACGGACGGATTTCTCAGGTTTTTACTACATATGAACACTTTTCACATTCTCCCATCCAACGCGGCTGCTAGTCCTCCTTTCATGCAGAATCTAAAGGTCCTAGCTCATGTCCAAGGCACCAAAGCCAGCTAAAAAGTCAATAATCGATACCCAAAACTTGAATTGTACTACTTCTTACTGGCTATTACATCATCTTAGAAGCTTCATCTGTGTTCTACTATGGTGCTTTTAGTGTCTCCGCATACCGCAGCACTCGACAAAGCTTTCCAGACGATAAGTACAACCGTTTCAGAGAGAAGAGCAGCCAATGTGACGATCTGGCTTTAAGTCGATTCGATAACAAATGACGAAAACGTACGGATTTCTCAGGTTTTTACTACATATGAACACTTTTCACAATCTCCCGTGCAACTCGGCTGCTAGTCCTCCTTTTGATGCAGAATCTTAAGGTCCTAGCTCATGTCCAAGGCACCAAAGCCAGCTAAAAAATCAATAATCGATACCTAAAACTTGAATTGTACTACTTCTTACTACCTATTACATCAACTTAGAAGCTTCATCTGTGTTCTACTATGGTGCTTTTAGTGTCTCCGCATACCGCAGCACGCGACATAGTTTTGAAGACGATAAGTGCAACCGTTTCAGAGAGAAGAGCGGCCAATGTGACGATCTGGCTTTAAGTCGATTCGATAACAAATGACGAAAATGGACGGATTTCTCAGGTTTTTACTACATATGAATACTTTTCACATTCTCCCGTGCAACTCGGCTGCTAGTCCTCCTTTAATGCAGAATCTTAAGGTCCTAGCTCATGTCCAAGGCACCAAAGCCAGCTAAAAAGTCAATAATCGATACCTAAAACTTGAATTGTACTACTTGTTACTGGCTATTACATCAACTTAGAAGCTTCATCTGTGTTCTACTATGGTGCGTTTAGAGTCTCCGCATACCGCAGCACGCGACATAGCTTTGCAGATGATAAGTACAACCGTTTCAGAGAGAAGAGCGGCCAATGTGACGATCTGGCTTTAAGTGGATTCGATAACAAATGACGAAAACGGACGGATTTCTCAGTTTTTTACTACATATGAACACTTTCCACATTCTCCCATGCAACTCGGCTGCTAGTCCTCCTTTCATGCAGAATCTTAAGGTCCTAGCTCATGTCCAAGGCACCAAAGCCAGCGAAAAAGTATATAATCGATACCTAAAACTTGAATTGTACTACTTCTTACTGGCTATTACATCATCATAGAAGCTTCATCTGTGTTCTACTATGGTGCTTTTAGTGTCTCCGCATACCGCAGCACGCGACATAGCTTTGCAGACGATAAGTACAACCGTTTCAGAGAGAAGAGCGGCCAATGTGACGATATGGCTTTAAGTCGATTCGATAACAAATGACGAAAACGGACGGATTTCTCAGGTTTTTACTACATATGAACACCTTTCACATTCTCCCGTGCAACTCGGCTTCTAGTTCTCCTTTCATGCAGAATCTTAAGGTCCTAGCTCATGCCCAAGGCACCAAAGCCAGCTAAAAAGTCAATAATCCATACCTAAAACTTGAATTGTACTACTTCTTACTGGCTATTACATCATCTTAGAAGCTTCATCTGTGTTCTACTATGGTGCTTCTAGTGTCTCCGCATACCGCAGCACGCGACAAAGCTTTCCAGACGATAAGTACAACCGTTTCAGAGAGAAGAGCAGCCAATGTGACGATGTAGCTTTAAGTCGATTCGATAACAAATGACGAAAACGGACGGATTTCTCAGGTTTTTACTACATATGAACACTTTTCACATTGTCCCGTGCAACTCGGCTGCTAGTCCTCCTTTTGATGCAGAATCTTAAGGTCCTAGCTCATGTCCAAGTCACCAAAGCCAGCTAAAAAATCAATAATCGATACCTAAAACTTGAATTGTACTACTTCTTACTGGCTATTACATCAACTTAGAAGCTTCATCTGTGTTCTACTATGGTGCTTTTAGTGTCTCCGCATACCGCAGCACGCGACATAGCTTTGAAGACGATAAGTACAACCGTTTCAGAGAGAAGAGCGGCCAATGTGACGATCTGGCTTTAAGTCGATTCTATAACAAATCACGAAAACGGACGGATTTCTCAGGTTTTTACTACATATGAATACTTTTCACATTCTCCCGTGCAACTCGGCTGCTAGTCCTCCTTTAATGCAGAATCTTAAGGTCCTAGCTCATGTCCAAGGCACCAAAGGCAGCTAAAAAGTCAATAATCGATACCTAAAACTTGAATTGTACTACATCTTACTGGCTATTACATCAACTTAGAAGCTTCATCTGTGTTCTACCATGGTGCTTTTAGTGTCTCCGCACACCGCAGTACGCGACATAGCTTTGCAGACGATAAGTACAACCGTTTCAGAGAAAAGAGGGGCCAATGTGACGATCTGGCTTTAAGTCGATTCGATAACAAATGACGAAAACGGACGGATTTCTCAGGTTTTTACTACATATGAACACTTTTCACATTCTCCCGTGCAACTCGGCTGCTAGTCCTCCTTTCATGCAGAATCTTAAGGTCCTAGCTCATGTCCAAGGCACCAAAGCCAGCTAAAAAGTCAATAATCAGTACCTAAAACTTGAATTGTACTACTTCTTACTGGCTATTACATCATCTTAGAAGCTTCATCTGTGTTCTACTATGGTGCTTTTAGTGCCTCCGCATACCGCAGCACGCGACAAAGCTTTCCAGACGATAAGTGCAACCGTTTCAGAGAGAAGAGCAGCCAATGTGACGATCTGGCTTTAAGTCGATTCGATAACAAATGACGAAAACGGACGTATATCTCAGGTTTTTACTACATATGAACACATTTCACATTCTCCCGTACAACGCGGCTTCTAGTCCTCCTTTCATGCAGAATCTTAAGGTCCTAGCTCATGACCAAGGCACCAAAGCCAGCTAAAAAGTATATAATCGATACCTAAAACTTGAATTGTACTACTTCTTACTGGCTATTACATCAACTTAGAAGCTTCATCTGTGTTCTACTATGGTGCTTTTAGTGTCTCCGCATACCGCATCACGCGACATAGCTTTGCAGGCGATAAGTACAACCGTTTCAGAGAGAAGAGCGGCCAATGTGACGATCTGGCTTTAAGTCGATTCGATAACAAATGACGAAAACGGACGGATTTCTCAGGTTTTTACTACATATGAACACTTTTCACATTCTCCCGTGCAACTCGGCTGCTAGTCCTCCTTTCATGCAGAATCTTAAGGTCCTAGCTCATGTCCAAGGCACCAAAGCCAGCTAAAAAGTCAATAATCAGTACCTAAAACTTGAATTGTACTACTTCTTACTGGCTATTACATCATCTTAGAAGCTTCATCTGTGTTCTACTATGGTGCTTTTAGTGCCTCCGCATACCGCAGCACGCGACAAAGCTTTCCAGACGATAAGTGCAACCGTTTCAGAGAGAAGAGCAGCCAATGTGACGATCTGGCTTTAAGTCGATTCGATAACAAATGACGAAAACGGACGTATATCTCAGGTTTTTACTACATATGAACACATTTCACATTCTCCCGTACAACGCGGCTTCTAGTCCTCCTTTCATGCAGAATCTTAAGGTCCTAGCTCATGACCAAGGCACCAAAGCCAGCTAAAAAGTCAATAATCGATACCTAAAACTTGAATTGTACTACTTCTTACTGGCTATTACATCAACTTAGAAGCTTCATCTGTGTTCTACTATGGTGCTTTTAGTGTCTCCGCATACCGCATCACGCGACATAGCTTTGCAGGCGATAAGTACAACCGTTTCAGAGAGAAGAGCGGCCAATGTGACGATCTGGCTTTAAGTCGATTCGATAACAAATGACGAAAACGGACGGATTTCTCAGGTTTTTACTACATATGAACACTTTTCACATTCTCCCATCCAACGCGGCTGCTAGTCCTCCTTTCATGCAGAATCTAAAGGTCCTAGCTCATGTCCAAGGCACCAAAGCCAGCTAAAAAGTCAATAATCGATACCCAAAACTTGAATTGTACTACTTCTTACTGGCTATTACATCATCTTAGAAGCTTCATCTGTGTTCTACTATGGTGCTTTTAGTGTCTCCGCATACCGCAGCACTCGACAAAGCTTTCCAGACGATAAGTACAACCGTTTCAGAGAGAAGAGCAGCCAATGTGACGATCTGGCTTTAAGTCGATTCGATAACAAATGACGAAAACGTACGGATTTCTCAGGTTTTTACTACATATGAACACTTTTCACAATCTCCCGTGCAACTCGGCTGCTAGTCCTCCTTTTGATGCAGAATCTTAAGGTCCTAGCTCATGTCCAAGGCACCAAAGCCAGCTAAAAAATCAATAATCGATACCTAAAACTTGAATTGTACTACTTCTTACTACCTATTACATCAACTTAGAAGCTTCATCTGTGTTCTACTATGGTGCTTTTAGTGTCTCCGCATACCGCAGCACGCGACATAGTTTTGAAGACGATAAGTGCAACCGTTTCAGAGAGAAGAGCGGCCAATGTGACGATCTGGCTTTAAGTCGATTCGATAACAAATGACGA
The DNA here is from genome assembly GCF_023897955.1 of Schistocerca gregaria. Lineage (NCBI taxonomy): Eukaryota > Metazoa > Arthropoda > Insecta > Orthoptera > Acrididae > Schistocerca > Schistocerca gregaria. The sequence goes on along the minus strand of NW_026061811.1, from coordinate 5,959,088 downwards.
AAATGGACGGATTTCTCAGGTTTTTACTACATATGAATACTTTTCACATTCTCCCGTGCAACTCGGCTGCTAGTCCTCCTTTAATGCAGAATCTTAAGGTCCTAGCTCATGTCCAAGGCACCAAAGCCAGCTAAAAAGTCAATAATCGATACCTAAAACTTGAATTGTACTACTTGTTACTGGCTATTACATCAACTTAGAAGCTTCATCTGTGTTCTACTATGGTGCGTTTAGAGTCTCCGCATACCGCAGCACGCGACATAGCTTTGCAGATGATAAGTACAACCGTTTCAGAGAGAAGAGCGGCCAATGTGACGATCTGGCTTTAAGTGGATTCGATAACAAATGACGAAAACGGACGGATTTCTCAGTTTTTTACTACATATGAACACTTTCCACATTCTCCCATGCAACTCGGCTGCTAGTCCTCCTTTCATGCAGAATCTTAAGGTCCTAGCTCATGTCCAAGGCACCAAAGCCAGCGAAAAAGTATATAATCGATACCTAAAACTTGAATTGTACTACTTCTTACTGGCTATTACATCATCATAGAAGCTTCATCTGTGTTCTACTATGGTGCTTTTAGTGTCTCCGCATACCGCAGCACGCGACATAGCTTTGCAGACGATAAGTACAACCGTTTCAGAGAGAAGAGCGGCCAATGTGACGATATGGCTTTAAGTCGATTCGATAACAAATGACGAAAACGGACGGATTTCTCAGGTTTTTACTACATATGAACACCTTTCACATTCTCCCGTGCAACTCGGCTTCTAGTTCTCCTTTCATGCAGAATCTTAAGGTCCTAGCTCATGCCCAAGGCACCAAAGCCAGCTAAAAAGTCAATAATCCATACCTAAAACTTGAATTGTACTACTTCTTACTGGCTATTACATCATCTTAGAAGCTTCATCTGTGTTCTACTATGGTGCTTCTAGTGTCTCCGCATACCGCAGCACGCGACAAAGCTTTCCAGACGATAAGTACAACCGTTTCAGAGAGAAGAGCAGCCAATGTGACGATGTAGCTTTAAGTCGATTCGATAACAAATGACGAAAACGGACGGATTTCTCAGGTTTTTACTACATATGAACACTTTTCACATTGTCCCGTGCAACTCGGCTGCTAGTCCTCCTTTTGATGCAGAATCTTAAGGTCCTAGCTCATGTCCAAGTCACCAAAGCCAGCTAAAAAATCAATAATCGATACCTAAAACTTGAATTGTACTACTTCTTACTGGCTATTACATCAACTTAGAAGCTTCATCTGTGTTCTACTATGGTGCTTTTAGTGTCTCCGCATACCGCAGCACGCGACATAGCTTTGAAGACGATAAGTACAACCGTTTCAGAGAGAAGAGCGGCCAATGTGACGATCTGGCTTTAAGTCGATTCTATAACAAATCACGAAAACGGACGGATTTCTCAGGTTTTTACTACATATGAATACTTTTCACATTCTCCCGTGCAACTCGGCTGCTAGTCCTCCTTTAATGCAGAATCTTAAGGTCCTAGCTCATGTCCAAGGCACCAAAGGCAGCTAAAAAGTCAATAATCGATACCTAAAACTTGAATTGTACTACATCTTACTGGCTATTACATCAACTTAGAAGCTTCATCTGTGTTCTACCATGGTGCTTTTAGTGTCTCCGCACACCGCAGTACGCGACATAGCTTTGCAGACGATAAGTACAACCGTTTCAGAGAAAAGAGGGGCCAATGTGACGATCTGGCTTTAAGTCGATTCGATAACAAATGACGAAAACGGACGGATTTCTCAGGTTTTTACTACATATGAACACTTTTCACATTCTCCCGTGCAACTCGGCTGCTAGTCCTCCTTTCATGCAGAATCTTAAGGTCCTAGCTCATGTCCAAGGCACCAAAGCCAGCTAAAAAGTCAATAATCAGTACCTAAAACTTGAATTGTACTACTTCTTACTGGCTATTACATCATCTTAGAAGCTTCATCTGTGTTCTACTATGGTGCTTTTAGTGCCTCCGCATACCGCAGCACGCGACAAAGCTTTCCAGACGATAAGTGCAACCGTTTCAGAGAGAAGAGCAGCCAATGTGACGATCTGGCTTTAAGTCGATTCGATAACAAATGACGAAAACGGACGTATATCTCAGGTTTTTACTACATATGAACACATTTCACATTCTCCCGTACAACGCGGCTTCTAGTCCTCCTTTCATGCAGAATCTTAAGGTCCTAGCTCATGACCAAGGCACCAAAGCCAGCTAAAAAGTATATAATCGATACCTAAAACTTGAATTGTACTACTTCTTACTGGCTATTACATCAACTTAGAAGCTTCATCTGTGTTCTACTATGGTGCTTTTAGTGTCTCCGCATACCGCATCACGCGACATAGCTTTGCAGGCGATAAGTACAACCGTTTCAGAGAGAAGAGCGGCCAATGTGACGATCTGGCTTTAAGTCGATTCGATAACAAATGACGAAAACGGACGGATTTCTCAGGTTTTTACTACATATGAACACTTTTCACATTCTCCCGTGCAACTCGGCTGCTAGTCCTCCTTTCATGCAGAATCTTAAGGTCCTAGCTCATGTCCAAGGCACCAAAGCCAGCTAAAAAGTCAATAATCAGTACCTAAAACTTGAATTGTACTACTTCTTACTGGCTATTACAACATCTTAGAAGCTTCATATGTGTTCTACTATGTTGATTTTAGTGTCTCCGCATACCGCAGCACGCGACATAGCTTTGCAGACGATAAGTACAACCGTTTCAGAGAGAAGAGCGGCCAATGTGACGATCTGGCTTTAAGTCGATTCGATAACAAATGACGAAAACGGACGGATTTCTCAGGTTTTTACTACATATGAACACTTTTCACATTCTCCCATCCAACGCGGCAGCTAGTCCTCCTTTCATGCAGAATCTTAAGGTCCTAGCTCATGTCCAAGGCACCAAAGCCAGCTAAAAAGTCAATAATCGATAACTAAAACTTGAATTGTACTACTTCTTACTGGCTATTACATCAACTTAGAAGCTTCATCTGTGTTCTACTATGGTGCTTTTATAGTCTCCGCATACCGCAGCACGCGACATAGCTTTGCAGACGATAAGTACAACCGTTTCAGAGAGAAGAGCGGCCAATGTGACGATCTGGCTTTAAGTGGATTCGATAACAAATGACGAAAACGGACGGATTTCTCAGTTTTTTACTACATATGAACACTTTCCACATTCTCCCATGCAACTCGGCTGCTAGTCCTCCTTTCATGCAGAATCTTAAGGTCCTAGCTCATGTCCAAGGCACCAAAGCCAGCTAAAAAGTATATAATCGATACCTAAAACTTGAATTGTACTACTTCTTACTGGCTATTACATCATCATAGAAGCTTCATCTGTGTTCTACTATGGTGCTTTTAGTGTCTCCGCATACCGCAGCACGCGACATAGCTTTGCAGACGATAAGTACAACCGTTTCAGAGAGAAGAGCGGCCAATGTGACGATATGGCTTTAAGTCGATTCGATAACAAATGACGAAAACGGACGGATTTCTCAGGTTTTTACTACATATGAACACCTTTCACATTCTCCCGTGCAACTCGGCTTCTAGTTCTCCTTTCATGCAGAATCTTAAGGTCCTAGCTCATGCCCAAGGCACCAAAGCCAGCTAAAAAGTCAATAATCCATACCTAAAACTTGAATTGTACTACTTCTTACTGGCTATTACATCATCTTAGAAGCTTCATCTGTGTTCTACTATGGTGCTTCTAGTGTCTCCGCATACCGCAGCACGCGACAAAGCTTTCCAGACGATAAGTACAACCGTTTCAGAGAGAAGAGCAGCCAATGTGACGATGTAGCTTTAAGTCGATTCGATAACAAATGACGAAAACGGACGGATTTCTCAGGTTTTTACTACATATGAACACTTTTCACATTGTCCCGTGCAACTCGGCTGCTAGTCCTCCTTTTGATGCAGAATCTTAAGGTCCTAGCTCATGTCCAAGTCACCAAAGCCAGCTAAAAAATCAATAATCGATACCTAAAACTTGAATTGTACTACTTCTTACTGGTTATTACATCAACTTAGAAGCTTCATCTGTGTTCTACTATGGTGCTTTTAGTGTCTCCGCATACCGCAGCACGCGACATAGCTTTGAAGACGATAAGTACAACCGTTTCAGAGAGAAGAGCGGCCAATGTGACGATCTGGCTTTAAGTCGATTCGATAACAAATCACGAAAACGGACGGATTTCTCAGGTTTTTACTACATATGAATACTTTTCACATTCTCCCGTGCAACTCGGCTGCTAGTCCTCCTTTAATGCAGAATCTTAAGGTCCTAGCTCATGTCCAAGGCACCAAAGGCAGCTAAAAAGTCAATAATCGATACCTAAAACTTGAATTGTACTACATCTTACTGGCTATTACATCAACTTAGAAGCTTCATCTGTGTTCTACCATGGTGCTTTTAGCGTCTCCGCACACCGCAGTACGCGACATAGCTTTGCAGACGATAAGTACAACCGTTTCAGAGAAAAGGGGGGCCAATGTGACGATCTGGCTTTAAGTCGATTCGATAACAAATGACGAAAACGGACGGATTTCTCAGGTTTTTACTACATATGAACACTTTTCACATTCTCCCGTGCAACTCGGCTGCTAGTCCTCCTTTCATGCAGAATCTTAAGGTCCTAGCTCATGTCCAAGGCACCAAAGCCAGCTAAAAAGTCAATAATCAGAACCTAAAACTTGAATTGTACTACTTCTTACTGGCTATTACATCATCTTAGAAGCTTCATCTGTGTTCTACTATGGTGCTTTTAGTGCCTCCGCATACCGCAGCACGCGACAAAGCTTTCCAGACGATAAGTGCAACCGTTTCAGAGAGAAGAGCAGCCAATGTGACGATCTGGCTTTAAGTCGATTCGATAACAAATGACGAAAACGGACGTATATCTCAGGTTTTTACTACATATGAACACATTTCACATTCTCCCGTACAACGCGGCTTCTAGTCCTCCTTTCATGCAGAATCTTAAGGTCCTAGCTCATGACCAAGGCACCAAAGCCAGCTAAAAAGTATATAATCGATACCTAAAACTTGAATTGTACTACTTCTTACTGGCTTTTACATCAACTTAGAAGCTTCATCTGTGTTCTACTATGGTGCTTTTAGTGTCTCCGCATACCGCATCACGCGACATAGCTTTGCAGGCGATAAGTACAACCGTTTCAGAGAGAAGAGCGGCCAATGTGACGATCTGGCTTTAAGTCGATTCGATAACAAATGACGAAAACGGACGGATTTCTCAGGTTTTTACTACATATGAACACTTTTCACATTCTCCCATCCAACGCGGCTGCTAGTCCTCCTTTCATGCAGAATCTAAAGGTCCTAGCTCATGTCCAAGGCACCAAAGCCAGCTAAAAAGTCAATAATCGATACCTAAAACTTGAATTGTACTACTTCTTACTGGCTATTACATCATCTTAGAAGCTTCATCTGTGTTCTACTATGGTGCTTTTAGTGTCTCCGCATACCGCAGCACGCGACAAAGCTTTCCAGACGATAAGTACAACCGTTTCAGAGAGAAGAGCAGCCAATGTGACGATCTGGCTTTAAGTCGATTCGATAACAAATGACGAAAACGTACGGATTTCTCAGGTTTTTACTACATATGAACACTTTTCACATTCTCCCGTGCAACTCGGCTGCTAGTCCTCCTTTTGATGCAGAATCTTAAGGTCCTAGCTCATGTCCAAGGCACCAAAGCCAGCTAAAAAATCAATAATCGATACCTAAAACTTGAATTGTACTACTTCTTACTACCTATTACATCAACTTAGAAGCTTCATCTGTGTTCTACTATGGTGCTTTTAGTGTCTCCGCATACCGCAGCACGCGACATAGTTTTGAAGACGATAAGTGCAACCGTTTCAGAGAGAAGAGCGGCCAATGTGACGATCTGGCTTTAAGTCGATTCGATAACAAATGACGAAAATGGACGGATTTCTCAGGTTTTTACTACATATGAATACTTTTCACATTCTCCCGTGCAACTCGGCTGCTAGTCCTCCTTTAATGCAGAATCTTAAGGTCCTAGCTCATGTCCAAGGCACCAAAGCCAGCTAAAAAGTCAATAATCGATACCTAAAACTTGAATTGTACTACTTCTTACTGGCTATTACATCAACTTAGAAGCTTTATCTGTGTTCTACTATGGTGCTTTTAGTGTCTCCGCATACCGCAGCACGCGACATAGCTTTGCAGACGATAAGTACAACCGTTTCAGAGAGAAGAGCGGCCAATGTGACGATCTGGCTTTAAGTCGATTCGATAACAAATGACGAAAACGGACGGATTTCTCAGGTTTTTACTACATATGAACACTTTTCACATTCTCCCCTGCAACTCGGCTGCTAGTCCTCCTTTCATGCAGAATCTAAAGGTCCTAGCTCATGTCCAAGGCACCAAAGCCAGCTAAAAAGTCAATAATCGATACCTAAAACTTGAATTGTACTACTTCTTACTGGCTCATTACATCATCTTAGAAGCTTCATCGGTGTTCTACTATGGTGCTTTTAGTGTCTCCGCATACCGCAGCACGCGACAAAGCTTTCCAGACGATAAGTACAACCGTTTCAGAGAGAAGAGCAGCCAATGTGACGATCTGGCTTTAAGTCGATTCGATAACAAATGACGAAAACGGACGGATTTCTCAGGTTTTTACTACATATGAACACTTTTCACATTGTCCCGTGCAACTCGGCTGCTAGTCCTCCTTTTGATGCAGAATCTTAAGGTCCTAGCTCATGTCCAAGTCACCAAAGCCTGCTAAAAAATCAATAATCGATACCTAAAACTTGAATTGTACTACTTCTTACTGGCTATTACATCAACTTAGAAGCTTCATCTGTGTTCTACTATGGTGCTTTTAGTGTCTCCGCATACCGCAGCACGCGACATAGCTTTGAAGACGATAAGTACAACCGTTTCAGAGAGAAGAGCGGCCAATGTGACGATCTGGCTTTAAGTCGATTCGATAACAAATCACGAAAACGGACGGATTTCTCAGGTTTTTACTACATATGAATACTTTTCACATTCTCCCGTGCAACTCGGCTGCTAGTCCTCCTTTAATGCAGAATCTTAAGGTCCTAGCTCATGTCCAAGGCACCAAAGGCAGCTAAAAAGTCAATAATCGATACCTAAAACTTGATTTGTACTACATCTTACTGGCTATTACATCAACTTAGAAGCTTCATCTGTGTTCTACCATGGTGCTTTTAGTGTCTCCGCACACCGCAGTACGCGACATAGCTTTGCAGACGATAAGTACAACCGTTTCAGAGAAAAGAGGGGCCAATGTGACGATCTGGCTTTAAGTCGATTCGATAACAAATGACGAAAACGGACGGATTTCTCAGGTTTTTACTACATATGAACACTTTTCACATTCTCCCGTGCAACTCGGCTGCTAGTCCTCCTTTCATGCAGAATCTTAAGGTCCTAGCTCATGTCCAAGGCACCAAAGCCAGCTAAAAAGTCAATAATCAGTACCTAAAACTTGAATTGTACTACTTCTTACTGGCTATTACATCATCTTAGAAGCTTCATCTGTGTTCTACTATGGTGCTTTTAGTGTCTCCGCATACCGCATCACGCGACATAGCTTTGCAGGCGATAAGTACAACCGTTTCAGAGAGAAGAGCGGCCAATGTGACGATCTGGCTTTAAGTCGATTCGATAACAAATGACGAAAACGGACGGATTTCTCAGGTTTTTACTACATATGAACACTTTTCACATTCTCCCATCCAACGCGGCTGCTAGTCCTCCTTTCATGCAGAATCTAAAGGTCCTAGCTCATGTCCAAGGCACCAAAGCCAGCTAAAAAGTCAATAATCGATACCTAAAACTTGAATTGTACTACTTCTTACTGGCTATTACATCATCTTAGAAGCTTCATCTGTGTTCTACTATGGTGCTTTTAGTGTCTCCGCATACCGCAGCACTCGACAAAGCTTTCCAGACGATAAGTACAACCGTTTCAGAGAGAAGAGCAGCCAATGTGACGATCTGGCTTTAAGTCGATTCGATAACAAATGACGAAAACGTACGGATTTCTCAGGTTTTTACTACATATGAACACTTTTCACATTCTCCCGTGCAACTCGGCTGCTAGTCCTCCTTTTGATGCAGAATCTTAAGGTCCTAGCTCATGTCCAAGGCACCAAAGCCAGCTAAAAAATCAATAATCGATACCTAAAACTTGAATTGTACTACTTCTTACTACCTATTACATCAACTTAGAAGCTTCATCTGTGTTCTACTATGGTGCTTTTAGTGTCTCCGCATACCGCAGCACGCGACATAGTTTTGAAGACGATAAGTGCAACCGTTTCAGAGAGAAGAGCGGCCAATGTGACGATCTGGCTTTAAGTCGATTCGATAACAAATGACGAAAATGGACGGATTTCTCAGGTTTTTACTACATATGAATACTTTTCACATTCTCCCGTGCAACTCGGCTGCTAGTCCTCCTTTAATGCAGAATCTTAAGGTCCTAGCTCATGTCCAAGGCACCAAAGCCAGCTAAAAAGTCAATAATCGATACCTAAAACTTGAATTGTACTACTTGTTACTGGCTATTACATCAACTTAGAAGCTTCATCTGTGTTCTACTATGGTGCGTTTAGAGTCTCCGCATACCGCAGCACGCGACATAGCTTTGCAGATGATAAGTACAACCGTTTCAGAGAGAAGAGCGGCCAATGTGACGATCTGGCTTTAAGTCGATTCGATAACAAATGACGAAAACGGACGGATTTCTCAGGTTTTTACTACATATGAACACTTTTCACATTCTCCCGTGCAACTCGGCTGATAGTCCTCCTTTCATGCAGAATCTTAAGGTCCTAGCTCATGTCCAAGGCACCAAAGCCAGCTAAAAAGTATATAATCGATACCTAAAACTTGAATTGTACTACTTCTTACTGGCTATTACATCAACTTAGAAGCTTTATCTGTGTTCTACTATGGTGCTTTTAGTGTCTCCGCATACCGCAGCACGCGACATAGCTTTGCAGACGATAAGTACAACCGTTTCAGAGAGAAGAGCGGCCAATGTGACGATCTGGCTTTAAGTCGATTCGATAACAAATGACGAAAACGGACGGATTTCTCAGGTTTTTACTACATATGAACACTTTTCACATTCTCCCCTGCAACTCGGCTGCTAGTCCTCCTTTCATGCAGAATCTAAAGGTCCTAGCTCATGTCCAAGGCACCAAAGCCAGCTAAAAAGTCAATAATCGATACCTAAAACTTGAATTGTACTACTTCTTACTGGCTATTACATCATCTTAGAAGCTTCATCGGTGTTCTACTATGGTGCTTTTAGTGTCTCCGCATACCGCAGCACGCGACAAAGCTTTGCAGACGATAAGTACAACCGTTTCAGAGAGAAGAGCAGCCAATGTGACGATCTGGCTTTAAGTCGATTCGATAACAAATGACGAAAACGGACGGATTTCTCAGGTTTTTACTACATATGAACACTTTTCACATTGTCCCGTGCAACTCGGCTGCTAGTCCTCCTTTTGATGCAGAATCTTAAGGTCCTAGCTCATGTCCAAGTCACCAAAGCCTGCTAAAAAATCAATAATCGATACCTAAAACTTGAATTGTACTACTTCTTACTGGCTATTACATCAACTTAGAAGCTTCATCTGTGTTCTACTATGGTGCTTTTAGTGTCTCCGCATACCGCAGCACGCGACATAGCTTTGAAGACGATAAGTACAACCGTTTCAGAGAGAAGAGCGGCCAATGTGACGATATGGCTTTAAGTCGATTCGATAACAAATCACGAAAACGGACGGATTTCTCAGGTTTTTACTACATATGAATACTTTTCACATTCTCCCGTGCAACTCGGCTGCTAGTCCTCCTTTAATGCAGAATCTTAAGGTCCTAGCTCATGTCCAAGGCACCAAAGGCAGCTAAAAAGTCAATAATCGATACCTAAAACTTGATTTGTACTACATCTTACTGGCTATTACATCAACTTAGAAGCTTCATCTGTGTTCTACCATGGTGCTTTTAGTGTCTCCGCACACCGCAGTACGCGACATAGCTTTGCAGACGATAAGTACAACCGTTTCAGAGAAAAGAGGGGCCAATGTGACGATCTGGCTTTAAGTCGATTCGATAACAAATGACGAAAACGGACGGATTTCTCAGGTTTTTACTACATATGAACACTTTTCACATTCTCCCGTGCAACTCGGCTGCTAGTCCTCCTTTCATGCAGAATCTTAAGGTCCTAGCTCATGTCCAAGGCACCAAAGCCAGCTAAAAAGTCAATAATCAGTACCTAAAACTTGAATTGTACTACTTCTTACTGGCTATTACATCATCTTAGAAGCTTCATCTGTGTTCTACTATGGTGCTTTTAGTGCCTCCGCATACCGCAGCACGCGACAAAGCTTTCCAGACGATAAGTGCAACCGTTTCAGAGAGAAGAGCAGCCAATGTGACGATCTGGCTTTAAGTCGATTCGATAACAAATGACGAAAACGGACGTATATCTCAGGTTTTTACTACATATGAACACATTTCACATTCTCCCGTACAACGCGGCTTCTAGTCCTCCTTTCATGCAGAATCTTAAGGTCCTAGCTCATGACCAAGGCACCAAAGCCAGCTAAAAAGTATATAATCGATACCTAAAACTTGAATTGTACTACTTCTTACTGGCTATTACATCAACTTAGAAGCTTCATCTGTGTTCTACTATGGTGCTTTTAGTGTCTCCGCATACCGCATCACGCGACATAGCTTTGCAGGCGATAAGTACAACCGTTTCAGAGAGAAGAGCGGCCAATGTGACGATCTGGCTTTAAGTCGATTCGATAACAAATGACGAAAACGGACGGATTTCTCAGGTTTTTACTACATATGAACACTTTTCACATTCTCCCATCCAACGCGGCTGCTAGTCCTCCTTTCATGCAGAATCTAAAGGTCCTAGCTCATGTCCAAGGCACCAAAGCCAGCTAAAAAGTCAATAATCGATACCTAAAACTTGAATTGTACTACTTCTTACTGGCTATTACATCATCTTAGAAGCTTCATCTGTGTTCTACTATGGTGCTTTTAGTGTCTCCGCATACCGCAGCACTCGACAAAGCTTTCCAGACGATAAGTACAACCGTTTCAGAGAGAAGAGCAGCCAATGTGACGATCTGGCTTTAAGTCGATTCGATAACAAATGACGAAAACGTACGGATTTCTCAGGTTTTTACTACATATGAACACTTTTCACATTCTCCCGTGCAACTCGGCTGCTAGTCCTCCTTTTGATGCAGAATCTTAAGGTCCTAGCTCATGTCCAAGGCACCAAAGCCAGCTAAAAAATCAATAATCGATACCTAAAACTTGAATTGTACTACTTCTTACTACCTATTACATCAACTTAGAAGCTTCATCTGTGTTCTACTATGGTGCTTTTAGTGTCTCCGCATACCGCAGCACGCGACATAGTTTTGAAGACGATAAGTGCAACCGTTTCAGAGAGAAGAGCGGGCAATGTGACGATCTGGCTTTAAGTCGATTCGATAACAAATGACGAAAATGGACGGATTTCTCAGGTTTTTACTACATATGAATACTTTTCACATTCTCCCGTGCAACTCGGCTGCTAGTCCTCCTTTAATGCAGAATCTTAAGGTCCTAGCTCATGTCCAAGGCACCAAAGCCAGCTAAAAAGTCAATAATCGATACCTAAAACTTGAATTGTACTACTTGTTACTGGCTATTACATCAACTTAGAAGCTTCATCTGTGTTCTACTATGGTGCGTTTAGAGTCTCCGCATACCGCAGCACGCGACATAGCTTTGCAGATGATAAGTACAACCGTTTCAGAGAGAAGAGCGGCCAATGTGACGATCTGGCTTTAAGTCGATTCGATAACAAATGACGAAAACGGACGGATTTCTCAGGTTTTTACTACATATGAACACTTTTCACATTCTCCCGTGCAACTCGGCTGATAGTCCTCCTTTCATGCAGAATCTTAAGGTCCTAGCTCATGTCCAAGGCACCAAAGCCAGCTAAAAAGTATATAATCGATACCTAAAACTTGAATTGTACTACTTCTTACTGGCTATTACATCAACTTAGAAGCTTTATCTGTGTTCTACTATGGTGCTTTTAGTGTCTCCGCATACCGCAGCACGCGACATAGCTTTGCAGACGATAAGTACAACCGTTTCAGAGAGAAGAGCGGCCAATGTGACGATCTGGCTTTAAGTCGATTCGATAACAAATGACGAAAACGGACGGATTTCTCAGGTTTTTACTGCATATGAACACTTTTCACATTCTCCCCTGCAACTCGGCTGCTAGTCCTCCTTTCATGCAGAATCTAAAGGTCCTAGCTCATGTCCAAGGCACCAAAGCCAGCTAAAAAGTCAATAATCGATACCTAAAACTTGAATTGTACTACTTCTTACTGGCTATTACATCATCTTAGAAGCTTCATCGGTGTTCTACTATGGTGCTTTTAGTGTCTCCGCATACCGCAGCACGCGACAAAGCTTTCCAGACGATAAGTACAACCGTTTCAGAGAGAAGAGCAGCCAATGTGACGATCTGGCTTTAAGTCGATTCGATAACAAATGACGAAAACGGACGGATTTCTCAGGTTTTTACTACATATGAACACTTTTCACATTGTCCCGTGCAACTCGGCTGCTAGTCCTCCTTTTGATGCAGAATCTTAAGGTCCTATCTCATGTCCAAGGCACCAAAGCCAGCTAAAAAATCAATAATCGATACCTAAAACTTGAATTGTACTACTTCTTACTGGCTATTACATCAACTTAGAAGCTTCATCTGTGTTCTACTATGGTGCTTTTAGTGTCTCCGCATACCGCATCACGCGACATAGCTTTGCAGACGATAAGTACAACCGTTTCAGAGATAAGAGCGGCCAATGTGACGATCTGGCTTTAAGTCGATTCGATAACAAATGACGAAAACGGACGGATTTCTCAGGTTTTTACTACATATGAACACTTTTCACATTCTCCCATCCAACGCGGCTGCTAGTCCTCCTTTCATGCAGAATCTTAAGGTCCCAGCTCATGTCCAAGGCACCAAAGCCAGCTAAAAAGTCAATAATCGATACCTAAAACTTGAATTGTACTACTTCTTACTGGCTATTACATCATCATAGAAGCTTCATCTGTGTTCTACTATGGTGCTTTTAGTGTCTCCGCATACCGCAGCACGCGACATAGCTTTGCAGACGATTAGTACAACCGTTTCAGAGAGAAGAGCGGCCAATGTGACTATCTGGCTTTAAGTCGATTCGATAACAAATGACGAAAACGGACGGATTTCTCAGGTTTTTACTACATATGAACACCTTTCACATTCTCCCGTGCAACTCTGCTGCTAGTCCTCCTTTCATGCAGAATCTTAAGGTCCTAGCTCATGCCCAAGACACCAAAGCCAGCTAAAAAGTCAATAATCCATACCTAAAACTTGAATTGTACTACTTCACATTGTCTATTACATCAACTTGGAAGCTTCATCTGTGTTCTACTATGTTGATTTTAGTGTCTCCGCATACCGCAGCACGCGACATAGCTTTGCAGACGATAAGTACAACCGTTTCAGGGAGAAGAGCGGCCAATGTGACGATCTGGCTTTAAGTCGATTCGATAACAAATGACGAAAACGGACGGATTTCTCAGGTTTTTACTACATATGAACACTTTTCACATTCTCCTATCCAACGCGGCTGCTAGTCCTCCTTTCATGCAGAATCTTAAGGTCCTAGCTCATGTCCAAGGCACCAAAGCCAGCTAAAAAGTCAATAATCGATACCTAAAACTTAAATTGTACTACTTCTTACTGTCTATTACATCATCTTAGAAGCTTCATCTGTGTTCTACTATGGTGCTTTTAGTGTCTCCGCATACCGCAGCACGCGACATAGCTTTGAAGACGATAAGTACAACCGTTTCAGAGAGAAGAGCGGCCAATGTGACGATCTGGCTTTAAGTCGATTCGATAACAAATGACGAAAACGGACGGATTTCTCAGGTTTTTACTACATATGAATACTTTTCACATACTCCCGTGCAACTCGGCTGCTAGTCCTCCTCTAATGCAGAATCTTAAGGTCCTAGCTCATGTCCAAGGCACCAAAGCCAGCTAAAAAGTCAATAATCGATACCTAAAACTTGAATTGTACCACTTCTTACTGGCTATTACATCAACTTAGAAGCTTCATCTGTGTTCTACTATGGTGCTTTTAGAGTCTCCGCATACCGCAGCACGCGACATAGCTTTGCAGACGATAAGTACAACCGTTTCAGAGAGAAGAGCGGCCAATGTGACGATCTGGCTTTAAGTCGATTCGATAACAAATGACGAAAATGGACGTTTTTCTAAGGTTTCTACTACATATGAATACATACCACATTCTCCCGTGCAACTCGGCTTCTAGTCCTCCTTTCATGCAGAATGTTAAGGTCCTAGCTCATGTCCAAGGCAACAAAGCCAGCTAAAAAGTATATAATCGATACCTAAAACTTGAATTGTACTACATCTTTCTGGCTATTACATTAACTTAGAAGCTTCATCTGTGTTCCACTATGGTGCTTTTAGTGTCTCCGCATACCGCATCACGCGACATAGCTTTCCAGACGATAAGTACAACCGTTTCAGAGAGAAGAGCGGCCAATGTGACGATCTGGCTTTAAGTCGATTCGATAACAAATGACGAAAACGGACGGATTTCTCAGGTTTTTACTACATATGAACACTTTTCACATTCTCCCGTGCAACTCGGCTTCTAATCCTCCTTTCATGCAGAATCTTAAGGTCCTAGCTCATGTCCAAAGCACCAAAGCCAGCTAAAAAGTCAATAATCGATACCTAAAACTTGAATTGTACTACTTCTTACTGGCTATTACATCATCTTAGAAGCTTCATCTGTGTTCTACTATGGTGCCTTTAGTGTCTCCGCATACCGCAGCACGCGTCAAAGCTTTCCAGACGATAAGTACAACCGTTTCAGAGAGAAGAGCAGCCAATGTGACGATCTGGCTTTAAGTCGATTCGATAACAAATGACGAAAACGGACGGATTTCTCAGGTTTTTACTACATATGAACACTTTTCACATTGTCCCGTGCAACTCGGCTGCTAGACCTCCTTTTGATTTTAGAATCTTAAGGTCCTAGCTCATGTCCAAGGCACCAAAGCCAGCTAAAAAATCAATAATCGATACCTAAAACTTGAATTGTACTACTTCTTACTGGCTATTACATCAACTTAGAAGCTTCATCTGTGTTCTACTATGGTGCTTTTAGTGTCTCCGCATACCGCAGCACGCGACATAGCTTTGAAGACGATAAGTATAACCGTTTCAGAGAGAAGAGCGGCCAATGTGACGATCTGGCTTTAAGTCGATTCGATAACAAATGACGAAAACGGACGGATTTCTCAGGTTTTTACTACATATGAACACCTTTCACATTCTCCCGTGCAACTCGGCTGCTAGTCCTCCTTTCATGCAGAATCTAAAGGTCCTAGCTCATGCCCACGGCACCAAAGCCAGCTAAAAAGTCAATAATCCATACCTAAAACTTGAATTGTACTACTTCTTAATGGCTATTACATCATCTTAGAAGCTTCATCTGTGTTCTACTATGGTGCTTTTAGTGTCTCCGCATACCGCAGCACGCAACAAAGCTTTCCAGACGATAAGTACAACCGTTTCAGAGAGAAGAGCAGCCAATGTGACGATCTGGCTTTAAATCGATTCGATAACAAATGACGAAAACGGACGGATTTCTCAGGTTTTTACTACATATGAACACTTTTCACATTGTCCCGTGCAACTCGGCTGCTAGTCCTCCTTTCATGCAGAATCTTAAGTTCCTAGCTCATGTCCAAGGCACCAAAATTCATCTAAGAAGTCAATAATCGATACCTAAAACTTGAATTGTACTACTTATTACGGGCTATCAAATCAACTTAGAAGCTTCATCTGTGTTCTAGTATGGTGATTTTATTGTCTCCGCATACCGCAGCACGCGACATAGCTTTGCAGACGATAAGTACAACCGTTTGAGAGAGAAGAGCGGCCAATGTGACGATCGGGCTTTAAGTCGATTCGATAACAAATGACGAAAACGGACGGATTTCTCAGGTTTCTACTACATATGAACACATTTCACATTCTCCCGTGCAACGCGGCTGCTAGTCCTCCTTTCATGCAGAATCGTAAGGTCCTAGCTCATGTCCAAGGCTCCAAAGCCAGCTAAAAAGTCAATAATCGATACCTAAAACTTGAATTGTACTATTTCTTACTGGCTATTACATCAACTTAGAAGCTTCATCTGTGTTCTACCATGGTGCTTTTACTGTCTCCGCACACCGCAGCACGCGACATAGCTTTGCAGACGATAAGTACAACCGTTTCAGAGAAAAGAGGGGCCAATGTGACGATCTGGCTTTAAGTCGATTCGATAACAAATGACGAAAACGGACGGATTTCTCAGGTTTTTACTACATATGAACACTTTTCACATTCTCCCGTGCAACTCGGCTGCTAGTCCTCCTTTCATGCAGAATCTTAAGGTCCTAGCTCATGTCCAAGGCACCAAAGCCAGCTAAAAAGTCAATAATCGATACCTAAAACTGGAATTGTACTACTTCTTACTGGCTATCACATCAACTTAGAAGCTTCATCTGTGTTCTACTATGGTGCTTTTAGTGTCTCCGCATACCGCAGCACGCGACATAGCTTTGCAGACGATAAGTACAACCGTTTCAGACAGAAGAGCGGCCAATGTGACGATCTGGCTTTAAGTCGATTCGATAACAAATGACGAAAACGGACGGATTTCTCAGGTTTTTACTACATATGAACACTTTTCACATTGTCCCGTGCAACTCGGCTGCTAGTCCTCCTTTTGATGCAGAATCTTAAGGTCTTAGCTCATGTCCAAGGCACCAAAGCCAGCTAAAAAATCAATAATCGATACCTAAAACTTGAATTGTAGTACTTCTTACTGGCTATTACATCAACTTAGAAGCTTCATCTGTGTTCTACTATGGTGCTTTTAGTGTCTCCGCATACCGCAGCACGCGACATAGCTTTGAAGACGATAAGTACAACCGTTTCAGAGAGTAGAGCGGCCAATGTGACGATATGGCTTTAAGTCGATTCGATAACAAATGACGAAAACGGACGGATATCTCAGGTTTTTACTACATATGAATACTTTTCACATTCTCTCGTGCAACTCGGCTGCTAGTTCTCCTTTAATGCAGAATCTTAAGGTCCTAGCTCATGTCCAAGACACCAAAGCCAGCTGAAAAGTCAATAATCGATACCTAAAACTTGAATTGTACTACTTCTTACTGGCTATTACATCAACTTAGAAGCTTCATCTGTGTTCTACTATGGTGCTTTTAGTGTCTCCGCATACCGCATCACGCGACATAGCTTTGCAGGCGATAAGTACAACCGTTTCAGAGAGAAGAGCGGCCAATGTGACGATCTGGCTTTAAGTCGATTCGATAACAAATGACGAAAACGGACGGATTTCTCAGGTTTTTACTACATATGAACACTTTTCACATTCTCCCATCCAACGCGGCTGTTAGTCCTCCTTTCATGCAGAATCTTAAGGTCCCAGCTCATGTCCAAGGCACCAAAGCCAGCTAAAAAGTCAATAATCGATACCTAAAACTTGAATTGTACTACTTCTTACTGGCTATTACATCATCATAGAAGCTTCATCTGTGTTCTACTATGGTGCTTTTAGTGTCTCCGCATACCGCAGCACGCGACATAGCTTTGCAGACGATAAGTACAACCGTTTCAGAGAGAAGAGCGGCCAATGTGACTATCTGGCTTTAAGTCGATTCGATAACAAATGACGAAAACGGACGGATTTCTCAGGTTTTTACTACATATGAACACCTTTCACATTCTCCCATGCAACTCTGCTGCTAGTCCTCCTTTCATGCAGAATCTTAAGGTCCTAGCTCATGTCCAAGGCACCAAAGCCAGCTAAAAAGTCAATAATCCATACCTAAAACTTGAATTGTACTACTTCTTATTGTCTATTACATCAACTTGGAAGCTTCATCTGTGTTCTACTATGTTGATTTTAGTGTCTCCGCATACCGCAGCACGCGACATAGCTTTGCAGACGATAAGTACAACCGTTTCAGAGATAAGAGCGGCCAATGTGACGATCTGGCTTTAAGTCGATTCGATAACAAATGACGAAAACGGACGGATTTCTCAGGTTTTTACTACATATGAACACTTTTCACATTCTCCCATCCAACGCGGTTGCTAGTCCTCCATTCATGCAGAATCTTAAGGTCCCAGCGCATGTCCAAGGCACCAAAGCCAGCTAAAAAGTCAATAATCGATACCTAAAACTTGAATTGTACTACTTCTTACTGGCTATTACATCATCATAGAAGCTTCATCTGTGTTCTACTATGGTGCTTTTAGTGTCTCCGCATACCGCAGCACGCGAGATAGCTTTGCAGACGATAACTACAACCGTTTCAGAGAGAAGAGCGGCCAATGTGACGATCTGGCTTTAAGTCGATTCGATAACAAATGACGAAAACGGACGGATTTCTCAGGTTTTTACTACATATGAACACTTTTCACATTCTCCTATCCAACGCGGCTGCTAGTCCTCCTTTCATGCAGAATCTTAAGGTCCTAGCTCATGTCCAAGGCACCAAAGCCAGCTAAAAAGTCAATAATCGATACCTAAAACTTAAATTGTACTACTTCTTACTGTCTATTACATCATCTTAGAAGCTTCATCTGTGTTCTACTATGGTGCTTTTAGTGTCTCCGCATACCGCAGCACGCGACATAGCTTTGAAGACGATAAGTACAACCGTTTCAGAGAGAAGAGCGGCCAATGTGACGATCTGGCTTTAAGTCGATTCGATAACAAATGACGAAAACGGACGGATTTCTCAGGTTTTTACTACATATGAATACTTTTCACATACTCCCGTGCAACTCGGCTGCTAGTCCTCCTCTAATGCAGAATCTTAAGGTCCTAGCTCATGTCCAAGGCACCAAAGCCAGCTAAAAAGTCAATAATCGATACCTAAAACTTGAATTGTACCACTTCTTACTGGCTATTACATCAACTTAGAAGCTTCATCTGTGTTCTACTATGGTGCTTTTAGAGTCTCCGCATACCGCAGCACGCGACATAGCTTTGCAGACGATAAGTACAACCGTTTCAGAGATAAGAGCGGCCAATGTGACGATCTGGCTTTAAGTCGATTCGATAACAAATGACGAAAATGGACGTTTTTCTAAGGTTTTTACTACATATGAATACATACCACATTCTCCCGTGCAACTCGGCTTCTAGTCCTCCTTTCATGCAGAATGTTAAGGTCCTAGCTCATGTCCAAGGCAACAAAGCCAGCTAAAAAGTATATAATCGATACCTAAAACTTGAATTGTACTACATCTTTCTGGCTATTACATTAACTTAGAAGCTTCATCTGTGTTCCACTATGGTGCTTTTAGTGTCTCCGCATACCGCATCACGCGACATAGCTTTCCAGACGATAAGTACAACCGTTTCAGAGAGAAGAGCGGCCAATGTGACGATCTGGCTTTAAGTCGATTCGATAACAAATGACGAAAACGGACGGATTTCTCAGGTTTTTACTACATATGAACACTTTTCACATTCTCCCGTGCAACCCGGCTTCTAATCCTCCTTTCATGCAGAATCTTAAGGTCCTAGCTCATGTCCAAGGCACCAAAGCCAGCTAAATAGTCAATAATCGATACCTAAAACTTGAATTGTACTACTTCTTACTGGCTATTACATCAACTTAGAAGCTTCATCTGTGTTCTACTATGGTGATTCTATTGTCTCCGCATACCGCAGCACGCGACATAGCTTTGCAGACGATAAGTACAACCGTTTCAGAGAGAAGAGCGGCCAATGTGACGATCGGGCTTTAAGTCGATTCGATAACAAATGACGAAAACGGACGGATTTCACAGGTTTCTACTACATATGAACACATTTCAGATTCTCCCGTGCAACGCGGCTGCTAGTCCTCCTTTCATGCAGAATCTTAAGGTCCTAGCTCATGTCCAAGGCACCAAAGCCAGCTAAAAAATCAATAATCGATACCTAAAACTTGAATTGTACTACTTCTTACTGGCTATTACATCAACTTAGAAGCTTCATCTGTGTTCTACTATGGTGCTTTTAGTGTCTCCGCATACCGCAGCACGCGACATAGCTTTGAAGACGATAAGTATAACCGTTTCAGAGAGAAGAGCGGCCAATGTGACGATCTGGCTTTAAGTCGATTCGATAACAAATGACGAAAACGGAAGGATTTCTCAGGTTTTTACTACATATGAACACTTTTCACATTCTCCTATCCAACGCGGCTGCTAGTCCTCCTTTCATGCAGAATCTTAAGGTCCTAGCTCATGTCCTAGGCACCAAAGCCAGCTAAAAAGTCAATAATAAGTACCTAAAACTTGAATTATGCTACTTCTTACTGGCTATTACATCGACTTAGAAGCTTCATCTGTGTTCTGCTATGGTGATTTTATTGTCTCCGCATACCGCAGCACGCGACATAGCTTTGCAGACGATAAGTACAACCGTTTCAGAGAGAAGAGCAGCCAATGTGACGATCGGGCTTTAAGTCGATTCGATAACAAATGACGAAAACGGACGGATTTCTCAGGTTTTTACTACATATGAACACTTTTCACATTGTCCCGTGCAACTCGGCTGCTAGTCCTCCTTTCATGCAGAATCTTAAGGTCCTAGCTCATGTCCAAGGCACCAAAATTCAACTAAGAAGTCAATAATCGATACCTAAAACTTGAATTGTACTACTTATTACGGGCTATCAAATCAACTTAGAAGCTTCATCTGTGTTCTAGTATGGTGATTTTATTGTCTCCGCATACCGCAGCACGCGACATAGCTTTGCAGACGATAAGTACAACCGTTTGAGAGAGAAGAGCGGCCAATGTGACGATCGGGCTTTAAGTCGATTCGATAACAAATGACGAAAACGGACGGATTTCTCAGGTTTCTACTACATATGAACACATTTCACATTCGCCCGTGCAACGCGGCTGCTAGTCCTCCTTTCATGCAGAATCTTAAGGTCCTAGCTCATGTCCAAGGCTCCAAAGCCAGCTAAAAAGTCAATAATCGATACCTAAAACTTGAATTGTACTACTTCTTACTGGCTATTACATCAACTTAGAAGCTTCATCTGTGTTCTACCATGGTGCTTTTAGTGTCTCCGCACACCGCAGCACGCGACATAGCTTTGCAGACGATAAGTACAACCGTTTCAGAGAAAAGAGGGGCCAATGTGACGATCTGGCTTTAAGTCGATTCGATAACAAATGACGAAAACGGACGGATTTCTCAGGTTTTTACTACATATGAACACTTTTCACATTCTCCCGTGCAACTCGGCTGCTAGTCCTCCTTTCATGCAGAATCTTAAGGTCCTAGCTCATGTCCAAGGCACCAAAGCCAGCTAAAAAGTCAATAATCGATACCTAAAACTGGAATTGTACTACTTCTTACTGGCTATCACATCAACTTAGAAGCTTCATCTGTGTTCTACTATGGTGCTTTTAGTGTCTCCGCATACCGCAGCACGCGACATAGCTTTGCAGACGATAAGTACAACCGTTTCAGACAGAAGAGCGGCCAATGTGACGATCTGGCTTTAAGTCGATTCGATAACAAATGACGAAAACGGACGGATTTCTCAGGTTTTTACTACATATGAACACTTTTCACATTGTCCCGTGCAACTCGGCTGCTAGTCCTCCTTTTGATGCAGAATCTTAAGGTCTTAGCTCATGTCCAAGGCACCAAAGCCAGCTAAAAAATCAATAATCGATACCTAAAACTTGAATTGTAGTACTTCTTACTGGCTATTACATCAACTTAGAAGCTTCATCTGTGTTCTACTATGGTGCTTTTAGTGTCTCCGCATACCGCAGCACGCGACATAGCTTTGAAGACGATAAGTACAACCGTTTCAGAGAGTAGAGCGGCCAATGTGACGATATGGCTTTAAGTCGATTCGATAACAAATGACGAAAACGGACGGATATCTCAGGTTTTTACTACATATGAATACTTTTCACATTCTCCCGTGCAACTCGGCTGCTAGTTCTCCTTTAATGCAGAATCTTAAGGTCCTAGCTCATGTCCAAGACACCAAAGCCAGCTGAAAAGTCAATAATCGATACCTAAAACTTGAATTGTACTACTTCTTACTGGCTATTACATCAACTTAGAAGCATCATCTGTGTTCTACTATGGTGCTTTTAGTGTCTCCGCATACCGCATCACGCGACATAGCTTTGCAGGCGATAAGTACAACCGTTTCAGAGAGAAGAGCGGCCAATGTGACGATCTGGCTTTAAGTCGATTCGATAACAAATGACGAAAACGGACGGATTTCTCAGGTTTTTACTACATATGAACACTTTTCACATTCTCCTATCCAACGCGGCTGCTAGTTCTTCCTTTCATGCAGAATCTTAAGGTCCTAGCTCATGCCCAAGGCACCAAAGCCAGCTAAAAAGTCAATAATCGATACCTAAAACTTGAATTGTACTACTCCTTACTGGCTATTACATCATCATAGAAGTTTCATCTGTGTTCTACTATGGTGCTTTTAGTGTCTCCGCATACCGCAGCACGCGACATAGCTTTGCAGACGATAAGTACAACCGTTTCAGAGAGAAGAGCGGCCAATGTGACGATCTGGCTTTAAGTCGATTCGATAACAAATGACGAAAACGGACGGATTTCTCAGGTTTTTACTACATATGAACACTTTTCACATTCTCCCGTGCAACTCGGCTGCTCGTCCTCCTTTCATGCAGAATCTTAAGGTCCTAGCTCATGTCCAAGGCACCAAAGCCAGCTAAAAAGTCAATAATCAGTACCTAAAACTTGAATTGTACTACTTCCTACTGGCTATTACATCGACTTAGAAGCTTCATCTGTGTTCTACTATGGTGATTTTATTGTCTCCGCATACCGCAGCACGCGACATAGCTTTGAAGACGATAAGTACAACCGTTTCAGAGAGAAGAGCGGCCAATGTGACGATCGGGCTTTAAGTCGATTCGATAACAAATGACGAAAACGGACGGATTTCTCAGGTTTCTACTACATATGAACACATTTCACATTCTCCCGTGCAACGCGGCTGCTAGTCCTCCTTTCATGCAGAATCTTAAGGTCCTAGCTCATGTCCAAGGCACCAAAGCCAGCTAAAAAGTCAATAATAAGTACCTAAAACTTGAACTGTACTACTTCTTACTGGTTATTACATCAACTTAGAAGCTTCATCTGTGTTCTACTATGGTGCTTTTAGTTTCTCCGCATACCGCAGCACGCGACATAGTTTTGCAGACGATAAGTACAACCGTTTCAGAGAGAAGAGCAGCCAATGTGACGATCTGGCTTTAAGTCGATTCGATAACAAATGACGAAAACGGACGGATTTCTCAGGTTTTTACTACATATGAACACTTTTCACATTGTCCCGTGCAACTCGGCTGCTAGTCCTCATTTTGATGCAGAATCTTAAGGTCCTAGCTCATGTCCAAGGCACCAAAGCCAGCTAAAAAATCAATAATCGATACCTAAAACTTGAATTGTACTACTTCTTACTGGCTACTACATCAACTTAGAAGCTTCATCTGTGTTCTACTATCGTGCTTTTAGTGTCTCCGCATACCGCAGCACGCGACATAGCTTTGAAGACGATAAGTACAACCTTTTCAGAGAGAAGAGCGGCCAATGTGACGATGTGGCTTTAAGTCGATTCGATAACAAATGACTAAAACGGACGGATTTCTCAGGTTTTTACTACATATGAATACTTTTCACATTCTCCCTTGCAACTCGGCTGCTAGTCCTCCATTCATGCAGAATCTTAAGGTCCTAGCTCATGTCCAAGGCACCAAAGCCAGCTAAATAGTCAATAATCGATACCTAAAACTTGAATTGTAAAACTTCTTACTGGCTATTACATCAACTTAGAAGCTTCATCTGTGTTCTACTATGGTGATTCTATTGTCTCCGCATACCGCAGCACGCGACATAGCTTTGCAGACGATAAGTACAACCGTTTCAGAGAGAAGAGCGGCCAATGTGACGATCGGGCTTTAAGTCGATTCGATAACAAATGACGAAAACGGACGGATTTCACAGGTTTCTACTACATATGAACACATTTCAGATTCTCCCGTGCAACGCGGCTGCTAGTCCTCCTTTCATGCAGAATCTTAAGGTCCTAGCTCATGTCCAAGGCACCAAAGCCAGCTAAAAAGTCAATAATCGATACCTAAAACTTGAATTGTACTACTTCTTACTGGCTATTACATCAACTTAGAAGCTTCATCTGTGTTCTACCATGGTGCTTTTAGTGTGTCCGCACACCGCAGCACGCGACATAGCTTTGCAGACGATAAGTACAACCGTTTCAGAGAAAAGAGGGGCTAATGTGACGATCTGGCTTTAAGTCGATTCGATAACAAATGACGAAAACGGACGGATTTCTCAGGTTTTTACTACATATGAACACTTTTCACATTCTCCCGTGCAACTCGGCTGCTAGTCCTCCTTTCATGCAGAATCTTAAGGTCCTAGCTCATGTCCAAGGCACCAAAGCCAGCTAAAAAGTCAATAATCAGTACCTAAAACTTGAATTGTACTACTTCTTACTGGCTATTACGTCGACTTAGAAGCTTCATCTGTGTTCTACTATGGTGATTTTATTGTCTCAGCATACCGCAGCACGCGACATAGCTTTGCAGACGATAAGTACAACCGTTTCAGAGAGAAGAGCGGCCAATGTGACGATCGGGCTTTAAGTCGATTCGATAACAAATGACGAAAACGGACGGATTTCTCAGGTTTCTACTACATATGAACACATTTCACATTCTCCCGTGCAACGCGGCTGCTAGTCCTCCTTTCATGCAGAATCTTAAGGTCCTAGCTCATGTCCAAGGCACCAAAGCCAGATAAAAAGTCAATAATCGATACCTAAAACTTGAATTGTACTACTTCTTACTGAATATTACATCAACTTAGAAGCTTCATCTGTGTTCCACCATGGTGCTTTTAGTGTCTCCGCACACCGCAGCACGCGACATAGCTTTGCAGACGATTAGTACAACCGTTTCAGAGAAAAGAGGGGCCAATGTGACGATCTGGCTTTAAGTCGATTCGATAACAAATGACGAAAACGGACGGATTTCTCAGGTTTTTACTACATATGAACACTTTTCACATTCTCCCGCGCACCTCGGCTGCTAGTCCTCGTTTCATGCAGAATCTTAAGGTCCTAGCTCATGTCCAAGGCACCAAAGCCAGCTAAAAAGTATATAATCGATACCTAAAACTTGAATTGTACTACTTCTTACTGGCTATTACATCATCTTAGAAGCTTCATCTGTGTTCTAATATGGTGCTTTTAGTGTCTCCGCATACCGCAGCACGCGGAAAAGCTTTCCAGACGATAAGTACAACCGTTTCAGAGAGAAGAGCAGTCAATGTGACGATCAGGCTTTAAGTCGATTCGATAACAAATGACGAAACGGACGGATTTCTCAGGTTTCTACTACATATGAACACTTTTCACATTCTCCAAACAACGCGGCTGCTAGTCCTCCTTTCATGCAGAATCTTAAGGTCCTAGCTCATGTCAAAGGCACCAAAGCCAGCTAAAAAGTCAATAATCGATACCGAAAACTTGAATTGTACTACTTCTTACTGGCTATTACATCAAATTAGAAGCTTCATCTGTGTTCAATTGTGGTGGTTTTAGTGTCTCCGCCTACCGCAGCATACGACATAGCTTTGCAGACGATAAGTACAACCGTTTCAGAGAGAAGAGCGGCCAATGTGACGATCTGGCTTTAAGTCGATTCGATAACAAATGACGAAAACGGACGGATTTCTCAGGTTTTTACTACATATGAACACTTTTCACATTCTCCCGTGCAACTCGCCTGCTAGTCCTCCTTTCATGCAGAATCATAAGGTCCTAGCTCATGTCCAAGGCACCAAAGCCAGCTAAAAAGTCAATAATCGATACCTAAAACTTGAATTGTACTACTTCTTACTGGCTATTACATAGACTTAGAAGCTTCATCTGTGTTCTACTATGGTGATTTTATTGTCTCCGCATACCGCAGCACGCGACATAGCTTTGCAGACGATAAGTACAACCGTTTCAGAGAGAAGACCGGCCAATGTGACGATCGGGCTTTAAGTCGATTCGATAACAAATGACGAAAACGGACGGATTTCTCAGGTTTCTACTACATATGTACACATTTCACATTCTCCCGTGCAAAGCGGCTGCTAGTCCTCCTTTCATGCAGAATCTTAAGGTCCTAGCTCATGTCCAAGGCACCAAAGCCAGATAAAAAGTCAATAATCGATACCTAAAACTTGAATTGTACTACTTCTTACTGGCTATTACATCAACTTAGAAGCTTCATCTGTGTTCTACCATGGTGCTTTTAGTGTCTCCGCACACCGCAGCACGCGACATAGCTTTGCAGACGATAAGTACAACCGTTTCAGACAAAAGAGGGGCCAATGTGACGATCTGGCTTTAAGTCGATTCGATAACAAATGACGAAAACGGACGGATTTCTCAGGTTTTTACTACATATGAACACTTTTCACATTCTCCCGTGCAACTCGGCTGCTATTCCTCCTTTCATGCAAAATCTTAAGGTAATAGCTCATGTCCAAGGCACCAAAGCCAGCTAAAAAGTCAATAATCGATACCTAAAACTTGAATTGTACTACTTCTTACTGGCTATTACATCAAATTAGAAGCTTCATCTGTGTTCTACTATGGTGCTTTTAGTGCCTCCGCATACCGCAGCACGCGACATAGCTTTGTAGACGATAAGTACAACCGTTTCAGAGAGAAGAGCGGCCAATGTGACGATCTGGCTTTAAGTCGATTCGATAACAAATGACGAAAACGGACTTAATTCTAAGGTTTTTATTACATATGAACACTTTTCACATTCTCCCGTGCAACTCGGTTGCTAGTCCTCCTTTCATGCAGAATCTTAAGGTCCTAGCTCATGTCCAAGTCACCAAAGCCAGCTAAAAAGTCAATAATCGATACCTAAATTTGAATTGGACTACTTCTTACTGGCTATTACATCAACTTAGATGCTTCATCCGTGTTCTACTATGGTGATTTTAGTGTCTCCGCATACCGCAGCACGCGAAATAGCTTTGCAGACGATAAGTACTACCGTTTCAGAGAGAAGAGCGGCCAATGTGACGATCGGGCTTTAAGTCGATTCGATAACAAATGACGAAAACGGACGGATATCTCAGGTTTCTACTACTCATGAACACATTTCACATTCTCCCGTGCAACTCGGCTGCTAGTCCTCCTTTCATGCAGAATCTTAAGGTACTAGCTCATGTCCAAGGCACCAAAGCCAGCTAAAAAGTCAATAATCGATACCTAAAACTTGAATTGTACTACTCCTTACTGGCTATTACATCAACTTAGAAGCTTCATCTGTGTTCTACCATGGTGCTTTTAGTGTCTCCGCACACCGCAGCACGCGACATAGCTTTGCAGACGATAAGTACAACCGTTTCAGAGAAAAGAAGGGCCAATGTGACGATCTGGCTTTAAGTCGATTCGATAACAAATGACGAAAACGGACGGATTTCTCAGGTTTTTACTACATATGAACACTTTTCACATTCTCCCGTACAACTGGGCTGCTAGTCCTCCTTTCATGCAGAATCTTAAGGTCCTAGCTCATGTCCATGGCACCAAAGCCAGCTAAAAAGTCAATAATCAATACCTAAAACTTGAATTGTACTACTTCTTACTGGCTATCACATCAACTTAGAAGCTTCATCTGTGTTCTACTATGGTGCTTTTAGTGTCTCCGCATACCGCAGCACGCGACATAGCTTTGCAGACGATAAGTACAACCGTTTCAGAGAGAAGAGCGGCCAATGTGACGATCTGGCTTTAAGTCGATTCGATAACAAATGACGAAAACGGACGGATTTCTCAGGTTTTTACTACATATGAACACTTTTCACATTCTCCCGTGCAACTCGGCTGCTAGTCCTCCTTTCATGCAGAATCTTAAGGTCGTAGCTCATGTCCAAGGCACCAAAGCCAGCTAAAAAATCAATAATCGATACCTAAAACTTGAATTGTACTACTTTTTACTGGCTATTACATCAAATTAGAAGCATCATCTGTGTTCAATTGTGGTGGTTTTAGTGTCTCCGCCTACCGCAGCATACGACATAGCTTTGCAGACGATAAGTACAACCGTTTCAGAGAGAAGAGCGGCCAATGTGACGATCTGGCTTTAAGTCGATTCGATAACAAATGACGAAAACGGACGGATTTCTCAGGTTTTTACTACATATGAACACTTTTCACATGCTCCCGTGCAACTCGGCTGCTAGTCCTCCTTTCATGCAGAATCTTAAGGTCCTAGCTCATGTCCAAGGCACCAAAGCCAGCTAAAAAGTCAATAATCGATACCTAAAACTTGAATTGTACTACTTCTTACTGGCTATTACATCAACTTAGAAGCTTCATCTGTGTTCTACTATGGTGCTTTTAGTGTCTCCGCATACCGCAGCACGCGACATAGCTTTGAAGACGATAAGTACAACCGTTACAGAGAGAAGAGCGGCCAATGTGACGATCTGGCTTTAAGTCGATTCGATAACAAATAACGAAAACGGACGGATTTCTCAGGTTTTTACTACATATGAACACTTTTCACATTCTCCCGTGCAACTCGGCTGCTAGTCCTCCTTCCATGCAGAATCTTAAGGTCCTAGCTCATCTCCAAGGGACCAAAGCCAGCTAAAAAGTCAATAAACGATACCTCAAACTTGAATTGTACTACTTCTTACTGGCTATTACATCATCATAGAAGCTTCATCTGTGTTCTACTATGGTGCTTTTAGTGTCTCCGCATACCGCAGCACGCAACATAGCTTTGCAGACGATAAGTACAACCGTTTCAGAGAGAAGAGCGGCAAATGTGACGATCTGGCTTTAAGGCGATTCGATAACAAATGACGAAAACGGACGGATTTCTCAGGTTTTTACTACATATGAACACTTTTCATATTGTCCCGTGCAACTCGGCTGCTAGTCCTCCTTTCATGCAGAATCTTAAGCTCCTAGCTCATGTCCAAGGCACCAAAATTCATCTAAGAAGTCAATAATCGATACCTAAAACTTGAATTGTACTACTTATTACGGGCTATCAAATCAACTTAGAAGCTTCATCTGTGTTCTAGTATGGTGATTTTATTGTCTGAGCATACCGCAGCACGCGACATAGCTTTGCAGACGATAAGTACAACCGTTTGAGAGAGAAGAGCGGCCAATGTGACGTTCGGGCTTTAAGTCAATTCGATAACAAATGACGAAAACGGACGGATTTCTCAGGTTTCTACTACATATGAACACATATCACATTCTCCCATCCAACGCGGCTGCTAGTCCTCCTTTCATGCAGAATCTTAAGGTCCTAGCTCATGTCCAAGGCACCAAAGACAGCTAAAAAGTCAATAATCGATACCTAAAATTTGAATTGTACTACTTCTTACTGGCTATTACATCAACTTAGAAGCTTCATCTCTTCATCTGTGTTCTACTATGGTGCTTTTAGTGTCTCCGCGTACCGCAGCACGCGACATAGCTTTGCAGACGATAAGTAGAACCGTTTCAGGGAGAAGAGCGGCCAATGTGACGATCTGGCTTTAAGTCGATTCGATAACAAATGACGAAAACGGACGGATTTCTCAGGTTTTTACTACGTATGAACACTTTTCACATTGTCCCGTGCAACTCGGCTGCTAGTCCTCCTTTTCATGCAGAATCTTAAGATCCTAGCTCATGTCCAAGGCACCAAAGCCAGCAAAAAAATCAATAATCGATACCTAAATCTTGAATTGTACTACTTCTTACTGGCTATTACATTAACTTAGAAGCTTCATCTGTGTTCTACTATGGTGCTTTTAGTGTCTCCGCATACCGCAGCACGCGACATAGCTTTGAAGACGATAAGTACAACCGTTTCAGAGAGAAGAGCGGCCAATGTGACGATCTGGCTTTAAGTCGATTCGATAACAAATGACGAAAACGGACGGATTTCTCAGGTTTTTACTACATATGAACACTTTTCACATTCTCCCGTGCAACTCGCCTGCTAGTCCTCCTTTCATGCAGAATCTTAAGGTCCTAGCTCATGTCCAAGGCACCAAAGCCAGCTAAAAAGTCAATAATCAGTACCTAAAACTTGAATTGTACTACTTCTTACTGGCTATTACATCGACTTAGAAGCTTCATCTGTGTTCTACTATGGTGATTTTATTGTCTCCGCATACCGCAGCACGCGACAAATTTTGCAGACGATAAGTACAACCGTTTCAGAGAGAAGACCGGCCAATGTGACGATCGGGCTCTAAGTCGATTCGATAACAAATGACGAAAACGGACGGATTTCTCAGGTTTCTACTACATATGTACACATTTCACATTCTCCCGTGCAAAGCGGCTGCTAGTCCTCCTTTCATGCAGAATTTTAAGGTCCTAGCTCATGTCCAAGGCACCAAAGCCAGATAAAAAGTCAATAATCGATACCTAAAACTTGAATTGTACTACTTCTTACTGGCTATTACATCAACTTAGAAGCTTCATCTGTAATCTACCATGGTGCTTTTAGTGTCTCCGCACACCGCAGCACGCGACATAGCTTTGCAGACGATAAGTACAACCGTTTCAGAGAAAAGAGGGGCCAATGTGACGATCTGGCTTTAAGTCGATTCGATAACAAATGACGAAAACGGACGGATTTCTCAGGTTTTTACTACATATGAACACTTTTCACATTCTCCCGTGCAACTCGGCTGCTATTCCTCCTTTCATGCAAAATCTTAAGGTAATAGCTCATGTCCAAGGCACCAAAGCCAGCTAAAAAGTCAATAATCGATACCTAAAACTTGAATTGTACTACTTCTTACTGGCTATTACATCAAATTAGAAGCTTCATCTGTGTTCTACTATGGTGCTTTTAGTGCCTCCGCATACCGCAGCACGCGACATAGCTTTGTAGACGATAAGTACAACCGTTTCAGAGAGAAGAGCGGCCAATGTGACGATCTGGCTTTAAGTCGATTCGATAACAAATGACGAAAACGGACTTAATTCTAAGGTTTTTATTACATATGAACACTTTTCACATTCTCCCGTGCAACTCGGTTGCTAGTCCTCCTTTCATGCAGAATCTTAAGGTCCTAGCTCATGTCCAAGTCACCAAAGCCAGCTAAAAAGTCAATAATCGATACCTAAATTTGAATTGGACTACTTCTTACTGGCTATTACACCAACTTAGATGCTTCATCCGTGTTCTACTATGGTGATTTTAGTGTCTCCGCATACCGCAGCACGCGAAATAGCTTTGCAGACGATAAGTACTACCGTTTCAGAGAGAAGAGCGGCCAATGTGACGATCGGGCTTTAAGTCGATTCGATAACAAATGACGAAAACGGACGGATATCTCAGGTTTCTACTACTCATGAACACATTTCACATTCTCCCGTGCAACTCGGCTGCTAGTCCTCCTTTCATGCAGAATCTTAAGGTACTAGCTCATGTCCAAGGCACCAAAGCCAGCTAAAAAGTCAATAATCGATACCTAAAACTTGAATTGTACTACTCCTTACCGGCTATTACATCAACTTAGAAGCTTCATCTGTGTTCTACCATGGTGCTTTTAGTGTCTCCGCACACCGCAGCACGCGACATAGCTTTGCAGACGATAAGTACAACCGTTTCAGAGAAAAGAAGGGCCAATGTGACGATCTGGCTTTAAGTCGATTCGATAACAAATGACGAAAACGGACGGATTTCTCGGGTTTTTACTACATCTGAACACTTTTCACATTCTCCCGTACAACTGGGCTGCTAGTCCTCCTTTCATGCAGAATCTTAAGGTCCTAGCTCATGTCCATGGCACCAAAGCCAGCTAAAAAGTCAATAATCAATACCTAAAACTTGAATTGTACTACTTCTTACTGGCTATCACATCAACTTAGAAGCTTCATCTGTGTTCTACTATGGTGCTTTTAGTGTCTCCGCATACCGCAGCACGCGACATAGCTTTGCAGACGATAAGTACAACCGTTTCAGAGAGAAGAGCGGCCAATGTGACGATCTGGCTTTAAGTCGATTCGATAACAAATGACGAAAACGGACGGATTTCTCAGGTTTTTACTACATATGAACACTTTTCACATTCTCCCGTGCAACTCGGCTGCTAGTCCTCCTTTCATGCAGAATCTTAAGGTCGTAGCTCATGTCCAAGGCACCAAAGCCAGCTAAAAAATCAATAATCGATACCTAAAACTTGAATTGTACTACTTTTTACTGGCTATTACATCAAATTAGAAGCATCATCTGTGTTCAATTGTGGTGGTTTTAGTGTCTCCGCCTACCGCAGCATACGACATAGCTTTGCAGACGATAAGTACAACCGTTTCAGAGAGAAGAGCGGCCAATGTGACGATCTGGCTTTAAGTCGATTCGATAACAAATGACGAAAACGGACGGATTTCTCAGGTTTTTACTACATATGAACACTTTTCACATGCTCCCGTGCAACTCGGCTGCTAGTCCTCCTTTCATGCAGAATCTTAAGGTCCTAGCTCATGTCCAAGGCACAAAAGCCAGCTAAAAAGTCAATAATCGATACCTAAAACTTGAATTGTACTACTTCTTACTGGCTATTACATCAACTTAGAAGCTTCATCTGTGTTCTACTATGGTGCTTTTAGTGTCTCCGCATACCGCAGCACGCGACATAGCTTTGAAGACGATAAGTACAACCGTTTCAGAGAGAAGAGCGGCCAATGTGACGATCTGGCTTTAAGTCGATTCGATAACAAATGACGAAAACGGACGGATTTCTCAGGTTTTTACTACATATGAACACTTTTCACATTCTCCCGTGCAACTCGGCTGCTAGTCCTCCTTCCATGCAGAATCTTAAGGTCCTAGCTCATCTCCAAGGGACCAAAGCCAGCTAAAAAGTCAATAAACGATACCTCAAACTTGAATTGTACTACTTCTTACTGGCTATTACATCATCATAGAAGCTTCATCTGTGTTCTACTATGGTGCTTTTAGTGTCTCCGCATACCGCAGCACGCAACATAGCTTTGCAGACGATAAGTACAACCGTTTCAGAGAGAAGAGCGGCAAATGTGACGATCTGGCTTTAAGGCGATTCGATAACAAATGACGAAAACGGACGGATTTCTCAGGTTTTTACTACATATGAACACTTTTCATATTGTCCCGTGCAACTCGGCTGCTAGTCCTCCTTTCATGCAGAATCTTAAGCTCCTAGCTCATGTCCAAGGCACCAAAATTCATCTAAGAAGTCAATAATCGATACCTAAAACTTGAATTGTACTACTTATTACGGGCTATCAAATCAACTTAGAAGCTTCATCTGTGTTCTAGTATGGTGATTTTATTGTCTGAGCATACCGCAGCACGCGACATAGCTTTGCAGACGATAAGTACAACCGTTTGAGAGAGAAGAGCGGCCAATGTGACGATCGGGCTTTAAGTCAATTCGATAACAAATGAGGAAAACGGACGGATTTCTCAGGTTTCTACTACATATGAACACATTTCACATTCTCCCATCCAACGCGGCTGCTAGTCCTCCTTTCATGCAGAATCTTAAGGTCCTAGCTCATGTCCAAGGCACCAAAGACAGCTAAAAAGTCAATAATCGATACCTAAAATTTGAATTGTACTACTTCTTACTGGCTATTACATCAACTTAGAAGCTTCATCTCTTCATCTGTGTTCTACTATGGTGCTTTTAGTGTCTCCGCGTACCGCAGCACGCGACATAGCTTTGCAGACGATAAGTAGAACCGTTTCAGGGAGAAGAGCGGCCAATGTGACGATCTGGCTTTAAGTCGATTCGATAACAAATGACGAAAACGGACGGATTTCTCAGGTTTTTTCTACGTATGAACACTTTTCACATTGTCCCGTGCAACTCGGCTGCTAGTCCTCCTTTTCATGCAGAATCTTAAGATCCTAGCTCATGTCCAAGGCACCAAAGCCAGCTAAAAAATCAATAATCGATACCTAAATCTTGAATTGTACTACTTCTTACTGGCTATTACATTAACTTAGAAGCTTCATCTGTGTTCTACTATGGTGCTTTTAGTGTCTCCGCATACCGCAGCACGCGACATAGCTTTGAAGACGATAAGTACAACCGTTTCAGAGAGAAGAGCGGCCAATGTGACGATCTGGCTTTAAGTCGATTCGATAACAAATGACGAAAACGGACAGATTTCTCAGGTTTTTACTACATATGAGCACTTTTCACATTGTCCCGTGCATCTCGGCTGCTAATCCTCCTTTCATGGAGATTCTTAAGGTCCTAGCTCATGTCCAAGGCATCAAAGCCAGCTTAAAAGTCAATAATCATTACCTAAAACTGGAATTGTACTACTTCTTACTGGCTATTACATCAAATTAGAAGCTTCATCTGTGTTCTACTGTGGTGGTTTTAGTGTCTCCGCCTACCGCAGCATACGACATAGCTTTGCAGACGATAAGTACAACCGTTTCAGAGAGAAGAGCGGCCAATATGACGATCTGGCTTTAAGTCGATTCGATAGCAAATGACGAAAACGGACGGATTTCTAAGGTTTTTACTACATATGAACACTTTTCACATTCTCCCGTGCAACTCGACTGCTAGTCCTCCTTTCATGCAGAATCTTAAGGTCCTAGCTTATGTCCAAGGCACCAAAGCCAGCTAAAAAGTCAATAATCGATATCTAAAACTTGAATTGTACTACTTCTTACTGGCTATTACATCAACATAGATGCTTAATCTGTGTTCTACTATGGTGCTTTCAGTGTCTCCGCATACCGCAGCACGCGACATAGCTTTGCAGACGATAAGTACAACCGTTTCAGAGAGAAGAGCGGCCAAGTGACGATCTGGCATTAAGGCGATTCGATAACAAATGACGAAAACGGACGGATTTCTCAGGTTTTTCCTACATATGAACACTTTTCATATTGTCCCATGCAACTCGGCAGCTAGTCCTCTTTTCATGCAGAACCTTCAAGTCCTAGCTCATGTCCAAGGCACCAAATCCATCTAAGTAGTCGATAATCGATACCTTAAACTTGAATTGTACTACTTCTTACTGGCTATTACATCATCATAGAAGCTTCATATGTGTTCTACTATGGTGCTTTTAGTGTCTCCGCATACCGCAGCACGCGACATAGCTTTGCAGACGATAAGTACAACCGTTTCAGAGAGAAGAGCGGCCAATGTGACGATCTGGCTTTAAGTCGATTCGATAACAAATGACGAAAACGGACGGATTTCTCAGGTTTTTACTACATATGAACACTTTTCACATTCTCCCGTG
The DNA here is from genome assembly GCF_023897955.1 of Schistocerca gregaria. Taxonomy (NCBI): domain Eukaryota; kingdom Metazoa; phylum Arthropoda; class Insecta; order Orthoptera; family Acrididae; genus Schistocerca; species Schistocerca gregaria. The sequence continues at coordinate 5,923,447 of NW_026061811.1, read as the reverse complement.
CAACTCGGTTGCTAGTCCTCCTTTCATGCAGAATCTTAAGGTCCTAGCTCATGTCCAAGTCACCAAAGCCAGCTAAAAAGTCAATAATCGATACCTAAATTTGAATTGGACTACTTCTTACTGGCTATTACATCAACTTAGATGCTTCATCCGTGTTCTACTATGGTGATTTTAGTGTCTCCGCATACCGCAGCACGCGAAATAGCTTTGCAGACGATAAGTACTACCGTTTCAGAGAGAAGAGCGGCCAATGTGACGATCGGGCTTTAAGTCGATTCGATAACAAATGACGAAAACGGACGGATATCTCAGGTTTCTACTACTCATGAACACATTTCACATTCTCCCGTGCAACTCGGCTGCTAGTCCTCCTTTCATGCAGAATCTTAAGGTACTAGCTCATGTCCAAGGCACCAAAGCCAGCTAAAAAGTCAATAATCGATACCTAAAACTTGAATTGTACTACTCCTTACCGGCTATTACATCAACTTAGAAGCTTCATCTGTGTTCTACCATGGTGCTTTTAGTGTCTCCGCACACCGCAGCACGCGACATAGCTTTGCAGACGATAAGTACAACCGTTTCAGAGAAAAGAAGGGCCAATGTGACGATCTGGCTTTAAGTCGATTCGATAACAAATGACGAAAACGGACGGATTTCTCGGGTTTTTACTACATCTGAACACTTTTCACATTCTCCCGTACAACTGGGCTGCTAGTCCTCCTTTCATGCAGAATCTTAAGGTCCTAGCTCATGTCCATGGCACCAAAGCCAGCTAAAAAGTCAATAATCAATACCTAAAACTTGAATTGTACTACTTCTTACTGGCTATCACATCAACTTAGAAGCTTCATCTGTGTTCTACTATGGTGCTTTTAGTGTCTCCGCATACCGCAGCACGCGACATAGCTTTGCAGACGATAAGTACAACCGTTTCAGAGAGAAGAGCGGCCAATGTGACGATCTGGCTTTAAGTCGATTCGATAACAAATGACGAAAACGGACGGATTTCTCAGGTTTTTACTACATATGAACACTTTTCACATTCTCCCGTGCAACTCGGCTGCTAGTCCTCCTTTCATGCAGAATCTTAAGGTCGTAGCTCATGTCCAAGGCACCAAAGCCAGCTAAAAAATCAATAATCGATACCTAAAACTTGAATTGTACTACTTTTTACTGGCCATTACATCAAATTAGAAGCATCATCTGTGTTCAATTGTGGTGGTTTTAGTGTCTCCGCCTACCGCAGCATACGACATAGCTTTGCAGACGATAAGTACAACCGTTTCAGAGAGAAGAGCGGCCAATGTGACGATCTGGCTTTAAGTCGATTCGATAACAAATGACGAAAACGGACGGATTTCTCAGGTTTTTACTACATATGAACACTTTTCACATGCTCCCGTGCAACTCGGCTGCTAGTCCTCCTTTCATGCAGAATCTTAAGGTCCTAGCTCATGTCCAAGGCACCAAAGCCAGCTAAAAAGTCAATAATCGATACCTAAAACTTGAATTGTACTACTTCTTACTGGCTATTACATCAACTTAGAAGCTTCATCTGTGTTCTACTATGGTGCTTTTAGTGTCTCCGCATACCGCAGCACGCGACATAGCTTTGAAGACGATAAGTACAACCGTTTCAGAGAGAAGAGCGGCCAATGTGACGATCTGGCTTTAAGTCGATTCGATAACAAATGACGAAAACGGACGGATTTCTCAGGTTTTTACTACATATGAACACTTTTCACATTCTCCCGTGCAACTCGGCTGCTAGTCCTCCTTCCATGCAGAATCTTAAGGTCCTAGCTCATCTCCAAGGGACCAAAGCCAGCTAAAAAGTCAATAAACGATACCTCAAACTTGAATTGTACTACTTCTTACTGGCTATTACATCATCATAGAAGCTTCATCTGTGTTCTACTATGGTGCTTTTAGTGTCTCCGCATACCGCAGCACGCAACATAGCTTTGCAGACGATAAGTACAACCGTTTCAGAGAGAAGAGCGGCAAATGTGACGATCTGGCTTTAAGGCGATTCGATAACAAATGACGAAAACGGACGGATTTCTCAGGTTTTTACTACATATGAACACTTTTCATATTGTCCCGTGCAACTCGGCTGCTAGTCCTCCTTTCATGCAGAATCTTAAGCTCCTAGCTCATGTCCAAGGCACCAAAATTCATCTAAGAAGTCAATAATCGATACCTAAAACTTGAATTGTACTACTTATTACGGGCTATCAAATCAACTTAGAAGCTTCATCTGTGTTCTAGTATGGTGATTTTATTGTCTGAGCATACCGCAGCACGCGACATAGCTTTGCAGACGATAAGTACAACCGTTTGAGAGAGAAGAGCGGCCAATGTGACGATCGGGCTTTAAGTCAATTCGATAACAAATGAGGAAAACGGACGGATTTCTCAGGTTTCTACTACATATGAACACATTTCACATTCTCCCATCCAACGCGGCTGCTAGTCCTCCTTTCATGCAGAATCTTAAGGTCCTAGCTCATGTCCAAGGCACCAAAGACAGCTAAAAAGTCAATAATCGATACCTAAAATTTGAATTGTACTACTTCTTACTGGCTATTACATCAACTTAGAAGCTTCATCTCTTCATCTGTGTTCTACTATGGTGCTTTTAGTGTCTCCGCGTACCGCAGCACGCGACATAGCTTTGCAGACGATAAGTAGAACCGTTTCAGGGAGAAGAGCGGCCAATGTGACGATCTGGCTTTAAGTCGATTCGATAACAAATGACGAAAACGGACGGATTTCTCAGGTTTTTTCTACGTATGAACACTTTTCACATTGTCCCGTGCAACTCGGCTGCTAGTCCTCCTTTTCATTCAGAATCTTAAGATCCTAGCTCATGTCCAAGGCACCAAAGCCAGCTAAAAAATCAATAATCGATACCTAAATCTTGAATTGTACTACTTCTTACTGGCTATTACATTAACTTAGAAGCTTCATCTGTGTTCTACTATGGTGCTTTTAGTGTCTCCGCATACCGCAGCACGCGACATAGCTTTGAAGACGATAAGTACAACCGTTTCAGAGAGAAGAGCGGCCAATGTGACGATCTGGCTTTAAGTCGATTCGATAACAAATGACGAAAACGGACAGATTTCTCAGGTTTTTACTACATATGAGCACTTTTCACATTGTCCCGTGCATCTCGGCTGCTAATCCTCCTTTCATGGAGATTCTTAAGGTCCTAGCTCATGTCCAAGGCATCAAAGCCAGCTTAAAAGTCAATAATCATTACCTAAAACTGGAATTGTACTACTTCTTACTGGCTATTACATCAAATTAGAAGCTTCATCTGTGTTCTACTGTGGTGGTTTTAGTGTCTCCGCCTACCGCAGCATACGACATAGCTTTGCAGACGATAAGTACAACCGTTTCAGAGAGAAGAGCGGCCAATATGACGATCTGGCTTTAAGTCGATTCGATAGCAAATGACGAAAACGGACGGATTTCTAAGGTTTTTACTACATATGAACACTTTTCACATTCTCCCGTGCAACTCGACTGCTAGTCCTCCTTTCATGCAGAATCTTAAGGTCCTAGCTTATGTCCAAGGCACCAAAGCCAGCTAAAAAGTCAATAATCGATATCTAAAACTTGAATTGTACTACTTCTTACTGGCTATTACATCAACATAGATGCTTAATCTGTGTTCTACTATGGTGCTTTCAGTGTCTCCGCATACCGCAGCACGCGACATAGCTTTGCAGACGATAAGTACAACCGTTTCAGAGAGAAGAGCGGCCAAGTGACGATCTGGCATTAAGGCGATTCGATAACAAATGACGAAAACGGACGGATTTCTCAGGTTTTTCCTACATATGAACACTTTTCATATTGTCCCATGCAACTCGGCAGCTAGTCCTCTTTTCATGCAGAACCTTCAAGTCCTAGCTCATGTCCAAGGCACCAAATCCATCTAAGAAGTCGATAATCGATACCTTAAACTTGAATTGTACTACTTCTTACTGGCTATTACATCATCATAGAAGCTTCATATGTGTTCTACTATGGTGCTTTTAGTGTCTCCGCATACCGCAGCACGCGACATAGCTTTGCAGACGATAAGTACAACCGTTTCAGAGAGAAGAGCGGCCAATGTGACAATCTGGCTTTAAGTCGATTCGATAACAAATGACGAAAACGGACGGATTTCTCAGGTTTTTACTACATATGAACACTTCTCACATTCTCCCGTGCAACTCGGCTGCTAGTCCTCCTTTCATGCAGAATCTTAAGGTCCTAGCTCATGTCCAAGGCAACAAATCCATCTAAGAAGTCAATAATCGATACCTTTAACTTGAATTGTACTACTTCTTACTGGCTATTACATCAACTTAGAAGCTTCATGTGTGTTCTACTATGGTGCTTTTAGTGTCTCCGCATACCGCAGCACGTGACATAGCTTTGCAGACGATAAGTACTACCGTTTCAGAGAGAAGAGCGGCCAATGTGACGATCTGGCTTTAAGTCGATTTGATAACAAATGACGAAAACGGATGGATTTCTCAGGTTTTTACTACATATGAACACTTTTCACATTCTCCCGTGCAAATCGGCTGCTACTCCTCCTTTCATCCAAAATCTTAAGGTCCAAGCTCATCTCCAAGGCACCAAAGCCAGCAAAAAAGTCAATAATCGATACCTAAAACTTGAACTGTCCTACTTCTTACTGGCTATTACATCATCTTAGAAGCTTCATATGTGTTCTACTATGGTGCTTTTAGTGTCTCCGCATACCGCAGCACGCGACATAGCTTTGAAGACGATAAGTACAACCGTTTCAGAGAGAAGAGCGGCCAATGTGTCGATCTGGCTTTAAGTCGATTCGATAACAAATGACGAAAACGGACAGATTTCTCAGGTTTTTACTACATATGAGCACTTTTCACATTGTCCCGTGCAACTCGGCTGCTAATCCTCCTTTCATGCAGATTCTTAAGGTCCTAGCTCATGTCCAAGGCATCAAAGCCAGCTTAAAAGTCAATAATCATTACCTAAAACTGGAATTGTACTACTTCTTACTGGCTATTACATCAAATTAGAAGCTTCATCTGTGTTCTACTGTGGTGGTTTTAGTGTCTCCGCATACCGCAGCATACGACATAGCTTTGCAGACGATAAGTACAACCGTTTCAGAGAGAAGAGCGGCCAATGTGACGATAGGGCTTTAAGTCGATTCGATAACAAATGACGAAAACGGACGGATTTCTCAGGTTGTTACTACATATGAACACTTTTCACATTCTCCCGTGCAACTCGGCTACTACTCCTCCTTTCATCCAGAATCTTAAGGTCCTAGGTCATGTCCAAGGCACCAAAGCCAGCTAAAAAGTAAATAATCGATACCTAAAACTTGAATTGTACTACTTCTTACTGGCTATTACATCAACTTAGATGCTTAATCTGTGTTCTACTATGGTGCTTTCAGTGTCTCCGCATACCGCAGCACGCGACATAGCTTTGCAGACGATAAGTACAACCGTTTCAGAGAGAAGAGTGGCCAAGTGACGATCTGGCTTTAAGGCGATTCGATAACAAATGACGAAAACGGACGGATTTCTCAGGTTTTTACTACATATGAACACTTTTCATATTGTCCCATGCAACTCGGCAGCTAGTCCTCTTTTCATGCAGAATCTTTAAGTCCTAGCTCATGTCCAAGGCACCAAATCCATCTAAGAAGTCGATAATCGATACCTTAAACTTTAATTGTACTACTTCTTACTGGCTATTACATCAAATTAGAAGCTTCATATGTGTTCTACTATGGTGCTTTTAGTGTCTCCGCATACCGCAGCACGCGACATAGCTTTGCAGACGATAAGTACAACCGTTTCAGAGAGAAGAGCGGCCAATGTGACAATCTGGCTTTAAGTCGATTCGATAACAAATGACGAAAACGGACGGATTTCTCAGGTTTTAACTACATATGAACACTTCTCAAATTCTCCCGTGCAACTCGGCTGCTAGTCCTCCTTTCATGCAGAATCTTAAGGTCCTAGCTCATGTCCAAGGCAACAAATCCATCTAAGAAGTCAATAATCGATACCTTTAACTTGAATTGTACTACTTTTTACTGGCTATTACATCAAATTAGAAGCTTCATCTGTGTTCTACTGTGGTGGTTTTAGTGTCTCCGCCTACCGCAGCATACGACATAGCTTTGCAGACGATAAGTACAACCGTTTCAGAGAGAAGAGCGGCCAATGTGACGATAGGGCTTTAAGTCGATTCGATAACAAATGACGAAAACGGACGGATTTCTCAGGTTGTTACTACATATGAACACATTTCACATTCTCCCGTGCAACTCGGCTACTACTCCTCCTTTCATCCAGAATCTTAAGGTCCAAGCTCATCTCCAAGGTACCAAAGCCAGCAAAAAAGTCAATAATCGATACCTAAAACTTGAACTGTCCTACTTCTTACTGGCTATTACATCATCTTAGAAGCTTCATATGTGTTCTACTATGGTGGTTTTAGTGTCTCCGCATACCGCAGCACGCGACATAGCTTTGCAGACGATAAGTACAACCGTTTCAGAGAGAAGAGCGGCCAATGTGACGATCTGGCTTTAAGTCGATTTGATAACAAATGACGAAAACGGACGGATTTCTCAGGTTTTTACTACATATGAACACATTTCACATTCTCCCGTACAACGCGGCTGCTAGTCCTCCTTTCATGCAGAATCTTAAGGTCCTAGCTCATGTCCAAGGCACCAAAGCCAGCTAAAAAGTCAATAATCAATACCTAAAACTTGAATTGTACTACTTCTTACTGGCTTTCACATCAACTTAGAAGCTTCATCTGTGTTGTACTATGGTGCTCTTAGTGTCTCCGCATACCGCAGCACGCGACATAGCTTTGAAGACGATAAGTACAATCGTTTCAGAGAGAAGAGCGGCCAATGTGACGATCTGGCTTTAAGTCGATTCGATAACAAATGACGAAAAGGGACGGATTTCTCAGGTTTTTACTACGTATGAACACTTTTCACATTGTCCGATGCAACTCGGCTGCTAGTCCTCCTTTCATGCAGAATCTTAAGGTCCTAGCTCATGTCCAAGGCAACAAATCCATCTAAGAAGTCAATAATCGATACCTTTAACTTGAATTGTACTACTTCTTACTGGCTATTACATCAACTTAGAAGCTTCATATGTGTTCTACTATGGTGCTTTTAGTGTCTCCGCATACCGCAGCACGCGACATAGCTTTGCAGACGATAAGTACAACCGTTTCAGAGAGAAGAGCGGCCAATGTGACGATCTGGCTTTAAGTCGATTCGATAACAAATGACGAAAACGGACGGATTTCTCAGGTTTTTACTACATATGAACACTTTACACATTGTCCCGTGCAACTCGGCTGCTAGTCCTCCTGCATGTAAAATCTTAAGTTCCTAGCTCATGTCCAAGGCACCAAACAAGGGTAAAAAGTCAATAACCGATACCTAAAACTTGAATTGTACTACTTCTTACTGGCTATTACATCAACTTAGAAGCTTCATCTGTGTTCTACTATGGTGCTTTCAGTGTCTCCGCATAGCGCAGCACGAGACATAGCTTTGCAGACGATAAGTACAACCGTTTCAGAGAGAAGAGCGGCCAATGTGACGATCTGGCTTTAAGTCGATTCGATAACAAATGACGAAAACGGACGGATTTCTCAGGTTTTTACTACATATTAACACTTTTCACATTCTCCTGTGTAACTCGGCTGCTAGTCCTCCTTTCATGCAGAATCTTAAGGTCCTAGCTCATGTCCAAGGCTCCAAAGCCAGCTAAAAAGTCAATAATCAGTAGCTAAAACTTGAATTGTACTACATCTTACTGGCTATTACACCAACTTAGAAGCTTCATCTGTGTTCTACTATGGTGCTTTTAGTGTCTCCGAATACCGCAGTACCCGACATAGCTTTGCAGACGATAAGTACAACCGTTTCGGAGGGAAGAGCCGCCAATGTGACGATCTGGCTTTAAGTCGATTCGATAACAAATGACGAAAACGGACGGATTTCTCAGGTTTTTACTACATATAAACACTTTTCACATTCTCCTGTGTAACTCGGCTGCTAGTCCTCCTTTCATGCAGAATCTTAAGGTCCTAGCTCATGTCCAAGGCACCAAGGCCTGCTAAAAAGTCAATAATCGATACCTAAAACTTGAATTGTACTACTTCTTACTGGCTATTACATCAACTTAGAAGCTTCATCTGTGTTCTACTATGGTGCTTTTAGTGTCTCCGCATACCGCAGCACGCGACATAGCTCTGCACACGATAAGTACAGCCGTTTCAGAGAGAAGAGCGGCCAATGTGACGATCTGGCTTTAAGTCGTTTCGATAACAAATGACGAAAACGGACGGATTTCTCAGGTTTTTACTACATATGAACACTTTACACATTCTCCCGTGCAACTCGGCTGATAGTCCTCCTGCATGTAAAATCTTAAGTTCCTAGCTCATGTCCAAGGCACAAAACAAGGGTAAAAAGTCAATAACCGATTCCTAAAACTTGAATTGTACTATTTCTTACTGGCTATTACATCATCTTAGAAGCTACATCTGTGTTCTACTATGGTGCTTTTAGTGTCTCCGAATGGCGCCGTTCGCGACATAGCTTTTAGACGATAAGTACAACCGTTTCAGAGAGCAGAGCGGCCAATGTGACGATTTGGCTTTAAGTCGATTCGATAAAAATGACGAAAATGGACGGATTTCTCAGGTTTTTAATCTATTTGAACACTTTTCACATTCTCCCGTGCAACTCGGCTGCTAGTCCTCCTACTATGCAGAATCTTAAGGTCCTAGCTCATGTCCAAGGCATCAAAGCCGGCTAAAAAGTCAATAATCAATACCTAAAACTTCAATTGTACTACTTCTTACTGGCTATTACATCAAATTAAAAGCTTCATCTGTGTTCTACTGTGGTGGTTTTAGTGTCTCCGCCTACCGCAGCATACGACATAGCTTTGCAGACGATAAGTACAACCGTTTCAGAGAGAAGAGTGGCCAATGTGACGATCTGGCTTTAAGTCGATTCTATAACAAATGACGAAAACGGACGGATTTCTCAGGTTTTTACTACATATGAACACTTTTCACATTCTCCCGTGCAACTCGGCTGCTAGTCCTCCTTTCATGCAGAATCTTAAGGTCCTAGCTCATGTCCAAGGCTCCAAAGCCAGCTAAAAAGTCAATAATCAGTAGCTAAAACTTGAATTGTACTACATCTTACTGGCTATTACATCAACTTAGAAGCTTCATCTGTGTTCTACTATGGTGCTTTTAGTGTCTCCGCATACCGCAGCATGCGACATAGCTTTGCAGACGATAAGTACAACCGTTTCGGAGGGAAGAGCCGCCAATGTGACGATCTGGCTTTAAGTCGATTCGATAACAAATGACGAAAACGGACGGATTTCTCAGGTTTTTACTACATATAAACACTTTTCACATTCTCCTGTGTAACTCGGCTGCTAGTCCTCCTTTCATGCAGAATCTTAAGGTCCTAGCTCATGTCCAAGGCACCAAGGCCTGCTAAAAAGTCAATAATCGATACCTAAAACTTGAATTGTACTACTTCTTACTGGCTATTACATCAACTTAGAAGCTTCATCTGTGTTCTACTATGGTGCTTTTAGTGTCTCCGCATACCGCAGCACGCGACATAGCTCTGCACACGATAAGTACAGCCGTTTCAGAGAGAAGAGCGGCCAATGTGACAATCTGGCTTTAAGTCGTTTCGATAACAAATGACGAAAACGGACGGATTTCTCAGGTTTTTACTACATATGAACACTTTACACATTCTCCCGTGCAACTCGGCTGATAGTCCTCCTGCATGTAAAATCTTAAGTTCCTAGCTCATGTCCAAGGCACCAAACAAGGGTAAAAAGTCAATAACCGATTCCTAAAACTTGAATTGTACTATTTCTTACTGGCTATTACATCATCTTAGAAGCTACATCTGTGTTCTACTATGGTGCTTTTAGTGTCTCCGAATACCGCCGTTCGCGACATAGCTTTTAGACGATAAGTACAACCGTTTCAGAGAGCAGAGCGGCCAATGTGACGATTTGGCTTTAAGTCGATTCGATAAAAATGACGAAAATGGACGGATTTCTCAGGTTTTTGATCTATTTGAACACTTTTCACATTCTCCCGTGCAACTCGGCTGCTAGTCCTCCTACTATGCAGAATCTTAAGGTCCTAGCTCATGTCCAAGGCATCAAAGCCGGCTAAAAAGTCAATAATCAATACCTAAAACTTGAATTGTACTACTTCTTACTGGCTATTACATCATCTTAGAAGCTTCATCTGTGTTCTACTATGGTGCATTTAGTGTCTCCGCATACCGCAGCACGCGACAAAGCTTTCCAGACGATAAGTACAACCGTTTCAGAGAGAAGAGCAGCCAATGTGACGATCTGGCTTTAAGTCGATTTGATAACAAATGACGAAAACGGACGGATTTCTCAGGTTTTTACTACATATGAACACTTTTCACATTCTCCCGTGCAACTCGGCTGCTAGTCCTCCTTCTATGCAGAATCTTAAGGTCCTAGCTCATGTCCAAGGCATCAAAGCCAGCTAAAAAGTCAATAATCAATACCTAAAACTTCAATTGTACTACTTCTTACTGGCTATTACATCAAATTAGAAGCTACATCTGTGTTCTACTGTGGTGGTTTTAGTGTCTCCGCCTACCGCAGCATACGACATAGCTTTGCAGACGATAAGTACAACCGTTTCAGAGAGAAGTGTGGCCAATGTGACGATCTGGCTTTAAGTCAATTCGATAACAAATGACGAAAACGGACGGATTTCTCAGGTTTTTACTACATATGAACACTTTTCACATTCTCCCGTGCAACTCGGCTGCTAGTCCTCCTTTCATGCAGAATCTTAAGGTCCTAGCTCATGTCCAAGGCACCAAAGCCAGCTAAAAAGTCAATAATCGATACTTAAAACTTGAATTGTGCTACTTCTTACTGGCTATTACATCAACTTAGAAGCTTCATCTGTGTTCTACTATGGTGCTTTTAGTGTCTCCGCATACCGCAGCACGCGACATAGCTTTGAAGACGATAAGTACAACCGTTTCAGAGAGAAGAGCGGCCAATGTGACGATCTGGCTTTAAGTCGATTCGATAACAAATGACGAAAACGGACGGATTTCTCAGGTTTTTACTACATATGAACACTTTTCACATTCTCCCGTGCAACTCGGCTGCTAGTCCTCCTTTCATGCAGAATCTTAAGGTCCTAGCTCATGTCCAAGGCACCAAAGTCAGCTAAAAAGTCAATAGTCGATACCTAAAACTTGAATTGTACTACTTCTTACTGGCTATTACATCATCTTAGAAGCTTCATCTGTGTTCTACTATGGTGCTTTTAGTGTCTCCGCATACCGCAGCACGCAACAAAGCTTTGCAGACGATAAATACAACCGTTTCAGAGAGAAGAGCAGCCAATGTGACGATCTGGCTTTAAGTCGATTTGATAACAAGTGACGAAAACGGACGGATTTCTCAGGTTTTTACTACATATGAACACATTTCACATTCTCCCGAACAACGCGGCTGCTAGTCCTCCTTTCATGCAGAATCTTAAGGTCCTAGCTCATATCCAAGGCACCAAAGCCAGCTAAAAAGTCAATAATCGATACTTAAAACTTGAATTGTACTACTTCTTACTGGCTATTACATCAACTTAGAAGCTTCATCTGTGTTCTACTATGGTGCTTTTAGTGTCTCCGCATACCGCAGCACGCGACATAGCTTTGAAGACGATAAGTACAACCGTTTCAGAGAGAAGAGCGGCCAATGTGACGATCCGGCTTTAAGTCGATTCGATAACAAATGACGAAAACGGACGGATTTCTCAGGTTTTTACTACTTATGAACACTTTTCACATTCTTCCGTGCAACTCGGCTGCTATTCCTCCTTTCATGCAGAATCTTAAGGTAATAGCTCATGTCCAAGGCACCAAAGCCAGCTAAAAAGTCAATAATCGATACCTAAAACTTGAATTGTACTACTTCTTACTGGCTATTACATCATCATAGAAGCTTCATCTGTGTTCTACTATGGTGCTTTTAGTGTCTCCGCATACCGCAGCACGCGACATAGCTTTGCAGACGATAAGTACAACCGTTTCAGAGAGAAGAGCGGCCAAGTGACGATCTGGCTTTAAGGCGATTCGATAACAAATGACGAAAACGGACGGATTTCTCAGGTTTCTACTACATATGAACACTTTTCACATTCTCCCGTGCAACTCGGCTGCTACTCCTCCTTTCATCCAGAATCTTAAGGTCCAAGCTCATCTCCAAGGCACCAAAGCCAGCTACAAAGTCAATAATCGATACCTAAAACTTGAACTGTCCTACTTCTTACTGGCTATTACATCATCCTAGAAGCTTCATATGTGTTCTACTATGGTGCTTTTAGTGTCTCCGCATACCGCAGCACGCGACATAGCTTTGCAGACGATAAGTACAACCGTTTCAGAGAGAAGAGCGGCCAATGTGACGATCTGGCTTTAAGTCGATTCGATAACAAATGACGAAAACGGAAGGATTTCACAGGTTGGTTTTTACTACATATGGACACTTTTCACATTCTCCCGTGCAACGCGGCTGCTAGTCCTCCTTTCATGCAGAATCTTAAGGTCCTAGCTCATGTCTAAGGCACCAAAGCCAGCTAATAAGTCAATAAACGATACCTAAAACTTGAAATGTACTACTTCTTACTGGCTATTACATCAACTTAGAAGCTTCATCTGTGTTCTACTATGGTGCTTTTAGTTTCTCCGCATACCGCAGCACGCGACACAGCTTTGCAGACGATAATTACAACCGTTTCAGAGAGAAGAGCGGCCAATGTGACAATCAGGCTTTAAGTCGATTCGATAACAAATGACGAAAACGGACGGATTTCTCAGGTTTTTACTACATATGAACACTTTTCACATTCTCCCGTGCAACTCCGCTGCTACTCCTCCTTTCATCCAGAATCTTAAGGTCCTACCTCATCTCCAAGGCACCAAAGCCAGCTAAAAAGTCAATAATCGATACCTAAAACTTGAACTGTCCTACATCTTACTGGCTATTACATCATCTTAGAAGCTTCATATGTGTTCTACTATGGTGCTTTTAGTGTTTCCGCATACCGCAGCACGCGACATAGCTTTGCAGACGATAAGTACAACCGTTTCAGAGAGAAGAGCGGCCAATGTGACGATCTGGCTTTAAGTCGATTCGCTAACAAATGACGAAAACGGACGGATTTCTCAGGTTTTTACTACATATGAACACTTTTCAAATTCTCCCGTGCAACTCGGATGCTAGTCCTCCTTTCATGCAGAATCTTAAGGTCCTAGCTCATGTCCAAGGCATCAAAGCCAGCTAAAAAGTCAATAATCGATACCTAAAACTTGAATTGTACTACTTCTTACTGGCTATTACATCAACTTAGAAGCTTCATCTGTGTTCCACTAGGGTGATTTTAGTGTCCCCGCATGCCGCAGCACGCGACATAGCTTTGCAGACGATAAGTACAACCGTTTCAGAGAGAAGAGCGGCCAATGTGACGATCTGGCTTTAAGTCGATTCGATAACAAATGACGAAAACGGACGGATTTCTCAGGTTTTTACTACATATAAACACTTTTCACATTCTCCTGTGTAACTCGGCTGCTAGTCCTCCTTTCATGCAGAATCTTAAGGTCCTAGCTCATGTCCAAGACTCCAAGGCCAGCTAAAAAGTCAATAATCAGTAGCTAAAACTTGAATTGTACTACAACTTACTGGCTATTACATCAACTTAGAAGCTTCATCTGTGTTCTACTATGGTGCTTTTAGTGTCTCCGCATACCGCAGCATGCGATATAGCTTTGCAGACGATAAGTACAACCGTTTCGGAGGGAAGAGCAGCCAATGTGACGATCTGGCTTTAAGTCGATTCGATAACAAATGACGAAAACGGACGGATTTCTCAGGTTTTTACTACATATAAACACTTTTCACATTCTCCTGTGTAACTCGGCTGCTAGTCCTCTTTTCATGCAGAATCTTAAGGTCCTAGCTCATGTCCAAGGCACCAAAGCCAGCTAAAAAGTCAATAATCAGTAACTAAAACTTGAATTGTACTACTTCTTACTGGCAATTACATCAACTTGGAAGTGTCATCTGTGTTCTACTATGTTGCTTTTAGTGTCTCTGCATAGCGCAGCACGCGACATAGCTCTGCACACGATAAGTACAACCGTTTCAGAGAGAAGAGTGGCCAATGTGACGATCTGTCTTTAAGTCGATTTGATAACAAATGACGAAAACGGACCGATTTCTCAGGTTGTTACTACATATGAACACTTTTCATATTGTCCCGTGCAACTCGGCAGCTAGTCCTCTTTTCATGCAGAATCTTAAAGTCCTAGCTCATGTCCAAGTCACCAAATCCATCTAAGAAGTCGATACGATACCTTAAACTTGAATTGTACTACTTCTTACTGGCTATTACATCATCATAGAAGCTTCATATGTGTTCTACTATGGTGATTTTAGTGTCTCCGCATACCGCAGCACGCGACATAGCTTTGCAGACGGTAAGTACAACCGTTTCAGAGAGAAGAGCGGCCAGTGTGACGATCTGGCTTTAAGTCGATTCGATAAAAATGACGAAAACGGACGGATTTCTCAGGTTTTTACTCTATTTGAACACATTTCACATTCTCCCGTGCAACTCGGCTGCTCTGTCCTCGTTTCATGCAGAATCTTAAGGTCCTAGCTCATGTCCAAGGCACCAAAGCCAGCTAAAAAGTCAATAATCGATACCTAAAACTTGAATTGTACTACTTCTTACTGGCTATTACATCAACTTAGAAGCTTCATCTGTGTTCTACTATGGTGCTTTTAGTGTCACCGCATAGCGCAGCACGCGACATAGCATTGCAGACGATAAGTACAACCGTTTCAGAGAGAAGAGCGGCCAATGTGACAATCTGGCTTTAAGTCGATTCGATAACAAATGACGAAAACGGACGGATTTCTCAGGTTTTTACTACATATGAACACTTTTCAAATTCTCCCATGCAACTCGGCTGCTAGTCCTCCTTTCATGCAGAATCTTAAGGTCCTAGCTCATGTCCAAGGCACCAAAGCCAGCTAAAAAGTCAATAAACGATACCTAAAACTTGAATTGTACTACTTCTTACTGGCTATTACATCAACTTAGAAGCTTCATCTGTGTTCTACTATGGTGCTTTTAGTTTCTCCGCATACCGCAGCACGCGACACAGCTTTGCAGACGATAATTACAACCGTTTCAGAGAGAAGAGCGGCCAATGTGACAATCAGGCTTTAAGTCGATTCGATAACAAATGACGAAAACGGACGGATTTCTCAGGTTTTTACTACATATGAACACTTTTCACATTCTCCCGTGCAACTCGGCTGCTACTCCTCCTTTCATCCGGAATCTTAAGGTCCTACCTCATCTCCAAGGCACCAAAGCCAGCAAAAAAGTCAATAATCGAAACCTAAAACTTGAACTGTCCTACTTCTTACTGGCTATTACATCATCTTAGAAGCTTCATATGTGTTCTACTATGGTGCTTTTAGTGTTTCCGCATACCGCAGCACGCGACATAGCTTTGCAGACGATAAGTACAACCGTTTCAGAGAGAAGAGCGGCCAATGTGACGATCTGGCTTTAAGTCGATTCGCTAACAAATGACGAAAACGAAGGGATTTCTCAGGTTTTTACTACATATGAACACTTTACACATTGTCCCGTGCAACTCGGCTGCTAGTCCTCCTGCATGTTAAATCTTAAGTTCCTAGCTCATGTCCAAGGCACCAAACAAGGGTAAAAAGTCAATAACCGATTCCTAAAACTTGAATTGTTCTATTTCTTACTGGCTATTACATCATCTTAGAAGCTACATCTGCGTTCTACTATGGTGCTTTTAGTGTCTCCGAATACCGCAGTACGCGACATAGTTTTGCAGACGATAAATACAACCGTTTCAGAGAGCAGAGCGGCCAATGTGACGATTTGGCTTTAAGTCGATTCGATAAAAATGACGAAAACGGACGGATTTCTCAGGTTTTTACTCTATTTGAACACTTTTCACATTCTCCCGTGCAACTCGGCTGCTTGTCCTCCTTTCATGCAGAATCTTAAGGTCCTAGCTCATGTCCAAGGCAACAAAGCCAGCTAAAAAGTCAATAATCGATACCTAAAACTTGAATTGTACTACTTCTTACTGGCTATTACATCAACTTAGAAGCTTCATCTGTGTTCTACCATGGTGCTTTTAGTGTCACCGCATAGCGCAGCACGCGACATAGCATTGCAGACGATAAGTACAACCGTTTCAGAGAGAAGAGCGGCCAATGTGACAATCTGGCTTTAAGTCGATTCGATAACAAATGACGAAAACGGACGGATTTCTCAGGTTTTTACTACATATGAACACTTTTCAAATTCTCCCATGCAACTCGGCTGCTAGTCCTCCTTTCATGCAGAATCTTAAGGTCCTAGCTCATGTCCAAGGCATCAAAGCCAGCTAAAAAGTCAATAATCGATACCTAAAACTTGAATTGTACTACTTCTTACTGGCTATTACATCAACTTAGAAGCTTCATCTGTGTTCCACTAGGGTGATTTTAGTGTCCCCGCATGCCGCAGCACGCGACATAGCTTTGCAGACGATAAGTACAACCGTTTCAGAGAGAAGAGCGGCCAATGTGACGATCTGGCTTTAAGTCGATTCGATAACAAATGACGAAAACGGACGGATTTCTCAGGTTTTTACTATATATAAACACTTTTCACATTCTCCTGTGTAACTCGGCTGCTAGTCCTCCTTTCATGCAGAATCTTAAGGTCCTAGCTCATGTCCAAGACTCCAAGGCCAGCTAAAAAGTCAATAATCAGTAGCTAAAACTTGAATTGTACTACAACTTACTGGCTATTACATCAACTTAGAAGCTTCATCTGTGTTCTACTATGGTGCTTTTAGTGTCTCCGCATACCGCAGCATGCGATATAGCTTTGCAGACGATAAGTACAACCGTTTCGGAGGGAAGAGCAGCCAATGTGACGATCTGGCTTTAAGTCGATTCGATAACAAATGACGAAAACGGACGGATTTCTCAGGTTTTTACTACATATAAACACTTTTCACATTCTCCTGTGTAACTCGGCTGCTAGTCCTCTTTTCATGCAGAATCTTAAGGTCCTAGCTCATGTCCAAGGCACCAAAGCCAGCTAAAAAGTCAATAATCAGTAACTAAAACTTGAATTGTACTACTTCTTACTGGCAATTACATCAACTTGGAAGTGTCATCTGTGTTCTACTATGTTGCTTTTAGTGTCTCTGCATAGCGCAGCACGCGACATAGCTCTGCACACGATAAGTACAACCGTTTCAGAGAGAAGAGTGGCCAATGTGACGATCTGTCTTTAAGTCGATTTGATAACAAATGACGAAAACGGACCGATTTCTCAGGTTGTTACTACATATGAACACTTTTCATATTGTCCCGTGCAACTCGGCAGCTAGTCCTCTTTTCATGCAGAATCTTAAAGTCCTAGCTCATGTCCAAGTCACCAAATCCATCTAAGAAGTCGATACGATACCTTAAACTTGAATTGTACTACTTCTTACTGGCTATTACATCATCATAGAAGCTTCATATGTGTTCTACTATGGTGATTTTAGTGTCTCCGCATACCGCAGCACGCGACATAGCTTTGCAGACGGTAAGTACAACCGTTTCAGAGAGAAGAGCGGCCAGTGTGACGATCTGGCTTTAAGTCGATTCGATAAAAATGACGAAAACGGACGGATTTCTCAGGTTTTTACTCTATTTGAACACTTTTCAAATTCTCCCGTGCAACTCGGCTGCTAGTCCTCCTTTCATGCAGAATCTTAAGGTAACAGCTCATGTCCAAGGCACCAAAGCCAGCTATAAAGTCAATAATCGATACCTAAAACTTGAATTGTACTACTTCTTACTGGCTATTACATCATCATAGAGGCTTCATCTGTGTTCTACTATGGTGCTTTTAGTGTCTCCGCATACCGCAGCACGCGACATAGCTTTGCAGACGATAAGTACAACCGTTTCAGAGAGAAGAGCTTCCAATGTGACGATCTGGCGAGTCGATAACAAATGACGAAAACGGACGGATTTCTCAGGTTTTTACTACATATGAACACTTTCCACATTCTCCCGTGCAACTCGGCTGCTACTCCTCCTTTCATGCAGAATCTTATGTTCCAAGCTCATCTCCAAGGCACCAAAGCTAGCTAAAAAGTCAATAATCGATACCTAAAACTTGAATTGTACTACTTCTTACTGGCTATTACATCTTCTTAGAAGCTTCATATGTGTTCTACTATGGTGCTTTTAGTGTCTCCGCATACCACAGCACGCGACATAGCTTTGCAGACGATAAGTACAACCGTTTCAGAGAGAAGAGCGGCCAATGTGACGATCTGGCTTTAAGTCGATTCGATAACAAATGGCGAAAACGGACGGATTTCTCAGGTTTTTACTACATATAAACACTTTTCACATTCTCCTGTGTAACTCGGCTGCTAGTGCTCTTTCATGTAAAATCTTAAGGTCGTAGCTCATGTCCAAGGCTCCAAAGCCAGCTAAAAAGTCAATAATCAGTAGCTAAAACTTGAATTGTACTACATCTTACTGGCTATTACATCAACTTAGAAGCTTCATCTGTGTTCTACTATGGTGCTTTTAGTGTCTCCGCATACCGCAGCATGCGACATAGCTTTGCAGACGATAAGTACAACCGTTTCGGAGGGAAGAGCGGCCAATGTGACGATCTGGCATCAAGTCGATTCGATAACAAATGACGAAAACGGTCGGATTTCTCAGGTTTTTACTACATATGAACACTTTTCACATTCTCCTATGCAACTCGGCTGCTAGTCCTCCTTTCATGCAGAATCTTAAGGTCCTAGCTCATGTCCAAGGCACCAAATCCATCTAAGAAGTCAATAATCGATACCTTAAACTTGAAGTGTACTACTTCTTACTGGCTATTACATCAACTTTGAAGCTTCATCTGTGTTCTACTATGGTGCTTTTAGTGTCTCCGCATACCGCATCACGCGACATAGCTTTGCAGGCGATAAGTACAACCGTTTCAGAGAGAAAAGCGGCCAATGTGACGATCGGGCTTTAGGTCGATTCGATAACAAATGACGAAAACGGACGCATTTCTCAGGTTTTTACTACATATGAACACATTTCACATTCTCCCGTGCAACGCGACTTCTAGTCCTCCTTTCATGCAGAATCCTAAGGTCCTAGCTCATGTCCAAGGCACCAAATCCATCTAAGAAGTCAATAATCGATACCTTAAACTTGAAGTGTACTACTTCTTACTGGCTATTACATCAACTTAGAAGCTTCATCTGTGTTCTACTATGGTGCTTTTAGTTTCTCCGCATACCGCAACACGCGACACAGCTTTGCAGACGATAAGTACAACCGTTTCAGAGAGAAGAGCGGCCAATGTGACAATCAGGCTTTAAGTCGATTCGATAACAAATGACGAAAACGGACGGATTTCTCAGGTTTTTACTACATATGAACACTTTTCAAATTCTCCCATGCAACTCGGCTGCTAGTCATCCTTTCATGCAGAATCTTAAGGTCCTAGCTCATGTCCAAGGCATCAAAGCCAGCTAAAAAGTCAATAATCGATACCTAAAACTTGAAGTGTACTACTTCTTACTGGCTATTACACCAACTTAGAAGCTTCATCTGTGTTCTACTATGGTGCTTTTAGTGTCTCCCCATACCGCATCACGCGACATAGCTTTGCAGACGATAAGTACAACCGTTTCAGAGAGAAGAGCAACCAATGTGACGATCTGGCTTTAAGTCGATTCGATAACAAATGACGAAAACGGACGGATTTCTCAGGTTTTTACTACATATGAACACTTTTCACATTCTCCCGTGCAACTCGGCTGCTAGTCCTCCTTTCATGCAGAATCTTAAGGTAACAGCTCATGTCCAAGGCACCAAAGCCAGCTATAAAGTCAATAATCGATACCTAAAACTTGAATTGTACTACTTCTTACTGGCTATTACATCATCATAGAGGCTTCATCTGTGTTCTACTATGGTGCTTTTAGTGTCTCCGCATACCGCAGCACGCGACATAGCTTTGCAGACGATAAGTACAACCGTTTCAGAGAGAAGAGCAACCAATGTGACGATCTGGCTTTAAGTCGATTCGATAACAAATGACGAAAACGGACGGATTTCTCAGGTTTTTACTACATATGAACACTTTCCACATTCTCCCGTGCAACTCGGCTGCTACTCCTCCTTTCATGCAGAATCTTATGTTCCAAGCTCATCTCCAAGGCACCAAAGCTAGCTAAAAAGTCAATAATCGATACCTTAAACTTGAAGTGTACTACTTCTTACTGGCTATTACATCAACTTAGAAGCTTCATCTGTGTTCCACTATGGTGCTTTTAGTGTCTCCGCATACCGCAGCACGCGACATAGCTTTGCAGACGATAAGTACAACCGTTTCAGAGAGGAGAGCGGCCAATGTGACGATCTGGCTTTAAGTCGATTCGATAACAATTGACGAAAACGGACGGATTTCTCAGGTTTTTACTACATATGAACACTTTTCACATTCTCCCGTGCAACTCGGCTGCTAGTCCTCCTTTCATGCAGAATCATAAATTATAGATCATGTCCAAGGCACCAAAGCCAGCTAAAAAGTCAATAATCGATACCTAAAACTTGAATTGTACTACTTCTTACTGGCTATTACATCAACTTAGAAGCTTCATCTGTGTTCTACTATGGTGCTTTTAGTGTCTCCGCATAGCGCAGCACGCGACACAGCATTGCAGACGATAAGTACAACCGTTTCTGAGTGAAGAGCGGCCAATGTGACAATCTAGCTTTAAGTCGATTCGATAACAAATGACGAAAACGGACGGATTTCTCAGGTTTTTACTACATATGAACACTTTTCAAATTCTCCCGTGCAACTTGGCTGCTAGTCCTCCTTTCATGCAGAATATTAAGGTCCTAGCTCATGTCCAAAGCATCAAAGCCAGCTAAAAAGTCAATCATCGATAACTAAAACTTGAATTGTACTACTTCTTACTGGCTATTACATCAACTTAGAAGCTTCATCTGTGTTCCACTATGGTGATTTTAGTGTCCCCGCATGCCGCAGCACGCGACATAGCTTTGCAGACGATAAGTACAACCGTTTCAGAGAGAAGAGCGGCCAATGTGACGATCTGGCTTTAAGTCGATTCGATAACAAATGACGAAAACGAACGGATTTCTCAGGTTTTTACTACATATGAACACTTTTCAAATTCTCCCGTGCAACTCGGATGCTAGTCCTCCTTTCATGCAGAATCTTAAGGTCCTAGCTGATGTCCAAGGCGTCAAAGCCAGCTAAAAAGTCAATAATCGATACCTAAAACTTGAATTGTACTACTTCTTACTGGTTATTACATCAACTTAGAAGCTTCATCTGTGTTCCACTATGGTGCTTTTAGTGTCTCCGCATACCGCAGCACGCGACATAGCTTTGCAGACGATAAGTACAACCGTCTCAGAGAGGAGAGCGGCCAATGTGACGATCTGGCTTTAAGTCGATTCGATAACAATTGACGAAAACGGACGGATTTCTCAGGTTTTTACTACATATGAACACTTTTCACATTCTCCCGTGCAACTCGGCTGCTAGTCCTCCTTTCATGCAGAATCATAAATTATAGATCATGTCCAAGGCACCAAAGCCAGCTAAAAAGTCAATAATCGATACCTAAAACTTGAATTGTACTACTTCTTACTGGCTATTACATCAACTTAGAAGCTTCATCTGTGTTCTACTATGGTGCTTTTAGTGTCTCCGCATAGCGCAGCACGCGACACAGCATTGCAGACGATAAGTACAACCGTTTCTGAGTGAAGAGCGGCCAATGTGACAACCAGGCTTTAAGTCGATTCGATAACAAATGACGAAAACGGACGGATTTCTCAGGTTTTTACTACATATGAACACTTTTCAAATTCTCCCGTGCAACTTGGCTGCTAGTCCTCCTTTCATGCAGAATATTAAGGTCCTAGCTCATGTCCAAAGCATCAAAGCCAGCTAAAAAGTCAATAATCGATAACTAAAACTTGAATTGTACTACTTCTTACTGGCTATTAAATCAACTTAGAAGCTTCATCTGTGTTCCACTATGGTGATTTTAGTGTCCCCGCATGCCGCAGCACGCGACATAGCTTTGCAGACGATAAGTACAACCGTTTCAGAGAGAAGAGCGGCCAATGTGACGATCTGGCTTTAAGTCGATTCGATTTTTACTACATATGAACACTTTACACATTCTCCCGTGCAACTCGTCTGCTAGTCCTCCTGCATGTAAAATCTTAAGTTCCTAGCTCATGTCCAAGGCACCAAACAAGGGTAAAAAGTCAATAACCGATTCCTAAAACTTGAATGGTACTATTTCTTACTGGCTATTACATCATCTTAGAAGCTACATCTGTGTTCTACTATGGTGCTTTTAGTGTCTCCGAATACCGCAGTACGCGACATAGCTTTGCAGACGATAAGTACAACCGGTTGCAGAGAGCAGAGCGGCCAATGTGACGATTTGGCTTTAATTCGATTCGATAAAAATGACGAAAACGGACGGATTTCTCAGGTTTTTACTCTATTTGAACACTTTTCACATTCTCCCGTGCAACTCGGCTGCTAGTCCTCCTTTCATGCAGAATCTTAAGGTAATAGCTCATGTCCAAGGCACCAAAGCCAACTAAAAAGTCAATAATCAGAAGCTAAAACTTGAATTGTACTACACCTTACTGGCTATTACATCAACTTAGAAGCTTCATCGGTGTTCTACTATAGTGCTTTTAGTGTCTCCGCATACCGCAGCATGCGACATAGCTTTGCAGACGAAATGTACAACCGTTTCGGAGGGAAGAGCGGCCAATGTGACGATCTGGCTTTAAGTCGATTCGATAACAAATGACGAAACCGGACGGATTTCTCAGGTTTTTACTACATATGAACACTTTTCACATTCTCCCGTGCAACTCGGCTGCTAGACCTCCTTTCATGCAGAATCTTAAGGTAATAGCTCATTTCCAAGGCACCAAAGCCAAGTAAGAAGTCAAAAATCGATACCTAAAACTTGAATTGTACTACTTCTTACTGGCTTTTACATCAACTTTGAAGCTTCATCTGTGTTCTAGTATGGTGATTTTAGTGTCCCCGCATACCGCAGCACGCGACATAGCTTTACAGACGATAAGTACAACCGTTTCAGAGAGAAGAGCGGCCAATGTGACGATTTGGCTTTAAGTCGATTCGATAACAAATGACCAAAACGGACGGATTTCTCAGGTTTTTACTACATATGAACACTTTTCAGATTCTCCCGTGCAACTCGGCTGTTAGTCCTCCTTTCATGCAGAATCTTAAGGTCCTAGCTCATGTCCAAGGCACCAAAGCCAGCTAAAAAGTCAATAATCGATACCTAAAACGTGAATTGTACTACTTCTTATTGGCTATTACATCAACTTAGAAGCTTCATCTATGTTCTACTATGGTGCTTTTAGTTTCTCCGCATAACGCAGCACGTGACACAGCTTTGCAGACGATAAGTACAACCGTTTCAGAGAGAAGAGCGGCCAATGTGACAATCAGGCGTTAAGTCGATTCGATAACAAATGACGTAAACGGACGGATTTCTCAGGTTTATACTACATATGAACACTTTTCAAATTCTCCCGTGCAACTCGGATGCTAGTCCTCCTTTCATGCAGAATCTTAAGGTCCTAGCTGATGTCCAAGGCGTCAAAGCCAGCTAAAAAGTCAATAATCGATACCTAAAACTTGAATTGTACTACTTCTTACTGGCTATTACATCAACTTAGAAGCTTCATCTGTGTTCCACTATGGTGCTTTTAGTGTCTCCGCATACCGCAGCACGCGACATAGCTTTGCAGACGATAAGTACAACCGTTTCAGAGAGGAGAGCGGCCAATGTGACGATCTGGCTTTAAGTCGATTCGATAACAATTGATGAAAACGGACGAATTTCTCAGGTTTTTACTACATATGAACACTTTTCAAATTCTCCCGAGCAACTTGGCTGCTAGTCCTCCTTTCATGCAGAATATTAAGGTCCTAGCTCATGTCCAAGGTATCAAAGCCAGCTAAAAAGTCAATAATCGATAACTAAAACTTGAATTGTACTACTTCTTACTGGCTATTACATCAACTTAGAAGCTTCATGTGTGTTCCACTATGGTGATTTTAGTGTCCCCGCATGCCGCAGCACGCGACATAGCTTTGCAGACGATAAGTACAATGGTTTCAGAGAAAAGAGCGGCCAATGTGACGATCTGGCTTTAAGTCGATTCGATAACAAATGACGAAAACGAACGGATTTCTCAGGTTTTTACTACATATGAACACTTTACACATTCTCCCGTGCAACTCGTCTGCTAGTACTCCTGCATGTAAATTCTTAAGTTCCTAGCTCATGTCCAAGGCACCAAACAAGGGTAAAAAGTCAATAACCGATTCCTAAAACTTGAATGGTACTATTTCTTACTGGCTATTACATCATCTTAGAAGCTACATCTGTGTTCTACTATGGTGCTTTTAGTGTCTCCGAATACCGCAGTACGCGACATAGCTTTGCAGACGATAAGTACAACCGTTTCAGAGAGCAGAGCGGCCAATGTGACGATTTGGCTTTAAGCCGATTCGATAAAAATGAAGAAAACGGACGGATTTCTCAGGTTTTTACTCTATTTTAACACTTTTCACATTCTCCCGTGCAACTCGGCTGCTATTCCTCCTTTCATGCAGAATCTTAAGGTCCTAGCTCATGTCCAAGGCAACAAAGCCAGCTAAAAAGTCAATAATCGATACCTAAAACTTGAATTGTACTACTTCTTACTGGCTATTACATCAACTTAGAAGCTTCATCTGTGTTCTACTATGGTGCTTTTAGTGTCTCCGCATAGCGCAGCACGCGACATAGCATTGCAGGCGATAAGTACAACCGTTTCAGAGAGAAGAGCGGCCAATGTGACAATCTGGCTTTAAGTCGATTCGATAACAAATGACGAAAACGGACGGATTTCTCAGGTTTTTACTACATATGAACACTTTTCAAATTCTCCCGTGCAACTCGGCTGCTAGTCCTCCTTTCATGGAGAATCTTAAGATCCTAGCTCATGTCCAAGGCATCAAAGCAAGCTAAAAAGTCAATAATCGATACCTAAAACTTGAATTGTACTACCTCTTACTGGCTACTACATCATCTTAGAAGCTTCATATGTGTTCTACTATGGTGCTTTTAGTGTCTCCGCATACCGCAGCATGCGACATAGCTTTGCAGACGATAAGTACAACCATTTCGGAGACAAGAGCGGCCAATGTGACGATCTGGCTTTAAGTCGATTCGATAACAAATGACGAAAACGGACGGATTTCTCAGGTTTTTACTACATATTAACACTTTTCACATTCTCCTGGGCAACTCGGCTGCTAGTCCTCCTTTCATGCAGAATCTTAAGGTCCTAGCTCATGTCCAAGGCACCAAAGCCAGCTAAAAAGTCAATAATCAATACCTAAAACTTGAATTGTACTACTTCTTACTGGCTATTACATCAACTTAGAAGCTTCATCTGTGTTCTACTATGGTGCTTTTAGTTTCTCCGCATACCGCAGCACGCGACACAGCTTTGCAGACGATAAGTACAACCGTTTCAGAGAGAAGAGCGGCCAATGTGACGATTTGGCTTTAAGTCGATTCGATAAAAATGATGAAAACGGACGGATTTCTCAGGTTTTTACTCTATTTGAACACTTTTCACATTCTCCCGTGCAACTCGGCTGCTAGTCCTCCTTTCATGCAGAATCTTAAGGTCCTAGCTCATTATCCAAGGCACCAAAGCCACATAAAAATTCATTAATCGATACCTAAAACTTGAATTGTACTACTTCTTACTGGCTATTACATCAACTTAGAAGCTTCATCTGTGTTCTACTATGGAGATTTTAGTGTCTCCGCATACCGCAGCACGCAACATAGCATTGCAGACGATAAGTACAACCGTTTCAGAGAGAAGAGCGGCCAATGTGACGATCGGGCTTTAAGTCGATTCGATAACAAATGACGAAAACGGACGGATTTCTCAGGTTTTTACTACATATGAACACTTTTCACATTCTCCCATGCAACTCGGCTGCTAGTCCTCCTTTCATGCAGAATCTTAAGGTAATAGCTCATGTCCAAGGCACCAAAGCCAACTAAGAAGTCAATAATCGATACCTAAAACTTGAATTGTACTACTTCTTACTGGCTATTACATCAACTTAGAAGCTTCATCTGTGTTCTACTATGGTGATTTTAGTGTCCCCGCATACCGCAGCACGCGACGTATCTTTGCAGACGATAAGTACAACCGTTTCAGAGAGAAGAGCGGCCAATGTGACGATTTGGCTTTAAGTCGATTCGATAACAAATGACGAAAACGGACGGATTTCTCAGGTTTTTACTACATATGAACACTTTTCCCATTCTCCTGTGCAACTCGGCTGCTAGTCCTCCTTTCATGCAGAATCTTAAGGTCCTAGCTCATGTCCAAGGCTCCAAAGCTAGCTAAAAAGTCAATAATCAGTAGCTAAAACTTGAATTGTACTACATCCTACTGGCTATTACATCAACTTAGAAGCTTCATCGGTGTTTTACTATGGTGCTTTTAGTGTCTCCGCATACCGCAGCATGCGACATAGCTTTGCAGACGATAAGTACAACCGTTTCAGAGAGAAGAGTGGCCAGTGTGACGATCTGCCTTTAAGTCGATTCGATAACAAATGACAAAAACGGACGGATTTCTCACGTTTTTACTACATATGAACACTTTTCACATTCTCCCGTGCAACTCGGCTCCTAGTCCTCCTTTCATGCAGAATCTTAAGGTCCTAGCTCATGTCCAAGGTACCAAAGCCAACATAAAAGTCAATAATCGATACCAAAAACTTGAATTCTACTACTTCTTACTGGCTATTACATCAACTTAGAAGCTTCATCGGTGTTCTACTATGGTGCTTTTAGTGTCTCCGCATACCGCAGCATGCGACATAGCTTTGCAGACGATAAGTACAACCGTTTCGGAGAGAAGAGCGGCCAATGTGACGATCTGGCTTTAAGTCGATTCGATAACAAATGACGAAAACGGACGGATTTTTCAGGTTTTTACTACATATGAACACTTTTCACATTCTCCTGGGCAACACGGCTGCTAGTCCTCCTTTCATGCAGAATCTTAAGGTCCTAGCTCATGTCCAAGGCACCAAAGCCAGCTAAAAAGTCAATAATCAGTAACTAAAACTTGAATTGTACTACTTCTTACTGGCTATTACATCAACTTGGAAGTGTCATCTGTGTTCTACTATGGTGCTTTTAGTGTCTCTGCATACCGCAGCACGCGACATAGCTCTGCAGACGATAAGTACAACCGTTTCAGAGAGAAGAGCGGAAAATGTGACGATCTGGCTCTAAGTCGATTCGATAACAAATGACGAAAACGAACGGATTTCTCAGGTTTTTACTACAAATGAACACTTTACACATTCTCCCGTGCAACTCGGCTGCTAGTCCTCCTGCATGTAAAATCTTAAGTTCCTAGCTCATGTCCAAGGCACCAAACAAGGGTAAAAAGTCAATAACCGGTTCCTAAAACTTGAATTGTACTACTTCTTACTGGCTATTACATCAACTTGGAAGTGTCATCTGTGTTCTACTATGGTGCTTTTAGTGTCTCTGCATACCGCAGCACGCGACGTAGCTCTGAAGACAATAAGTACAACCGTTTCAGAGAGAAGAGCGGCCAATGTGACGATTTGGCTTTAAGTCGATTCGATAAAAATGACGAAAACGGACGGATTTCTCAGGTTTTTACTCTATTTGAACACTTTTCACATTCTCCCGTGCAACTCGGCTGCTAGTCCTCCTTTCATGCAGAATCTTAAGGTCCTAGCTCATGTCCAAGGCACCAAAGCCAGCTAAAAATTCAATAATCAATACCTAAAACTTGAATTGTACTACTTCTTACTGGCTATTACATCAACTTAGAAGCTTCATCTGTGTTCTACTATGGAGATTTAAGTGTCTCCGCATACCGCAGCACGCGACATAGAATTGCAGACGATAAGTACAACCGTTTCAGAGACAAGAGCGGCCAATGTGACGATCGGGCTTTAAGTCGATTCGATAACAAATGACGAAAACGGACGGATTTCTCAGGTTTTTACTACATATGAACACTTTTCCCATTCTCCTGTGCAACTCGGCTGCTAGTCCTCCTTTCATGCAGAATCTTAAGGTCCTAGCTCATGTCCAAGGCTCCAAAGCTAGCTAAAAAGTCAATAATCAGTAGCTAAAACTTGAATTGTACTACATCCTACTGGCTATTACATCAACTTAGAAGCTTCATCGGTGTTTTACTATGGTGCTTTTAGTGTCTCCGCATACCGCAGCATGCGACATAGCTTTGCAGACGATAAGTACAACCGTTTCAGAGAGAAGAGTGGCCAGTGTGACGATCTGCCTTTAAGTCGATTCGATAACAAATGACAAAAACGGACGGATTTCTCACGTTTTTACTACATATGAACACTTTTCACATTCTCCCGTGCAACTCGGCTCCTAGTCCTCCTTTCATGCAGAATCTTAAGGTCCTAGCTCATGTCCAAGGTACCAAAGCCAACATAAAAGTCAATAATCGATACCAAAAACTTGAATTCTACTACTTCTTACTGGCTATTACATCAACTTAGAAGCTTCATCGGTGTTCTACTATGGTGCTTTTAGTGTCTCCGCATACCGCAGCATGCGACATAGCTTTGCAGACGATAAGTACAACCGTTTCGGAGAGAAGAGCGGCCAATGTGACGATCTGGCTTTAAGTCGATTCGATAACAAATGACGAAAACGGACGGATTTTTCAGGTTTTTACTACATATGAACACTTTTCACATTCTCCTGGGCAACACGGCTGCTAGTCCTCCTTTCATGCAGAATCTTAAGGTCCTAGCTCATGTCCAAGGCACCAAAGCCAGCTAAAAAGTCAATAATCAGTAACTAAAACTTGAATTGTACTACTTCTTACTGGCTATTACATCAACTTGGAAGTGTCATCTGTGTTCTACTATGGTGCTTTTAGTGTCTCTGCATACCGCAGCACGCGACATAGCTCTGCAGACGATAAGTACAACCGTTTCAGAGAGAAGAGCGGAAAATGTGACGATCTGGCTCTAAGTCGATTCGATAACAAATGACGAAAACGAACGGATTTCTCAGGTTTTTACTACAAATGAACACTTTACACATTCTCCCGTGCAACTCGGCTGCTAGTCCTCCTGCATGTAAAATCTTAAGTTCCTAGCTCATGTCCAAGGCACCAAACAAGGGTAAAAAGTCAATAACCGGTTCCTAAAACTTGAATTGTACTACTTCTTACTGGCTATTACATCAACTTGGAAGTGTCATCTGTGTTCTACTATGGTGCTTTTAGTGTCTCTGCATACCGCAGCACGCGACGTAGCTCTGAAGACAATAAGTACAACCGTTTCAGAGAGAAGAGCGGCCAATGTGACGATTTGGCTTTAAGTCGATTCGATAAAAATGACGAAAACGGACGGATTTCTCAGGTTTTTACTCTATTTGAACACTTTTCACATTCTCCCGTGCAACTCGGCTGCTAGTCCTCCTTTCATGCAGAATCTTAAGGTCCTAGCTCATGTCCAAGGCACCAAAGCCAGCTAAAAATTCAATAATCAATACCTAAAACTTGAATTGTACTACTTCTTACTGGCTATTACATCAACTTAGAAGCTTCATCTGTGTTCTACTATGGAGATTTAAGTGTCTCCGCATACCGCAGCACGCGACATAGAATTGCAGACGATAAGTACAACCGTTTCAGAGACAAGAGCGGCCAATGTGACGATCGGGCTTTAAGTCGATTCGATAACAAATGACGAAAACGGACGGATTTCTCAGGTTTTTACTACATATGAACACTTTTCACATTCTCCCGTGCAACTCGGCTGCTAGTCCTACTTTCATGCAGAACCTTAAGGTAATAGCTCATGTCCAAGGCACCAAAGCCAACTAAGAAGTCAATAATCGATACCTAAAACTTGAATTGTACTACTTCTTACTGGCTATTACATCAACTTAGAAGATTCATCTGTGTTCTACTATGGAGATTTTAGTGTCTCCGCATACCGCAGCACGCGACATAGCATTGCAGACGATAAGTACAACCGTTTCAGAGAGAAGAGCGGCCAATGTGACGATCGGGCTTTAAGTCGATTCGATAACAAATGACGAAAACGGACGGATTTCTCAGGTTTTTACTACATATGAACACTTTTCACATTATCCCGTGCAACTCGGCTGCTAGTCCTCCTTTCATGCAGAATCTTAAGGTAATAGCTCATGTCCAAGGCACCAAAGCCAACTAAGAAGTCAATAATCGATACCTAAAACTTGAATTGTACTACTTCTTACTGGCTATTACATCAACTTAGAAGCTTCATCTGTGTTCTACTATGGAGATTTTAGTGTCTCCGCATACCGCAGCACGCGACATAGCATTGCAGACGATAAGTACAACCGTTTCAGAGAGAAGAGCGGCCAATGTGACGATCGGGCTTTAAGTCGATTCGATAACAAATGACGAAAACGGACGGATTTCTCAGGTTTTTACTACATATGAACACTTTTCACATTATCCCGTGCAACTCGGCTGCTAGTCCTCCTTTCATGCAGAATCTTAAGGTGCTAGCTCATGTCCAAGTCACCAAACAAGGGTAAAAAGACAATAACCGATTCCTAAAACTTGAATTGTACTATTTCTTACTGCCTATTACATCATCTTAGAAGCTTCATCTGTGTTCTACTATGGTGCTTTTAGTGTCTCCGAATACCGCAGTACGCGACATAGCTTTGCAGACGATAAGTACAACCGTTTCAGAGAGAAGAGCGGCCAATGTGACGATTTGGCTTTAAGTCGATTCGATAACAAATGACGAAAACGAACGGATTTCTCAGGTTTTTACTCTATATGAACACTTTTCACATTCTCCCGTGCAATTAGGCTGCTAGTCCTCCTTTCATGCAGAATCTTAAGGTCCTAGCTCATGTCCAAGGCACCAAAGCCAGCTAAAAAGTCAATAATCAGTACCTAAAAGTTGAATTTTACTATTTCTTACTGGCTATTACATTAACTTGGAAGTATCATCTGTGTTCTACTATGGTGCTTTTAGTGTCTCTGCATACCGCAGCACGCGACATAGCTCTGCAGACGGTAAGTACAACCGTTTCAGAGAGAAGAGCGGCCAATGTGACCATCTGGCTTTAAGTCGATTCGATAACAAATGACGAAAACGAACGGATTTCTCAGGTTTTTACTACATATGAACACTTTTCACATTCTCCCTTGCAACTCGGCTGCTAGTCCTCCTTTTATGCAGAATCTTAAGGTCCTAGCTCATGTCCAAGGCACCAAAGCCAGCTAAAAAGTCAATAATCAGTACCTAAAACTTGAATTTTACTACTTCTTACTGGCTATTACATCAACTTGGAAGTATCATCTGTGTTCTACTATGGTGCTTTTAGTGTCTCTGCATACCGCAGCACGCGACATAGCTCTGCAGACGGTAAGTACAACCGTTTCAGAGAGATGAGCGGCCAACGTGACCATCTGGCTTTAAGTCGATTCGATAACAAATGACGAAAACGAACGGATTTCTCAGGTTTTTACTCTATATTAACACTTTTCACATTCTCCCGTGCAACTCGGCTGCTAGTCCTCCTTTCATGCAGAATCTTAAGGTCCTAGCTCATGTCCAAGGCACCAAAGCCAGCTAAAAAGTCAATAATCAGTACATAAAAATTGAATTTTACTACTTCTTACTGGCTATTACATCAACTTGGAAGTATCATCTGTGTTCTACAATGGTGCTTTTAGTGTCTCTGCATACCGCAGCACGCGACATAGCTCTGCAGACGGTAAGTACAAAAGTTTCAGAGAGAAAAGCGGCCAATGTGACCATCTGGCTTTAAGTCGATTCGATAACAAATGACGAAAACGAAGGGATTTTTCAGGTTTTTACTACATATGAACACTTTACACATTCTCCCGTGCAACTCGGCTGCTAGTCCTCCTTTCATGCAGAATCTTAAGGTGCTAGCTCATGTCCAAGTCACCAAACAAGGGTAAAAAGTCAATAACCGATTCCTAAAACTTGAATTGTACTATTTCTTACTGCCTATTACATCATCTTAGAAGCTTCATCTGTGTTCTACTATGGTGCTTTTAGTGTCTCCGAATACCGCAGTACGCGACATAGCTTTGCAGACGATAAGTACAACCGTTTCAGAGAGAAGAGCGGCCAATGTGACGATTTGGCTTTAAGTCGATTCGATAACAAATGACGAAAACGAACGGATTTCTCAGGTTTTTACTCTATATGAACACTTTTCACATTCTCCCGTGCAATTAGGCTGCTAGTCCTACTTTCATGCAGAATCTTAAGGTAATAGCTCATGTCCAAGGCACCAAAGCCAACTAAGAAGTCAATAATCGATACCTAAAACTTGAATTGTACTACTTCTTACTGGCTATTACATGAACTTAGAAGATTCATCTGTGTTCTACTATGGAGATTTTAGTGTCTCCGCATACCGCAGCACGCGACATAGCATTGCAGACGATAAGTACAACCGTTTCAGAGAGAAGAGCGGCCAATGTGACGATCGGGCTTTAAGTCGATTCGATAACAAATGACGAAAACGGACGGATTTCTCAGGTTTTTACTACATATGAACACTTTTCACATTATCCCGTGCAACTCGGCTGCTAGTCCTCCTTTCATGCAGAATCTTAAGGTAATAGCTCATGTCCAAGGCACCAAAGCCAACTAAGAAGTCAATAATCGATACCTAAAACTTGAATTGTACTACTTCTTACTGGCTATTACATCAACTTAGAAGCTTCATCTGTGTTCTACTATGGAGATTTTAGTGTCTCCGCATACCGCAGCACGCGACATAGCTTTGCAGACGATAAGTACAACCGTTTCAGAGAGAAGAGCGGCCAATGTGACGATCGGGCTTTAAGTCGATTCGATAACAAATGACGAAAACGGACGGATTTCTCAGGTTTTTACTACATATGAACACTTTTCACATTATCCCGTGCAACTCGGCTGCTAGTCCTCCTTTCATGCAGAATCTTAAGGTGCTAGCTCATGTCCAAGTCACCAAACAAGGGTAAAAAGACAATAACCGATTCCTAAAACTTGAATTGTACTATTTCTTACTGCCTATTACATCATCTTAGAAGCTTCGTCTGTGTTCTACTATGGTGCTTTTAGTGTCTCCGAATACCGCAGTACGCGACATAGCTTTGCAGACGATAAGTACAACCGTTTCAGAGAGAAGAGCGGCCAATGTGACGATTTGGCTTTAAGTCGATTCGATAACAAATGACGAAAACGAACGGATTTCTCAGGTTTTTACTCTATATGAACACTTTTCACATTCTCCCGTGCAATTAGGCTGCTAGTCCTCCTTTCATGCAGAATCTTAAGGTCCTAGCTCATGTCCAAGGCACCAAAGCCAGCTAAAAAGTCAATAATCAGTACCTAAAAGTTGAATTTTACTATTTCTTACTGGCTATTACATTAACTTGGAAGTATCATCTGTGTTCTACTATGGTGCTTTTAGTGTCTCTGCATACCGCAGCACGCGACATAGCTCTGCAGACGGTAAGTACAACCGTTTCAGAGAGAAGAGCGGCCAATGTGACCATCTGGCTTTAAGTCGATTCGATAACAAATGACGAAAACGAACGGATTTCTCAGGTTTTTACTACATATGAACACTTTTCACATTCTCCCGTGCAACTCGGCTGCTAGTCCTCCTTTTATGCAGAATCTTAAGGTCCTAGCTCATGTCCAAGGCACCAAAGCCAGCTAAAAAGTCAATAATCAGTACCTAAAACTTGAATTTTACTACTTCTTACTGGCTATTACATCAACTTGGAAGTATCATCTGTGTTCTACTATGGTGCTTTTAGTGTCTCTGCATACCGCAGCACGCGACATAGCTCTGCAGACGGTAAGTACAACCGTTTCAGAGAGATGAGCGGCCAACGTGACCATCTGGCTTTAAGTCGATTCGATAACAAATGACGAAAACGAAGGGATTTCTCAGGTTTTTACTACATATGAACACTTTACACATTCTCCCGTGCAACTCGGCTGCTAGTCCTCCTTTCATGCAGAATCTTAAGGTGCTTAAGGGTAAAAAGTCAATAACCGATTCCTAAAACTTGAATTGTACTATTTCTTACTGCCTATTACATCATCTTAGAAGCTTCATCTGTGTTCTACTATGGTGCTTTTAGTGTCTCCGAATACCGCAGTACGCGACATAGCTTTGCAGACGATAAGTACAACCGTTTCAGAGAGAAGAGCGGCCAATGTGACGATTTGGCTTTAAGTCGATTCGATAACAAATGACGAAAACGAACGGATTTCTCAGGTTTTTACTCTATATGAACACTTTTCACATTCTCCCGTGCAATTAGGCTGCTAGTCCTCCTTTCATGCAGAATCTTAAGGTCCTAGCTCATGTCCAAGGCACCAAAGCCAGCTAAAAAGTCAATAATCTGTACCTAAAAGTTGAATTTTACTATTTCTTACTGGCTATTACATTAACTTGGAAGTATCATCTGTGTTCTACTATGGTGCTTTTAGTGTCTCTGCATACCGCAGCACGCGACATAGCTCTGCAGACGGTAAGTACAACCGTTTCAGAGAGAAGAGCGGCCAATGTGACGATTTGGCTTTAAGTCGATTCGATAACAAATGACGAAAACGAACGGATTTCTCAGGTTTTTACTACATATGAACACTTTTCACATTCTCCCGTGTAACTCGGCTGCTAGTCCTCCTTTCATGCAGAATCTTAAGGTGCTAGCTCATGTCCAAGTCACCAAACAAGGGTAAAAAGGCAATAACCGTTTCCTAAAACTTGAATTGTACTATTTCTTACTGCCTATTACATCATCTTAGAAGCTTCATCTGTGTTCTACTATGGTGCTTTTAGTGTCTCCGAATACCGCAGTACGCGACATAGCTTTGCAGACGATAAGTACAACCGTTTCAGAGAGAAGAGCGGCCAATGTGACGATTTGGCTTTAAGTCGATTCGATAACAAATGACGAAAACGAACGGATTTCTCAGGTTTTTACTCTATATGAACACTTTTCACATTCTCCCGTGCAATTAGGCTGCTAGTCCTCCTTTCATGCAGAATCTTAAGGTCCTAGCTCATGTCCAAGGCACCAAAGCCAGCTAAAAAGTCAATAATCAGTACCTAAAACTAGAATTTTACTACTTCTTACTGGCTATTACATCAACTTGGAAGTATCATCTGTGTTCTACTATGGTGCTTTTAGTGTCTCTGCATACCGCAGCACGCGACATAGCTCTGCAGACGGTAAGTACAACCGTTTCAGAGAGATGAGCGGCCAACGTGACCATCTGGCTTTAAGTCGATTGGATAACAAATGACGAAAACGAACGGATTTCTCAGGTTTTTACTCTATATTAACACTTTTCACATTCTCCCGTGCAATTAGGCAGCTAGTCCTCCATTCATGCAGAATCTTAAGGTCCTATCTCATGTCCAAGGCACCAAAGCCAGCTAAAAAGTCAATAATCGATAACTAAAACTTGAATTGTACTAGTTCTTACTGGCTATTACATCAACTTAGAAGCTTCATCTGTGTTCTACTATGATGATTTTCGTGTCTCCGCATACCGCAGCACGCGACATAGTTTTGCAGACGATCATTACAACCGTTTCAGAGAGAAGAGCGGCCAATGTGACGATCTGGCGTTAAGTCGATTCGATAACAAATGACGAAAACGGACGGATTTCTCAGGTTTTTACTACATATGAACACGTTTCACATTCTCCCGTGCAACTCGGCTGCTAGTCCTCCTTTCATGCAGAATCTTAAGGTCCTAGCTCATGTCCAAGGCACCAAAGCCAGCTAAAAAGTCAATAATCAGTACATAAAAATTGAATTTTACTACTTCTTACTGGCTATTACATCAACTTGGAAGTATCATCTGTGTTCTACAATGTGGCTTTTAGTGTCTCTGCATACCGCAGCACGCGACATAGCTCTGCAGACGGTAAGTACAAAAGTTTCAGAGAGAAGAGCGGCCAATGTGACCATCTGGCTTTAAGTCGATTCGATAACAAATGACGAAAACGAAGGGATTTCTCAGGTTTTTACTACATATGAACACTTTTCACATTCTCCCGTGCAACTCGGCTGCTAGTCCTCCTTTCATGCAGAATTTTAAGGTCCTTGCTCATGTCCAAGGCACCAAAGCCAGCTAAAAAGTCAATAACAGGTACCTAAAACTTGAATTGTACTACTTAATACTGGCTATTACATCAACTTAGAAGCTTCATCTGTGTTCTACTATGGTGCTTTTAGTGTCTCCGCATAGCGCAGCACGCGACATAGCTTTGCAGACGATAAGTACAACCGTCTCAGAGAGAAGAGCGGCCAATGTGACGATCTGGCTTTAAGTCGATTCGATAACAAATGACGAAAAAGGACGGATTTCTCAGGTTTTTACTACATATGAACACCTTTCGTATTCTCCCGTGCTACTGGGCTGCTAGTCCTACTTTTATGCAGAATCTTAAGGTCCTAGCTCATGTCCAAGGCACCAAAGACAGCTAAAAAGTCAATAATCGATACCTAAAACTTGAATTGGACTACTTCTTACTGGCTATTACATCAACTTAGAAGCTTCATCTGTGTTCTACTATGGTGCTTTTAGTGTCTCCGCATACCGCAGCACGCGACATAGCTTTGCAGACGATAAGTACAACCGTTTCAGAGAGAAGAGCAACCAATGTGACGATCTGGCTTTAAGTCGATTCGATAACAAATCACGAAAACGGACGGACTTCTCAGGTTTTTACTACATATGAACACTTTTCACATTCTCCCGTGCAACTCGGCTGCTACTCCTCCTTTCATGAAGAATCTTAAGGTCCTAGCTCATGTCCAAGGCACCAAAGCCAGCTAAAAAGTCAATAATCAATACCTAAAACTTGAATTGTACAACTTATTACTTTCTATTACATGATCTTAGAAGCTTCATCTGTGTTCTACTATGGTGCTTTTAGTGTCTCCGCATACCGCAGCACGCGACATAGCTTTGCAGACGATAAGTACAACGGTTTCAGAGAGAAGAACGGCAAATGTGACGATCTGGCTTTAAGTCGATTCGATAACAAATGACGAATACGGACGGATTTCTCAGGTTTTTACTACATATGAACACTTTTCACATTCTCCCGTGCAACTCGGGTGCTAGTCCTCCTTTCATGCAGAATCTTAAGGTCATAGCTCATGTCCAAGGCACCAAAGCCAGCTAAAAAGTCAATACGTATACCTAAAACTTGAATTCTACTATTTCTTACTGGCTATTATATCATCTTAGAAGCTTCATCTGTGTTCTACTATGGTGCGTTTAGTGTCTCCGAATACAACAGTACGCGACATAGCTTTGCAGACGATAAGTACAACCGTTTCAGAGAGAAGAGCGGCCAATGTGACGATCTGGCTATAAGTCGATTCGATAACAAATGACGAAAACGGACCGATTTCTCAGGTTTTTACTACATATGAACACCTTTCACATTCTCCCGTGCAACTCAGCTGCTAGTTTTTCTTTCATGCAGAATCTTAAGGTCCTAGATCATGTCCAAGGCACCAAAGCCAGCTAAAAAGTCAATAATCAATATCTAAAACTTGAATTGTACTACTTCTTACTGGCTATTACATCAACTTAGAAGTTTCATCTGTGTTCTACTATGGTGCTTTTAGTGTCTCCGCATACCGCAGCACGCGACATAGCTTTGCAGACGATAAGTACAACGGATTCAGAGAGAAGAACGGCAAATGTGACGATCTGGCTTTAAGTCGTTTCGATAACAAATGACGAAAACGGACGGATTTCTGAGGTTTTTACTACATATGAACACTTTTCAAATTCTCCCGTACAACTCGAGTGCTAGTCCTCCTTTCATGCAGAATCTTAAGGTCCTAGCTCATGTCCAAGGCACCAAAGCCAGCTAAAGAGTCAATAATCAGTACCTAAAACTTGAATTTTACTACTTCTTACTGGCTATTACATCAACTTGGAAGTATCATCTGTGTTCTACTATGGTGCATTTAGTGTCTCTGCATACCGCAGCACGCGACATAGCTCTGCAGACGGTAAGTACAACCGTTTCAGAGAGAAGAGCGGCCAATGTGACCATCTGGCTTTAAGTCGATTCGATAACAAATGACGAAAACGAACGGATTTCCCAGGTTTTTACTCTATATTAACACTTTTCACATTCTCCCGTGCAATTAGGCAGCTAGTCCTCCTTTCATGCAGAATCTTAAGGTCCTAGCTCATGTCCAAGGCACCAAAGCCAGCTAAAACGTCAATAATCGATACCTAAAACTTGAATTGTACTAGTTCTTACTGGCTATTACATCAACTTAGAAGCTTCATCTGTGTTCTACTATGATGATTTTCGTGTCTCCGCATACCGCAGCACGCGACATAGTTTTGCAGACGATAAGTACAACCGTTTCAGAGAGAAGAGCGGCCAATGTGACGATCTGGCTTTAAGTCGATTCGATAACAAATGACGAAAACGGACGGGTTTCTCAGGTTTTTACTACATTTGAACACTTTTACATTCTCCCGTGCAACTCGGCTGCTAGTCCTCCTTTCATGCAGAATCTTAAGGTCCTAGCTCATGTCCAAGGCACCAAAGCCAGCTAAAAAGTCAATAACCGGTACCTAAAACTTGAATTGTACTACTTAATACTGGCTATTACATCAACTTAGAAGCTTCATCTGTGTTCTACTATGGTGCTTTTAGTGTCTCCGCATAGCGCAGCACGCGACATAGCTTTGCAGACGATAAGTACAACCGTCTCAGAGAGAAGAGCGGCCAATGTGACGATCTGGCTTTAAGTCGATTCGATAACAAATGACGAAAACGAACGGTTTTCTCAGGTTTTTACTACATATGAACAGTTTTCACATTCTCCCGTGCAACTCGGCTGCTAGTCCTCCTTTCATGCAGAATCTTAAGGTCCTAGCTCATGTCCAAGGCACCAAAGCCAGCTAAAAAGTCAATAACGATACCTAAAACTTGAATTGTACTATTTCTTACTGGCTATTACATCAACTTAGAAGCTTCATCTGTGTTCTACTATGGTGCTTTTAGTGTCTCCGCATACCGCAGCACGCGACATAGCTTTGCAGACGATAAGTACAACCGTTTCAGAGAGAAGAGCAACCAATGTGACGATCTGCCTTTAAGTCGATTCGATAACAAATCACGAAAACGGACGGATTTCTCAGGTTTTTACTACATATGAACACTTTTCACATTCTCCCGTGCAACTCGGCTGCTACTCCTCCTTTCATGAAGAATCTGAAGGTCCTAGCTCATGTCCAAGGCACCAAAGCCAGCTAAAAAGTCAATAATCAATACCTAAAACTTGAATTGTACAACTTATTACTTTCTATTACATCATCTTAGAAGCTTCATCTGTGTTCTACTATGGTGCTTTTAGTGCCTCCGCACACCGCAGCACGCGACATAGCTTTGCAGACGATAAGTACAACCGTTTCAGAGAGAAGAGCGGTCAATGTGACCATCTGGCTTTAAGTCAATTCGATAACAAATGACGAAAACTGACGGATGTCTCAGGTTTTTATTACATATGAACACTTTTCACATTCTCCAGTGCAACCCGGCTGCTAGTCCGCCTTTTTTGCAGAATCTTAAGGTCCTAGCTCATGTCCAAGGCACCAAAGCCAGCTAAAAAGTCAATAATCGATACCTAAAACTTGAATTGGACTACTTCATACTGGCTATTACATCAACTTAGAAGCTTCGTCTGTGTTCTACTATGGTGCTTTTAGTGTCTCCGCATACCGCAGCACGCGACATAGCTTTGCAGACGATAAGTACAACGGTTTCAGAGAGACGAACGGCAAATGTGACGATCTGGCTTTAAGTCGATTCGATAACAATTGACGAATACGGACGGATTTCTCAGGTTTTTACTACATATGAACACTTTTCACATACTCCCGTGCAACTCGGGTGCTAGTCCTCCTTTCATGCAGAATCTTAAGGTCATAGCTCATGTCCAAGGCACCAAAGCCAGCTAAAAAGTCAATAAGTATACCTAAAACTTGAATTCTACTATTTCTTACTGGCTATTATATCATCTTAGAAGCTTCATCTGTGTTCTACTATGGTGCGTTTAGTGTCTCCGAATACAACAGTACGCGACATAGCTTTGCAGACGATAAGTACAACCGTTTCAGAGAGAAGAGCGGCCAATGTGACGATCTGGCTATAAGTCGATTCGATAACAAATGACGAAAACGGACCGATTTCTCAGGTTTTTACTACATATGAACACCTTTCACATTCTCCCGTGCAACTCGGCTGCTAGTCCTAATTTCATGCAGAATCTTAAGGTCCTAG
The DNA here is from genome assembly GCF_023897955.1 of Schistocerca gregaria. Lineage (NCBI taxonomy): Eukaryota > Metazoa > Arthropoda > Insecta > Orthoptera > Acrididae > Schistocerca > Schistocerca gregaria. The sequence goes on along the minus strand of NW_026061811.1, from coordinate 5,882,649 downwards.
CTAATGTCCTAGGCAACGAAGCCAGATAAAAAGTCAATAATCGATACCTAGAACTTGAATTATACTACCTCTTACTGGCTATTACATCAACTTAGAAGCTTCATCTGTGTTCTACTATGGTGATTTTAGTGTCTCCACATACCGCAGCACGCGACATAGCTTTGCAGACGATAAGTACAACCGTTTCAGAGAGAAGAGCGGCCAATGTGACCATCTGGCTTTAAGTCGATTCGATAACAAATGACGAAAACGGACGGATATCTCAGGTTTTGACTACATATGAACACTTTTCACATTCTCCCGTGCAACTCGGCTGCTAGTCCTCCTTTCATGCAGAATCTTAAGGTCCTAGCTCATGTCCAAGGCTCCAAATCACCTAAAAAGTCAATAATCGATACCTAAAACTTGAATTCTACTACTTCTTACTGGCTATTACATCAACTTAGAAGCTTCATCTGTGTTCTACTATGGTGCTTTTAGTGTCTCCGAATACCGCAGTACGCGACATAGCTTTGCAGACGATAAGAACAACCATTTCAGAGAGCAGAGCTGCCAATGTGATGATTTGGCTTTAAGTCGATTCCATAACAAATGACGAAAACGGACCGATTTCTCAGGTTTATTTTTACTACATATGAACACTTTTCACATTCTCCCGTGCAACTCGGCTGCTAGTCCATCTTTCATGCAGAATCTTAAGGTCATAGCTCATGTCCAAGGCACCAAAGCCAGCTACAAAGTCAATAACTATACCTAAAACTTGAATTGTACTATTTCTTACTGGCTATTATATCATCTTAGAAGCTTCATCTGTGTTCTACTATGGTGCGTTTAGTGTCTCCGAATACCGCAGTACGCGACATAGCTTTGCAGACGATAAGTACAAACGTTTCAGGGAGCAGAGCGGCCAATGTGCCGATTTCGCTTTAAGTCGATTCGATAACAAATGACGAAAACGGACGGATTTCTCAGGTTTTTACTACATTTGAACACTTTTCACATTCTCCCGTGCAACTCGGCTGCTAGTCCTACCTTCATGCTGAATCTTAAGGTCCTAGCTCATGTCCAAGGCACCAAAGCCAGCTAAAAAGTCAATAATCGATACCTAAAACTTGAATTGTACTACTTCTTACTGGCTATTACATCAACTTAGAAGCTTTATCTGTGTTCTACTATGAGGATTTTCGTGTCTCCGCATACCGCAGCACGCGACATAACTTTGCAGACAATAAGTACAACCGTTTCAGAGAGAAGAGTGGCCAATGTGACGATCTGGCTTTAAGTCGATTCGATAACAAATGACGAAAACGGACGGATTTCTCAGGTTCTTACTACATATGAGCACTTTTCACATTCTCCCGTGCAACTCGGCTGCTAGTCCTCCTTTCATGCAGAATCTTAAGGTCCTTGTCATGTCCAAGGCACCCAAGCCAGCTAAAATGTCAATAACCGATACCTAAAAATTGAATTGTACTACTTCTTACTGGCTATTACATCATCTTAAAAGCTTCATCTGTGTTCTACTATGGTGTTTATAGTGTCTCCGAATATCGCAGTACGCGTCATAGCTTTGCAGACGATAAGTACATCCGTTTCAGAGAGAAGAGCGGCCAATGTGACGATCTGGCTTTAAGTCGATTGGATAACAAATGACGAAAACGGACGGATTTCTCAGGTTTTTACCACATATGAACACTTTTCACATTCTCCCGTGCAACTCGGCTGCTAGTCCTTCTTTCATGCAGAATCTTAAGGTCCTAGATCATGTCCAAGGCCCCAAAGCCAGCTAAAGAGTCAATAATCAATATCTAAAACTTGAATTGTACTACTTCTTACTGGCCATTACATCAACTTAGAAGCTTCATCTGTGTTCTACTATGGTGCTTTTAGTGTCTCCGCATATCGCAGCACGCGACATAGCTTTGCAGACGATAAGTACAACGGTTTCAGAGAGAAGAGCGGCCAATGTGACGATCTGGCTTTAAGTCGATTCGATAACAAATGACGAAAACGGACCGATTTCTCAGGTTGGTTTTTACTACATATGAACACTTTTCACATTCTCCCGTGCAACTCGGCTGCTAGTCCTCCTTTCATGCAGAATCTTAAGGTCCTGGCTCATGTCCAAGTCACCAAAGCCAGCTAAAAAGTCAATAATCGATACCTAAAACTTGAATTGGACTACTTCTTACTGGCTATTACATCAACTTAGATGCTTCATCTGTGTTCTACTATGGTGATTTTAGTGTCTCCGCATACCGCAGCACGCGACATAGCTTTTCAGACGATAAGTACAACCGTTTTAGAGAGAAGATCGGCCAATGTGACGATCTGGCTTTAAGTCGATTCGATAACAAATGACGAAAACGGACGGATTTCTCAGGTTTTTACTACATATGAACACTTTTCACATTCTCCCGTGCAACTCGGCTGCTAGTCCTCCTTTTATGCAGAATCTTAAGGTCCTAGCTCATGTCCAAGGCACCAAAGCCAGCTAAAAAGTCAATAATCGATACCTAAAACTTGAATTGGGCTACTTCTTACTGGCTATTACATCAACTTAGAACCTTCATCAATGTTCTACTACGGTGCTTTTAGTTTCTCCGCATACCGCAGCACGCGACACAGCTTTGCAGACGATACGTACAACCGTTTTAGAGAGAAGAGCGGCCAATGTTACGATCTGGCTTTAAGTCGATTCGATAACAAATGACGAAAACGGACGGATGTCTCAGGTTTTTACTACATATGAACACTTTAAACATTCTCCCGTGCAACTCGGCTGCTAGTCCTCCTTTTATGCAGAATCTTAAGGTCCTAGCTCATGTCCAAGGCACCAAAGCCAGCTAAAAAGTCAATAATCAATATCTAAAACTTGAATTGTACTACTTCTTACTGGCTATTACATCAACTTAGAAGCTTCATCTGTGTTCTACTATGGTGCGTTTAGTGTCTCCGAATACCGCAGTACGCGACATAGCTTTGCAGACGATAAGTACAACGGTTTCAGAGAGAAGAACGGCAAATGTGACGATCTGGCTTTAAGTCGATTCGATAACAAATGACGAAAACGAACGGTTTTCTCAGGTTTTTACTACATATGAACAGTTTTCACATTCTCCCGTGCAACTCGGCTGCTAGTCCTCCTTTCATGCAGAATCTTAAGGTCCTAGCTCATGTCCAAGGCAATAAAGCCAGCTAAAAAGTCAATAACGATACCTAAAACTTGAATTGTACTATTTCTTACTGGCTATTACATCAACTTAGAAGCTTCATCTGTGTTCTACTATGGTGCTTTTAGTGTCTCCGCATACCGCAGCACGCGACATAGCTTTGCAGACGATAAGTACAACCGTTTCAGAGAGAAGAGCAACCAATGTGACGATCTGGCTTTAAGTCGATTCGATAACAAATCACGAAAACGGACGGATTTCTCAGGTTTTTACTACATATGAACACTTTTCACATTCTCCCGTGCAACTCGGCTGCTACTCCTCCTTTCATGAAGAATCTGAAGGTCCTAGCTCATGTCCAAGGCACCAAAGCCAGCTAAAAAGTCAATAATCAATACCTAAAACTTGAATTGTACAACTTATTACTTTCTATTACATCATCTTAGAAGCTTCATCTGTGTTCTACTATGGTGCTTTTAGTGCCTCCGCACACCGCAGCACGCGACATAGCTTTGCAGACGATAAGTACAACCGTTTCAGAGAGAAGAGCGGCCAATGTGACGATCTGGCTTTAAGTCGATTCGATAACAAATGACGAAAACGGACGGATTTCTCAGGTTTTTACTACATATGAACACTTTTCACATTGTCCCGTGCAACTCGGCTGCTAGTCCTCCTTTCATGTAGAATCTCAAGGTCCTAGCCCATGTCCAAGGCACCAAAGCCAACTAAAAAGTCAATAATCGATACCTAAAACTTGAATTGTACTACTTCTTACTGGCTATTACATCAACTTAGAAGCTTCATCTGTGTTCTACTATGGTGATTTAAGTGTCTCCACATACCGCAGCATGCGACATAGCTTTGCAGACGATAAGTACAACCGTTTCAGAGAGAAGAGCGGTCAATGTGACCATCTGGCTTTAAGTCAATTCGATAACAAATGACGAAAACTGACGGATGTCTCAGGTTTTTATTACATATGAACACTTTTCACATTCTCCAGTGCAACTCGGCTGCTAGTTCGCCTTTTTTGCAGAATCTTAAGGTCCTAGCTCATGTCCAAGGCACCAAAGCCAGCTAAAAAGTCAATAATCGATACCTAAAACTTGAATTGGACTACTTCATACTGGCTATTACATCAACTTAGAAACTTCGTCTGTGTTCTACTATGGTGCTTTTAGTGTCTCCGCATACCGCAGCACGCGACATAGCTTTGCAGACGATAAGTACAACGGTTTCAGAGAGACGAACGGCAAATGTGACGATCTGGCTTTAAGTCGATTCGATAACAATTGACGAATACGGACGGATTTCTCAGGTTTTTACTACATATGAACACTTTTCACATTCTCCCGTGCAACTCGGGTGCTAGTCCTCCTTTCATGCAGAATCTTAAGGTCATAGCTCATGTCCAAGGCACCAAAGCCAGCTAAAAAGTCAATAAGTATACCTAAAACTTGAATTCTACTATTTCTTACTGGCTATTATATCATCTTAGAAGCTTCATCTGTGTTCTACTATGGTGCGTTTAGTGTCTCCGAATACAACAGTACGCGACATAGCTTTGCAGACGATAAGTACAACCGTTTCAGAGAGAAAAGCAGCCAATGTGACGATCTGGCTATAAGTCGATTCGATAACAAATGACGAAAACGGACCGATTTCTCAGGTTTTTACTACATATGAACACCTTTCACATTCTCCCGTGCAACTCGGCTGCTAGTCCTAATTTCATGCAGAATCTTAAGGTCCTAGCTAATGTCCTAGGCAACGAAGCCAGATAAAAAGTCAATAATCGATACCTAGAACTTGAATTATACTACCTCTTACTGGCTATTACATCAACTTAGAAGCTTCATCTGTGTTCTACTATGGTGATTTTAGTGTCTCCACATACCGCAGCACGCGACATAGCTTTGCAGACGATAAGTACAACCGTTTCAGAGAGAAGAGCGGCCAATGTGACCATCTGGCTTTAAGTCGATTCGATAACAAATGACGAAAACGGACGGATATCTCAGGTTTTGACTACATATGAACACTTTTCACATTCTCCCGTGCAACTCGGCTGCTAGTCCTCCTTTCATGCAGAATCTTAAGGTCCTAGCTCATGTCCAAGGCTCCAAATCACCTAAAAAGTCAATAATCGATACCTAAAACTTGAATTCTACTACTTCTTACTGGCTATTACATCAACTTAGAAGCTTCATCTGTGTTCTACTATGGTGCTTTTAGTGTCTCCGAATACCGCAGTACGCGACATAGCTTTGCAGACGATAAGAACAACCATTTCAGAGAGCAGAGCTGCCAATGTGATGATTTGGCTTTAAGTCGATTCGATAACAAATGACGAAAACGGACCGATTTCTCAGGTTTATTTTTACTACATATGAACACTTTTCACATTCTCCCGTGCAACTCGGCTGCTAGTCCATCTTTCATGCAGAATCTTAAGGTCATAGCTCATGTCCAAGGCACCAAAGCCAGCTACAAAGTCAATAACTATACCTAAAACTTGAATTGTACTATTTCTTACTGGCTATTATATCATCTTAGAAGCTTCATCTGTGTTCTACTATGGTGCGTTTATTGTCTCCGAATACCGCAGTACGCGACATAGCTTTGCAGACGATAAGTACAAACGTTTCAGGGAGCAGAGCGGCCAATGTGCCGATTTGGCTTTAAGTCGATTCGATAACAAATGACGAAAACGGACGGATTTCTCAGGTTTTTACTACATTTGAACACTTTTCACATTCTCCCGTGCAACTCGGCTGCTAGTCCTACTTTCATGCTGAATCTTAAGGTCCTAGCTCATGTCCAAGGCACCAAAGCCAGCTAAAAAGTCAATAATCGATACCTAAAACTTGAATTGTACTACTTCTTACTGGCTATTACATCAACTTAGAAGCTTTATCTGTGTTCTACTATGAGGATTTTCGTGTCTCCGCATACCGCAGCACGCGACATAACTTTGCAGACAATAAGTACAACCGTTTCAGAGAGAAGAGTGGCCAATGTGACGATCTGGCTTTAAGTCGATTCGATAACAAATGACGAAAACGGACGGATTTCTCAGGTTCTTACTACATATGAGCACTTTTCACATTCTCCCGTGCAACTCGGCTGCTAGTCCTCCTTTCATGCAGAATCTTAAGGTCCTTGTCATGTCCAAGGCACCCAAGCCACCTAAAATGTCAATAACCGATACCTAAAAATTGAATTGTACTACTTCTTACTGGCTATTACATCATCTTAAAAGCTTCATCTGTGTTCTACTATGGTGTTTATAGTGTCTCCGAATATCGCAGTACGCGTCATAGCTTTGCAGACGATAAGTACATCCGTTTCAGAGAGAAGAGCGGCCAATGTGACGATCTGGCTTTAAGTCGATTGGATAACAAATGACGAAAACGGACGGATTTCTCAGGTTTTTACTACATATGAACACTTTTCACATTCTCCCGTGCAACTCGGCTGCTAGTCCTTCTTTCATGCAGAATCTTAAGGTCCTAGATCATGTCCAAGGCCCCAAAGCCAGCTAAAGAGTCAATAATCAATATCTAAAACTTGAATTGTACTACTTCTTACTGGCTATTACATCAACTTAGAAGCTTCATCTGTGTTCTACTATGGTGCTTTTAGTGTCTCCGCATATCGCAGCACGCGACATAGCTTTGCAGACGATAAGTACAACTATTTCAGAGAGACGAACGGCAAATGTGACGATCTGGCTTTAAGTCGATTCGATAACAATTGACGAATACGGACGGATTTCTCAGGTTTTTACTACATATGAACACTTTTCACATTCTCCCGTGCAACTCGGGTGCTAGTCCTCCTTTCATGCAGAATCTTAAGGTCATAGCTCATGTCCAAGGCACCAAAGCCAGCTAAAAAGTCAATAAGTATACCTAAAACTTGAATTCTACTATTTCTTACTGGCTATTATATCATCTTAGAAGCTTCATCTGTGTTCTACTATGGTGCGTTTAGTGTCTCCGAATACAACAGTACGCGACATAGCTTTGCAGACGATAAGTACAACCGTTTCAGAGAGAAAAGCAGCCAATGTGACGATCTGGCTATAAGTCGATTCGATAACAAATGACGAAAACGGACCGATTTCTCAGGTTTTTACTACATATGAACACCTTTCACATTCTCCCGTGCAACTCGGCTGCTAGTCCTAATTTCATGCAGAATCTTAAGGTCCTAGCTAATGTCCTAGGCAACGAAGCCAGATAAAAAGTCAATAATCGATACCTAGAACTTGAATTATACTACCTCTTACTGGCTATTACATCAACTTAGAAGCTTCATCTGTGTTCTACTATGGTGATTTTAGTGTCTCCACATACCGCAGCACGCGACATAGCTTTGCAGACGATAAGTACAACCGTTTCAGAGAGAAGAGCGGCCAATGTGACCATCTGGCTTTAAGTCGATTCGATAACAAATGACGAAAACGGACGGATATCTCAGGTTTTGACTACATATGAACACTTTTCACATTCTCCCGTGCAACTCGGCTGCTAGTCCTCCTTTTACGCAGAATCTTAAGGTCCTAGCTCATGTCCAAGGCTCCAAATCACCTAAAAAGTCAATAATCGATACCTAAAACTTGAATTCTACTACTTCTTACTGGCTATTACATCAACTTAGAAGCTTCATCTGTGTTCTACTATGGTGCTTTTAGTGTCTCCGAATACCGCAGTACGCGACATAGCTTTGCAGACGATAAGAACAACCATTTCAGAGAGCAGAGCTGCCAATGTGATGATTTGGCTTTAAGTCGATTCGATAACAAATGACGAAAACGGACCGATTTCTCAGGTTTATTTTTACTACATATGAACACTTTTCACATTCTCCCGTGCAACTCGGCTGCTAGTCCATCTTTCATGCAGAATCTTAAGGTCATAGCTCATGTCCAAGGCACCAAAGCCAGCTACAAAGTCAATAACTATACCTAAAACTTGAATTGTACTATTTCTTACTGGCTATTATATCATCTTAGAAGCTTCATCTGTGTTCTACTATGGTGCGTTTAGTGTCTCCGAATACCGCAGTACGCGACATAGCTTTGCAGACGATAAGTACAAACGTTTCAGGGAGCAGAGCGGCCAATGTGCCGATTTCGCTTTAAGTCGATTCGATAACAAATGACGAAAACGGACGGATTTCTCAGGTTTTTACTACATTTGAACACTTTTCACATTCTCCCGTGCAACTCGGCTGCTAGTCCTACTTTCATGCTGAATCTTAAGGTCCTAGCTCATGTCCAAGGCACCAAAGCCAGCTAAAAAGTCAATAATCGATACCTAAAACTTGAATTGTACTACTTCTTACTGGCTATTACATCAACTTAGAAGCTTTATCTGTGTTCTACTATGAGGATTTTCGTGTCTCCGCATACCGCAGCACGCGACATAACTTTGCAGACAATAAGTACAACCGTTTCAGAGAGAAGAGTGGCCAATGTGACGATCTGGCTTTAAGTCGATTCGATAACAAATGACGAAAACGGACGGATTTCTCAGGTTCTTACTACATATGAGCACTTTTCACATTCTCCCGTGCAACTCGGCTGCTAGTCCTCCTTTCATGCAGAATCTTAAGGTCCTTGTCATGTCCAAGGCACCCAAGCCACCTAAAATGTCAATAACCGATACCTAAAAATTGAATTGTACTACTTCTTACTGGCTATTACATCATCTTAAAAGCTTCATCTGTGTTCTACTATGGTGTTTATAGTGTCTCCGAATATCGCAGTACGCGTCATAGCTTTGCAGACGATAAGTACATCCGTTTCAGAGAGAAGAGCGGCCAATGTGACGATCTGGCTTTAAGTCGATTGGATAACAAATGACGAAAACGGACGGATTTCTCAGGTTTTTACTACATATGAACACTTTTCACATTCTCCCGTGCAACTCGGGTGCTAGTCCTTCTTTCATGCAGAATCTTAAGGTCCTAGATCATGTCCAAGGCCCCAAAGCCAGCTAAAGAGTCAATAATCAATATCTAAAACTTGAATTGTACTACTTCTTACTGGCTATTACATCAACTTAGAAGCTTCATCTGTGTTCTACTATGGTGCTTTTAGTGTCTCCGCATATCGCAGCACGCGACATAGCTTTGCAGACGATAAGTACAACGGTTTCAGAGAGAAGAGCGGCCAATGTGACGATCTGGCTTTAAGTCGATTCGATAACAAATGACGCAAACGGACGGATTTCTCAGGTTTTTACTAGATATGAACACTTTTCACATTCTCCCGTGCAACTCGGGTGCTAGTCCTCCTTTCATGCATAATCTTAAGGTCATAGCTCATGTCCAAGGCACCAAAGCCAGCTAAAAAGTCAATAACGATATCTAAAACTTGAATTGTACTATTTCTTACTGGCTATTACATCATCTTAGAAGCTTCATCTGTGTTCTACTATGGTGCGTTTAGTGTCTCCGAATACCGCAGTACGCGACATAGCTTTGCAGACGATAAGTACAACCGTTCAGAGAGAAGAGCGGCCAATGTGACGATCTGGCTTTAAGTCGATTCGATAACAAATGACGAAAACGGACCGATTTCTCAGGTTGGTTTTTACTACATATGAACACTTTTCACATTCTCCCGTGCAACTCGGCTGCTAGTCCTCCTTTCATGCAGAATCTTAAGGTCCTGGCTCATGTCGAAGTCACCAAAGCCAGCTAAAAAGTCAATAATCGATACCTAAAACTTGAATTGGACTACTTCTTACTGGCTATTACATCAACTTAGATGCTTCATCTGTGTTCTACTATGGTGATTTTAGTGTCTCCGCATACCGCAGCACGCGACATAGCTTTTCAGACGATAAGTACAACCGTTTTAGAGAGAAGATCGGCCAATGTGACGATCTGGCTTTAAGTCGATTCGATAACAAATGACGAAAACGGACGGATTTCTCAGGTTTTTACTACATATGAACACTTTTCACATTCTCCCGTGCAACTCGGCTGCTAGTCCTCCTTTTATGCAGAATCTTAAGGTCCTAGCTCATGTCCAAGGCACCAAAGCCAGCTAAAAAGTCAATAATCGATACCTAAAACTTGAATTGTACTACTTCTTACTGGCTATTACATCAACTTAGAAGCTTAATCTGTGTTCTACTATGGTGCGTTTAGTGTCTCCGAATACCGCAGTACGCGACATAGCTTTGCAGACGATAAGTACAACGGTTTCATAGAGAAGAACGGCAAATGTGACGATCTGGCTTTAAGTCGATTCGATAACAAATGACGAATACGGACGGATTTCTCAGGTTTTTACTACATATGAACACTTTTCACATTCTCCCGTGCAACTCGGGTGCTAGTCCTCCTTTCATGCAGAATTTTAAGGTCATAGCTCATGTCCAAGGCACCAAAGCCAGCTAAAAAGTCGATAAGTATACCTAAAACTTGAATTCTACTATTTCTTACTGGCTATTATATCATCTTAGAAGCTTCATCTGTGTTCTACTATGGTGCGTTTAGTGTCTCCGAATACAACAGTACGCGACATAGCTTTGCAGACGATAAGTACAACCGTTTCAGAGAGAAGAGCGGCCAATGTGACGATCTGGCTATAAGTCGATTCGATAACAAATGACGAAAACGGACCGATTTCTCAGGTTTTTACTACATATGAACACCTTTCACATTCACCCGTGCAACTCGGCTGCTAGTCCTAATTTCATGCAGAATCTTAAGGTCCTAGCTCATGTCCTAGGCACCGAAGCCAGCTAAAAAGTCAATAATCGATACCTAAAACTTGAATTATACTACTTCTTACTGGCTATTACGTCAACTTAAAAGATTCATCTGTGTTCTACTATGGTGCTTTTAGTGTCTCCGCATACCGCAGCACGCGACATAGCTTTGCAGACGATAAGTACAACGGTTTCAGAGAGAAGAGCGGCCAATGTGACGATCTGGCTTTAAGTCTATTCGATAACAAATGACGAAAACGGACGGATTTCTCAGGTTTTTACTACATATGAACACTTTTCACATTCTCCCGTGCAACTGGGCAGCTAGTCCTCCTTTCATGCAGAATCTCAAGGTCGTTGCTCATGTCCAAGGCACCAAAGCTAGCTAAAAAGTCAATAATCGATACCTAGAACTTGAATTGTACTACCTCTTACTGGCTATTACATCAACTTAGAAGCTTCATCTGTGTTCTACTATGGTGATTTTAGTGTCTCCACATACCGCAGCACGCGACATAGCTTTGCAGACGATAAGTACAACCGTTTCAGAGAGAAGAGCGGCCAATGTGACCATCTGGCTTTAAGTCGATTCGATAACAAATGACGAAAACGGACGGATATCTCTGGTTTTGACTACATATGAACACTTTTCACATTCTCCCGTGCAACTCGGCTGCTAGTCCGCCTTTCATGCTGAATCTTAAGGTCCTAGCTCATGTCCAAGGCTCCAAAGCCACCTAAAAAGTCAATAATCGATACCTAAAACTTGAATTCTACTACTTCTTACTGGCTATTACATCAACTTAGAAGCTTCATCTGTGTTCTACTATGGTGCTTTTAGTGTCTCCGAATACCGCAGTACGCGACATAGCTTTGCAGACGATAAGAACAACCGTTTCAGAGAGCAGAGCTGCCAATGTGATGATTTGGCTTTAAGTCGATTCGATAACAAATGACGAAAACGGACCGATTTCTCAGGTTGGCTTTTACTACATATGAACACTTTTCACATTCTCCCGTGCAACTCGGCTGCTAGTCCTTCTTTCATGCAGAATCTTAAGGTCCTATATCATGTCCAAGGCACCAAAGCCAGCTAAAAAGTCAATAATCAATATCTAAAACTTGAAATGTACTACTTCTTACTGGCTATTACATCAACTTAGAAGCTTCATCTGTGTTCCACTATGGTGCTTTTAGTGTCTCCGCATACCGCAGCACGCGACATAGCTTTGCAGACGATAAGTAGAACCGTTTCAGGGAGAAGAGCGGCCAATGTGACGATCTGGCTTTAAGTCGATTCGATAACAAATAACGAAAACGGACGGATTTCTCAGGTTTTTACTACATATGAACACTTTTCACATTCTCCCGTGCAACTCGAGTGCTAGTCCTCCTTTCATGCAGAATCTTAAGGTCATAGCTCATGTCCAAGGCACCAAAGCCAGCTAAAAAGTCAATAACTATACCTAAAACTTGAATTGTACTATTTCTTACTGGCTATTATATCATCTTAGAAGCTTCATCTGTGTTCTACTATGGTGCGTTTAGTGTCTCCGAATACCGTAGTACGCGACATAGCTTTGCAGACGATAAGTACAAACGTTTCAGAGAGCAGTGCGGCCAATGTGCCGATTTGGCTTTAAGTCGATTCGATAACAAATGACGAAAACGGACGGATTTCTCAGGTTTTTACTACATTTGAACACTTTTCACATTCTCCCGTGCAACTCGGCTGCTAGTCCTACTTTCATGCTGAATCTTAAGGTCCTAGCTCATGTCCAAGGCACCAAAGCCAGCTAAAAAGTCAATAATCGATACCTAAAACTTGAATTGTACTACTTCTTACTGGCTATTACATCAACTTAGAAGCTTTATCTGTGTTCTACTATGAGGATTTTCGTGTCTCCGCATACCGCAGCACGCGACATAACTTTGCAGACAATAAGTACAACCGTTTCAGAGAGAAGAGTGGCCAATGTGACGATCTGGCTTTAAGTCGATTCGATAACAAATGACGAAAACGGACGGATTTCTCAGGTTCTTACTACATATGAACACTTTTCACATTCTCCCGTGCAACTCGGCTGCTAGTCCTCCTTTCATGCAGAATCTTAAGGTCCTGGCTCATGTCCAAGGCACCAAAGCCAGCCAAAATGTCAATAACCGATACCTAAAAACTGAATTGTACTACTTCTTACTGGCTATTACATCATCTTAAAAGCTTCATCTGTGTTCTACTATGGTGTTTTTAGTGTCTCCGAATATCGCAGTACGCGTCATAGCTTTGCAGACGATAAGTACAACCGTTTCAGAGAGAAGAGCGGCCAATGTGACGATCTGGCTTTAAGTCGATTGGATAACAAATGACGAAAACGGACGGATTTCTCAGGTTTTTACTACATATGAACACTTTTCACATTCTCCCGTGGAACTCGGCTGCTAGTCCTTCTTTCATGCAGAATCTTAAGGTCCTAGATCATGTCCAAGGCCCCAAAGCCAGCTAAAGAGTCAATAATCAATATCTAAAACTTGAATTGTACTACTTCTTACTGGCTATTACATCAACTTAGAAGCTTCATCTGTGTTCTACTATGGTGCTATTAGTGTCTCCGCATATCGCAGCACGCGACATAGCTCTGCAGACGATAAGTACAACGGTTTCAGAGAGAAGAGCGGCAAATGTGACGATCTGGCTTTAAGTCGATTCGATAACAAATGACGCAAACGGACGGATTTCTCAGGTTTTTACTAGATATGAACACTTTTCACAGTCTCCCGTGCAACTCGGGTGCTAGTCCTCCTTTCATGCATAATCTTAAGGTCATAGCTCATGTCCAAGGCACCAAAGCCAGCTAAAAAGTCAATAATCGATACCTAAAACTTGAATTGTACTATTTCTTACTGGCTATTACATCATCTTAGAAGCTTCATCTGTGTTCTACTATGGTGCGTTTAGTGTCTCCGAATACCGCAGTACGAGACATAGCTTTGCAGACGATGGGTACAACCGTTCAGAGAGAAGAGCGGCCAATGTGACGATCTGGCTTTAAGTCGATTCGATAACAAATGACGAAAACGGACGGATTTCTCAGGTTTTTACTACATATGAACACTTTTCACATTCTCCCGTGCAACTCGGCTGCTAGTCCTCCTTTCATGCAGAATCTTAAGGTCCTGGCTCATGTCCAAGTCACCAAAGCCAGCTAAAAAGTCAATAATCGATACCTAAAACTTGAATTGGACTACTTCTTACTGGCTATTACATCAACTTAGATGCTTCATCTGTGTTCTACTATGGTGATTTTAGTGTCTCCGCATACCGCAGCACGCGACATAGCTTTTCAGACGATAAGTACAACCGTTTTAGAGAGAAGATCGGCCAATGTGACGATCTGGCTTTAAGTCGATTCGATAACAAATGACGAAAACGGACGGATTTCTCAGGTTTTTACTACATATGAACACTTTTCACATTCTCCCGTGCAACTCGGCTGCTAGTCCTCCTTTTACGCAGAATCTTAAGGTCCTAGCTCATGTCCAAGGCACCAAAGCCAGCTAAAAAGTCAATAATCAATTTCTAAAACTTGAATTGTACTACTTCTTACTGGCTATTACATCAACTTAGAAGCTTCATCTGTGTTCTACTATGGCGCGTTTAGTGTCTCCGAATACCGCAGTACGCGACATAGCTTTGCAGACGATAAGTACAACCGTTTCAGAGAGCAGAGCGGCCAATGTGACGATTTGGCTTTAAGTCGATTCGATAACAAATGACGAAAACGGACGGATTTCTCAGGTTTATACTACATATAAACACTTTTCACATTCTCCCGTGCAACTCGGCTGCTAGTCCTCCTTTCATGCAGAATCGTAAGGTCCTAGCTCATGTCCAAGGCACCAAAGCCAGCTAAAAAGTCAATAATCGATACCTAAAACTTGAATTGTACTAGTTCTTACTGGCTATTACATCAACTTAGAAGCTTTATCTGTGTTCTACTATGGTGTTTTTAGTGTCTCCGAATACCGCAGTACGTGACATAGCTTTGCAGACGATAAGTACAACCGTTTCAGAGAGAAGAGCGACCAATGTGACCATCTGGCTTTAAGTCGATTCGATAACAAATGACGAAAACGGACGGATTTCTCAGGTTTTTACTACATATGAACACTTTTCACATTCTCCCGTGCAACTCGGCTGCTAGTCCTCCTTTCATGCAGAATCTTAAGGTCCTAGCTCATGTCCAAGTCACCAAAG
This sequence comes from Schistocerca gregaria, assembly GCF_023897955.1. Taxonomy (NCBI): domain Eukaryota; kingdom Metazoa; phylum Arthropoda; class Insecta; order Orthoptera; family Acrididae; genus Schistocerca; species Schistocerca gregaria. The sequence continues at coordinate 5,867,485 of NW_026061811.1, read as the reverse complement.
CCATCTAAAAAGTCACTAATCAATATCTAAAACTTGAATTGTACTACTTCTTACTGGCTATTACATCAACTTAGAAGCTTCATCTGTGTTCTACTATGGTGCTTTTAGTTTCTCCGCATACCGCAGCACGCGACATAGTTTTGCAGACGATAAGTACAACCGTTTCAGAGAGAAGAGCGGCCAATGTGACGATCTGGCTTTAACTCGATTGGATAAAAAAATGACGAAAACGGACGGAATTCTCAGATTTTTACTACATATGAACACTTTTCACATTCTCCCGGGCAACTCGGCTGCTAGTCCTTCTTTCATGCAGAATCTTAAGGTCCTAGATCATGTCCAAGGCACCAAAGCCAGCTAAAAAGTCACTAATCAATATCTAAAACTTGAATTGTACTACTTCTTACTGGCTATTACATCAACTTAGAAGCTTCATCTGTGTTCTACTATGGTGCTTTTAGTGTCTCCGCATATCGCAGCACGCGACATAGCTTTGCAGACGATAAGTACAACGGTTTCAGAGAGAAGAGCGGCCAATGTGACGATCTGGCTTTAAGTCGATTCGATAACAAATGACGAAAACGGACGGATTTCTCAGGTTTTTACTACATATAAACACTTTTCACATTCTCCCGTGCAACTCGGCTGCTAGTCCTCCTTTCATGCGGAATCGTAAGGTCCTAGCTCATATCCAAGGCACCAAAGCCAGCTAAAAAGTCAATAATCGATACCTAAAACTTGAATTGTACTAGTTCTTACTGGCTATTACATCAACTTAGAAGCTTTATCTGTGTTCTACTATGATGACTTTCGTGTCTCCGCATACCGCAGCACGCGACATTTCTTTGCAGACAACAAGTACAACCGTTTCAGAGAGAAGAGTGACCAATGTGACGATCTGGCTTTAAGTCGATTCGATAACAAATGACGAAAACGGACGGATTTCTCAGGTTTTTACTACATATGAACACTTTCCACATTTTCCCGTGCAACTCGGCTGCTAGTCCTCCTTTCATGCAGAATCTTAAGGTCCTAGCTCATGTCCAAGGCACCGAAGCCAGCTAAAAAGTCAAAAATCGATAAATAAAACTTGAATTCTACTACTTCTTACTGGCTATTGCATCAACTTAGAAGCTTCATCTGTGTTCTACTATGGTGCTTTTAGTGTCTCCCCATACCGCAGCACGCGACATAGGTTTGCAGACGATAAGTACAACGGTTTCAGAGAGAAGAGCGGCCAATGTGACGATCTGGCTTTAAGTCGATTCGATAACAAATGACGAAAACGGACGGATTTCTCAGGTTTTTACTACGTATGAACACTTCTCACATTCGGCCGTGCAACTCCTCTGCTAGTCCTCCTTTCATGCAGTATCTTAAGGTCCTAGCTCATGTCCAAGGCATCAAAGCCAGCTAAAAAGTCAATAATCGATAACTAAAACTTGAATTGTACTACTTCTTACTGGCTATTACATCAACTTAGAAGCTTCATCTGTGTTCTACTATGAAGATTTTCTTGTCTCCGCATACCGCAGCACGCGACATAGCTTTGCAGACGATATGTACAACCGTTCAGAGAGAAGAGCGGCCAATGTGACGATCTGGCTTTAAGTCGATTCGATAACAAATGACGAAAACGGTCGGATTTCTCAGGTTTTTACTACATATGAACACTTTTCACATTCTCCCGTGCAACTCGGCTGCTAGTCCTCCTTTCATGCAGAATCGTAAGGTCCTAGCTCATGTCCAAGGCACCAGGGCAGCTAAAAGGTCAATAATCAATACTTAAAACTTGAATTGTACTACTTCTTACTGGCTATTACATCAACTTAGAAGCCTCATCTGTGTTCTACTATGGTGCTTTTAGTGTCTCCGCATACCGCAGCAGGCGACATAGCTTTGCAGACGATAAGTACAACCGTTTCAGAGAGAAGAGCGGTCAATGTGACGTTCTGGCTTTAAGACGATTCGATAACAAATGACGAAAACGGACGGATTTCTTGGGTTTTTACTACATATGAACACTTTTCACATTCTCCCGTGCAACTCGGCAGCTAGTCCTCCTTTCATGCAGAATCTTAAGGTCCTAGCTTTTGTCCAAGTCACCAAAGCCAGCTAAAAAGTCAATAACCGATACCTAAAACTTGAATTGTACTAGTTCTTACTGGCTATTACATCAACTTAGAAGCTTCATCTGTGTTCTACTATGGTGCTTTTAGTGTCTCCGCATACCGCAGCATGCGACATAGCTTTGTAGACGATAAGTACAACCGTTTCAGAGAGAAGACCGGCCAATGTGACGATCTGGCTTTAAGTCGATTCGACAACAAATGACGAAAACGGACGGATTTCTCAGGATTTAATTACATATGAAGACTTTTCACATTCTCCCGTGCAACTCGGCTGCTAGTCCTCCTTTCATGCTGAATCTTAAGGTCCTAGCTCATGTCCAAGGCACCAAAGCCATCTAAAAAGTCAATAATCAATACCGAAAACTTGAATTCTACTACTTCTTACTGGCTATTACATCAACTTAGAAGCTTCATCTCTGTTCTACTATGGTGCTTTTAGTGTCTCCACACACCGCAGCACGCGACATAGCTTTGCAGAAGATAAGTACAACCGTTTCAGAGAGAAGAGCGGCCAGTGTGACGATCTGGCTTTAAGTCGATTCGATAACAAATGACGAAAACGGACGGATTTCTCAGGTTTTTACTACATATGAACACTTTTCACATTCTCCCGGGCAACTCGGCTGCTAGTCCTTCTTTCATGCAGAACCTTAAGGTCCTAGATCATGACCAAGGCACCAAAGCCAGCTAAAAAGTCAATAATCAATATCAAAACTTGAATTGTAGTGCTTCTTACTGGCTATTACATTAACTTAGAAGCTTCATCTGTGTTCTACTATGGTGCTTTTAGTGTCTCCGCATATCGCAGCACGCGACATAGCTTTGCAGACGATAAGTACAACGGTTTCAGAGAGAAGAGCGGTCAATGTGACGATCTGGCTTTAAGACGATTCGATAACAAATGACGAAAACGGACGGATTTCTTGGGTTTTTACTACATATGAACACTTTTCACATTCTCCCGTGCAACTCGGCAGCTAGTCCTCCTTTCATGCAGAATCTTAAGGTCCTAGCTCATGTCCAAGGCACCAAAGCCATCTAAAATGTCAATAACCGATACCTAAAACTTGAATTGTACTACTTCTTACTGGCTATTACATCAACTTAGAAGCTTCATCTGTGTTCTACTATGGTGCTTTTAGTGTCTCCGCATACCGCAGCACGCGACATAGCTTTGTAGACGATAAGTACAACCGTTTCAGAGAGAAGAGTGGCCAATGTGACGATCTGGCTATAAGTCGATTCGATAACAAATGACGAAAACGGACGGATTTCTCAGGTTTTTACTACATGCGAACACTTTTCACATTCTCCCGTGCAACTCGGCTGCTAGTCCTCCTTTCATGCAGAATCTCAAGGTCCTAGCTCATGTCCAAGGCACCAAGGCAGCTAAAAGGTCAATAATCAATACTTAAAACTTGAATTGTACTACTTCTTACTGGCTATTACATCAACTTAGAAGCTTCATCTGTGTTCTACTATGGTGCTTTTAATGTCTCCGCATACCGCAGCACGCGACATAGCTTTGCAGACGATAAGTACAACCGTTTCAGAGAGAAGAGCGGTCAATGTGACGATCTGGCTTTAAGACGATTCGATAACAAATGACGAAAACGGACGGATTTCTTGGGTTTTTACTACATATGAACACTTTTCACATTCTCCCGTGCAACTCGGCAGCTAGTCCTCCTTTCATGCAGAATCTTAAGGTCCTAGCTCATGTCCAAGGCACCAAAGCCAGCTAAAAAGTCAATAACCGATACCTAAAACTTGAATTGTACTACTTCTTACTGGCTATTACATCAACTTAGAAGCTTCATCTGTGTTCTACTATGGTGCTTTTAGTGTCTCCGCATACCGCAGCACGCGACATAGTTTTGTAGACGATAAGTACAACCGTTTCAGAGAGAAGAGCGGCCAATGTGACGATCTGGCTTTAAGACGATTCGATAACAAATGACGAAAACGGACGGATTTCTTGGGTTTTTACTACATATGAACACTTTTCACATTCTCCCGTGCAACTCGGCAGCTAGTCCTCCTTTCATGCAGAATCTTAAGGTCCTAGCGCATGTCCAAGGCACCAAAGCCAGCTAAAAAGTCAATAACCGATACCTAAAACTTGAATTGTACTACTTCTTACTGGCTATTACATCAACTTAGAAGCTTCATCTGTGTTCTACTATGGTGCTTTTAGTGTCTCCGCATACCGCAGCACGCGACATAGCTTTGTAGACGATAAGTACAACCGTTTCAGAGAGAAGAGCGGCCAATGTGACGATCTGGCTTTAAGTCGATTCGATAACAAATGACGAAAACGGACTTATTTCTAAGGTTTTTATTACATATGAACACTTTTCACATTCTCCCGTGCAACTCGGTTGCTAGTCCTCCTTTCATGCAGAATCTTAAGGTCCTAGCTCATGTCCAAGTCACCAAAGCCAGCTAAAAAGTCAATAATCGATACCTAAATTTGAATTGGACTACTTCTTACTGGCTATTACAACAACTTAGTTGTTTCATCCGTGTTCTACTATGGTGATATTAGTGTCTCCGCATAACGCAGCACGCGAAATAGCTTTGCAGACGATAAGTACAACCGTTTCAGAGAGAAGAGCGGCCAATGTGACGATCTGGCTTTAAGTCGATTCGATAACAAATGACGAAAACGGACGGATTTCTCAGGATTTTATTACATATGAACACTTTTCACATTCTCCCGTGCAACTCGGCTGCTAGTCCTCCTTTCATGCAGAATCTTAAGGTCCTAGCTCATGTCCAAGGCACCAAAGCCAGTTAAAGAGTGAATAATCAATACCTAAAACTTGAATTCTACTACTTCTTACTGGCTATTACATCAACTTAGAAGCTTCATCTCTGTTCTACTATGGTGCTTTTAGTGTTTCCACATACCGCAGCACGCGACATAGCTTTCAGAGAGAAGAGCGGCCAATGTGACGATCTGGCTAAAAGTCGATTCGATAACAAATGACGAAAACGGACGGATTTCTCAGGTTTTTACTACATATGAACACTTTTCACATTCTCCCGTGCAACTCGGCTGCTAGTCCTCCTTTCATGCAGAATCTTATGGTCATAGCCCATGTCCAAGGCACCAAAGCCAGCTAAAAAGTCAATAACGATATCTAAAACTTGAATTGTACTATTTCTTACTGGCTATTACATCATCTTAGAAGCTTCATCTGTGTTCTACTATGGTGCTTTTAGTGTCTCCGCATACCGCAGCACGCGACACAGCTTTGCAGACGATAAGTACAACCGTTTCAGAGAGAAGAGCGGCCAATGTGACGATCTGGCTATAAGTCGATTCGATAACAAATGACGAAAACGGACGGATTTCTCAGGTTTTTACTACATGTGAACACTTTTCACATTCTCCCGTGCAACTCGGCTGCTAGTCCTCCTTTCTTGCAGAATCTCAAGGTCCTAGCTCATGTCCAAGGCACCAAGGCAGCTAAAAGGTCAGTAATCAAAACTTGAATTGTAGTACTTCTTACTGGCTATTACATCAACTTAGAAGCTTCATCTGTGTTCTACTATGGTGATTTTAGTGTATCCGCATACCGCAGCACGCGACATAGCTTTGCAGACGATAAGTATATCCGTTTCAGAGAGAAGTTCGGCCAATGTTACGATCTGGCTTTAAGTCGATTGGATAACAAATGACGAAATCGAACGGATTTCTCAGGTTTTTACCACATGCGAACACTTTTCACATTCTCCCGTGCAACTCGGCTGCTAGTCCTCCTTTCATGCAGAATCTGAAGGTCCTAGCTCATGTCCAAGGCATCAAAGCCAGCTACAAAGTCAGTAATCGATAACTAAAAATTCAATTGTACTACTTCTTACTGGCTATTACATCAACTTAGAAGCTTCATCTGTGTTCTACTATGGTGCTTTTAGTGTCTCCGCATACCGCAGCACGCGACATAGCTTTGTAGACGATAAGTACAACCGTTTCAGAGAGAAGAGCGGCCAATGTGACGATCTGGCTTTAAGTCGATTCGATAACAAATGACGAAAACGGACGGATTTCTCAGGTTTTTATTACATATGAACACTTTTCACATTCTCCCGTGCAACTCGGCTGCTAGTCCTCCTTTCTTGCAGAATCTTAAGGTCCTAGCTAATGTCCAAGGCACCAAAGCCAGCTAAAATGTCAATAATCAATACCTATAACTTGAATTCTACTACTTCTTACTGGCTATTACATCAACTTAGAAGCTTCATCTCTGTTCTACTATGGTGCTTTTAGTGTCTCCACATAACGCAGCACGCAACATAGCTTTGCAGAAGATAAGTACAACCGTTTCAGAGAGAAGTGCGGCCAATGTGACGATCTGGCTTTAAGTCGATTCGATAACAAATGACGAAAACGGACGGATGTCTCAGGTTTTTACTACATGTGAACACTTTTCATGTTCTCCCGTGCAACTGGGCTGCTAGTCCTCCTTTTATGCAGAATCTTAAGGTCTTAGCTCATGTCCAAGGCACCAAAGCCAGCTAAAAAGTCAATAATCTATACCTAAAACTTGAATTGGACTACTTCTTACTGGCTATTACATCAACTAAGAAGCTTCATCTGTGTTCTACTACGGTGCTTTTAGTTTCTCCGCATACCGCAGCACGCGATATATTTTTGCAGACGATAAGCACAACCGTTTCAGAGAGAAGAGCGGCCAATGCGACGATCTGGCTAAAAGTCGATTCGATAACAAATGACGAAAACGGACGGATTTCTCAGGTTTTTACTACATATGAACACTTTTCACACTTTCCTGTGCAACTCGGCTGCTAGTCCTCCTTTCATGCAGAATCTTAAGGTCCTAGCTCATGTCCAAGGCACCAAAGCCAGCTAAAAGGTCAATATTCAATACCTAAAACTTGAATTGTACTACTTCTTACTGGCTATTACATCAACTTAGAAGCTTGATCTGTGTTGTACTATGGCGCTTTTAGTGTCTCAGCATACCGCAGCACGCGACATAGCTTTGCAGACGATAAGTACAACCGTTTCAGAGAGAAGAGCGGCCAATGTGACGATCTGGCTTTATGTCGATTCGATAACAAATGAAGAAAACGGACGGATTTCTCAGGTTTTTACTACATGCGAACACTTTTCACATTCTCCCGTGCAACTCTGCTGCTAGTCCTCCATTCACGCAGAATCTCAAGGTCGTAGCTCATGTCCAAGGCACCAAAGCCAACTGAAAAGTCAATAATCGATACCTAAAACTTGAATTGTACTACTTCTTACTGGCTATTACATCAACTTAGAAGCTTCATCTGTGTTCTACTATGGTGCTTTTAGTGTCTCCGCATACCGCAGCACGCGACATAGCTTTGTAGACGATAAGTACAACCGTTTCAGAGAGAAGAGCGGCCAATGTGACGATCTGGCTTTCAGTCGACTCGATAACAAATGACGAAAACGGACGGATTTCTCAGGTTTTTATGACATGTGAACACTTTTCACATTCTCCCGTGCAACTCGGTTTCTAGTCCTCCTATCATGCAGAATCTTAAGGTCCTAGCTCATGTCCAAGTCACCAAAGCCAGCTAAAAAGTCAATAATCGATACCTAAAACTTGAACTGTACTACTTCTTACTGGCTATTACATCAACTTAGAAGCTTCAACTGTGTTCTACTACGGTGCTTTTACTTTCTCCGCATACCGCAGCACGCGACATAGTTTTGCAGACGATAAGCACAACCGTTTCAGAGAGAAGAGCGGCCAATGTGACGATCTGGCTTTAAGTCGATTCGATAACAAATGACGAAAACGGACGGATTTCTCAGGTTTTTACTACATGCGAACACTTTTCACATTCTCTCGTGCAACTCTGCTGCTAGTCCTCCTTTCATGAAGAATGTTAAGGTCCTAGCTCATGTCCAATGCACCAAAGCCAGCTAAAAAGTCAATAATCGATACCTAAAACTTGAATTGTACTACTTCTTACTGGATATTACATCAACTTAGAAGCTTCATCTGTGTTCTACTGTGGTGATTTTAGTGTCTCCGCATACCGCAGCACGTGACATAGCTTTGCAGACGATAAGTACAACCGTTTCAGAGAGAAGAGCGGCCAATGTGACGATCTGGCTTTAAGTCGATTCGATAACAAATGACGAAAACGGACGGATTTCTGAGGGTTTTACTACATATGAACACTTTTCACATTCACCCGTGCAACTCGGCTGCTAGTCCTCCTTTCATGAAGAATGTTAAGGTCCTAGCTCATGTCCAAGGGTCCAAAGCCAGCTAAAAAGTCAATAATCGATACCTTAAACTTGAATTGTACTACTTCTTACTGGGTATTACATCAACTTAGAAGCTTCATCTGTGTTCTACTATGGTGCTTTTAGTGTCTCCGCATACCGCAGCACGCGACATAGTTTTGCAGACGATAAGTACAACCGTTTCAGAGAGAAGAGCGGCCAATGTGACGATCTGGCTTTAAGTCGATTCGCTAACAAATGACAAAAAAGGACGGATTTCTAAGTTTATTACTACATATGAACACTTTTCACATTCTCCCGTGCAACTCGGCTGCTAGTCCTCCTTTCATGCAGAATCTTAAGGTCCTAGCTCATGTCCAAGGTACCGAAGCCAGCTAAAAAGACAATAATCGATACCTAAAACTTGAATTGTTCTACTTCTTACTGGCTATTGCATCAACTTAGAAGCTTCATCTGTGTTCTACTATGGTGATTTTAGTGTCTCCACATACCGCAGCACGCGACATAGCTTTGCAGACGATAAGTACAACCGTTTCAGAGAGAAGAGCGGCCAATGTGACGATCTGGCTTTAAGTCGATTCGATAACAAATGACGAAAACGGACGGATTTCTCAGGTTTTTACTACATATGAACACTTTTCACATTCTCCCGTGCAACTCGGCTGCTAGTCCTCCTTTCATGCAGAATCTTAAGGTCCTAGCTCATGTCCAAGGCACCAAAGCCAGCTAAAAAGTCAATAATTGATACCTAAAACTTGAATTGTACTACTTCTTACTGGCTATTACATCAACTTACAAGCTTCATCTGTGTTCTACTACGGTGCTTTTAGTTTCTCCGCATACCGCAGCACGCGACATAGTTTTGCAGACGATAAGTACAACCGTTTCAGAGAGAAGAGCGGCCAATGTGACGATCTGGCTTTAAGTCGATTCGATAACAAATGACGAAAACGAACGGATTTCTCAGGTTTTTACTACATATGAACACTTTTGACATTCTCCCGTGCAACTCGGCTGCTAGTCCACCTTTCATGCAGAATCTTAAGGTCCTAGCTCATGTCCAATGCACCAAAGCCAGCTAAAAAGTCAATAATCGATACCTAAAACTTGAATTGTACTACTTCTTACTGGCTATTACATCAACTTAGAAGCTTCGTCTGTGTTCTACTATGGTGCTTTTAGTGTCTCCACATAGCGCAGCACGCGACATAGCTTTGCAGACGATAAGTACAACCGTTTCAGAGAGAAGAGCGGCCAATGTGACGATCTGGCTTTACGTCGATTCGATAACAAATGACGAAAACGGACGGATTTCTCAGGTTTTTACTACATATGAACTCTTTTCACATTCTCCCGTGGAACTCGGCTGCTAGTCCACCTTTCATGCAGAATCTTAAGGTCCTAGCTCATGTCCAATGCACCAAAGCCAGCTAAAAAGTCAATAATCGATACCTAAAACTTGAATTGTACTACTTCTTACTGGCTATTACATCAACTTAGAAGCTTCATCTGTGTTCTACTACGGTGCTTTTAGTTTCTCCGCATACCGCAGCACGCGACATAGCTTTGCAGACGATAAGTACAACCGTTTCAGAGAGAAGAGCGGCCAATGTGACGATCTGGCTTTAAGTCGATTCGATAACAAATGACGAAAACGGACGGATTTCTCAGGTTTTTACCTACATATGAACACTTTTCACATTCTCCCGTGGAACTCGGCTGCTAGTCCACCTTTCAAGCAGAATCTTAAGGTCCTAGCTCATGTCCAATGCACCAAAGCCAGCTAAAAAGTCAATAATCGATACCTAAAACTTGAATTGTACTACTTCTTACTGGCTATTACATCAACTTAGAAGCTTCATCTGTGTTCTACTACGGTGCTTTTAGTTTCTCCGCATACCGCAGCACGCGACATAGTTTTGCAGACGATAAGTACAACCGTTTCAGAGAGAAGAGCGGCCAATGTGACGATCTGGCTTTAAGTCGATTCGATAACAAATGACGAAAACGGACGGATTTCTCAGGTTTTTACTACATATGAACACTTTTCACATTCTCCCGTGGAACTCGGCTGCTAGTCCACCTTTCATGCAGAATCTTAAGGTCCTAGCTCATGTCCAATGCACCAAAGCCAGCTAAAAAGTCAATAATCGATACCTAAAACTTGAATTGTACTACTTCTTACTGGCTATTACATCAACTTAGAAGCTTCGTCTGTGTTCTACTATGGTGCTTTTAGTGTCTCCACATACCGCAGCACGCGACATAGCTTTGCAGACGATAAGTACAACCGTTTCAGAGAGAAGAGCGGCCAATGTGACGATCTGGCTTTACGTCGATTCGATAACAAATGACGAAAACGGACGGATTTCTCAGGTTTTTACCTACATATGAACACTTTTGACATTCTCCCGTGCAACTCGGCTGCTAGTCCTCCTTTCATGCAGAATCTTAAGGTCCTAGCTCATGTCCAAGGCACCAAAGCCAGCTAAAAAGTCAATAACCGATACCTAAAACTTGAATTGTACTACTTCTTACTGGCTATTACATCAACTTAGAAGCTTCATCTGTGTTCTACTACGGTGCTTTTAGTTTCTCCGCATACCGCAGCACGCGACATAGTTTTGCAGACGATAAGTACAACCGTTTCAGAGAGAAGAGCGGCCAATGTGACGATCTGGCTTTAAGTCGATTCGATAACAAATGAGGAAAACGGACGGATTTCTCAGGTTTTTACTACATATGAACACTTTTCACATTCTCCCGTGCAACTCGGCTGCTAGTCCTCCTTTCATGCAGAATCTTAAGGACCTAGCTCATGTCCAAGGCACCAAAGCCAGCTAAAAAGTCAATAACCGATACCTAAAACTTGAATTGTACTACTTCTTACTGGCTATTACCTCATCTTAGGAGCTTCATCTGTGTTCTACTATGGTGCTTTTAGTGTCTCCGAATACCGCAGTACGCGACATAGCTTTGCAGACGATAAGTACAACCGTTTCAGAGAGAAGAGCGGCCAATGTGACGATCTGGCTTTAAGTCGATTCGATAACAAATGACGAAAACGAACGGATTTCTCAGGTTTATACTACATATGACCACTTTTCACATTCTCCCGTGCAACTCGGCTGCTAGTCCTCCTTTCATGCAGAATCTTAAGGTCCTAGCTCATGTCCAAATCACCAAAGCCAGCAAAAAAGTCAATAATCAATACCTAAAACTTGAATTGTACTACTTCTTACTGGCTATTACATCAACTTAGAAGCTTCATCTGTGTTCTACTACGGTGCTTTTAGTTTCTCCGCATACCGCAGCACGCGACATAGTTTTGCAGACGATAGGTACAACCATTTCAGAGAGAAGAGCTGCCAATGTGACGATCTGGCTTTAAGTCGATTCGATAACAAATGACGAAAAAGAACGGCTTTCTCAGGTTATTACTACATATGAACACTTTTCACATTCTCCCGTGGAACTCGGCTGCTAGTCCTCCTATTATGCAGAATCTTAAAGTCGTAGCTCATGTCCAAGGCACCAAAGCCAGCTAAAAAGTCAATAATCGATACCTAAAACTTGAATTGGACTACTTCTTACTGTGTATTACATCAACTTAGAAGCTTCATCTGTGTTCTATTATGGTGCTTTTCCTGTTTCCGCCTAAAGCAACTCGCGACATAGCTTTGCAGACGATAAGTACAACCGTTTCAGAGAGAAGAGCGGCCAATGTGACGATCTGGCTTCAAGTCGATTCGATAACAAATGAGGAAAACGCACGGATTTCTCAGGTTTTTACTACATATGAACACTTCTCACATTCTCCCGTGCAACTCGGCAGCTAGCCCTCCTTTCATGCAACATCTTAAGGTCCTAGCTCATGTCCAAAGCACCAAAGCCAGCTAAAAAGTCAATAACCGATACCTAAAACTTGAATTGTACTTCTTCTTAATGGCTATTACATCAGCTTAGTAGCTTCATCTGTGTTCTACTATGGTGCTTTTAGTGTCTCCGAATACCGCAGTACGCGACATAGCTTTGCAGACGATAAGTACAACCGTTTCAGAGAGAAGAGCGGCCAATGTGACGATCTGGCTTTAAGTCGATTCGATAACAAATGACGAAAACGGACGGATTTCTCAGGTTTTTACTACTTATGAACACTTTTCACATTCTCCCGTGCAACTCGGCTGCTAGTCCTCCTTTCATGAAGAATGTTAAGGTCCTAGCTCGTGTCCAATGCACCAAAGCCAGCTAAAAAGTCAATAATCGATACCTAAAACTTGAATTGTACTACTTCTTACTGGATATTACATCAACTTAGAAGCTTCATCTGTGTTCTACTGTGGTGATTTTAGTGTCTCCGCATACCGCAGCACGTGACATAGCTTTGCAGACGATAAGTACAACCGTTTCAGAGAGAAGAGCGGCCAATGTGACCATCTGGCTTTAAGTCGATTCGATAACAAATGACGAAAACGGACGGATTTCTGAGGGTTTTACTACATATGAACACTTTTCACATTCTCCCGTGCAACTCGGCTGCTAGTCCTCCTTTCATGAAGAATGTTAAGGTCCTAGCTCATGTCCAAGGGTCCAAAGCCAGCTAAAAAGTCAATAATCGATACCTTAAACTTGAATTGTACTACTTCTTACTGGGTATTACATCAACTTAGAAGCTTCATCTGTGTTCTACTATGGTGCTTTTAGTGTCTCCACATACCGCAGCACGCGACATAGTTTAGCAGACGATAAGTACAACCGTTTCAGAGAGAAGAGCGGCCAATGTGACGATCTGGCTTTAAGTCGATTCGCTAACAAATGACGAAAAAGGACGGATTTCTAAGTTTATTACTACATATGAACACTTTTCACATTCTCCCGTGCAACTCGGCTGCTAGTCCTCCTTTCATGCAGAATCTTAAGGTCCTAGCTCATGTCCAAGGCACCAAAGCCATCTAAAAGGTCCATATTCAACACCTAAAACTTGAATTGTACTACTTCTTACTGGCTATTACATCAGCTTAGAAGCCTCATCTGTGTTCTACTATGGTGCTTTTAGTGTCTCAGCATGCCGCAGCACGCGACATAGCTTTTCAGACGATTAGTACAACCGTTTCAGAGAGAAGAGCGGCCAATGTGACGATCTGTCTTTAAGTCGAATCGATAACAAATGACGAAAACGGACGGATTACTCAGGTTTTTACTACATATGAACACATTTCACATTCTCCCGCGCAACTCGGCTGCTAGTCCTCCTTTCATGCAGAATCTTAAAGTCCTAGCTCATGTCCAAGGCACCAAAGCCAGCTAAAAAGTCAATAATCGATTCCTAAAACTTGAATTGTACTACTTCTTACTGGCTATTACATCAACTTCGATGCTTCATCTGTGTTCTACTATGGTGATTTTAGTGTCTCCACATACCGCAGCACGTGACATAGCTTTGCAGACGATATTTACAAACGTTTCAGAGAGAAGAGCGGCCAATGTGACCATCTGGCTTTAAGTAGATTCGATAACAAATGACGAAAACGGACGGATTTCTCAGGTTTTTAATACATATGAACACTTTTCACATTCTGACGTGCAACTCGGCTGCTAGTCCTCCTTTCATGCAGAATCTTAAGGTCCTAGCTCATGTCCAAGGTACCGAAGCCAGCTAAAAAGACAATAATCGATACCTAAAACTTGAATTGTTCTACTTCTTACTGGCTATTGCATCAACTTAGAAGCTTCATCTGTGTTCTACTATGGTGATTTTAGTGTCTCCACATACCGCAGCACGCGACATAGCTTTGCAGACGATAAGTACAACCGTTTCAGAGAGAAGAGCGGCAAATGTGACGATCTGGCTTTAAGTCGATTCGATAACAAATGACGAAAACGGACGGATTTCTCAGGTTTTTACTACATATGAACACTTTTCACATTCTCCCGTGCAACTCGGCTGCTAGTCCTCCTTTCATGCAGAATCTTAAGGACCTAGCTCATGTCCAAGGCACCAAAGCCAGCTAAAAAGACAATAACCGATACCTAAAACTTGAATTGTACTACTTCTTACTGGCTATTACCTCATCTTAGGAGCTTCATCTGTGTTCTACTATGGTGCTTTTAGTGTCTCCGAATACCGCAGTACGCGACATAGCTTTGCAGACGATAAGTACAACCGTTTCAGAGAGAAGAGCGGCCAATGTGACGATCTGGCTTTAAGTCGATTCGATAACAAATGACGAAAACGAACGGATTTCTCAGGTTTATACTACATATGACCACTTTTCACATTCTCCCGTGCAACTCGGCTGCTAGTCCTCCTTTCATGCAGAATCTTAAGGTCCTAGCTCATGTCCAAATCACCAAAGCCAGCTAAAAAGTCAATAATCAATACCTAAAACTTGAATTGTACTACTTCTTACTGGCTATTACATCAACTTAGAAGCTTCATCTTTGTTCTACTACGGTGCTTTTAGTTTCTCCGCATACCGCAGCACGCGACATAGTTTTGCAGACGATAGGTACAACTGTTTCAGAGAGAAGAGCGGCCAATGTGACGATCTGGTTTTACGTCGATTCGATAACAAATGACGAAAACGGACGGATTTCTCAGGTTTTTACTACATATGAACACTTTTCACATTCTCCCGTGGAACTCGGCTGCTAGTCCACCTTTCATGCAGAATCTTAAGGTCCTAGCTCATGTCCAATGCACCAAAGCCAGCTAAAAAGTCAATAATCGATACGTAAAACTTGAATTGTACTACTTCTTACTGGCTATTACATCAACTTAGAAGCTTCATCTGTGTTCTACTACGGTGCTTTTAGTTTCTCCGCATACCGAAGCACGCGACATAGTTTTGCAGACGATAAGTACAACCGTTTCAGAGAGAAGAGCGGCCAATGTGACGATCTGGCTTTAAGTCGATTCGATAACAAATGACGAAAACGGACGGATTTCTCAAGTTTTTACCTACATATGAACACTTTTCACATTCTCCCGTGGAACTCGGCTGCTAGTCCACCTTTCATGCAGAATCTTAAGGTCCTAGCTCATGTCCAATGCACCAAAGCCAGCTAAAAAGTCAATAATCGATACCTAAAACTTGAATTGTACTACATCTTACTGGCTATTACATCAACTTAGAAGCTTCATCTGTGTTCTACTACGGTGCTTTTAGTTTCTCCGCATACCGCAGCACGCGACATAGCTTTCCAGACGATAAGTACAACCGTTTCAGAGAGAAGAGCGGCCAATGTGACGATCTGGCTTTAAGTCGATTCGATAACAAATGACGAAAACGGACGGATTTCTCAGGTTTTTACTACATATGAACACTTTTCACATTCTCCCGTGGAACTCGGCTGCTAGTCCACCTTTCATGCAGAATCTTAAGGTCCTAGCTCATGTCCAATGCACCAAAGCCAGCTAAAAAGTCAATAATCGATACCTAAAACTTGAATTGTACTACTTCTTACTGGCTATTACATCAACTTAGAAGCTTCGTCTGTGTTCTACTATGGTGCTTTTAGTGTCTCCACATAGCGCAGCACGCGACATAGCTTTGCAGACGATAAGTACAACCGTTTCAGAGAGAAGAGCGGCCAATGTGACGATCTGGCTTTACGTCGATTCGATAACAAATGACGAAAACGGACGGATTTCTCAGGTTTTTACCTACATATGAACACTTTTGACATTCTCCCGTGCAACTCGGCTGCTAGTCCTCCTTTCATGCAGAATCTTAAGGTCCTAGCTCATGTCCAAGGCACCAAAGCCAGCTAAAAAGTCAATAACCGATACCTAAAACTTGAATTGTACTACTTCTTACTGGCTATTACATCAACTTAGAAGCTTCATCTGTGTTCTACTACGGTGCTTTTAGTTTCTCCGCATACCGCAGCAAGCGACATAGTTTTGCAGACGATAAGTACAACCGTTTCAGAGAGAAGAGCGGCCAATGTGACGATCTGGCTTTAAGTCGATTCGATAACAAATGAGGAAAACGGACGGATTTCTCAGGTTTTTACTACATATGAACACTTTTTACATTCTCCCGTGCAACTCGGCTGCTAGTCCTCCTTTCATGCAGAATCTTAAGGACCTAGCTCATGTCCAAGGCACCAAAGCCAGCTAAAAAGTCAATAACCGATACCTAAAACTTGAATTGTACTACTTCTTACTGGCTATTACCTCATCTTAGGAGCTTCATCTGTGTTCTACTATGGTGCTTTTAGTGTCTCCGAATACCGCAGTACGCGACATAGCTTTGCAGACGATAAGTACAACCGTTTCAGAGAGAAGAGCGGCCAATGTGACGATCTGGCTTTAAGTCGATTCGATAACAAATGACGAAAACGAACGGATTTCTCAGGTTTATACTACATATGACCACTTTTCACATTCTCCCGTGCAACTCGGCTGCTAGTCCTCCTTTCATGCAGAATCTTAAGGTCCTAGCTCATGTCCAAATCACCAAAGCCAGCTAAAAAGTCAATAATCAATACCTAAAACTTGAATTGTACTACTTCTTACTGGCTATTACATCAACTTAGAAGCTTCATCTGTGTTCTACTACGGTGCTTTTAGTTTCTACGCATACCGCAGCACGCGACATAGTTTTGCAGACGATAGGTACAACCATTTCAGAGAGAAGAGCTGCCAATGTGACGATCTGGCTTTAAGTCGATTCGATAACAAATGACGAAAAAGAACGGATTTCTCAGGTTATTACTACATATGAACACTTTTCACATTCTCCCGTGCAACTCGGCTGCTAGTCCGTCTTTCATGCAGAATCTTAAAGTCGTAGCTCATGTCCAAGGCACCAAAGCCAGCTAAAAAGTCAATAATCGATACCTAAAACTTGAATTGGACTACTTCTTACTGGGTATTACATCAACTTAGAAGCTTCATCTGTGTTCTATTATGGTGCTTTTCCTGTTTCCGCCTAAAGCAACTCGCGACATAGCTTTGCAGACGATAAGTACAACCGTTTCAGAGAGAAGAGCGGCCAATGTGACGATCTGGCTTCAAGTCGATTCGATAACAAATGAGGAAAACGGACGGATTTCTCAGGTTTTTACTACATATGAACACTTCTCACATTCTCCCGTGCAACTCGGCAGCTAGCCCTCCTTTCATGCAAAATCTTAAGGTCCTAGCTCATGTCCAAAGCACCAAAGCCAGCTAAAAAGTCAATAACCGATACCTAAAACTTGAATTGTACTTCTTCTTAATGGCTATTACATCAGCTTAGTAGCTTCATCTGTGTTCTACTATGGTGCTTTTAGTGTCTCCGAATACCGCAGTACGCGACATAGCTTTGCAGACGATAAGTACAACCGTTTCAGAGAGAAGAGCGGCCAATGTGACGATCTGGCTTTAAGTCGATTCGATAACAAATGACGAAAACGGACGGATTTCTCAGGTTTTTACTACTTATGAACACTTTTCACATTCTCCCGTGCAACTCGGCTGCTAGTCCTCCTTTCATGAAGAATGTTAAGGTCCTAGCTCATGTCCAATGCACCAAAGCCAGCTAAAAAGTCAATAATCGATACCTAAAACTTGAATTGTACTACTTCTTACTGGATATTACATCAACTTAGAAGCTTCATCTGTGTTCTACTATGGTGCTTTTAGTGTCTCAGCATGCCGCAGCACGCGACATAGCTTTTCAGACGATTAGTACAACCGTTTCAGAGAGAAGAGCGGCCAATGTGACGATCTGTCTTTAAGTCGAATCGATAACAAATGACGAAAACGGACGGATTACTCAGGTTTTTACTACATATGAACACATTTCACATTCTCCCGCGCAACTCGGCTGCTAGTCCTCCTTTCATGCAGAATCTTCAAGTCCTAGCTCATATCCAAGGCACCAAAGCCAGCTAAAAAGTCAATAATCGATTCCTAAAACTTGAACTGTTCTACATCTTACTGGCTATTGCATCAACTTAGAAGCTTCATCTGTGTTCTACTATGGTGATTTTAGTGTCTCCACATACCGCAGCACGCGACATAGCTTTGCAGACGATAAGTACAACCGTTTCAGAGAGAAGAGCGGCCAATGTGACGATCTGGCTTTAAGTCGATTCGATAACAAATGACGAAAACGGACGGATTTCTCAGGTTTTTACTACATATGAACACTTTTCACATTCTGACGTGCAACTCGGCTGCTAGTCCTCCTTTCATGCAGAATCTTAAGGTCCTAGCTCATGTCCAAGATACCGAAGCCAGCTAAAAAGACAATAATCGTTACCTAAAACTTGAATTTTTCTACTTCTTACTGGCTATTGCATCAACTTAGAAGCTTCATCTGTGTTCTACTATGGTGATTTTAGTGTCCCCGGATACCGCAGCACGAGACATAGCTTTGAAGACGATAAGTACAACCGTTTCAGAGAGAAGAGCGGCCAATGTGACGATCTGGCTTTAAGTCGATTCGATAACAAATGACGAAAACAGACGGATTTCTCAGGTTTGTACTACATATGAACACTTTTCACATTCTCCCGTGCAACTCGGCTGCTAGTCCTCCTTTCATGCAGAATCTTAAGGTCCTAGCTCATGTCCAAGGCACCAAAGCCAGCTAAAAAGTCAATAATCGATACGTAAAACTTGAATTGTACTACTTCTTACTGGCTATTACATCAACTTAGACGCTTCATCTGTGTTCTACTACGGTGCTTTTAGTTTCTCCGCATACCGCAGCACGCGACATAGTTTTGCAGACGATAAGTACAACCGTTTCAGAGAGAAGAGCGGCCAATGTGACGATCTGGCTTTAAGTCGATTCGATAACAAATGAGGAAAACGGACGGATTTCTCAGGTTTTTACTACATATGAACACTTTTCACATTCTCCCGTGCAACTCGGCTGCTAGTCCTCCTTTCATGCAGAATCTTAAGGACCTAGCTCATGTCCAAGGCACCAAAGCCAGCTAAAAGGTCCATATTCAACACCTAAAACTTGAATTGTACTACTTCTTACTGGCTATTACCTCATCTTAGGAGCTTCATCTGTGTTCTACTATGGTGCTTTTAGTGTCTCCGAATACCGCAGTACCGACATAGCTTTGCAGACGATAAGTACAACCGTTTCAGAGAGAAGAGCGGCCAATGTGACGATCTGGCTTTAAGTCGATTCGATAACAAATGACGAAAAAAAACGGATTTCTCAGGTTATTACTACATATGAACACTTTTCACATTCTCCCGTGCAACTCGGCTGCTAGTCCTCCTATTATGCAGAATCTTAAGGTCGTAGCTCATGACCAAGGCACCAAAGCCAGCTAAAAAGTCAATAATCGATACCTAAAACTTGAATTGGACTACTTCTTACTGGGTATTACATCAACTTAGAAGCTTCATCTGTGTTCTATTATGGTGCTTTTCCTGTTTCCGCCTAAAGCAACTCGCGACATAGCTTTGCAGACGATAAGTACAACCGTTTCAGAGAGAAGAGCGGCCAATGTGACGATCTGGCTTCAAGTCGATTCGATAACAAATGAGGAAAACGGACGGATTTCTCAGGTTTTTACTACATATGAACACTTCTCACATTCTCCCGTGCAACTCGGCAGCTAGCCCTCCTTTCATGCAAAA
Organism: Schistocerca gregaria; assembly: GCF_023897955.1. Lineage (NCBI taxonomy): Eukaryota > Metazoa > Arthropoda > Insecta > Orthoptera > Acrididae > Schistocerca > Schistocerca gregaria. The sequence goes on along the minus strand of NW_026061811.1, from coordinate 5,847,489 downwards.
TCTTAAGGTCCTAGCTCATGTCCAAAGCACCAAAGCCAGCTAAAAAGTCAATAACCGATACCTAAAACTTGAATTGTACTTCTTCTTAATGGCTATTACATCAGCTTAGTAGCTTCATCTGTGTTCTACTATGGTGCTTTTAGTGTCTTCGAATACCGCAGTACGCGACATAGCTTTGCAGACGATAAGTACAACCGTTTCAGAGAGAAGAGCGGCCAATGTGACGATCTGGCTTTAAGTCGATTCGATAACAAATGACGAAAACGGACGGATTTCTCAGGTTTTTACTACTTATGAACACTTTTCACATTCTCCCGTGCAACTCAACTGCTAGTCCTCCTTTCATGAAGAATGTTAAGGTCCTAGCTCATGTCCAATGCACCAAAGCCAGCTAAAAAGTCAATAATCGATACCTAAAACTTGAATTGTACTACTTCTTACTGGATATTACATCAACTTAGAAGCTTCATCTGTGTTCTACTGTGGTGATTTTAGTGTCTCCGCATACCGCAGCACGTGACATAGCTTTGCAGACGATAAGTACAACCGTTTCAGAGAGAAGAGCGGCCAATGTGACGATCTGGCTTTAAGTCGATTCGATAACAAATGACGAAAACGGACGGATTTCTGAGGGTTTTACTACATATGAACACTTTTCACATTCTCCCGTGCAACTCGGCTGCTAGTCCTCCTTTCATGAAGAATGTTAAGGTCCTAGCTCATGTCCAAGGGTCCAAAGCCAGCTAAAAAGTCAATAATCGATACCTTAAACTTGAATTGTACTACTTCTTACTGGGTATTACATCAGTTTAGAAGCTTCATCTGTGTTCTACTATGGTGCTTTTAGTGTCTCCGCATACCGCAGCACGCGACATAGTTTTGCAGACGATAAGTACAACCGTTTCAGAGAGAAGAGCGGCCAATGTGACGATCTGGCTTTAAGTCGATTCGCTAACAAATGACGAAAAAGGACGGATTTCTAAGTTTATTACTACATATGAACACTTTTCACATTCTCCCGTGCAACTCGGCTGCTAGTCCTCCTTTCATGCAGAATCTTAAGGTCCTAGCTCATGTCCAAGGCACCAAAGCCATCTAAAAGGTCCATATTCAACACCTAAAACTTGAATTGTACTACTTCTTACTGGCTATTACATCAGCTTAGAAGCCTCATCTGTGTTCTACTATGGTGCTTTTAGTGTCTCAGCATGCCGCAGCACGCGACATAGCTTTTCAGACGATTAGTACAACCGTTTCAGAGAGAAGAGCGGCCAATGAGACGATCTGTCTTTAAGTCGAATCGATAACAAATGACGAAAACGGACGGATTACTCAGGTTTTTACTACATATGAACACATTTCACATTCTCCCGCGCAACTCGGCTGCTAGTCCTCCTTTCATGCAGAATCTTAAAGTCCTAGCTCATGTCCAAGGCACCAAAGCCAGCTAAAAAGTCAATAATCGATTCCTAAAACTTGAATTGTACTACATCTTACTGGCTATTACATGAACTTCGATGCTTCATCTGTGTTCTAATATGGTGATTTTAGTGTCTCCACATACCGCAGCACGTGACATAGCTTTGCAGACGATATTTACAAACGTTTCAGAGAGAAGAGCGGCCAATGTGACCATCTGGCTTTAAGTAGATTCGATAACAAATGACGAAAACGGACGAATTTCTCAGGTTTTTTACATATGAACACTTTTCACATTCTGACGTGCAACTCGGCTGCTAGTCCTCCTTTCATGCAGAATCTTAAGGTCCTAGCTCATGTCCAAGGTACCGAAGCCAGCTAAAAAGACAATAATCGATACCTAAAACTTGAATTGTTCTACTTCTTACTGGCTATTGCATCAACTTAGAAGCTTCATCTGTGTTCTACTATGGTGATTTTAGTGTCTCCACATACCGCAGCACGCGACATAGCTTTGCAGACGATAAGTACAACCGTTTCAGAGAGAAGAGCGGCCAATGTGACGATCTGGCTTTAAGTCGATTCGATAACAAATGACGAAAACGGACGGATTTCTCAGGTTTTTACTACATATGAACACTTTTCACATTCTCCCGTGCAACTCGGCTGCTAGTCCTCCTTTCATGCAGAATCTTAAGGTCCTAGCTCATGTCCAAGGCACCAAAGCCAGCTAAAAAGTCAATAATCGATACCTAAAACTTGAATTGTACTACTTCTTACTGGCTATTACATCAACTTAGAAGCTTCATCTGTGTTCTACTACGGTGCTTTTAGTTTCTCCGCATACCGCAGCACGCGACATAGTTTTGCAGACGATAAGTACAACCGTTTCAGAGAGAAGAGCGGCCAATGTGACGATCTGGCTTTAAGTCGATTCGATAACAAATGACGAAAACGAACGGATTTCTCAGGTTTTTACTACATATGAACACTTTTGACATTCTCCCGTGCAACTCGGCTGCTAGTCCACCTTTCATGCAGAATCTTAAGGTCCTAGCTCATGTCCAATGCACCAAAGCCAGCTAAAAAGTCAATAATCGATACCTAAAACTTGAATTGTACTACTTCTTACTGGCTATTACATCAACTTAGAAGCTTCGTCTGTGTTCTACTATGGTGCTTTTAGTGTCTCCACATAGCGCAGCACGCGACATAGCTTTGCAGACGATAAGTACAACCGTTTCAGAGAGAAGAGCGGCCAATGTGACGATCTGGCTTTACGTCGATTCGATAACAAATGACGAAAACGGACGGATTTCTCAGGTTTTTACTACATATGAACACTTTTCAAATTCTCCCGTGGAACTCGGCTGCTAGTCCACCTTTCATGCAGAAACTTAAGGTCCTAGCTCATGTCCAAGGCACCAAAGCCAGCTAAAAAGTCAATAATCGATACCTAAAACTTGAATTGTACTACTTCTTACTGGCTATTACATCAACTTAGAAGCTTCATCTGTGTTCTACTACGGTGCTTTTAGTTTCTCCGCATACCGCAGCACGCGACATAGTTTTGCAGACGATAAGTACAACCGTTTCAGAGAGAAGAGCGGCCAATGTGACGATCTGGCTTTAAGTCGATTCGATAACAAATGACGAAAACGGACGGATTTCTCAGGTTTTTACCTACATATGAACATTTTTCACATTCTCCCGTGGAACTCGGCTGCTAGTCCACCTTTCATGCAGAATCTTAAGGTCCTAGCTCATGTCCAATGCACCAAAGCCAGCTAAAAAGTCAATAATCGATACCTAAAACTTGAATTGTACTACTTCTTACTGGCTATTACATCAACTTAGAAGCTTCATCTGTGTTCTACTACGGTGCTTTTAGTTTCTCCGCATACCGCAGCACGCGACATAGTTTTGCAGACGATAAGTACAACCGTTTCAGAGAGAAGAGCGGCCAAAGTGACGATCTGGCTTTAAGTCGATTCGATAACAAATGACGAAAACGGACGGATTTCTCAGGTTTTTACTACATATGAACACTTTTGACATTCTCCCGTGGAACTCGGCTGCTAGTCCTCCTTTCATGCAGAATCTTAAGGTCCTAGCTCATGTCCAAGGCACCAAAGCCAGCTAAAAAGTCAATAACCGATACCTAAAACTTGAATTGTACTACTTCTTACTGGCTATTACATCAACTTAGAAGCTTCATCCGTGTTCTACTACGGTGCTTTTAGTTTCTCCGCATACCGCAGCACGCGACATAGTTTTGCAGACGATAAGTACAACCGTTTCAGAGAGAAGAGCGGCCAATGTGACGATCTGGCTTTAAGTCGATTCGATAACAAATGACGAAAACGGACGGGTTTCTCAGGTTTTTACTACATATGAACACTTTTCACATTCTCCCGTGCAACTCGGCTGCTAGTCCACCTTTCATGCAGAATCTTAAGGTCCTAGCTCATGTCCAATGCACCAAAGCCAGCTAAAAAGTCAATAATCGATACCTAAAACTTGAATTGTACTACTTCTTACTGGCTATTACATCAACTTAGAAGCTTCGTCTGTGTTCTACTATGGTGCTTTTAGTGTCTCCACATAGCGCAGCACGCGACATAGCTTTGCAGACGATAAGTACAACCGTTTCAGAGAGAAGAGCGGCCAATGTGACGATCTGGCTTTACGTCGATTCGATAACAAATGACGAAAACGGACGGATTTCTCAGGTTTTTACTACATATGAACACTTTTCACATTCTCCCGTGCAACTCGGCTGCTAGTCCTCCTTTCATGCAGAATCTTAAGGACCTAGCTCATGTCCAAGGCACCAAAGCCAGCTAAAAAGTCAATAACCGATACCTAAAACTTGAATTGTACTACTTCTTACTGGCTATTACCTCATCTTAGGAGCTTCATCTGTGTTCTACTATGGTGCTTTTAGTGTCTCCGAATACCGCAGTACGCGACATAGCTTTGCAGACGATAAGTACAACCGTTTCAGAGAGAAGAGCGGCCAATGTGACGATCTGGCTTTAAGTCGATTCGATAACAAATGACGAAAAAAAACGGATTTCTCAGGTTATTACTACATATGAACACTTTTCACATTCTCCCGTGCAACTCGGCTGCTAGTCCTCCTATTATGCAGAATCTTAAGGTCGTAGCTCATGTCCAAGGCACCAAAGCCAGCTAAAAAGTCAATAATCGATACCTAAAACTTGAATTGGACTACTTCTTACTGGGTATTACATCAACTTAGAAGCTTCATCTGTGTTCTATTATGGTGCTTTTCCTGTTTCCGCCTAAAGCAACTCGTGACATAGCTTTGCAGACGATAAGTACAACCGTTTCAGAGAGAAGAGCGGCCAATGTGACGATCTGGCTTCAAGTCGATTCGATAACAAATGAGGAAAACGGACGGATTTCTCAGGTTTTTACTACATATGAACACTTCTCACATTCTCCCGTGCAACTCGGCAGCTAGCCCTCCTTTCATGCAAAATCTTAAGGTCCTAGCTCATGTCCAAAGCACCAAAGCCAGCTAAAAAGTCAATAACCGATACCTAAAACTTGAATTGTACTTCTTCTTAATGGCTATTACATCAGCTTAGTAGCTTCATCTGTGTTCTACTATGGTGCTTTTAGTGTCTTCGAATACCGCAGTACGCGACATAGCTTTGCAGACGATAAGTACAACCGTTTCAGAGAGAAGAGCGGCCAATGTGACGATCTGGCTTTAAGTCGATTCGATAACAAATGACGAAAACGGACGGATTTCTCAGGTTTTTACTACTTATGAACACTTTTCACATTCTCCCGTGCAACTCGGCTGCTAGTCCTCCTTTCATGAAGAATGTTAAGGTCCTAGCTCATGTCCAATGCACCAAAGCCAGCTAAAAAGTCAATAATCGATACCTAAAACTTGAATTGTACTACTTCTTACTGGATATTACATCAACTTAGAAGCTTCATCTGTGTTCTACTGTGGTGATTTTAGTGTCTCCGCATACCGCAGCACGTGACATAGCTTTGCAGACGATAAGTACAACCGTTTCAGAGAGAAGAGCGGCCAATGTGACGATCTGGCTTTAAGTCGATTCGATAACAAATGACGAAAACGGACGGATTTCTGAGGGTTTTACTACATATGAACACTTTTCACATTCTCCCGTGCAACTCGGCTGCTAGTCCTCCTTTCATGAAGAATGTTAAGGTCCTAGCTCATGTCCAAGGGTCCAAAGCCAGCTAAAAAGTCAATAATCGATACCTTAAACTTGAATTGTACTACTTCTTACTGGGTATTACATCAACTTAGAAGCTTCATCTGTGTTCTACTATGGTGCTTTTAGTGTCTCCGCATACCGCAGCACGCGACATAGTTTTGCAGACGATAAGTACAACCGTTTCAGAGAGAAGAGCGGCCAATGTGACGATCTGGCTTTAAGTCGATTCGCTAACAAATGACGAAAAAGGACGGATTTCTAAGTTTATTACTACATATGAACACTTTTCACATTCTCCCGTGCAACTCGGCTGCTAGTCCTCCTTTCATGCAGAATCTTAAGGTCCTAGCTCATGTCCAAGGCACCAAAGCCATCTAAAAGGTCCATATTCAACACCTAAAACTTGAATTGTACTACTTCTTACTGGCTATTACATCAGCTTAGAAGCCTCATCTGTGTTCTACTATGGTGCTTTTAGTGTCTCAGCATGCCGCAGCACGCGACATAGCTTTTCAGACGATTAGTACAACCGTTTCAGAGAGAAGAGCGGCCAATGTGACGATCTGTCTTTAAGTCGAATCGATAACAAATGACGAAAACGGACGGATTACTCAGGTTTTTACTACATATGAACACATTTCACATTCTCCCGCGCAACTCGGCTGCTAGTCCTCCTTTCATGCAGAATCTTAAAGTCCTAGCTCATGTCCAAGGCACCAAAGCCAGCTAAAAAGTCAATAATCGATTCCTAAAACTTGAATTGTACTACATCTTACTGGCTATTACATCAACTTCGATGCTTCATCTGTGTTCTAATATGGTGATTTTAGTGTCTCCACATACCGCAGCACGTGACATAGCTTTGCAGACGATATTTACAAACGTTTCAGAGAGAAGAGCGGCCAATGTGACCATCTGGCTTTAAGTAGATTCGATAACAAATGACGAAAACGGACGGATTTCTCAGGTTTTTAATACATATGAACACTTTTCACATTCTGACGTGCAACTCGGCTGCTAGTCCTCCTTTCATGCAGAATCTTAAGGTCCTAGCTCATGTCCAAGGTACCGAAGCCAGCTAAAAAGACAATAATCGATACCTAAAACTTGAATTGTTCTACTTCTTACTGGCTATTGCATCAACTTAGAAGCTTCATCTGTGTTCTACTATGGTGATTTTAGTGTCTCCACATACCGCAGCACGCGACATAGCTTTGCAGACGATAAGTACAACCGTTTCAGAGAGAAGAGCGGCCAATGTGACGATCTGGCTTTAAGTCGATTCGATAACAAATGACGAAAACGGACGGATTTCTCAGGTTTTTACTACATATGAACACTTTTCACATTCTCCCGTGCAACTCGGCTGCTAGTCCTCCTTTCATGCAGAATCTTAAGGTCCTAGCTCATGTCCAAGGCACCAAAGCCAGCTAAAAAGTCAATAATCGATACCTAAAACTTGAATTGTACTACTTCTTACTGGCTATTACATCAACTTAGAAGCTTCATCTGTGTTCTACTACGGTGCTTTTAGTTTCTCCGCATACCGCAGCACGCGACATAGTTTTGCAGACGATAAGTACAACCGTTTCAGAGAGAAGAGCGGCCAATGTGACGATCTGGCTTTAAGTCGATTCGATAACAAATGACGAAAACGAACGGATTTCTCAGGTTTTTACTACATATGAACACTTTTGACATTCTCCCGTGCAACTCGGCTGCTAGTCCACCTTTCATGCAGAATCTTAAGGTCCTAGCTCATGTCCAATGCACCAAAGCCAGCTAAAAAGTCAATAATCGATACCTAAAACTTGAATTGTACTACTTCTTACTGGCTATTACATCAACTTAGAAGCTTCGTCTGTGTTCTACTATGGTGCTTTTAGTGTCTCCACATAGCGCAGCACGCGACATAGCTTTGCAGACGATAAGTACAACCGTTTCAGAGAGAAGAGCGGCCAATGTGACGATCTGGCTTTACGTCGATTCGATAACAAATGACGAAAACGGACGGATTTCTCAGGTTTTTACTACATATGAACACTTTTCAAATTCTCCCGTGGAACTCGGCTGCTAGTCCACCTTTCATGCAGAAACTTAAGGTCCTAGCTCATGTCCAAGGCACCAAAGCCAGCTAAAAAGTCAATAATCGATACCTAAAACTTGAATTGTACTACTTCTTACTGGCTATTACATCAACTAAGAAGCTTCATCTGTGTTCTACTACGGTGCTTTTAGTTTCTCCGCATACCGCAGCACGCGACATAGTTTTGCAGACGATAAGTACAACCGTTTCAGAGAGAAGAGCGGCCAATGTGACGATCTGGCTTTAAGTCGATTCGATAACAAATGACGAAAACGGACGGATTTCTCAGGTTTTTACCTACATATGAACACTTTTCACATTCTCCCGTGGAACTCGGCTGCTAGTCCACCTTTCATGCAGAATCTTAAGGTCCTAGCTCATGTCCAATGCACCAAAGCCAGCTAAAAAGTCAATAATCGATACCTAAAACTTGAATTGTACTACTTCTTACTGGCTATTACATCAACTTAGAAGCTTCATCTGTGTTCTACTACGGTGCTTTTAGTTTCTCCGCATACCGCAGCACGCGACATAGTTTTGCAGACGATAAGTACAACCGTTTCAGAGAGAAGAGCGGCCAAAGTGACGATCTGGCTTTAAGTCGATTCGATAACAAATGACGAAAACGGACGGATTTCTCAGGTTTTTACTACATATGAACACTTTTCACATTCTCCCGTGGAACTCGGCTGCTAGTCCTCCTTTCATGCAGAATCTTAAGGTCCCAGCTCATGTCCAAGGCACCAAAGCCAGCTAAAAAGTCAATAACCGATACCTAAAACTTGAATTGTACTACTTCTTACTGGCTATTACATCAACTTAGAAGCTTCATCTGTGTTCTACTACGGTGCTTTTAGTTTCTCCGCATACCGCAGCACGCGACATAGTTTTGCAGACGATAAGTACAACCGTTTCAGAGAGAAGAGCGGCCAATGTGACGATCTGGATTTAAGTCGATTCGATAACAAATGACGAAAACGGACGGATTTCTGAGGTTTTTACTACATATGAACACTTTTCACATTCTCCCGTGGAACTCGGCTGCTAGTCCACCTTTCATGCAGAATCTTAAGGTCCTAGCTCATGTCCAATGCACCAAAGCCAGCTAAAAAGTCAATAATCGATACCTAAAACTTGAATTGTACTACTTCTTACTGGCTATTACATCAACTTAGAAGCTTCGTCTGTGTTCTACTATGGTGCTTTTAGTGTCTCCACATAGCGCAGCACGCGACATAGCTTTGCAGACGATAAGTACAACCGTTTCAGAGAGAAGAGCGGCCAATGTGACGATCTGGCTTTACGTCGATTCGATAACAAATGACGAAAACGGACGGATTTCTCAGGTTTTTACTACATATGAACACTTTTCACATTCTCCCGTGCAACTCGGCTGCTAGTCCTCCTTTCATGCAGAATCTTAAGGTCCTAGCTCATGTCCAAGGCACCAAAGCCAGCTAAAAAGTCAATAACCGATACCTAAAACTTGAATTGTACTACTTCTTACTGGCTATTACATCAACTTAGAAGCTTCATCTGTGTTCTACTACGGTGCTTTTAGTTTCTCCGCATACCGCAGCACGCGACATAGTTTTGCAGACGATAAGTACAACCGTTTCAGAGAGAAGAGCGGCCAATGTGACGATCTGGCTTTAAGTCGATTCGATAACAAATGACGAAAACGGACGGATTTCTCAGGTTTTTACTACATATGAACACTTTTCACATTCTCCCGTGGAACTCGGCTGCTAGTCCACCTTTCATGCAGAATCTTAAGGTCCTAGCTCATGTCCAATGCACCAAAGCCAGCTAAAAAGTCAATAATCGATACCTAAAACTTGAATTGTACTACTTCTTACTGGCTATTACATCAACTTAGAAGCTTCGTCTGTGTTCTACTATGGTGCTTTTAGTGTCTCCACATAGCGCAGCACGCGACATAGCTTTGCAGACGATAAGTACAACCGTTTCAGAGAGAAGAGCGGCCAATGTGACGATCTGGCTTTAAGTCGATTCGATAACAAATGACGAAAACGGACGGATTTCTCAGGTTTTTACTACATATGAACACTTTTCACATTCTCCCGTGCAACTCGGCTGCTAGTCCTCCTTTCATGCAGAATCTTAAGGTCCTAGCTCATGTCCAAGGCACCAAAGCCAGCTAAAAAGTCAATAACCGATACCTAAAACTTGAATTGTACTACTTCTTACTGGCAATTACATCAACTTAGAAGCTTCGTCTGTGTTCTACTATGGTGCTTTTAGTGTCTCCACATAGCGCAGCACGCGACATAGCTTTGCAGACGATAAGTACAACCGTTTCAGAGAGAAGAGCGGCCAATGTGACGATGTGGCTTTACGTCGATTCGATAACAAATGACGAAAACGGAGGGATTTCTCAGGTTTTTACTACATATGAACACTTTTGACATTCTCCCGTGCAACTCGGCTGCTAGTCCTCCTTTCATGCAGAATCTTAAGGTCCTAGCTCATGTCCAAGGCACCAAAGCCAGCTAAAAAGTCAATAACCGATACCTAAAACTTGAATTGTACTACTTCTTACTGGCTATTACATCAATTTAGAAGCTTCATCTGTGTTCTACTACGGTGCTTTTAGTTTCTCCGCATACCGCAGCACGCGACATAGTTTTGCAGACGATAAGTACAACCGTTTCAGAGAGAAGAGCGGCCAATGTGACGATCTGGCTTTAAGTTGATTCGATAACAAATGACGAAAACGGACGGATATCTCAGGTTTTTACTACATATGAACACTTTTCACATTCTCCCGTGCAACTCGGCTGCTAGTCCTCCTTTCATGCAGAATCTTAAGGTCCTAGCTCATGTCCAAGGCACCAAAGCCAGCTAAAAAGTCAATAACCGATACCTAAAACTTGAATTGTACTACTTCTTACTGGCTATTACATCAACTTAGAAGCTTCATCTGTGTTCTACTACGGTGCTTTTAGTTTCTCCGCATACCGCAGCACGCGACATAGCTTTGCAGACGATAAGTACAACCGTTTCAGAGACAAGAGCGGCCAATGTGACGATCTGGCTTTAAGTCGATTCGATAACAAATGACGAAAACGGACGGATTTCTCAGGTTTTTACTACATATGAACACTTTTCACATTCTCCCGTGCAACTCGGCTGCTAGTCCTCCTTTCATGCAGAATCTTAAGGTCCTAGCTCATGTCCAAGGCACCAAAGCCAGCTAAAAAGTCAATAATCGATACCTAAAACTTGAATTGTACTACTTCTTACTGGCTATTACATCAAATTAGAAGCTTCATCTGTGTTCTACTACGGTGCTTTTAGTTTCTCCGCATACCGCAGCACGCGACATAGTTTTGCAGACGATAAGTACAACCGTTTCAGAGAGAAGAGCGGCCAATGTGACGATCTGGCTTTAAGTCGATTCGATAACAAATGACGAAAACGGACGGATTTCTCAGGTTTTTACTACATATGAACACTTTTCACATTCTCCCGTGGAACTCGGCTGCTAGTCCACCTTTCATGCAGAATCTTAAGGTCCTAGCTCATGTCCAATGCACCAAAGCCAGCTAAAAAGTCAATAATCGATACCTAAAACTTGAATTGTACTACTTCTTACTGGCTATTACATCAACTTAGAAGCTTCGTCTGTGTTCTACTATGGTGCTTTTAGTGTCTCCACATAGCGCAGCACGCGACATAGCTTTGCAGACGATAAGTACAACCGTTTCAGAGAGAAGAGCGGCCAATGTGACGATCTGGCTTTACGTCGATTCGATAACAAATGACGAAAACGGACGGATTTCTCAGGTTTTTAACTACATATGAACACTTTTGACATTCTCCCGTGCAACTCGGCTGCTAGTCCTCCTTTCATGCAGAATCTCAAGGTCCTAGCTCATGTCCAAGGCACCAAAGCCAGCTAAAAAGTCAATAACCGATATCTAAAACTTGAATTGTACTACTTCTTACTGGCTATTACATCATCTTAGGAGCTTCATCTGTGTTCTACTATGGTGCTTTTAGTGTCTCCGAATATCGCAGTACGCGACATAGCTTTGGAGACGATAAGTACAACCGTTTCAGAGAGAAGAGCGGCCAATGTGACGATCTGGCTTTAAGTCGATTCGATAACAAATGACGAAAACGGACGGATTTCTCAGGTTTTTACCTACATATGAACACTTTTCACATTCTCCCGTGGAACTCGGCTGCTAGTCCACCTTTCATGCAGAATCCTAAGGTCCTAGCTCATGTCCAATGCACCAAAGCCAGCTAAAAAGTCAATAATCGATACCTAAAACTTGAATTGTACTACTTCTTACTGGCTATTACATCAACTTAGAAGCTTCATCTGTGTTCTACTACGGTGCTTTTAGTTTCTCCGCATACCGCAGCACGCGACATAGTTTTGCAGACGATAAGTACAACCGTTTCAGAGAGAAGAGCGGCCAAAGTGACGATCTGGCTTTAAGTCGATTCGATAACAAATGACGAAAACGGACGGATTTCTCAGGTTTTTACTACATATGAACACTTTTCACATTCTCCCGTGGAACTCGGCTGCTAGTCCACCTTTCATGCAGAATCTTAAGGTCCTAGCTCATGTCCAATGCACCAAAGCCAGCTAAAAAGTCAATAATCGATACCTAAAACTTGAATTGTACTACTTCTTACTGGCTATTACATCAACTTAGAAGCTTCGTCTGTGTTCTACTATGGTGCTTTTATTGTCTCCACATAGCGCAGCACGCGACATAGCTTTGCAGACGATAAGTACAACCGTTTCAGGGAGAAGAGCGGCCAATGTGACGATCTGGCTTTACGTCGATTCGATAACAAATGACGAAAACGGACGGATTTCTCAGGTTTTTACCTACATATGAACACTTTTGACATTCTCCCGTGTAACTCGGCTGCTAGTCCTCCTTTCATGCAGAATCTTAAGGTCCTAGCTCATGTCCAAGGCACCAAAGCCAGCTAAAAAGTCAATAACCGATACCTAAAACTTGAATTGTACTACTTCTTACTGGCTATTACATCAACTTAGAAGCTTCATCTGTGTTCTACTACGGTGCTTTTAGTTTCTCCGCATACCGCAGCACGCGACATAGTTTTGCAGACGATAAGTACAACCGTTTCAGAGAGAAGAGCGGCCAATGTGACGATCTGGCTTTAAGTCGATTCGATAACAAATGACGAAAACGGACGGATTTCTCAGGTTTTTACTACATATGAACACTTTTCACATTCTCCCGTGGAACTCGGCTGCTAGTCCACCTTTCATGCAGAATCTTAAGGTCCTAGCTCATGTCCAATGCACCAAAGCCAGCTAAAAAGTCAATAATCGATACCTAAAACTTTAATTGTACTACTTCTTACTGGCTATTACATCAACTTAGAAGCTTCGTCTGTGTTCTACTATGGTGCTTTTAGTGTCTCCACATAGCGCAGCACGCGACATAGCTTTGCAGACGATAAGTACAACCGTTTCAGAGAGAAGAGCGGCCAATGTGACGATCTGGCTTTAAGTCGATTCGATAACAAATGACGAAAACGGACGGATTTCTCAGGTTTTTACTACATATGAACACTTTTCACATTCTCCCGTGGAACTCGGCTGCTAGTCCACCTTTCATGCAGAATCTTAAGGTCCTAGCTCATGTCCAATGCACCAAAGCCAGCTAAAAAGTCAATACTCGATACCTAAAACTTGAATTGTACTACTTCTTACTGGCTATTACATCAACTTAGAAGCTTCGTCTGTGTTCTACTATGGTGCTTTTAGTGTCTCCACATAGCGCAGCACGCGACATAGCTTTGCAGACGATAAGTACAACCGTTTCAGAGAGAAGAGCGGCCAATGTGACGATCTGGCTTTACGTCGATTCGATAACAAATGACGAAAACGGACGGATTTCTCAGGTTTTTACTACATATGAACACTTTTCACATTCTCCCGTGCAACTCGGCTGCTAGTCCTCCTTTCATGCAGAATCTTAAGGTCCTAGCTCATGTCCAAGGCACCAAAGCCACCTAAAAAGTCAATAACCGATACCTAAAACTTGAATTGTACTACTTCTTACTGGCTATTACATCAACTTAGAAGCTTCATCTGTGTTCTACTACGGTGCTTTTAGTTTCTCCGCATACCGCAGCACGCGACATAGTTTTGCAGACGATAAGTACAACCGTTTCAGAGAGAAGAGCGGCCAATGTGACGATCTGGCTTTAAGTCGATTCGATAACAAATGACGAAAACGGACGGATTTCTCAGGTTTTTACTACATATGAACACTTTTCACATTCTCCCGTGGAACTCGGCTGCTAGTCCACCTTTCATGCAGAATCTTAAGGTCCTAGCTCATGTCCAAGGCACCAAAGCCAGCTAAAAAGTCAATAACCGATACCTAAAACTTGAATTGTACTACTTCTTACTGGCTATTACATCAATTTAGTAGCTTCATCTGTGTTCTACTACGGTGCTTTTAGTTTCTCCGCATACCGCAGCACGCGACATAGTTTTGCAGACGATAAGTACAACCGTTTCAGAGAGAAGAGCGGCCAATGTGACGATCTGGCTTTAAGTCGATTCGATAACAAATGACGAAAACGGACGGATATCTCAGGTTTTTACTACATATGAACACTTTTCACATTCTCCCGTGCAACTCGGCTGCTAGTCCTCCTTTCATGCAGAATCTTAAGGTCCTAGCTCATGTCCAAGGCACCAAAGCCAGCTAAAAAGTCAATAACCGATACCTAAAACTTGAATTGTACTACTTCTTACTGGCTATTACATCAACTTAGAAGCTTCATCTGTGTTCTACTATCGTTATTTTCCTGTTTCCGCCTACGGCAACACGCGACATAGCTTTGCAGACGATAAGCACAACCGTTTCAGAGAGAAGAGCGGCCAATGTGACGATCTGGCTTTAAGTCGGTTCGCTAACAAATGACGAGAAAGGACGGATTTCTAAGGTTATTACTACATATGAACACTTTTCACATTCTACCGTGCAACTCGGATGCTAGTCCTCCTTTCATGTAGAATCTTAAGGTCCTAGCTCATGTCCAAGGCACCAAAGCCAGCTAAAAGATCCATATTCAATACCTAAAACTTGAATTGTACTACTTCTTACTGGCTATTACATCAACTTAGAAGCTTGATCTGTGTTCTACTATTGTGCTTTTAGTGTCTCAGCATGCCGCAGCACGCGACATAGCTTTTCAGACGATAAGTACAACCGTTTCAGAGAGAAGAGCGGCCAATGTGACGATCTGTCTTTAAGTCGGTTCGATTACAAATGACGAAAACGGACGGATTACTCAGGTTTTTACTACATATGAACACATTTCACATTCTCCGGCGCAACTCGGCTGCTAGTCCTCCTTTCATGCAGAATCTTAAAGTCCTAGCTCATGTCCAAGGCACCAAAGCCAGCTAAAAAGTCAATAATCGATTCCTAAAACTTGAATTGTACTACTTCTTACTGGCTATTACATCAACTTAGATGCTTCATCTGTGTTCTACTATGGTGATTTTAGTGTCTGCACATACCGCTGCACGCGACATAGCTTTGCAGACGATATGTACAAACGTTTCAGAGAGAAGAGCGGCCAATGTGACCATCTGGCTTTAAGTAGATTCGATAACAAATGACGAAAACGGTCGGATTTCTCAGGTTTTTACTACATATGAACACTTTTCACATTCTGACGTGCTACTCGGATGCTAGTCCTCCTTTCATGCAGAATCTTAAGGTCCTAGCTCATGTCCAAGGTACCGAAGCCAGCTAAAAAGACAATAATCGATACCTAAAACTTGAATTGTTCTACTTCTTACTGGCTATTGCACCAACTTAGAAGCTTCATCTGTGTTCTACTATGGTGATTTTAGTGTCTCCGCATACCGCAGCACGCGACATAGCGTTGCAGACGATAAGTACAACCGTTTCAGAGAGAAGAGCGGCCAATGTGACGATCTGGCTTTAAGTCGATTCGATAACAAATGACGAAAACGGACGGATTTCTCAGGTTTTTACTACATATGAACACTTTTCACATTCTCCCGTGCAACTCGGCTGCTAGTCCTCCTTTCATGCAGAATGTCAAGGTCCTAGCTCATGGCCAAGGCACCAAAGCCAGTTAAAAAGACAATAATCGATACCTAAAACTTGAATTGTACTTCTTCTTACTGGCTATTACATCAACTTAGAAGCTTCGTCTGTGTTCTACTATGGTGCTTTTCCTGTTTCCGCCTACGGCAACACGTGACATAGCTTTGCAGACGATAAGTACAACCGTTTCAGAGAGAAGAGCGGCCAATGTGACGATCTGGCTTTAAGTCGATTCGATAACAAATGACGAAAACGGACGGAATTCTCAGGTTTTTACTACATATGAACACTTTTCACATTCTCCCGTGCAACTCGGCTGCTAGTCCTCCTTTCATGCAGAATCTTAAGGACCTAGCTCATGTCCAAGGCACCAAAGCCAGCTAAAAAGTCAATAACCGATACCTAAAACTTGAATTGTACTACTTCTTACTGGCTATTACCTCATCTTAGGAGCTTCATCTGTGTTCTACTATGGTGCTTTTAGTGTCTCCGAATACCGCAGTACGCGACATAGCTTTGCAGACGATAAGTACAACCGTTTCAGAGAGAAGAGCGGCCAATGTGACGATCTGGCTTTAAGTCGATTCGATAACAAATGACGAAAACGGATGGAATTCTAATGTTTTTACTACATATGAACACTTTTCACATTCTCCCGTGCAACTCGGCTGCTAGTCCTCCTTTCATGAAGAATGTTAAGGTCCTAGCTCATGTCCAAGGGACCAAAGCCAGCTAAAAAGGCAATAATCGATGCCTTAAACTTGAATTATACTACTTCTTACTGGGTATTACATGAACTTAGAAGCTTCATCTGTGTTCTACTATGGTGCTTTTAGTGTCTCCGCATACCGCAGCACGCGACATAGCTTTGCAGACGATAAGTACATCCGTTTCACAGAGAAGAGCGGCCAATGTGACGATCTGGCTTTAAGTCGATTCGATAACAAATGACGAAAACGGACGGATTTCTCAGGTTTTTACTACATTTGAACTGTTTTCACATTCTCCCGTGCAACTCGGCTGCTAGTCGTCCTATCATGCAGAATATTAAGGTCCAAGCTCATGTCCAAGGCACCAAAACCAGCTAAAAATTCAATATTCAGTACCTTATACTTGAATTTTACTACTTCATACTGGCTATTACATCAACTTAGATGCTTGATCTGTGTTCTACTATGGTGCTTTTAGTGTCTCAGCATACCGCAGCACGCGACATAGCATTGCAGACGATAAGTACAACCGTTTCAGAGAGAAGAGCGGCCAATGTGACGATTTGGCTTTAAGTCGATTCGATAACAAATGACGAAAACGGACGGATTTCTCAGGTTATTACTACATATGAACACTTTTCACATTCTCCCGTGCAACTCGGTTGCAAGTCCTCCTTTCATGCAGAATCTTAAGGTCCTAGCTCATGTCCAAGGCACCAAAGCCAGCTAAAAAGTCAATAATCGATACCTAAAACTTGAATTGTACTACTTCTTACTGGATATTACATCAACTTAGAAGCTTCATCTGTGTTCTACTGTGGTGATTTTAGTGTCTCCGCATACCGCAGTGTGACATAGCTTTGCAGACGATAAGTACAACCGTTCAGAGAGAAGAGCGGCCAATGTGACAATCTGGCTTTAACTCGATTCGATAACAAATGACGAAAACGGACGGATTTCTCAGGTTTTTAATACATTTGAACAGTTTTCACATTCTCCCGTGCAACTCGGCTGCTAGTCCACCTTTCACGCAGAATATTAAGGTCCTAGCTCATGTCCAATGCACCAAAGCCAGCTAAAAACTCAATAATCGATACCTAAAACTTGAATTGTACTACTTCTTACTGGATATTACATCAACTTAGAAGCTTCATCTGTGTTCTACTGTGGTGATTTTAGTGTCTCCGCATACCGCAGCACGTGACATAGCTTTGCAGACGATAAGTACAACCGTTTCAGAGAGAAGAGCGGCCAATGTGACGATCTGGCTTTAAGTCGATTCGATAACAAATGACGAAAACGGACGGATTTCTAAGGTTTTTACTACATATGAACACTTTTCACATTCTCCCGTGCAACTCGGCTGCTAGTCCTCCTTTCATGCAGAATCTTAAGGTCCTAGCTCATGTCCAAGGGACCAAAGCCAGCTAAAAAGTCAATAATCGATACCTTAAACTTGAATTGTACTACTTCTTACTGGGTATTACATCAACTTAGAAACTTCATCTGTGTTCTACTATGGTGCTTTTAGTGTCTCCGCATACCGCAGCACGCGACATAGCTTTGCAGACGATAAGTACAACCGTTTCAGAGAGAAGAGCGGCCAATGTGAGGATGTGGCATTAAGTCGATTCGATAACAAATGACGAAAACGGACGGATTTCTCAGGTTTTTACTACATATGAACACTTTTCCCATTCTACCGTGCAACTGGGCTGCTGGTCCTCCTTTTATGCAGAATCTTAAAGTCCTAGCTCATGTCCAAGGCACGAAAGCCAGCTAAAAAGTCAATAATCGATACCTAAATCTTGAATTGGACTACTTCTTACTGGCTATTACATCAACTTAGAAGCTTCATCTGTGTTCCACTATGGTGCTTTTCCTGTTTCCGCCTACGGCAACACGCGACATAGCTTTGCAGACGATAAGCACAACCGTTTCAGAGAGAAGAGCGGCCAATGTGACGATCTGGCTTTAAGTCGATTCGCTAACAAATGACGAAAAAAGACGGATTTCTCAGGTTATTACTACATATGAACACTTTTCACATTCTCCCGTGCTACTCGGCTGCTAGTCCTCCTTTCATGCAGAATCTTAAGGTCCTAGCTCATGTCCAAGGCACCAAAGCCAGCTAAAAGGTCCATATGCAATACCTAAAACTTGAATTGTACTACTTCTTACTGGCTATTACATCAACTTAGAAGCTTGATCTGTGTTCCACTATGGTGATTTTAGTGTCTGAACATACCGCTGCACGCTACATAGCTTTGCAGACGATATGTACAAACGTTACAGAGAGAAGAGCGGCCAATGTGACCATCTGGCTTTAAGTCGATTCGATAACAAATGACGAAAACGGACGGATTTCTCAGGTTTTTACTACATATGAACACTTTTCACATTCTGACGTGCAACTCGGCTGCTAGTCCTCCTTTCATGCAGAATCTTAAGGTCCTAGCTCATGACCAAGGTACCGAAGCCAGCTAAAAAGACAATAATCGATACCTAAAACTTGAATTGTTCTACTTCTTACTGGCTATTGCATCAACTTAGAAGCTTCATCCGTGTTCTACTATGGTGATTTTAGTGTCTCCGCATACCGCAGCACGCGACATAGCTTTGCAGACGATAAGTACAACCGTTTCAGAGAGAAGAGCGGCCAATGTGACGATCTGGCTTTAAGTCGATTCGATAACAAATGACGAAAACGGACGGATTTCTCAGGTTTTTACTACATATGAACACTTTTCACATTCTCCCGTGGAACTCGGCTGCTAGTCCTCCTTTCATGCAGAATCTTAAGGTCCTAGCTCATGTCCAAGGCACCAAAGCCAGCTAAAAAGTCAATAATTGATACGTTAAACTTGAATTGTACTACCTCTTACTGGCTATTACATCAACTTAGAAGCTTCATCTGTGTTCTACTACGGTGCTTTTAGTTTCTCCGCATACCGCAGCACGCGACATAGTTTTGCAGACGATAAGTACAACCGTTTCAGAGAGAAGAGCGGCCAATGTGACGATTTGTCTTTAAGTCGATTCGATAACAAATGACGAAAACGGACGGATTTCTAAGGTTTTTACTACATATGAACACTTTTCACATTCTCCCGTGCAACTCGGCTGCTAGTCCTCCTTTCATGAAGAATGTTAAGGTCCTAGCTCATGTCCAAAGCACCAAAGCCAGCTAAAAAGTCAATAATCGATACCTTGAACTTGAAATGTACTACTTCTTACTGGGTATTACATCAACTTAGAAGCTTCATCTGTGTTCTACTATGGTGCTTTTAGTGTCTCCGCATACCGCAACACGCGACATAGCTTTGCAGACGATAAGTACAACCGTTTCAGAGAGGAGAGCGGCCAATGTGACGATCTGGCTTTAAGTCGATTCGATAACAAATGACGAAAACGGACGGATTTCTCTCGTTTTTACTACATATGAATACTTTTCACATTATCCCATGCAACTGGGCTGCTAGTCCTCCTTTTATGCAGAATCTTAAAGTCCTAGCTCATGTCCAAGGCACGAAAGCCAGCTAAAAAGTCAATAATCGATACCTAAATCTTGAATTGGACTACTTCTTACTGGCTATTACATCAACTTAGAAGCTTCATCTGTGTTCTACTATGGTGCTTTTCCTGTTTCCGCCTACGGCAACACGCGACATAGCATGGCAAACTATAATCACAACCGGATCAGAGAGAAGAGCGGCCAATGTGACGATCTGGCTTTAAGTCGATTCTCTAACAAATGACGAAAAAGGACGGATTTCTCCGGTTATTACTACATATGAACTCTTTTCACATTCTCCCGTGCAACTCGGCTGCTAGTCCTCCTTTCATGCAAAATCTTAAGGTCCTAGCTCATGTCCAAGGTACCGAAGCAAGCTAAAAAGACAATAATCGATACCTAAAACTTGAATTGTTCTACTTCTTACTGGCTATTGCATCAACTTAGAAGCTTCATCCGTGTTCTACTACGGTGATTTTAGTGTCTCCGCATACCGCAGCACACGACATAGCTTTGCAGACGATAAGTACAACCGTTTCAGAGAGAAGAGCGGCCAATGTGACGATCTGGCTTTAAGTCGATTCGATAACAAATGACGAAAACGGACGGATTTCTCAGGTTTTTACTACATATGATCACTTTTCACATTCTCCCGTGGAACTCGGCTGCTAGTCCTCCTTTCATGCAGAATCTTAAGGTCCTAGCTCATGTCCAAGGCACCAAAGCCAGCTAAAAAGTCAATAATCGATACGTAAAACTTGAATTGTACTACCTCTTACTGGCTATTACATCAACTTAGAAGCTTCATCTGTGTTCTACTACGGTGCTTTTAGTTTCTCCGCATACCGCAGCACGCGACATAGTTTTGCAGACGATAAGTACAACCGTTTCAGAGAGAAGAGCGGCCAATGTGACGATCTGGCTTTAAGTCGATTCGATAACAAATGACGAAAACGGACGGATTTCTCAGGTTTTTACTACATATGAACACTTTTCACATTCTCCCGTGCAACTCGGCTGCTAGTCCACCTTTCATGCAGAATCTTAAGGTCCTAGCTCATGTCCAATGCACCAAAGCCAGCTAAAAAGTCGATAATCGATACCTAAAACTTGAATTGTACTACTTCTTCCTGGATATTACATCAACTTAGAAGCTTCATCTGTGTTCTGCTGTGGTGATTTTAGTGTCTCCGCATACCGCAGCACGTGACATAGCTTTGCAGACGATAAGTACAACCGTTTCAGAGAGAAGAGCGGCCAATGTGACGATCTGTCTTTAAGTCGATTCGATAACAAATGACGAAAACGGACGGATTTCTAAGGTTTTTACTACATATGAACACTTTTCACATTCTCCTGTGCAACTCGGCTGCTAGTCCTCCTTTCATGAAGAATGTTAAGGTCCTAGCTCATGTCCAAAGCACCAAAGCCAGCTAAAAAGTCAATAATCGATACCTTGAACTTGAAATGTACTACTTCTTACTGGGTATTACATCAACTTAGAAGCTTCATTTGTGTTCTACTGTGGTGCTTTTAGTGTCTCCGCATACCGCAACACGCGACATAGCTTTGCAGACGATAAGTACAACCGTTTCAGAGAGGAGAGCGGCCAATGTGACGATCTGGCTTTAAGTCGATTCGATAACAAATGACGAAAACGGACGGATTTCTCTGGTTTTTACTACATATGAACACTTTTCACATTATCCCATGCAACTGGGCTGCTAGTCCTCCTTTTATGCAGAATCTTAAAGTATTAGCTCATGTCCAAGGCACGAAAGCCAGCTAAAAAGTCAATAATCGATACCTAAATCTTGAATTGGACTACTTCTTACTGGCTATTACATCAACTTAGAAGCTTCATCTGTGTTCTACTATGGTGCTTTTCCTGTTTCCGCCTACGGCAACACGCGACATAGCATTGCAGACTATAAGCACAACCGGATCAGAGAGAAGAGCGGCCAATGTGACGATCTGGCTTTAAGTCGATTCTCTAACAAATGACGAAAAAGGACGGATTTCTCAGGTTATTACTACATATGAACTCTTTTCACATTCTCCCGTGCAACTCGGCTGCTAGTCCTCCTTTCATGCAGAATCTTAAGGTCCTAGCTCATGTCCAAGGCACCAAAGCCAACTAAAAGGTCAATATTCAATACCTAAAACTTGAATTGTACTACTTCTTACTGGCTATTACATCAACTTAGAAGCTTGATCTGTGGTCTACTATGGTGCTTTTAGTGTCTCAGCATGCCGCAGCACGCGACATAGCTTTGCAGACGATAAGTACAACCGTTTCAGAGAGAAGAGCGGCCAATGTGACGATCTGGCTTTAAGTCGATTCGGTAACAAATGACGAAAACGGACGGATTTCTCAGGTTTTTACTACATATGAACACTTTTCACATTCTCCCGTGCAACTCGGCTGCTAGTCCTCCTTACATGCAGAATCTTAAAGTCCGAGCTCATGTCCAAGGCACCAAAGCCAGCTAAAAAGTCAATAATCGATTCCTAAAACTTGAATTGTACAACTTCTTACTGGCTATTACATCAACTTAGATGCTTCATCTGTGTTCTACTATGGTGATTTTAGTGTCTCCACATACCGCTGCACGCGACATAGCTTTGCAGACGATATGTACAAACGTTTCAGAGAGAAGAGCGGCCAATGTGACCAACTGGCTTTAAGTCGATTCGATAACAAATGACGAAAACGGATGGATTTCTCAGGTTTTTACTACATATGAACGCTTTTCACATTCTGACGTGCAACTCGGCTGCTAGTCCTCCTTTCATGCAGAATCTTAAGGTCCTAGCTCATGTCCAAGGTACCGAAGCCAGCTAAAAAGGTAATAATCGATACCTAAAACTTGAATTGTTCTACTTCTTACTGGGTATTGCATCAACTTAGAAGCTTCATCTGTGTTCTACTATGGTGATTTTAGTGTCTCCGCATACCGCAGCACGCGACATAGCTTTGCAGACGGTAAGTACAACCGTTTCAGAGAGAAGAGCGGCCAATGTGACGATCTGGCTTTAAGTCGATTCGATAACAAATGACGAAAACGGACGGATTTCTCAGGTTTTTACTACATATGAACACTTTTCACATTCTCCCGTGCAACTCGGCTGCTAGTCCTCCTTTCATGCAGAACCTTAAGGTCCTAGCTCATGTCCAAGGCACCAAAGCCAGCTAAAAAGTCAATAATCAATACCTAAAACTTGAATTGTACTACTTCTTACTGGCTATTACATCAACTTAGAAGCTTCATCTTTGTTCTACTACGTTGCTTTTAGTTTCTCCGCATACCGCAGCACGCGACATAGTTTTGCAGACGATAAGTACAACCGTTTCAGAGAGAAGAGCGGCCAATGTGACGATCTGGCTTTAAGTCGATTCGATAACAAATGACGAAAACGGACGGATTTCTCAGGTTTTTACTACATATGAACACTTTTCACATTCTCCCGTGGAACTCGGCTGCTAGTCCACCTTTCATGCAGAATCTTAAGGTCCTAGCTCATGTCCAATGCACCAAAGCCAGCTGAAAAGTCAATAATCGATACCTAAAACTTGAAATATACTACTTCTTACTGGGTATTACATCAACTTAGAAGCTTCATCTGTGTTCTACTATGGTGCTTTTAGAGTCTCCGCATACCGCAGCACGCGACATAGCTTTGCAGACGATAAGTACAACCGTTTCAGAGAGAAGAGCGGCCAATGTGACGATCTGGCTTTAAGTCGATTCGCTAACAAATGACGAAAAAGGACGGATTTCTCAGGTTTTTACTACATATGAACGCTTTTCACATTCTGACGTGCAACTCGGCTGCTAGTCCTCCTTTCATGCAGAATCTTAAGGTCCTAGCTCATGTCCAAGGCACCAAAGCCAGCTAAAAAGTCAATAATCGATTCCTAAAACTTGAATTGTACAACTTCTTACTGGCTATTACATCAACTTAGATGCTTCATCTGTGTTCTACTATGGTGATTTTAGTGTCTCCACATACCGCTGCACGCGACGTAGCTTTGCAGACGATATGTACAAACGTTTCAGAGAGAAGAGCGGCCAATGTGACCATCTGGCTTTAAGTCGATTCGATAACAAATGACGAAAACGGATGGATTTCTCAGGTTTTTACTACATATGAACGCTTTTCACATTCTGACGTGCAACTCGGCTGCTAGTCCTCCTTTCATGCAGAATCTTAAGGTCCTAGCTCATGTCCAAGGCACCAAAGCCAGCTAAAAAGTCAATAATCGATTCCTAAAACTTGAATTGTACAACTTCTTACTGGCTATTACATCAACTTAGATGCTTCATCTGTGTTCTACTATGGTGATTTTAGTGTCTCCACATACCGCTGCACGCGACGTAGCTTTGCAGACGATATGTACAAACGTTTCAGAGAGAAGAGCGGCCAATGTGACCATCTGGCTTTAAGTCGATTCGATAACAAATGACGAAAACGGATGGATTTCTCAGGTTTTTACTACATATGAACGCTTTTCACATTCTGACGTGCAACTCGGCTGCTAGTCCTCCTTTCATGCAGAATCTTAAGGTCCTAGCTCATGTCCAAGGTACCGAAGCCAGCTAAAAAGTCAATAATCGATACCAAAAACTTGAATTGTTCTACTTCTTACTGGCTATTGCATCAACTTAGAAGCTTCATCTGTGTTCTACTATGGTGATTTTAGTGTCTCCGGATACCGCAGCACGAGACATAGCTTTGAAGACGATAAGTACAACCGTTTCAGAGAGAAGAGCGGCCAAAGTGACGATCTGGCTTTAAGTCGATTCGATAACAAATGACGAAAACGGACGGATTTCTCAGGTTTTTACTACATATGAACACTTTTCACATTCTCCCGTGCAACTGGGCTGCTGGTCCTCCTTTTATGCAGAATCTTAAAGTCCTAGCTCATGTCCAAGGCACCAAAGCCAGCTAAAAAGTCAATAATCGATTCCTAAAACTTGATTTGTACTACGTCTTACTGGCTATTACATCAACTTAGATGCTTCATGTGTGTTCTACTAAGGTGATTTTAGTGTCTGAACATACCGCTGCACGCTACATAGCTTTGCAGACGATATGTACGAACGTTTCAGAGAGAAGAGCGGCCAATGTGACCATCTGGCTTTAAGTCGATTCGATAACAAATGACGAAAACGGACGGATTTCTCAGGTTTGTACTACATATGAACACTTTTCACATTCTGACGTGCAACTCGGCTGCTAGTCCTCCTTTCATGCAGATTCTTAAGGTCCTAGCTCATGTCCAAGATACCGAAGCCAGCTAAAAAGGCAATAATCGTTACCTAAAACTTGAATTGTTCTACTTCTTACTGGCTATTGCATCAACTTAGAAGCTTCATCTGTGTTCTACTATGGTGATTTTAGTGTCTCCGGATACCGCAGCACGAGACATAGCTTTGAAGACGATAAATACAACCGTTTCAGAGAGAAGAGCGGCCAATGTGACGATCTGGCTTTAAGTCGATTCGATAACAAATGACGAAAACGGACGGATTTCTCAAGTTTTTACTACATATGAACACTTTTCACATTCTCCCGTGCAACTGGGCTGCTGGTCCTCCTTTTATGCAGAATCTTAAAGTCCTAGCTCATGTCCAAGGCACCAAAGCCAGCTAAAAAGTCAATAATCGATTCCTAAAACTTGATTTGTACTACGTCTTACTGGCTATTACATCAACTTAGATGCTTCATCTGTGTTCTACTATGGTGATTTTAGTGTCTGAACATACCGCTGCACGTTACATAGCTTTGCAGACGATATGTACAAACGTTTCAGAGAGAAGAGCGGCCAATGTGACCATCTGGCTTTAAGTCGATTCGATAACAAATGACGAAAACGGATGGATTTCTCAGGTTTTTACTACATATGAACGCTTTTCACATTCTGACGTGCAACTCGGCTGCTAGTCCTCCTTTCATGCAGAATCTTAAGGTCCTAGCTCATGTCCAAGGTACCGAAGCCAGCTAAAAAGTCAATAATCGATACCTAAAACTTGAATTGTTCTACTTCTTACTGGGTATTGCATCAACTTAGAAGCTTCATCTGTGTTCTACTATGGTGATTTTAGTGTCTCCGCATACCGCAGCACGCGACATAGCTTTGCAGACGATAAGTACAACCGTTTCAGAGAGAAGAGCGGCCAATGTGACGATCTGGCTTTAAGTCGATTCGATAACAAATGACGAAAACGGACGGATTTCTCAGGTTTTTACTACATATGAACACTTTTCACATTCTCCCGTGCAACTCGGCTGCTAGTCCTCCTTTCATGCAGAATCTTAAGGTCCTAGCTCATGTCCAAGGCACCAAAGCCAGCTAAAAAGTCAATAATCAATACCTAAAACTTGAATTGTACTACTTCTTACTGGCTATTACATCAACTTAGAAGCTTCATCTGTGTTCTACTACGTTGCTTTTAGTTTCTCCGCATACCGCAGCACGCGACATAGTTTTTAGACGATAAGTACAACCGTTTCAGAGAGAAGAGCGGCCAATGTGACGATCTGGCTTTAAGTCGATTCGATAACAAATGACGAAAACGGACGGATTTCTCAGGTTTTTACGACATATGAACACTTTTCACATTCTCCCGTGGAACTCGGCTGCTAGTCCACCTTTCATGCAGAATCTTAAGGTCCTAGCTCATGTCCAATGCACCAAAGCCAGCTGAAAAGTCAATAATCGATACCTAAAACTTGAAATATACTACTTCTTACTGGGTATTACATCAACTTAGAAGCTTCATCTGTGTTCTACTATGGTGCTTTTAGTGTCTCCGCATACCGCAGCACGCGACATAGCTTTGCAGACGATAAGTACAACCGTTTCAGAGAGAAGAGCGGCCAATGTGACCATCTGGCTTTAAGTCGATTCGATAACAATTGACGAAAACGGATGGATTTCTCAGGTTTTTACTACATATGAACGCTTTTCACATTCTGACGTGCAACTCGGCTGCTAGTCCTCCTTTCATGCAGAATCTTAAGGTCCTAGCTCATGTCCAAGGTACCGAAGCCAGCTAAAAAGTCAATAATCGATACCTAAAACTTGAATTGTTCTACTTCTTACTGGGTATTGCATCAACTTAGAAGCTTCATCTGTGTTCTACTATGGTGATTTTAGTGTCTCCGCATACCGCAGCACGCGACATAGCTTTGCAGACGATAAGTACAACCGTTTCAGAGAGAAGAGCGGCCAATGTGACGATCTGGCTTTAAGTCGATTCGATAACAAATGACGAAAACGGACGGATTTCTCAAGTTTTTACTACATATGAACACTTTTCACATTCTCCCGTGCAACTGGGCTGCTGGTCCTCCATTTATGCAGAATCTTAAAGTCCTAGCTCATGTCCAAGGCACCAAAGCCAGCTAAAAAGTCAATAATCGATTCCTAAAACTTGATTTGTACTACGTCTTACTGGCTATTACATCAACTTAGATGCTTCATCTGTGTTCTACTATGGTGATTTTAGTGTCTGAACATACCGCTGCACGTTACATAGCTTTGCAGACGATATGTACAAACGTTTCAGAGAGAAGAGCGGCCAATGTGACCATCTGGCTTTAAGTCGATTCGATAACAAATGACGAAAACGGATGGATTTCTCAGGTTTTTACTACATATGAACGCTTTTCACATTCTGAAGTGCAACTCGGCTGCTAGTCCTCCTTTCATGCAGAATCTTAAGGTCCTAGCTCATGTCCAAGGTACCGAAGCCAGCTAAAAAGTCAATAATCGATACCTAAAACTTGAATTGTTCTACTTCTTACTGGGTATTGCATCAACTTAGAAGCTTCATCTGTGTTCTACTATGGTGATTTTAGTGTCTCCGCATACCGCAGCACGCGACATAGCTTTGCAGACGATAAGTACAACCGTTTCAGAGAGAAGAGCGGCCAATGTGACGATCTGGCTTTAAGTCGATTCGATAACAAATGACGAAAACGGACGGATTTCTCAGGTTTTTACTACATATGAACACTTTTCACATTCTCCCGTGCAACTCGGCTGCTAGTCCTCCTTTCATGCAGAATCTTAAGGTCCTAGCTCATGTCCAAGGCACCAAAGCCAGCTAAAAAGTCAATAATCAATACCTAAAACTTGAATTGTACTACTTCTTACTGGCTATTACATCAACTTAGAAGCTTCATCTGTGTTCTACTACGTTGCTTTTAGTTTCTCCGCATACCGCAGCACGCGACATAGTTTTGCAGACGATAAGTACAACCGTTTCAGAGAGAAGAGCGGCCAATGTGACGATCTGGCTTTAAGTCGATTCGATAACAAATGACGAAAACGGACGGATTTCTCAGGTTTTTACGACATATGAACACTTTTCACATTCTCCCGTGGAACTCGGCTGCTAGTCCACCTTTCATGCAGAATCTTAAGGTCCTAGCTCATGTCCAATGCACCAAAGCCAGCTGAAAAGTCAATAATCGATACCTAAAACTTGAAATATACTACTTCTTACTGGGTATTACATCAACTTAGAAGCTTCATCTGTGTTCTACTATGGTGCTTTTAGTGTCTCCGCATACCGCAGCACGCGACATAGCTTTGCAGACGATAAGTACAACCGTTTCAGAGAGAAGAGCGGCCAATGTGACCATCTGGCTTTAAGTCGATTCGATAACAATTGACGAAAACGGATGGATTTCTCAGGTTTTTACTACATATGAACGCTTTTCACATTCTGACGTGCAACTCGGCTGCTAGTCCTCCTTTCATGCAGAATCTTAAGGTCCTAGCTCATGTCCAAGGTACCGAAGCCAGCTAAAAAGTCAATAATCGATACCTAAAACTTGAATTGTTCTACTTCTTACTGGGTATTGCATCAACTTAGAAGCTTCATCTGTGTTCTACTATGGTGATTTTAGTGTCTCCGCATACCGCAGCACGCGACATAGCTTTGCAGACGGTAAGTACAACCGTTTCAGAGAGAAGAGCGGCCAATGTGACGATCTGGCTTTAAGTCGATTGGATAACAAATGACGAAAACGGACGGATTTCTCAGGTTTTTACTACATATGAACACTTTTCACATTCTCCCGTGCAACTCGGCTGCTAGTCCTCCTTTCATGCAGAATCTTAAGGTCCTAGCTCATGTCCAAGGCACCAAAGCCAGCTAAAAAGTCAATAATCAATACCTAAAACTTGAATTGTACTACTTCTTACTGGCTATTACATCAACTTAGAAGCTTCATCTGTGTTCTACTATGGTGCTTTTAGAGTCTCCGCATACCGCAGCACGCGACATAGCTTTGCAGACGATAAGTACAACCGTTTCAGAGAGAAGAGCGGCCAATGTGACGATCTGGCTTTAAGTCGATTCGCTAACAAATGACGAAAAAGGACGGATTTCTCAGGTTTTTACTACATATGAACGCTTTTCACATTCTGACGTGCAACTCGGCTGCTAGTCCTCCTTTCATGCAGAATCTTAAGGTCCTAGCTCATGTCCAAGGCACCAAAGCCAGCTAAAAAGTCAATAATCGATTCCTAAAACTTGAATTGTACAACTTCTTACTGGCTATTACATCAACTTAGATGCTTCATCTGTGTTCTACTATGGTGATTTTAGTGTCTCCACATACCGCTGCACGCGACGTAGCTTTGCAGACGATATGTACAAACGTTTCAGAGAGAAGAGCGGCCAATGTGACCATCTGGCTTTAAGTCGATTCGATAACAAATGACGAAAACGGATGGATTTCTCAGGTTTTTACTACATATGAACGCTTTTCACATTCTGACGTGCAACTCGGCTGCTAGTCCTCCTTTCATGCAGAATCTTAAGGTCCTAGCTCATGTCCAAGGCACCAAAGCCAGCTAAAAAGTCAATAATCGATTCCTAAAACTTGAATTGTACAACTTCTTACTGGCTATTACATCAACTTAGATGCTTCATCTGTGTTCTACTATGGTGATTTTAGTGTCTCCACATACCGCTGCACGCGACGTAGCTTTGCAGACGATATGTACAAACGTTTCAGAGAGAAGAGCGGCCAATGTGACCATCTGGCTTTAAGTCGATTCGATAACAAATGACGAAAACGGATGGATTTCTCAGGTTTTTACTACATATGAACGCTTTTCACATTCTGACGTGCAACTCGGCTGCTAGTCCTCCTTTCATGCAGAATCTTAAGGTCCTAGCTCATGTCCAAGGTACCGAAGCCAGCTAAAAAGTCAATAATCGATACCTAAAACTTGAATTGTTCTACTTCTTACTGGCTATTGCATCAACTTAGAAGCTTCATCTGTGTTCTACTATGGTGATTTAAGTGTCTCCGGATACCGCAGCACGAGACATAGCTTTGAAGACGATAAGTACAACCGTTTCAGAGAGAAGAGCGGCCAATGTGACGATCTGGCTTTAAGTCGATTCGATAACAAATGACGAAAACGGACGGATTTCTCAGGTTTGTACTACATATGAACACTTTTCACATTCTCCCGTGAAACTCGGCTGCTAGTCCTCCTTTCATGCAGAATCTTAAGGTCCTAGCTCATGTCCAAGGCACAAAAGCCAGCTAAAAAGTCAATAATCGATACGTAAAACTTGAATTGTACTACTTCTTACTGGCTATTACATCAACTTAGACGCTTCATCTGTGTTCTACTACGGTGCGTTTAGTTTCTCCGCATACCGCAGCACGGGACATAGTTTTGGAGACGATAAGTACAACCGTTTCAGAGAGAAGAGCGGCCAATGTGACGATCTGGCTTTAAGTCGATTCGATAACAAATGACGAAAACGGACGGATTTCTCAGGTTTTTACTACATATGAACACTTTTCACATTCTCCCGTGCAACTGGGCTGCTAGTCATCCTTTTATGCAGAATCTTATAGTCCTAGCTCATGTCCAAGGCACGAAAGCCATCTAAGAAGTCAATAATCGATACCTAAATCTTGAATTGGACTACTTCTTACTGGGTATTACATCAACTTCGAAGCTTCATCTGTGTTCTACTATGGTGATTTTAGTGTGTCAGCATACCGCAGCACGCGACATAGCTTTGCAGACGATAAGTACAACCGTTTCAGGGACAAGAGCGGACAATGTGACGATCTGGCTTTAAGTCGATTCGATAACAAATGACGAAAACGGACGTATTTCTCAGGTTTTACTACATATGAACACTTTTCACATTCTCCCGTGCAACTCGGCTGTTAGTCCTCCTTCATGCAAAATCTTAAGTTCCTAGCTCGTGTCCAAGGCACCAAAGAAGGGTAAACAGTCAATAACCGATACCTAAACTTGAATTGTACTACTTCTTACTGGCTATTACATCAACTTAGAAGCATCATCTGTGTTCTACTATGGTGCTTTTAGTGTTTCCGCATACCGCAGCACGCGACATAGCTTTGCAGACGATAAGTACAACCGTTTCAGAGAGAAGAGCGGAAAATGTGACGATCTGGCTTTAAGTCAATTCGATAACAAATGACGAAAACGGACGGATGTCTCAGGTTTTTACTACATATGAACACTTTTCACTCTCTCCCGTGCAACTGGGCAGCTAGTCCTCCTTTTATGCAGAATCTTAAAGTCCCAGCTCATGTCCAAGGCACCTAAGCCAGCTAAAAAGTCAATAATCGATACCTAAAACTTGAATTGGACTACTTCTTACTGGCTATTACATCAACTTAGATGCTTCATCTGTGTTCTACTATGGTGATTTTAGTGTCTGAACATACCGCTGCACGTTACATAGCTTTGCAGACGATATGTACAAACGTTTCAGAGAGAAGAGCGGCCAATGTGACCATCTGGCTTTAAGTCGATTCGATAACAAATGACGAAAACGGACGGATTTCTCAGGTTTTTACTACATATGAACACTTTTCACATTCTGACGTGCAACTCGGCTGCTAGTCCTCCTTTCATGCAGAATCTTAAGGTCCTAGCTCATGTCCAAGATACCGAAGCCAGTTAAAAAGACAATAATCGTTACCTAAAACTTGAATTTTTCTACTTCTTACTGGCTATTGCATCAACTTAGAAGCTTCATCTGTGTTCTACTATGGTGATTTTAGTGTCTCCGGATACCGCAGCACGAGACATAGCTTTGAAGACGATAAGTACAACCGTTTCAGAGAGAAGAGCGGCCAATGTGACGATCTGGATTTAAGTCGATTCGATAACAAATGACGAAAACGGACGGATTTCTCAGGTTTGTACTACATATGAACACTTTTCACATTCTCCCGTGCAACTCGGCTGCTAGTCCTCCTTTCATGCAGAATCTTAAGGTCCTAGCTCATGTCCAAGGTACCGAAGCCAGCTAAAAAGTCAATAATCGATACCTAAAACTTGAATTGTTCTACTTCTTACTGGGTATTGCATCAACTTAGAAGCTTAATCTGTGTTCTACTATGGTGATTTTAGTGTCTCCGGATACCGCAGCACGAGACATAGCTTTGAAGACGATAAGTACAAACGTTTCAGAGAGAAGAGCGGCCAATGTGACCATCTGGCTTTAAGTCGATTCGATAACAAATGACGAAAACGGACGGATTTCTCAGGTTTTTACTACATATGAACACTTTTCACATTCTGACGTGGAACTCGGCTGCTAGTCCTCCTTTCATGCAGAATCTTAAGGTTCTAGCTCATGTCCAAGATACCGAAGCCAGCTAAAAAGACAATAATCGTTACCTAAAACTTGAATTGTTCTATTTCTTACTGGCTATTGCATCAACTTAGAAGCTTCATCTGTGTTCTACTATGGTGATTTTAGTGTCTCCGGATACCGCAGCACGAGACATAGCTTTGAAGACGATAAGTACTACCGTTTCAGAGAGAAGAGCGGCCAATGTGACGATCTGGCTTTAAGTCGATTCGATAACACATGACGAAAACGGACGGATTTCTCAGGTTTTTACTACATATGAACACTTTTCACATTCTCCCGTGCAACTGGGCTGCTGGTCCTCCTTTTATGCAGAATCTTAAAGTCCTAGCTCATGTCCAAGGCACCAAAGCCAGCTAAAAAGTCAATAATCGATTCCTAAAACTTGATTTGTACTACGTCTTACTGGCTATTACATCAACTTAGATGCTTCATCTGTGTTCTACTATGGTGATTTTAGTGTCTGAACATACCGCTGCACGTTACATAGCTTTGCAGACGATATGTACAAACGTTTCAGAGAGAAGAGCGGCCAATGTGACCATCTGGCTTTAAGTCGATTCGATAACAAATGACGAAAACGGACGGATTTCTCAGGTTTTTACTACATATGAACACTTTTCACATTCTGACGTGCAACTCGGCTGCTAGTCCTCCTTTCATGCAGAATCTTAAGGTCCTAGCTCATGTCCAAGATACCGAAGCCAGCTAAAAAGACAATAATCGTTACCTAAAACTTGAATTTTTCTACTTCTTACTGGCTATTGCATCAACTTAGAAGCTTCATCTGTGTTCTACTATGGTGATTTTAGTGTCTCCGGATACCGCAGCACGAGACATAGCTTTGAAGACGATAAGTACAACCGTTTCAGAGAGAAGAGCGGCCAATGTGACGATCTGGCTTTAAGTCGATTCGATAACATATAACGAAAACGGACGGATTTCTCAGGTTTGTACTACATATGAACACTTTTCACATTCTCCCGTGCAACTCGGTTGCTAGTCCTCCTTTCATGCAGAATCTTAAGGTCCTAGCTCATGTCCAAGGCACCAAAGCCAGCTAAAAAGTCAATAATCGATACGTAAAACTTGAATTGTACTACTTCTTACTGGCTATTACATCAACTTAGACGCTTCATCTGTGTTCTACTACGGTGCTTTTAGTTTCTCCGCATACCGCAGCACGGGACATAGTTTTGCAGACGATAAGTACAACCGTTTCAGAGAGAAGAGCGGCCAATGTGACCATCTGGCTTTAAGTCGATTCGATAACAAATGACGAAAACGGACGGATTTCTCAGGTTTTTACTACATATGAACGCTTTTCACATTCTGACGTGCAACTCGGCTGCTAGTCCTCCTTTCATGCAGAATCTTAAGGTCCTAGCTCATGTCCAAGGCACCAAAGCCAGCTAAAAAGTCAATAATCGATTCCTAAAACTTGAATTGTTCTACTTCTTACTGGGTATTGCATCAACTTAGAAGCTTAATCTGTGTTCTACTATGGTGATTTTAGTGTCTCCGGATACCGCAGCACGAGACATAGCTTTGAAGACGATAAGTACAAACGTTTCAGAGAGAAGAGCGGCCAATGTGACCATCTGGCTTTAAGTCGATTCGATAACAAATGACGAAAACGGACGGATTTCTCAGGTTTTTACTACATATGAACACTTTTCACATTCTGACGTGGAACTCGGCTGCTAGTCCTCCTTTCATGCAGAATCTTAAGGTTCTAGCTCATGTCCAAGATACCGAAGCCAGCTAAAAAGACAATAATCGTTACCTAAAACTTGAATTGTTCTACTTCTTACTGGCTATTGCATCAACTTAGAAGCTTCATCTGTGTTCTACTATGGTGATTTTAGTGTCTCCGGATACCGCAGCACGAGACATAGCTTTGAAGACGATAAGTACTACCGTTTCAGAGAGAAGAGCGGCCAATGTGACGATCTGCCTTTAAGTCGATTCGATAACACATGACGAAAACGGACGGATTTCTCAGGTTTTTACTACATATGAACACTTTTCACATTCTCCCGTGCAACTGGGCTGCTGGTCCTCCTTTTATGCAGAATCTTAAAGTCCTAGCTCATGTCCAAGGCACCAAAGCCAGCTAAAAAGTCAATAATCGATTCCTAAAACTTGATTTGTACTACGTCTTACTGGCTATTACATCAACTTAGATGCTTCATCTGTGTTCTACTATGGTGATTTTAGTGTCTGAACATACCGCTGCACGTTACATAGCTTTGCAGACGATATGTACAAACGTTTCAGAGAGAAGAGCGGCCAATGTGACCATCTGGCTTTAAGTCGATTCGATAACAAATGACGAAAACGGACGGATTTCTCAGGTTTTTACTACATATGAACACTTTTCACATTCTGACGTGCAACTCGGCTGCTAGTCCTCCTTTCATGCAGAATCTTAAGGTCCTAGCTCATGTCCAAGATACCGAAGCCAGCTAAAAAGACAATAATCGTTACCTAAAACTTGAATTTTTCTACTTCTTACTGGCTATTGCATCAACTTAGAAGCTTCATCTGTGTTCTACTATGGTGATTTTAGTGTCTCCGGATACCGCAGCACGAGACATAGCTTTGAAGACGATAAGTACAACCGTTTCAGAGAGAAGAGCGGCCAATGTGACGATCTGGCTTTAAGTCGATTCGATAACAAATGACGAAAACGGACGGATTTCTCAGGTTTGTACTACATATGAACACTTTTCACATTCTCCCGTGCAACTCGGCTGCTAGTCCTCCTTTCATGCAGAATCTTAAGGTCCTAGCTCATGTCCAAGGCACCAAAGCCAGCTAAAAAGTCAATAATCGATACGTAAAACTTGAATTGTACTACTTCTTACTGGCTATTACATCAACTTAGACGCTTCATCTGTGTTCTACTACGGTGCTTTTAGTTTCTCCGCATACCGCAGCACGGGACATAGTTTTGCAGACGATAAGTACAACCGTTTCAGAGAGAAGAGCGGCCAATGTGACGATCTGGCTTTAAGTCGATTCGATAACAAATGACGAAAACGGACGGATTTCTCAGGTTTGTACTACATATGAACACTTTTCACATTCTCCCGTGCAACTCGGCTGCTAGTCCTCCTTTCATGCAGAATCTTAAGGTCCTAGCTCATGTCCAATGCACCAAAGCCAGCTAAAAAGTCGATAATCGATACCTAAAACTTGAATTGTACTACTTCTTCCTGGGTATTACATCAACTTAGAAGCTTCATCTGTGTTCTGCTGTGGTGATTTTAGTGTCTCCGCATACCGCAGCACGTGACATAGCTTTGCAGACGATAAGTACAACCGTTTCAGAGAGAAGAGCGGCCAATGTGACGATCTGGCTTTAAGTCGATTCGATAACAAATGACGAAAACGGACGGATTTCTAAGGTTTTTACTACATATGAACACTTTTCACATTCTCCCGTGCAACTCGGCTGCTAGTCCTCCTTTCATGAAGAATGTTAAGGTCCTAGCTCATGTCCAAGGCACCAAAGCCAGCTAAAAAGTCAATAATCGATACCTTAAACTTGAAATGTACTACTTCTTACTGGGTATTACATCAACTTAGAAGCTTCATCTGTGTTCTACTATGGTGCTTTTAGTGTCTCCACATACCGCAACATGCGACATAGCTTTGCAGACGATAAGTACAACCGTTTCAGAGAGAAGAGCGGTCAATGTGACGATCTGGCTTTAAGTCGATTCGATAACAAATGACGAAAACGGACGGATTTCTCAGGTTTTTACTACATATGAACACTTTTCACATTCTCCCGTGCAACTGGGCTGCTAGTCATCCTTTTATGCAGAATCTTATAGTCCTAGCTCATGTCCAAGGAACGAAAGCCAGCTAAGAAGTCAATAATCGATACCTAAATCTTGAATTGGACTACTTCTTACTGGCTATTACATCAACTTAGAAGCTTCATCTGTGTTCTATTATGGTGCTTTTCCTGTTTCCGCATACCGCAACAAGCGACATAGATTTGCAGACGATAAGTACAACCGTTTCAGAGAGAAGAGCGGCCAATGTGACGATCTGGCTTTAAGTCGATTCGATAACAAATGACGAAAACGGACGGATTTCTCAGGTTTTTACTACATATGAACACTTTTCACATTCTCCCGTGCAACTGGGCTGCTGGTCCTCCTTTTATGCAGAATCTTAAAATCCTAGCTCGTGTCCAAGGAACCAAAGCCAGCTAAAAAGTCAATAATCGATTCCTACAACTTGATTTGTACTACGTCTTACTGGCTATTACATCAACTTAGATGCTTCATCTGTGTTCTACTATGGTGATTTTAGTGTCTCCACATACCGCTGCACGCGACGTAGCTTTGCAGACGATATGTACAAACGTTTCAGAGAGAAGAGCGGCCAATGTGACCATCTGGCTTTAAGTCGATTCGATAACAAATGACGAAAACGGATGGATTTCTCAGGTTTTTACTACATATGAACCCTTTTCACATACTCCCGTGCAACTCGGCTGCTAGTCCTCCTTTCATGCAGAATCTTAAGGTCCTAGCTCATGTCCAAGGCACCAAAGTTAGCTAAAAAGTCAATAATCAATACCTAAAACTTGAATTGTACTACTTCTTACTGGCTATTACATCAACTTAGAAGCTTCATCTGTGTTCTACTACGTTGTTTTTAGTTTCTCCGCATACCGCAGCACGCGACATAGTTTTGCAGACGACAAGTACAACCGTTTCAGAGAGAAGAGCGGCCAATGTGACGATCTGGCTTTAAGTCGATTCGATAACAAATGACGAAAACGGACGGATTTCTCAGGTTTTTACGACATATGAACACTTTTCACATTCTCCCGTGGAACTCGGCTGCTAGTCCACCTTTCATGCAGAATCTTAAGGTCCTAGCTCATGTCCAATGCACCAAAGCCAGCTGAAAAGTCAATAATCGATACCTAAAACTTGAAATATACTACTTCTTACTGGGTATTACATCAACTTAGAAGCTTCATCTGTGTTCTACTATGGTGCTTTTAGTGTCTCCGCATACCGCAGCACGCGACATAGCTTTGCAGACGATAAGTACAACCGTTTCAGAGAGAAGAGCGGCCAATGTGACCATCTGGCTTTAAGTCGATTCGATAACAAATGACGAAAACGGATGGATTTCTCAGGTTTTTACTACATATGAACGCTTTTCACATTCTGACGTGCAACTCGGCTGCTAGTCCTCCTTTCATGCAGAATCTTAAGGTCCTAGCTCATGTCCAAGGTACCGAAGCCAGCTAAAAAGTCAATAATCGATACCTAAAACTTGAATTGTCCTACTTCTTACTGGGTATTGCATCAACTTAGAAGCTTCATCTGTGTTCTACTATGGTGATTTTAGTGTCTCCGCATACCGCAGCACGCGACATAGCTTTGCAGACGGTAAGTACAACCGTTTCAGAGAGAAGAGCGGCCAATGTGACGATCTGGCTTTAAGTCGATTGGATAACAAATGACGAAAACGGACGGATTTCTCAGGTTTTTACTACATATGAACACTTTTCACATTCTCCCGTGCAACTCGGCTGCTAGTCCTCCTTTCATGCAGAATCTTAAGGTCCTCGCTCATGTCCAAGGCACCAAAGCCAGCTAAAAAGTCAATAATCAATACCTAAAACTTGAATTGTACTACTTCTTACTGGCTATTACATCAACTTAGAAGCTTCATCTGTGTTCTACTACGTTGCTTTTAGTTTCTCCGCATACCGCAGCACGCGACATAGTTTTGCAGACGATAAGTACAACCGTTTCAGAGAGAAGAGCGGCCAATGTGACGATCTGGCTTTAAGTCGTTTCGATAACAAATGACGAAAACGGACGGATTTCTCAGGTTTTTACTACATATGAACACTTTTCACATTCTCCCGTGGAACTCGGCTGCTAGTCCACCTTTCATGCAGAATCTTAAGGTCCTAGCTCATGTCCAATGCACCAAAGCCAGCTGAAAAGTCAATAATCGATACCTAAAACTTGAAATATACTACTTCTTACTGGGTATTACATCAACTTAGAAGCTTCATCTGTGTTCTACTATGGTGCTTGTAGAGTCTCCGCATACCGCAGCACGCGACATAGCTTTGCAGACGATAAGTACAACCGTTTCAGAGAGAAGAGCGGCCAATGTGACGATCTGGCTTTAAGTCGATTCGCTAACAAATGACGAAAAAGGACGGATTTCTCAGGTTTTTACTACATATGAACGCTTTTCACATTCTGACGTGCAACTCGGCTGCTAGTCCTCCTTTCATGCAGAATCTTAAGGTCCTAGCTCATGTCCAAGGCACCAAAGCCAGCTAAAAAGTCAATAATCGATTCCTAAAACTTGAATTGTACAACATCTTACTGGCTATTACATCAACTTAGATGCTTCATCTGTGTTCTACTATGGTGATTTTAGTGTCTCCACATACCGCTGCACGCGACGTAGCTTTGCAGACGATATGTACAAACGTTTCAGAGAGAAGAGCGGCCAATGTGACCATCTGGCTTTAAGTCGATTCGATAACAAATGACGAAAACGGATGGATTTCTCAGGTTTTTACTACATATGAACGCTTTTCACATTCTGACGTGCAACTCGGCTGCTAGTCCTCCTTTCATGCAGAATCTTAAGGTCCTAGCTCATGTCCAAGGCACCAAAGCCAGCTAAAAAGTCAATAATCGATTCCTAAAACTTGAATTGTACAACTTCTTACTGGCTATTACATCAACTTAGATGCTTCATCTGTGTTCTACTATGGTGATTTTAGTGTCTCCACATACCGCTGCACGCGACGTAGCTTTGCAGACGATATGTACAAACGTTTCAGAGAGAAGAGCGGCCAATGTGACCATCTGGCTTTAAGTCGATTCGATAACAAATGACGAAAACGGATGGATTTCTCAGGTTTTTACTACATATGAACGCTTTTCACATTCTGACGTGCAACTCGGCTGCTAGTCCTCCTTTCATGCAGAATCTTAAGGTCCTAGCTCATGTCCAAGGTACCGAAGCCAGCTAAAAAGTCAATAATCGATACCTAAAACTTGAATTGTTCTACTTCTTACTGGCTATTGCATCAACTTAGAAGCTTCATCTGTGTTCTAGTATGGTGATTTTAGTGTCTCCGGATACCGCAGCACGAGACATAGCTTTGAAGACGATAAGTACAACCAATTCAGAGAGAAGAGCGGCCAATGTGACGATCTGGCTTTAAGTCGATTCGATAACAAATGACGAAAACGGACGGATTTATCAGGTTTTTACTACATATGAACACTTTTCACATTCTCCCGTGCAACTGGGCTGCTGGTCCTCCTTTTATGCAGAATCTTAAAGTCCTAGCTCATGTCCAAGGCACCAAAGCCAGCTAAAAAGTCAATAATCGATTCCTAAAACTTGATTTGTACTACGTCTTACTGGCTATTACATCAACTTAGATGCTTCATCTGTGTTCTACTAAGGTGATTTTAGTGTCTGAACATACCGCTGCACGCTACATAGCTTTGCAGACGATATGTACAAACGTTTCAGAGAGAAGAGCGGCCAATGTGACCATCTGGCTTTAAGTCGATTCGATAACAAATGACGAAAACGGACGGATTTCTCAGGTTTTTACTACATATGAACACTTTTCACATTCTGACGTGCAACTCGGCTGCTAGTCCTCCTTTCATGCAGAATCTTAAGGTCCTAGCTCATGTCCAAGATACCGAAGCCAGCTAAAAAGACAATAATCGTTACCTAAAACTTGAATTGTTCTACTTCTTACTGGCTATTGCATCAACTTAGAAGCTTCATCTGTGTTCTACTATGGTGATTTTAGTGTCTCCGGATACCGCAGCACGAGACATAGCTTTGAAGACGATAAGTACAACCGTTTCAGAGAGAAGAGCGGCCAATGTGACGATCTGGCTTTAAGTCGATTCGATAACAAATGACGAAAACGGACGGATATCTCAGGTTTGTACTACATATGAACACTTTTCACATTCTCCCGTGCAACTCGGCTGCTAGTCCTCCTTTCATGCAGAATCTTAAGGTCCTAGCTCATGTCCAAGGCACAAAAGCCAGCTAAAAAGTCAATAATGGATACGTAAAACTTGAAATGTACTACTTCTTACTGGCTATTACATCAACTTAGACGCTTCATCTGTGTTCTACTACGGTGCGTTTAGTTTCTCCGCATACCGCAGCACGGGACATAGTTTTGCAGACGATAAGTACAACCGTTTCAGAGAGAAGAGCGGCCAATGTGACGATCTGGCTTTAAGTCGATTCGATAACAAATGACGAAAACGGACGGATTTCTCAGGTTTTTACTACATATGAACACTTTTCACATTCTCCCGTGCAACTGGGCTGCTAGTCATCCTTTTATGCAGAATCTTATAGTCCTAGCTCATGTCCAAGGCACGAAAGCCAGTTAAGAAGTCAATAATCGATACCTAAATCTTGAATTGGACTACTTCTTACTGGGTATTACATCAACTTCGAAGCTTCATCTGTGTTCTACTATGGTGATTTTAGTGTGTCAGCATACCGCAGCACGCGACATAGCTTTGCAGACGATAAGTACAACCGTTTCAGGGACAAGAGCGGACAATGTGACGATCTGGCTTTAAGTCGATTCGATAACAAATGACGAAAACGGACGTATTTCTCAGGTTTTACTACATATGAACACTTTTCACATTCTCCCGTGCAACTCGGCTGTTAGTCCTCCTTCATGCAAAATCTTAAGTTCCTAGCTCGTGTCCAAGGCACCAAAGAAGGGTAAACAGTCAATAACCGATACCTAAACTTGAATTGTACTACTTCTTACTGGCTATTACATCAACTTAGAAGCATCATCTGTGTTCTACTATGGTGCTTTTAGTGTTTCCGCATACCGCAGCACGCGACATAGCTTTGCAGACGATAAGTACAACCGTTTCAGAGAGAAGAGCGGAAAATGTGACGATCTGGCTTTAAGTCAATTCGATAACAAATGACGAAAACGGACGGATGTCTCAGGTTTTTACTACATATGAACACTTTTCACTCTCTCCCGTGCAACTGGGCAGCTAGTCCTCCTTTTATGCAGAATCTTAAAGTCCCAGCTCATGTCCAAGGCACCTAAGCCAGCTAAAAAGTCAATAATCGATACCTAAAACTTGAATTGGACTACTTCTTACTGGCTATTACATCAACTTAGATGCTTCATCTGTGTTCTACTATGGTGATTTTAGTGTCTGAACATACCGCTGCACGTTACATAGCTTTGCAGACGATATGTACAAACGTTTCAGAGAGAAGAGCGGCCAATGTGACCATCTGGCTTTAAGTCGATTCGATAACAAATGACGAAAACGGACGGATTTCTCAGGTTTGTACTACATATGAACACTTTTCACATTCTCCCGTGCAACTCGGCTGCTAGTCCTCCTTTCATGCAGAATCTTAAGGTCCTAGCTCATGTCCAAGGCACCAAAGCCAGCTAAAAAGTCAATAATCGATACGTAAAACTTGAATTGTACTACTTCTTACTGGCTATTACATCAACTTAGACGCTTCATCTGTGTTCTACTACGGTGCTTTTAGTTTCTTCGCATACCGCAACACGCGACATAGCTTTGCAGACGATAAGTACAACCATTTCAGAGAGAAGAGCGGCCAATGTGACCATCTGGCTTTAAGTCGATTCGATAACAAATGACGAAAACGGACGGATTTCTCATGTTTTTACTACATATGAACGCTTTTCACATTCTGACGTGCAACTCGGCTGCTAGTCCTCCTTTCATGCAGAATCTTAAGGTCCTAGCTCATGTCCAAGGCACCAAAGCCAGCTAAAAAGTCAATAATCGATTCCTAAAACTTGAATTGTACAACTTCTTACTGGCTATTACATCAACTTAGATGCTTCATCTGTGTTCTACTATGGTGATTTTAGTGTCTTCACATACCGCTGCACGCGACGTAGCTTTGCAGACGATATGTACAAACGTTTCAGAGAGAAGAGCGGCCAATGTGACGATCTGGCTTTAAGTCGATTGGATAACAAATGACGAAAACGGATGGATTTCTCAGGTTTTTACTACATATGAACGCTTTTCACATTCTGACGTGCAACTCGGCTGGTAGTCCTCCCTTCATGCAGAATCTTAAGGTCCTAGCTCATGTCCAAGGTACCGAAGCCAGCTAAAAAGTCAATAATCGATACCTAAAACTTGAATTGTTCTACTTCTTACTGGGTATTGCATCAACTTAGAAGCTTCATCTGTGTTCTACTATGGTGATTTTAGTGTCTCCGGATACCGCAGCACGAGACATAGCTTTGAAGACGATAAGTACAAACGTTTCAGAGAGAAGAGCGGCCAATGTGACCATCTGGCTTTAAGTCAATTCGATAACAAATGACGAAAACGGACGGATTTCTCAGGTTTTTACTACATATGAACACTTTTCACATTCTGACGTGCAACTCGGCTGCTAGTCCTCCTTTCATGCAGAATCTTAAGTTTCTAGCTCATGTCCAAGATACCGAAGCCAGCTAAAAAGACAATAATCGTTACCTAAAACTTGAATTGTTCTACTTCTTACTGGCTATTGCATCAACTTAGAAGCTTCATCTGTGTTCTACTATGGTGATTTTAGTGTCTCCGGATACCGCAGCACGAGACAT
Source organism: Schistocerca gregaria (assembly GCF_023897955.1). Taxonomy (NCBI): domain Eukaryota; kingdom Metazoa; phylum Arthropoda; class Insecta; order Orthoptera; family Acrididae; genus Schistocerca; species Schistocerca gregaria. The sequence continues at coordinate 5,804,029 of NW_026061811.1, read as the reverse complement.
AGCTTTGAAGACGATAAGTACTACCGTTTCAGAGAGAAGAGCGGCCAATGTGACGATCTGGCTTTAAGTCGATTCGATAACACATGACGAAAACGGACGGATTTCTCAGGTTTTTACTACATATGAACACTTTTCACATTCTCCCGTGCAACAGGGCTGCTGGTCCTCCTTTTATGCAGAATCTTAAAGTCCTAGCTCATGTCCAAGGCATCAAAGCCAGCTAAAAAGTCAATAATCGATTCCTAAAACTTGATTTGTACTACGTCTTACTGGCTATTACATCAACTTAGATGCTTCATCTGTGTTCTACTATGGTGATTTTAGTGTCTGAACATACCGCTGCACGTTACATAGCTTTGCAGACGATATGTACAAACGTTTCAGAGAGAAGAGCGGCCAATGTGACCATCTGGCTTTAAGTCGATTCGATAACAAATGACGAAAACGGACGGATTTCTCAGGTTTTTACTACATATGAACACTTTTCACATTCTGACGTGCAACTCGGCTGCTAGTCCTCCTTTCATGCAGAATCTTAAGGTCCTAGCTCATGTCCAAGATACCGAAGCCAGCTAAAAAGACAATAATCGTTACCTAAAACTTGAATTTTTCTACTTCTTACTGGCTATTGCATCAACTTAGAAGCTTCATCTGTGTTCTACTATGGTGATTTTAGTGTCTCCGGATACCGCAGCACGAGACATAGCTTTGAAGACGATAAGTACAACCGTTTCAGAGAGAAGAGCGGCCAATGTGACGATCTGGCTTTAAGTCGATTCGATAACAAATGACGAAAACGGACGGATTTCTCAGGTTTGTACTACATATGAACACTTTTCACATTCTCCCGTGCAACTCGGCTGCTAGTCCTCCTTTCATGCAGAATCTTAAGGTCCTAGCTCATGTCCAAGGCACCAAAGCCAGCTAAAAAGTCAATAATCGATACGTAAACCTTGAATTGTACTACTTCTTACTGGCTATTACATCAACTTAGACGCTTCATCTGTGTTCTACTACGGTGCTTTTAGTTTCTCCGCATACCGCAGCACGGGACATAGTTTTGCAGACGATAAGTACAACCGTTTCAGAGAGAAGAGCGGCCAATGTGACGATCTGGCTTTAAGTCGATTCGATAACAAATGACGAAAACGGACGGATTTCTCAGGTTTTTACTACATATGAACACTTTTCACATTCTCCCGTGCAACTCGGCTGCTAGTCCTCCTTTCATGCAGAATCTTAAGGTCCTAGCTCATGTCCAATGCACCAAAGCCAGCTAAAAAGTCGATAATCGATACCTAAAACTTGAATTGTACTACTTCTTCCTGGATATTACATCAACTTAGAAGCTTCATCTGTGTTCTGCTGTGGTGACTTTAGTGTCTCCGCATACCGCAGCACGTGACATAGCTTTGCAGACGATAAGTACAACCGTTTCAGAGAGAAGAGCGGCCAATGTGACGATCTGGCTTTAAGTCGATTCGATAACAAATGACGAAAACGGACGGATTTCTAAGGTTTTTACTACATATGAACACTTTTCACATTCTCCCGTGCAACTCGGCTGCTAGTCCTCCTTTCATGAAGAATGTTAAGGTCCTAGCTCATGTCCAAGGCACCAAAGCCAGCTAAAAAGTCAATAATCGATACCTTAAACTTGAAATGTACTACTTCTTACTGGGTATTACATCAACTTAGAAGCTTCATCTGTGTTCTACTATGGTGCTTTTAGTATCTCCACATACCGCAACACGCGACATAGCTTTGCAGACGATAAGTACAACCGTTTCAGAGAGAAGAGCGGTCAATGTGACGATCTGGCTTTAAGTCGATTCGATAACAAATGACGAAAACGGACGGATTTCTCAGGTTTTTACTACATATGAACACTTTTCACATTCTCCCGTGCAACTGGGCTGCTAGTCATCCTTTTATGCAGAATCTTATAGTCCTAGCTCATGTCCAAGGAACGAAAGCCAGCTAAGAAGTCAATAATCGATACCTAAATCTTGAATTGGACTACTTCTTACTGGCTATTACATCAACTTAGAAGCTTCATCTGTGTTCTATTATGGTGCTTTTCCTGTTTCCGCATACCGCAACAAGCGACATAGATTTGCAGACGATAAGTACAACCGTTTCAGAGAGAAGAGCGGCCAATGTGACGATCTGGCTTTAAGTCGATTCGATAACAAATGACGAAAACGGACGGATTTCTCAGGTTTTTACTACATATGAACACTTTTCACATTCTCCCGTGCAACTGGGCTGCTGGTCCTCCTTTTATGCAGAATCTTAAAGTCCTAGCTCGTGTCCAAGGCACCAAAGCCAGCTAAAAAGTCAATAATCGATTCCTAAAACTTGATTTGTACTACGTCTTACTGGCTATTACATCAACTTAGATGCTTCATCTGTGTTCTACTATGGTGATTTTAGTGTCTCCACATACCGCTGCACGCGACGTAGCTTTGCAGACGATATGTACAAACGTTTCAGAGAGAAGAGCGGCCAATGTGACCATCTGGCTTTAAGTCGATTCGATAACAAATGACGAAAACGGATGGATTTCTCAGGTTTTTACTACATATGAACGCTTTTCACATTCTGACGTGCAACTCGGCTGCTAGTCGTCCTTTCATGCAGAATCTTAAGGTCCTAGCACATGTCCAAGGTACCGAAGCCAGCTAAAAAGTCAATAATCGATACCTAAAACTTGAATTGTTCTACTTCTTTCTGGGTATTGCATCAACTTAGAAGCTTCATCTGTGTTCTACTATGGTGATTTTAGTGTCTCCGGATACCGCAGCACGAGACATAGCATTGAAGACGATAAGTACAACCGTCTCAGAGAGAAGAGCGGCCAATGTGACGATCTGGCTTTAAGTCGATTCGATAACAAATGACGAAAACGGACGGATTTCTCAGGTTTTTACTACATATGAACACTTTTCACATTCTCCCGTGCAACTGGGCTGCTGGTCCTCCTTTTATGCAGAATCTTAAAGTCCTAGCTCATGTCCAAGGCACCAAAGCCAGCTAAAAAGTCAATAATCGATTCCTAAAACTTGATTTGTACTACGTCTTACTGGCTATTACATCAACTTAGATGCTTCATCTGTGTTCTACTAAGGTGATTTTAGTGTCTGAACATACCGCCGCACGCTACATAGCTTTGCAGACGATATGTACAAACGTTTCAGAGAGAAGAGCGGCCAATGTGACCATCTGGCTTTAAGTCGATTCGATAACAAATGACGAAAACGGACGGATTTCTCAGGTTTTTACTACATATGAACACTTTTCACATTCTGACGTGCAACTCGGCTGCTAGTCCTCCTTTCATGCAGAATCTTAAGGTTCTAGCTCATGTCCAAGATACCGAAGCCAGCTAAAAAGACAATAATCGTTACCTAAAACTTGAATTGTTCTACTTCTTACTGGCTATTGCATCAACTTAGAAGCTTCATCTGTGTTCTACTATGGTGATTTTAGTGTCTCCGGATACCGCAGCACGAGACATAGCTTTGAAGACGATAAGTACTACCGTTTCAGAGAGAAGAGCGGCCAATGTGACGATCTGGCTTTAAGTCGATTCGATAACACATGACGAAAACGGACGGATTTCTCAGGTTTTTACTACATATGAACACTTTTCACATTCTCCCGTGCAACTGGGCTGCTGGTCCTCCTTTTATGCAGAATCTTAATGTCCTAGTTCATGTCCAAGGCACCAAAGCCAGCTAAAAAGTCAATAATCGATTCCTAAAACTTGATTTGTACTACGTCTTACTGGCTATTACATCAACTTAGATGCTTCATCTGTGTTCTACTATGGTGATTTTAGTGTCTGAACATACCGCTGCACGTTACATAGCTTTGCAGACGATATGTACAAACGTTTCAGAGAGAAGAGCGGCCAATGTGACCATCTGGCTTTAAGTCGATTCGATAACAAATGACGAAAACGGACGGATTTCTCAGGTTTTTACTACATATGAACACTTTTCACATTCTGACGTGCAACTCGGCTGCTAGTCCTCCTTTCATGCAGAATCTTAAGGTCCTAGCTCATGTCAAAGATACCGAAGCCAGCTAAAAAGACAATAATCGTTACCTAAAACTTGAATTTTTCTACTTCTTACTGGCTATTGCATCAACTTAGAAGCTTCATCTGTGTTCTACTATGGTGATTTTAGTGTCTCCGGATACCGCAGCACGAGACATAGCTTTGAAGACGATAAGTACAACCGTTTCAGAGAGAAGAGCGGCCAATGTGACGATCTGGCTTTAAGTCGATTCGATAACAAATGACGAAAACGGACGGATTTCTCAAGTTTGTACTACATATGAACACTTTTCACATTCTCCCGTGCAACTCGGCTGCTAGTCCTCCTTTCATGCAGAATCTTAAGGTCCTAGCTCATGTCCAAGGCACCAAAGCCAGCTAAAAAGTCAATAATCGATACGTAAAACTTGAATTGTACTACTTCTTACTGGCTATTACATCAACTTAGACGCTTCATCTGTGTTCTACTACGGTGCTTTTAGTTTCTCCGCATACCGCAGCACGGGACATAGTTTTGCAGACGATAAGTACAACCGTTTCAGAGAGAAGAGCGGCCAATGTGACGATCTGGCTTTAAGTCGATTCGATAACAAATGACGAAAACGGACGGATTTCTCAGGTTTGTACTACATATGAACACTTTTCACATTCTCCCGTGCAACTCGGCTGCTAGTCCTCCTTTCATGCAGAATCTTAAGGTCCTAGCTCATGTCCAATGCACCAAAGCCAGCTAAAAAGTCGATAATCGATACCTAAAACTTGAATTGTACTACTTCTTCCTGGATATTACATCAACTTAGAAGCTTCATCTGTGTTCTGCTGTGGTGACTTTAGTGTCTCCGCATACCGCAGCACGTGACATAGCTTTGCAGACGATAAGTACAACCGTTTCAGAGAGAAGAGCGGCCAATGTGACGATCTGGCTTTAAGTCGATTCGATAACAAATGACGAAAACGGACGGATTTCTAAGGTTTTTACTACATATGAACACTTTTCACATTCTCCCGTGCAACTCGGCTGCTAGTCCTCCTTTCATGAAGAATGTTAAGGTCCTAGCTCATGTCCAAGGCACCAAAGCCAGCTAAAAAGACAATAATCGATACCTTAAACTTGAAATGTACTACTTCTTACTGGGTATTACATCAACTTAGAAGCTTCATCTGTGTTCTACTATGGTGCTTTTAGTGTCTCCACATACCGCAACACGCGACATAGCTTTGCAGACGATAAGTACAACCGTTTCAGAGAGAAGAGCGGTCAATGTGACGATCTGGCTTTAAGTCGATTCGATAACAAATGACGAAAACGGACGGATTTCTCAGGTTTTTACTACATATGAACACTTTTCACATTCTCCCGTGCAACTGGGCTGCTAGTCATCCTTTTATGCAGAATCTTATAGTCCTAGCTCATGTCCAAGGAACGAAAGCCAGCTAAGAAGTCAATAATCGATACCTAAATCTTGAATTGTACTACTTCTTACTGGCTATTACATCAACTTAGAAGCTTCATCTGTGTTCTATTATGGTGCTTTTCCTGTTTCCGCATACCGCAACACGCGACATAGATTTGCAGACGATAAGTACAACCGTTTCAGAGAGAAGAGCGGCCAATGTGACGATCTGGCTTTAAGTCGATTCGATAACAAATGACGAAAACGGACGGATTTCTCAGGTTTTTACTACATATGAACACTTTTCACATTCTCCCGTGCAACTGGGCTGCTGGTCCTCCTTTTATGCAGAATCTTAAAGTCCTAGCTCGTGTCCAAGGCACCAAAGCCAGTTAAAAAGTCAATAATCGATTCCTAAAACTTGATTTGTACTACGTCTTACTGGCTATTACATCAACTTAGATGCTTCATCTGTGTTCTACTATGGTGATTTTAGTGTCTGAACATACCGCTGCACGTTACATAGCTTTGCAGACGATATGTACAAACGTTTCAGAGAGAAGAGCGGCCAATGTGACCATCTGGCTTTAAGTCGATTCGATAACAAATGACGAAAAAGGACGGATTTCTCAGGTTTTTACTACATATGAACACTTTTCACATTCTGACGTGCAACTCGGCTGCTAGTCCTCCTTTCATGCAGAATCTTAAGGTCCTAGCTCATGTCCAAGATACCGAAGCCAGCTAAAAAGACAATAATCGTTACCTAAAACTTGAATTTTTCTACTTCTTACTGGCTATTGCATCAACTTAGAAGCTTCATCTGTGTTCTACTATGGTGATTTTAGTGTCTCCGGATACCGCAGCACGAGACATAGCTTTGAAGACGATAAGTACAACCGTTTCAGAGAGAAGAGCGGCCAATGTGACGATCTGGCTTTAAGTCGATTCGATAACAAATGACGAAAACGGACGGATTTCTCAGGTTTGTACTACATATGAACACTTTTCACATTCTCCCGTGCAACTCGGCTGCTAGTCCTCCTTTCATGCAGAATCTTAAGGTCCTAGCTCATGTCCAAGGCACCAAAGCCAGCTAAAAAGTCAATAATCGATACGTAAAACTTGAATTGTACTACTTCTTACTGGCTATTACATCAACTTAGACGCTTCATCTGTGTTCTACTACGGTGCTTTTAGTTTCTCCGCATACCGCAGCACGGGACATAGTTTTGCAGACGATAAGTACAACCGTTTCAGAGAGAAGGGCAGCCAATGTGACGATCTGGCTTTAAGTCGATTCGATAACAAATGACGAAAACGGACGGATTTCTCAGGTTTTTACTACATATGAACACTTTTCACATTCTCCCGTGGAACTCGGCTGCTAGTCCACCTTTCATGCAGAATCTTAAGGTCCTAGCTCATGTCCAATGCACCAAAGCCAGCTAAAAAGTCGATAATCGATACCTAAAACTTGAATTGTACTACTTCTTCCTGGATATTACATCAACTTAGAAGCTTCATCTGTGTTCTGCTGTGGTGATTTTAGTGTCTCCGCATACCGCAGCACGTGACATAGCTTTGCAGACGATAAGTACAACCGTTTCAGAGAGAAGAGCGGCCAATGTGACGATCTGGCTTTAAGTCGATTCGATAACAAATGACGAAAACGGACGGATTTCTAAGGTTTTTACTACATATGAACACTTTTCACATTCTCCCATGCAACTCGGCTGCTAGTCCTCCTTTCATGAAGAATGTTAAGGTCCTAGCTCATGTCCAAGGCACCAAAGCCAGCTAAAAAGTCAATAATCGATACCTTAAACTTGAAATGTACTACTTTTTACTGGGTATTACATCAACTTAGAAGCTTCATCTGTGTTCTACTATGGTGCTTTTAGTGTCTCCGCATACCGCAACACGCGACATAGCTTTGCACACGATAAGTACAACCGTTTCAGAGACAAGAGCGGCCAATGTGACGATCTGGCTTTAAGTCGATTCGATAACAAATGAGGAAAACGGACGGATTTCTCAGGTTTTTACTACATATGAACACTTTTCACATTCTCCCGTGCAACTGGGCTGCTAGTCATCCTTTTATGCAGAATCTTATAGTCCTAGCTCATGTCCAAGGCACGAAAGCCAGCTAAGAAGTCAATAATCGATACCTAAATCTTGAATTGGACTACTTCTTACTGGCTATTACATCAACTTCGAAGCTTCATCTGTGTTCTACTATGGTGATTTTAGTGTGTCAGCATACCGCAGCACGCGACATAGCTTTGCAGACGATAAGTACAACCGTTTCAGGGACAAGAGCGGACAATGTGACGATCTGGCTTTAAGTCGATTCGATAACAAATGACAAAAACGGACGTATTTCTCAGGTTTTACTACATATGAACACTTTTCACATTCTCCCGTGCAACTCGGCTGTTAGTCCTCCTTCATGCAAAATCTTAAGTTCCTACCTCGTGTCCAAGGCACCAAAGAAGGGTAAACAGTCAATAACCGATACCTAAAACTTGAATTGTACTACTTCTTACTGGCTATTACATCAACTTAGAAGCATCATCTGTGTTCTACTATGGTGCTTTTAGTGTTTCCGCATACCGCAGCACGCGACATAGCTTTGCAGACGATAAGTACAACCGTTTCAGAGAGAAGAGCGGAAAATGTGACGATCTGGCTTTAAGTCAATTCGATAACAAATGACGAAAACGGACGGATGTCTCAGGTTTTTACTACATATGAACACTTTTCACACTCTCCCGTGCAACTGGGCAGCTAGTCCTCCTTTTATGCAGAATCTTAAAGTCCCAGCTCATGTCCAAGGCACCTAAGCCAGCTAAAAAGTCAATAATCGATACCTAAAACTTGAATTGGACTACTTCTTACTGGCTATTACATCAAATTAGAAGCTTCATCTGTGTTCTATTATGGTGCTTTTAATGTTTCCGCCTACGGCAACACGCGACATAGCTTTGCAGACGATAAGTACCACCGTTTCAGAGAGAAGAGCGGCCAATGTGACGATCTGGCTTTAAGTCGATTCGATAACAAATGACGAAAACGGACGGATTTCTCAGGTTTGTACTACATATGAACACTTTTCACATTCTCCCGTGGAACTGGGCTGCTAGTCCTCCTTTCATGCAGAATCTTAAGGTCCTAGCTCATGTCCAATGCACCAAAGCCAGCTGAAAAGTCAATAATCGATACCTAAAACTTGAATTGTACTACTTCTTACTGGATATTACATCATCTTAGAAGCTTCATCTGTGTTCTACTGCGGTGATTTTAGTGTCACCACATACCGCAGCACGTGACATAGCTTTGCAGACGATAAGTACAACCGTTTCAGAGAGAAGAGCGGCCAATGTGACGATCTGGCTTTAAGTCGATTCGATAACAAATGACGAAAAAGGACGGATTTCTCAGGTTATTACTACATATGAACACTTTTCACATTCTCCCGTGCAACTCGGCTGCTAGTCCTCCTTTCATGCAGAATCTTAAGGTCCTAGCTCATGTCCAAGGCACCAAAGCTAGCTATAAAGTCAATATTCGATACCTAAAACTTGAATTGTACTACTTCTTATTGGGTATTACATCAACTTAGAAGCTTCATCTGTGTTCTATTAAGGTGCTTTTAGTGTCTCAGCATACCGCAGCACGCGACATAGCTTTGCAGACGATAAGTACCACCGTTTCAGAGAGAAGAGCGGCCAATGTGACGATCTGGCTTTAAGTCAATTCGATAACAAATGACGAAAACGGACGGATGTCTCAGGTTTTTACTTCATATGAACACTTTTCACATTCTCCCGTGCAACTGGGCTGCTAGTCCTCCTTTTATGCAGAATCTTAAAGTCCTAGCTCATGTCCAAGGCACCTAAGCCAGCTAAAAAGTCAATAATCGATACCTAAAACTTGAATTGTACTTCTTCTTACTGGCTATTACATCATCTTAGAAGCTTCATCTGTGTTCTACTATCGTGCTTTTAGTGTCTCCGAATACCGCAGTACGCGACATGGCTTTGCAGACGATAAGTACAACCGTTTCAGAGAGAAGAGCGGCCAATGTGACGATCTGGCTTTAAGTCGATTCGATAACAAATGACGAAAACGGACGGATTTCTCAGGTTTGTACTACATATGAACACTTTTCTCATTCTCCCGTGCAACTCGGCTGCTAGTTCTCCTTTCATGCAGAATCTTAAGGTCCTAGCACATGTCCAAGGCACCAAAGCCAGCAAAAAGGTCAATATTCAATACCTAAAACTTGAATTGTACTACTTCTTACTGGCTATTACATCAACTTAGAAGCTTCATCTGTGTTCTACTGTGGTGATTTTAGTGTCTCCGCATACCGCAGCACGTGACATAGCTTTGCAGACGACAAGTACAACCGTTTCAGAGAGAAGAGCGACCAATGTGACGATCTGGCTTTAAGTCGATTCGATAACAAATGACGAAAACGACGGATTTCTAAGGTTTTTACTACATATGAACACTTTTCACATTCTCCCGTACAACGCGGCTGCTAGTCCTCCTTTCATGCAGAATATTAAGGTCCTAGCTCATGTCCAAGGCACCAAAACCAGCTAAAAAGTCAATAATCAATACCTAAACCTTGAATTGTACTACTTCTTACTGGCTATTACATCAACTTAGAAGCTTCATCTGTGTTCTACTACGGTGCTTTTAGTTTCTCCGCATACCGCATCACGCGACATAGTTTTGCAGACGATAAGTACAACCGTTTCAGAGAGAAGAGCGGCCAATGTGACGATGTGGCTTTAAGTCGATTCGATAACAAATGACGAAAACGGTCGGATGTCTCATTTTTTTACTACATATGAACAATTTTCACATTCTCCCGTGCAACTCGGCTCCTAGTCCTCCTTTCATGCAGAATCTTAAGGTCCTAGCTCATGTCCAAGGCACCAAAGCCAACTTAAAGGTCAATATTCAATACCTAAAACTTGAATTGTACTACTTCTTACTGGCTATTACATCAACTTAGAAGCTTGATCTGTATTCTACTATGGTCCTTTTAGAGTCTCAGCATATCGCAGCACGCGACATAGCTTTGCAGACGATAAGTACAACCGTTTCAGGGAGAAGAGCGGCCATTTTGACGATCTGGCTTTAAGTCGATTCGATAACAAATGACGAAAACGGACCGATTTCTCAGGTTTTTACTTTATATGAACACTTTTCACATTCTCCCGTGCAACTCGGCTGCTAGTCCTCCTTTCATGCAGAATCTTAAGGTCCTAGCTCATGTCCAAGGCATCAAAGCCAGCTAAAAAGTCAATAATCTATACCTAAAACTTGAATTGGACTACTCCTTACTGGCTATTACATCAACTTAGAAGCTTCATCTGTGTTCTATTATGGTGCTTTTCCTGTTTCCGCCTACGGCAACACGCGACATAGCTTTGCAGACGATAAGCAGAACCGTTTCAGAGAGAAGAGCGGCCAATGTGACGATCTGGCTTTAAGTCGATTCGATAACAAATGACGAAAACTGACGGATTTCTCAGGTTTTTACTACATATGAACACTTTTCACATTCTCCCGTGCAACTCGGCTGCTAGTCCTCCTTTCATGCAGAATCTTAAGGTCCTAGCTCATGTCCAAGGCACCAAAGCCAGCTAAAAAGTCAATAACCGATACCTAAAACTTGAATTGTACTTCTTCTTACTGGCTATTACATCATCTTAGAAGCTTCATCTGTGTTCTACTATGGTGCTTTTAGTGTCTCCGAATACCGCAGTACGCGACATAGCGTTGCAGACGATAAGTACAACCGTTTCAGAGACAAGAGCGGCCAATGTGACGATCTGGCTTTAAGTCGATTCGATAACAAATGACGAAAACTGACGGATTTCTAAGGTTTTTACTACATATGAACACTTTTCACATTCTCCCGTGCAACTCGGCTGCTTGTCCTCCTTTCATGCAGAATCTTAAGGTCCTAGCATATGTCCAAGGCACCAAAGCCAGCAAAAAGGTCAATATTCAATACCTAAAACTTGAATTGTACTACTTCTTACTGGCTATTACATCAACTTAGAAGCTTCATCTGTGTTCTACTGTGGTGATTTTAGTGTCTCCGCATACCGCAGCACGTGACATAGCTTTGCAGACGACAAGTACAACCGTTTCAGAGAGAAGAGCGGCCAATGTGACGATCTGGCTTTAAGTCGATTCGATAACAAATGACGAAAACGGACGGATTTCTAAGGTTTTTACTACATATGAACACTTTTCACATTCTCCCGTGCAACTCGGCTGCTAGTCCTCCTTTCATGAAGAATGTTAAGATCCTAGCTCATGTCCAAGGCACGAAAGCCAGCTAAAAAGTCAATAATCGATATCTTAAACTTGAATTGTACTACTTCTTACTGGGTATTACATCAACTTAGAAGCTTCATCTGTGTTCTACTATGGTGCTTTTAGTGTCTCTGCATATCGCAACACGCGACATAGCTTTGCAGACGATAAGTACAACCGTTTCAGAGAGAAGAGCGGCCAATGTGACGATCTGGCTTTAAGTCGATTCGATAACAAATGACGAAAACGGACGTATTTCTCATGTTTTTACTACATTTGAACAGTTTTCACATTCTCCCGTGCAACTCGGCAGCTAGTCCTCCTTTCATGCAGCATATTAAGGTCCTAGCTCATGTCCAAGGCACCAAAGCCAGCTAAAAAGTCAATAATCGATACCTAAAACTTGAATTGTACTACTTCTTACTGGATATTACATCAACTTAGAAGCTTCATCTGTGTTCTACTGTGGTGATTTTAGTGTCTCCGCATACCGCAGCACGTGACATAGCTTTGCAGACGATAAGTACAACCGTTTCAGAGAGAAGAGCGGCCAATGTGACGATCTGGCTTTAAGTCGATTCGATAACAAATGAGGAAAACGGACGGATTTCTCAGGTTTTTACTACATTTGAACAGTTTTCACATTCTCCCGTGCAACTCGGCTGCTAGTCCACCTTTCATGCAGAATATTAAGGTCCTAGCTCATGTCCAATGCACCAAAGACACCTAAAAAGTCAATAATCGATACCTAAAACTTGAATTGTACTACTTCTTACTGGATATTACATCAACTTAGAAGCTTCATCTGTGTTCTACTGTGGTGATTTTAGTGTCTCCGCATACCGCAGCACGTGACATTGCTTTGCAGACGATAAGTACAACCGTTTCAGAGAGAAGAGCGGCCAATGTGACGATCTGGCTTTAAGTCGATTCGCTAACAAATGACGAAAAAGGACGGGTTTCTCAGGTTATTACTACATATGATCACTTTTCACATTCTCCCGTGCAACTCGGCTGCTAGTCCTACTTTCATGCAGAATCTTAAGGTCCTAGCTCATGTCCAAGGCACCAAAGCGAGCTAAAAGGTCCTTATTCAATACCTAAAACTTGAATTGTACTACTTCTTACTGGATATTACATCAACTTAGAAGCTTGATCTGTGGTCTACTATGGTGCTTTTAGTGTCTCAGCATCCCGCAGCACGCGACATAGCTTTGCAGACGATAAGTACAACCGTTTCAGAGAGAAGAGCGGCCAATGTGACGATCTGGCTTTAAGTCGATTCGATAACAATTGACGAAAACGTACGGATTTCTCAGGTTTTTACTACATATGAACACTTTTCACATTCTCCCGTGCAACTCGGCTGCTAGTCCTAATTACATGCAGAATCTTAAAGTCCTAGCTCATGTCCAAGGCACAAAAAGCTAGCTAAAAAGTCAATAATCGATTCCTAAAACTTGAATTGTACTACTTCTTACTGGCTATTACATCAACTTAGATGCTTCATCTGTGTTCTACTATGGTGATTTTAGTGTCTCCACATACCGCTGCACGCGACATAGCTTTGCAGACGATATGTACAAACGTTTCAGAGAGAAGAGCGGCCCATGTGGCCATCTGGCTTTAAGTCGATTCGATAACAAATGACGAAAACGGACGGATTTCTCAGGTTTGTACTACATATGAACACTTTTCACATTCTGACGTGCAACTCGGCTGCTAGTCCTCCTTTCATGCAGAATCTTAAGGTCCTAGCTCTTGTCCAAGGTACCGAAGCCAGCTAAAGAGTCAATAATCGATACCTAAAACTTGAATTGTTCTACTTCTTACTGGCTATTGCATCAACTTTGAAGCTTCATCTGTGTTCTACTATGGTGATTTTAGTGTCTCCGCATACCGCAGCACGCGACATAGCTTTGCAGACGGTAAGTACAACCGTTTCAGAGAGAAGAGCGGCCAATGTGACGATCTGGCTTTAAGTCGATTCGATAACAAATGACGAAAACGGACGGATTTCTCAGGTTTTTACTACATATGAACACTTTTCAGATTCTCCCGTGCAACTGGGCTGCTAGTCATCCTTTTATGCAGAATCTTATAGTCCTAGCTCATGTCCAAGGCACGAAAGCCAGCTAAGAAGTCAATAATCGATACCTAAATCTTGAATTGGACTACTTCTTACTGGCTATTACATCAACTTCGAAGCTTCATCTGTGTTCTACTATGGTGATTTTAGTGTGTCAGCATACCGCAGCACGCGACATAGCTTTGCAGACGATAAGTACAACCGTTTCAGGGACAAGAGCGGACAATGTGACGATCTGGCTTTAAGTCGATTCGATAACAAATGACGAAAACGGACGTATTTCTCAGGTTTTACTACATATGAACACTTTTCACATTCTCCCGTGCAACTCGGCTGTTAGTCCTCCTTCATGCAAAATCTTAAGTTCCTAGCTCGTGTCCAAGTCACCAAAGAAGGGTAAACAGTCAATAACCGATACCTAAAACTTGAATTGTACTACTTCTTACTGGCTATTACATCAACTTAGAAGCATCATCTGTGTTCTACTATGGTGCTTTTAGTGTTTCCGCATACCGCAGCACGCGACATAGCTTTGCAGACGATAAGTACAACCGTTTCAGAGAGAAGAGCGGAAAATGTGACGATCTGGCTTTAAGTCAATTCGATAACAAATGACGAAAACGGACGGATGTCTCAGGTTTTTACTACATATGAACACTTTTCACACTCTCCCGTGCAACTGGGCAGCTAGTCCTCATTTTAAGCAGAATCTTAAAGTCCCAGCTCATGTCCAAGGCACCTAAGCAAGCTAAAAAGTCAATAATCGATACCTTAAACTTGAATTGGACTACTTCTTACTGGCTATTACATCAACTTAGAAGCTTCATCTGTGTTCTATTATGGTGCTTTTCCTGTTTCCGCCTACGGCAACATGCGACATAGCTTTGCAGACGATAAGTACCACCGTTTCAGAGAGAAGAGCGGCCAATGTGACGATCTGGCTTTAAGTCGATTCGATAACAAATGACGAAAACGGACGGATTTCTCAGGTTTGTACTACATATGAACACTTTTCACATTCTCCCGTGGAACTCGGCTGCTAGTCCTCCTTTCATGCAGAATCTTAAGGTCCTAGCTCATGTCCAATGCACCAAAGCCAGCTGAAAAGTCAATAATCGATACCTAAAACTTGAATTGTACTTCTTCTTACTGGCTATTACATCATCTCAGAAGCTTGATCTGTGGTCTACTATGGTGCTTTTAGTGTCTCAGCATCCCGCAGCACGCGACATAGCTTTGCAGACGATAAGTACAACCGTTTCAGAGAGAAGAGCGGCCAATGTGACGATCTGGCTTTAAGTCGATTCGATAACAAATGACGAAAACGTACGGATTTCTCAGGTTTTTACTACATATGAACACTTTTCACATTCTCCCGTGCAACTCGGCTGCTAGTCCTCCTTACATGCAGAATCTTAAAGTCCTAGCCCATGTCCAAGGCACAAAAAGCTAGCTAAAAAGTCAATAATCGATTCCTAAAACTTGAATTGTACTACTTCTTACTGGCTATTACATCAACTTAGATGCTTCATCTGTGTTCTACTATGGTGATTTTAGTGTCTCCACATACCGCTGCACGCGACATAGCTTTGCAGACGATATGTACAAACGTTTCAGAGAGAAGAGCGGCCAATGTGACCATCTGGCTTTAAGTCGATTCGATAACAAATGACGAAAACGGACGGATTTCCCAGGTTTTTACTACATATGAACACTTTTCACATTCTGACGTGCAACTCGGCTGCTAGTCCTCCTTTCATGCAGAATCTTAAGGTCCTAGCTCTTGTCCAAGGTACCGAAGCCAGCTAAAGAGTCAATAATCGATACCTAAAACTTGAATTGTTCTACTTCTTACTGGCTATTGCATCAACTTAGAAGCTTCATCTGTGTTCTACTATGGTAATTTTAGTGTCTCCGCATACCGCAGCACGCGACATAGCTTTGCAGACGGTAAGTACAACCGTTTCAGAGAGAAGAGCGGCCAATGTGACGATCTGGCTTTAAGTCGATTCGATAACAAATGACGAAAACGGACGGATTTCTCAGGTTTTTACTACATATGAACACTTTTCACATTCTCCCGTGCAACTGGGCTGCTAGTCATCCTTTTATGCAGAATCTTATAGTCCTAGCTCATGTCCAAGGCACGAAAGCCAGCTAAGAAGTCAATAATCGATACCTAAATCTTGAATTGGACTACTTCTTACTGGCTATTACATCAACTTCGAAGCTTCATCTGTGTTCTACTATGGTGATTTTAGTGTGTCAGCATACCGCAGCACGCGACATAGCTTTGCAGACGATAAGTACAACCGTTTCAGGGACAAGAGCGGACAATGTGACGATCTGGCTTTAAGTCGATTCGATAACAAATGACGAAAACGGACGTATTTCTCAGGTTTTACTACATATGAACACTTTTCACATTCTCCCGTGCAACTCGGCTGTTAGTCCTCCTTCATGCAAAATCTTAAGTTCCTAGCTCGTGTCCAAGGCACCAAAGAAGGGTAAACAGTCAATAACCGATACCTAAAACTTGAATTGTACTACTTCTTACTGGCTATTACATCAACTTAGAAGCATCATCTGTGTTCTACTATGGTGCTTTTAGTGTTTCCGCATACCGCAGCACGCGACATAGCTTTGCAGACGATAAGTACAACCGTTTCAGAGAGAAGAGCGGAAAATGTGACGATCTGGCTTTAAGTCAATTCGATAACAAATGACGAAAACGGACGGATGTCTCAGGTTTTTACTACATATGAACACTTTTCACACTCTCCCGTGCAACTGGGCAGCTAGTCCTCCTTTTATGCAGAATCTTAAAGTCCCAGCTCATGTCCAAGGCACCTAAGCCAGCTAAAAAGTCAATAATCGATACCTAAAACTTGAATTGGACTACTTCTTACTGGCTATTACATCAACTTAGAAGCTTCATCTGTGTTCTATTATGGTGCTTTTCCTGTTTCCGCCTACGGCAACACGCGACATAGCTTTGCAGACGATAAGTACCACCGTTTCAGAGAGAAGAGCGGCCAATGTGACGATCTGGCTTTAAGTCGATTCGATAACAAATGACGAAAACGGACGGATTTCTCAGGTTTGTACTACATATGAACACTTTTCACATTCTCCCGTGGAACTCGGCTGCTAGTCCTCCTTTCATGCAGAATCTTAAGGTCCTAGCTCATGTCCAATGCACCAAAGCCAGCTGAAAAGTCAATAATCGATACCTAAAACTTGAATTGTACTACTTCTTACTGGATATTACATCATCTTAGAAGCTTCATCTGTGTTCTACTGCGGTGATTTTAGTGTCACCACATACCGCAGCACGTGACATAGCTTTGCAGACGATAAGTACAACCGTTTCAGAGAGAAGAGCGGCCAATGTGACGATCTGGCTTTAAGTCGATTCGATAACAAATGACGAAAAAGGACGGATTTCTCAGGTTATTACTACATATGAACACTTTTCACATTCTCCCGTGCAACTCGGCTGCTAGTCCTCCTTTCATGCAGAATCTTAAGGTCCTAGCTCATGTCCAAGGCACCAAAGCTAGCTAAAAAGTCAATATTCGATACCTAAAACTTGAATTGTACTACTTCTTATTGGGTATTACATCAACTTAGAAGCTTCATCTGTGTTCTATTAAGGTGCTTTTAGTGTCTCAGCATACCGCAGCACGCGACATAGCTTTGCAGACGATAAGTACAACCGTTTCAGAGAGAAGAGCGGCCAATGTGACGATCTGGCTTTAAGTCAATTCGATAACAAATGACGAAAACGGACGGATGTCTCAGGTTTTTACTTCTTATGAACACTTTTCACATTCTCCCGTGCAACTGGGCTGCTAGTCCTCCTTTTATGCAGAATCTTAAAGTCCTAGCTCATGTCCAAGGCACCTAAGCCAGCTAAAAAGTCAATAATCGATACCTAAAACTTGAATTGTACTTCTTCTTACTCGCTATTACATCAACTTAGAAGCTTCATCTGTGTTCTACTACGGTGCTTTTAGTTTCTCCGCATACCGCAGCACGCGACATAGTTTTGCAGACGATAAGTACAACCGTTTCAGTGAGAAGAGCGGCCAATGTGAAGATGTGGCTTTAAGTCGATTCGATAACAAATGACGAAAACGGACGGATGTCTCATTTTTTTACTACATATGAACAATTTTCACATTCTCCCGTGCAACTCGGCTGCTAGTCCTCCTTTTATGCAGAATCTTAAGGTCCTAGCTCATGTCCAAGGCACCAAAGCCAACTAAAAGGTCAATATTCAATACCTAAAACTTGAATTGTACTACTTCTTACTGGCTATTACATCAACTTAGAAGCTTGATCTGTATTCTACTATGGTCCTTTTAGTGTCTCAGCATATCGCAGCACGCGACATAGCTTTGCAGACGATAAGTACAACCGTTTCAGGGAGAAGAGCGGCCATTTTGACGATCTGGCTTTAAGTCGATTCGATAACAAATGACGAAAACGGACCGATTTCTCAGGTTTTTACTTTATATGAACACTTTTCAAATTCTCCCGTGCAACTCGGCTGCTAGTCCTCCTTTCATGCAGAATCTTAAGGTCCTAGCTCATGTCCAAGGCATCAAAGCCAGCTAAAAAGTCAATAATCTATACCTAAAACTTGAATTGGACTACTCCTTACTGGCTATTACATCAACTTAGAAGCTTCATCTGTGTTCTATTATGGTGCTTCTCCTGTTTCCGCCTACGGCAACACGCGACATAGCTTTGCAGACGATAAGCAGAACCGTTTCAGAGAGAAGAGCGGCCAATGTGACGATCTGGCTTTAAGTCGATTCGATAACAAATGACGAAAACTGACGGATTTCTCAGGTTTTTACTACATATGAACACTTTTCACATTCTCCCGTGCAACTCGGCTGCTTGTCCTCCTTTCATGCAGAATCTTAAGGTACTAGCACATGTCCAAGGCACCAAAGCCAGCAAAAAGGTCAATATTCAATACCTAAAACTTGAATTGTACTACTTCTTACTGGCTATTACATCAACATAGAAGCTTCATCTGTGTTCTACTGTGGTGATTTTAGTGTCTCCGCATACCGCAGCACGTGACATAGCTTTGCAGACGACAAGTACAACCGTTTCAGAGAGAAGAGCGGCCAATGTGACGATCTGGCTTTAAGTCGATTCGATAACAAATGACGAAAACGGACGGATTTCTAAGGTTTTTACTACATATGAACACTTTTCACATTCTCCCGTGCAACTCGGCTGCTAGTCCTCCTTTCATGAAGAATGTTAAGGTCCTAGCTCATGTCCAAGGCACCAAAGCCAGCTAAAAAGTCAATAATCGATATCTTAAACTTGAATTGTACTACTTCTTACTGGGTATTACATCAACTTAGAAGCTTCATCTGTGTTCTACTATGGTGCTTTTAGTGTCTCCGCATACCGCGACACGCGACATAGCTTTGCAGGCGATAAGTACAACCGTTTCAGAGAGAAGAGCGGCCAATGTGACGATCTGGCTTTAAGTCGATTCGATAACAAATGACGAAAACGGACGTATTTCTCATGTTTTTACTACATTTGAACAGTTTTCACATTCTCCCGTGCAACTCGGCTGCTAGTCCTCCTTTCATGCAGCATATTAAGGTCCTAGCTCATGTCCAAGGCACCAAAGCCAGCTTAAAAGTCAATAATCGATACCTAAAACTTTTAATTGTACTACTTCTTACTGGATATTACATCAACTTAGAAGCTTCATCTGTGTTCTACTGTGGTGATTTTAGTGTCTCCGCAAACCGCAGCACGTGACATTGCTTTGCAGACGATAAGTACAACCGTTTCAGAGAGAAGAGCGGCCGATGTGACGATCTGGCTTTAAGTCGATTCGCTAACAAATGACGAAAAAGGACGGGTTTCTCAGGTTATTACTACATATGATCACTTTTCACATTCTCCCGTGCAACTCGGCTGCTAGTCCTACTTTCATGCAGAATCTTAAGGTCCTAGCTCATGTCCAAGGCACCAAAGCGAGCTAAAAGGTCCATATTCAATACCTAAAACTTGAATTGTACTACTTCTTACTGGATATTACATCAACTTAGAAGCTTGATCTGTGGTCTACTATGGTGCTTTTAGTGTCTCAGCATCCCGCAGCACGCGACATAGCTTTGCAGACGATAAGTACAACCGTTTCATAGAGAAGAGCGGCCAATGTGACGATCTGGCTTTAAGTCGATTCGATAACAAATGACGAAAACGTACGGATTTCTCAGGTTTTTACTACATATGAACACTTTTCACATTCTCCCGTGCAACTCGGCTGCTAGTCCTCCTTACATGCAGAATCTTAAAGTCCTAGCTCATGTCCAAGGCACAAAAAGCTAGCTAAAAAGTCAATAATCGATTCCTAAAACTTGAATTGTACTACTTCTTACTGGCTATTACATCAACTTAGATGCTTCATCTGTGTTCTACTATGGTGATTTTAGTGTCTCCACAAACCGCTGCACGCGACATAGCTTTGCAGACGATATGTACAAACGTTTCAGAGAGAAGAGCGGCCCATGTGACCATCTGGCTTTAAGTCGATTCGATAACAAATGACGAAAACGGACGGATTTCTCAGGTTTTTACTACATATGAACACTTTTCACATTCTGACGTGCAACTCGGCTGCTAGTCGTCCTTTCATGCAGAATCTTAAGGTCCTAGCTCTTGTCCAAGGTACCGAAGCCAGCTAAAGAGTCAATAATCGATACCTAAAACTTGAATTGTTCTACTTCTTACTGGCTATTGCATCAACTTAGAAGCTTCATCTGTGTTCTACTATGGTGATTTTAGTGTCTCCGCATACCGCAGCACGCGACATAGCTTTGCAGACGGTAAGTACAACCGTTTCAGAGAGAAGAGCGGCCAATGTGACGATCTGGCTTTAAGTCGATTCGATAACAAATGACGAAAACGGACGGATTTCTCAGGTTTGTACTACATATGAGCACTTTTCACATTCTCCCGTGCAACTCGGCTGCGAGTCCTCCTTTCATGCAGAATCTTAAGGTCCTAGCTCATGTCCAAGGCACCAAAGCCAGCTAAAAAGTCAATAACCGATACCTAAAACTTGAATTGTACTACTTCTTACTGGCTACTACATCATCTTAGGAGCTTCATCTGTGTTCTACTTTGGTGCTTTTAGTGTTTCCGAATACCGCAGTACGTGACATAGCTTTGCAGACGATAAGTACAACCGTTTCAGAGAGAAGAGCGGCCAATGTGACGATCTGGCTTTAAGTCGATTCGATAACAAATGACGAAAACGGACGGATTTCTCAGGTTTTTACTACATATGAACACTTTTCACATTCTCCCGTGCAACTCGGCTGCTAGTCCTCCTTTCATGCAGAATCTTAAGGTCCTAGCTCATGTCCAAGGCACCAAAGCCAGCTAAAAAGTCAATAATCAATACGTAAAACTTGAATTGTACTACTTCTTACTGGCTATTACATCAACTTAGAAGCTTCATCTGTGTTCTACTACGTTGCTTTTAGTTTCTCCGCATACCGCAGCACGCGACATAGCTTTGCAGACGATAAGTACAACCGTTTCAGAGAGAATAGCGCACAATGTGACGATCTGGCTTTAAGTCGATTCGATAACAAATGACGAAAACGGACGGATTCCTCAGGTTTTTACTACATATGAACACTTTTCACATTCTCCCGTGGAACTCGGCTGCTAGTCCACCTTTCATGCAGAATCTTAAGGTCCTAGCTCATGTCCAATGCACCAAAGCCAGCTGAAAAGTCAATAATCGATACCTAAAACTTGAATTGTACTACTTCTTACTGGATATTACATCATTTTAGAAGCTTCATCTGTGTTCTACTGCGGTGATTTTAGTGTCACCACATACCGCAGCACGTGACATAGCTTTGCAGACGATAAGTACAACCGCTTCAGAGAGAAGAGCGGCCAATGTGACGATCTGGCTTTAAGTCGATTCGATAACAAATGAGGAAAACGGACGGATTTCTCAGGTTTTTACTACATATGAACGCTTTTCACATTCTCCCGTGCAACTCGGCTGCTAGTCCACCTTTCATGCAGAATATTAAGGTCCTAGCTCATGTCCAATGCACCAAAGACACCTAAAAAGTCAATAATCGATACCTAAAACTTGAATTGTACTACTTCTTACTGGATATTACATCAACTTAGAAGCTTCATCTGTGTTCTACTGTGGTGATTTTAGTGTCTCCGCATACCGCAGCACGTGACATTGCTTTGCAGACGATAAGTACAACCGTTTCAGAGAGAAGAGCGGCCGATGTGACGATCTGGCTTTAAGTCGATTCGCTAACAAATGACGAAAAAGGACGGGTTTCTCAGGTTATTACTACATATGATCACTTTTCACATTCTCCCGTGCAACTCGGCTGCTAGTCCTACTTTTATGCAGAATCTTAAGGTCCTAGCTCATGTCCAAGGCACCAAAGCGAG
This sequence comes from Schistocerca gregaria, assembly GCF_023897955.1. NCBI lineage: Eukaryota > Metazoa > Arthropoda > Insecta > Orthoptera > Acrididae > Schistocerca > Schistocerca gregaria. Next base: position 5,781,636 of record NW_026061811.1, on the reverse strand, counting down.
CTAAAAGGTCCATATTCAATACCTAAAACTTGAATTGTACTACTTCTTACTGGATATTACATCAACTTAGAAGCTTGATCTGTGGTCTACTATGGTGCTTTTAGTGTCTCAGCATCCCGCAGCACGCGACATAGCTTTGCAGACGATAAGTACAACCGTTTCAGAGAGAAGAGCGGCCAATGTGACGATCTGGCTTTAAGTCGATTCGATAACAAGTGACGAAAACGTACGGATTTCTCAGGTTTTTACTACATATGAACACTTTTCACATTCTCCCGTGCAACTCGGCTGCTAGTCCTCCTTACATGCAGAATCTTAAAGTCCTAGCTCATGTCCAAGGCACAAAAAGCTAGCTAAAAAGTCAATAATCGATTCCTAAAACTTGAATTGTACTACTTCTTACTGGCTATTACATCAACTTAGATGCTTCATCTGTGTTCTACTATGGTGATTTTAGTGTCTCCACAAACCGCTGCACGCGACATAGCTTTGCAGACGATATGTACAAACGTTTCAGAGAGAAGAGCGGCCCATGTGACCATCTGGCTTTAAGTCGATTCGATAACAAATGACGATAACGGACGGATTTCTCAGGTTTTTACTACATATGAACACTTTTTACATTCTGACGTGCAACTCGGCTGCTAGTCCTCCTTTCATGCAGAATCTTAAGGTCCTAGCTCTTGTCCAAGGTACCGAAGCCAGCTAAAGAGTCAATAATCGATACCTAAAACTTGAATTGTTCTACTTCTTACTGGCTATTACATCAACTTAGAAGCTTCATCTGTGTTCTACTATGGTGATTTTAGTGTCTCCGCATACCGCAGCACGCGACATAGCTTTGCAGACGGTAAGTACAACCGTTTCAGAGAGAAGAGCGGCCAATGTGACGATCTGGCTTTAAGTCGATTCGATAACAAATGACGAAAACGGACGGATTTCTCAGGTTTGTACTACATATGAGCACTTTTCACATTCTCCCGTGCAACTCGGCTGCTAGTCCTCCTTTCATGCAGAATCTTAAGGTCCTAGCTCATGTCCAAGGCACCAAAGCCAGCTAAAAAGTCAATAACCGATACCTAAAACTTGAATTGTACTACTTCTTACTGGCTACTACATCATCTTAGGAGCTTCATCTGTGTTCTACTTTGGTGCTTTTAGTGTTTCCGAATACCGCAGTACGCGACATAGCTTTGCAGACGATAAGTACAACCGTTTCAGAGAGAAGAGCGGCCAATGTGACGATCTGGCTTTAAGTCGATTCGATAACAAATGACGAAAACGGACGGATTTCTCAGGTTTTTACTACATATGAACACTTTTCACATTCTCCCGTGCAACTCGGCTGCTAGTCCTCCTTTCATGCAGAATCTTAAGGTCCTAGCTCATGTCCAAGGCACCAAAGCCAGCTAAAAAGTCAATAATCAATACGTAAAACTTGAATTGTACTACTTCTTACTGGCTATTACATCAACTTAGAAGCTTCATCTGTGTTCTACTACGTTGCTTTTAGTTTCTCCGCATACCGCAGCACGCGACATAGCTTTGCAGACGATAAGTACAACCGTTTCAGAGAGAAGAGCGCACAATGTGACGATCTGGCTTTAAGTCGATTCGATAACAAATGACGAAAACGGACGGATTCCTCAGGTTTTTACTACATATGAACACTTTTCACATTCTCCCGTGGAACTCGGCTGCTAGTCCACCTTTCATGCAGAATCTTAAGGTCCTAGCTCATGTCCAATGCACCAAAGCCAGCTGAAAAGTCAATAATCGATACCTAAAACTTGAATTGTACTACTTCTTACTGGATATTACATCATTTTAGAAGCTTCATCTGTGTTCTACTGCTGTGATTTTAGTGTCACCACATACCGCAGCACGTGACATAGCTTTGCAGACGATAAGTACATCCGCTTCAGAGAGAAGAGCGGCCAATGTGACGATCTGGCTTTAAGTCGATTCGATAACAAATGACGAAAACTGACGGATTTCTCAGGTTTTTACTACATATGAACACTTTTCACATTCTCCCGTGCAACTCGGCTGCTAGTCCTCCTTTCATGCAGAATCTTAAGGTCCTAGCTCATGTCCAAGGCACCAAAGCCAGCTAAAAAGTCAATAACCGATACCTAAAACTTGAATTGTACTTCTTCTTACTGGCTATTACATCATCTTAGAAGCTTCATCTGTGTTCTACTATGGTGCTTTTAGTGTCTCCGAATACCGCAGTACGCGACATAGCTTTGCAGACGATAAGTACAACCGTTTCAGGGACAAAAGCGGCCAATGTGACGATCTGGCTTTAAGTCGATTCGATAACAAATGACGAAAACTGACGGATTTCTCAGGTTTTTACTACATATGAACACTTTTCACATTCTCCCGTGCAACTCGGCTGCTTGTCCTCCTTTCATGCAGAATCTTAAGGTACTAGCACATGTCCAAGGCACCAAAGCCAGCAAAAAGTTCAATATTCAATACCTAAAACTTGAATTGTACTACTTCTTACTGGCTATTACATCAACTTAGAAGCTTCATCTGTGTTCTACTGTGGTGATTTTAGTGTCTCCGCATACCGCAGCACGTGACATAGCTTTGCAGACGACAAGTACAACCGTTTCAGAGAGAAGAGCGGCCAATGTGACGATCTGGCTTTAAGTCGATTCGATAACAAATGACGAAAACGGACGGATTTCTAAGGTTTTTACTACATATGAACACTTTTCACATTCTCCCGTGCAACTCGGCTGCTAGTCCTCCTTTCATGAAGAATGTTAAGGTCCTAGCTCATGTCCAAGGCACCAAAGCCAGCTAAAAAGTCAATAATCGATATCTTAAACTTGAATTGTACTACTTCTTACTGGGTATTACATCAACTTAGAAGCTTCATCTGTGTTCTACTATGGTGCTTTTAGTGTCTCCGCATACCGCGACACGCGACATAGCTTTGCAGGCGATAAGTACAACCGTTTCAGAGAGAAGAGCGGCCAATGTGACGATCTGGCTTTAAGTCGATTCGATAACAAATGACGAAAACGGACGTATTTCTCATGTTTTTACTACATTTGAACAGTTTTCACATTCTCCCGTGCAACTCGGCTGCTAGTCCTCCTTTCATGCAGCATATTAAGGTCCTATCTCATGTCCAAGGCACCAAAGCCAGCTTAAAAGTCAATAATCGATACCTAAAACTTGAATTGTACTACTTCTTACTGGATATTACATCAACTTAGAAGCTTCATCTGTGTTCTACTGTGGTGATTTTAGTGTCTCCGCATACCGCAGCACGTGACATTGCTTTGCAGACGATAAGTACAACCGTTTCAGAGAGAAGAGCGGCCGATGTGACGATCTGGCTTTAAGTCGATTCGCTAACAAATGACGAAAAAGGACGGGTTTCTCAGGTTATTACTACATATGATCACTTTTCACATTCTCCCGTGCAACTCGGCTGCTAGTCCTACTTTCATGCAGAATCTTAAGGTCCTAGCTCATGTCCAAGGCACCAAAGCGAGCTAAAAGGTCCATATTCAATACCTAAAACTTGAATTGTACTACTTCTTACTGGATATTACATCAACTTAGAAGCTTGATCTGTGGTCTACTATGGTGCTTTTAGTGTCTCAGCATCCCGCAGCACGCGACATAGCTTTGCAGACGATAAGTACAACCGTTTCACAGAGAAGAGCGGCCAATGTGACGATCTGGCTTTAGGTCGATTCGATAACAAATGACGAAAACGTACGGATTTCTCAGGTTTTTACTACATATGAACACTTTTCACATTCTCCCGTGCAACTCGGCTGCTAGTCCTCCTTACATGCAGAATCTTAAAGTCCTAGCTCATGTCCAAGGCACAAAAAGCTAGCTAAAAAGTCAATAATCGATTCCTAAAACTTGAATTGTACTACTTCTTACTAGCTATTACATCAACTTAGATGCTTCATCTGTGTTCTACTATGGTGATTTTAGTGTCTCCACAAACCGCTGCACGCGACATAGCTTTGCAGACGATATGTACAAACGTTTCAGAGAGAAGAGCGGCCCATGTGACCATCTGGCTTTAAGTCGATTCGATAACAAATGACGAAAACGGACGGATTTCTCAGGTTTTTACTACATATGAACACTTTTCACATTCTGACGTGCAACTCGGCTGCTAGTCGTCCTTTCATGCAGAATCTTAAGGTCCTAGCTCTTGTCCAAGGTACCGAAGCCAGCTAAAGAGTCAATAATCGATACCTAAAACTTGAATTGTTCTACTTCTTACTGGCTATTGCATCAACTTAGAAGCTTCATCTGTGTTCTACTATGGTGATTTTAGTGTCTCCGCATACCGCAGCACGCGACATAGCTTCGCAGACGGTAAGTACAACCGTTTCAGAGAGAAGAGCGGCCAATGTGACGATCTGGTTTTAAGTCGATTCGATAACAAATGACGAAAACGGACGGATTTCTCAGGTTTGTACTACATATGAGCACTTTTCACATTCTCCCGTGCAACTCGGCTGCTAGTCCTCCTTTCATGCAGAATCTTAAGGTCCTAGCTCATGTCCAAGGCACCAAAGCCAGCTAAAAAGTCAATAACCGATACCTAAAACTTGAATTGTACTACTTCTTACTGGCTATTACATAATCTTAGGAGCTTCATCTGTGTTCTACTTTGGTGCTTTTAGTGTTTCCGAATACCGCAGTACGCGACATAGCTTTGCAGACGATAAGTACAACCGTTTCAGAGAGAAGAGCGGCCAATGTGACGATCTGGCTTTAAGTCGATTCGATAACAAATGACGAAAACGGACGGATTTCTCAGGTTTTTACTACATATGAACACTTTTCACATTCTCCCGTGCAACTCGGCTGCTAGTCCTCCTTTCATGCAGAATCTTAAGGTCCTAGCTCATGTCCAAGGCACCAAAGCCAGCTAAAAAGTCAATAATCAATACGTAAAACTTGAATTGTACTACTTCTTACTGGCTATTACATCAACTTAGAAGCTTCATCTGTGTTCTACTACGTTGCTTTTAGTTTCTCCGCATACCGCAGCACGCGACATAGCTTTGCAGACGATAAGTACAACCGTTTCAGAGAGAAGAGCGCACAATGTGACGATCTGGCTTTAAGTCGATTCGATAACAAATGACGAAAACGGACGGATTCCTCAGGTTTTTACTACATATGAACACTTTTCACATTCTCCCGTGGAACTCGGCTGCTAGTCCACCTTTCATGCAGAATCTTAAGGTCCTAGCTCATGTCCAATGCACCAAAGCCAGCTGAAAAGTCAATAATCGATACCTAAAACTTGAATTGTACTACTTCTTACTGGATATTACATCATTTTAGAAGCTTCATCTGTGTTCTACTGCGGTGATTTTATTGTCACCACATACCGCAGCACGTGACATAGCTTTGCAGACGATAAGTACAACCGCTTCAGAGAGAAGAGCGGCCAATGTGACGATCTGGCTTTAAGTCGATTCGATAACAAATGACGAAAAAGGACGGATTTCTCAGGTTATTACTACATATGAACACTTTTCACATTCTCCCGTGCAACTCGGCTGCTAGTCCTCCTTTCATGCAGAATCTTAAGGTCCTAGCACATGTCCAAGGCACCAAAGCCAGCTAAAAAGTCAATATTCGATACCTAAAACTTGAATTGTACTACTTCTTATTGGGTATTACATCAACTTCGAAGCTTCATCTGTGTTCTACTATGGTGCTTTTAGTGTCTCCACATACCGCAGCACGCGACATAGCTTTGCAGACGATAAGTACAACCGTTTCAGTGAGAAGAGCGGCCAATGTGACGATCTGGCTTTAAGTCAATTCGATAACAAATGACGAAAACGGACGGATTTCTCAGGTTTTTACTACATATGAACACTTTTCACATTCTCCCGTGCAACTCGGCTGCTAGTCCTCCTTTCATGCAGAATCTTAAGGTCATAGCTCATGTCCAAGGCACCAAAGCCAGCTAAAAGGTCAATATTCAATACCTAAAACTTAAATTGTACTACTTCTTACTGGCTATTACACCAACTTCGAAGCTTCATCTGTGTTCTACTATGGTGCCTTTAGTGTCTCAGCATACCGCAGCACGCGACATAGCTTTGCAGACGATAAGTACAACCGTTTCAGAGAGAAGAGCGGCCAATGTGACGATCTGGCTTTAAGTCGATTCGATAACAAATGACGAAAACGGACGTATTTCTCAGGTTTTACTACATATGAACACTTTTCACATTCTCCCGTGCAACTCGGCTGCTAGTCCTCCTTACATGCAGAATCTTAAAGTCCTAGCTCATGTCCAAGGCACAAAAAGCTAGCTAAAAAGTCAATAATCGATTCCTAAAACTTGAATTGTACTACTTCTTACTGGCTATTACATCAACTTAGATGCTTCATCTGTGTTCTACTATGGTGATTTTAGTGTCTCCACATACCGCTGCACGCGACATAGTATTGCAGACGATATGTACAAACGTTTCAGAGAGAAGAGCGGCCAATGTGCCCATCTGGCTTTAAGTAGATTCGATAACAAATGACGAAAACGGACGGATTTCTCAGATTTTTACTACATATGAACACTTTTCACATTCTCCCGTGCAAATCGGCTGCTAGTCCTCCTTTCATGCAGAATCTTAAGGTCCTAGCTCATGTCCAAGGTACCAAAGCCAGCTAAAGAGTCAATAATCGATACCTAAATCTTGAATTGTTCTACTTCTTACTGGCTATTGCATCAACTTAGAAGCTTCATCTGTGTTCTACTATGGTGCTTTTAGTGTTTCCGAATACCGCAGTACGCGACATAGCTTTGCAGACGATAAGTACAACCGTTTCAGAGAGAAGAGCGGCCAATGTAACGATCTGGCTTTAAGTCGATTCGATAACAAATGACGAAAACGGACGGATTTCTCAGGTTTTTACTACATATGAACACTTTTCACATTCTCCCGTGCAACTCGGCTGCTAGTCCTCCTTTCATGCAGAATCTTAAGGTCCTAGCTCATGTCCAAGGCACCAAAGCCACCTAAAAATCAATAATCAATACGTAAAACTTGAATTGTACTACTTCTTACTGGCTATTACATCAACTTAGAAGATTCATCTGTGTTCTACTACGTTGCTTTTAGTTTCTCCGCATACCGCAGCACGCGACATAGCTTTGCAGACGATAAGTACAACCGTTTCAGAGAGAAGAGCGCCCAATGTGACGATCTGGCTTTAAGTCGATTCGATAACAAATGACGAAAACGGACGGATTCCTCAGGTTTTTACTACATATGAACACTTTTCACATTCTCCCGTGCAACTCGGCTGCTTGTCCTCCTTTCATGCAGAATCTTAAGGTCCTAGCACATGTCCAAGGCACAAAAGCCAACAAAAAGGTCAATATTCAATACGTAAAACTTGAATTGTACTACTTCTTACTGGCTATTACATCAACTTAGAAGCTTCATCTGTCTTCTACTGTGGTGATTTTTGTGTCTCCGCATACCGCAGCACGTGACATAGCTTTGCAGACGACAAGTACAACCGTTTTAGAGAGAAGAGCGGCCAATGTGACGATCTGGCTTTAAGTCGATTCGATAACAAATGACGAAAACGGACGGATTTCTAAGGTTTTTACTACATATGAACACTTTTCACACTCTCCCGTGCAACTCGGCTGCTAGTCCTCCTTTCATGAAGAATGTTAAGGTCCTAGCTCATGTCCAAGGCACCAAAGCCAGCTAAAACGTCAATAATCGATACCTTAAACTTGAATTGTACTACTTCTTACTGGGTATTACATCAACTTAGAAGCTTCATCTGTGTTCTACTATGGTGCTTTTAGTGTCTCCGCATACCGCAACACGCGCCATAGCTTTGCAGACGATAAGTACAACCGTTTCAGAGAGAAGAGCAGTCAAAGTGACGATCTGGCTTTAAGTCGATTCGATAACAAATGACGAAAACGGACGTATTTCTCAGGTTTTTACTACATTTGAACAGTTTTCACATTCTCCCGTGCAACTCGGCTGCTAGTCCTCCTTTCATGCAGCATTTTAAGGTCCTAGCTCATGTCCAAGTCACCAAAGCCAGCTAAAAAGTCAATAATCGATACCTAAAACTTGAATTGTACTACTTCTTACTGGATATTACATCAACTTAGAAGCTTCATCTGTGTTCTACTGTGGTGATTTTAGTGTCTCCGCATACCGCAGCACGAGACATAGCTTTGCAGACGATAAGTACAACCGTTTCAGAGAGAAGAGCGGCCAATGTGACGATCTGGCTTTAAGTAGATTCGATAACAAATGACGAAAACGGACGGATTTCTCAGGTTTTTACTACATTTGAACAGTTTTCACATTCTCCCGTGCAAATCGGCTGCTAGTCCACCTTTCATGCAGAATATTAAGGTCCTAGCTCATGTCCAATGCACCAAAGCCAGCTAAAAAGTCAATAATCGATACCTAAAACTTGAATTGTACTACTTCTTACTAAATATTACATCAACATAGAAGCTTCATCTGTGTTCTACTGTGGTGATTTTAGTGTCTCCGCATACCGCAGCACGTGACATAGCTTTGCAGATGATAAGTACAACCGTTTCAGAGAGAAGAGCGGCCAATGTGACGACCTGGCTTTAAGTCGTTTGGATAACAAATGACGAAAACGGACGGATTTCTCAGGTTTGTACTACATATGAACACTTTTCACATTCTCCCGTGCAACTCGGCTGCTAGTCCTCCTTTCATGCAGAATCTTAAGGTCCTAGCTCATGTCCAAGGCACCAAAGCCAGCTAAAAAGTCAATAACCGATACCTAAAACTTGAATTGTACTTCTTCTTACTGGCTATTACATCATCTTAGAAGCTTCATCTGTGTTATACTATGGTGCTTTTAGTGTCTCCGAATACCGCAGCACGCGACATAGTTTTGCAGACGCTATGTACAACCGTTTCAGAGAGAAGAGCGGCCAATGTACCGATCTGGCTTTAAGTCGATTCGATAACAAATGACGAAAACGGACGGATTTCTCAGGTTTTTACTACATATGAACACTTTTCACATTCTCCCCTGGAACTCGGCTGCTAGTCCACCTTTCATGCAGAATCTTTAGGTCCTAGCTCATGTCCAATGCACCAAAGCAAGCTGAAAAGTCAATAATCGATACCTAAAACTTGAATTGTACTACTTCTTACTGGATATTACATCATCTTAGAAGCTTCATCTGTGTTCTACTGCGGTGATTTTAGTGTCACCACATACCGCAGCACGTGACATAGCTTTGCAGACCTTAAGTACAACCGCTTCAGAGAGAAGAGCGGCCAATGTGACGATCTGGCTTTAAGTCGATTCGATAACAAATGACGAAAAAGGACGGATTTCTCAGGTTATTATTACATATGAACACTTTTCACATTCTCCCGTGCAACTCGGCTGCTAGTCCTCCTTTCATGCAGAATCTTAAGGTCCTAGCTCATGTCCAAGGCACCAAAGCCAGCTAAAAAGTCAATATTCGATACCTAAAACTTGAATTGTACTACTTCTTATTGGGTATTACATCAACTTAGAAGCTTCATCTGTGTTCTATTAAGGTGCTTTTAGTGTCTCCACATACCGCAGCACGCGACATAGCTTTGCAGACGATAAGTACAACCGTTTCAGTGAGAAGAGCGGCCAATGTGACGATCTGGCTTTAAGTCAATTCGATAACATATGACGAAAACGGACGGATTTCTCAGGTTTTTACTACATATGAACACTTTTCACATTCTCCCGTGCAACTCGGCTGCTAGTCCTCCTTTCATGCAGAATCGTAAGGTCCTAGCTCATGTCCAAGGCACCAAAGCCAGCTAAAAGGTCAATATTCAATACCTAAAACTTGAATTGTACTACTTCTTACTGGCTATTACATCAACTTAGAAGCTTCATCTGTGTTCTACTATGGTGCTTTTAGTGTCTCCGCATACCGCAGCACGCGACATAGCTTTGCAGACGATAAGTACAACCGTTTCAGAGAGAAGAGCGGAAAATGTACGATCTGGCTTTAAGTCAATTCGATAACAAATGACGAAAACGGACGGATGTCTCAGGTTTTTACTACATATGAACACTTTTCACATTCTCCCGTGCAACTGGGCTGCTAGTCCTCCTTTTATGCAGAATCTTAAAGTCCTAGCTCATGTCCAAGGCACCAAAGCCATCTAAAAGTCAATAATCGATACCTAAAACTTGAATTGGACTATTTCTTACTGGCTATTACATCAACTTAGAAGCTTCATCTGTGTTCTATTATGGTGGTTTTCCTGTTTCCGCCTACGGCAACACGCGACATAGCTTTGCAGACGATAAGTACAACCGTTTCAGAGAGAAGAGCGGCCAATGTGACGATCTGGCTTTAAGTCGATTCGATAACAAATGACGAAAACGGACGGATTTCTCAGGTTTTTACTACATATGAACACTTTTCACATTCTCCCGTGCAACTCGGCTGCTAGTCCTCCTTTCATGCAGAATCTTAAGGTATTAGCACATGTCCAAGGCACCAAAGCCAACAAAAAGGTCAATATTCAATACATAAAACTTGAATTGTACTACTTCTTACTGGCTATTACATCAACTTAGAAGTTTCATCTGTGTTCTACTATGGTGCTTTTAGTTTCTCCGCATACCGCAGCACGCGACATAGTTTTGCAGACGATAAGTACAACCGTTTCAGAGAGAAGAGCGGCCAATGTGACGATGTGGCTTTAAGTCGATTCGATAACAAATGACGAAAACGGACGGATGTCTCATTTTTTTACTACATATGAACATTTTTCACATTCTCCCGTGCAACTCGGCTGCTAGTCCTCCTTTCATGCAGAATCTTATGGTCCTAGCTCATGTCCAAGGCACCAAAGCCAGCTAAAAGGTCAATATTCAATACCTAAAACTTGAATTGTACTACTTCTTACTGGTTATTACATCAACTTAGAAGCTTGATCTGTATTCTACTATTGTGCTTTTGGTGTTTCAGCATATCGCAGCACGCGACATAGCTTTGCAGACGATAAGTACAACCGTTTCAGAGAGAAGAGCGGCAAATGTGACTATCTGGCTTTAAGTCGATTCGATAACAAATGACGAAAACGGACGGATTTCTCGGGTTTTTACTATATGTTAAGACTTTTCACATTCTCCCGTGCAAATCGGCTGCTATTCCTCCTTTCATGCAGAATGTTAAGGTCCTAGCTCATGTCCAATTCACCAAAGCCTGCTATAAAGTCAATAATCGATACCTAAAACTTGAATTGTACTACTTCTTACTGGCTATTACATCAACTTAGAAGCTTCATCTGTGTTTTACTATGGTGCTTTTAGTGTCTCCGCATACCGCAGCACGCGACATAGCTTTGCAGACGATAAGTACAACTGTTTCAGAGAGAAGAGCGGCCAATGTGACGATCTGGCTTTAAGTCGATTCGATAACAAATGACGAAAACGGACGGATTTCTCAGGTTTTTACTACATATGAACACTTTTCACATTCTCCTGTGCAACTCGGCTGCTAGTCCTCCTTTCATGCAGAATCTTAAGGTCCCAGCTCAAGTCCAAGGCACCAAAGCCAGCTAAAAAGTCAATATTCAATACCTAAAACTTGAATTGTACTACTTCTTACTGGCTATTACATCAACTTAGAAGCTTCATCTGTGTTCTGCTATGGTGCTTTTAGTGTCTCAGCATGCCCTCAGCACGCGACATAGCTTTGCAGACGATAAGTACAACTGTTTCAGAGAGAAGAGCGGCCAATGTGACGATGTGGCTTTAAGTCGATTCGATAACAAATGACGAAAACGGACGGATGTCTCATTTTTTTACTACATATGAACATTTTTCACATTCTCCCGTGCAACTCGGCTGCTAGTCCTCCTTTTATGCAGAATCTTAAAGTCCTAGCTCATGTCCAAGGCACCAAAGCCATCTAAAAAGTCAATAATCGATACCTAAAACTTGAATTGGACTACTTCTTACTGGCTATTACATCAACTTAGAAGCTTCATCTGTGTTCTATTATGGTGGTTTTCCTGTTTCCGCCTACGGCAACACGCGACATAGCTTTGCAGACGATAAGTACAACCGTTTCAGAGAGAAGAGCGGCCAATGTGACGATCTGGCTTTAAGTCGATTCGATGACAAATGACGAAAACGGACGGATTTCTCAGGTTTGTACTACATATGAACACTTTTCACATTCTCCCGTGCAACTCGGCTGCTAGTCCTCCTTTCATGCAGAATCTTAAGGTCCTAGCTCATGTCCAAGGCACCAAAGCCAGCTAAAAAGTCAATAACCGATACCTAAAACTAGAATTGTACTTCTTCTTACTGGTTATTACATCATCTTAGAAGCTTGATCTGTGTTCTACTATGGTGCTTTTAGTGTCTCCGAATACCGCAGTACGCGACATAGCTTTGCAGACGATAAGTACAACCGTTTCAGAGAGAAGAGCGGCCAATGTGAGGATCTGGCTTTAAGTCGATTCGATAACAAATGTCGAAAACGGACGGATTTCTCAGGTTTTTACTACATATGAACACTTTTCACATTCTCCCGTGCAACTCGGCTGCTAGTCCTCCTTTCATGCAGAATCTTAAGGTATTAGCACATGTCCAAGGCACCAAAGCCAACAAAAAGGTCAATATTCAATACATAAAACATGAATTGTACTACTTCTTACTGGCTATTACATCAACTTAGAAGTTTCATCTGTGTTCTACTATGGTGCTTTTAGTTTCTCCGCATACCGCAGCACGCGACATAGTTTTGCAGACGATAAGTACAACCGTTTCAGAGAGAAGAGCGGCCAATGTGACGATGTGGCTTTAAGTCGATTCGATAACAAATGACGAAAACGGACGGATGTCTCATTTTTTTACTACATATGAACATTTTTCACATTCTCCCGTGCAACTCGGCTGCTAGTCCTCCTTTCATGCAGAATCTTAAGGTCCTAGCCCATGTCCAAGGCACCAAAGCCAGCTAAAAGGTCAATAATCAATACCTAAAACTTGAATTGTACTACTTCTTACTGGCTATTACATCAACTTAGAAGCTTGATCTGTATTCTACTATTGTGCTTTTGGTGTTTCAGCATATCGCAGCACGCGACATAGCTTTGCAGACCATAAGTACAACCGTTTCAGAGAGAAGAGCGGCCAATGTGACGATCTGGCTTTACATCGATTCAATAACAAATGATGAAAACGGACGGATGTCTCAGGTTTTTACTACATATGAACACTTTTCACATTCTCCCGTGCAACTCGGCTGCTAGTCCTCCTTTCATGCAGAATCTTAAGGTCCCAGCTCATGTCCAAGGCACCAAAGCCAGCTAAAAAGTCAATAATCGATACCTAAAACTTGAATTGGACTACTTCTTACTGGCTATTACATCAACTTAGAAGCTTCATCTCTGTTCTATTATGGTGCTTTTCCTGTTTCCGCCTACGGCAACACGCGACATAGCTTTGCAGACGATAGGTACAACCATTTCAGAGAGAAGATCGGCCAATGTGACGATCTGGCTTTAAGTCGATTCGATAACAAATGACGAAAACGGACGTATTTCTCTGGTTTTTACTACATATGAACACTTTTCACATTCTCCCGTGCAACTCGGCTGCTAGTCCTCCTTTCATGCAGAATCTTAAGGTCCTAGCTCATGTCCAAGGCACCAAAGCCAGCTAAAAAGTCAATAACCGATACATAAAACTTGAATTGGACTACTTCTTACTGGCTATTACATCAACTTAGAAGCTTCATCTGTGTTCTATTATGGTGCTTTTCCTGTTTCCGCCTACGGCAACACGCGACATAGCTTTGCAGACGATAAGTACAACCGTTTCAGAGAGAAGATCGGCCAATGTGACGATCTGGCTTTTAAGTCGATTCGATAACAAATGACGAAAACGGACGGATTTCTCAGGTTTTTACTACATATGAACACTTTTCACATTCTCCTGTGCAACTCGGCTGCTAGTCCTCCTTTCATGCAGAATGTTAAGGTCCTAGCTCATGTCCAAGGCACCAAAGCCAGCTATAAAGTCAATAATCGATACCTAAAACTTGAATTGTACTACTTCTTACTGGCTATTACATCAACTTAGAAGCTTCATCTGTGTTTTACTATGGTGCTTTTAGTGTCTCCGCATACCGCAGCACGCGACATAGCTTTGCAGACGATAAGTACAACTGTTTCAGAGAGAAGAGCGGCCAATGTGACGATCTGGCTTTAAGTCGATTCGATAACAAATGACGAAAACGGACGGATTTCTCAGGTTTTTACTACATATGAACACTTTTCACATTCTCCTGTGCAACTCGGCTGCTAGTCCTCCTTTCATGCAGAATTTAAGGTCCTAGCTCAAGTCCAAGGCACCAAAGCCAGCTAAAAAGTCAATATTCAATACCTAAAACTTGAATTGTACTACTTCTTACTGGCTATTACATCAACTTAGAAGCTTCATCTGTGTTCTGCTATGGTGCTTTTAGTGTCTCAGCATGCCGCAGCACGCGACATAGCTTTGCAGACGATAAGTACAACTGTTTCAGAGAGAAGAGCGGCCAATGTGACGATGTGGCTTTAAGTCGATTCGATAACAAATGACGAAAACGGACGGATGTCTCATTTTTTTACTACATATGAACATTTTTCACATTCTCCCGTGCAACTCGGCTGCTAGTCCTCCTTTTATGCAGAATCTTAAAGTCCTAGCTCATGTCCAAGGCACCAAAGCCATCTAAAAAGTCAATAATCGATACCTAAAACTTGGATTGTACTACTTCTTACTGGCTATTACATCAACTTAGAAGCTTCATCTGTGTTCTGTTATGGTGGTTTTCCTGTTTCCGCCTACGGCAACACGCGACATAGCTTTGCAGACGATAAGTACAACCGTTTCAGAGAGAAGAGCGGCCAATGTGACGATCTGGCTTTAAGTCGATTCGATAACAAATGACGAAAACGGACGGATTTCTCAGGTTTGTACTACATATGAACACTTTTCACATTCTCCCGTGCAACTCGGCTGCTAGTCCTCCTTTCATGCAGAATCTTAAGGTCCTAGCTCATGTCCAAGGCACCAAAGCCAGCTAAAAAGTCAATAATCGATACCTAAAACTTGAATTGTACTACTTCTTACTGGCTATTACATCAACTTAGAAGCTTCATCTGTGTTCTACTATAGTGCTTTTAGTGTCTCAGCATACCGCAGCACGCGACATAGCTTTGCAGACGATAAGTACAACCGTTTCAGAGAGAAGAGCGGCCAATGTGACGATCTGGCTTTAAGTCGATTCGATAACAAATGACGAAAACGGACGGATTTCTCAGGTTTGTACTACATATGAACACTTTTCACATTCTCCCGTGCAACTCGGCTGCTAGTCCTCCTTTCATGCAGAATCTTAAGGTCCTAGCTCATGTCCAAGGCACCAAAGCCAGCTAAAAAGTCAATAACCGATACCTAAAACTAGAATTGTACTTCTTCTTACTGGTTATTACATCATCTTAGAAGCTTGATCTGTGTTCTACTATGGTGCTTTTAGTGTCTCCGAATACCGCAGTACGCGACATAGCTTTGCAGACGATAAGTACAACCGTTTCAGAGAGAAGAGCGGCCAATGTGACGATCTGGCTTTAAGTCGATTCGATAACAAATGACGAAAACGGACGGATTTCTCAGGTTTTTACTACATATGAACACTTTTCACATTCTCCCGTGCAACTCGGCTGCTGGTCCTCCTTTCATGCAGAATCTTAAGGTATTAGCACATGTCCAAGGCACCAAAGCCAACAAAAAGGTCAATATTCAATACATAAAACTTGAATTGTACTACTTCTTACTGGCTATTACATCAACTTAGAAGTTTCATCTGTGTTCTACTATGGTGCTTTTAGTTTCTCCGCATACCGCAGCACGCGACATAGTTTTGCAGACGATAAGTACAACCGTTTCAGAGAGAAGAGCGGCCAATGTGACGATGTGGCTTTAAGTCGATTCGATAACAAATGACGAAAACGGACGGATGTCTCATTTTTTTACTACATATGAACATTTTTCACATTCTCCCGTGCAACTCGGCTGCTAGTCCTCCTTTCATGCAGAATCTTAAGGTCCTAGCTCATGTCCAAGGCACCAAAGCCAGCTAAAAGGTCAATATTCAATACCTAAAACTTGAATTGTACTACTTCTTACTGGCTATTACATCAACTTAGAAGCTTGATCTGTATTCTACTATTGTGCTTTTGGTGTTTCAGCATATCGCAGCACGCGACATAGCTTTGCAGACGATAAGTACAACCGTTTCAGAGAGAAGAGCGGCCAATGTGACGATCTGGCTTTACATCGATTCAATAACAAATGATGAAAACGGACGGATGTCTCAGGTTTTTACTACATATGAACACTTTTCACATTCTCCCGTGCAACTCGGCTGCTAGTCCTCCTTTCATGCAGAATCTTAAGGTCCTAGCTCATGTCCAAGGCACCAAAGCCAGCTAAAAAGTCAATAATCGATACCTAAAACTTGAATTGGACTACTTCTTACTGGCTATTACATCAACTTAGAAGCTTCATCTCTGTTCTATTATGGTGCTTTTCCTGTTTCCGCCTACGGCAACACGCGACATAGCTTTGCAGACGATAGGTACAACCATTTCAGAGAGAAGATCGGCCAATGTGACGATCTGGCTTTAAGTCGATTCGATAACAAATGACGAAAACGGACGTATTTCTCTGGTTTTTACTACATATGAACACTTTTCACATTCTCCCGTGCAACTCGGCTGCTAGTCCTCCTTTCATGCAGAATCTTAAGGTCCTAGCTCATGTCCAAGGCACCAAAGCCAGCTAAAAAGTCAATAACCGATACATAAAACTTGAATTGGACTACTTCTTACTGGCTATTACATCAACTTAGAAGCTTCATCTGTGTTCTATTATGGTGCTTTTCCTGTTTCCGCCTACGGCAACACGCGACATAGCTTTGCAGACGATAAGTACAACCGTTTCAGAGAGAAGATCGGCCAATGTGACGATCTGGCTTTTAAGTCGATTCGATAACAAATGACGAAAACGGACGGATTTCTCAGGTTTTTACTACATATGAACACTTTTCACATTCTCCTGTGCAACTCGGCTGCTAGTCCTCCTTTCATGCAGAATGTTAAGGTCCTAGCTCATGTCCAAGGCACCAAAGCCAGCTATAAAGTCAATAATCGATACCTAAAACTTGAATTGTACTACTTCTTACTGGCTATTACATCAACTTAGAAGCTTCATCTGTGTTTTACTATGGTGCTTTTAGTGTCTCCGCATACCGCAGCACGCGACATAGCTTTGCAGACGATAAGTACAACTGTTTCAGAGAGAAGAGCGGCCAATGTGACGATCTGGCTTTAAGTCGATTCGATAACAAATGACGAAAACGGACGGATTTCTCAGGTTTTTACTACATATGAACACTTTTCACATTCTCCTGTGCAACTCGGCTGCTAGTCCTCCTTTCATGCAGAATCTTAAGGTCCTAGCTCAAGTCCAAGGCACCAAAGCCAGCTAAAAAGTCAATATTCAATACCTAAAACTTGAATTGTACTACTTCTTACTGGCTATTACATCAACTTAGAAGCTTCATCTGTGTTCTGCTATGGTGCTTTTAGTGTCTCAGCATGCCGCAGCACGCGACATAGCTTTGCAGACGATAAGTACAACTGTTTCAGAGAGAAGAGCGGCCAATGTGACGATGTGGCTTTAAGTCGATTCGATAACAAATGACGAAAACGGACGGATGTCTCATTTTTTTACTACATATGAACATTTTTCACATTCTCCCGTGCAACTCGGCTGCTAGTCCTCCTTTTATGCAGAATCTTAAAGTCCTAGCTCATGTCCAAGGCACCAAAGCCATCTAAAAAGTCAATAATCGATACCTAAAACTTGAATTGGACTACTTCTTACTGGCTATTACATCAACTTAGAAGCTTCATCTGTGTTCTATTATGGTGGTTTTCCTGTTTCCGCCTACGGCAACACGCGACATAATTTTGCAGACGATAAGTACAACCGTTTCAGAGAGAAGAGCGGCCAATGTGACGATCTGGCTTTAAGTCGATTCGATAACAAATGACGAAAACGGACGGATTTCTCAGGTTTGTACTACATATGAACACTTTTCACATTCTCCCGTGCAACTCGGCTGCTAGTCCTCCTTTCATGCAGAATCTTAAGGTCCTAGCTCATGTCCAAGGCACCAAAGCCAGCTAAAAAGTCAATAACCGATACCTAAAACTAGAATTGTACTTCTTCTTACTGGTTATTAAGTCATCTTAGAAGCTTGATCTGTGTTCTACTATGGTGCTTTTAGTGTCTCCGAATACCGCAGTACGCGACATAGCTTTGCAGACGATAAGTACAACCGTTTCAGAGAGAAGAGCGGCCAATGTGAGGATCTGGCTTTAAGTCGATTCGATAACAAATGACGAAAACGGACGGATTTCTCAGGTTTTTACTACATATGAACACTTTTCACATTCTCCCGTGCAACTCGGCTGCTAGTCCTCCTTTCATGCAGAATCTTAAGGTATTAGCACATGTCCAAGGCACCAAAGCCAACAAAAAGGTCAATATTCAATACATAAAACTTGAATTGTACTACTTCTTACTGGCTATTACATCAACTTAGAAGTTTCATCTGTGTTCTACTATGGTGCTTTTAGTTTCTCCGCATACCGCAGCACGCGACATAGTTTTGCAGACGATAAGTACAACCGTTTCAGAGAGAAGAGCGGCCAATGTGACGATCTGGCTTTAAGTCGATTCGATAACAAATGACGAAAACGGACGGATGTCTCATTTTTTTACTACATATGAACATTTTTCACATTCTCCCGTGCAACTCGGCTGCTAGTCCTCCTTTCATGCAGAATCTTAAGGTCCTAGCTCATGTCCAAGGCACCAAAGCCAGCTAAAAGGTCAATATTCAATACCTAAAACTTGAATTGTACTACTTCTTACTGGCTATTACATCAACTTAGAAGCTTGATCTGTATTCTACTATTGTGCTTTTGGTGTTTCAGCATATCGCAGCACGCGACATAGCTTTGCAGACGATAAGTACAACCGTGTCAGAGAGAAGAGCGGCCAATGTGACGATCTGGCTTTAAGTCGATTCGATAACAAATGACGAAAACGGACGGGTTTCTCAGGTTTTTACTACATATGAACACTTTTCACATTCTCCCGTGCAACTCGGCTGCTAGTCCTCCTTTCATGCAGAATCTTAAGGTAACAGCTCATGTCCAAGGCACCAAAGCCAGAGAAAAACTCAATAATCGATACCTAAAACTTGTATTGTACTACTCCTTACTGGATATTACATCAACTTAGAAGCTACATCTGTGTTCTACTGTGGTGCTTTTAGTGTCTCCGAATACCGCAGTACGCGACATAGCTTTGCAGACGATAATTACAACCGTTTCAGAGAGAAGAGCGGCCAATGTGACGATCTGGCTTTACATCGATTCAATAACAAATGATGAAAACGGACGGATGTCTCAGGTTTTTACTACATATGAACACTTTTCACATTCTCCCGTGCAACTCGGCTGCTAGTCCTCCTTTCATGCAGAATCTTAAGGTCCTAGCTCATGTCCAAGGCACCAAAGCCAGCTAAAAAGTCAATAATCGATACCTAAAACTTGAATTGGACTACTTCTTACTGGCTATTACATCAACTTAGAAGCTTCATCTGTGTTCTATTATGGTGCTTTTCCTGTTTCCGCCTACGGCAACACGCGACATAGCTTTGCAGACGATAAGTACAACCATTTCAGAGAGAAGATCGGCCAATGTGACGATCTGGCTTTAAGTCGATTCGATAACAAATGACGAAAACAGACGTATTTCTCTGGTTTTTACTACATATGAACACTTTTCACATTCTCCCGTGCAACTCGGCTGCTAGTCCTTCTTTCATGCAGAATCTTAAGGTCCTAGCTCATGTCCAAGGCACCAAAGCCAGCTAAAAAGTCAATAACCGATACATAAAACTTGAATTGGACTACTTCTTACTGGCTATTACATCAACTTAGAAGCTTCATCTGTGTTCTATTATGGTGCTTTTCCTGTTTCCGCCTACGGCAACACGCGACATAGCTTTGCAGACGATAAGTACAACCGTTTCAGAGAGAAGATCGGCCAATGTGACGATCTGGCTTTTAATTCGATTCGATAACAAATGACGAAAACGGACGGATTTCTCAGGTTTTTACTACATATGAACACTTTTCACATTCTAACGTGCAACTCGGCTGCTAGTCCTCCTTTTCATGCAGAATCTTAAGGTCCTATCTCATGTCCAAGGCACCAAAGCCAGCTAAAAAGTCAATAACCGATACCTAAAACTTGAATTGTGCTACTTTTTACTGGCTATTACATCATTTTAGAAGCTTCATTTGTGTTCTACTATGGTGCTTTTAGTGTCTCCGAATACCGCAGTACGCGACATAGCTTTGCAGACGATAAGTACAAGCGTTTCAGAGAGAAGAGCGGCCAATGTGACGATCTGGCTTTGAGTCGATTCGATAACAAATGACGAAAACGGAGGGATTTCAAAGGTTTTTACTACATATGAACACTTTTCACATTCTCTCGTGCATCTCGGCTGCTAGTCCTCCTTTCATGCAGAATCTTAAGGTCCTAGCTCATGTCCAAGGCACCAAAGCCAGCTAAAAAGTCAATAATCAATACCTAAAACTTGAATTGTACTGCTTCTTACTGGCTATTACATCAACTTAGAAGCTTCATCTGTGTTCTACTACGGTGCATTTAGTTTCGCCGCATACCGCAGCACGCGACATAGTTTTGCAGACGATAAGTACAACCGTTTCAGAGAGAAGAGCGGCCAATGTGACGATCTGGCTTTAAGCCGATTCGATAACAAATGACGAAAACAGACGGATTTCTCAGGTTTTTACTACATATGAACACTTTTCACATTCTGCCGTGCAACTTGGCTGCTAGTCCTCCTTTCATGCAGAATCTTAAGGTCCTAGCTCATGTCCAAGGCACCAAAGCCAGCTAAAAAGTCAATAATCGATACCTAAAACTAGAATTGTACTACTTCTTACTGGCTAATACATCAACTTAGAAGCTTCATCTGTGTTCTACTGCGGTGTTTTTAGTGTCTCAGCATACCGCAGCACGCGACATAGCTTTGCAGACGATAAGTACAACCGTTTCAGAGAGAAGAGCGGCCAATGTGACGATCTGGCTTTAAGTCGATTCGAAAACAAATGACGAAAATGGACGGATTTCTCAGGTATTTACTACATATGAACACTTTTCACATTCTCCCGTGCAACTCGGCTGCTAGTCCTCCTTTCATGCAGAATCTTAAGGTCCTAGCTCATGTCCAAGGCACTAAAGCCAGCTAAAAAGTCAATAATCAATACCTAAAACTTGAATTGTACTAATTCTTACTGGGTATTACATCAACTTACAAGCTTCATCTGTGTTCTACTATGGTGCTTTTAGTGTCTCCGCATACCGCAGCACGCGACATAGCTTTGCAGACGATAAGTACAAGCGTTTCAGAGAGAAGAGCGGCCAATGTGACGATCTGGCTTGAAGTCGATTCGATAACCAATGACGAAAACAGACGTATTTCTCAGGTTTTTACTACATTTGAACACTTTTCACATTGTCTCATGCAACTCGGCTGCTAGTCCTACTTTCATGCAGAATATTAAGGTCCTAGCTCATGTCCAAGGCACCAAAGCCAGCTAAAAATTCAATATTCAATACCTAAAACTTGAATTGTACTACTTCTTACTGGCTATTACATCAACTTAGAAGCTTCATCTGTGTTCTACTATAGTGCTTTTAGTGTCTCAGCATACCGCAGCACGCGACATAGCTTTGCAGACGATAAGTACAACCGTTTCAGAGAGAAGAGCGGCCAATGTGACGATCTGGCTTTAAGTCGATTCGATAACAAATGACGAAAACGGACGGATTTCTCAGGTTTTTATTACATATGAACACTTTTCACATTCTCCCATGCAACTCGGCTGCTAGTCCTCCTTTCATGCAGAATCTTAAGGTCCTAGCTCATGTCCAAGGCACCAAAGCCAGCTAAAAAGTAAATAATCGATACCCAAATCTTGAATTGGATTAATTCTTACTGGCTGTTACATCAACTTAGATGCTTCATCTGTTCCTACTATGGTGATTTTAGTGTCTCCGCATACCACAGCTCGCGACATAGCTTTGCAGACGATAAGTACAACCGATTCAGAGAGAAGAGCGGCCAATGTGACGATGTGGCTTTAAGTCGATTCGATAACAAATGACGAAAACGGACGGATGTCTCATTTTTTTACTACATATGAACACTTTTCACATTCTCCCGTGCAACTCGGCTGCTAGTCCTCCTTTCATGCAGAACCTTAAGGTCCTAGCTCATGTCCAAGGCACCAAAGCCAGCTAAAAGGTCAATATTCAATACCTAAAACTTGAATTGTACTACTTCTTACTGGCTATTACATCAACTTAGAAGCGTGATCTGTGTTCTACTATGGTGCTTTTAGTGTCTCAGCATACCGCTGCACGCGACATAGCTTTGCAGACGATAAGTACAACCGTTTCAGAGAGAAGAGCGGCCAATGTGACGATCTGGCTTTAAGTCGATTCGATAACAAATGACGAAAACGGACGGATTTCTCAGGTTTTTACTACATATGAACACTTTTCACATTCTCCCGTGAAACTCGGCTGCTAGTCCTCCTTTCATGCATTATCTTAAGGTCCTAGCTCATGACCAAGGCACCAAAGCCAGCTAAAAAGTCAATAATCGATACCTAAAACTTGAATTGTACTACTTCTTACTGGATATTACATCAACTTAGAAGCTTCATCTGTGTTCTACTGTGGTGCTTTTAGTGTCTCCGAATACCGCAGTACGCGACATAGCTTTGCAGACGATAAGTACAACCATTTCAGAGAGCAGAGCGGCCAATGTGACGATCTGGCTTTACGTCGATTCGATAACAAATGACGAAAACGGTCGGATGTCTCAGGTTTTTATTACATATGAACACTTTTCACATTCTCCCGTGCAACTCGGCTGCTAGTCCTCCTTTCATGCAGAATCTTAAGGTCCTATCTCATGTCCAAGGCACCAAAGCCAGCTAAAAGTTCAATATTCAATACCTAAAACTTGAATTGTACTACCTCTTAATGGCTATTACCTCAACTTAGAAGCTTCATCTGTGTTCTACTATGGTGCTTGTAGTGTCTCAGCATACCGCAACACGCGACAAAGCTTTGCAGACGATAAGTACAACCGTTTCAGAGAGAAGAGCGGCCAATGTGTCGATCTGGCTTTAAATCGATGCGATAACAAATGACGAAAACGGACGGATTTCTCAGGTTTTTACTACATATGAACACTTTTCACATTCTCCCGTGCAACTCGGCTGCTAGTCCTCCTTTCATGCAGAATCTTAAGGTCTTAGCTCATGTCCAAGGCACCAAAGCCAGCTAAAAAGTCAATAATCAATACCTAAAACTTGAATTGTACTACTTCTTACTGGCTATTACATCAACTTAGAAGCTTCATGTGTGTTCTCCTACGGTGGTTTTAGTTTCTCCGCATACCGCAGCACGCGACATTGTTTTGCAGACGATAAGTACAACCGTTTCAGAGAGAAGAGCGGCCAATGTGACGATCTGGCTTTAAGTCGATTCGATAACAAATGACCAAAACGGACGGATTTCTCACGTTTTTACTACATATAAACACTTTTCACATTCTCCCGTGCAACTCGGCTGCTAGTCCTCCTTTCATGCAGAATCTTAAGGTCCTAGCTCATGTCCAAAGCACCAAAGCCAGCTAAAAGGTCAATCTTCAACACCTAAAACTTGAATTGTACTACTTCTCACTGGCTATTACATCAACTTAGAACCTTGATCTGTGTTCTACTATGGTGCTTTTAGTGTCTCAGCATACCGCAGCACGCGACATAGCTTTGCAGACGATAAGTATATCCGTTTCAGAGAGAAGATCGGCCAATGTGACGATCTGGCTTTAAGTCGATTCGATAACAAATGACGAAAACGGACGGATTTCTCAGGTTTTTACTACATATGAACATTTTCACATTCTCCCGTGCAACTTGGCTGCTAGTCCTCCTTTCATGCAGAATCTTAAGGTCCTAGCTCATGTCCAAGGCACCAAAGCCAGCTAAAAAGTCAATAATCAATACCTAAAACTTGAATTGTACTACTTCTTACTGGCTAATACATCAACATAGAAGCTTCATCTGTGTTCTACTACGGTGCTTTTAGTTTCTCCGTATACCGCAGCACGCGACATAGTTTTGTAGACGATAAGTACAACCGTTTCAGAGAGAAGAGCGGCCAATGTGACGATGTGGCTTTAAGTCGATTCGATAACAAATGACGAAAACGGTCGGATGTCTCAGGTTTTTATTACATATGAACACTTTTCACATTCTCCCGTGCAACTCGGCTGCTAGTCCTCCATTCATGCAGAATCTTAAGGTCCTATCTCATGCCCAAGGCACCAAAGCCAGCTAAAAGTTCAATATTCAATACCTAAAACTTGAATTGTACTACCTCTTACTGGCTATTACCTCAACTTAGAAGCTTCATCTGTGTTCTACTATGGTGCTTGTAGTGTCTCAGCATACCGCAGCACGCGACAAAGCTTTGCAGACGATAAGTACAACCGTTTCAGAGAGAAGAGCGGCCAATGTGTCGATCTGGCTTTAAGTCGATGCGATAACAAATGACGAAAACGGACGGATTTCTCAGGTTTTTACTACATATGAACACTTTTCACATTCTCCCGTGCAACTCGGCTGCTAGTCCTCCTTTCATGCAGAATCTTATGGTCCTAGCTCATGTCCAAGGCACCAAAGCCAGCTAAAAAGTCAATAATCAATACCTAAAACTTGAATTGTACTACTTCTTACTGGCTATTACATCAACTTAGAAGCTTCATGTGTGTTCTCCTACGGTGGTTTTAGTTTCTCCGCATACCGCAGCACGCGACATAGTTTTGCAGACGATAAGTACAAGCGTTTCAGAGAGAAGAGCGGCCAATGTGACGATCTGGCTTTAAGTCGATTCGATAACAAATGACGAAAACTGACGGATTTCTCAGGTTTTTACTAGATATGAACACTTTTCACATTCTGCCGTGCAACTCGGCTGCTAGTCCTCCTTTCATGCAGGATCTTAAGGTCCTAGCTCATGGTCAAGGCACCAAAGCCAGCTAAAAAGTCAATAACCGATACCTAAAACTTGAATTGGACTACTTCTTACTGTCTATTACATCAACTTAGAAGCTTCATCTGTGTTCTATTATGGTGCTTTTCCTGTTTCCGCCTACGGCAACACGCGACATAGCTTTGCAGACGATAAGTACAACCGTTTCAGAGAGAAGATCGGCCAATGTGATGATCTGGCTTTAAGTCGATTCGGTAACAAATGACGAAAACGGACGGATTTCTCAGGTTTTTACTACATATGAACACTTTTCACATTCTCCCGTGCAACTCGGCTGCTAGTCCTCCTTTCATGCAGAATCTTAAGCTCCTAGCTCATGTCCAAGGCACCAAAGCCAGCTAAAAAGTCAATAATCAATACCTAAAACCTGAAATGTACTGCTTCTTACTGGCTATTACATCAACTTAGAAGCTTCATCTGTGTTCTACTACGTTGCTTTTAGTTTCTCCGCATACCGCAGCACGCGACATAGTTTTGCAGACGATAAGTACAACCGTTTCAGAGAGAAGAGCGGCCAATGTGACGATCTGGCTTTAAGTCGATTCGATAACAAATGACCAAAACGGACGGATTTCTCAGGTTTTTACTACATATGAACACTTTTCACATTCTCCCCTGCAACTCGGCTGCTAGACCTCCTTTCATGCAGAATCTTAAGGTCCTAGCTCATGTCCAAAGCACCAAAGCCAGCTAAAAGGTCAATATTCAATACCTAAAACTTGAATTGTACTACTTCTTACTGGCTATTACATCAACTTAGAATCTTGATCTGTGTTCTACTATGGTGCATTTAGTGTCTCAGCATACCGCAGCACGCGACATAGCTTTGCAGACGATAAGTATATCCGTTTCAGAGAGAAGATCGGCCAATGTGACGATCTGGCTTTAAGTCGATTCGATAACAAATGACCAAAACGGACGGATTTCTCAGGTTTTTACTACATATGAACACTTTTCACATTCTCCCGTGCAACTCGGCTGCTAGTCCTCCTTTCATGCAGAATCTTAAGGTCCTAGCTCATGTCCAAGGCACCAAAGCCAGCTAAAAAGTCAATAACCGATACATAAAACTTGAATTGGACTACTTCTTACTGGCTATTACATCAACTTAGAAGCTTCATCTGTGTTCTATTATGGTGCTTTTCCTGTTTCCGCCTACGGCAACACGCGACATAGCTTTGCAGACGATAAGTACAACCGTTTCAGAGAGCAGAGCGGTCAGTGTGACGATCTGGCTTTAAGTCGATTCGATAACAAATGACGAAAACGGACGGATTTCTCAGGTTTTTACTACATATGAACACTTTTCACATTCTCCCGTGCAACTCGGCTGCTAGTCCTCCTTTCATGCAGAATCTTAAGGTCCTAGCTCATGTCCAAGGCACCAAAGCCAGCTAAAAATTCAATATTCAATACCTAAAACTTGAATTGTACTACTTCTTACTGGATATTACATCAACTTAGAAGCTTCATCTGTGTTCTACTATGGTGCTTGTAGTGTCTCAGCATACCGCAGCACGCGACATAGCTTTGCAGACTATAAGTACAACCATTTCAGAGAGCAGAGCGGCCAATGTGACGATCTGGCTTTACGTCGATTCGATAACAAATGACGAAAACGGTCGGATGTCTCAGGTTTTTATTCCATATGAAGACTTTTCACATTCTCCCGTGCAACTCGGCTGCTAGTCCTCCTTTCATGCAGAACCTTAAGGTCCTATCTAATGTCCAAGGCACCAAAGCCAGCTAAAAGGTCAATATTCAATACCTAAAACTTGAATTGTACTACCTCTTACTGGCTATTACCTCAACTTAGAAGCTTCATCTGTGTTCTACTATGGTGCTTGTTGTGTCTCAGCATACCGCAGCACGCGACAAAGCTTTGCAGACGATAAGTACAACCGTTTCAGAGAGAAGAGCGGCCAATGTGTCGATCTGGCTTTAAGTCGATGCGATAACAAATGACGAAAACGGACGGATTTCTCAGGTTTTTACTACATATGAACACTTTTCACATTCTCCCGTGCAACTTGGCTGCTAGTCCTCCTTTCATGCAGAATCATAAGGTCCTAGCTCATGTCCAAGGCACCAAAGCCAGCTAAAAAGTCAATAATCAATACCTAAAACTTGAATTGTACTACTTCTTACTGGCTAATACATCAACTTAGAAGCTTCATCTGTGTTCTACTACGGTGCTTGTAGTGTCTCAGCATACCGCAGCACGCGACAAAGCTTTGTAGACGATAAGTACAACCGTTTCAGAGAGAAGAGCGGCCAATGTGTCGATCTGGCTTTAAGTCGATGCGATAACAAATGACGAAAACGGACGGATTTCTCAGGTTTTTACTACATATGAACACTTTTCACATTCTCCCGTGCAACTTGGCTGCTAGTCCTCCTTTCATGCAGAATCATAAGGTCCTAGCTCATGTCCAAGGCACCAAAGCCAGCTAAAAAGTCAATAATCAATACCTAAAACTTGAATTGTACTAATTCTTACTGGGTATTACATCAACTTACAAGCTTCATCTGTGTTCTACTATGGTGCTTTTAGTGTCGCCGTATACCGCAGCACGCGACATAGCTTTGCAGACGATAAGTACAAGCGTTTCAGAGAGAAGAGCGGCCAGTGTGACGATCTGGCTTGAAGTCGATTCGATAACCAATGACGAAAACAGACGTATTTCTCAGGTTTTTACTACATTTGAACACTTTTCACATTCTCCCGTGCAACTTGGCTGCTAGTCCTCCTTTCATGCAGAATCTTAAGGTCCTAGCTCATGTCCAAGGCACCAAAGCCAGCTAAAAGGTCAATATTCAATACCTAAAACTTGAATTGTACTACCTCTTACTGGCTATTACCTCAACTTAGAAGCTTCATCTGTGTTCTACTATGGTGCTTGTAGTGTCTCAGCATACCGCAGCACGCGACAAAGCTTTGCAGACGATAAGTACAACCGTTTCAGAGAGAAGAGCGGCCAATGTGTCGATCTGGCTTTAAGTCGATGCGATAACAAATGACGAAAACGGACGGATTTCTCAGGTTTTTACTACATATGAACACTTTTCACATTCTCCCGTGCAACTCGGCTGCTAGTCCTCCTTTCATGCAGAATCTTATGGTCCTAGCTCATGTCCAAGGCACCAAAGCCAGCTAAAAAGTCAATAATCAATACCTAAAACTTGAATTATACTACTTCTTACTGGCTATTACATCAACTTAGAAGCTTCATGTGTGTTCTCCTACGGTGGTTTTAGTTTCTCCGCATACCGCAGCACGCGACATAGTTTTGCAGACGATAAGTACAAGCGTTTCAGAGAGAAGAGCGGCCAATGTGACGATCTGGCTTTAAGTCTATTCGATAACAAATGACGAGAACGGACGGATTTCTCAGGTTTTTACTAGATATGAACACTTTTCACATTCTGCCGTGCAACTCGGCTGCTAGTCCTCCTTTCATGCAGGATCTTAAGGTCCTAGCTCATGGTCAAGGCACCAAAGCCAGCTAAAAAGTCAATAACCGATATCTAAAACTTGAATTGGACTACTTCTTACTGTCTATTACATGAACTTAGAAGCTTCATCTGTGTTCTATTATGGTGCTTTTCCTGTTTCCGCCTACGGCAACACGCGACATAGCTTTGCAGACGATAAGTACAACCGTTTCAGAGAGAAGATCGGCCAATGTGACGATCTGGCTTTAAGTCGATTCGGTAACAAATGACGAAAACGGACGGATTTCTCAGGTTTTTACTACATATGAACACTTTTCACATTCTCCCGTGCAACTCGGCTGCTAGTCCTCCTTTCATGCAGAATCTTAAGGTCCTAGCTCATGTCCAAGGCACCAAAGCCAGCTAAAAAGTCAATAATCAATACCTAAAACTTGAAATGTACTGCTTCTTACTGGCTATTACATCAACTTAGAAGCTTCATCTGTGTTCTACTACGTTGCTTTTAGTTTCTCCGCATACCGCAGCACGCGACATAGTTTTGCAGACGATAAGTACAACCGTTTCAGAGAGAAGAGCGGCCAATGTGACGATCTGGCTTTAAGTCGATTCGATAACAAATGACCAAAACGGACGGATTTCTCAGGTTTTTACTACATATGAACACTTTTCACATTCTCCCCTGCAACTCGGCTGCTAGACCTCCTTTCATGCAGAATCTTAAGGTCCTAGCTCATGTCCAAAGCACCAAAGCCAGCTAAAAGGTCAATATTCAATACCTAAAACTTGAATTGTACTACTTCTTACTGGCTATTACATCAACTTAGAATCTTGATCTGTGTTCTACTATGGTGCATTTAGTGTCTCAGCATACCGCAGCACGCGACATAGCTTTGCAGACGATAAGTATATCCGTTTCAGAGAGAAGATCGGCCAATGTGACGATCTGGCTTTAAGTCGATTCGATAACAAATGACCAAAACGGACGGATTTCTCAGGTTTTTACTACATATGAACACTTTTCACTTTCTCCCGTGCAACTCGGCTGCTAGTCCTCCTTTCATGCAGAATCTTAAGGTCCTAGCTCATGTCCAAGGCACCAAAGCCAGCTAAAAAGTCAATAACCGATACCTAAAACTTGAATTGTACTACTTCTTACTGGATATTACATCAACTTAGAAGCTTCATCTGTGTTCTACTATGGTGCTTGTAGTGTCTCAGCATACCGCAGCACGCGACATAGCTTTGCAGACTATAAGTACAACCATTTCAGAGAGCAGAGCGGCCAATGTGACGATCTGGCTTTACGTCGATTCGATAACAAATGACGAAAACGGTCGGATGTCGCAGGTTTTTATTCCATATGAACACTTTTCACATTCTCCCGTGCAACTCGGCTGCTAGTCCTCCTTTCATGCAGAACCTTAAGGTCCTATCTAATGTCCAAGGCACCAAAGCCAGCTAAAAGGTCAATATTCAATACCTAAAACTTGAATTGTACTACCTCTTACTGGCTATTACCTCAACTTAGAAGCTTCATCTATGTTCTACTATGGTGCTTGTAGTGTCTCAGCATACCGCAGCACGCGACAAAGCTTTGCAGACGATAAGTACAACCGTTTCAGAGAGAAGAGCGGCCAATGTGTCGATCTGGCTTTAAGTCGATGCGATAACAAATGACGAAAACGGACGGATTTCTCAGGTTTTTACTACATATGAACACTTTTCACATTCTCCCGTGCAACTTGGCTGCTAGTCCTCCTTTCATGCAGAATCATAAGGTCCTAGCTCATGTCCAAGGCACCAAAGCCAGCTAAAAAGTCAATAATCAATACCTAAAACTTGAATTGTACTAATTCTTACTGGGTATTACATCAACTTACAAGCTTCATCTGTGTTCTACTATGGTGCTTTTAGTGTCGCCGTATACCGCAGCACGCGACATAGCTTTGCAGACGATAAGTACAAGCGTTTCAGAGAGAAGAGCGGCCAGTGTGACGATCTGGCTTGAAGTCGATTCGATAACCAATGACGAAAACAGACGTATTTCTCAGGTTTTTACTACATTTGAACACTTTTCACATTGTCTCATGCAACTCGGGTGCTAGTCCTCCTTTCATGCAGAATCTTAAGGTCCTAGCTCATGTCCAAGGCACCAAAGCCAGCTAAAAAGTCAATAATCAATACCTAAAACTTGAATTGTACTAATTCTTACTGGGTATTACATCAACTTACAAGCTTCATCTGTGTTCTACTATGGTACTTTTAGTGTCGCCGTATACCGCAGCACGCGACATAGCTTTGCAGACGATAAGTACAACCGTTTCAGAGAGAAGATCGGCCAATGTGACGATCTGGCTTTAAGTCGATTCGGTAACAAATGACGAAAACGGACGGATTTCTCAGGTTTTTACTACATATGAACACTTTTCACATTCTCCCGTGCAACTCGGCTGCTAGTCCTCCTTTCATGCAGAATCTTAAGGTCCTAGCTCATGTCCAAGGCACCAAAGCCAGCTAAAAAGTCAATAATCAATACCTAAAACTTGAAATGTACTGCTTCTTACTGGCTATTACATCAACTTAGAAGCTTCATCTGTGTTCTACTACGTTGCTTTTAGTTTCTCCGCATACCGCAGCACGCGACATAGTTTTGCAGACGATAAGTACAACCGTTTCAGAGAGAAGAGCGGCCAATGTGACGATCTGGCTTTAAGTCGATTCGATAACAAATGACCAAAACGGACGGATTTCTCAGGTTTTTACTACATATGAACACTTTTCACATTCTCCCCTGCAACTCGGCTGCTAGACCTCCTTTCATGCAGAATCTTAAGGTCCTAGCTCATGTCCAAAGCACCAAAGCCAGCTAAAAGGTCAATATTCAATACCTAAAACTTGAATTGTACTACTTCTTACTGGCTATTACATCAACTTAGAATCTTGATCTGTGTTCTACTATGGTGCATTTAGTGTCTCAGCATACCGCAGCACGCGACATAGCTTTGCAGACGATAAGTATATCCGTTTCAGAGAGAAGATCGGCCAATGTGACGATCTGGCTTTAAGTCGATTCGATAACAAATGACCAAAACGGACGGATTTCTCAGGTTTTTACTACATATGAACACTTTTCACATTCTCCCGTGCAACTCGGCTGCTAGTCCTCCTTTCATGCAGAATCTTAAGGTCCTAGCTCATGTCCAAGGCACCAAAGCCAGCTAAAAAGTCAATAACCGATACCTAAAACTTGAATTGTACTACTTCTTACTGGATATTACATCAACTTAGAAGCTTCATCTGTGTTCTACTATGGTGCTTGTAGTGTCTCAGCATACCGCAGCACGCGACATAGCTTTGCAGACTATAAGTACAACCATTTCAGAGAGCAGAGCGGCCAATGTGACGATCTGGCTTTACGTCGATTCGATAACAAATGACGAAAACGGTCGGATGTCGCAGGTTTTTATTCCATATGAACACTTTTCACATTCTCCCGTGCAACTCGGCTGCTAGTCCTCCTTTCATGCAGAACCTTAAGGTCCTATCTAATGTCCAAGGCACCAAAGCCAGCTAAAAGGTCAATATTCAATACCTAAAACTTGAATTGTACTACCTCTTACTGGCTATTACCTCAACTTAGAAGCTTCATCTATGTTCTACTATGGTGCTTGTAGTGTCTCAGCATACCGCAGCACGCGACAAAGCTTTGCAGACGATAAGTACAACCGTTTCAGAGAGAAGAGCGGCCAATGTGTCGATCTGGCTTTAAGTCGATGCGATAACAAATGACGAAAACGGACGGATTTCTCAGGTTTTTACTACATATGAACACTTTTCACATTCTCCAGTGCAACTTGACTGCTAGTCCTCCTTTCATGCAGAATCATAAGGTCCTAGCTCATGTCCAAGGCACCAAAGCCAGCTAAAAATTCAATATTCAATACCTAAAACTTGAATTGTACTACTTCTTACTGGCTATTACATCAACTTAGATGCTTCATCTGTGTTCTACTACGTTGCTTTTAGTTTCTCCGCATACCGCAGCACGCGACATAGTTTTGCAGACGATAAGTACAACCGTTTCAGAGAGAAGAGCGGCCAATGTGACGATCTGGCTTTAAGTCGATTCGATAACAAATGACGAAAACAGACGGATTTCTCAGGTTTTTACTACATATGAACACTTTTCACATTCTCCCGTGCAACTTGGCTGCTAGTCCTCCTTTCATGCAGAATCTTAAGGTCCTAGCTCATGTCCAAGGCACCAAAGCCAGCTAAAAAGTCAATAATCAATACCTAAAACTTGAATTGTACAACTTGTTACTGGCTAATACATCAACTTAGAAGCTTCATCTGTGTTCTACTACGGTGCTTTTAGTGACTCAGCATACCGCAGCACGCGACATAGCTTTGCAGACGATAAGTACAACCGTTTCAGAGAGAAGAGCGGCCAATGTGACGATCTGGCTTTAAGTCGATTAGATAACAAATGACGAAAACGGACGGATTTCTCAGGTATTTACTACATATGAACACTTTTCACATTCTCCCGTGCAACTCGGCTGCTAGTCCTCCTTTCATGCAGAATATTAAGGTCCTAGCTCATGTCCAAGGCACCAAAGCCAGCTAAAAATTCAATATTCAATACCTAAAACTTGAATTGTACTACTTCGTACTGGCTATTACATCAACTTAGAAGCTTCATCTGTGTTCTACTATGGTGCTTTTAGTGTCTCAGCATACCGCAGCACGCGACATAGCTTTGCAGACGATAAGTACAACCGTTTCAGAGAGAAGAGCGGCCAATGTGACGATCTGGCTTTAAGTCGATTCGATAACAAATGACGAAAACGGACGGATGTCTCAGGTTTTTACTACATATGAACACTTTTCACATTCTCCCGTGCAACTCGGCTGCTAGTCCTCCTTTCATGCAGAATCTTAAGGTCCTAGCTCATGTCCAAGGCACCAAAGCCAGCTAAAAAGTCAATAATCGATACCTAAAACTTGAATTGTACTACTTCTTACTGGCTATTACATTAACTTAGAAGCTTCATCTGTGTTCTACTATGGTGCTTTTAGTGTCTCCGCATACCGCAGCACGCGACATAGCTTTGTAGACGATAAGTACAATCGTTTCAGAGAGAAGAGCGGCCAATGTGACGATCTGGCTTTAAGTCAATTCGATAACAAATGACGAAAACGGACGGATTTCTCAGGTTTTTATTACATATGAACACTTTTCACATTCTCCCGTGCAACTTGGCTGCTAGTCCTCCTTTCATGCAGAATCTTAAGGTCCTAGCTCATGTCCAAGGCACCAAAGCCAGCTAAAAAGTAAATAATCGATACCCAAATCTTGAATTGGATTATTTCTTACTGGCTATTACATCAACTTAGATGCTTCATCTGTTCCTACTATGGTGATTTTAGTGTCTCCGCATACCACAGCTCGCGACATAGCTTTGCAGACGATAAGTACAACCGTTTCAGAGAGAAGAGCGGCCAATGTGACGATCTGGCTTTAAGTCTATTCGATAACAAATGACGAAAACGGACGGATTTCTCAGGTTTTTACTACATATGAACACTTTTAAAATTCTCCCGTGCAACTCGGCAGCTAGTCCTCCTTTCATGCAGAATCTTAAGGTCCTAGCACATGTCCAAGGCACCAAAGCCAGCAAAAAGGTCAATATTCAATACCTAAAACTGGAATTGTACTACTTCTTACTGGCTGTTACATCAACTTAGAAGCTTCATCTGTGTTCTACTGTGGTGATTTTAGTGTCTCCGCAGCACGCAACATAGCTTTGCAGACGATAAGTACAACCGTTTCAGAGAGAAGAGCGGCTAATGTGACGATCTGGCTTTAAGTCGATTCGATAACAAATGACGAAAACGGACGGATTTCTAAGGTTTTTACTACATATGAACACTTTTCACATTCTCCCGTGCAACTCGGCTGCTAGTCCTCCTTTCATGCAGAATATTAAGATCCTAGCTCATGTCCAAGGCACCAAAGCCAGCTAAAAAGTCAATAATCAATACCTAAAACTTGAATTGTACTACTTCTTACTGGCTATTAGATCAACTTAGAAGCTTCATCTGTGTTCTACTACGGTGCTTTTAGTTTCTCCGCATACCGCAGCACGCGACATAGTTTTGCAGACGATAAGTACAACCGTTTCAGAGAGAAGAGCGGCCAATGTGACGATGTGGCTTTAAGTCGATTCTATAACAAATGACGAAAACGGACGGATGTCTCATTTTTTTACTACATATGAACACTTTTCACATTCTCCCGTGCAACTCGGCTGCTAGTCCTCCTTTCATGCAGAACCTTAAGGTCCTAGCTCATGTCCAAGGCACCAAAGCCAGCTAAAAGGTCAATATTCAATACCTAAAACTTGAATTGTACTACTTCTTACTGGATATTACATCAACTTAGAAGCTTCATCTGTGTTCTACTGTGGTGCTTTTAGTGTCTTCGAATACCGCAGTACGCGACATAGCTTTGCAGACGATAAGTACAACCATTTCAGAGAGCAGAGCGGCCAATGTGACGATCTGGCTTTACGTCGATTCGATAACAAATGACGAAAACGGTCGGATGTCTCAGGTTTTTATTACATATGAACACTTTTCACATTCACCCGTGCAACTCGGCTGCTAGTCCTCCTTTCATGCAGAATCTTAAGGTCTTATCTCATGTCCAAGGCACCAAAGCCAGCTAAAAGGTCAATATTCAATACCTAAAACTTGAATTGTACTACCTCTTACTGGCTATTACCTCAACTTAGAAGCTTCATCTGTGTTCTACTATGGTGCTTGTAGTGTCTCAGCATACCGCAGCACGCGACAAAGCTTTGCAGACGATAAGTACAACCGTTTCAGAGAGAAGAGCGGCCAATGTGACGATCTGGCTTTAAGTCGATTCGATAACAAATGACGAAAACGGACGGATTTCTCAGGTTTTTACTACATATGAACACTTTTCACATTCTCCCGTGCAACTCGGCTGCTAGTCCTCCTTTCATGCAGAATCTTAAGGTCCTAGCTCATGTCCAAGGCACCAAAGCCAGCTAAAAAGTCAATAATCAATACCTAAAACTTGAAATGTACTGCTTCTTACTGGCTATTACATCAACTTAGAAGCTTCATCTGTGTTCTACTACGTTGCTTTTAGTTTCTCCGCATACCGCAGCACGCGACATAGTTTTGCAGACGATAAGTACAACCGTTTCAGAGAGAAGAGCGGCCAATGTGACGATCTGGCTTTAAGTCGATTCGATAACAAATGACGAAAACGGACGGATTTCTCAGGTTTTTACTACATAAGTACACTTTTCACATTCTGCCGTGCAACTCGGCTGCTAGTCCTCCTTTCATGCAGAATCTTAAGGTCCTAGCTCATGGTCAAGGCACCAAAGCCAGCTAAAAAGTCGATAACCGATACCTAAAACTTGAATTGGACTACTTCTTACTGGCTATTACATCAACTTAGAAGCTTCATCTGTGTTCTATTATGGTGCTTTTCCTGTTTCCGCCTACGGCAACACGCGACATAGCTTTGCAGACGATAAGTACAACCTTTTCAGAGAGAAGATCGGCCAATGTGACGATCTGGCTTTAAGTCGATTCGATAACAAATGACGAAAACGGACGGATTTCTCAGGTTTTTACTACATATGAACACTTTTCACATTCTCCCGTGAAAATCGGCTGCTAGTCCTCCTTTCATGCAGAATATTAAGGTCCTAGCTCATATCCAAGGCACCAAAGCCAGCTAAAAATTCAATATTCAATACCTAAAACTTGAATTTTACTACTTCTTACTGGATATTACATCAACTTAGAAGCTTCATCTGTGTTCTACTATGGTGCTTGTAGTGTCTCAGCATACCGCAGCACGCGACATAGCTTTGCAGACGATAAGTACAACCGTTTCAGAGAGAAGAGCGGCCAATGTGACGATCTGGCTTTAAGTCGATTCGATAACAAATGACGAAAACGGACGGATTTCTCAGGTTTTTACTACATATGAACACTTTTCACATTCTCCCGTGCAACTTGGCTGCTAGTCCTCCTTTCATGCAGAATCTTAAGGTCCTAGCTCATGTCGAAGGCACCAAAGCCAGCTAAAAAGTCAATAATCAATACCTAAAACTTGAATTGTACTACTTCTTACTGGCTAATACATCAACATAGAAGGTTCACCTGTGTTCTACTACGGTGCTTTTAGTTTCTCCGTATACCGCAGCACGCGACATAGTTTTGTAGACGATAAGTACAACCGTTTCAGAGAGAAAAGCTGCCAATGTGACGATGTGGCTTTAAGTCGATTCGATAACAAATGACGAAAACGGACGGATGTCTCAGGTTTTTACTACATATTAACACTTTTCACATTCTCCCGTGCAACTTGGCTGCTAGTCCTCCTTTCATGCAGAATCTTAAGGTCCTAGCTCATGTCCAAAGCACCAAAGCCAGCTAAAAATTCAATATTCAATACCTAAAACTTGAATTGTACTACCTCTTACTGGCTATTACATCAACTTAGAACCTTGATCTGTGTTCTACTATGGTGCTTTTAGTGTCTCAGCATACCGCAGCACGCGACATAGCTTTGCAGACGATAAGTATATCCGTTTCAGAGAGAAGAGCGGCCAATGTGACGATCTGGCTTTAAGTCGATTCGATAACAAATGACGAAAACGGACGGATTTCTCAGGTTTTTACTACATATGAACACTTTTCACATTCTCCCGTGAAAATCGGCTGCTAGTCCTCCTTTCATGCAGAATATTAAGGTCCTAGCTCATATCCAAGGCACCAAAGCCAGCTAAAAATTCAATATTCAATACCTAAAACTTGAATTTTACTACTTCTTACTGGATATTACATCAACTTAGAAGCTTCATCTGTGTTCTACTATGGTGCTTGTAGTGTCTCAGCATACCGCAGCACGCGACATAGCTTTGCAGACGATAAGTACAACCGTTTCAGAGAGCAGAGCGGTCAATGTGACGATCTGGCTTTAAGTCGATTCGATAACAAATGACGAAAACGGACGGATTTCTCAGGTTTTTACTACATATGAACACTTTTCACATTCTCCCGTGCAACTCGGCTGCTAGTCCTCCTTTCATGCAGAATATTAAGGTCCTAGCTCATATCCAAGGCACCAAAGCCAGCTAAAAATTCAATATTCAATACCTAAAACTTGAATTTTACTACTTCTTACTGGATATTACATCAACTTAGAAGGTTCATCTGTGTTCTACTATGGTGCTTGTAGTGTCTCAGCATACCGCAGCACGCGACATAGCTTTGCAGACGATAAGTACTACCATTTCAGAGAGCAGAGCGGCCAATGTGACGATCTGGCTTTACGTCGATTCGATAACAAATGACGAAAACGGTCGGATGTCTCAGGTTTTTATTACATATGAACACTTTTCACATTCTCCCGTGCAACTCGGCTGCTAGTCCTCCTTTCATGCAGAATCTTAAGGTCTTATCTCATGTCCGAGGCACCAAAGCCAGCTAAAAGGTCAATATTCAATACCTAAAACTTGAATTGTACTACCTCTTACTGGCTATTACCTCAACTTAGAAGCTTCATCTGTGTTCTACTATGGTGCTTGTAGTGTCTCAGCATACCGCAGCACGCGACAAAGCTTTGCAGACGATAAGTACAACCGTTTCAGAGAGAAGAGCGGCCAATGTGACGATCTGGCTTTAAGTCGATTCGATAACAAATGACGAAAACGGACGGATTTCTCAGGTTTTTACTACATATGAACACTTTTCACATTCTGCCGTGCAACTCGGCTGCTAGTCCTCCTTTCATGCAGATTCTTAAGGTCCTAGCTCATGGTCAAGGCACCAAAGCCAGCTAAAAAGTCGATAACCGATACCTAAAACTTGAATTGGACTACTTCTTACTGGCTATTACATCAACTTAGAAGCTTCATCTGTGTTCTATTATGGTGCTTTTCCTGTTTCCGCCTACGGCAACACGCGACCTAGCTTTGCAGACGATAAGTACAACCTTTTCAGAGAGAAGAACGGCCAATGTGACGATCTGGCTTTAAGTCGATACGGTAACAAATGAGGAAAACGGACTGATTTCTCAGGTTTTTACTACATATGAACACTTTTCACATTCTCCCGTGCAACTCGGCTGCTAGTCCTCCTTTCATGCAGAATCTTAAGGTCCTAGCTCATGTCCAAGGCACCAAAGCCAGCTAAAAAGTCAATATCAATACCTAAAACTTGAAATGTACTGCTTCTTACTGGCTATTACATCAACTTAGAAGCTTCATCTGTGTTCTACTACGTTGCTTTTAGTTTCTCCGCATACCGCAAGCACGCGACATAGTTTTGCAGACGATAAGTACAACCGTTTCAGAGAGAAGAGCGGCCAATGTGACGATCTGGCTTTAAGTCGATTCGATAACAAACGACGAAAACGGACGGATTTCTCAGGTTTTTACTACATATGAACACTTTTCACATTCTCCCGTGCAACTTGGCTGCTAGTCCTCCTTTCATGCAGAATCTTAAGGTCCTAGCTCATGTCCAAAGCACCAAAGCCAGCTAAAAATTCAATATTCAATACCTAAAACTTGAATTGTACTACCTCTTACTGGCTATTACATCAACTTAGAACCTTGATCTGTGTTCTACTATGGTGCTTTTAGTGTCTCAGCATACCGCAGCACGCGACATAGCTTTGCAGACGATAAGTATATCCGTTTCAGAGAGAAGAGCGGCCAATGTGACGATCTGGCTTTAAGTCGATTCGATAACAAATGACGAAAACGGACGGATTTCTCAGGTTTTTACTAAAATTGAACACTTTTCACATTCTGCCAGTGGAACCCGGCTGCTAGTCCTCCTTTCATGCAGAATCTTAAGGTCCTAGCTCATGGTCAAGGCACCAAAGCTAGCTAAAAAGTCAATAACCGATACCTAAAACTTGAATTGGACTACTTCTTACTGGCTATTACATCAACTTAGAAGCTTCATCTGTGTTCTATTATGGTGCTTCCCCTGTTTCCGCCTACGGCAACACGCGACATAGCTTTGCAGACGATAAGTACAACCGTTTCTGAGAGAAGATCGGCCAATGTGACGATCTGGCTTTAAGTCGATTCGGTAACAAATGACGAAAACGGACGGATTTCTCAGGTTTTTACTACATATGAACACTTTTCACATTCTCCCGTGCAACTCGGCTGCTAGTCCTCCTTTCATGCAGAATCTTAAGGTCCTAGCTCATGTCCAAGGCACCAAAGCCAGCTAAAAAGTCAATAACCGATACCTAAAACTTAAATTGTACTACTTCTTACTGGCTATTACATCATTTTAGAAGCTTCATCTGTGTTCTACTATGTTGCTTTTAGTGTCTCCGAATACCGCAGTACGCGACATAGCTTTGCAGACGATAAGTACAACCGTTTCAGAGAGAAGAGCGGCCAATGTGACGATCTGGCTTTAAGTCGATTCGATAACAAATGACCAAATCGGACGGATTTCTCAGGTTTTTACTACATATGAACACTTCTCACATTCTCCCGTGCAACTCGGCTGCTAGTCCTCCTTTCATGCAGAATATTAAGGTCCTAGCTCATGTCCAAGGCACCAAAGCCAGCTAAAAATTCAATATTCAATACCTAAAACTTGAATTGTACTACTTCTTACTGGATATTACATCAACTTAGAAGCTTCATCTGTGTTCTACTATGGTGCTTGTAGTGTCTCAGCATTCCGCAGCACGCGACATAGCTTTGCAGACGATAAGTACAACCGTTTCAGAGAGAAGAGCGGCCAATGTGACGATCTGGCTTTAAGTCGATTCGATAACAAATGACGAAAACGGACGGATGTCTCAGGTTTTTACTGCATATGAACACTTTTCACATTCTCCCGTGCAACTCGGCTGCTAGTCCTCCTTTCATGCAGAATCTT
Source organism: Schistocerca gregaria (assembly GCF_023897955.1). Classification (NCBI taxonomy): domain Eukaryota; kingdom Metazoa; phylum Arthropoda; class Insecta; order Orthoptera; family Acrididae; genus Schistocerca; species Schistocerca gregaria. The sequence continues at coordinate 5,740,845 of NW_026061811.1, read as the reverse complement.
AAGGTCCTAGCTCATGTCCAAGGCACCAAAGCCAGCTAAAAAGTCAATAACCGATACCTAAAACTTGAATTTTACTACTTCTTACTGGATATTACATCAACTTAGAAGCTTCATCTGTGTTCTACTATGGTGCTTGTAGTGTCTCAGCATACCGCAGCACGCGACATAGCTTTGCAGACGATAAGTACAACCATTTCAGAGAGCAGAGCGGCCAATGTGACGATCTGGCTTTACGTCGATTCGATAACAAATAACGAAAACGGTCGGATGTCTCAGGTTTTTATTACATATGAACACTTTTCACATTCTCCCGTGCAACTCGGCTGCTAGTCCTCCTTTCATGCAGAATCTTAAGGTCCTATCTCATGTCCAAGGCACCAAAGCCAGCTAAAAGGTCAATATTCAATACCTAAAACTTGAATTGTACTACCTCTTACTGGCTATTACCTCAACTTAGAAGCTTCATCTGTGTTCTACTATGGTGCTTGTAGTGGCTCAGCATACCGCAGCACGCGACAAAGCTTTGCAGACGATAAGTACAAGCGTTTCAGAGAGAAGAGCGGCCAATGTGTCGATCTGGCTTTAAGTCGATTCGATAACAAATGACGAAAACGGACGGATTTCTCAGGTTTCTACTACATATGAACATTTTTCACATTCTCCCGTGCAACTCGGCTGCTAGTCCTCCTTTCATGCAGAATCTTAAGGTCCTAGCTCATGTCCAAGGCACCAAAGCCAGCTAAAAAGTCAATAATCAATACCTAAAACTTGAATTGTACTACTTCTTACTGGCTATTACATCAACTTAGAAGCTTCATGTGTGTTCTCCTACGGTGGTTTTAGTTTCTCCGCATACCGCAGCACGCGACATAGTTTTGCAGACGATAAGTACAACCGTTTCAGAGAGAAGAGCGGCCAATGTGACGATCTGGCTTTAAGTCGATTCGATAACAAATGACGAAAACGGACGGATTTCTCAGGTTTTTACTACATATGAACACTTATCACATTCTGCCGTGCAACTCGGCTGCTAGTCCTCCTTTCATGCAGAATCTTAAGGTTCTAGCTCTTGGTCAAGGCACCAAAGCCAGCTAAAAAGTCAATAACCGATACCTAAAACTTGAATTGTACTACTTCTTACTGGCTATTACATCTTTTTAGAAGCTTCATCTGTGTTCTACTATGTTGCTTTTAGTGTCTCCGAATACTGCAGTACGCGACATAGCTTTGCAGACGATAAGTACAACCGTTTCAGAGAGAAGAGCGGCCAATGTGACGATCTGGGTTTAAGTCGATTCGATAACAAATGACGAAAACGGACGGATTTCTCAGGTTATTACTACATATGAACACTTTTCACATTCTCCCGTGCAACTCGGCTGCTAGTCCTCCTTTCATGCAGAATCTTAAGGTCCTAGCTCATGTCCAAGGCACCAAAGCCAGCAAAAAAGTCAATAATCAATACCTAAAACTTGAAATGTACTGCTTCTTACTGGCTATTACATCAACTTAGAAGCTTCATCTGTGTTCTACTACGTTGCTTTTAGTTTCTCCGCATACCGCAGCACGCGACATAGCTTTGCAGACGATAAGTACAACCATTTCAGAGAGCAGAGCGGCCAATGTGACGATCTGGCTTTACGTCGATTCGATAACAAATGACGAAAACGGTCGGATGTCTCAGGTTTTTATTACATATGAACACTTTTCACATTCTCCCGTGCAACTCGGCTGCTAGTCCTCCTTTCATGCAGAATCTTAAGGTCCTATCTCATGTCCAAGGCACCAAAGCCATCTAAAAGGTCAATATTCAATACCTAAAACTTGAATTGTACTACCTCTTACTGGCTATTTCCTCAACTTAGAAGTTTCATCTGTGTTCTACTATGGTGCTTGTAGTGTCTCAGCATACCGCAGCACGCGACAAAGCTTTGCAGACGATAAGTACAACCGTTTCAGAGAGAAGAGCGGCCAAAGTGTCGATCTGGCTTTAAGTCGGTGCGATAACAAATTGACGAAAACGAACGGATTTCTCAGGTTTTTACTACATATGAACACTTTTCACATTCTCCCGTGCAACTCGGCTGCTAGTCCTCCTTTCATGCAGAATCTTAAGGTCCTAGCTCATGTCCAAGGCACCAAAGCCAGCTAAAAAGTCAATAATCAATACCTAAAACTTGAATTGTACTACTTCTTACTGGCTATTACATCAACTTAGAAGCTTCATGTGTGTTCTCCTACGGTGGTTTTAGTTTCTCCGCATACCGCAGCACGCGACATAGTTTTGCAGACGATAAGTACAACCGTTTCAGAGAGAAGAGCGGCCAATGTGACGATCTGGCTTTAAGTCGATTCGATAACAAATTACGAAAACGGACGGATTTCTCAGGTTTTTACTAAAAGTGAACACTTTTCACATTCTGCCAGTGGAACCCGGCTGCTAGTCCTCCTTTCAAGCAGAATCTTAAGGTCCTAGCTCATGGTCAAGGCACCAAAGCCAGCTAAAAAGTCAATAACCGATACCTAAAACTTGAATTGTACTACTTCTTACTGGCTATTACATCATTTTAGAAGCTTCATCTGTGTTCTACTATGTTGCTTTTAGTGTCTCCGAATACCGCAGTACGCGACATAGTTTTGCAGACGATAAGTACAACCGTTTCAGAGAGAAGAGCGGCCAATGTGACGATCTGGCTTTAAGTCGATTCGATAACAAATGACCAAATCGGACGGATTTCTCAGGTTTTTACTACATATGAACACTTCTCACATTCTCCCGTGCAACTCGGCTGCTAGTCCTCCTTTCATGCAGAATATTAAGGTCCTAGCTCATGTCCAAGGCACCAAAGCCAGCTAAAAATTCAATATTCAATACCTAAATCTTGAATTGTACTACTTCTTACTGGATATTACATCAACTTAGAAGCTTCATCTGTGTTCTACTATGGTGCTTGTAGTGTCTCAGCATACCGCAGCACGCGACATAGCTTTGCAGACGATAAGTACAACCGTTTCAGAGAGAAGAGCGGCCAATGTGACGATCTGGCTTTAAGTCGATTCGATAACAAATGACGAAAACGGACGGATGTCTCAGGTTTTTACTGCATATGAACACTTTTCACATTCTCCCGTGCAACTCGGCTGCTAGTCCTCCTTTCATGAAGAATGTTAAGGTCCTAGCTCATGTCCAAGGCACCAAAGCCAGCTAAAAAGTCAATATTCGATACCTAAAACTTGAATTCTACTACTTCTTACTGGCTATTACATCAACTTAGAAGCTTAATCTGTGTTCTACTATGGTGCTTTTAGTGTCTCCGCATAACGCAGCACGCGACATAGCTTTGTAGACGATAAGTACAACCGTTTCAGAGAGAAGAGCGGCCAATGTGTCGATCTGGCTCTAAGTCGATTCGATAACAAATGACAGAAAACGAACGGATTTCTCAGGTTTTTACTACATATGAACACTTTTCACATTCTCCCGTGCAACTCGGCTGCTAGTCCTCCTTTCATGCAGAATCTTAAGGTCCTAGCTTATGTCCAAGGCACCAAAGCCAGCTAAAAAGTCAATAACCGATACCTAAAACTTGAATTGTACTACTCCTTACTGGCTATTACATCAACTTAGAAGCTTCATCTGTGTTCTACTATGGTGCTTTTAGTGTCTCCGCATACTGCAGCACGCGACATAGCTTTGTAGACGATAAGTACAACCGTTTCACAGAGAAGAGCGGCCAATGTGACGATGTGGCTTTAAGTCGATTAGAAAAGAAATGACGAAAATGCACGGATGTCTCATATTTTTACTACATATGAACACTTTTCACATTCTCCCGTGCAACTCGGCTGCTAGTCCTCCTTTCATGCAGAACCTTAAGGTCCTAGCTCATGTCCAAGGCACCAAAGCCAGCTAAAAGGTCAATATTCAATACCTAAAACTTGATTTGTACTACTTCTTACTGGCTATTACATCAACTTAGAAGCGTGATCTGTGTTCTACTATGGTGCTTTTAGTGTCTCAGCATACCGCAGCAAGCGACATAGCTTTGCAAACGATAAGTACAACCGTTTCAGTGAGAAGAGCGGCCAATGTGACGATCTGGCCTTAAGTCGATTCGATAACAAATGACGAAAACGGACGGATTTCTCAGGTTTTTACTACATATGAACACTTTTCACATTTTCCCGTGAAACTCGGCTGCTAGTCCTCCTTTCATGCAGAATCTTAAGGTCCTAGCTCATGTCCAAGGCACCAAAGCCAGCTAAAAAGTCAATAATCGATACCTAAAACTTGAATTGTACTACTTCTTACTGGATATTACATCAACTTAGAAGCTTCATCTGTGTTCTACTGTGGTGCTTTTAGTGTCTCCGAATACCGCAGTACGCGACATAGCTTTGCAGACGATAAGTACAACCATTTCAGAGAGCAGAGCGGCCAATGTGACGATCTGGCTTTACGTCGATTCGATAACAAATGACGAAAACGGACGGATGTCTCAGGTTTTTACTACATATGAACACTTTTCACATTCTCCCGTGCAACTCGGCGGCTAGACCTCCTTTCATGCAGAATCTTAAGGTCCTATCTTATGTCCAAGGCACCAAAGCCAGCTAAAAGGTCAATGTTCAATACCTATAACTTGAATTATACTACCTCTTACTGGCTATTACATCAACTTAGAAGCTTCATCTGTGTTCTACTATGGTGCTTGTAGTGTCTCAGCATACCGCAGCACGCGACAAAGCTTTGCAGACGATAAGTACAACCGTTTCAGAGAGAAGAGCGGCCAATGTGTCGATCTGGCTTTAAGTCGGTGCGATAACAAATGACGAAAACGGACGGATTTCTCAGGTTTTTACTACATATGAACACTTTTCACATTCTCCCGTGCTACTCGGCTACTAGTCCTCCTTTCATGCAGAATCTTAAGGTCCTAGCTCATGTCCAAGGCACCAAAGCCAGCTAAAAGGTCAATATTCAATACCTAAAACTTGAATTGTACTACTTCTTACTGGATATTACATCAACTTAGATGCTTGATCTGTGTTCTACTATGGTGCTTTTAGTGTCTCAGCATACCGCAGCACGCGACATAGCTTTGCAGACGATAAGTACATCCGTTTCAGAGAGAAGATCGGCCAATGTGACGATCTGGCTTTAAGTCGATTCGATAACAAATTACGAAAACGGACGGATTTCTCAGGTTTTTACTACATATGAACACTTTTCACATTCTCCCATGCAACTCGGCTGCTAGTCCTCCTTTCATGCAGAATCTTAAGGTCCTAGCTCATGTCCAAGGCACCAAAGCCAGCTATAAAGTCAATAAGCGATACCTAAAACTTGAATTCCACTACTTCTTACTGGCTATTACATCAACTTAGAAGCTTCATCTGTGTTCTACTATGGTGCTTTTAGTGTCTCCACATACCGCAGCACGCGATATAGCTTTGCAGACGATAAGTACAAGCGTTTCAGAGAGAAGAGCGGCCAATGTGACGATCTGGCTTTAAGTCGATTCGATAACAAATGACGAAAACGGACGGATGTCTCAGGTTTTTACTACATATGAACACTTTTCACATTCTCGCCTGCAACTCGGCTGCTAGTCCTCCTTTCATGCAGAATCTTAAGGTCCTAGCTCATGTCCAAAGCACCAAAGCCAGCTAAAAGTTCAATATTCAATACCTAAAACTTGAATTGTACTACTTCTTACTGGCTATTACATCAACTTAGTACCTTGATCTGTGTTCTACTATGGTGCTTTTAGTGTCTCAGCATACCGCAGCACGCGACATAGCTTTGCAGACGATAAGTACAACCATTTCAGAGAGCAGAGCGGCCAGTGTGACGATCTGGCTTTACGTCGATTCGATAACAAATGACGAAAACGGACGGATGTCTCAGGTTTTTATTACATATGAACACTTTTCACATTCTCCCGTGCAACTCGGCTGCTAGTCCTCCTTTCATGCAGAATCTTAAGGTCCTATCTCATGTCCAAGGCACCAAAGCCAGCTAAAAGGTCAATATTCAATACCTAAAACTTGAATTGTACTACCTCTTACTGGCTATTACCTCAACTTAGAAGCTTCATCTGTGTTCTACTATGGTGCTTGTAGTGTCTCAGCATACCGCAGCACGCGACAAAGCTTTGCAGACGATAAGTACAACCGTTTCAGAGAGAAGAGCGGCCAATGTGTCGATCTGGCTTTAAGTCGATGCGATAACAAATGACGGAAACGGACGGATTTCTCATGTTTTTACTACATATGAACACTTTTCACATTCTGCCGTGCAACTCGGCTGCTAGTCCTCCTTTCATGCAGAATCTTAAGGTCCTAGCTCATGGTCAAGGCACCAAAGCCAGCTAAAAAGTCAATAACCGATACCTAAAACTTGAATTGGACTACTTCTTACTGGCTATTACATCAACTTAGAAGCTTCATCTGTGTTCTATTATGGTGCTTTTCCTGTTTCCGCCTACGGCAACACGCGACATAGCTTTGCAGACGATAAGTACAACCGTTTCTGAGAGAAGAGCGGCCAATGTGACAATCTGGCTTTAAGTCGATTCGATAACAAATGACGAAAACGGACGGATGTCTCAGGTTTTTACTACATATAAACACTTTTCACATTCTCCCCTGCAACTCGGCTGCTAGTCCTCCTTTCACGCAGAATCTTAAGGTCCTAGCTCATGTCCAAAGCACCAAAGCCAGCTAAAAGGTCAATATTCAATACCTAAAACTTGAATAGTACTACTTCTTACTGGCTATTACATCAACTTAGAACCTTGATCTGTGTTCTACTATGGTGCTTTTAGTGTCTCAGCATACCGCAGCACGCGACATAGCTTTGCAGACGATAAGTACATCCGTTTCAGAGAGAAGATCGGCCAATGTGACGATCTGGCTTTACGTCGATTCGATAACAAATGACGAAAACGGACGGATTTCTCAGGTTTTTACTACATATGAACACTTTTCACATTCTCCCGTGCAACTCGGCTGTTAGTCCTCCTTTCATGCAGAATCGTAAGGTCCTACCTCATGTCCAAGGCACCAAAGCCAGCTAAAAAGTCAATAACCGATACCTAAAACTTGAATTGTACTACTTCTTACTGGCTATTACATCATTTTAGAAGCTTCATCTGTGTTCTACTATGGTGCTTTTAGTGTCTCCGAATACCGCAGTACGCGACATAGCTTTGCAGACGATAAGTACAACCGTTTCAGAGAGCAGAGCGGGCAATGTGACGATCTGGCTTTAAGTCGATTCGATAACAAATGACGAAAACGGACGGATTTCTCAGGTTCTTACTACATATGAACACTTTTCACATTCTCCCGTGCAACTCGGCTGCTAGTCCTCCTTTCATGCAGAATATTAAGGTCCTAGCTCATGTCCAAGGCACCAAAGCCAGCTAAAAATTCAATATTCAATACCTAAATCTTGAATTGTACTACTTCATACTGGATATTACATCAACTTAGAAGCTTGATCTGTGTTCTACTATGGTGCTTGTAGTGTCTCAGCATACCGCAGCACGCGACATAGCTTTGCAGACGATATGTACAACCGTATCAGAGAGAAGAGCGGCCAATGTGACGATCTGGCTTTAAGTCGATTCTATAACAAATGAGGAAAACGGACGGATGTCTCAGGTTTTCACTGCATATGAACACTTTTCACATTCTACCGTGCAACTCGGCTGCTAGTCCTCCTTTCATGCAGAATCTGAAGGTCCTAGCTCATGTCCAAGGCACCAAAGCCAGCTAAAAAGTCAATAATCGATACCTAAAACTTGAATTCTACTACTTCTTACTGGCTATTACATCAACTTAGAAGCTTCATCTGTGTTCTACTATGGTGCTTTTAGTGTCTCCGCATAACGCAGCACGCGACATAGCTTTGTAGACGATAAGTACTACCGTTTCAGAGAGAAGAGCGGCCAATGTGTCGATCTGGCTCTAAGTCGATTCGATAACAAATGACGAAAACGGACGGACCTCTCAGGTTTTTAATACATATGAACACTTTTCACATTCTCCCGTGCAACTCGGCTGCTAGTGCTCCTTTCATGCAGAATCTTAAGGCCCTAGCTCATGTCCAAGGCACCAAAGCCAGCTAAAAAGTCAATAATCAATACCTAAAACTTGAATTGTACTAATTCTTACTGGGTATTACATCAACTTAGAAGCTTCATCTGTGTTCTACTATGGTGCTTTTAGTGTCTCAGCATACCGCAGCACGCGACATAGCTTTGCAGACGATAAGTACAACCGTTTCAGAGAGAAGAGCGGCCAATGTGACGATCTGGCTTTAAGTCGATTCGATAACAAATGACGAAAACGGACGGATTTCTCAGGTTTTTACTACATAAGAACACTTTTCACATTCTCCCGTGAAACTCGGCTGCTAGTCCTCCTTTCATGCAGAATCTTAAGGTCCTAGCTCATGTCCAAGGCACCAAAGCCAGCTAAAAAGTCAATAATCGATACCTAAAACTTGAATTGTACTACTTCTTACTGGATATTACATCAACTTAGAAGCTTCATCTGCGTTCTACTGTGGTGCTTTTAGTGTCTCCGAATACCGCAGTACGCGACATAGCTTTGCAGACGATAAGTACAACCATTTCAGAGAGCAGAGCGGCCAATGTGACGATCTGGCTTTACTTCGATTCGATAACAAATGACGAAAACGGACGGATGTCACAGGTTTTTATTACATATGAACACTTTTCACACTCTCCCGTGGAACTCGGCTGCTAGTCCTATTTTCATGCAGAATCTTAAGGTCCTATGTCATGTCCAAGGCACCAAAGCCAGCTAAAAGGTCAATATTCAATACCTAAAACTTGAATTGTACTACCTCTTACTGGCTATTACCTCAACTTAGAAGCTTCATCTGTGTTCTACTATAGTGCTTGTAGTGTCTCAGCACACCGCAGCACGCGACAAAGCTTTGCAGACGATAAGTACAACCGTTTCAGAGAGAAGAGCGGCCAATGTGTCGATCTGGCTTTAAGTCGATGCGATAACAAATGACGAAAACGGACGGATTTCTCAGGTTTTTACTACATATGAACACTTTTCACATTCTCCCGTGCAACTCGGCTGCTAGTCCTCCTTTCATGCAGAATCTTAAGGTCCTAGCTCATGTCCAAGGCACCAAAGCCAGCTAAAAAGTCAATAATCAATACCTAAAACTTGAATTGTACTACTACTTACTGGCTATTACATCAACTTAGAAGCTTCATGTGTGTTCTCCTACGATGGTTTTAGTTTCTTCGCATACCGCAGCACGCGACATAGTTTTGCAGACGATAAGTACAAGCGTTTCAGAGAGAAGAGCGGCCAATGTGACGATCTGGCTTTAAGTCGATTCCATAACAAATGACGAAAACGGACGGATTTCTCAGGTTTTTACTACATATGAACACTTTTCACATTCTGCCGTGCAACTCGGCTGCTAGTCCTCCTTTCATGCAGACTCTTAAGGTCCTAGCTCATGGTCAAGGCACCAAAGCCAGCTAAAAAGTCAATAACCGATACCTAAAACTTGAATTGGACTACTTCTTACTGGCTATTACATCAACTTAGAAGCTTCATCTGTGTTCTATTATGGTGCTTTTCCTGTTTCCGCCTACGGCAACACGCGACATAGCATTGCAGACGATAAGTACAACCGTTTCAGAGAGAAGATCGGCCAATGTGACGATCTGGCTTTAAGTCGATTCGGTAACAAATGACGAAAACGGACGGATTTCTCAGGTTTTTACTACATATGAACACTTTTCACATTCTCCCGTGCAACTCGGCTGCTAGTCCTCCTTTCATGCAGAATCTTAAGGTCCTAGCTCATGTCCAAGGCACCAAAGCCAGCTAAAAAGTCAATAACCGATACCTAAAACTTGAATTGTACTACTTCTTACTGGCTAATACATCAACTTAGAAGCTTCATCTGTGTTCTACTACGGTGCTTTTAGTTTCTCCGTATACCGCAGCACACGACATAGTTTTGTAGACGATAAGTACAACCGTTTCAGAGAGAAGAGCGGCCAATGTGACGATGTGGCTTTAAGTCGATTCGATAACAAATGACGAAAACGGACGGACTTCTCAGGTTTTTACTACATATGAACACTTTTCACATTCTCCCGTGCTACTCGGCTGCTAGTCCTCCTTCCATGCAGAATCTTAAGGTCCTAGCTCATGTCCAAGGCACCAAAGCCAGCTAAAAAGTCAATAATCAATACCTAAAACTTGAAATGTACTGCTTCTTACTGGCAATTACATCAACTTAGAAGCTTCATCTGTGTTCTACTACGTTGCTTTTAGTTTCTCCGCATACCGCAGCACGCGACATAGTTTTGCAGACGATAAGTACAACCGTTTCAGAGAGAAGAGCGGCCAATGTGACGATCTGGCTTTAAGTCGATTCGATAACAAATGACGAAAACGGACGGATGTCTCAGGTTTTCACTGCATATGAACACTTTTCACATTCTCCCGTGCAACTCGGCTGCTAGTCCTCCTTTCATGCAGAATCTTAAGGTCCTAGCTCATGTCCAAGGCACCAAAGCCAGCTAAAAAGTCAATAATCAATACCTAAAACTTGAATTGTACTACTTCTTACTGGATATTACATCAACTTAGAAGCTTCATCTGTGTTCTACTGTGGTGCTTTTAGTGTCTCCGAATACCGCAGTACGCGACATAGCTATGCAGACGATAAGTACAACCATTTCAGAGAGCAGAGCGGCCAATGTGACGATCTGGCTTTACGTCGATTCGATAACAAATGACGAAAACGGACGGATGTCTCAGGTTTTTATTACATATGAACACTTTTCACATTCTCCCGTGCAACTCGGCTGCTAGTCCTCCTTTCATGCAGAATCTTAAGGTCCTATCTCATGTCCAAGGCACCAAAGCCAGCTAAAAGGTCAATATTCAATACCTAAAACTTGAATTGTACTACCTCTTACTGGCTATTACCTCAACTTAGAAGCTTCATCTGTGTTCTACTATAGTGCTTGTAGAGTCTCAGCATACCGCAGCACGCGACAAAGCTTTGCAGACGATAAGTACAACCGTTTCAGAGAGAAGAGCGGCCAATGTGTCGATCTGGCTTTAAGTCGATTCGATAACAAATGACGAAAACGGACGGATTTCTCAGGTTTTTACTACATATGAACACTTTTCACATTCTCCCATGCAACTCGGCTGCTAGTCCTCCTTTCATGCAGAATCTTAAGGTCCTAGCTCATGTCCAAGGCACCAAAGCCAGCTAAAAAGTCAATAATCAATACCTAAAACTTGAATTGTACTACTTCTTACTGGCTATTACATCAACTTAGAAGCTTCATGTGTGTTCTCCTACGATGGTTTTAGTTTCTCCGCATACCGCAGCACGCGACATAGTTTTGCAGACGATAAGTACAAGCATTTCAGAGAGAAGAGCGGCCAATGTGACGATCTGGCTTTAAGTTGATTCGATAACAAATGACGAAAACGGACGGATTTCTCAGGTTTTTAATACATATGAACACTTTTCACATTCTCCCGTGCAACTCGGCTGCTAGTCCTCCTTTCATGCAGAATCTTAAGTCCTAGCTCATGTCCAAGGCACCAAAGCCAGCTAAAAAGTCAATAACCGATACCTAAAACTTGAATTGAACTACTCCTTACTGGCTATTACATCAACTTAGAAGCTTCATCTGTGTTCTACTATGGTGCTTTTAGTGTCTCCGAATACCGCAGTACGCGACATAGCTTTGCAGACGATAAGTACAACCGTTTCACAGAGAAGAGCGCCCAATGTGACGATGTGGCTTTAAGTCGATTAGAAAAGAAATGATGAAAATGGACGGATGTCTCATTTTTTTACTACATATGAACACTTTTCACATTCTCCCGTGCAACTCGGCTGCTAGTCCTCCTTTCATGCAGAAACTTAAGGTCCTAGCTCATGTCCAAGGCACCAAAGCCAGCTAAAAGGTCAATATTCAATACCTAAAACTTGATTTGTACTACTTCTTACTGGCTATTACATCAACTTAGAAGCGTGATCTGTGTTCTACTATGGTGCTTTTAGTGTCTCAGCATACCGCAGCACGCGACATAGCTTTGCAAACGATAAGTACAACCGTTTCAGAGAGAAGAGCGGCCAATGTGACGATCTGGCTTTAAGTCGATTCGATAACAAATGACGAAAACGGACGGATGTCTCAGGTTTTTACTACATATGAACACTTTTCACATTCTCCCGTGAAACTCGGCTGCTAGTCCTCCTTTCATGCAGAATCTTAAGGTCCTAGCTCATGTCCAAGGCACCAAAGCCAGCTAAAAAGTCAATAATCGATACCTAAAACTTGAATTGTACTACTTCTTACTGGATATTACATCAACTTAGAAGCTTCATCTGTGTTCTACTGTGGTGCTTTTAGTGTCTCCGAATACCGCAGTACGCGACATAGCTTTGCAGACGATAAGTACAACCATTTCAGAGAGCAGAGCGGCCAATGTGACGATCTGGCTTTACGTCGATTCGATAACAAATGACGAAAACGGACGGATGTCTCAGGTTTTTATTACATATGAACACTTTTCACATTCTCCCGTGCAACTCTGCTGCTAGTCCTCCTTTCATGCAGAATCTTAAGGTCCTAGCTCATGTCCAAGGCACCAAAGGCAGCTAAAAAGTCAATAACCGATACCTAAAACTTGAATTGTACTACTTCTTACTCGCTAATACATCAACTTAGAAGCTTCATCTGTGTTCTACTATGGCGCTTTTAGTTTCTCCGTATACCGCAGCACGCGACATAGTTTTGTAGACGATAAGTACAACCGTTTCAGAGAGAAGAGCGGCCAATGTGACGATGTGGCTTTAAGTCAATTCGATAACAAATGACGAAAACGGACGGATGTCTCAGGTTTTTACTACATATGAACACTTTTCACATTCTCCCGTGCTATTCGGCTGCTAGTCCTCCTTTCATGCAGAATATTAAGGTCCTAGCTCATGTCCAAGGCACCAAAGCCAGCTAAAAAGTCAATAATCAATACCTAAAACTTGAAATGTACTGCTCCTTACTGGTTATTACATCAACTTAGAAGCTTCATCTGTGTTCTACTACGTTGCTTTTAGTTTCTCCGCATACCGCAGCACGCGACATAGTTTTGCAGACGATAAGTACAACCGTTTCAGAGAGAAGAGCGGCCAATGTGACGATGTGGCTTTACGTCGATTCGATAATAAATGACGAAAACGGACGGATGTCTCAGGTTTTTATTACATATGAACACTTTTCACATTCTCCCGTGCAACTCGGCTGCTAGTCCTCCTTTCATGCAGAATCTTAAGGTCCTATCTCATGTCCAAGGCACCAAAGCCAGCTAAAAGGTCAATGTTCAATACCTAAAACTTGAATTGTACTACCTCTTACTGGCTATTACCTCAACTTAGAAGCTTCATCTGTGTTCTACTATGGTGCTTGTAGTGTCTCAGCATACCGCAGCACGCGACAAAGCTTTGCAGACGATAAGTACAACCGTTTCAGAGAGAAGAGCGGCCAATGTGTCGATCTGGCTTTAAGTCGGTGCGATAACAAATGACGAAAACGGACGGATTTCTCAGGTTTTTACTACATATGAACACTTTTCACATTCTCCCGTGCTACTCGGCTGCTAGTCCTCCTTTCATGCAGAATCTTAAGGTCCTAGCTCATGTCCAAGGCACCAAAGCCAGCTAAAAGGTCAATATTCAATACCTAAAACTTGAATTGTACTACTTCTTACTGGCTATTACATCAACTTAGAAGCTTGATCTGTGTTCTACTATGGTGCTTTTAGTGTCTCAGCATACCGCAGCACGCGACATAGCTTTGCAGACGATAAGTACATCCGTTTCAGAGAGAAGATCGGCCAATGTGACGATCTGGCTTTAAGTCGATTCGATAACAAATTACGAAAACGGACGGATTTCTCAGGTTTTTACTACATATGAACACTTTTCACATTCTCCCATGCAACTCGGCTGCTAGTCCTCCTTTCATGCAGAATCTTAAGGTCCTAGCTCATGTCCAAGGCACCAAAGCCAGCTATAAAGTCAATAAGCGATACCTTAAACTTGAATTCCACTACTTCTTACTGGCTATTACATCAACTTAGAAGCTTCATCTGTGTTCTACTATGGTGCTTTTAGTGTCTCCACATACCGCAGCACGCGACATAGCTTTGCAGACGATAAGTACAAGCGTTTCAGAGAGAAGAGCGGCCAATGTGACGATCTGGCTTTAAGTCGATTCGATAACAAATGACGAAAACGGACGGATATCTCAGGTTTTTACTACATATGAACACTTTTCACATTCTCCCATGCAACTCGGCTGCTAGTCCTCCTTTCATGCAGAATCTTAAGGTCCTAGCTCATGTCCAAGGCACCAAAGGCAGCTAAAAAGTCAATAACCGATACCTAAAACTTGAATTGTACTACTTCTTACTCGCTAATACATCAACTTAGAAGCTTCATCTGTGTTCTACTACGGCGCTTTTAGTTTCTCCGTATACCGCAGCACGCGACATAGTTTTGTAGACGATAAGTACAACCGTTTCAGAGAGAAGAGCGGCCAATGTGACGATGTGGCTTTAAGTCGATTCGATAACAAATGACGAAAACGGACGGATGTCTCAGGTTTTTACTACATATGAACACTTTTCACATTCTCCCGTGCTATTCGGCTGCTAGTCCTCCTTTCATGCAGAATATTAAGGTCCTAGCTCATGTCCAAGGCACCAAAGCCAGCTAAAAAGTCAATAATCAATACCTAAAACTTGAAATGTACTGCTCCTTACTGGTTATTACATCAACTTAGAAGCTTCATCTGTGTTCTACTACGTTGCTTTTAGTTTCTCCGCATACCGCAGCACGCGACATAGTTTTGCAGACGATAAGTACAACCGTTTCAGAGAGAAGAGCGGCCAATGTGACGATGTGGCTTTACGTCGATTCGATAACAAATGACGAAAACGGACGGATGTCTCAGGTTTTTATTACATATGAACACTTTTCACATTCTCCCGTGCAACTCGGCTGCTAGTCCTCCTTTCATGCAGAATCTTAAGGTCCTATCTCATGTCCAAGGCACCAAAGCCAGCTAAAAGGTCAATGTTCAATACCTAAAACTTGAATTGTACCACCTCTTACTGGCTATTACCTCAACTTAGAAGCTTCATCTGTGTTCTACTATGGTGCTTGTAGTGTCTCAGCATACCGCAGCACGCGACAAAGCTTTGCAGACGATAAGTACAACCGTTTCAGAGAGAAGAGCGGCCAATGTGTCGATCTGGCTTTAAGTCGGTGCGATAACAAATGACGAAAACGGACGGATTTCTCAGGTTTTTACTACATATGAACACTTTTCACATTCTCCCGTGCTACTCGGCTGCTAGTCCTCCTTTCATGCAGAATCTTAAGGTCCTAGCTCATGTCCAAGGCACCAAAGCCAGCTAAAAGGTCAATATTCAATACCTAAAACTTGAATTGTACTACTTCTTACTGGCTATTACATCAACTTAGAAGCTTGATCTGTGTTCCACTATGGTGCTTTTAGTGTCTCAGCATACCGCAGCACGCGACATAGCTTTGCAGACGATAAGTACATCCGTTTCAGAGAGAAGATCGGCCAATGTGACGATCTGGCTTTAAGTCGATTCGATAACAAATTACGAAAACGGACGGATTTCTCAGGTTTTTACTACATATGAACACTTTTCACATTCTCCCATGCAACTCGGCTGCTAGTCCTCCTTTCATGCAGAATCTTAAGGTCCTAGCTCATGTCCAAGGCACCAAAGCCAGCTATAAAGTCAATAAGCGATACCTAAAACTTGAGCTCCACTACTTCTTACTGGCTATTACATCAACTTAGAAGCTTCATCTGTGTTCTACTATGGTGCTTTTAGTGTCTCCGAATACCGCAGTACGCGACATAGCTTTGCAGACGATAAGTACAACCGTTTCACAGAGAAGAGCGCCCAATGTGACGATGTGGCTTTAAGTCGATTAGAAAAGAAATGATGAAAATGGACGGATGTCTCATTTTTTTACTACATATGAACACTTTTCACATTCTCCCGTGCAACTCGGCTGCTGGTCCTCCTTTCATGCAGAAACTTAAGGTCCTAGCTCATGTCCAAGGCACCAAAGCCAGCTAAAAGGTCAATATTCAATACCTAAAACTTGATTTGTACTACTTCTTACTGGCTATTACATCAACTTAGAAGCGTGATCTGTGTTCTACTATGGTGCTTTTAGTGTCTCAGCATACCGCAGCACGCGACATAGCTTTGCAAACGATAAGTACAACCGTTTCAGAGAGAAGAGCGGCCAATGTGACGATCTGGCTTTAAGTCGATTCGATAACAAATGACGAAAACGGACGGATTTCTCAGGTTTTTACTACATATGAACACTTTTCACATTCTCCCGTGCAACTCTGCTGCTAGTCCTCCTTTCATGCAGAATCTTAAGGTCCTAGCTCATGTCCAAGGCACCAAAGCCAGCTAAAAAGTCAATAACCGATACCTAAAACTTGAATTGTACTACTTCTTACTCGCTAATACATCAACTTAGAAGCTTCATCTGTGTTCTACTACGGCGCTTTTACTTTCTCCGTATACCGCAGCACGCGACATAGTTTTGTAGACGATAAGTACAACCGTTTCAGAGAGAAGAGCGGCCAATGTGACGATGTGGCTTTAAGTCGATTCGATAACAAATGACGAAAACGGACGGATGTCTCAGGTTTTTACTACATATGAACACTTTTCACATTCTCCCGTGCTATTCGGCTGCTAGTCCTCCTTTCATGCAGAATATTAAGGTCCTAGCTCATGTCCAAGGCACCAAAGCCAGCTAAAAAGTCAATAATCAATACCTAAAACTTGAAATGTACTGCTCCTTACTGGTTATTACATCAACTTAGAAGCTTCATCTGTGTTCTACTACGTTGCTTTTAGTTTCTCCGCATACCGCAGCACGCGACATAGTTTTGCAGACGATAAGTACAACCGTTTCAGAGAGAAGAGCGGCCAATGTGACGATGTGGCTTTACGTCGATTCGATAACAAATGACGAAAACGGACGGATGTCTCAGGTTTTTATTACATATGAACACTTTTCACATTCTCCCGTGCAACTCGGCTGCTAGTCCTCCTTTCATGCAGAATCTTAAGGTCCTATCTCATGTCCAAGGCACCAAAGCCAGCTAAAAGGTCAATGTTCAATACCTAAAACTTGAATTGTACTACCTCTTACTGGCTATTACCTCAACTTAGAAGCTTCATCTGTGTTCTACTATGGTGCTTGTAGTGTCTCAGCATACCGCAGCACGCGACAAAGCTTTGCAGACGATAAGTACAACCGTTTCAGAGAGAAGAGCGGCCAATGTGTCGATCTGGCTTTAAGTCGGTGCGATAACAAATGACGAAAACGGACGTATTTCTCAGGTTTTTACTACATATGAACACTTTTCACATTCTCCCGTGCTACTCGGCTGCTAGTCCTCCTTTCATGCAGAATCTTAAGGTCCTAGCTCATGTCCAAGGCACCAAAGCCAGCTAAAAGGTCAATATTCAATACCTAAAACTTGAATTGTACTACTTCTTACTGGCTATTACATCAACTTAGAAGCTTGATCTGTGTTCTACTATGGTGCTTTTAGTGTCTCAGCATACCGCAGCACGCGACATAGCTTTGCAGACGATAAGTACATCCGTTTCAGAGAGAAGATCGGCCAATGTGACGATCTGGCTTTAAGTCGATTCGATAACAAATTACGAAAACGGACGGATTTCTCAGGTTTTTACTACATATGAACACTTTTCACATTCTCCCATGCAACTCGGCTGCTAGTCCTCCTTTCATGCAGAATCTTAAGGTCCTAGCTCATGTCCAAGGCACCAAAGCCAGCTATAAAGTCAATAAGCGATACCTAAAACTTGAATTCCACTACTTCTTACTGGCTATTACATCAACTTAGAAGCTTCATCTGTGTTCTACTATGGTGCTTTTAGTGTCTCCACATACCGCAGCACGCGACATAGCTTTGCAGACGATAAGTACAAGCGTTTCAGAGAGAAGAGCGGCCAATGTGACGATCTGGCTTTAAGTCGATTCGATAACAAATGACGAAAACGGACGGATATCTCAGGTTTTTACTACATATGAACACTTTTCACATTCTCCCCTGCAACTCGGCTGCTAGTCCTCCTTTCATGCAGAATCTTAAGGTCCTAGCTCATGTCCAAAGCACCAAAGCCAGCTAAAAGGTCAATATTCAATACCTAAAACTTGAATTGTACTACTTCTTACTGGCTATTACATCAACTTAGAACCTTGATCTGTGTTCTACTATGGTGCTTTTAGTGTCTCAGCATACCGCAGCACGCGACATAGCTTTGCAGACGATAAGTACATCCGTTTCAGAGAGAAGATCGGCCAATGTGACGATCTGGCTTTAAGTCGATTCGATAACAAATGACGAAAACGGACGGATTTCTCAGATTTTTACTACATATGAACACTTTTCACATTCTCCCGTGCAACTCGGCTGCTAGTCCTCCTTTCATGCAGAATCTTAAGGTCCTAGCTCATGTCCAAGGCACCAAAGCCAGCTAAAAAGTCAATAATCGATACATAAAACTTGAATTGTACTACTTCTTACTGGATATTACATCAACTTAGAAGCTTCATCTGTGTTCTACTGTGGTGCTTTTAGTGTCTCCGAATACCGCAGTACGCGACATAGCTTTGCAGACGATAAGTACAACCATTTCAGAGAGCAGAGCGGCCAATGTGACGATCTGGCTTTACGTCGATTCGATAACAAATGACGAAAACGGACGGATTTCTCAGGTTTTTACTACATATGAACACTTTTCACATTCTCCCGTGCAACTCGGCTGCTAGTCCTCCTTTCATGCAGAATCGTAAGGTCCTACCTCATGTCCAAGGCACCAAAGCCAGCTAAAAAGTCAATAACCGATACCTAAAACTTGAATTGTACTACTTCTTATTGGCTATTACATCATTTTAGAAGCTTCATGTGTGTTCTACTATGGTGCTTGTAGTGTCTCCGAATACCGCAGTACGCGACATAGCTTTGCAGACGATAAGTACAACCGTTTCAGAGAGCAGAGCGGGCAATGTGACGATCTGGCTTTAAGTCGATTCGATAACAGATGACGAAAACGGACGGATTTCTCAGGTTCTTACTACATATGAACACTTTTCACATTCTCCCGTGCAACTCGGCTGCTAGTCCTCCTTTCATGCCGAATATTAAGGTCCTAGCTCATGTCCAAGGCACCAAAGCCAGCTAAAAATTCAATATTCAATACCTAAAACTTGAATTGTACTACTTCATACTGGATATTACATCAACTTAGAAGCTTGATCTGTGTTCTACTATGGTGCTTGTAGTGTCTCAGCATACCGCAGCACGCGACATAGCTTTGCAGACGATATGTACAACCGTATCAGAGAGAAGAGCGGCCAATGTGACGATCTGGCTTTAAGTCGATTTGATAACAAATGACGAAAACGGACGGATGTCTCAGGTTTTCACTGCATATGAACACTTTTCACATTCTCCCGTGCTACTCGGCTGCTAGTCCTCCTTTCATGCAGAATCTTAAGGTCCTAGCTCATGTCCAAGGCACCAAAGCCAGCTAAAAAGTCAATAATCGATACCTAAAACTTGAATTCTACTACTTCTTACTGGCTATTACATCAACTTAGAAGCTTCATCTGTGTTCTACTATGGTGCTTTTAGTGTCTCCGCATAACGCAGCACGCGACATAGCTTTGTAGACGATAAGTACAACCGTTTCAGAGAGAAGAGCGGCCAATATGTCGATCTGGCTCTAAGTCGATTCGATAACAAATGACGAAAACGGACGGACCTCTCAGGTTTTTAATACATATGAAAACTTTTCACATTCTCCCGTGCAACTCGGCTGCTAGTCCTCCTTTCATGCAGAATCTTAAGGTCCTAGCTCATGTCCAAGGCACCAAAGCCAGCTAAAAAGTCAATAATCGATACCTAAAACTTGAATTGTACTAATTCTTACTGGGTATTACATCAACTTAGAAGCTTCATCTGTGTTCTACTATGGTGCTTTTAGTGTCTCGGCATACCACAGCACGCGACATAGCTTTGCAGACGATAAGTACAACCGTTTCAGAGAGAAGAGCGGCCAATGTGACGATCTGGCTTTAAGTCGATTCGATAACAAATGACGAAAACGGACGGATTTCTCAGGTTTTTACTACATATGAACACTTTTCACATTCTCCCGTGAAACTCGGCTGCTAGTCCTCCTTTCATGCAGAATCTTAAGGTCCTAGCTCATGTCCAAGGCACCAAAGCCAGCTAAAAAGTCAATAATCGATACCTAAAACTTGAATTGTACTACTTCTTACTGGATTTTACATCAACTTAGAAGCTTCAGCTGTGTTCTACTGTGGTGCTTTTAGTGTCTCCGAATACCGCAGTACGCGACATAGCTTTGCAGACGATAAGTACAACCATTTCAGAGAGCAGAGCGGCCAATGTGACGATCTGGCTTTACGTCGATTCGATAACAAATGACGAAAACGGACGGATGTCTCAGGTTTTTATTACATATGAACACTTTTCACATTCTCCCGTGCAACTCGGCTGCTAGTCCTCCTTTCATGCAGAATCTTAAGGTCCTATCTCATGTCCAAGGCACCAAAGCCAGCTAAAAGGTCAATATTCAATACCTAAAACTTGAATTGTACTACCTCTTACTGGCTATTACCTCAACTTAGAAGCTTCATCTGTGTTCTACTATGGTGCTTGTAGTGTCTCAGCATACCGCAGCACGCGACAAAGCTTTGCAGACGATAAGTACAACCGTTTCAGAGAGAAGAGCGGCCAATGTGTCGATCTGGCTTTAAGTCGATGCGATAACAAATGACGAAAACGGACGGATTTCTCAGGTTTTTACTACATATGAACACTTTTCACATTCTCCCGTGCAACTCGGCTGCTAGTCCTCCTTTCATGCAGAATCTTAAGGTCCTAGCTCATGTCCAAGGCACCAAAGCCAGCTAAAAAGTCAATAATAAATACCTAAAACTTGAATTGTACTACTTCTTACTGGCTATTACATCAACTTAGAAGCTTCATGTGTGTTCTCCTACGATGGTTTTAGTTTCTCCGCATACCGCAGCACGCGACATAGTTTTGCAGACGATAAGTACAAGCGTTTCAGAGAGAAGAGCGGCCAATGTGACGATCTGGCTTTAAGTCGATTCCATAACAAATGACGAAAACGGACGGATTTCTCAGGTTTTTACTACATATGAACACTTTTCACATTCTCCCGTGCAACTCGGCTGCTAGTCCTCCTTTCATGCAGAATCTTAAGGTCCTAGCTCATGTCCAAGGCACCAAAGCCAGCTAAAAAGTCAATAACCGATACCTAAAACTTGAATTGTACTACTTCTTACTGGCTAATACATCAACTTAGAAGCTTCATCTGTGTTCTACTATGGTGCTTTTAGTTTCTCCGTATACCGCAGCACGCGACATAGTTTTGTAGACGATAAGTACAACCGTTTCAGAGAGAAGAGCGGCCAATGTGACGATGTGGCTTTAAGTCGATTCGATAACAAATGACGAAAACGGACGGATGTCTCAGGTTTTTACTACATATGAACACTTTTCACATTCTCCCGTGCTACTCGGCTGCTAGTCCTCCTTCCATGCAGAATCTTAAGGTCCTAGCTCATGTCCAAGGCACCAAAGCCAGCTAAAAAGTCAATAATCAATACCTAAAACTTGAAATGTACTGCTTCTTACTGGCTATTACATCAACTTAGAAGCTTCATCTGTGTTCTACTACGTTGCTTTTAGTTTCTCCGCATATCGCAGCACGCGACATAGTTTTGCAGACGATAAGTACAACCGTTTCAGAGAGAAGAGCGGCCAATGTGACGATCTGGCTTTAAGTCGATTCGATAACAAATGACGAAAACGGACGGATGTCTCAGGTTTTCACTGCATATGAACACTTTTCACATTCTCCCGTGCAACTCGGCTGCTAGTCCTCCTTTCAGGCAGAATCTTAAGGTCCTAGCTCATGTCCAAGGCACCAAAGCCAGCTAAAAAGTCAATAATCAATACCTAAAACTTGAATTGTACTAATTCTTACTGGGTATTACATCAACTTAGAAGCTTCATCTGTGTTCTACTATGGTGCTTTTAGTGTCTCAGCATACCGCAGCACGCGACATAGCTTTGCAGACGATAAGTACAACCGTTTCAGAGAGAAGAGCGGCCAATGTGACGATCTGGCTTTAAGTTGATTCGATAACAAATGACGAAAACGGACGGATTTCTCAGGTTTTTACTACATATGAACACTTTTCACATTCTCCCGTGAAACTCGGCTGCTAGTCCTCCTTTCATGCAGAATCTTAAGGTCCTAGCTCATGTCCAAGGCACCAAAGCCAGCTAAAAAGTCAATAATCGATACCTAAAACTTGAATTGTACTACTTCTTACTGGATATTACATCAACTTAGAAGCTTCATCTGTGTTCTACTGTGGTGCTTTTAGTGTGTCCGAATACCGCAGTACGCGACATAGCTTTGCAGACGATAAGTACAACCATTTCAGAGAGCAGAGCGGCCAATGTGACGATCTGGCTTTACGTCGTTTCGATAACAAATGACGAAAACGGACGGATGTCTCAGGTTTTTATTACATATGAACACTTTTCACATTCTCCCGTGCAACTCGGCTGCTAGTCCTCCTTTCATGCAGAATCTTAAGGTCCTATCTCATGTCCAAGGCACCAAAGCCAGCTAAAAGTTCAATATTCAATACCTAAAACTTGAATTGTACTACCTCTTACTGGCTATTACCTCAACTTAGAAGCTTCATCTGTGTTCTACTATAGTGCTTGTAGTGTCTCAGCATACCGCAGCACGCGACAAAGCTTTGCAGACGATAAGTACAACCGTTTCAGAGAGAGGAGCGGCCAATGTGTCGATCTGGCTTTAAGTCGATTCGATAACAAATGACGAAAACGGACGGATTTCTCAGGTTTTTACTACATATGAACACTTTTCACATTCTCCCGTGCAACTCGGCTGCTAGTCCTCCTTTCATGCAGAATCTTAAGGTCCTAGCTCATGTCCAAGGCACCAAAGCCAGCTAAAAAGTCAATAATCAATACCTAAAACTTGAATTGTACTACTTGTTACTGGCTATTACATCAACTTAGAACCTTCATGTGTGTTCTCCTACGATGGTTTTAGTTTCTCCGCATACCGCAGCACGCGACATAGTTTTGCAGACGATTAGTACAAGCGTTTCAGAGAGAAGAGCGGCCAATGTGACGATCTGGCTTTAAGTCGATTCCATAACAAATGACGAAAACGGACGGATTTCTCAGGTTTTTACTACATATGAACACTTTTCACATTCTCCCGTGCTACTCGGCTGCTAGTCCTCCTTTCATGCAGAATCGTAAGGTCCTAGCTCATGTCCAAGGCACCAAAGCCAGCTAAAAAGTCAATAATCGATACCTAAAACTTGAATTCCACTATATCTTACTGGCTATTACATCAACTTAGAAGCTTCATCTGTGTTCTACTATGGTGCTTTTAGTGTCTCCACATACCGCAGCACGCGACATAGCTTTGCAGACGATAAGTACAAGCGTTTCAGAGAGAAGAGCGGCCAATGTGACGATCTGGCTTTAAGTCGATTCGATAACAAATGACCAAAACGGACGGATTTCTCAGGTTTTTACTACATATGAACACTTTTCACATTCTCCCCTGCAACTCGGCTGCTAGTCCTCCTTTCATGCAGA
Source organism: Schistocerca gregaria (assembly GCF_023897955.1). Taxonomy (NCBI): domain Eukaryota; kingdom Metazoa; phylum Arthropoda; class Insecta; order Orthoptera; family Acrididae; genus Schistocerca; species Schistocerca gregaria. Next base: position 5,716,912 of record NW_026061811.1, on the reverse strand, counting down.
ATCTTAAGGTCCTAGCTCATGGTCAAATCACCAAAGCCAGCTAAAAAGTCAATAACCGATACCTAAAACTTGAATTGGACTACTTCTTACTGGCTATTACAGCAACTTAGAAGCTTCATCTGTGTTCTATTATGGTGCTTTTCCTGTTTCCGCCTACGGCAACACGCGACATAGCTTTGCAGACGATAAGTACAACCGTTTCAGCGAGAAGATCGGCCAATGTGACGATCTGGCTTTATGTCGATTCGGTAACAAATGACGAAAACGGACGGATTTCTCAGGTTTTTACTACATATGAACACTTTTCACATTCTCCCGTGCAACTCGGCTGCTAGTCCTCCTTTCATGCAGAATCTTAAGGTCCTATCTCATGTCCAAGGCACCAAAGCCAGCTAAAAGTTCAATATTCAATACCTAAAACTTGAATTGTACTACCTCTTACTGGCTATTACCTCAACTTAGAAGCTTCATCTGTGTTCTACTATAGTGCTTGTAGTGTCTCAGCATACCGCAGCACGCGACAAAGCTTTGCAGACGATAAGTACAACCGTTTCAGAGAGAGGAGCGGCCAATGTGTCGATCTGGCTTTAAGTCGATTCGATAACAAATGACGAAAACGGACGGATTTCTCAGGTTTTTACTACATATGAACACTTTTCACATTCTCCCGTGCAACTCGGCTGCTAGTCCTCCTTTCATGCAGAATCTTAAGGTCCTAGCTCATGTCCAAGGCACCAAAGCCAGCTAAAAAGTCAATAATCAATACCTAAAACTTGAATTGTACTACTTCTTACTGGCTATTACATCAACTTAGAACCTTCATGTGTGTTCTCCTACGATGGTTTTAGTTTCTCCGCATACCGCAGCACGCGACATAGTTTTGCAGACGATTAGTACAAGCGTTTCAGAGAGAAGAGCGGCCAATGTGACGATCTGGCTTTAAGTCGATTCCATAACAAATGACGAAAACGGACGGATTTCTCAGGTTTTTACTACATATGAACACTTTTCACATTCTCCCGTGCTACTCGGCTGCTAGTCCTCCTTTCATGCAGAATCGTAAGGTCCTAGCTCATGTCCAAGGCACCAAAGCCAGCTAAAAAGTCAATAATCGATACCTAAAACTTGAATTCCACTATATCTTACTGGCTATTACATCAACTTAGAAGCTTCATCTGTGTTCTACTATGGTGCTTTTAGTGTCTCCACATACCGCAGCACGCGACATAGCTTTGCAGACGATAAGTACAAGCGTTTCAGAGAGAAGAGCGGCCAATGTGACGATCTGGCTTTAAGTCGATTCGATAACAAATGACCAAAACGGACGGATTTCTCAGGTTTTTACTACATATGAACACTTTTCACATTCTCCCCTGCAACTCGGCTGCTAGTCCTCCTTTCATGCAGAATCTTAAGGTCCTAGCTCATGTCCAAAGCACCAAAGCCAGCTAAAAGGTCAATATTCAATACCTAAAACTTGAATTGTACTACTTCTTACTGGCTATTACATCAACTTAGAAGCTTGATCTGTGTTCTACTATGGTGCTTTTAGTGTCTCCGCATACCGCAGCACGCGACATAGCTTTGCAGACGATAAGTACATCCGTTTCAGAGAGAAGATCGGCCAATGTGACGATCTGGCTTTAAGTCGATTCGATAACAAATGAAGAAAACGGACGGATTTCTCAGGTATTTACTACATATGAACACTTTTCACATTCTCCCGTGCAACTCGGCTGCTAGTCCTCCTTTCATGCAGAATCTTAAGGTCCTAGCTCATGTCCAAGGCACCAAAGCCAGCTAAAAAGTCAATAATCGATACCCAAAACTTGAATTCCACTACTTCTTACTGGCTATTACATCAACTTAGAAGCTTGATCTGTGTTCTACTGTGGTGCTTTTAGTGTCTCCACATACAGCAGCACGCGACATAGCTTTGCAGACGATAAGTACAAGCGTTTCAGAGAGAAGAGCGGCCAATGTGACGATCTGGCTTTAAGTCGATTAGATAACAAATGACGAAAACGGACGGATTTCTCAGGTTTTTACTACATATGAACACTTTTCACATTCTCCCCTGCAACTCAGCTGCTAGTCCTCCCTTCATGCAGAATCTTAAGGTCCTAGCTCATGTCCAAAGCACCAAAGCCAGCTAAAAGGTCAATATTCAATACCTAAAACTTGAATTGTACTACTTCTTACTGGCTATTACATCAACTTAGAAGCTTGATCTGTGTTCTACTATGGTGCTTTTAGTGTCTCAGCATACCGCAGCACGCGACATAGCTTTGCAGACGATAAGTACATCCGTTTCAGAGAGAAGATCGGCCAATGTGACGATCTGGCTTTAAGTCGATTCGATAACAAATGACGAAAACGGACGGATTTCTCAGGTTTTTACTACATATGAACACTTTTCACATTCTCCCGTGCAACTCGGCTGCTAGTCCTCCTTTCATGCAGAATCTTAAGGTCCTAGCTCATGTCCAAGGCACCAAAGCCAGCTAAAAAGTCAATAACCGATACCTAAAACTTGAATTGTACTACTTCCTACTGGCTATTACATCATTTTAGAAGCTTCATCTGTGTTCTACTATGGTGCTTTTAGTGTCTCCGAATACCGCAGTACGCGACATAGCTTTGCAGACGATAAGTACAACCGTTTCAGAGAGCAGAGCGGTCAATGTGACGATCTGGCTTTAAGTCGATTCGATAACAAATGACGAAAACGGACGGATTTCTCAGGTTTTTACTACAGATGAACACTTTTCACATTCTCACGTGCAACTCGGCTGCTAGTCCTCCTTTCATGCAGAATATTAAGGTCCTAGCTCATGTCCAAGGCACCAAAGCCAGCTAAAAATTCAGTATTCAATACCTAAAACTTGAATTGTACCACTTCTTACTGGATATTACATCAACTTAGAAGCTTCATCTGTGTTCTACTATGGTGCGTGTAGTGTCTCAGCATACCGCAGCACGCGACATAGCTTTGCAGACGATAAGTACAACCGTTTCAGAGAGAAGAGCGGCCAATGTGACGATCTGGCTTTAAGTCGATTCGATAACAAATGACGAAAACGGACGGATGTCTCAGGTTTTTACTGCATATGAACACTTTTCACATTCTCCCGTGCAACTCGGCTACTAGTCCTCCTTTCATGCAGAATCTTAAGGTCCTAGCTCATGTCCAAGGCACCAAAGCCAGCTAAAAAGTCAATAATCAATACCTAAAACTTAGATTGTACTACTTCTTACTGGATATTACATCAATTTAGAAGCTTCATCTGTGTTCTACTATGGTGCTAGTAGTGTCTCAGCATACCGCAGCACGCGACATAGCTTTGCAGACGATAAGTACAACCGTTTCAGAGAGAAGAGCGGCCAATGTGTCGATCTGGCTCTAAGTCGATTCGATAACAAATGACGAAAACGGACGGATTTCTCAGGTTTTTACTACATATGAACACTTTTCACATTCTCCCGTGCAACTCGGCTGCTAGTCCTACTTTCATGCAGAATCTTAAGGTCCTAGCTCATGTCCAAGGCACCAAAGCCAGCTAAAAAGTCAATAATCAATACCTAAAACTTGAATTGTACTACTTCTTACTGGATATTACATCAACTTAGAAGCTTCATCTGTGTTCTACTATGGTGCTTTTAGTGTCTCCGCATACCGCAGCACGCGACATAGCTTTGCAGACGATAAGTACAACCGTTTCAGGGAGAAGAGCGGCCAATGTGACGATCTGGCTTTAAGTCGATTCGATAACAAATGACGAAAACAGACGTATTTCTCAGGTTTCTACTACATTTGACCACTTTTCACATTCTCTCATGCAACTCGGCTGCTAGTCCTCTTTTCATGCAGAATATTATGGTCCTAGCTCATGTCCAAGGCACCAAATCCAGCTAAAAATTCAAAATTCAATTCCTGAAACTTGAATTGTACTACTTCTTAATGGCTATTACATCAACTTAGAAGCTTCATCTGTGTTCTACTGTGGTGCTTGTAGTGTCTCAGCATACCGCAGCAGGCGACATAGCTTTGCAGACGATAAGTACAACCGTTTCAGAGAGAAGAGCGGCCAATGTGACGATCTGGCTTTAAGTCGATTCGATAACAAATGAGGAAAACGGACGGATTTCTCAGGTTTTTACTACATATGAACACTTTTCACATCCTCCCATGCAACTCGGCTGCTAGTCCTCCTTTCATGCAGAATCTTAAGGTCCTAGCTCATGTCCACGGCACCAAAGCCAGCTAAAAAGTCAATAATCGATACCTAAAACTTGAATTCTAGTACTTCTTACTGGCTATTACATAAACTTAGAAGCTTCATCTGTGTTCTACTACGGTGCTTTTAGTTTCTCCGCATACCGCAGCACGCGACATGGTTTTGCAGACGATAAGTAGAACCGTTTCAGAGAGAAGAGCGGCCAATGTGACGATCTGGCTTTAAGTCGATTCGATAACAAATGACCAAAACGGACGGATTTCTCAGGTTTTTACTACATATGAACACTTTTCACATTCTCCCGTGCAACTTGGCTGCTAGTCCTCCTTTCATGCAGAATCTTAAGGTCCTAGCTCATGTCCAAGGCACCAAAGCCAGCTAAAAAGTCAATAATCAATACCTAAAACTTGAATTGCACACTTCTTACTGTCTAATACATCAACTTAGAAGCTTCATCTGTGTTCTACTACGGTGCTTTTAGTTTCTCCGCATACCGCAGCACGCGACATAGTTTTGCAGACGATAAGTACAATCGTTTCAGAGAGAAGAGCGGCCAATGTGACGATGTGGCTTTAAGTCGATTCGATAACAAATGAAGAAAACGGACGGATGTCTCAGGTTTTTACTACGTATGAACACTTTTCACATTCTCCCGTGCAACTCGCTAGTCCTCCTTTCATGCAGAATCTTAAGGTCCTAGCTCATGTCCAAGGCACCAAAGCCAGCTAAAAGGTCAATATTCAATACCTAAAACTTGAATTGTACTACTTCTTACTGGCTATTACATCAACTTAGAAGCTTGATCTGTGTTCTACTATGGTGCTTTTTGTGTCTCCGCATACCGCAGCACGCGACATAGTTTTGCAGACGATAAGTACAACCGTTTCAGAGAGAAGAGCGGCCAATGTGACGATCTGGCTTTAAGTCGATTCGATAACGAATGACGAAAACGGATGGATGTCTCAGGTTTTTACTACATATGAACACTTTTCACATTTTCCCGTGCAACTCGGCTGCTAGTCCTCCTTTCATGCAAAATCTTAAGGTCCTAGCTCATGTCGAAGGCACCAAAGCCAGCTAAAAGATCAATATTCAGTACCTAAAACTTGAATTGTACTACCTCTTACTGGCTAGTACATCAACTTAGAAGCTTCATCTGTGTTCTACTATGGTGCTTGTAGTGTCTCAGCATACCGCAGCACGCGACATAGCTTTGCAGACGATAAGTACAACCGTTTCAGAGAGAAGAGCGGCCAATGTGTCGATCTGGCTTTAAGTCGATTCGATAACAAATGACGAAAACGGACGGAATTCTCAGGTTTTTACTACATATGAAAACTTTTCACATTCTCCCGTGCAACTGGGCTGCTAGTCCTCCTTTCATGCAGAATCTTAAGGTCCTAGCTCATGTCCAAGGCACCAAAGCCAGCTAAAAAGTCAATAATTGATACCCAAAACTTGAATTGGATTACTTCTTACTGGCTATTACATCAACTTAGATGCTTCAACTGTTTCCTACTATGGTGCTTTTAGTGTCTCCACATACCGCAGCACGCAACATAGCTTTGCAGACGATAAGTACAACCGTTTCAGAGAGAAGAGCGGCCAATGTGACGATCTGGCTTTAAGTCGATTCGATAACATATGACGAAAACGGACGGATTTCTCAGGTTTTTACTACATATGAACACTTTTCACATTCTCCCGTGCAACTCGGCTGCTAGTCCTCCTTTCATGCAGAATCTTAAGGTCCTAGCTCATGTCCAAGGCACCAAAGCTAGCTAAAATGTCAATAATCAATACCTAAAACTTGAATTGTACTACTTCTTACTGGCTATTACATCAACTTAGAAGCTTCATGTGTGTTCTACTACGGTGGTTTTAGTTTCTCCGCATACCGCAGCACGCGACATAGTTTTGCAGACGATAAGTACAACCGTTTCAGAGAGAAGAGCGGCCAATGTGACGATCTGGCTTTAAGTCGATTCGATAACAAATGACGAAAACGGATGGATGTCTCAGGTTTTTACTACATATGAACACTTTTCACATTTTCCCGTGCAACTCGGCTGCTAGTCCTCCTTTCATGCAAAATCTTAAGGTCCTAGCTCATGTCCAAGGCACCAAAGCCAGCTAAAAGGTCAATATTCAGTAATTAAAACTTGAATTGTACTACCTCTTACTGGCTAGTACATCAACTTAGAAGCTTCATCTGTGTTCTACTATGGTGCTTGTAGTGTCTCAGGATACCGCAGCACGCGACATAGCTTTGCAGACGATAAGTACAACCGTTTCAGAGAAGAGCGGCCAATGTGTCGATCTGGCTTTAAGTCGATTCGATAACAAATGACGAAAACGGTCGGATTTCTCAGGTTTTTACTACATATGAAAACTTTTCACATTCTCCCGTGCAACTCGGCTGCTAGTCCTCCTTTCATGCAGAATCTTAAGGTCCTAGCTCATGTCCAAGGCACCAAAGCCAGCTAAAAAGTCAATAATCGATACCCAAAACTTGAATTGGATTACTTCTTACTGGCTATTACATCAACTTAGATGCTTCATGTGTTTCCTACTATGGTGCTTTTAGTGTCTCCACATACCGCAGCACGCAACATAGCTTTGCAGACGATAAGTACAACCGTTTCAGAGAGAAGAGCGGCCAATGTGACGATCTGGCTTTAAGTCGATTCGATAACATATGACGAAAACGGACGGATTTCTCAGGTTTTTACTACATATGAACACTTTTCACATTCTCCCCTGCAACTCGGCTGCTAGTCCTCCTTTAATGCAGAATCTTAAGGTCCTAGCTCATGTCCAAGGCAACAAAGCCAGCTAAAAAGTCAATAATCGATACCTAAAACTAGAATTGTACTACTTCTTACTGGCTATTACATCAACTTAGAAGCTTCATGTGTTTTCTCCTACGGTGGTTTTAGTTTCTCCGCATACCGCAGCACGCGACATAGTTTTGCAGACGATAAGTACAATCGTTTCAGAGAGAAGAGCGGCCAATGTGACGATCTGGCTTTAAGTCGATTCGATAACAAATGACGAAAACGGACGGATGTCTCAGGTTTTTACTACATATGAACACTTTTCACATTCTCCCGTGCAACTCGGCTGCTAGTCCTCCTTTCATGCAGAATCTTAAGCTCCTAGCTCATGTCCTAGGCACCAAAGCCAGCTAAAAGGTCAATATTCAGTACCTAAAACTTGAATTGTACTACCTCTTACTGGCTAGTACATCAACTTAGAAGCTTCATCTGTGTTCTACTATGGTGCTTGTAGTGTCTCAGCATACCGCAGCACGCGACATAGCTTTGCAGACGATAAGTACAACCGTTTCAGAGAGAAGAGCGGCCAATGTGTCGATCAGGCTTTAAGTCGATTCGATAACAAATGACGAAAACGGACGGATTTCTCAGGTTTTTTCTACATATGAAAACTTTTCACATTCTCCCGTGCAACTCGGCTGCTAGTCCTCCTTTCATGCAGAATCTTAAGGTCCTAGCTCATGTCCAAGGCACCAAAGCCAGCTAAAAAGTCAATAATCGATACTCAAAACTTGAATTGGATTACTTCTTACTGGCTATTACATCAACTTAGATGCTTCATCTGTTTCCTACTATGGTGCTTTTAGTGTCTCCACATAACGCAGCACGCAACAAAGCTTTGCAGACGATAAGTACAACCGTTTCAGAGAGAAGAGCGGCCAATGTGACGATCTGGCTTTAAGTCGATTCGATAACAAATGACGAAAACAGACGGATGTCTCAGGTTTTTACTACATATGAACACTTTTCACATTCTCCCGTGCAACTCGATTGCTAGTCCTCCTTTCATGCAGAATATTAAGGTCCTAGCTCATGTCCAAGGCACCAAAGCCAGCTAAAAAGTCAATAATCGATACCTAAAACTTGAATTGGATTACTTCTTACTGGCTATTACATCAACTTAGATGCTTCATATGTGTTCTACTATGGTGATTTTAGTGTCTCCGCTTACCGCAGCACGCGACATAGCATTGCAGACGATAAGTACAACCGTTTCAGAGAGAAGAGCGGCCAATGTGACGATCTGGCTTTAAATCGATGCGATAACAAATGACGAAAATGGACGGATTTCTAAGGTTTTTACTACATATGAACACTTTTCACATTCTCCCGTGCAACGCGGCAGCTAGTCCTCCTTTCATGCAGAATGTTAATGTCCTAGCTCATGTACGAAGCACCAAAGCCAGCTAAAAAGTCAATAATCGATACCTAAAACTTGAAATGGACTACTTCTTACTGGCTATTACATCAACTTAGAAGCTTCATCTGTGTTCTACTATGATGCTTTTCCTGTTTCCGCCTACGGCAACACGCGACATAGCTTTGCAAACGATAAGTACAAGCGTTTCCGGGAGCAGAACGGCCAATGTGACGATCTGGCTTTAAGTCGATTCGATAACAAATGACCAAAACGGACGGATTTCTCAGGTTTTTACTACATATGAACACTTTTCACATTCTCCCGTGCAACGCGGCAGCTAGTCCTCCTTTCATGCAGAATGATAAGGTCCTAGCTCATGTCCAAGGCACCAAAGCCAGCTAAAAAGTCAATAATCGATACCTAAAACTTGAATTGGACTACTTCTTACTGGCTATTACATCAACTTAGAAGCTTCATCTGTGTTCTACTACGGTGCTTTTCCTGTTTCCGCCTACGGCAACACGCGACATAGCTTTGCAGACGATAAGTACAAGCGTTTCCGAGAGCAGAACGGCCAATGTGACGATCTGGCTTTAAGTCGATTCGATAACAAATGACGAAAACGGACGGATTTCTCTGGTTTTTAATACATATGAACATTTTTCACATTCACCCCTGCAACTCGGCTGCTAGTCCTCCTTCCATGCAGAATCTTAAGGTCCTAGCTCATGTCCAAGGCACCAAAGCCAGCTAAAAAGTCAATAATCGATACCTAAAACTAGAATTGTACTACTTCTTACTGGCTATTACATCAACTTAGAAGCTTGATCTGTGTTCTACTATGGTGATTTTAGTGTCTCCGCATACCGCAGAACGCGACATAGCTTTGCAGACGATAAGTACAACCGTTTCAGAGAGATGGGCGGCCAATGTGACGATCTGGCTTTAAGTCGATTCGATAACAAATGACCAAAACGGACGGATTTCTCAGGTTTTTACTACATATGAACACTTTTCACATTCTCCCCTGCAACTCGGCTGCTAGTCCTCCTTTCATGCAGAATCTTAAGGTCCTAGCTCATGTCCAAGGCACCAAAGCCAGCTAAAAAGTCAATAATCGATACCTAAAACTTGAGTTGGACTACTTCTTACTGGCTATTACATCAACTTAGAAGCTTCATCTGTGTTCTACTATGGTGCTTTTCCTGTTTCCGCCTACGGCAACACGCGACATAGCTTTGCAGACGATAAGTACAACCGTTTCCGAGAGCTGAGCGGCCAATGTGACGATCTGGCTTTAAGTCGATTCGATAACAAATGACGAAAACAGACGGATGTCTCAGGTTTTTACTACATATGAACACTTTTCACATTCTCCCGTGCAACTCGATTGCTAGTCCTCCTTTCATGCAGAATATTAAGGTCCTAGCTCATGTCCAAGGCACCAAAGCCAGCTAAAAAGTCAATAATCGATACCTAAAACTTGAATTGGATTACTTCTTACTGGCTATTACATCAACTTAGATGCTTCATCTGTGTTCTACTATGGTGATTTTAGTGTCTCCGCTTACCGCAGCACGCGACATAGCATTGCAGACGATAAGTACAACCGTTTCAGAGAGAAGAGCGGCCAATGTGACGATGGCTTTAAGTCGATTCGATAACAAATGACGAAAATGGACGGATTTCTAAGGTTTTTACTACATATGAACACTTTTCACATTCTCCCGTGCAACGCGGCAGCTAGTCCTCCTTTCATGCAGAATGATAAGGTCCTAGCTCATGTCCAAGGCACCAAAGCCAGCTAAAAAGTCAATAATCGATACCTAAAATTTGAATTAGACTACTTCTTACTGGCTATTACATCAACTTAGAAGCTTCATCTGTGTTCTACTACGGTGCTTTTCCTGTTTCCGCCTACGGCAACACGCGACATAGCTTTGCAGACGATAAGTACAAGCGTTTCCGAGAGCAGAACGGCCAATGTGACGATCTGGCTTTAAGTCGATTCGATAACAAATGACGAAAACGGACGGATTTCTCTGGTTTTTAATACATATGAACATTTTTCACATTCACCCCTGCAACTCGGCTGCTAGTCCTCCTTCCATGCAGAATCTTAAGGTCCTAGCTCATGTCCAAGGCACCAAAGCCAGCTAAAAAGTCAATAATCGATACCTAAAACTAGAATTGTACTACTTCTTACTGGCTATTACATCAACTTAGAAGCTTGATCTGTGTTCTACTATGGTGATTTTAGTGTCTCCGCATACCGCAGAACGCGACATAGCTTTGCAGACGATAAGTACAACCGTTTCAGAGAGATGGGCGGCCAATGTGACGATCTGGCTTTAAGTCGATTCGATAACAAATGACCAAAACGGACGGATTTCTCAGGTTTTTACTACATATGAACACTTTTCACATTCTCCCCTGCAACTCGGCTGCTAGTCCTCCTTTCATGCAGAATCTTAAGGTCCTAGCTCATGTCCAAGGCACCAAAGCCAGCTAAAAAGTCAATAATCGATACCTAAAACTTGAGTTGGACTACTTCTTACTGGCTATTACATCAACTTAGAAGCTTCATCTGTGTTCTACTATGGTGCTTTTCCTGTTTCCGCCTACGGCAACACGCGACATAGCTTTGCAGACGATAAGTACAACCGTTTCCGAGAGCAGAGCGGCCAATGTGACGATCTGGCTTTAAGTCGATTCGATAACAAATGACGAAAACAGACGGATGTCACAGGTTTTTACTACATATGAACACTTTTCACATTCTCCCGTGCAACTCGATTGCTAGTCCTCCTTTCATGCAGAATATTAAGGTCCTAGCTCATGTCCAAGGCACCAAAGCCAGCTAAAAAGTCAATAATCGATACCTAAAACTTGAATTGGATTACTTCTTACTGGCTATTACATCAACTTAGATGCTTCATCTGTGTTCTACTATGGTGATTTTAGTGTCTCCGCTTACCGCAGCACGCGACATAGCATTGCAGACGATAAGTACAACCGTTTCAGAGAGAAGAGCGGCCAATGTGACGATGGCTTTAAGTCGATTCGATAACAAATGACGAAAATGGACGGATTTCTAAGGTTTTTACTACATATGAACACTTTTCACATTCTCCCGTGCAACGCGGCAGCTAGTCCTCCTTTCATGCAGAATGTTAAGGTCCTAGCTCATGTCCAAGGCACCAAAGCCAGCTAAAAAGTAAATAATCGATACCTAAAACATGAATTGGACTACTTCTTACTGGCTATTACATCAACTTAGAAGCTTCATCTGTGTTCTACTACGGTGCTTTTCCTGTTTCCGCCTACGGCAACACGCGACATAGCCTTGCAGACGATAAGTACAACCGTTTCCGAGAGCACAGCGGGCAATGTGACGATCTTACTTTAAGTCGATTCGATAACAAATGACGAAAACGGACGGATTTCACAGGTTTTTACTACATATGAACACTTTTCACATTCTCCCCTGCAACTCGGCTGCCAGTCCTCCTTTCATGCAGAATCGTAAGGTCCTAGCTCATGTCCAAGGCATCAAAGCCAGCTAAAAAGTCAATAATCGATACCTAAAACTTGAATTGGACTACTTCTTACTGGCTGTTACATCAACTTAGAAGCTTCATCTGTGTTCTACTACGGTGCTTTTCCTGTTTCCGCCTACGGCAACACGCGACATAGCTTTGCAGACGATAAGTACAAGCGTTTCCGAGAGCAGAACGGCCAATGTGACGATCTGGCTTTAAGTCGATTCGATAAAAAATGACGAAAACGGACGGATATCTCTGGTTTTTACTACATATGAACATTTTTCACATTCTCCCCTGCAACTCGGCTGCTAGTCCTCCTTCCATGCAGAATCTTAAGGTCCTAGCTCATGTCCAAGGCACCAAAGCCAGCTAAAAAGTCAATAATCGATACCTAAAACATGAATTGTACTACTTCTTACTGGCTATTACATCAACTTAGAAGCTTCATCTGTGTTCTACTATGGTGATATTAGTGTCTCCGCATACCGCAGAACGCGACATAGCTTTGCAGACGATAAGTACAAGCGTTTCAGAGAGAAGAGCGGCCAATGTGACGATCTGGCTTTAAGTCGATTCGATAACAAATGACGAAAACGGACGGATTTCTAAGGTTTTTACTACATATGAACACTTTTAACATTCTCCCGTGCAACTCGGCTGCTAGTCCTCCATTCATGCAGAACGTTAAGGTCCTAGCTCATGTCCAAGGCACCAAAGCCAGCTAAAAAGTCAATAATCGATACCTAAAACATGAATTGTACTACTTCTTACTGGCTATTACATGAACTTAAAAGCTTCATCTGTGTTCTACTATGGTGATTTTAGTGTCTCCGCATACCGCAGCACGCGACATAGCTTTGCAGACGATAAGTACAAACGTTTCAGAGAGAAGAGCGGCCAATGTGACGATCTGGCTTTAAGTCGATTCGATAACAAATGACGAAAACGGAAGGATTTCTAAGGTTTTTACTACATATGAATACTTTTCACATTCTCGCGTGCAACGCGGCTGCTAGTCCTCCTTTCATGCAGAAATTTAAGGTCCTAGCTCATGTCCAAGGCACCAAAGCCAGCGAAATAGTCCATAATCGATACCTAAAACTTGAATTGGATTACTTCTTACTGGCTATTACATCAACTTAGATGCTTCATCTGTGAACTACTATGGTGATTTTAGTGTCTCCGCTTACCGCAGCACGCGACATAGCATTGCAGACGATAAGTACAACCGTTTCAGAGAGAAGAGCGGCCAATGTGACGATCTGGCTTTAAGTCGATTCGATAACAAATGACGAAAATGGACGGATTTCTAAGGTTTTTACTACATATGAACACTTTTCACATTCTCCCGTGCAACGCGGCAGCTAGTCCTCCTTTCATGCAGAATGTTAAGGTCCTAGCTCATGTCCAAGGCACCAAAGCCAGCTAAAAAGTCAATAATCGATACCTAAAACTTGAATTGGACAACTTCTTACTGGCTATTACATCAACTTAGAAGCTTCATCTGTGTTCTACTACGGTGCGTTTAATGTTTCCGCCTACGGCAACACGCGACATAGCTTTGCAGACGATAAGTACAAGCGTTTCCGAGAGCACAGCGGGCAATGTGACGATCTGACTTTAAGTCGATTCGATAACAAATGACGAAAACGGACGGATTTCTCAGGTTTTTACTACATATGAACACTTTTCACATTCTCCCCTGCAACTCGGCTGCCAGTCCTCCTTTCATGCAGAATCGTAAGGTCCTAGCTCATGTCCAAGGCACCAAAGCCAGCTAAAAAGTCAATAATCGATACCTAAAACTTGAAATGGACTATTTCTTACTGGCTATTACATCAACTTAGAAGCTTCATCTGTGTTCTACTATGATGCTTTCCCTGTTTCCGCCTACGGCAACACGCGACATAGCTTTGCAGACGATAAGTACAAGCGTTTCCGAGAGCAGAACGGCCAATGTGACGATCTGGCTATAAGTCGATTCGATAACAAATGACGAAAAAGGACGGATTTCTCAGGTTTTTACTACATATGAACATTTTTCACATTCTTCCCTGCAACTCGGCTGCTAGTCCTCCTTTCATGCAGAATCTTAAGGTCCTAGCTCATGTCCAAGGCACCAAAGCCAGCTAAAAAGTCAATAATCGACACCTAAAACTTGAATTGTACTACTTCTTACTGTCTATTACATCAACTTAGAAGCTTGAACTGTGTTCTACTATGGTGAGTGCAGTGTCTCCGGATACCGCAGCACGCGACATAGCTTTGCAGACGATAAGTACAAGCGTTTCGGAGAGAAGAGCGGCCAATATGACGATCTGGCTTTAAGTCGATTCGATAACAAATGACGAAAATGGACGGATTTCTAAGGTTTTTACTACATATGAACACTTTTCACATTCTCCCGTGCAACTCGAGTGCTAGTCCTCCTTTCATGCAGAATATTAAGGTCCTAGCTCATGTCCAAGGCACCAAAGCCAGCTAAAAAGTCAATAATCGATACCTAAAACTTGAATTGGATTACTTCTTACTGGCTATTACATCAACTTAGATGCTTCATCTGTGATCTACTATGGTGATTTTAGTGTCTCCGCTTACCGCAGCACGCGACATAGCATTGCAGACGATAAGTACAACCGTTTCAGAGAGAAGAGCGGCCAATGTGACGATCTGGCTTTAAGTCGATTCGATAACAAATGACAAAAATGGACGGATTTCTAAGGTTTTTACTACATATGAACACTTTTCACATTCTCCCGTGCAACGCGGCAGCTAGTCCTCCTTTCATGCAGAATGTTAAGGTCCTAGCTCATGTCCAAGGCACCAAAGCCAGCTAAAAAGTCAATAATCGATACCTAAAACATGAATTGTACTACTTCTTACTGGCTATTACATGAACTAAAAAAGCTGCATCTGTGTTCTACTATGGTGCTTTTAGTGTCTCCACATACCGCAGCACGCGACATAGCTTTGCAGACGATAAGTACAACCGTTTCAGAGAGAAGAGCGGCCAATGTGACGATCTGGCTTTAAGTCGATTCGATAACAAATGACGAAAACGGACTGATTTCTCAGGATTTTACTACATATGAACACTTTTCACATTCTCCCCTGCAACTCGGCTGCTAGTCCTCCTTTCATGCAGAATCTTAAGGTCCTAGCTCATGTCCAAGGCACCAAAGGAAGCTAAAAAGTCAATAATCGATACCTAAAACTTGAATTGGATTACTTCTTACTGGCTATTACATCAACTTAGATGCTTCATCTGTGTTCTACTATGGTGATTTTAGTGTCTCCGCTTACCGCAGCACGCGACATAGCATTGCAGACGATAAGTACAACCGTTTTAGAGAGAAGAGCGGCCAATGTGACGATCTGGCTTTAAGTCGATTCGATAACAAATGACGAAAATGGACGGATTTCTAAGGTTTTTACTACATATGAACACTTTTCACATTCTCCCGTGCAACGCGGCAGCTAGTCCTCCTTTCATGCAGAATGTTAAGGTCCTAGCTCATGTCCAAGGCACCAAAGCCAGCTAAAAAGTCAATAATCGATAGCTAAAACTTGAATTGGACTACTTCTTACTGGCTATTACATCAACTTAGAAGCTTCATCTGTGTTCTACTACGGTGCTTTTCCTGTTTCCGCCTACGGCAACACGCGACATAGCTTTGCAGACGATAAGTACAACCGTTTCCGAGAGCACAGCGGGCAATGTGACGATCTGACTTTAAGTCGATTCGATAACAAATGACGAAAACGGACGGATTTCTCAGGTTTTTACTACATATGAACACTTTTCACATTCTCCCCTGCAACTCGGCTGCCAGTCGTCCTTTCATGCAGAATCGTAAGGTCCTAGCTCATGTCCAAGGCACCAAAGCCAGCTAAAAAGTCAATAATCGATACCTAAAACTTGAAATGGACTACTTCTTACTGGCTATTACATCAACTTAGAAGCTTCATCTGTGTTCTACTATGATGCTTTTCCTGTTTCCGCCTACGGCAACACGCGACATAGCTTTGCAGACGATAAGTACAAGCGTTTCCGAGAGCAGAACGGCCAATGTGACGATCTGGCTTTAAGTCGATTCGATAACAAATGACGAAAACGGACGGATTTCTAAGGTTTTTACTACATATGAACACTTTTCACATTCTCCCGTGCAACGCGGCAGCTAGTCCTCCTTTCATGCAGAATGATAAGGTCCTAGCTCATGTCCAAGGCACCAAAGCCAGCTAAAAAGTCAATAATCGATACCTAAAACTTGAATTGGACTACTTCTTACTGGCTATTACATCAACTTAGAAGCTTCATCTGTGTTCTACTACGGTGCTTTTCCTGTTTCCGCCTACGGCAACACGCGACATAGCTTTGCAGACGATAAGTACAAGCGTTTCCGAGAGCAGAACGGCCAATGTGATGATCTGGCTTTAAGTCGATTCGATAACAAATGACGAAAACGGACGGATTTCTCTGGTTTTTACTACATATGAACACTTTTCACATTCTCCCCTGCAACTCGGCTGCTAGTCCTCCTTTCATGCAGAATCTTAAGGTCCTAGCTCATGTCCAAGGCACCAAAGCCAGCTAAAAAGTCAATAATCGATACCTAAAACTTGAATTGGACTACTTCTTACTGGCTATTACGTCAAATTAGAAGCTTCATCTGTGTTCTACTATGGTGCTTTTCCTGTTTCCGCCTACGGCAACACGCGACATAGCTTTGCAGACGATAAGTACAACCGTTTCCGAGAGCAGAGCGGCTAATGTGACGATCTGGCTTTAAGTCGATTCGATAACAAATGACGAAAACGGGCGGATTTCTAAGGTTTTTACTACATATGAACACTTTTAACATTCTCCCGTGCAACTCGGCTGCTAGTCCTCCTTTCATGCAGAATGTTAAGGTCCTAGCTCATGTCCAAGGCACCAAAGCCAGCTAAAAAGTCAATAATCGATACCTAAAACATGAATTGTACTACTTCTTACTGGCTATTACATGAACTAAAAAAGCTGCATCTGTGTTCTACTATGGTGCTTTTAGTGTCTCCACATACCGCAGCACGCGACATTGCTTTGCAGACGATAAGTACAAGCGTTTCAGAGAGAAGAGCGGCCAATGTGACGATCTGGCTTTAAGTCGATTCGATAACAAATGACGAAAACGGAAGGATTTCTAAGGTTTTTACTACATATGAACACTTTTCACATTCTCCCGTGCAACGCGGCTGCTAGTCCTCCTTTCATGCAGAAATTTAAGGTCCTAGCTTATGTCCAAGGCACCAAAGCCAGCGAAAAAGTCAATAATCGATACCTAAAACTTGAATTGTACTACTTCTTACTGGCAATTACATCAACTTAGAAGCTTCATCTGTGTTCTACTATGGTGCTTTTAGTGTCTCCACATACTGCAGCACGCGACATAGCTTTGCAGACGATAAGTACAACCGTTTCAGAGAGAAGAGCGGCCAATGTGACGATCTGGCTTTAAGTCGATTCGATAACAAATGACGAAAACGGACTGATTTCTCAGGATTTTACTACATATGAACACTTTTCACATTCTCCCCTGCAACTCGGCTGCTAGTCCTCCTTTCATGCAGAATCTTAAGGTCCTAGCTCATGTCCAAGGCACCAAAGGAAGCTAAAAAGTCAATAATCGATACCTAAAACTTGAATTGGATTACTTCTTACTGGCTATTACATCAACTTAGATGCTTCATCTGTGTTCTACTATGGTGATTTTAGTGTCTCCGCTTACCGCAGCACGCGACATAGCATTGCAGACGATAAGTACAACCGTTTTAGAGAGAAGAGCGGCCAATGTGACGATCTGGCTTTAAGTCGATTCGATAACAAATGACGAAAATGGACGGATTTCTAAGGTTTTTACTACATATGAACACTTTTCACATTCTCCCGTGCAACGCGGCAGCTAGTCCTCCTTTCATGCAGAATGTTAAGGTCCTAGCTCATGTCCAAGGCACCAAAGCCAGCTAAAAAGTCAATAATCGATAGCTAAAACTTGAATTGGACTACTTCTTACTGGCTATTACATCAACTTAGAAGCTTCATCTGTGTTCTACTACGGTGCTTTTCCTGTTTCCGCCTACGGCAACACGCGACATAGCTTTGCAGACGATAAGTACAACCGTTTCCGAGAGCACAGCGGGCAATGTGACGATCTGACTTTAAGTCGATTCGATAACAAATGACCAAAACGGACGGATTTCTCAGGTTTTTACTACATATGAACACTTTTCACATTCTCCCCTGCAACTCGGCTGCCAGTCCTCCTTTCATGCAGAATCGTAAGGTCCTAGCTCATGTCCAAGGCACCAAGGCCAGCTAAAAAGTCAATAATCGATACCTAAAACTTGAATTGGACTACATCTTACTGGCTATTACATCAACTTAGAAGCTTCATCTGTGTTCTACTATGATGCTTTTCCTGTTTCCGCCTACGGCAACACGCGATATAGCTTTGCAGACGATAAGTACAACCGTTTCCGAGAGCAGAGCGGCCAATGTGACGATCTGGCTTTAAGTCGATTCGATAACAAATGACGAAAACGGACGGATTTCTAAGGTTTTTACTACATATGAACACTTTTAACATTCTCCCGTGCAACTCGGCTGCTAGTCCTCCTTTCATGCAGAATGTTAAGGTCCTAGCTCATGTCCAAGGCACCAAAGCCAGCTAAAAAGTCAATAATCGATACCTAAAACGTGAATTGTACTACTTCTTACTGGCTATTACATGAACTTAAAAGCTTCATCTGTGTTCTACTATGGTGATTTTAGTATCTCCGCATACCGCAGCAGGCGACATAGCTTTGCAGACGATAAGTACAAGCGTTTCAGAGAGAAGAGCGGCCAATGTGACGATCTGGCTTTAAGTCGATTCGATATCAAATGACGAAAACGGAAGGATTTCTAAGGTTTTTACTACATATGAACACTTTTCACATTCTCCCGTGCAACGAGGCTGCTAGTCCTCCTTTCATGCAGAAATTTAAGGTCCTAGCTCATGTCCAAGGCACCAAAGCCAGCGAAAAAGTCAATAATCGATACCTAAAACTTGAATTGTACTACTTCTTACTGGCAATTACATCAACTTAGAAGCTTCATCTGTGTTCTACTATGGTGCTTTTAGTGTCTCCACATACCGCAGCACGCGACATAGCTTTGCAGACGATAAGTACAACCGTTTCAGAGAGAAGAGCGGCCAATGTGACGATCTGGCTTTAAGTCGATTGGATAACAAATGACGAAAACGGACTGATTTCTCAGGATTTTACTACATATGAACACTTTTCACATTCTCCCGTGCAACTCGGCTGCTAGTCCTCCTTTCATGCAGAATCTTAAGGTCCTAGCTCATGTCCAAGGCACCAAAGCCAGCTGAAAAGTCAATAATCGATACCTAAAACTTGAATTGGATTACTTCTTACTGGCTATTACATCAACTTAGATGCTTCATCTGTGTTCTACTATGGTGATTTTAGTGTCTCCGCTTACCGCAGCACGCGACATAGCATTGCAGACGATAAGTACAACCGTTTCAGAGAGAAGAGCGGCCAATGTGACGATCTGGCTTTAAGTCGATTCGATAACAAATGACGAAAATGGACGGATTTCTAAGGTTTTTACTACATATGAACACTTTTCACATTCTCCCGTGCAACACGGCAGCTAGTCCTCCTTTCATGCAGAATGTTAAGGTCCTAGCTCATGTCCAAGGCACCAAAGCCAGCTAAAAAGTCAATAATCGATACCTAAAACTTGAATTGGACTACTTCTTACTGGCTATTACATCAACTTAGAAGCTTCATCTGTGTTCTACTACGGTGCTTTTCTTGTATCCGCCTACGGCAACACGCGACATAGCTTTGCAGACGATAAGTACAACCGTTTCCGAGAGCACAGCGGGCAATGTGACTATCTGACTTTAAGTCGATTCGATAACAAATGACGAAAACGGACGGATTTCTCAGGTTTTTACTACTTATGAACACTTTTCACATTCTCCCCTGATACTCGGCTTCCAGTCCTCCTTTCATGCAGAATCGTAAGGTCCTAGCTCATGTCCAAGGCACCAAAGCCAGCTAAAAGGTCAATAATCGATACCTAAAACTTGAAATGGACTACTTCTTACTGGCTATTACATCAACTTAGAAGCTTCATCTGTGTTCTACTATGATGCTTTTCCTGTTTCCGCCTACGGCAACACGCGACATAGCTTTGCAGACGATAAGTACAAGCGTTTCCGAGAGCAGAACGGCCAATGTGACGATCTGGCTTTAAGTCGATTCGATAACAAATGACGAAAATGGACGGATTTCTGTGGTTTGTACTACATATGAACATTTTTCACATTCTTCCCTGCAACTCGGCTGCTAGTCCTCCTTTCATGCAGAATCATAGGGTCCTAGCTCATGTCCAAGGCACCAAAGCCAGCTAAAAAGTCAATAATCGATACCTAAAAACTTGAATTGTACTACTTCTTACTGTCTATTACATCAACTTAGAAGCTTGAACTGTGTTCTACTATGGTGAGTGCAGTGTCTCCGGATACCGCAGCACGCGACATAGCTTTGCAGACGATAAGTACAACCGTTTCAGAGAGAAGAGCGGCCAATGTGACGATCTGGCTTTAAGTCGATTCGATAACAAATGACGAAAACGGACGGATTTCCCAGGTTTTTACTACATATGAACACTTTTCACATTCTCCCGTGCAACTCGGCTGCTAGTCCTCCTTTCATGCAGATTCTTAAGGTGCTAGCTCATGTCCAAGGCACCAAAGCCAGCTAAAAAGTCAATAATCGATTCCTAAAACTTGAATTCCACTACTTCTTACTGGCTATTACATCAACTTAGAAGCTTCATCTGTGTTCTACTATGGTGCTTTTAGTGTCTCCACATACCGCAGCACGCGACATAGCTTTGCAGACGATAAGTACAAGCGTTTCAGAGAGAAGAGCGGCCAATGTGACGATCTGGCTTTAAGTCGATTCGATAACAAATGACAAAAACGGACGGATTTCTCGGGTTTTTACTACATATGAACACTTTTCACATTCTCCCCTGCAACTCGGCTGCTAGTCCTCCTTTCATGCAGAATCTTAAGGTCCTTGCTCATGTCCAAGGCACCAAAGCCAGCTAAAAAGTCAATAATCGACACCTAAAACTTGAATTGGACTACTTCTTACTGGCTATTACATCAACTTAGAAGCTTCGTCTGTGTACTACAATGGTGCTTTTCCTGTTTCCGCGTACGGCAACACGCGACATAGCTTTGCAGACGATAAGTACAACCGTTTCCGAGAGCAGAGCGGCCAATGTGACGATCTGGCTTTAAGTCGATTCGATAACAAATGACGAAAACGGACGGATTTCTAAGGTTTTTACTACATATGAACACTTTTAACATTCTCCCGTGCAACTCGGCTGCTAGTCCTCCTTTCATGCAGAATGTTAAGGTCCTAGCTCATGTCCAAGGCACCAAAGCCAGCTAAAAAGTCAATAATCGATACCTAAAACATGAATTGTACTACTTCTTACTGGCTATTACATCAACTTAAAAGCTTCATCTGTGTTCTACTATGGTGATTTTAGTGTCTCCGCATACCGCAGCACGCGACATAGCTTTGCAGACGATAAGTACAAGCGTTTCAGAGAGAAGAGCGGCCAATGTGACGATCTGGCTTTAAGTCGATTCGATAACAAATGACGAAAACGGACGGATTTCTAAGGTTTTTACTACATATGAACACTTTTCACATTCTCCCGTGCAACGCGGCTGCTAGTCCTCCTTTCATGCAGAATCTTAAGGTCCTTGCTCATGTCCAAGGCACCAAAGCCAGCTAAAAAGTCAATAATCGACACCTAAAACTTGAATTGGACTACTTCTTACTGGCTATTACATCAACTTAGAAGCTTCGTCTGTGTTCTACAATGATGCTTTTCCTGTTTCCGCCTACGGCAACACGCGACATAGCTTTGCAGACGATAAGTACAACCGTTTCCGAGAGCAGAGCGGCCAATGTGACGATCTGGCTTTAAGTCGATTCGATAACAAATGACGAAAACGGACGGATTTCTAAGGTTTTTACTACATATGAACACTTTTAACATTCTCCCGTGCAACTCGGCTGCTAGTCCTCCTTTCATGCAGAATGTTAAGGTCCTAGCTCATGTCCAAGGCACCAAAGCCAGCTAAAAAGTCAATAATCGATACCTAAAACATGAATTGTACTACTTCTTACTGGCTATTACATGAACTTAAAAGCTTCATCTGTGTTCTACTATGGTGATTTTAGTGTCTCCGCATACCGCAGCACGCGACATAGCTTTGCAGACGATAAGTACAAGCGTTTCAGAGAGAAGAGCGGCCAATGTGACGATCTGGCTTTAAGTCGATTCGATAACAAATGACGAAAACGGAAGGATTTCTAAGGTTTTTACTACATATGAACACTTTTCACATTCTCCCGTGCAACGCGGCTGCTAGTCCTCCTTTCATGCAGAAATTTAAGGTCCTAGCTCATGTCGAAGGCACCAAAGCCAGCGAAAAAGTCAATAATCGATACCTAAAACTTGAATTGTACTACTTCTTACTGGCAATTACATCAACTTAGAAGCTTCATCTGTGTTCTACTATGGTGCTTTTAGTGTCTCCACATACCGCAGCACGCGACATAGCTTTGCAGACGATAAGTACAACCGTTTCAGAGAGAAGAGCGGCCAATGTGACGATCTGGCTTTAAGTCGATTCGATAACAAATGACGAAAACGGACTGATTTCTCAGGATTTTACTACATATGAACACTTTTCACATTCTCCCGTGCAACTCGGCTGCTAGTCCTCCTTTCATGCAGAATCTTAAGGTCCTAGCTCATGTCCAAGGCACCAAAGCCAGCTAAAAAGTCAATAATCGATACCTAAAACTTGAATTGGACTACTTCTTACTGGCTATTACATCAACTTAGAAGCTTCATCTGTGTTCGACTACGGTGCTTTTCCTGTATCCGCCTACGGCAACACGCGACATAGCTTTGCAGACGATAAGTACAACCGTTTCCGAGAGCACAGCGGGCAATGTGACGATCTGACTTTAAGTCGATTCGATAACAAATGACGAAAACGGACGGATTTCTCAGGTTTTTACTACATATGAACACTTTTCACATTCTCCCCTGCAACTCGGCTGCCAGTCCTCCTTTCATGCAGAATCGTAAGGTCCTAGCTCATGTCCAAGGCACCAAAGCCAGCTGAAAAGTCAATAATCGATACCTAAAACTTGAATTGTACTACTTCTTACTGTCTATTACATCAACTTAGAAGCTTGAACTGTGTTCTACTATGGTGAGTGCAGTGTCTCCGGATACCGCAGCACGCGACATAGCTTTGCAGACGATAAGTACAAGCGTTTCGGAGAGAAGAGCGGCCAATGTGACGATCTGGCTTTAAGTCGATTCGATAACAAATGACGAAAATGGAGGGATTTCTAAGGTTTTTACTACATATGAACACTTTTCACATTCTCCCGTGCAACTCGGCTGCTAGTCCTCCTTTCATGCAGAATGTTAAGGTCCTAGCTCATGTCCAAGGCAACAAAGCCAGCTAAAAAGTCAATAATCGATACCTAAAACTTGAATTGTACTACTTCTTACTGGCTATTACATCAACTTAGAAGCTTCATCTGTGTTCTACTATGGTGCTTTTCGTGTCTCCACATACCGCAGCATGCGACAAAGCTTTGCAGACGATAAGTACAACCGTTTCAGAGAGAAGAGCGGCCAATGTGACGATCTGGCTTTAAGTCGATTCGATAACAAATGACGAAAACGGACGGATTTCTCAGGTTTTTACTACATATGAACACTTTTCACATTCTCCCTTGCAACTCGGCTGCTAGTCCTCCTTTCATGCAGAATCTTAAGGTCCTAGCTCATGTCCAAGGCACCAAAGCCATCTAAAAAGTCAATAATCGATACCTAAATCTTGAATTGGACTACTTCTTACTGGCTATTACATCAACTTAGAAGCATCATCTGTGTTCTACTATTGTGCTTTTAGTGTCTCCGCATACCGCAGCACGCGGCATAGCTCTGTAGACGATAAGTACAACCGTTTCAGAGAGAAGAGCGGCCAATGTGACGATCTGGCTTTAAGTCGATTCGATAACAAATGACGAAAACGGACGGATTTCTCGGGTTTTTACTACATATGAACACTTTTTACATTCTCCCGTGCAACTCGGCTGCTAGTCCTCCTTCATGCAAAATCTTAATTTCCTAGCTCGTGTCCAAGGCACCAAGGAAGGGTAAAAAGTCATTAACTGATACCTAAAACTTTAATTATACTACTTCTTACTGGCTATTACATCAACTTAGAAGCTTCATCTGTGTTCTACTATGGTGCTTTTAGTGTGTCCGCATACCGCAGCACGCGACATAGCTTTGCAGACGATAAGTACAACTTTTTCAGAGAGAAGAGCGGCCAATGTGACGATCTGGCTTTAAGTCGATTCGATAACAAATGACGAAAGTGGACGGATTTCTCAGGTTTTTACTACATATGAACACTTTTCACATTCTCCCATGCAAATCGGCTGCTAGTCCTCCTTTCATGCAAAATGTTAAGGTCCTAGCTCGTGTCCAAGGCACCAAAGCCAGCTAAAAAGTCAATAATCGATACCTAAAACTTGAATTGTACTACTTCTTCCTGGCTATTACATCAACTTAGAAGCTTCATCTGTGTTCTACTATGGTGCTTTTAGTGTCTCCGCATACCGCAACACGCGACATAGCTTTGCAATCGATAAGTACAACCGTTTCAGAGAGAAGAGCGGCTAATGTGACGATCTGGCTTTAAGTCGATTCGATAACAAATGACGAAAACGGACGGATTTCTCGGGTTTTTACTACATATGAACACTTTTCACATTCTTCCATGCAAATCGGCTGCTAGTCCTCCTTTCATGCAGAATGTTAAGGTCCTAGCTCATGTCCAAGGCACCAAAGCCAGCTAAAAAGTCAATAATCGATACCTAAAACGTGAATTGTACTACTTCTTCCTGGCTATTACGTCAACTTAGAAGCTTCATCTGTGTTCTACTCTGGTGATTTTAGTGTCTCCGCATACCGCAGCACGCGACATAGCTTTGCAGACGATAAGTACATGCGTTTCAGAGAGAAGAGCGGCCAATGTGACGATCTGGCTTTAAGTCGATTCGATAACAAATGACGAAAACGGACGAATTTCTCAGGTTTTTACTACATATGAACACTTTTCACATTCTCCCGTGCTACTCGGCTGCTAGTCCTCCTTTCATGCAGAATCGTAAGGTCCTAGCTCATGTCCAAGGCACCAAAGCTAGCTAAAAAGTCAATAATCGATACCTAAAACTTAAATTGTACTACTTCTTACTGGCTATTACATCAGCTTAGAAGCCTCATCTGTGTTCTACTATGGTGATTTTAGTGTCTCCGCATACCGCAGCACGCGACGTAACTTTGTAGACGATAAGTACAACCTTTTCAGAGAGAAGAGCGAACAATGTGACGATCTGGCTTTAAGTCGATTCGAGAACAAATGACGAAAACGGACGGATTTCTCAAGTATTTTTTTACATATGAACACTTTTCACATTCTCCCGTGCAACTCGGCTGCTAGTCCTCCTTTCATGCAGAATCTTAAGGCCGTAGCTCATGTCCAAGGCACCAAAGCCAGCTAAAAAGTCAATAATCGATACCTAAAACTTGAATTGGATTACTTCTTACTGGCTATTACATCAACTTAGATGCTTCATCTGTTTCCTACTATGGTGATTTTAGTGTCTCCGCATACCACAGCTCGCGACATAGCTTTGCAGACGATAAATACAAGCGTTTCAGAGAGAAGAGCGGCCAATGTGACGATCTGGCTTTAAGTCGATTCGGTAACAAATGACGAAAACGGACGAATTTCTCAGGTTTTTACTACATATGAACACTTTTCACATTCTCCCGTGCTATTCGGCAGCTAGTAATCCTTTCATGCAGAATGTTAAGGTCCTAGCTCATGTCCAAGGCACCAAAGCTAGCTAAAAAGTCAATAAACGATACCTAAAACTTGAATTGTACTACTTCTTACTGGCTATTACATCAACTTAGAAGCTTCATCTGTGTTCTACTATGCTGCTTGTAGTGTCTCAGCATACCGCAGCATGCGACATAGCTTTGCAGACGACAAGTACAAGCGTTTCAGAGAGAAGAGCGGCAAATAAGACGATGTGGCTTTAAGTCGATTCGATAACAAATGACGAAAACGGACGAATTTCTCAGTTTTTTACTACATATGAACACTTTTCACATTCTCCCGTGCAACTCGGCTGCTAGTCCTCCTTTCATGCAGAATTTTAAGGTACTAGCTCATGTCCAAGGCAAAAAAAAACCAGCTAAAAGTCAATAATCGATACCTAAAACTTGAATTGTACTACTTCTTACTGGCTATTACATCAACTTAGAAGTTTCATCTATGTTTTACTATGCTGCTTGTAGTGTCTCAGCATACCGCAGCATGCGACATAGCTTTGCAGACGATAAGTACAAGCGTTTCAGAGAGAAGAGCGGCCAATGTTACGATCTGGCTTTAAGTCGATTCGATAACAAATGACGAAAACAGACGAATTTCTCAGGTTTTTACTACATATGATCACTTTTCACATTCTCCCGTGCTACTCGGCTGCTAGTCCTCCTTTCATGCAGAATCTTAAGGTCCTAGCTCATGTCCAAGGCACCAAAGCTAGCTAAAAAGTCAATAAACGATACCTAAAACTTGAATTGTACTACTTCTTACTGGCTATTACATCAACTTAGAAGCTTCATCTGTGTTCTACTATGCTGCTTGTAGTGTCTCAGCATACCGCAGCATGCGACATAGCTTTGCAGACGACAAGTACAAGCGTTTCAGAGAGAAGAGCGGCAAATAAGACGATGTGGCTTTAAGTCGATTCGATAACAAATGACGAAAACGGACGAATTTCTCAGTTTTTTACTACATATGAACACTTTTCACATTCTCCCGTGCAACTCGGCTGCTAGTCCTCCTTTCATGCAGAATTTTAAGGTACTAGCTCATGTCCAAGGCACCAAAGCCAGCTAAAAAGTCAATAATCGATACCTAAAACTTGAATTGTACTACTTCTTACTGGCTATTACATCAACTTAGAAGCTCCATCTGTGTTCTACTATGGTGCTTTTAGTGTCTCCGCATACCGCAGCACGCGACATAGCTTTGCAGACGGTAAGTACAACCGTTTCAGAGAGAAGAGCGGCCAATGTGACGATCTGGCTTTAAGTCGATTCGATCACAAATGACGAAAACGGACGGATGTCTCAGGTTTTTAATACATATGAACACTTTTCACATTCTCCCGTGCAACTGGGCTGCGAGTCCTCCTTTTATGCAGAATCATAAAGTCCTAGGTCATGTCCAAGGCACAAAAAACCAGCTAAAAAGTCAATAATCGATACCTAAATCTTGAATTGGTCTACCTCTTACTGGCTATTACATCAACTTAGAAGCTTCATCTGTGTTCTACTATGGTGCTTTTCTGTTTCCGCCTACGGCAAAACGCGACATTGCTTTGCAGACGATAAGTACAACCGTTTCAAGAGCAGAGCGGCCAATGTGACGATCTGGCTTTAAGTCGATTCGATAACAAATGACGAAAACGGACGGATTACTCAGGTTTTTACTTCATATGAACACTTTTTACATTCTCCCCTGCAACTCGGCTGCTAGTCCTCCTTTCATGCAGAATCTTAAGGGCCTAGCTCATGTCCAAGGCACCAAAGCCAGCTAAAAAGTCAATAATCGATACCTAAAACTTGAATTCAACTACTTCTTACTGGCTATTACATCAACTTAGAAGCTTCATCTGTGTTCTACTATGGTGCTTTTAGTGTGTCCACATACCGCAGCACGCGACATAGCTTTGCAGACGATAAGTACAACCGATTCAGAGAGAAGTGCGGCCAATGTGACGATCTGGCTTTAAGTCGATTCGATAACAAATTACGAAAACGGACGGATTTCTAAGGTTTTTACTACATATGAACACTTTTCACGTTCTCCCGTGCAACTCGGCTGCTAGTAATCCTTTCATGCAGAATGTTAAGGCCCTAGCTCATGTCCAAGGCACCAAAGCCAGCTAAAAAGTCAATAATCGATACCTAAGACTTGAATTGTACTACTTCTTACTGGCTATTACATTAACTAAGAAGCTTAATCTGTGTTCTACTATGGTGCTTTTAGTGTCTCCGCATACCGCAGCACGCGACATAGCTTAGTAGACGATAAGTACAACCGTTTCCGAGAGCAGAGCGGCCAATGTGACGATCTGGCTTTAAGTGGATTCGATAACAAATGACGAGAACGGACGGATTTCTCAGGTTTTTATTACATATGAACACTTTTCACATTCTCCCGTGCAACTCGGCTGCTAGTCCTCCTTTCATGCAGAATCGTAAGGTCCTAGCTCATGTCCAAGGCACCAAAGCCAGCTAAAAAGTCAATAATCGATACCTAAAACTTGAATTGGATTACTTCTTACTGGGTATTACATCAACTTAGATGCTTCATCTGTTTCCTACTATTGTGATTTTAGTGTCTCCGCATACCGCAGCTCGCGACATAGCTTTGCAGACGATAAATACAAGCGTTTCAGAGAGAAGAGCGGCCAATGTGACGATCTGGCTTTAAGTCGATTCGATAACAAATGACGAAAACGGACGAATTTCTCAGGTTTTTACTACATATGAACACTTTTCACATTCTCCCGTGCTATTCGGCTGCTAGTCCTCCTTTCATGCTGAATCTTAAGGTCCTAGCTCACGTCCAAGGCACCAAAGCTAGCTAAAAAGTCAAAAATCGATACCTAAAACTTGAATTGTACTACTTCTTACTGGCTATTACATCAACTTAGAAGCTTCATCTGTGTTCTACTATGCTGCTTGTAGTGTCTCAGCATACCGCAGCATGCGACATAGCTTCGCAGACGATAAGTACAACCGTTTCAGAGAGAAGAGCGACCAATGTGACGATCTGGCTTTAAGTCGATTCGATAAAGAATGACGAAAACGGACGGATATCTCAGGTATTTTTTTTCATATGAACACTTTTCACATTCTCCCGTGCAACGCGGCTGCTAG
The DNA here is from genome assembly GCF_023897955.1 of Schistocerca gregaria. Classification (NCBI taxonomy): domain Eukaryota; kingdom Metazoa; phylum Arthropoda; class Insecta; order Orthoptera; family Acrididae; genus Schistocerca; species Schistocerca gregaria. Next base: position 5,687,720 of record NW_026061811.1, on the reverse strand, counting down.
TCCTCCTTACATGCAGAATCTTAAGGTCCTAGCTCATGTCGAAGGCACCAAAGCCAGCTAAAAAGTCAATAATCGATACCTAAAACTTGAATTGTACTACTTCTTACTGGCTATTACATCAACTTAGAAGCTTCATCTGTGTTCTACTATGGTGCTTTTAGTGTCTCCACATACCGAAGCACGTGACATAGCTTTGTAGACGATAAGTACAACCGTTTCAGAGAGAAGAGCGGCCAATGTGACGATCTGACTTTAAGTCGATTCGATAACAAATGACGAAACCGGACGGATTTCTCAGGTTTTTATTACATATGAACACTTTTCACATTCTCCCGTGCAACTCGGCTGCTAGTCCTCCTTTCATGCAGAATCTTAAGGTCCTAGCTCATGTCCAAGGCATCAAAGCCAGCTAAAAAGTCAATAATCGATACCTAAAACTTTAATTGTACTACTTCTTACTGGCTATTACATCAACTTAGAAGCTTCATCTGTGTTCTACTATGGTGCTTTTAGTGTCTCCACATACCGAAGCACGTGACATAGCTTTGTAGACGATAAGTACAACCGTTTCAGAGAGAAGAGCGGCCAATATGACGATCTGGCTTTAAGTCGATTCGATCACAAATGACGAAAACGGACGGATGTCTCAGGTTTTTAATACATATGAACACTTTTCACATTCTCCCGTGCAACTGGGCTGCGAGTCCTCCTTTTATGCAGAATCATAAAGTCCTAGCTCATGTCCAAGGCACAAAAAACCATCTAAAAAGTCAATAATCGATACCTAAATCTTGAATTGGTCTACTTCTTACTGGCTATTACATCAACTTAGAAGCTTCATCTGTGTTCTACTATGGTGCTTTTAGTGTGTCCACATACCGCAGCACGCGACATAGCTTAGTAGACGATAAGTACAACCGTTTCCGAGAGCAGAGCGGCCAATGTGACGATCTGGCTTTAAGTGGATTCGATAACAAACGACGAAAACTGACGGATTTCTCAGTTTTTTATTACATATGAACACTTTTCACATTCTCCCATGCAACTCGGCTGCTAGTAATCCTTTCATGCAGAATGTTAAGGTCCTAGCTCATGTCCAAGGCACCAAAGCCAGCTAAAAAGTCAATAATCGATACCTAAGACTTGAATTGTACTACTTCTTACTGGCTATTACATTAACTTAGAAGCTTAATCTGTGTTCTACTATGGTGCTTTTAGTGTCTCCGCATACCGCAGCACGCGACATAGCTTAGTAGACGATAAGTACAACCGTTTCCGAGAGCAGAGCGGCCAATGTGACGATCTGGCTTTAAGTGGATTCGATAACAAACGACGAAAACTGACGGATTTCTCAGTTTTTTATTACATATGAACACTTTTCACATTCTCCCATGCAACTCGGCTGCTAGTCCTCCTTTCATGCAGAATCGTAAGGTCCTAGCTCATGTCCAAGGCACCAAAGCCTGCTAAAAAGTCAATAATCGATACCTAAAACTTGAATTGTACTACTTCTTACTGGCTATTACATTAACTTAGAAGCTTCATCTGTGTTCTACTATGGTGCTTTTAGTGTCTCCGCATACCGCAGCACGCGACATAGCTTAGTAGACGATAAGTACAACCGTTTCCGAGAGCAGAGCGGCCAATGTGACGATCTGGCTTTAAGTCGATTCGATAACAAATGACGAAAACGGACGGATTTATCAGGTTTTTATTACATATGAACACTTTTCACATTCTCCCGTGCAACTCGGCTGCTAGTCCTCCTTTCATGCTAAATCTTAAGGTTCTAGCTCATGTCCAAGGCACCAAAGCCAGCTAAAAAGTCAATAATCGATACCTAAAACTTGAATTGGATTACTTCTTACTGGCTATTACATCAACTTAGATGCTTCATCTGTTTCCTACTATTGTGATTTTAGTGTCTCCGCATACCGCAGCATGCGACATAGCTTTGCAGACGATAAGTACAACCGTTTCAGAGAGAAGAGCGACCAATGTGACGATCTGGCTTTAAGTCGATTCGATAGCAAATGACGAAAACGGACGGATATCTCAGGTATTTTTTTACATATGAACACTTTTCACATTCTCCCGTGCAACTCGGCTGCTAGTCCTCCTTACATGCAGAATCTTAAGGTCCTAGCTCATGTCCAAGGCACCAAAGCCAGCTAAAAAGTCAATAATCGATACCTAAAACTTGAATTGTACTACTTCTTACTGGCTATTACATCAACTTAGAAGCTTCATCTGTGTTCTACTATGGTGCTTTTAGTGTCTCCACATACCGAAGCACGTGACATAGCTTTGTAGACGATAAGTACAACCGTTTCAGAGAGAAGAGCGGCCAATGTGACGATCTGACTTTAAGTCGATTCGATAACAAATGACGAAAACGGACGGATTACTCAGGTTTTTACTTCATATGAACACTTTTTACATTCTCCCCTGCAACTCGGCTGCTAGTCCTCCTTTCATGCAGAATCTTAAGGTCCTAGCTCATGTCCAAGGCACCAAAGCCAGCTAAAAAGTCAATAATCGATACCTAAAACTTGAATTGTACTACTTCTTACTGGCTATTACATCAACTTAGATGCTTCATCTGTTTCCTACTATTGTGATTTTAGTGTCTCCGCATACCGCAGCATGCGACATAGCTTCGCAGACGATAAGTACAACCGTTTCAGAGAGAAGAGCGACCAATGTGACGATCTGGCTTTAAGTCGATTCGATAAAGAATGACGAAAACGGACGGATATCTCAGGTATTTTTTTTCATATGAACACTTTTCACATTCTCCCGTGCAACGCGGCTGCTAGTCCTCCTTACATGCAGAATCTTAAGGTCCTAGCTCATGTCGAAGGCACCAAAGCCAGCTAAAAAGTCAATAATCGATACATAAAACTTGAATTGTACTACTTCTTACTGGCTATTACATCAACTTAGAAGCTTCATCTGTGTTCTACTATGGTGCTTTTAGTGTCTCCACATACCGAAGCACGTGACATAGCTTTGTAGACGATAAGTACAACCGTTTCAGAGAGAAGAGCGGCCAATGTGACGATCTGACTTTAAGTCGATTCGATAACAAATGACGAAACCGGACGGATTTCTCAGGTTTTTATTACATGTGAACACTTTTCACATTCTCCCGTGCAACTCGGCTGCTAGTCCTCCTTTCATGCAGAATCTTAAGGTCCTAGCTCATGTCCAAGGCATCAAAGCCAGCTAAAAAGTCAATAATCGATACCTAAAACTTTAATTGTACTACTTCTTACTGGCTATTACATCAACTTAGAAGCTTCATCTGTGTTCTACTATGGTGCTTTTAGTGTCTCCACATACCGAAGCACGTGACATAGCTTTGTAGACGATAAGTACAACCGTTTCAGAGAGAAGAGCGGCCAATATGACGATCTGGCTTTAAGTCGATTCGATCACAAATGACGAAAACGGACGGATGTCTCAGGTTTTTAATACATATGAACACTTTTCACATTCTCCCGTGCAACTGGGCTGCGAGTCCTCCTTTTATGCAGAATCATAAAGTCCTAGCTCATGTCCAAGGCACAAGAAACCATCTAAAAAGTCAATAATCGATACCTAAATCTTGAATTGGTCTACTTCTTACTGGCTATTACATCAACTTAGAAGCTTCATCTGTGTTCTACTATGGTGCTTTTAGTGTGTCCACATACCGCAGCACGCGACATAGCTTTGCAGACGATAAGTACAACCGTTTCAGAGAGAAGAGCGGCCAATGTGACGATCTGGCTTTAAGTCGATTCGATAACAAATTACGAAAACGGACAGATTTCTAAGGTTTTTACTACATATGAACACTTTTCACGTTCTCCCGTGCAACTCGGCTGCTAGTAATCCTTTCATGCAGAATGTTAAGGTCCTAGCTCATGTCCAAGGCACCAAAGCCAGCTAAAAAGTCAATAATCGATACCTAAGACTTGAATTGTACTACTTCTTACTGGCTATTACATTAACTTAGAAGCTTAATCTGTGTTCTACTATTGTGATTTTAGTGTCTCCGCATACCGCAGCATGCGACATAGCTTTGCAGACGATAAGTACAACCGTTTCAGAGAGAAGAGCGACCAATGTGACGATCTGGCTTTAAGTCGATTCGATAGCAAATGACGAAAACGGACGGATATCTCAGGTATTTTTTTACATATGAACACTTTTCACATTCTCCCGTGCAACTCGGCTGCTAGTCCTCCTTACATGCAGAATCCTAAGGTCCTAGCTCATGTCGAAGGCACCAAAGCCAGCTAAAAAGTCAATAATCGATACCTAAAACTTGAATTGTACTACTTCTTACTGGCTATTACATCAACTTAGAAGCTTCATCTGTGTTCTACTATGGTGCTTTTAGTGTCTCCACATACCGAAGCACGTGACATAGCTTTGTAGACGATAAGTACAACCGTTTCAGAGAGAAGAGCGGCCAATGTGACGATCTGACTTTAAGTCGATTCGATAACAAATGACGAAAACGGACGGATTACTCAGGTTTTTACTTCATATGAACACTTTTTACATTCTCCCCTGCAACTCGGCTGCTAGTCCTCCTTTCATGCAGAATCTTAAGGTCCTAGCTCATGTCCAAGGCACCAAAGCCAGCTAAAAAGTCAATAATCGATACCTAAAACTTGAATTGTACTACTTCTTACTGGCTATTACATCAACTTAGAAGCTTCATCTGTGTTTTACTATGCTGCTTGTAGTGTCTCAGCATACCGCAGCATGCGACATAGCTTTGCAGACGATAAGTACAAGCGTTTCAGAGAGAAGAGCGGCCAATATGACGATCTGGCTTTAAGTCGATTCGATAACAAATGACGAAAACAGACGAATTTCTCAGGTTTTTACTACATATGATCACTTTTCACATTCTCCCGTGTTACTCGGCTGCTAGTCCTCCTTTCATGCAGAATCTTAAGGTCCTAGCTCATGTCCAAGGCACCAAAGCTAGCTAAAAAGTCAATAATCGATACCCAAAACTTGAATTGTACTACTTCTTACTGGCTGTTACATCAACTTAGAAGCTTCATCTGTGTTCTACTATGCTGCTTGTAGTGTCTCAGCATCAACTTAGAAGCTTCATCTGTGTTCTACTATGCTGCTTGTAGTGTCTCAGCATACCGCAGCATGCGACATAGCTTTGCAGACGATAAGTACAAGCGTTTCAGAGAGAAGAGCGGCAAATAAGACTATGTGGCTTTAAGTCGATTCGATAACAAATGACGAAAACGGACGAATTTCCCAGGTTTTTACTACATATGAACACTTTTCACATTCTCCCGTGCTACTCGGCTGCTAGTCCTCCTTTCATGCAGAATCTTAAGGTCCTAGCTCATGTCCAAGGCACCAAAGCCAGCTAAAAAGTCAATAATCGATACCTAAAACTTGAATTGTACTACTTCTTACTGGCTATTACATTAACTTAGAAGCTTGGTCTGTGTTCTACTATGGTTATTTTAGTGTCTCCGCATACCGCAGCACGCGACATAGCTTTGCAGACGATAAGTACAAGCGTTTCGGAGATAAGAGCGGCCAATGTGACTATCTGGCTTTAAGTCGATTCGATAACAAATGACGAAAACGGACGGATGTCTCAGGTTTATACTGCATATGAACACTTTTCACATTCTTCCATGCAACTCGGCTGCTAGTCCTCCTTAATGCAGAATCTTAAGGTCCTAGCTCATGTCGAAGGCACCAAAGCCAGCTAAAAAGTCAATAATCGATACCTAAAACTTGAATTGTACTACTTCTTACTGGCTATTACATCAACTTAGAAGCTTCATCTGTGTTCTACTATGCTGCTTGTAGTGTCTCAGCATACCGCAGCATGCGACATAGCTTTGCAGACGATAAGTACAAGCGTTTCAGAGAGAAGAGCGGCCAATGTGACGATCTGGCTTTAAGTCGATTCGATAACAAATGACGAAAACGGACGAATTTCCCAGGTTTTTACTACATATGAACACGTTTCACATTCTCCCGTGCTACTCGGCTGCTAGTCCTCCTTTCATGCAGAATCTTAAGGTCATAGCTCATGTCGAAGGCACCAATGCTAGCTAAAAAGTTAATAATCGATACCTAAAACTTGTATTGTACTACTTCTTACTGGCTATTACATCAACTTAGAAGCTTCATCTGTGTTCTACTATGGTGCTTTTAGTGTCTCCACATACCGCAGCACGCGACATAGCTTTGCAGACGATAAGTACAACCGTTCCAGAGAGAAGAGCGGCCAATGTGACGATCTGGCTTTAAGTCGATTCGATAACAAATGACGAAAACGGACGGATTTCTAAGGTTTTTACTACATATGAACACTTTTCACATTCTCCCGTGCAACTCGGCTGCTAGTCCTCCTTTCATGCAGAATCTTAAGGTCCTAGCTCATGTCCAAGGCACCAAAGCCAGCTAAAAAGTCAATAATCGATACCTAAAACTTGAATTGTACTACTTCTTCCTGGCTATTACATCAACTTAGAAGCTTCATCTGTGTTCTACTACGGTGTATTTAGTTTCTCCGCATACCGCAGCACGCGACATAGTTTTACAGACGATAAGTACAACCGTTTCAGAGAAAAGAGCGGCCAATGTGACGATCTGGCTTTAAGTCGATTCGATAACAAATGACGAAAACGGACGGATTTTTCAGGTTTTTACTACATATGAACACTTTTCACATTCTCCCGTGCAACTCAGCTGATAGTCCTCCTTCATGCTAAATCTTAATTTCCTTGCTCGTGTCCAAGGCACCAAAGAAGGGTAAAAGTCATTAACCGATACCTAAAACTTTAATTGTACTACTTCTTACTGGTTATTACATCAACTTAGAAGCTTCATCTGTGTTCTACTATGGTGCTTTTATTGTGTCCGCATACCGCAGCACGCGACATAGCTTTGCAGACGATAAGTACAACTTTTTCAGAGAGAAGAACGGCCATTGTGACGATCTGGCTTTAAGTCGATTCGATAACAAATGACCGAAACGGTCGGATTTCTCAGGTTTTTACTACATATGAACACTTTTCACATTCTCCCGTGAAACTCGGCTGCTAGTCCTCCTTTCATGCAGAATCATAAGGTCCTAGCTCATGTCCAAGGTACCAAAGCCAGCAAAAAAGTCAATAATCGATACCAAAAACTTGAATTCTACAACTTCTTGCTGGCTATTACATCAACTTAGAAGCTTCATCTGTGTTCTACTATGGTGCTTTTAGTGTCTCCGCATACCGCAGAACGCGACATAGCTTTGCAGACGATAAGTACAACCGTTTCAGAGAGAAGAGCGGCCAATGTGACGATCTGGCTCTATGTCGATTCGATAACAAATGACGAAAACGGACGGATTTCTCAGGTTTTTACTACATATGAACACTTTTCACATTCTCCCGTGCAACTCGGCTGCTAGTCCTCCTTTCATGCAGAATCTTAAGGTCCTAGCTCATGTCCAAGGCACCAAAACCAGCTAAAAAGTCAATAATCGATACCAAAAACTTGAATTGGACTACTTCTTACTCGCTATTACATCAACTTAGAAGCTTCATCTGTGTTCTACTATGGTGCTTTTCCTGTTTCCGCCTACGGCAACACGCGACATAGCTTTGCAGACGATAAGTACAACCGTTTCAGAGAGAAGAGCGGCCAATGTGACGATCTGGCTTTAAGTCGATTCGATAACAAATGACGAAAACAGACGGATTTCTCAGGTTTTTTCTACATATGAACACTTTTCACATTTTCCCCTGCAACTCGGCTGCTAGTCCTCCTTTCATGCACAATCTTAAGGTTCTTGCTCATGTCCAAGGCACCAAAGCCAGCTAAAAAGTCAATAATCGATACCAAAAACATGAATTGTACTACTTCTTACTGGCTATTACATCAACTTAGAAGCTTCATCTGTGATCTCATATGGTGCTTTTAGTGTCTCCACATACCGCAGCACGTGAAATAGCTTTGTAGACAATAAGTACAACCGTTTCAGAGAGAAGTGCGGCCAATTTGACGATCTGACTTTAAGTCGATTCGATAACAAATGACGAAAACGGACGGATTTCTCAGGTTTTTACTACATATGAACACTTTTCACATACTCCCGTGCAACTCGGCTGCTAGACCTCCTTTCATGCAGAATCTTAAGGTCCTAGCTCATGTCCAAGGCACCAAAGCCAACTAAAAAGTCAATAATCGATACCTAAAACTAGAATTGTACTACTTCTTACTGGCTATTACATCAACTTAGAAGCTTCATCTGTGTTCTACTATGGTGCTTTTCTGTTTCCGCCTACGGCAACAAGCGACATAGCTTTGCAGACGATAAGTACAAGCGTTTCAGAGAGAAGAGCGGCAAATAAGACGATCTGGCTTTAAGTCGATTCGATAACAAATGACGAAAACGGACCGATTTCTCAGGTTTTTACTACATATGAACACTTTTCACATTCTCCCTTGCAACTCGGCTGCTAGTCCTCCTTTCATGCAGAATCTTAAGGTCCTAGCTCATGTCCAAGGCACCAAAGCCAGCTAAAAAGTCAATAATCTATACCTAAAACTTGAATTGTACTACTTCTTACTGGCTATTACATCAACTTAGAAGCTTCATCTGTGTTCTACTATGGTGCTTTTAGTGTCTCCGCATACCGCAGCACGCGACATAGCTTTGCAGACGATAAGTACAACCGTTTCAGAGAGAAGAGCGGCCAATGTGACGATCTGGCTTTAAGTCGATTCGATAACAAATGACGAAAATGGACGGATTTCTCAGGTTTTTACTACATATGAACACTTTTCACATACTCCCGTGCAACGCGGCCGCTAGTCCTCGTTTCATGCAGAATCATAAGGTCCTAGCTCATGTCCAAGGCACCAAAGCCAGCTAAAAAGTCAATAATCGATACCTAAATCTTGAATTGGACTACTTCTTACTGGCTATTACATCAACTTTGAAGCATCATTTGTGTTCTACTATGGTTCTTTTAGTGTCTCCGCATATCGCTGCACGCGACATAGCTTTGTAGACGATAAGTACAACCGTTTCAGAGAGAAGAGCGGCCAATGTGACGATCTGGCTTTAAGTCGATTCGATAACAAATGACGAAAACGGACCGATTTCTCAGGTTTTTACTACATATGAACACTTTTCACATTCTCCCTTGAAACTAGGCTGCTAGTCCAACTTTCATGCAGAATCTTAAGGTCCTAGCTCATGTCCAAGGCACCAAAGCCAGCTAAAAAGTCAATAATCAATACCTAAAACTTGAATTGTACTACTTCTTCCTGGCTATTACGTCAACGTAGAAGCTACATCTGTGTTCTACTACGGTGCTTTTAGTTTCTCCGCATACCGCAGCACGCGACATAGTTTTGCAGACAATATGTACAACCGTTTCAGAGAGAAGAGCGGCCATTGTGACGATCTGGCTTTAAGTCGATACGATAACAAATGACGAAAACGGACGGATTTCTCAGGTTTTTACTACTTATGAACACTTTTCGCATTCTCCCGTGCAACTCGGCTGCTAGTCCTCCCTCATGCAAAATCTTAAGTTCCTAGCTCGTGTCCAAGGCACCAAAGAAGGGTAAAAAGTCAATAACCGATACCTATAACTTTAATTGTACTACTTCTTACTGGCTATTACATCAACTTAGAAGCTTCATCTGTGTTCTGCTATGGTGCTTTTAGTGTCTCCGCATATCGCAGCTCGCGACATAGCTTTGTAGTTGATAAGTACAACCGTTTCAGAGAGAAGAGCGGCCAATGTGACGATCTTGCTTTAAGTTGATTCGATAACAATTGACGAAAACGGACGGATTTCTCAGGTTTTTACTACATATGAACACTTTTCACATTCTCCCGTGCAACTGGGCTGCTAGTCCACCTTTTATGCAGAATCATAAAGTCCTAGCTCATGTCCAAGGCAAAAAAAAAACCAGCTAAAAAGTCAATAATCGATACCTAAAACTTGAATTGTACTACTTCTTACTGGCTATTACATCAACTTAGAAGTTTCATCTATGTTTTACTATGCTGTTTGTAGTGTCTCAGCATACCGCAGCTTGCGACATAGCTTTGCAGACGATAAGTACAAGCGTTTCAGAGAGAAGAGCGGCCAATGTGACGATCTGGCTTTAAGTCGATTCGATAACAAATGACGAAAACAGACGAATTTCTCAGGTTTTTACTACATATGATCACTTTTCACATTCTCCCGTGCTACTCGGCTGCTAGTCCTCCTTTCATGCAGAATCTTAAGGTCCTAGCTCATGTCCAAGGCACCAAATCTAGCTAAAAAGTCAATAATCGATACCTAAAACTTGAATTGTACTACTTCTTACTGGCTATTACATCAACTTAGAAGCTTCATCTGTGTTCTACTATGCTGCTTGTAGTGTCTCAGCATACCGCAGCATGCGACATAGCTTTGCAGACGATAAGTACAAGCGATTCAGAGAGAAGAGCGGCAAATAAGACGATGTGGCTTTAAGTCGATTCGATAACAAATGACGAAAACGGACGAATTTCCCAGGTTTTTACTACATATGAACACTTTTCACATTCTCCCGTGCAACTCGGCTGCTAGTCCTCCTTTCATGCAGAATCTTAAGGTCCTAGCTCATGTCCAAGGCACCAAAGCCAGCTAAAAAGTCAATAATCGATACCTAAAACTTGAATTGGACTACTTCTTACTCGCTATTACATCAACTTAGAAGCTTCATCTGTGTTCTACTATGGTGCTTTTATTGTGTCCACGTACCGCAGCACGCGACATAGCTTTGCAGACGATAAGTACAACTTTTTCAGAGAGAAGAGCGGCCAATGTGACGATCTGGCTTTAAGTCGATTCGATAACAAATGATGAAAACGGACGGATTTCTAAGGTTTTTACTACATATGAACACTTTTCACATTCTCCCGTGCAACTCGGCTGCTAGTCCTCCTTTCATGCAGAATTTTAAGGTACTAGCTCATGTCCAAGGCACCAAAGCCAGCTAAAAAGTCAATAATCGATACCTAAAACTTGAATTGTACTACTTCTTACTGGCTATTACATCAACTTAGAAGCTTCATCTGTGTTCTACTATGGTGGTTTATTGTCTCCGCATACCGCAGCACGCGACATAGCTTTGCAATCGATAAGTACAACCGTTTCAGAGTGAAGAGCGGCCAATGTGACAATCTGGCTTTAAGTCGATTCGATAACAAATGACGAAAACGGACGGATGTCTCAGGTTTTTACTACTTATGAACACTTTTCGCATTCTCCCCTGCAACTCGGCTGCTAGTCCTCCCTCATGCAAAATCTTAAGTTCCTAGCTCGTGTCCAAGGCACCAAAGAAGGGTAAAAAGTCAATAACCGATACCTATAACTTTAATTGTACTACTTCTTACTGGCTATTACATCAACTTAGAAGCTTCATCTGTGTTCTACTATGGTGCTTTTATTGTGTCCACGTACCGCAGCACGCGACATAGCTCTGCAGACGATAAGTACAACTTTTTCAGAGAGAAGAGCGGCCAATGTGACGATCTGGCTTTAAGTCGATTCGATAACAAATGATGAAAACGGACGGATTTCTAAGGTTTTTACTACATATGAACACTTTTCACATTCTCCCGTGCAACTCGGCTGCTAGTCCTCCTTTCATGCAGAATTTTAAGGTACTAGCTCATGTCCAAGGCACCAAAGCCAGCTAAAAAGTCAATAATCGATACCTAAAACTTGAATTGTACTACTTCTTACTGGCTATTACATCAACTTAGAAGCTCCATCTGTGTTCTACTATGGTGCTTTTAGTGTCTCCGCATACCGCAGCACGCGACATAGCTTTGCAGACGATAAGTACAACCGTTTCAGAGAGAAGAGCGGCCAATGTGACGATCTGGCTTTAAGTCGATTCGATCACAAATGACGAAAACGGACGGATGTCTCAGGTTTTTAATACATATGAACACTTTTCACATTCTCCCGTGCATCTGGGCTGCGAGTCCTCCTTTTATGCAGAATCATAAAGTCCTAGCTCAAGTCCAAGGCACAAAAAACCAGCTAAAAAGTCAATAATCGATACCTAAATCTTGAATTGGTCTACTTCTTACTGGCTATTACATCAACTTAGAAGCTTCATCTGTGTTCTACTATGGTGCTTTTCTGTTTCCGCCTACGGCAAAACGCGACATTGCTTTGCAGACGATAAGTACAACCGTTTCAAGAGCAGAGCGGCCAATGTGACGATCTGGCTTTAAGTCGATTCGATAACAAATGACGAAAACGGACGGATTACTCAGGTTTTTACTTCATATGAACACTTTTTACATTCTCCCCTGCAACTCGGCTGCTAGTCCTCCTTTCATGCAGAATCTTAAGGTCCTAGCTCATGTCCAAGGCACCAAAGCCAGCTAAAAAGTCAATAATCGATACCTAAAACTTGAATTCAACTACTTCTTACTGGCTATTACATCAACTTAGAAGCTTCATCTGTGTTCTACTATGGTGCTTTTAGTGTGTCCACATACCGCAGCATGCGACATAGCTTTGCAGACGATAAGTACAACCGTTTCAGAGAGAAGAGCGGCCAATGTGACGATCTGGCTTTAAGTCGATTCGATAACAAATTACGAAAACAGACGGATTTCTAAGATTTTTACTACATATGAACACTTTTCACGTTCTCCCGTGAAACTCGGCTGCTAGTCCTCCTTTCATGCAGAATCGTAAGGTCCTAGCTCATGTCCAAGGCACCAAAGCCAGCTAAAAAGTCAATAATCGATACCTAAAACTTGAATTGTACTACTTCTTACGGGCTATTACATTAACTTAGAACCTTCATCTGTGTTCTACTATGGTGCTTTTAGTGTCTCCGCATACCGCAGCACGCGACAAAGCCTTCCAGACGATAAGTACAACCGTTTCAGAGACAAGAGCGGCCAATGTGACGATCTGGCTTTAAGTCGATTTGATAACAAATGACGAAAACGGACGGATTTCTCAGGTTTTTATTACATATGAACACTTTTCACATTCTCCCGTGCAACTCGGCTGCTAGTCCTCCTTTCATGCTAAATCTTAAGGTCCTAGCTCATGTCCAAGGCACCAAAGCCAGCTAAAAAGTCAATAATCGATACCTAAAACTTGAATTGGATTACTTCTTACTGGCTATTACATCAACTTAGATGCTTCATCTGTTTCCTACTATTGTGATTTTAGTGTCTCCGCATACCGCAGCTCGCGACATAGCTTTGCAGACGATAAATACAAGCGTTTCAGAGAGAAGAGCGGCCAATGTGACGATCTGGCTTTAAGTCGATTCGATAACAAATGACGAAAACGGACGGATATCTCAGGTATTTTTTTACATATGAACACTTTTCACATTCTCCCGTGCAACGCGGCTGCTAGTCCTCCTTACATGCAGAATCTTAAGGTCCTAGCTCATGTCGAAGGCACCAAAGCCAGCTAAAAAGTCAATAATCGATACCTAAAACTTGAATTGTACTACTTCTTACTGGCTATTACATCAACTTAGAAGCTTCATCTGTGTTCTACTATGGTGCTTTTAGTGTCTCCACATACCGAAGCACGTGACATAGCTTTGTAGACGATAAGTACAACCGTTTCAGAGAGAAGAGCGGCCAATGTGACGATCTGACTTTAAGTCGATTCGATAACAAATGACGAAAACGGACGGATTTCTCAGGTTTTTATTACATATGAACACTTTTCACATTCTCCCGTGCAACTCGGCTGCTAGTCCTCCTTTCATGCAGAATCTTAATGTCCTAGCTCATGTCCAAGGCATCAAAGCCAGCTAAAAAGTCAATAATCGATACCTAAAACTTTAATTGTACTACTTCTTACTGGCTATTACATCAACTTAGAAGCTTCATCTGTGTTCTACTATGGTGCTTTTAGTGTCTCCACATACCGAAGCACGTGACATAGCTTTGTAGACGATAAGTACAACCGTTTCAGAGAGAAGAGCGGCCAATGTGACGATCTGGCTTTAAGTCGAATCGATCACAAATGACGAAAACGGACGGATGTCTCAGGTTTTTAATACATATGAACACTTTTCACATTCTCCCGTGCAACTGGGCTGCGAGTCCTCCTTTTATGCAGAATCATAAAGTCCTAGCTCATGTCCAAGGCAAAAAAAACCATCTAAAAAGTCAATAATCGATACCTAAATCTTGAATTGGTCTACTTCTTACTGGCTATTACATCAACTTAGAAGCTCCATCTGTGTTCTACTATGGTGCTTTTCTGTTTCCGCCTACGGCAAAACGCGACATTGCTTTGCAGACGATAAGTACAACCGTTTCAAGAGCAGAGCGGCCAATGTGACGATCCGGCTTTAAGTCGATTCGATAACAAATTACGAAAACGGACGGATTTCTAAGGTTTTTACTACATATGAACACTTTTCACGTTCTCCCGTGCAACTCGGCTGCTAGTAATCCTTTCATGCAGAATGTTAAGGTCCTAGCTCATGTCCAAGGCACCAAAGCCAGCTAAAAAGTCAATAATCGATACCTAAGACTTGAATTGTACTACTTCTTACTGGCTATTACATCAACTTAGATGCTTCATCTGTTTCCTACTATTGTGATTTTAGTGTCTCCGCATACCGCAGCTCGCGACATAGCTTTGCAGACGATAAATACAAGCGTTTCAGAGAGAAGAGCGGCCAATGTGACGATCTGGCTTTAAGTCGATTCGATAACAAATGACGAAAACGGACGGATATCTCAGGTATTTTTTTACATATGAACACTTTTCACATTCTCCCGTGCAACGCGGCTGCTAGTCCTCCTTACATGCAGAATCTTAAGGTCCTAGCTCATGTCGAAGGCACCAAAGCCAGCTAAAAAGTCAATAATCGATACCTAAAACTTGAATTGTACTACTTCTTACTGGCTATTACATCAACTTAGAAGCTTCATCTGTGTTCTACTATGGTGCTTTTAGTGTCTCCACATACCGAAGCACGTGACATAGCTTTGTAGACGATAAGTACAACCGTTTCAGAGAGAAGAGCGGCCAATGTGACGATCTGACTTTAAGTCGATTCGATAACAAATGACGAAAACGGACGGATTTCTCAGGTTTTTATTACATATGAACACTTTTCACATTCTCCCGTGCAACTCGGCTGCTAGTCCTCCTTTCATGCAGAATCTTAATGTCCTAGCTCATGTCCAAGGCATCAAAGCCAGCTAAAAAGTCAATAATCGATAACTTTAATTGTACTACTTCTTACTGGCTATTACATCAACTTAGAAGCTTCATCTGTGTTCTACTATGGTGCTTTTAGTGTCTCCACATACCGAAGCACGTGACATAGCTTTGTAGACGATAAGTACAACCGTTTCAGAGAGAAGAGCGGCCAATGTGACGATCTGGCTTTAAGTCGAATCGATCACAAATGACGAAAACGGACGGATGTCTCAGGTTTTTAATACATATGAACACTTTTCACATTCTCCCGTGCAACTGGGCTGCGAGTCCTCCTTTTATGCAGAATCATAAAGTCCTAGCTCATGTCCAAGGCAAAAAAAACCATCTAAAAAGTCAATAATCGATACCTAAATCTTGAATTGGTCTACTTCTTACTGGCTATTACATCAACTTAGAAGCTCCATCTGTGTTCTACTATGGTGCTTTTCTGTTTCCGCCTACGGCAAAACGCGACATTGCTTTGCAGACGATAAGTACAACCGTTTCAAGAGCAGAGCGGCCAATGTGACGATCCGGCTTTAAGTCGATTCGATAACAAATGACGGAAACGGACGGATTACTCAGGTTTTTACTTCATATGAACACTTTTTACATTCTCCCCTGCAACTCGGCTGCTAGTCCTCCTTTCATGCAGAATCTTAAGGGCCTAGCTCATGTCCAAGGCACCAAAGCCAGCTAAAAAGTCAATAATCGATACCTAAAACTTGAATTCAACTACTTCTTACTGGCTATTACATCAACTTAGAAGCTTCATCTGTGTTCTACTATGGTGCTTTTAGTGTGTCCACATACCGCAGCACGCGACATAGCTTTGCAGACGATAAGTACAACCGTTTCAGAGAGAAGAGCGGCCAATGTGACGATCTGGCTTTAAGTCGATTCGATAACAAATTACGAAAACGGACGGATTTCTAAGGTTTTTACTACATATGAACACTTTTCACGTTCTCCCGTGCAACTCGGCTGCTAGTAATCCTTTCATGCAGAATGTTAAGGTCCTAGCTCATGTCCAAGGCACCAAAGCCAGCTAAAAAGTCAATAATCGATACCTAAGACTTGAATTGTACTACTTCTTACTGGCTATTACATTAACTTAGAAGCTTCATCTGTGTTCTACTATGGTGCTTTTAGTGTCTCCGCATACCGCAGCACGCGACATAGCTTAGTAGACGATAAGTACAACCGTTTCCGAGAGCAGAGAGGCCAATGTGACGAAATGGCTTTAAGTCGATTCGATAACAAATGACGAAAACGGACGGATTTATCAGGTTTTTATTACATATGAACACTTTTCACATTCTCCCGTGCAACTCGGCTGCTAGTCCTCCTTTCATGCTAAATCTTAAGGTCCTAGCTCATGTCCAAGGCACCAAAGCCAGCTAAAAAGTCAATAATCGATACCTAAAACTTGAATTGGATTACTTCTTACTGGCTATTACATCAACTTAGATGCTTCATCTGTTTCCTACTATTGTGATTTTAGTGTCTCCGCATACCGCAGCATGCGACATAGCTTTGCAGACGATAAGTACAACCGTTTCAGAGAGAAGAGCGACCAATGTGACGATCTGGCTTTAAGTCGATTATATAGCAAATGTCGAAAACGGACGGATATCTCAGGTATTTTTTTACATATGAACACTTTTCACATTCTCCCGTGCAACTCGGCTGCTAGTCCTCCTTACATGCAGAATCTTACGGTCCTAGCTCATGTCGAAGGCACCAAAGCCAGCTAAAAAGTCAATAATCGATACCTAAAACTTGAATTGTACTACTTCTTACTGGCTATTACATCAACTTAGAAGCTTCATCTGTGTTCTACTATGGTGCTTTTAGTGTCTCCACATACCGAAGCACGTGACATAGCTTTGTAGACGATAAGTACAACCGTTTCAGACAGAAGAGCGGCCAATGTGACGATCTGACTTTAAGTCGATTCGATAACAAATGACGAAAACGGACGGATTACTCAGGTTTTTACTTCATATGAACACTTTTTACATTCTCCCCTGCAACTCGGCTGCTAGTCCTCCTTTCATGCAGAATCTTAAGGTCCTAGCTCATGTCCAAGGCACCAAAGCCAGCTAAAAAGTCAATAATCGATACCTAAAACGTGAATTGTACTACTTCTTACTGGCTATTACATCAACTTAGAAGCTTCATCTGTGTTTTACTATGCTGCTTGTAGTGTCTCAGCATACCGCAGCATGCGACATAGCTTTGCAGACGATAAGTACAAGCGTTTCAGAGAGAAGAGCGGCCAATATGACGATCTGGCTTTAAGTCGATTCGATAACAAATGACGAAAACAGACGAAATTCTCATGTTTTTACTACATATGATCACTTTTCACATTCTCCCGTGCTACTCGGCGGCTAGTCATCCTTTCATGCAGAATCTTAAGGTCCTAGCCCATGTCCAAGGCACCAAAGCTAGCTAAAAAGTCAATAATCGATACCTAAAACTTGAATTGTACTACTTCTTACTGGCTGTTACATCAACTTAGAAGCTTCATCTGTGTTCTACTATGCTGCTTGTAGTGTCTCAGCATCAGCTTAGAAGCTTCATCTGTGTTCTACTATGCTGCTTGTAGTGTCTCAGCATACCGCAGCATGCGACATAGCTTTGCAGACGATAAGTACAAGCGTTTCAGAGAGAAGAGCGGCAAATAAGACGATGTGGCTTTAAGTCGATTCGATAACAAATGACGAAAACGGACGAATTTCCCAGGTTTTTACTACATATGAACACTTTTCACATTCTCCCGTGCTACTCGGCTGCTAGTCCTCCTTTCATGCAGAATCTTAAGGTCCTAGCTCATGTCCAAGGCACCAAAGCCAGCTAAAAAGTCAATAATCGATACCTAAAACTTGAATTGTACTACTTCTTACTGGCTATTACATCAACTTAGAAGCTTGGTCTGTGTTCTACTATGGTTATTTTAGTGTCTCCGCATACCGCAGCACGCGACATAGCTTTGCAGACGATAAGTACAAGCGTTTCGGAGATAAGAGCGGCCAATGTGACTATCTGGCTTTAAGTCGATTCGATAACAAATGACGAAAACGGACGGATGTCTCAGGTTTATACTGCATATGAACACTTTTCACATTCTTCCGTGCAACTCGGCTGCTAGTCCTCCTTACATGCAGAATCTTAAGGTCCTAGCTCATGTCCAAGGCACTAAAGCTAGCTAAAAAGTCAATAATCGATACCTAAAACTTGAATTGTACTACTTCTTACTGGCTATTACATCAACTTAGAAACTTCATCTGTGTTCTACTATGCTGCTTGTAGTGTCTCAGCATACCGCAGCATGCGACATAGCTTTGCAGACGATAAGTACAACCGTTTCAGAGAGAAGAGCGATCAATGTGACGATCTGGCTTTAAGTCGATTCGACAACAAATGACGAAAACGGACGAATTTCCCAGGTTTTTACTACATATGAACACGTTTCACATTCTCCCGTGCTACTCGGCTGCTAGTCCTCCTTTCATGCAGAATCTTAAGGTCCTAGCTCATGTCCAAGGCACCAATGCTAGCTAAAAAGTCATTAATCGATACCTAAAACTTGTATTGTACTACTTCTTACTGGCTATTACATCAACTTAGAAGCTTCATCTGTGTTCTACTATGGTGCTTTTAGTGTCTCCACATACCGCAGCACGCGACATAGCTTTGCAGACGATAAGTACAACCGTTTCAGAGAGAAGAGCGGCCAATGTGACGATCTGGCTTTAAGTCGATTCGATAACAAATGACGAAAACGGACGGATTTCTAAGGTTTTTACTACATATGAACACTTTTCACATTCTCCCGTGCAACTCGGCTGCTAGTCCTCCTTTCATGCAGATTCTTAAGGTCCTAGCTCATGTCCAAGGCACCAAAGCCAGCTAAAAAGTCAATAATCGATACCTAAAACTTGAATTGTACTACTTCTTCCTGGCTATTACATCAACTTAGAAGCTTCATCTGTGTTCTACTACGGTGTATTTAGTTTCTCCGCATACCGCAGCACGCGACATAGTTTTACAGACGATAAGTACAACCGTTTCAGAGAAAAGAGCGGCCAATGTGACGATCTGGCTTTAAGTCGATTCGATAACAAATGACGAAAACGGACGGATTTCTCAGGTTTTTACTACATATGAACACTTTTCACATTCTCCCGTGCAACTCGGCTGATAGTTCTCCTTCATGCAAAATCTTAATTTCCTAGCTCGTGTCCAAGGCACCAAAGAAGGGTAAAAGTCATTAACCGATACCTAAAACTTTAATTGTACTACTTCTTACTGGCTATTACATCAACTTAGAAGCTTCATCTGTGTTCTACTATGGTGCTTTTTTTGTGTCCGCATACCGCAGCACGCGACATAGCTTTGTAGACGATAAGTACAACCGTTTCAGAGAGAAGAGCGGCCAATGTGACGATCTGGCTTTAAGTCGATTCGATAACAAATGACGAAAACGGACAGATTTCTCAGGTTTTTACTACATATGAACACGTTTCACATTCTCCCGTGCTACTCGGCTGCTAGTCCTCCTTTCATGCAGAATCTTAAGGTCCTAGCTCATGTCCAAGGCACCAATGCTAGCTAAAAAGTCATTAATCGATACCTAAAACTTGTATTGTACTACTTCTTACTGGCTATTACATCAACTTAGAAGCTTCATCTGTGTTCTACTATGGTGATTTTAGTGTCTCCACATACCGCAGCACGCGACATAGCTTTGCAGACGATAAGTACAACCGTTTCAGAGAGAAGAGCGGCCAATGTGACGATCTGGCTTTAAGTCGATTCGATAACAAATGACGAAAACGGACGGATTTCTAAGGTTTTTACTACATATGAACACTTTTCACATTCTCCCGTGCAACTCGGCTGCTAGTCCTCCTTTCATGCAGATTCTTAAGGTCCTAGCTCATGTCCAAGGCACCAAAGCCAGCTAAAAAGTCAATAATCGATACCTAATACTTGAATTGTACTACTTCTTCCTGGCTATTACATCAACTTAGAAGCTTCATCTGTGTTCTACTACGGTGTATTTAGTTTCTCCGCATACCGCAGCACGCGACATAGTTTTACAGACGATAAGTACAACCGTTTCAGAGAAAAGAGCGGCCAATGTGACGATCTGGCTTTAAGTCGATTCGATAACAAATGACGAAAACGGACGGATTTCTCAGGTTTTTACTACATATGAACACTTTTCACATTCTCCCGTGCGACTCGGCTGATAGTTCTCCTTCATGCAAAATCTTAATTTCCTAGCTCGTGTCCAAGGCACCAAAGAAGGGTAAAAGTCATTAACCGATACCAAAAACTTTAATTGTACTACTTCTTACTGGCTATTACATCAACTTAGAAGCTTCATCTGTGTTCTACTATGGTGCTTTTATTGTGTCCGCATACCGCAGCACGCGACATAGCTTTGTAGACGATAAGTACAACCGTTTCACAGAGAAGAGCGGCCAATGTGACGATCTGGCTTTAAGTCGATTCGATAACAAATGACGAAAACGGACAGATTTCTCAGGTTTTTACTACATATGAACACTTTTCACATTCTCCCTTGCAACTCGGCTGCTAGTCCTCCTTTCATGCAGAATCTTAAGGTCCTAGCTCATGTCCAAGGCACCAAAGCCACCTAAAAAGTCAATAATCTATACCTAAAACTTGAATTGTACTACTTGTTACTGGCTATTACATCAACTTAGAAGCTTCATCTGTGTTCTACTATGGTGCTTTTAGTGTCTACGTATACCGCAGCACGCGACATAGCTTTGCAGACGATAAGTACAACCGTTTCAGAGAGAAGAGCGGCCAATGTGACGATCTGGCTTTAAGTCGATTCGATAACAAATGACGAAAATGGACGGATTTCTCAGGTTTTTACTACATATGAACACTTTTAACATACTCCCGTGCAACGCGGCCGCTAGTCCTCGTTTCATGCAGAATCATAAGGTCCTAGCTCATGTCCAAGGCACCAAAGCCAGCTAAAAAGTCAATAATCGATACCTAAATCTTGAATTGGACTACTTCTTACTGGCTATTACATCAACTTAGAAGCATCATTTGTGTTCTACTATGGTTCTTTTAGTGTCTCCGCATATCGCAGCACGCGACATAGCTTTGTAGACGATAAGTACAACCGTTTCAGAGAGAAGAGCGGCCAATGTGACGATCTGGCTTTAAGTCGATTCGATAACAAATGACGAAAACGGACAGATTTCTCAGGTTTTTACTACATATGAACACTTTTCACATTCTCCCTTGCAACTAGGCTGCTAGTCCTCGTTTCATGCAGAATCTTAAGGTCCTAGCTCATGTCCAAGGCACCAAAGCCAGCTAAAAAGTCAATAATCAATACCTAAAACTTGAATTGTACTACTTCTTCCTGGCTATTACGTCAACGTAGAAGCTACATCTGTGTTCTACTACTGTGCTTTTAGTTTCTCCGCATACCGCAGCACGCGACATAGTTTTGCAGACAATATGTACAACCGTTTCAGAGAGAAGAGCTGCCATTGTGACGATCTGGCTTTAAGTCGATACGATAACAAATGAGGAAAACGGACGGATTTCTCAGGTTTTTACTAGATATGAACACTTTTCACATTCTCCCGTGCAACTCGGCTGCTAGTCCTCCCTCATGCAAAATCTTAAGTTCCTAGCTCGTGTCCAAGGCACCAAAGAAGGGTAAAAAGTCAATAACCGATACCTATAACTTTAATTGAACTACTTCTTACTGGCTATTACATCAACTTAGAAGCTTCATCTGTGTTCTACTATGCTGCTTGTAGTGTCTCAGCATACCGCAGCATGCGACATAGCTTTGCAGACGATAAGTACAAGCGTTTCAGAGAGAAGAGCGGCCAATGTGACGATCTGGCTTTAAGTCGATTCGAAAACAAATGACGAAAACGGACGAAATTCTCAGGTTTTTACTACTTATGAACACTTTTCACATTCTCCCGTGCAACTCGGCTGCTAGTCCTCCTTTCATGCAGAATCTTAAGGTCCTAGCTCATGTCCAAGGCACCAAAGCTAGCTAAAAAGTCAATAATCGATACCTAAAACTTGAATTGTACTACTTCTTACTGGCTATTACATCAACGTAGAAGCTTCATCTGTGTTCTACTATGGTGTTTTTAGTGCCTACGCTAACCGCAGCACGCGACATAGCATTGCAGACGATAAGTACAACTTTTTCAGAGAGAAGAGCGGCCAATTTGACGATCTGGCTTTAAGTCGATTCGATAACAAATGACGAAAACGGACGGATGTCTCAGGTTTTTACTACATATGAACACTTTTCACATACTCCCGTGCAACGCGGCCGCTAGTCCTCGTTTCATGCAGAATCATAAGGTCCTAGCTCATGTCCAAGGCACCAAAGCCAGCTAAAAAGTCAATAATCGATACCTAAATCTTGAATTGGACTACTTCTTACTGGCTATTACATCAACTTAGAAGCATCAATTGTGTTCTACTATGGTCCTTTTAATGTCTCTGCATATCGCAGCACGCGACATAGCTTTGTAGACGATAAGTACAACCGTTTCAGAGAGAAGAGCGGCCAATGTGATGATCTGGCTTTAAGTCGATTCGATGACAAATGACGAAAACGGACGGATTTCTCAGGTTTTTACTACATATGAACACTTTTCACATTCTCCGGTGCAACTCAGCTGCTAGTCCTCCCTCATGCAAAATCTTAAGTTCCTAGCTCGTGTCCAAGGCACCAAAGAAGGGTAAAAAGTCAATAACCGATACCTAAAACTTTAATTGTACTACTTCTTACTGGCTATTACATCAACTTAGAAGCTTCATCTGTGTTCTACTATGGTGCTTTTAGTGTCTCCGCATACCGCAGCACGTGACATAGCTTTGCAGACGATAAGTACAACCGTTTCAGAGAGAAGAGCGGCCAATGTGACGATCTGGCTTTAAGTCGATTCGATAACAAATGATGAAAACGGACGGATGTGTCAGGTTTTTAATACATATGAACACTTTTCACATTCTCCCGTGCAACTGGGCTGCTAGTCCTCCTTTTATGCAGAATCTTAAAGTCCTAGCTCATGTCCAAGGCACCAAAGCCAGCTAAAAAGTTAATAATCGATACCTAAAACTTGAATGGTATTACTTCTTACTGGCTATTACAGCAACTTAGAAGATTCATCTGTGTTCTACTATGGTGATTTTAGTGTTTCCGCATACCGCAGCACGCGACATAGCTTTGTAGAGGATAAGTACAACCGTTTCAGAGAGAAGAGCGGCCAATGTGACGATCTTGCTTTAAGTAGATTCGATAACAAATGACGAAAACGGACGGATTTCTCAGCTTTTTGCTACATATGAACACTTTTCACATTCTCCCGTGCAACTCGGCTGCTAGTCCTCCTTTCATGCAGAATCATAAGGTCCTAGCTCATGTCCAAGGCACCAAAGCTAGCTAAATGTCAATAATCGATACCTAAAACTTGAATTGTACTACTTCTTACTGGCTATTACATCAACTTAGAAGCTTCATCTGTGTTCTACTATGGTGCTTTTAGTGTCTCCGCATACCGCAGCACGCGACATAGGTTTGCAATCGATAAGTACAACCGTTTCAGAGTGAAGAGCGGCTAATGTGACGATCTGGCTTTAAGTCGATTCGATAACAAATGACGAAAACGGACGGATTTCTCGGGTTTTTACTACATATGAACACTTTTCACATCCTCCCATGCAAATCGGCTGCTAGTCCTCCTTTCATGCAGAATCTTAAGGTCCTAGCTCATGTCCAAGGCACCAAAGCTAGCTAAAAAGTCAATAATCGATACCTAAAACTTGAATTGTACTACTTCTTACTGGCTATTACATCAACTTAGAAGCTTCATCTGTGTTCTACTATGGTGCTTTTAGTGTCTCCGCATACCGCAGCACGCGACATAGGTTTGCAATCGATAAGTACAACCGTTTCAGAGTGAAGAGCGGCTAATGTGACGATCTGGCTTTAAGTCGATTCGATAACAAATGACGAAAACTGACGAATTTCTCAGATTTTTACTACTTATGAACACTTTTCACATTCTCCCGTGCAACTCGGCTGCTAGTCCTAGTTTCATGCAGAATCTTAAGGTCCTAGCTCATGTCCAAGGCACCAAAGCTAGCTAAAAAGTCAATAATCGATACCTAAAACTTGAATTGTACTACTTCTTACTGGCTATTACATCAACTTAGAAGCTTCGTCTGTGTTCTACTATGGTGCTTTTAGTGCCTCCGCATACCGCAGCACGCGACATAGCATTGCAGACGATAAGTACAAGCGTTTCAGAGAGAAGAGCGGCCAATGTGACGATCTGGCTTTAAGTCGATTCGATAACAAATGACGAAAACGGAAGGATTTCTCAGGTTTTTACTACATATGAACACTTTTCACATTCTCCCGTGCAACTCGGCTGATAGTCCTCCTTCATGCAAAATCTTAATTTCCTAGAACGTGTCCAAGGCACCAAAGAAGGGTAAAAAGTCATTAACTGATACCTAAAACTTTAATTGTACTACTTCTTACTGGCTATTACATCAACTTAGAAGCTTCATCTGGGTTCTACTATGGTGCTTTTAGTGTGTCCGCATACCGCAGCACGCGACATAGCTTTGCAGACGATAAGTACAACTTTTTCAGAGAGAAGAGCGGCCAATGTGACGATCTGGCTTTAAATCGATTCGATAACAAATAACGAAAATGGACGGATATCTCAGGTTTTTACTACATATGAACACTTTTCACATTCTCCCGTGCAACTCGGCTGCTAGCCCTCCTTTCATGCAGAATATTAAGGTCCTAGCTCATGTCCAAGGCACCAAAGCCAGCTACAAATTCAATATTCAATACCTAAAACTTGAATTGTACTACTTCTTACTGGCTATTACATCAACTTAGAAGCTTGATCTGTGTTCTACTGTGGTGATTTTAGTGTCTCAGCATACCGCAGCACGCGACATAGCTTTGCAGACGATAAGTACAAGCGTTTCAGAGAGAAGAGCGGCCAATGTGACGATCTGGCTTTAAGTCGATTCGATAACAAATGACGAAAACGGACGGATGTCTCAGGTTTTTACTACATATGAACACTTTTCACATTCTCCCGTGCAACTCGGCTGCTAGTCCTCCTTTCATGCAGAATCATAAGGTCCTAGCTCATGTCCAAGGCACCAAAGCTAGCTAAGAAGTCAATAATCGATACCTAAAACCTGAATTGTACTACTTCTTACTGGCTATTACATCAACTTAGAAGCTTCATCTGTGTTCTACTATGGTGCTTTTAGTGTCTCCGCATACCGCAGCATGCGACATAGCTTTGCAATCGATAAGTACAACCGTTTCAGAGAGAAGAGCGGCTAATTTGACGATCTGGCTTTAAGTCGATTCGATAACAAATGACGAAAACGGACGGATTTCTCGGGTTTTTACTACATATGAACACTTTTCACATTCTCCCATGCAAATCGGCTGCTAGTCCTCCTTTCATGCAGAATGTTAAGGTCCTAGCTTTTGTCCAAGGCACCAAAGCCAGCTAAAAAGTCAATAACCGACACCTAAAACTTGAATTGTACTACTTCTTCCTGGCTATTACGTCAACTTAGAAGCTTCATCTGTGTTCTACTATGGTG
Organism: Schistocerca gregaria; assembly: GCF_023897955.1. Classification (NCBI taxonomy): domain Eukaryota; kingdom Metazoa; phylum Arthropoda; class Insecta; order Orthoptera; family Acrididae; genus Schistocerca; species Schistocerca gregaria. Next base: position 5,661,777 of record NW_026061811.1, on the reverse strand, counting down.
CTTTTAGTGTCTCCGCATACCGCAGCACGCGACATAGCTTTGCAGACGATAAGTACAACCGTTTCAGAGAGAAGAGCGGCCAATGTGACGATCTGGCTTTAAGTCGATTCGATAACAAATGACGAAAACGGACCGATTTCTCAGGTTTTTACTACATATGAACACTTTTCACATTCGCCCGTGCAACTCGGCTGCTAGTCCTCCTTTATTGCAGAATCTTAAGGTCCTAGCTCATGTCCAAGGCACCAAAGCCAGCTAAAAAGTCAATAATCGATACCTAAAACTTGAATGGTATTACATCTTACTGGCTATTACAGCAACTTAGAAGTTTCATCTGTGTTCTACTATGGTGCTTTTAGAGCCTCCGCATACCGCAGCACGCGACATAGCTTTGCAGACGATAAGTACAACCGTTTCCGAGAGCAGAGCGGCCAATGTGACGATCTGGCTTTAAGTCGATTCGATAACAAATGACGAAACCGGACGGATTTCTCAGGTTTTTACTTCATATGAACACTTTTTACATTCTCCCCTCCAACTCGGCTGCTAGTCCTCCTTTCATGCAGAATCTTAAGGTCTTAGCTCATGTCCAAGACACCAAAGCCAGCTAAAAAGTCAATAATCCATACCTAAAACTTGAATTGTACTACTTCTTACTGGCTATTACATCAACTTAGAAGGTTCATCTGTGTTCTACTATGGTGATTTTAGTGTTTCCGCATACCGCAGCACGCGACATAGCTTTGCAGACGGTAAGTACAACCGTTTCAGAGAAAAAAGCGGCCAATGTGTCGATCTGGCTTTAAGTCGATTCGATAACAAATGACGAAAACGGACGGATTTCTCAGGTTTTTACTACATATGAACACTTTTCACACACTCCCGTGCAACTGAGCTGCTAGTCCTCCTTTCATGCAGAATCTTAAGGTCCTAGCTCATGTCCAAGGCACCAAAGCCAGCTAAAAAGTCAATAATCGATACCTAAAACGCGAATTGTACTACTTCTTACTGGATATTGCATCAACTTAGAAGCTTCATCTGTGTTCTACTGTGGTGATTTTAGTGTCTCCGCATACCGCAGCACGTGACATAGCTTTGCAGACGATAAGTACAACCGATTCAGAGAGAAGAGCGGCCAATGTGACGATCTAGCTTTAAGTCGATTCGATAACAAATGACGAAAACGGACGGATTTCTCAGGTTTTTACTACATATGAACACTTTTCACATTCTCCCGTGCAACTCGGCTGCTAGTCCTCCTTCATGCAAAATCTTAAGTTCCTAGCTCGTGTCCTAGGCACCAAAGAAGTGTAAGAAGTCAATAACCGATACCTAAAACTTGAATTTTACTTCTTCTTACTGGCTATTACATCAACTTAGAAGCTTCATCTGTGTTCTACTACGGTGCTTTTAGTGTGTCCGCATACCGCAGCACGCGACATAGCTTTGCAGACGATAAGTACAACCGTTTCAGAGAGAAGAGCGGCCAATGTGACGATCTGGCTTTAAGTCGATTCGATAACAAATGACGAAAACGGACGGATGTCTCAGGTTTTCACTGCATATGAACACTTTTCACATTCTCCCTTGCAACTCGGCTACTAGTCCTCCTTTCATGCAGTATCTTAACGTCCTAGCTCATGTCCAAGGCACCAAAGCCAGCTAAAAAGTCAATAATCGATACCTAAAAATTGAATTGGACTACTTCTTACTGGCTATTACATCAACTTAGAAGCTTCATCTGTGTTCTACTATGGTGCTTTTAGTGTCTCCGCATACCGCAGCACGCGACATAGCTTTGCAGACGATAAGTACAACCGTTTCAGAGAGAAGAGCGGCCAATGTGACGATCTGGCTTTAAGTCGATTTGATAACAAATGACGAAAACGGACGGATGTCCCAAGTTTTTAATACATATGAACACTTTTCACATTCTCCCGTGCAAATGGGCTGCTAGTCCTCCTTTTATGCAGAATCTTAAAGTCCTAGCTCATGTCCAAGGCACCAAAGCCAGCTAAAAAGTCAATAATCGATACCTAAAACTTGAATGGTATTACTTCTTACTGGCTATTACAGCAACTTAGAATCTTCATCTGTGTTCTACTATGGTGCTTTTAGAGCCTCCGCATACCGCAGCACGCGACATAGCTTTGCAGGCGATAAGTACAACCGTTTCCGAGAGCAGAGCGGCTAATGTGACGATCTGGCTTTAAGTCGATTCGATAACAAATGACGAAACCGGACGGATTTCTCAGGTTTTTACTTCATATGAACACTTTTTACATTCTCCCCTGCAACTCGGCTGCTAGTCCTCCTTTCATGCAGAATCTTAAGGTCCTAGCTCATGTCCAAGGCACCAAAGCCAGCTAAAAAGTCAATAATCCATACCTAAAACTTGAATTGTACTACTTCTTACTGGCTATTACATCAACTTAGAAGGTTCATCTGTGTTCTGCTACGGTGATTTTAGTGTTTCCGCATACCGCAGCCCGCGACATAGCTTTGCAGACGATAAGTACAAGTGTTTCAGAGAGAAGAGCGGCCAGTGTGACGATCTGGCTTTAAGTCGATTCGATAACAAATGACGAAAACGGACCGATTTCTCAGGTTTTTACTACATACGAACACGTTTCACATTCTCCCTTGCAACTCGGCTGCTAGTCCTCCTTTCATGCAGAATCTTAAGGTCCTAGCTCATGTCCAAGGTACCAAAGCCAGCTAAAAAGTCAATAATCGATACCTAAATCTTGAATTGACTACTTCTTACTTGCTATTACATCAACTTAGAAGCATCATTTGTGTTCTACTATGGTGCTTTTAGTGTCTCCGCATATCGCAGCACGCGACATAGCTTTGTAGACGATATGTACAACCGTTTCAGAGAGAAGAGCGGCCAATGTGACGATCTGGCTTTAAGTCGATTCGATAACAAATGACGAAAACGGACCGATTTCTCAGGTTTTTACTACATATGAACACTTTTCCCATTCTCCCTTGCAACTAGGCTGCTAGTCCTCCTTTCATGCAGAATCTTAAGGTCCTAGCTCATGTACAAGTCACCAAAGCCAGCTAAAAAGTCAATAATCAATACCTAAATTTGAATTGTACTACTTCTTCCTGGCTATTACGTCAACGTAGAAGCTACATCTGTGTTCTACTACGGTGCTTTTAGTTTCTCCGCATACCGCAGCACGCGACATAGTTTTGCAGACGATAAGTACAACCGTTTCAGAGAGAAAAGCGGCCATTGTGACGATCTGGCTTTAAGTGATTCGATAACAAATGACGAAAACGGACAGATTTCTCAGGTTTTTACTACATATGAACACTTTTCACATTCTCCCGTGCAACTCGGCTGCTGGTCCTCCCTCATGCAAAATCTTAAGTTCCTAGCTCGTGTCCAAGGCACCAAAGAAGGGTAAAAAGTCAATAACCGATACCTAAAACTTTAATTGTACTACTTCTTACTGGCTATTACATCAACTTAGAAGCTTCATCTGTGTTCTACTATGGTGCTTTTATTGTCTCCGCATATCGCAGCTCGCGACATAGCTTTGTAGAGGATAAGTACAACCGTTTCAGAGAGAAGAGCGGCCAATGTGACGATCTTGCTTTAAGTAGATTCGATAACATATGACGAAAACGGACGGATTTCTCAGGTTTTTACTACATATGAACACTTTTCACAGTCTCCCTTGCAACTCGGCTGCTAGTCCTCCTTTCATGCAGAATCATAAGGTCCTAGATCATGTCCAAGGCACCAAAGCTAGCTAAATGTCAATAATCGATACCTAAAACTTGAATTGTACTACTTCATACTGGCTATTACATCAACTTAGAAGCTTCATCTGTGTTCTACTATGGTGGTTTTAGTGTCTCCGCATACCGCAGCACGCGACATAGCTTTGCAATCGATAAGTACAACCGTTTCAGGGTGAAGAGCGGCTAATGTGACGATCTGGCTTTAAGACGATTCGATAACAAATGACGAAAACGGACGGATTTCTCGGGTTTTTACTACATATGAACACTTTTCACATTCTCCCATGCAAATCGGCTGCTAGTCCTCCTTTCATGCAGAATGTTAAGGTCCTAGCTCATGTCCAAGGCACCAAAGCCAGCTAAAAAGTCAATAGTCGATACCTAAAACTTGAATTGTACTACTTCTTCCTGGCTATTACGTCAAATTAGAAGCTTCATCTGTGTTCTACTATGGTGCTTTTATTGTCTCCGCATACCGCAGCATGCGACATAGCTTTGCAGACGATAAGTACAACCGTTTCAGAGAGAAAAGCGGCCAATGTGACGATCTGGCTTTAAGTCGATTCGATAACAAATGACGAAAACGGACGAATATCTTAGGTTTTTACTACATATGAACACTTTTCACATTCTCCCGTGCAACTCGGCTGCTAGTCCTCCTTTCATGCAGAATCTTAAGGTCCTAGCTCATGTCCAAGGCACCAAAGCCAGCTAAAAAGTCAATAATCAATACCTAAAACTTGAATTGTACTACTTCTTACTGGCTATTACATCAACTTAGAAGCTTCATCTGTGTTCTACTATGCTGCTTGTAGTGTCTCAGCATACCGCAGCATGCGACATAGCTTTGCAGACGATAAGTACAAGCGTTTCAGAGAGAAGAGCGGCCAATGTGACGATCTGGCTTTAAGTCGATTCGATAACAAATGACGAAAACGGACGGATTTCTCAGGTTTTTACTACATATGAACACTTTTCACATTCTCCCGTGCAACTCGGCTGCTAGTCCTCCTTTCATGCAGAATCATAAGGTCCTAGCTCATGTCCAAGGCACCAAAGCTAGCTAAAAGACAATAATCGATACCTAAAACTTGAATTGTACTACTTCTTACTGGCTATTACATCAACTTAGAAGCTTCATCTGTGTTCTACTATGGTGCTTTTCCTGTTTCCGCCTATGGCAACACGCGACATAGCTTTGCAGACGATAAGTACAACCCTTTCCGAGAGCAGAGCGGCCAATGTGACGATCTGGCATTAAGTCGATTCGATAACAAATGACGAAAACGGATGGATTTCTCAGGTTTTTACTACATATGAACACTTTTCACATTCTCCCGTGCAACTCGGCTGCTAGTCCTCCTTTATTGGAGAATCTTAAGGTCCTAGCTCATGTCCAAGGCACCAAAGCCAGCTAAAAAGTCAATAATCGATACCTAAAACGCGAATTGTACTACTTCTTACTGCTTATTACATCAATTTAGAAGCATCATTTGTGTTCTACTATGATGCTTTTAGTGTCTCCGCATATCGCAGCACGCGACATAGCTTTGTAGACGATATGTACAACCGTTTCAGAGAGAAGAGCGGCCAATGTGACGATCTGGCTTTAAGTCGATTCGATAACAAATGACGAAAACGGACCGATTTCTCAGGTTTTTACTACATATGAACACTTTTCCCATTCTCCCTTGCAACTAGGCTGCTAGTCCTCCTTTCATGCAGAATCTTAAGGTCCTAGCTCATGTACAAGTCACCAAAGCCAGCTAAAAAGTCAATAATCAATACCTAAATTTGAATTGTACTACTTCTTCCTGGCTATTACGTCAACGTAGAAGCTACATCTGTGTTCTACTACGGTGCTTTTAGTTTCTCCGCATACCGCAGCACGCGACATAGTTTTGCAGACGATAAGTACAACCGTTTCAGAGAGAAGAGCGGCCATTGTGACGATCTGGCTTTAAGTGATTCGATAACAAATGACGAAAACGGACAGATTTCTCAGGTTTTTACTACATATGAACACTTTTCACATTCTCCCGTGCAACTCGGCTGCTGGTCCTCCCTCATGCAAAATCTTAAGTTCCTAGCTCGTGTCCAAGGCACCAAAGAAGGGTAAAAAGTCAATAACCGATACCTAAAACTTTAATTGTAGTACTTCTTACTGGCTATTACATCAACTTAGAAGCTTCATCTGTGTTCTACTATGGTGCTTTTATTGTCTCCGCATATCGCAGCTCGCGACATAGCTTTGTAGAGGATAAGTACAACCGTTTCAGAGAGAAGAGCGGCCAATGTGACGATCTTGCTTTAAGTAGATTCGATAACATATGACGAAAACGGACGGATTTCTCAGGTTTTTACTACATATGAACACTTTTCACAGTCTCCCTTGCAACTCGGCTGCTAGTCCTCCTTTCATGCAGAATCATAAGGTCCTAGCTCATGTCCAAGGCACCAAAGCTAGCTAAATGTCAATAATCGATACCTAAAACTTGAATTGTACTACTTCATACTGGCTATTACATCAACTTAGAAGCTTCATCTGTGTTCTACTATGGTGGTTTTAGTGTCTCCGCATACCGCAGCACGCGACATAGCTTTGCAATCGATAAGTACAACCGTTTCAGAGTGAAGAGCGGCTAATGTGACGATCTGGCTTTAAGACGATTCGATAACAAATGACGAAAACGGACGGATTTCTCGGGTTTTTACTACATATGAACACTTTTCACATTCTCCCATGCAAATCGGCTGCTAGTCCTCCTTTCATGCAGAATGTTAAGGTCCTAGCTCATGTCCAAGGCACCAAAGCCAGCTAAAAAGTCAATAGTCGATACCTAAAACTTGAATTGTACTACTTCTTCCTGGCTATTACGTCAAATTAGAAGCTTCATCTGTGTTCTACTATGGTGCTTTTATTGTCTCCGCATACCGCAGCATGCGACATAGCTTTGCAGACGATAAGTACAACCGTTTCAGAGAGAAAAGCGGCCAATGTGACGATCTGGCTTTAAGTCGATTCGATAACAAATGACGAAAACGGACGAATATCTTAGGTTTTTACTACATATGAACACTTTTCACATTCTCCCGTGCAACTCGGCTGCTAGTCCTCCTTTCATGCAGAATCTTAAGGTCCTAGCTCATGTCCAAGGCACCAAAGCCAGCTAAAAAGTCAATAATCAATACCTAAAACTTGAATTGTACTACTTCTTACTGGCTATTACATCAACTTAGAAGCTTCATCTGTGTTCTACTATGCTGCTTGTAGTGTCTCAGCATACCGCAGCATGCGACATAGCTTTGCAGACGATAAGTACAAGCGTTTCAGAGAGAAGAGCGGCCAATGTGACGATCTGGCTTTAAGTCGATTCGATAACAAATGACGAAAACGGACGGATTTCTCAGGTTTTTACTACATATGAACACTTTTCACATTCTCCCGTGCAACTCGGCTGCTAGTCCTCCTTTCATGCAGAATCATAAGGTCCTAGCTCATGTCCAAGGCACCAAAGCTAGCTAAAAGACAATAATCGATACCTAAAACTTGAATTGTACTACTTCTTACTGGCTATTACATCAACTTAGAAGCTTCATCTGTGTTCTACTATGGTGCTTTTCCTGTTTCCGCCTATGGCAACACGCGACATAGCTTTGCAGACGATAAGTACAACCCTTTCCGAGAGCAGAGCGGCCAATGTGACGATCTGGCATTAAGTCGATTCGATAACAAATGACGAAAACGGATGGATTTCTCAGGTTTTTACTACATATGAACACTTTTCACATTCTCCCGTGCAACTCGGCTGCTAGTCCTCCTTTATTGGAGAATCTTAAGGTCCTAGCTCATGTCCAAGGCACCAAAGCCAGCTAAAAAGTCAATAATCGATACCTAAAACGCGAATTGTACTACTTCTTACTGCTTATTACATCAATTTAGAAGCATCATTTGTGTTCTACTATGGTGCTTTTAGTGTCTCCGCATATCGCAGCACGCGACATAGCTTTGTAGACGATATGTACAACCGTTTCAGAGAGAAGAGCGGCCAATGTGACGATCTGGCTTTAAGTCGATTCGATAACAAATGACGAAAACGGACCGATTTCTCAGGTTTTTACTACATATGAACACTTTTCCCATTCTCCCTTGCAACTAGGCTGCTAGTCCTCCTTTCATGCAGAATCTTAAGGTCCTAGCTCATGTACAAGTCACCAAAGCCAGCTAAAAAGTCAATAATCAATACCTAAATTTGAATTGTACTACTTCTTCCTGGCTATTACGTCAACGTAGAAGCTACATCTGTGTTCTACTACGGTGCTTTTAGTTTCTCCGCATACCGCAGCACGCGACATAGTTTTGCAGACGATAAGTACAACCGTTTCAGAGAGAAGAGCGGCCATTGTGACGATCTGGCTTTAAGTCGATTCGATAACAAATGACGAAAACGGACGGATTTCTTAGGTTTTTACTACATATGAACACTTTTCACATTCTCCCGTGCAACTCGGCTGCTAGTCCTCCTTTCATGCAGAATCATAAGGTCCTATCTCATGTCCAAGGCACCAAAGCTAGCTAAATGTCAATAATCGATACCTAAAACTTAAATTGTACTACTTCTTACTGGCTATTACATCAACTTAGAAGCTTCATCTGTGTTCTACTATGGTGCTTTTAGTGTCTCCGCATACCGCAGCACGCGACATAGCTTTGCAATCGATAAGTACAACCGTTTCAGAGTGAAGAGCGGCTAATGTGACGATCTGGCTTTAAGACGATACGATAACAAATGACGAAAACGGACGGATTTCTCGAGTTTTTACTACATATGAACACTTTTCATATTCTCCCATGCAAATCGGCTGCTAGTCCTCCTTTCATGCAGAATGTTAAGGTCCTAGCTCATGTCCAAGGCACCAAAGCCAGCTAAAAAGTCAATAGTCGATCCCTAAACTTGAATTGTACTACTTCTTCCTGGCTATTGCGTCAAATTAGAAGCTTCATCTGTGTTCTACTATGGTGCTTTTATTGTCTCCGCATACCGCAGCATGCGCCATAGCTTTGCAGACGATAAGTACAACCGTTTCAGAGAGAAGAGCGGCCAATGTGACGATCTGGCTTTAAGTCGATTCGATAACAAATGACGAAAACGGACGAATTTCTTAGGTTTTTACTACATATGAACACTTTTCACATTCTCCCGTGCAACTCGGCTGCTAGTCCTCCTTTCATGCAGAATCTTAAGGTCCTAGCTCATGTCCAAGGCACCAAAGCCAGCTAAAAAGTCAATAATCAATACCAAAAACTTGAATTGTACTACTTCTTACTGGCTATTACATCAATTTAGAAGCTTCATCTATGTTCTACTATGCTGCTTGTAGTGTCTCAGCATACCGCAGCATGCGACATAGTTTTGCAGACGATAAGTACAAGCGTTTCAGAGAGAAGAGCGGCCAATGTGACGATCTGGCTTTAAGTCGATTCGAAAACAAATGACGAAAACGGACGAATTTCTCAGGTTTTTACAACTTATGAACACTTTTCACATTCTCCCGTGCAACTCGGCTGCTAGTCCTCCTTTCATGCAGAATCTTAAGGTCCTAGCTCATGTCCAAGGCACCAAAGCTAGCTAAAAAGTCAATAATCGATACCTAAAACTTGAATTGTACTACTTCTTACTGGCAATTACATCAACTTAGAAGCTTCATCTGTGTTCTACTATGGTGTTTTTAGTGCCTCCGCATACCGCAGCACGCGACATAGCTTTGCAGACGATAAGTACAAGCGTTTCAGAGAGAAGAGCGGCCAATGTGACGGTCTGGCTTTAAGTCGATTCGATAACAAATGACGAAAACGAACGGATGTCTCAGGTTTTTACCACATATGAACACTTTTCACATTCTCCCGTGCAACTCGGCTGATAGTCCTCCTTCATGCAAAATCTTAATTTCCTAGAACGTGTCCAAGGCACCAAAGAAGGGTAAAAAGTCATTAACTGATACCTAAAACTTTAATTGTACTACTTCTTACTCGCTATTACATCAACTTAGAAGCTTCATCTGGGTTCTACTATGGTGCTTTTAGTGTGTCCGCATTCCGCAGCACGCAACATAGCTTTGCAGACGATAAGTACAACTTTTTCAGAGAGAACAGCGGCCAATGTGACGATCTGGCTTTAAGTCGATTCGATAACAAATGACGAAAATGGACGGATATCTCAGGTTTTTACTACATATGAACACTTTTCACATTCTCCCGTGCAACTCGGCTGCTAGTCCTTCTTTATTGCAGAATCTTAAGGTCCTAGCTCATGTCCACGGCACTAAAGCCAGCTAAAAAGTCAACAACCGATACCTAAAACTTGAATTGTACTACTTCTTACTGGCTATTACATCATCTTAGAAGCTTCATCTGTGTTCTACTGTGGTGATTTTAGTGTCTCAGCATACCGCAGCACGCGACATAGCTTTGCAGACGATAAGTACAAGCGTTTCAGAGAGAAGAGCGGCCAATGTGACGATCTGGCTTTAAGTCGATTCGATAACAAATGACGAAAACGGACGGATGTCTCAGGTTTTTACTACATATGAACACTTTTCACATTCTCCCGTGCAACTCGGCTGCTAGTCCTCCTTTCATGCAGAATCATAAGGTCCTAGCTCATGTCCAAGGCACCAAAGCTAGCTAAGAAGTCAATAATCGATACCTAAAACCTGAATTGTACTACTTCTTACTGGCTATTACATCAACTTAGAAGCTTCATCTGTGTTCTACTATGGTGCTTTTAGTGTCTCAGCATACCGCAGCACGCGACATAGCTTTGCAGACGATAAGTACAACCGTTTCAGAGAGAAAAGCGGCCAATGTGTCGATCTGGCTTTAAGTCGATTCGATAACAAATGACGAAAACGGACGGATTTCTCAGGTTTTTACTACATATGAACACTTTTCACATACTCCCGTGCAACTGAGCTGCTAGTCCTCCTTTCATGCAGAATCTTAAGGTCCTAGCTCATGTCCAAGGCACCAAAGCCAGCTAAAAAGTCAATAATCGATACCTAAAACGCGAATTGTACTACTTCTTACTGGATATTGCATCAACTTAGAAGCTTGATCTGTGTTCTACTGTTGTGATTTTAGTGTCTCCGCATACCGCAGCACGTGACATAGCTTTGCAGACGATAAGTACAACCGTTTCAGAGAGAAGAGCGGCTAATATGACGATCTGGCTTTAAGACGATTCGATAACAAATGACGAAAACGGACGGATTTCTCAGGTTTTTACTATATATGAACACTTTTCACATTCTCCCGTGCAACTCGGCTGCTAGTCCTCCTTCATGCAAAATCTTAAGTTCCTAGATCGTGTCCAAGGCACCAAAGAAGGATAAAAAGTCAATAACCAATACCTAAAACTTTAATTGGACTACTTCTTACTGGCTATTACATCAACTTAGAAGCTTCATCTGTGTTCTACTATGGTGCTTTTAGTGTCGCAGCACGCGACATAGCTTTGTAGACGATAAGTACAACCGTTTCAGAGAGAAGAGCGGCCAATGTGACGATCTGGCTTTATGTAGATTCGATAATAAATGACGAAAACGGACGTATTTCTCATGTTTTTACTACATATGAACACTTTTCACATTCTCCCGTGGAACTCGGCTGCTAGTCCTCCTTTCATGCAGAATCTTAAGGTCCCAGCTCATGTCCAAGGCACAAAAGCCAGCTAAAAGGTCAATATTCAATACCTAATACTTGTATTGTACTACTTCTTACTGGCTATTACAACAACTTAGAAGCTTGATCTGTGTTCTACTATAGTGCTTTTAGTGTCTCAGCATACCGCAGCACGCGACATAGCTTTGCAGACGATAAGTACAACCGTTTCAGAGAGAAAAGCGGCCAATGTGTCGATCTGGCTTTAAGTCGATTCGATAACAAATGACGAAAACGGACGGATTTCTCAGGTTTTTACTACATATGAACACTTTTCACATCCTCCCGTGCAACTCGGCTGCAGGTCCTCCTTTCATGCAGAATCTTAAGGTCCTAGCTCATGTCCAAGGCACCATAGCCAGCTAAAAAGTCAATAATCGATACCTAAATCTTGAATTGGACTTCTTCTTACTGGCTATTACATCAACTTAGAAGCTTCACCTGTGTTCCACTATGGTGCTTCTCCTGCTTCCGCCTAAGGCAACACGCGTCATAGCTTTGCAGACGATAAGTACAACCGTTTCAGAGAGAAGAGCGGCCAATGTGACGATCTGGCTTTAAGTCGATTCGATAACAAATGACGAAAACGGATGGGTTTCTCAGGTTTTTACTACATATGAACACTTTTCACATTCTCCCGTGCAACTCGGCTGCTAGTCCTCCTTTCTTGCAGAATCTTAAGGTCCTAGCTCATGTATAAGGCACCAAAGCCAGCTAAAAAGTCAATAATCGATACCTAAAACTTGAATTGTACTACTTCTTACTGGCTATTACATCAACTTAGAAGCTTCATCTGTGTTCTACTATGGTGCTTTTAGTGTCTCCGCATACCGCAGCACGCGACATAGCGTTCAGACGATAAGTACAACCGTTTCAGAGAGAAGAGCGGCCAATGTGACGATCTGGCTTTAAGTCGGTTCGGTAACAAATGACGAAAACGGACGGATTTCTCAGGTTTTTACTACATATGAACACGTTTCACATTCTCCCGTGCAACTCGGCTGCTAGTCCTCCTTTCATGCAGAATCTTAAGGTCCTATGTTCATGTCCAAGGCACCAAAGCCAGCTAAAAAGTCAATAATCGATACCTAAAACTTGAATTGTACTACTTCTTACTGGCTATTACATCAACTTAGAAGCTTCATCTGTGTTCTACTATGGTGCTTTTAGTGTCTCCGCATACCGCAGCACGCGACATAGCGTTGCAGACGATAAGTACAACCGTTTCAGAGAGAAGAGCGGCGAATGTGACGATCTGGCTTTAAGTCGATTCGATAACAAATGACGAAAACGGACGGATTTCTCAGGTTTTTACTACATATGAACATTTTTCACATTCTCCCGTGCAACTCGGCTGCTAGTCCTCCTTCATGCGAAATCTTAAGTTCCTAGCTCGTGTCCAAGGCACCAAAGAAGTGTAAAAAGTCAATAACCGATACATAAAACTTGAATTTTACTTTTTCTTACTGGCAATTACATCAACTTAGAAGCTTCATCTGTGTTCTACTATGGTGCTTTTACTGTGTCCGCATACCGCAGCACGCGACATAGCTTTGCAGACGATAAGTACAACCGTTTCAGACAGAAGAGCGGCCAATGTGACGATCTGGCTTTAAGTCGATTCGATAACAAATGACGAAAATGGACGGATGTCTCAGGTTTTTACTACATATGAACACTTTTCACATTCTCCCATGCAACTCGGCTGCTAGTCCTCCTTTAATGCAGAATCTTAAGGTCATAGCTCATGTCAAAGGCACCAAAGCCAGCTAAAAAGTCAATAATCGATACCTAAAACTTGAATTGGATTACTTCTTACTGGCTGTTACATCAACTTAGATGCTTCATCTGTGTTCTACTATGGTGATTTTAGTGTCTCCGCATACCGCAGCACGCGACATAGCTTTGCAGACGATAAGTGCAACCGTTTCAGAGAGAAGAGCAGCCAATGTGACGATCTGGCTTTAAGTCGATTCGATAACAAATGACGAAAACGGACGGATTTCTAAGGTTTTTACTACATATGAACACTTTTCGCATTCTCCCGTGCATCTCGGCTGCTAGTCCTCCTTTCATGCAGAATGTTAAGGTCCTATCTCATGTCCAAGGCACCAAAGCCAGCTAAAAAGTCAATAATCGATACCTAAAACTCTAATTTTACTACTTCTTACTGGGTATTACATCAACTTAGAAGCTTAATGGGTGTTCTACTATGTTGCTTTTAGTGTCTCCGCATACCGCATCATGCGACATAGCTTTGCAGACGATAAGTACAACCGTTTCAGAGAGAAGAGCGGCCAATGTGACTATCTGGCTTTAAGTCGATTCGATAAAAAATGACGAAAACGGACGGATTTCTCAGGTTTTTACTACATTTGAACACTTTTCACATTCCCCCATGCAACTCGGCTGCTAGTCCTCCTTTCATGCAGAATATTAAGGTCCTACCTCATGTCCAAGGCCCCAAAACCCAGCTAAAAAGTCAATAATCGAAACCTAAATCTTGAATTGGACTACTTCTTACTGGCTATTACATCAACTTAGAAGCTTCATCTGTGTTCTACTATGGTGCTTTTCCTGTTTCCGCCTACGGCAACATGCGACATACCTTTGAAGACGATAAGTACAACCGTTTCAGAGAGAAGAGCGGCCAATGTGACGATCTGGCTTTAAGTCGATTCGATAACAAATGACGAAAACGGACGGATTTCTCAGGTTTTTACTACATATGAACACTTTTCACATTCTCCCATGCAACTCGGCTGCTAGTCCTCCTTTAATGCAGAATCTAAAGGTCATAGCTCATGTCAAAGGCACCAAAGCCAGCTAAAAGGTCAATAATCGATACCTAAAACTTGAATTGGATTACATCTTACTGGCTATTACATCAACTTAGATGCTTCATCTGTGTTCTACCATGGTGATTTTAGTGTCTCCGCATACCGCAGCACGCGACATAGCTTTGCAGACGATAAGTGCAACCGTTTCAGAGAGAAGAGCAGCCAATGTGACGATCTGGCTTTAAGTCGATTCGATAACAAATGACGAAAACGGACGGATTTCTAAGGTTTTTACTACATATGAACACTTTTCGCATTCTCCCGTGCATCTCGGCTGCTAGTCCTCCCTTCATGCAGAATGTTAAGGTCCTATCTCATGTCCAAGGCACCAAAGCCAGCTAAAAAGTCAATAATCGATACCTAAAACTCTAATTTTACTACTTCTTACTGGGTATTACATCAACTTAGAAGCTTAATGGGTGTTCTACTATGTTGCTTTTAGTGTCTCCGCATACCGCATCATGCGACATAGCTTTGCAGACGATAAGTACAACCGTTTCAGAGAGAAGAGCGGCCAATGTGACGATCTGGCTTTAAGTCGATTCGATAACAAATGACGAAAACGGACGGATTTCTCAGGTTTTTACTACATTTGAACACTTTTCACATTCCCCCATGCAACTCGGCTGCTAGTCCTCCTTTCATGCAGAATATTAAGGTCCTAGCTCATGTCCAAGGCAATAAAGCCAGCTAAAAAGTCAATAATCGATACCTAAAACTTGAATTGGATTACTTCTTACTGGCTATTACATCAACTTAGATGCTTCATCTGTGTTCTACTATGGTGATTTTAGTGTCTCCGCATACCGCAGCACGCGACATAGCTTTGCAGACGATAAGTGCAACCGTTTCAGAGAGAAGAGCAGCCAATGTGACGATCTGGCTTTAAGTCGATTCGATAACAAATGACGAAAACGGACGGATTTCTGAGGTTTTTACTACATATGAACACTTTTCACATTCTACCATGCAACTCGGCTGCTAGTCCTCCTTTAATGCAGAATCTTAAGGTCCTAGCTCATGTCCAAGGCACCAAAGCCAGCTAAAAGGTGAATATTCAATACCTAAAACTTGAATTGGATTACTTCTTACAGGCTATTACATCAACTTAGATGCTTCGTCTGTGTTCTACTATGGTGCTTTTAGTGTGTCCGCATACCGCAGGACGCGACATAGCTTTGCAGACGATAAGTACAACCGTTTCAGAGAGAAGAGCGGCCAATGTGACGATCTGGCTTTAAGTCGATTCGATAACAAATGACGAAAACGGACGGATGTCTCAGCTTTTTACTGCATATTAACACTTTTCACATTCTCCCGTGCAACTCGGCTGCTAGTCCTCCTTTCATGCAGAATCTTAAGGTCCTAGCTCATGTCCAAGGCACCAAAGCCAGCTAAAAAGTCAATAATCGATACCTAAAACTTGAATTGGATTACTTCTTACTGGCTATTAAATCAACTTAGATGCTTCATCTGTTTTCTACTATGGTGATTTTAGTGTCTCCGCATACCGCAGCACGCGACATAGCTTTGCAGACGATAAGTGCAACCGTTTCAGAGAGAAGAGCAGCCAATGTGTCGATCTGGCTTTAAGTCGATTCGATAACAAATGACGAAAACGGACGGATTTCTCAGGTTTTTACTACATATGAACACTTTTCACATTCTCCCATGCAACTCGCCTGCTAGTCCTCCTTTAATGCAGAATCTTAAGGTCCTAGCTCATGTCCAAGGCACCAAAGCCAGCTAAAAAGTCAATAATGGATACCTAAAACTTGAATTGGATTACTTCTTACTGGCTATTACATCAACTTAGATGCTTCATCTGTGTTCTACTATGGTGATTCTAGTGTCTCAGCATACCGCAGCACGCGACATAGCTTTGCAGACGATAGGTACAAGCGTTTCAGAGAGAAGAGCGGCCAATGTGACAATCTGGCTTTAAGTCGATTCGATAACAAATGACGAAAACGGACGGATTTCTAAGGTTTTTACTACATATTAACACTTTTCACGTTCTCCCGTGCAACTCGGCTGCTAGTCCTCCTTTCATGCAGAATGTTAAGGTCCTAGCTCATGTCCAAGGCACCAAAGCCAGCTAAAAAGTCAATAATCGATAACTAAAACTTGAATTTTACTACTTCTTACTGGGTATTACATCAACTTAGAAGCTTAATCTGTGTTCTACTATGGTGCTTTTAGTGTCTCCGCATACCGCAGCACGCGACCTAGCTTTGCAGACGGTAAGTACAACCGTTTCAGAGAGAAGAGCGGCCAATGTGACGATCTGGCTTTAAGTCGATTCGATAACAAATGACGAAAACGGACGTATTTCTCAGGTTTTTACTACATTTAAACACTTTTCACATTCCCCCATGCAACTCGGCTGCTAGTCCTCCTTTCATGCAGAGTCTTAAGGTCCTAGCTCATGTCCAAGGCACCAAAGCCATCTAAAAAGTCAATAATCGATACCTAAATCTTGAATTGGACTACTTCTTACTGGCTATTACATCAACTTAGAAGCTTCATCTGTGTTCTACTATGGTGCTTTTCCTGTTTCCGCCTACGGCAACAAGCGACATACCTTTGAAGACGATAAGTGCAACCGTTTCAGAGAGAAGAGCGGCCAATGTGACGATCTGGCTTTAAGGCGATTCGATAACAAATGACGAAAACGGACGGATTTCTCAAGTTTTAACTACATATGAACACTTTTCACATTCTCCCGTGGAACTCGGCTGTTAGTCCTCCTTTCATGCAGAATCTTAAGGTCCTAGCTCATGTCCAAGGCACCAAAGCCAGCTAAAAAGTCAATAATCAATACCTAAAACTCGAATTGTACTACTTCTTACTGGATATTACATCAACTTAGAAGCTTCATCTGTGTTCTACTGTGGTGATTTTAGTGTCTCCGCATACCGCAGCACGTGACATAGCTTTGCAGACGATAAGTACAACCGTTTCAGAGAAAAGAGCGGCCAATTTGACGATCTGGCTTTTAGTCGATTCGATAACAAATGACGAAAACGGACGGATTTCTCAGGTTTTTACTACATATGAACACTTTTCACATTCTCCCATGCAACTCGGCTGCTAGTCCTCCTTTCATGCAGAGTCTTAAGGTCCTAGCTCATGTCCAAGGCAGGAAAGCCAGCTAAAAAGTCAATAATCGATACCTAAAACATGAATTGTATTACTTCCTACTGGCTATTACATCAACTTAGAAGCTTCATCTGTGTTCTACTATGGTGCTTTTAGTGTCTCTGCATACCGCAGCACGCGACATAGCTGTGCAGACGATAAGTACTAGCGTATCAGAGAGAAGAGCGGCCAATGTGACAATCTGGCTTTAAGTCGATTCGATAACAAATGACGAAAACGGACGGATTTCTAAGGTTTTTACTACATATTAACACTTTTCACGTTCTCCCGTGCAACTCGGCTGCTAGTCCTCCTTTCATGCAGAATGTTAAGGTCCTAGCTCATGTCCAAGGCACCAAAGCCAGCTAAAAAGTCAATAATCGATAACTAAAACTTGAATTTTACTACTTCTTACTGGGTATTACATCAACTTAGAAGCTTAATCTGTGTTCTACTATGGTGCTTTTAGTGTCTCCGCATACCGCAGCACGCGACATAGCTTTGCAGACGGTAAGTACAACCGTTTCAGAGAGAAGAGCGGCCAATGTGACGATCTGGCTTTAAGTCGATTCGATAACAAATGACGAAAACGGACGTATTTCTCAGGTTTTTACTACATTTAAACACTTTTCACATTCCCCCATGCAACTCGGCTGCTAGTCCTCCTTTCATGCAGAGTCTTAAGGTCCTAGCTCATGTCCAAGGCACCAAAGCCATCTAAAAAGTCAATAATCGATACCTAAATCTTGAATTGGACTACTTCTTACTGGCTATTACATCAACTTAGAAGCTTCATCTGTGTTCTACTATGGTGCTTTTCCTGTTTCCGCCTACGGCAACAAGCGACATACCTTTGAAGACGATAAGTGCAACCGTTTCAGAGAGAAGAGCGGCCAATGTGACGATCTGGCTTTAAGTCGATTCGATAACAAATGACGAAAACGGACGGATGTCTCAGGTTTTTACTGCATATGAACACTTTTCACATTCTCCCGTGCAACTCGGCTGCCAGTCCTCCTTTCATGCAGAATCTTAAGGTCCTAGCTCATGTCCAAGGCACCAAAGCCAGCTAAAAAGTCAATAATCGATACCTAAAACTTGAATTGGATTACTTCTTACTGGCTATTAAATCAACTTAGATGCTTCATCTGTGTTCTACTATGGTGATTTTAGTGTCTCCGCATACCGCAGCACGCGACATAGCTTTGCAGACGATAAGTGCAACCGTTTCAGAGAGAAGAGCAGCCAATGTGACGATCTGGCTTTAAGTCGATTCGATAACAAATGACGAAAACGGACGGATTTCTCAGGTTTTTAATACATTTAAACACTTTTCACATTCCCCCATGCAACTCGGCTGCTAGTCCTCCTTTCATGCAGAATCTTAAGGTCCTAGCTCATGTCCAAGGCACCAAAGCCAGCTAAAAGTTCCATATTCAATACCTAAAACTTGAATTGTACTACTTCTTACTGGCTATTACATTAACTTAGAAGCTTCATCTGTGTTCTATTATGGTGCTTTTAGTGTCTCAGCATACCGCAGCACGCGACATAGCTTTGCAGACGATAAGTACAACCGTTTCAGAGAGAAGAGCGGCCAATGTGACGATCTGGCTTTAAGTCGATTCGATAACAAATGACGAAAACGGACGGATTTCTCAGGTTTTTACTACATATGAACACTTTTCACATTCTTCCATGCAACTCGGCTGCTAGTCCTCCTCTCATGCAGAGTCTTATGGTCCTAGCTTATGTCCAAGGCAGGAAAGCCAGCTAAAAAGTCAATAATCGATACCTAAAACATGAATTGTACTACTTCTTACTGGCTATTACATCAACTTAGAAGCTTCATCTGTGTTCTACTATGGTGCTTTTAGTGTCTCTGCATACCGCAGCACGCGACATAGCTGTGCAGACGATAAGTACTAGCGTTTCAGAGAGAAGAGCGGCCAATGTGACGATCTGGCTTTAAGTCGATTCGATAACAAATGACGAAAACGGACGGATTTCTCAGGTTTTTACTACATATGAACACTTTTCACATTCTCCCGTGCAACTCGGCTGCTAGTCCTCCTTCATGCGAAATCTTAAGTTCCTAGCTCGTGTCCAAGGCACCAAAGAAGTGTAAAAAGTCAATAACCGATACATAAAACTTGAATTTTACTTCTTCTTACTGGCTATTACATCAACTTAGAAGCTTCATCTGTGTTCTACTAATGTGCTTTTAGTGTGTCCGCATACCGCAGCACGCGACATAGCTTTGCAGACGATAAGTACAACCGTTTCAGAGAGAAGAGCAGCCAATGTGACGATCTGGCTTTAAGTCGATTCGATAACAAATGACGAAAACGGACGGATTTCTAAGGTTTTTACTACACATGAACACTTTTCGCATTCTCCCGTGCATCTCGGCTGCTAGTCCTCCTTTCATGCAGAATGTTAAGTTCCTATCTCATGTCCAAGGCACCAAAGCCAGCTAAAAAGTCAATAATCGATACCTAAAACTTGAATTTTACTACTTCTTACTGGGTATTGCATCAACTTAGAAGCTTAATGGGTGTTCTACTATGGTGCTTTTAGTGTCTCCGCATACCGCAGCACGCGACTTAGCTTTGCAGACGATAAGTACAACCGTTTCAGAGAGAAGAGCGGCCAATGTGACGATCTGGCTTTAAGTCGATTCGATAACAAATGACGAAAACGGACGTATTTCTCAGGTTTTTACTACATTTGAACACTTTTCACATTCCCCCCTGCAACTCGGCTGTTAGTCCTCCTTTCATGCAGAATATTAAGGTCCTAGCTCATGTCCAAGGCACAAAAGCCAGCTAAAAGTTCCATATTCAATACCTAAAACTTGAATTGAACTACTTCTTACTGGCTATTACATCAACTTAGAAGCTTCATCTGTGTTCTACTATGGTGCTTTTAGTGTGTCCGCATACCGCAGCACGCGACATAGCTTTGCAGGCGATAAGTACAACCGTTTCAGAGAGAAGAGCGGCCAATGTGACGATCTGGCTTTAAGTCGATTCGATAACAAATGACGAAAACGGACGGATGTCTCAGGTTTTTACTGCATATGAACACTTTTCACATTCTCCCGTGCAACTCGGCTGCTAGTCCTCCTTTCATGCAGAATCTTAAGGTCCTAGCTCATGTCCAAGGCACCAAAGCCAGCTAAAAAGTCAATAATCGATACCTAAAACTTGGATTACTTCTTACTGGCTATTACATCAACTTAGATGCTTCATCTGTGTTCTACTATGGTGATTTTAGTGTCTCCGCATACCGCAGCACGCGACATAGCTTTGCAGACGATAAGTGCAACCGTTTCAGAGAGAAGAGCAGCCAGTGTGACGATCTGGATTTAAGTCGATTCGATAACAAATGACGAAAACGGACGGATTTCTCAGGTTTTTACTACATATGAACACTTTTCACATTCTCCCATGCAACTCGGCTGCTAGTCCTCCTTTAATGCAGAATCTTAAGGTCCTAGCTCATGTCCAAGGCACCAAAGCCAGCTAAAAGGTCAATATTCAATACCTAAAACTTGAATTGGATTACTTCTTACTGGCTATTACATACTTAGATGCTTCATCTGTGTTCTACTATGGTGCTTTTAGTGTGTCCGCATACCGCAGCACGCGACATAGCTTTGCAGACGATAAGTACAACCGTTTCAGAGAGAAGAGCGGCCAATGTGACGAACTGGCTTTAAGTCGATTCGATAACAAATGACGAAAACGGACGGATGTCTCAGGTTTTTACTGCATATGAACACTTTTCACATTCATCCGTGCAACTCGGCTGCTAGTCCTCCTTTCATGCAGAATCTTAAGGTCCTAGCTCATGTCCAAGGCACCAAAGCCAGCTAAAAAGTCAATAATCGATACCTAAAACTTGAATTGGATTACTTCTTACTGGCTATTAAATCAACTTAGATGCTTCATCTGTGTTCTACTATGGTGATTTTAGTGTCTCCGCATACCGCAGCACGCGACATAGCTTTGCAGACGATAAGTGCAACCGTTTCAGAGAGAAGAGCAGCCAATGTGACGATCTGGCTTTAAGTCGATTCGATAACAAATGACGAAAACGGACGGATTTCTCAGGTTTTTACTACATATGAACACTTTTCACATTCTCCCATGCAACTCTGCTGCTAGTTCTCCTTTAATGCAGAATCTTAAGGTCCTACCTCATGTCCAAGGCACCAAAGCCAGCTAAAAAGTCAATTATCGATACCTAAAACTTGAATGGTATTACTTCTTACTGGCTATTACATCAACTTAGATGCTTCATCTGTGTTCTACTATGGTGATTTTAGTGTCTCCGCATACCGCAGCACGCGACATAGCTTTGCAGACGATACGTACAAGCGTTTCAGAGAGAAGAGCGGCCGATGTGACAATCTGGCTTTAAGTCGATTCGATAACAAATGACGAAAACGGACGGATTTCTAAGGTTTTTACTACATATGAACACTTTTCACGTTCTCCCGTGCAACTCGGCTGCTAGTCCCCTTTTCATGCAGAATGTTAAGGTCCTAGCTCATGTCCAAGGCACCAAAGCCAGCTAAAAAGTCAATAATCGATAACTAAAACTTGAATTTTACTACTTCTTACTGGGTATTACATCTACTTAGAAGCTTAATCTGTGTTCTACTATGGTGCTTTTAGTGTCTCCGCATACCGCAGCACGCGACATAGCTTTGCAGACGATAAGTACAACCGTTTCAGAGAGAAGAGCGGCCAATGTGACGATCTGGCTTTAAGTCGATTCGATAACAAATGACGAAAACGGACGTATTTCTCAGGTTTTTACTACATTTGAACACTTTTCACATTCCCCCATGCAACTCGGCTTCTAGTCCTCCTTTCATGCAGAATCTTAAGGTCCTAGCTCATGTCCAAGGCACCAAAGCCAGCTAAAAAGTCAATAATCGATACCTAAAACTTGAGTTGGATTACTTCTTACTGGCTATTAAATCAACTTAGATGCTTCATCTGTGTTCTACTATGGTGATTTTAGTGTCTCCGCATACCGCAGCACGCGACATAGCTTTGCAGACGATAAGTGCAACCGTTTCAGAGAGAAGAGCAGCCAATGTGACGATCTGGCTTTAAGTCGATTCGATAACAAATGACGAAAACGGACGGATTTCTCAGGTTTTTACTACATATGAACACTTTTCACATCCTCCCATGCAACTCTGCTGCTAGTTCTCCTTTAATGCAGAATCTTAAGGTCCTAGCTCATGTCCAAGGCACCAAAGCCAGCTAAAAAGTCAATAATCGATACCTAAAACTTGAATGGTATTACTTCTTACTGGCTATTACATCAACTTAGATGCTTCATCTGTGTTCTACTATGGTGATTTTAGTGTCTCCGCATACCGCAGCACGCGACATAGCTTTGCAGACGATAAGTACAAGCGTTTCAGAGAGAAGAGCGGCCAATGTGACAATCTGGCTTTAAGTCGATTCGATAACAAATGACGAAAAAGGACGGATTTCTAAGGTTTTTACTACATATGAACACTTTTCACGTTCTCCCGTGCAACTCGGATGCTAGTCCCCCTTTCATGCAGAATGTTAAGGTCCTAGCTCATGTCCAAGGCACCAAAGCCAGCTAAAAAGTCAATAATCGATAACTAAAACTTGAATTTTACTACTTCTTACTGGGTATTACATCTACTTAGAAGCTTAATCTGTGTTCTACTATGGTGCTTTTAGTGTCTCCGCATACCGCAGCACGCGACATAGCTTTGCAGACGATAAGTACAACCGTTTCAGAGAGAAGAGCGGCCAATGTGACGATCTGGCTTTAAGTCGATTCGATAACAAATGACGAAAACGGACGTATTTCTCAGGTTTTTACTACATTTGAACACTTTTCACATTCCCCCATGCAACTCGGCTGCTAGTCCTCCTTTCATGCAGAATCTTAAGGTCCTAGCTCATGTCCAAGGCACCAAAGCCAGCTAAAAAGTCAATAATCGATACCTAAATCTTGAATTGGACTACTTCTTACTGGCTATTACATCAACTTAGAAGCTTCATCTGTGTTCTACTATGGTGCTTTTCCTGTTATCGCCTACGGCAACACGCGACATACCTTTGAAGACGATAAGTACAACCGTTTCAGAGAGAAGAGCGGCCAATGTGACGATCTGGCTTTAAGTCGATTCGATAACAAATGACGAAAACGGACGGATTTCTCAGGTTTTTACTACATATGAACACTTTTCACATTCTCCCATGCAACTCTGCTGCTAGTTCTCCTTTAATGCAGAATCTTAAGGTCCTAGCTCATGTCCAAGGCACCAAAGCCAGCTAAAAAGTCAATAATCGATACCTAAAACTTGAATGGTATTACTTCTTACTGGCTATTACATCAACTTAGATGCTTCATCTGTGTTCTACTATGGTGATTTTAGTGTCTCCGCATACCGCAGCACGCGACATAGCTTTGCAGACGATAAGTACAACCGTTTCAGAGAGAAGAGTGGCCAATGTGACGATCTAGCTTTAAGTCGATTCGATAACAAATGACGAAAACGGACGGATTTCTCAGGTTTTTACTACATATGAACACTTTTCACATTCTCCCATGCAACTCTGCTGCTAGTTCTCCTTTAATGCAGAATCTTAAGGTCCTAGCTCATGTCCAAGGCACCAAAGCCAGCTAAAAAGTCAATAATCGATACCTAAAACTTGAATGGTATTACTTCTTACTGGCTATTACATCAACTTAGATGCTTCATCTGTGTTCTACTATGGTGATTTTAGTGTCTCCGCATACCGCAGCACGCGTCATAGCTTTGCAGACGATAGGTACAAGCGTATCTGAGAGAAGAGCGGCAAATGTGACAATCTGGCTTTAAGTCGATTCGATAACAAATGACGAAAACGGACGGATTTCTAAGGTTTTTACTACATATGAACACTTTTCACGTTCTCCCGTGCAACTCGGCTGCTAGTCCTCCTTTCATGCAGAATGTTAAGGTCCTAGCTCATGTCCAAGGCACCAAAGCCAGCTAAAAGGTCAATAATCGATAACTAAAACTTTAATTTTACTATTTCTTACTGGCTATTACATCAACTTAGAAGCTTGATCTGTGTTCTACTATGGTGATTTTAGTGTCTCCGCATACCGCAGCACGCGACATAGCTTTGCAGACGATAAGTACAACCGTTTCAGAGAGAAGAGTGGCCAATGTGACGATCTAGCTTTAAGTCGATTCGATAACAAATGACGAAAACGGACGGATTTCTCAGGTTTTTACTACATATGAACACTTTTCACATTCTCCCATGCAACTCTGCTGCTAGTTCTCCTTTAATGCAGAATCTTAAGGTCCTAGCTCATGTCCAAGGCACCAAAGCCAGCTAAAAAGTCAATAATCGATACCTAAAACTTGAATGGTATTACTTCTTACTGGCTATTACATCAACTTAGATGCTTCATCTGTGTTCTACTATGGTGATTTTAGTGTCTCCGCATACCGCAGCACGCGTCATAGCTTTGCAGACGATAGGTACAAGCGTTTCTGAGAGATGAGCGGCAAATGTGACAATCTGGCTTTAAGTCGATTCGATAACAAATGACGAAAAAGGACGGATTTCTAAGGTTTTTACTACATATGAACACTTTTCACGTTCTCCCGTGCAACTCGGATGCTAGTCCCCCTTTCATGCAGAATGTTAAGGTCCTAGCTCATGTCCAAGGCACCAAAGCCAGCTAAAAAGTCAATAATCGATAACTAAAACTTGAATTTTACTACTTCTTACTGGGTATTACATCTACTTAGAAGCTTAATCTGTGTTCTACTATGGTGCTTTTAGTGTCTCCGCATACCGCAGCACGCGACATAGCTTTGCAGACGATAAGTACAACCGTTTCAGAGAGAAGAGCGGCCAATGTGACGATCTGGCTTTAAGTCGATTCGATAACAAATGACGAAAACGGACGTATTTCTCAGGTTTTTACTACATTTGAACACTTTTCACATTCCCCCATGCAACTCGGCTGCTAGTCCTCCTTTCATGCAGAATCTTAAGGTCCTAGCTCATGTCCAAGGCACCAAAGCCAGCTAAAAAGTCAATAATCGATACCTAAATCTTGAATTGGACTACTTCTTACTGGCTATTACATCAACTTAGAAGCTTCATCTGTGTTCTACTATGGTGCTTTTCCTGTTATCGCCTACGGCAACACGCGACATACCTTTGAAGACGATAAGTACAACCGTTTCAGAGAGAAGAGCGGCCAATGTGACGATCTGGCTTTAAGTCGATTCGATAACAAATGACGAAAACGGACGGATTTCTCAGGTTTTTACTACATATGAACACTTTTCACATTCTCCCATGCAACTCTGCTGCTAGTTCTCCTTTAATGCAGAATCTTAAGGTCCTAGCTCATGTCCAAGGCACCAAAGCCAGCTAAAAAGTCAATAATCGATACCTAAAACTTGAATGGTATTACTTCTTACTGGCTATTACATCAACTTAGATGCTTCATCTGTGTTCTACTATGGTGATTTTAGTGTCTCCGCATACCGCAGCACGCGACATAGCTTTGCAGACGATAAGTACAACCGTTTCAGAGAGAAGAGTGGCCAATGTGACGATCTAGCTTTAAGTCGATTCGATAACAAATGACGAAAACGGACGGATTTCTCAGGTTTTTACTACATATGAACACTTTTCACATTCTCCCATGCAACTCTGCTGCTAGTTCTCCTTTAATGCAGAATCTTAAGGTCCTAGCTCATGTCCAAGGCACCAAAGCCAGCTAAAAAGTCAATAATCGATACCTAAAACTTGAATGGTATTACTTCTTACTGGCTATTACATCAACTTAGATGCTTCATCTGTGTTCTACTATGGTGATTTTAGTGTCTCCGCATACCGCAGCACGCGTCATAGCTTTGCAGACGATAGGTACAAGCGTATCTGAGAGAAGAGCGGCAAATGTGACAATCTGGCTTTAAGTCGATTCGATAACAAATGACGAAAACGGACGGATTTCTAAGGTTTTTACTACATATGAACACTTTTCACGTTCTCCCGTGCAACTCGGCTGCTAGTCCTCCTTTCATGCAGAATGTTAAGGTCCTAGCTCATGTCCAAGGCACCAAAGCCAGCTAAAAGGTCAATAATCGATAACTAAAACTTTAATTTTACTATTTCTTACTGGCTATTACATCAACTTAGAAGCTTGATCTGTGTTCTACTATGGTGATTTTAGTGTCTCCGCATACCGCAGCACGCGACATAGCTTTGCAGACGATAAGTACAACCGTTTCAGAGAGAAGAGTGGCCAATGTGACGATCTAGCTTTAAGTCGATTCGATAACAAATGACGAAAACGGACGGATTTCTCAGGTTTTTACTACATATGAACACTTTTCACATTCTCCCATGCAACTCTGCTGCTAGTTCTCCTTTAATGCAGAATCTTAAGGTCCTAGCTCATGTCCAAGGCACCAAAGCCAGCTAAAAAGTCAATAATCGATACCTAAAACTTGAATGGTATTACTTCTTACTGGCTATTACATCAACTTAGATGCTTCATCTGTGTTCTACTATGGTGATTTTAGTGTCTCCGCATACCGCAGCACGCGTCATAGCTTTGCAGACGATAGGTACAAGCGTTTCTGAGAGATGAGCGGCAAATGTGACAATCTGGCTTTAAGTCGATTCGATAACAAATGACGAAAACGGACGGATTTCTAAGGTTTTTACTACATATGAACACTTTTCACGTTCTCCCGTGCAACTCGGCTGCTAGTCCTCCTTTCATGCAGAATGTTAAGGTCCTAGCTCATGTCCAAGGCACCAAAGCCAGCTAAAAGGTCAATAATCGATAACTAAAACTTTAATTTTACTACTTCTTACTGGGTATTACATCAACTTAGAAGCTTGATCTGTGTTCTACTATGGTGCTTTTAGTGTCTCCGCATACCGCAGCACGCGACATAGCTTTGCAGACGATAAGTACAAAAGTTTCAGAGAGAAGAGCGCCAAATGTGACGATCTGGCTTTAAGTCGATTCGATAACAAATGACGAAAATGGACGTATTTCTCAGGTTTTTACAACATTTGAACACTTTTCACATTCCCCCATGCCACTCGGCTGCTAGTCCTCCTTTCATGCAGAATCTTAAGGTCCTAGCTCATGTCCAAGGCACCAAAGCCAGCTAAAAAGTCAATAATCGGTACCTAAATCTTGAATTGGACTACTTCTTACTGGCTATTACATCAACTTAGAAGCTTCATCTGTGTTCTACTATGGTGCTTTTCCTGTTTCCGCCTACGGCAACACGCGACATACCTTTGAAGACGATCAGTACAACCGTTTCAGAGAGAAGAGCGGCCAATGTGACGATCTGGCTTTAAGTCGATTCGATAACAAATGACGAAAACGGACGGATTTCTCAAGTTTTAACTACATATGAACACTTTTCACATTCTACCGTGCAACTCGGCTGCTAGTCGTCCTTTAATGCAGAATGTTAAGGTCCTAGCTCATGTCCAAGTCACCAAAGCCAGCTAAAAAGTCAATAATCGATACCTAAAACTTGAATCGGACTACTTCTTACTGGCTATTACATCAACTTAGATGCTTCATCTGTGTTCTACTATGGTGATTTTAGTGTCTCCGCATACCGCAGCACGCGACATAGCATTGCACACGAGAAGTACAACCGTTTCAGAGAGAAGAGCGGCCAATGTGACGATCTGGCTTTAAGTCGATTCGATAACAAATGACGAAAACGGACGGATTTCTTAGGTTTTTACTACATATGAACACTTTTCACATTCTCCCATGCAACTCGGCTGCTAGTCCTCCTTTCATGCAGAATCTTAAGGTCCTAGCTCATGTCCAAGGCACCAAAGCCAGCTAAAAAGTCAATAATCGATACCTAAAACTTGAATTGTACTACTTCTTACTGGCTATTACATCAACTTAGAAGCTTCATCTGTGTTCTACTATGGTGATTTTAGTGTCTCCGCATACCGCAGCACGCGACATAGCTTTGCAGATGATAAGTACAAGCGTTTCAGAGAGAAGAGCGGCCAATGTGACGATCTTGCTTTAAGTCGATTCGATAACAAATGACGAAAACGGACGGATTTCTCAGGTTTTTACTACATATGAACACATTTCACATTCTCCCGTGCAACTCGGCTGCTAGTCCTCCTTTCATGCAGAATCTTAAGGTCCTAGCTCATGTCCAAGGCACCAAAGCCAGCTAAAAAGTCAATAATCGATACCTAAAACTTGAATTCTACTACTTCTTACTGGCTATTACATCAACTTAGAAGCTTCATCTGTGTTCTACTATGGTGCTTTTACTCTCTCCACATACCGCAGCACGCGACATAGCTTTGCAGGCGATAAGTACAACCGTTTCAGTGAGAAGAGCGGCCAATGTGACGATCTGGCTTTAAGTCGATTCGATAACTAATGACGAAAACGGACGGATTTCTAAGGTTTTTATTACATATGAACAGTTTTCACATTCTCCCATGGAACTCGGCTGCTGGTCCTCCTTTCATGCAGAATGTTAAGGTCCTAGCTCATGTTCAAGGCACCAAAGCCAGCTAAAAAGTCAATAATCGATACCTAAAACTTGAATTATACAACTTCTTACTGGCTATTACATCAACTTAGAAGCTTCATCTGTGTTCTACTATGGTGATTTTAGTGTCTCCGCATACCGCAGTACGCGACATAGCTTTGCAGCGATAAGTACAAGCGTTTCAGAGAGAAGAGCGGCCAATGTGACGATCTGGCTTTAAGTCGATTCGATAACAAATGACGAAAACGGACGGATTTCTTAGGTTTTTACTACATATGAAAACTTTTCACATTCTCCCATGCAACTCGGCTTCTAGTCCTCCTTTCATGCAGAATCTTAAGGTCATAGCTTATGTCCAAGGCACCAAAGCCAGCTAAAAAGTCAATAATCGATACCTAAAACTTGAATTGGACTACTTCTTACTGGCTATTACATCAACTTAGAAGCTTCATCTGTGTTCTACTATGGTGCTTTTAGTGTCTCCGCATACCGCAGCACGCGACATAGCTTTGCAGACGATAAGTACAACCGTTTCAGAGAGAAGAGCGGCCAATGTGACGATCTGGCTTTAAGTCGATTCGATAACAAATGACGAAAACGGACGGATGTCTCAGATTTTTACTAGATATGAACACTTTTCACATTCTCCCGTGCAACTGGGCTGCTAGTCCACCTTTTATGCAGAATCTTAAAGTATTAGCTCATGTCCAAGGCACCAAAGCCAGCAATAAAGTCAATAATCGATACCTAAAACTTGAATTGTACTACTTCTTACTGGCTATTACATCAACTTAGAAGCTTCATCTGTGTTCTACTATGGTGCTTTTTCTGTTTCCGCCTACGGCAACACGCGACATAGCTTTGCAGACGAGAAGTACAACCATTTCAGAGAGAAGAGCGGCCAATGTGACGATCTGGCTTTAAGTCGATTCGATAACAAATGACGAAAACGGACGGATTTCTCAGGTTTTTACTACATATGAACATTTTTTCACATTCACCCGTGCAACTCGGCTGCTAGTCCTCCTTTAATGCAGAATCTTAAGGTCCTAGCTCATGTCCAAGGCACCAAAGCCATCTAAAAGGTCAATATTCAATACCTAAAACTTGAATTGGATTACTTCTTACTGGCTATTACATCAACTTAGAAGCTTCATCTGTGTTCTACTATGGTGATTTTAGTGTCTCCGCATACCGCAGTACGCGACATAGCTTTGCAGACGATAAGTACAACCGTTTCAGAGAGAAGAGCGGCCAATGTGACGATCTGGCTTTAAGTCGATTCGATAACAAATGACGAAAACGGACGGATTTCTTAGGTTTTTACTACATATGAACACTTTTCATATTCTCCCATGCAACTCGGCTGCTAGTCCTCCTTTCATGCAGAATCTTAAGGTCCTAGCTCATGTCCAAGTCACCAAAGCCAGCTAAAAAGTCAATAATCGATAGCTAAAACTTGAATTGGATTACTTCTTACTGGCTATTACATCAACTTAGATGCTTCATCTGTGTCCTACTATGGTGATTTTAGTGTCTCCGCATACCGCAGCACGCGACATAGCTTTGCAGACGATAAGTACAACCGGTTCAGAGAGAAGAGCGGCCAATGTGACGATCTGGCTTTAAGTCGATTCGATAACAAATGACGAAAACGGACGGATTTCTAAGGTTTTTACTACATATGAACACTTTTCACATTCTCCCGTGCAACTCGGCTGCTAGTCCTCCTTTCATGCAGAATCGTAAGGTCCTAGCTCATGTCCAAGGCACCAAAGCCAGCTAAAAAGTCAATAATCGATACCTAAAACTTGAATTGTACTAATTCTTACTGGCTATTACATCAACTTAGAAGCTTCATCTGTGTTCTACTATGGTGCTTTTAGTGTCTCCACATACCGCAGCACGCGACATAGCTTTGCAGACGATAAGTACAACCGTTTCAGAGAGAAGAGCGGCCAATGTGACGATCTGGCTTTAAGTCGATTCGATAACAAATGACGAAAACGGACGGATTTTTAAGGTTTTTATTACATATGAACACTTTTCACATTCTCCCGTGCAACTTGGCTGCTAGTCCGCCTTTCATGCAGAATCGTAAGGTCCTAGCTCATGTCCAAGGCACCAAAGCCAGCTAAAAAGTCAATAATCGATACCTAAAACTTGAATTGTACTACTTCTTACTGGCTATTACATCAACTTAGAAGCTTCATCTGTGTTCTACTATGGTGCTTTTAGTGTCTCCGCATACCGCAGCACGCGACATAGCTTTGGAGACGATAAGTACAACCGTTTCAGAGAGAAGAGCGGCCAATGTGACGATCTGGCTTTAAGTCGATTCGATAACAAATGTTGAAAACGGACGGATGTCTCAGGTTTTTACTACATATGAACACTTTTCACATTCTCCCGTGCAACTGGGCTGCTAGTCCTCCTTTTATGCAGAATCTTAAAGTCCTAGTTCATGTCCAAAGCACCAAAGCCAGCTAAAAAGTCAATAATCGATACCTAAAACTTGAATTGTACTACTTCTTACTGGCTATTACATCAACTTTGAAGCTTCATGTGTGTTCTACTATGGTGCTTTTCCTGTTTCCGCCTACGGCAACACGCGACATAGCTTTGCAGACGATAAGTACAACCGTTCCCGAGAGCAGAGCGGCCAATGTGACGATCTGGCTTTAAGTCGATTCGATAACAAATGACGAAAACGGACGGATTTCTCAGGTTTTTACTACATGCGAACAATTTTCACATTCTCCCGTGCAACTCGGCTGCTAGTCCTCCTTTCATGCTGAATCTTGTGGTCCTAGCTCATGTCCAAGGCACCAAAGCCAGCTAAAAAGTAAATAATCGATACCTAAAACTTGAATTGTACTACTTCTTACTGGGTATTACATCAACTTAGAAGATTCATCTGTATTCTACTATTGTGCTTTTAGTGTCTCCGCATACCGCAGCACGCGACATAGCTTAGCAGACGATAAGTACAAGCGTTTCAGAGAGAAGAGCGGCCATTGTGACGATCTGGCTATAAGTCGATTCGATAACAAATGACGAAAACGGACGGATTTCTCAGGTTTTTACTAGATATGAACAGTTTTCATATTCTCCCGTGCAACTCGGCTGCTAGTCCTCCTTTCATACAGAATGTTAAGGTCCTAGCTCATGTCCAAGGCACCAAAGCCAGCTAAAAAGTCAATAATCGATACCTAAAACTTGAATTGGACTACTTCTTACTGGTTATTACATCAACTTAGAAGCTTCATCTGTGTTCTACTGTGGTGATTTTAGTGTCTCCAGATCCCGCAGCACGTGATATAGCTTTGCAGACGATAAGTACAACCGATTCAGAGAGGAGAGCGGCCAATCTGACGATCTGGCTTTAAGTCGATTCGATAACAAATGACGAAAACGGACGGATTACTCAGGTTTTTACTACATTTGAACACTTTTCACATTCTCCCATGCAACTCGGCTGCTAGTCCTCCTTTAATGCAGAATCTTAAGGTCCTAGCTCATGTCCAAGGCACCAAAGCCAGCTAAAAAGTCAATAATCGATACCTAAATCTTGAATTGGACTGCTTCTTACTGGCTATTACATCGACGTATGTGCTTCATCTGTGTTCTACTATGGTGCTTTTCCTGTTTCCGCCTACGGCAACACGCGACATACCTTTGAAGACGATAAGTACAACCGTTTCAGAGAGAAGAGCGGCCAATGTGACGATCTGGCTTTAAGTCGATTCGATAACAAATGACGAAAACGGACGGATTTCTCAGGTTTTAACTACATATGAACACTTTTCACATTCTCCCGTGCAACTCGGCTGCTAGTCCTCCTTTCATGCAGAATCTTAAGGTCCTAGCTCATGTCCGAGGCACCAAAGCCAGCTAAGAAGTCAATAATCGATACCTAAAACTCGAATTGTACTACTTCTTACTGGATATTACATCAACTTAGAAGCGTCATCTGTGTTCTACTGTGGTGATTTTAGTGTCTCCGCATACCGCAGCACGCGACATAGTTTTGCAGACGATAAGTACAACCATTTCAGAGAAAAGAGCGGCCAATTTGACGATCTGGCTTTAAGTCGATTCGATAACAAATGACGAAAACGGACGGATTTCTCAGGTTTTTACAACATATGAACACTATTCACATTCTCCCGTGCAACTCGGCTGCTAGTCCTCCTTTCATGCAGAGTCTTAAGGTCCTAGCTCGAGTCCAAGTCACCAAAGCCAGCTAAAAAGTCAATAATCGATACCTAAAACTTGAAATGGACTACTTCTTACTGGCTATTACATCAACTTAGATGCTTCATCTGTGTTCTACTATGGTGATTTCAATGTCTCCGCATACCGCAGCACGCGACATAGCTTTGCAGACGAGAAGTACAACCGTTTCAGAGAGAAGAGCGGCCAATGTGACGATCTGGCTTTAAGTCGATTCGATAACAAATGACGAAAACGGACGGATTTCTCAGGTTTTTACTACATATGAACACTTTTCACATTCTCCCGTGCAACTCGGCTGCTAGTCCTCTTTCATGAAAAGTCTTAACTTCCTAGCTCGTGTCTAAGGCACCAAAGAAGGTTAAAAAGTCAATAACCGATACCTAAAACTTGAATTTTACTACTTCTTACTGGCTATTACATCAACTTAGAAGCTTCATCTGTGTTCTACTATTGTGCTTTTAGTGTGTCCGCATACCGCAGCACGTGACATAGCTTTGCCGACGATAAGTACAACCGTTTCAGGGAGAAGAGCGGCCAATGTGACGATCTGGCTTTAATTCGATTCGATAACAAATGACGAAAACGGACGGATGTCTCAGGTTTTTACTACATATGAACACTTTTCACATTCTCCCGTGCAACTCGGCTGCTAGTCCTCTTTCATGAAAAGTCTTAACTTCCTAGCTCGTGTCTAAGGCACCAAAGAAGGTTAAAAAGTCAATAACCGATACCTAAAACTTGAATTTTACTACTTCTTACTGGCTATTACATCAACTTAGAAGCTTCATCTGTGTTCTACTATTGTGCTTTTAGTGTGTCCGCATACCGCAGCACGTGACATAGCTTTGCCGACGATAAGTACAACCGTTTCAGGGAGAAGAGCGGCCAATGTGACGATCTGGCTTTAATTCGATTCGATAACAAATGACGAAAACGGACGGATGTCTCAGGTTTTTACTGCATATGAACACTTTTCACATTCTCCCATGCAACTCGGCTGCTAGTCCTCCTTTCATGCAGAATCTTAAGGTCCTAGCTCATGTCCAAGTCACCAAAGCCAGCTAAAAAGTCAATAATCGATAGCTAAAACTTGAATTGGATTACTTCTTACTGGCTATTACATCAACTTAGATGCTTCATCTTTGTTCTACTATGGTGCTTTTAGTGTCTCCACATACCGCAGCACGCGACATAGCTTTGCAGACGATAAGTACAACAGTTTCAGAGAGAAGGGCGGCCAATGTGACGATCTGGCTATAAGTCGATTCGATAACAAATGACGAAAACGGACGGATTTTTAAGGTTTTTATTACATATGAACACTTTTCACATTCTCCCGTGCAACTTGGCTGCTAGTCCGCCTTTCATGCAGAATCGTAAGGTCCTAGCTCATGTCCAAGGCACCAAAGCCAGCTAAAAAGTCAATAATCGATACCTAAAACTTGAATTGTACTACTTCTTACTGGCTATTACATCAACTTAGAAGCTTCATCTGTGTTCTACTATGGTGCTTTTAGTGTCTCCGCATACCGCAGCACGCGACATAGCTTTTGAGACGATAAGTACAACCGTTTCAGAGAGAAGAGCGGCCAATGTGACGATCTGGCTTTAAGTCGATTCGATAACAAATGACGAAAACGGACGGATGTCTCAGGTTTTTACTACATATGAACACTTTTCACATTCTCCCGTGCAACTGGGCTGCTAGTCCTCCTTTTATGCAGAATCTTAAAGTCCTAGTTCATGTCCAAAGCACCAAAGCCAGCTAAAAAGTCAATAATCGATACCTAAAACTTGAATTGTACTACTTCTTACTGGCTATTACATCAACTTTGAAGCTTCATGTGTGTTCTACTATGGTGCTTTTCCTGTTTCCGCCTACGGCAACACGCGACATACCTTTGCAGACGATAAGTACAACCGTTCCCGAGAGCAGAGTGGCCAATGTGACGATCTGGCTTTAAGTCGATTCGATAACAAATGACGAAAACGGACGGATTTCTCAGGTTTTTACTACATATGAACAATTTTCACATTCTCCCGTGCAACTCGGCTGCTAGTCCTCCTTTCATGCTGAATCTTGTGGTCCTAGCTCATGTCCAAGGCACCAATGCCAGCTAAAAAGTAAATAATCGATACCTAAAACTTGAATTGTACTACTTCTTACTGGGTATTACATCAACTTAGAAGATTCATCTGTGTTCTACTATTGTGCTTTTAGTGTCTCCGCATACCGCAGCACGCGACATAGCTTAGCAGACGATAAGTACAAGCGTTTCAGAGAGAAGAGCGGCCATTGTGACGATCTGGCTATAAGTCGATTCGATAACAAATGACGAAAACGGACGGATTTCTCAAGTTTTAAAAACATTTGAACACTTTTCACATTCTCATGTGCAACTCGGCTGCTAGTCCTCCTTTCATGCAGAATCTTAAGGTCCTAGCTCATGTCCAAGGCACCAAAGCCAGCTAAAAAGTCAATAATCGATACCTAAAACTTGAATTGTACTACTTCTTACTGGCCATTCCATCAACTTAGAAGCTTCATCTGTGTTCTACTATGGTGCTTTTAGTGTCTCCGCAAATCGCAGAACGCAACATAGCTTTGCAGACGATAAGTACAACCGTTTCAGAGAGAAGAGCGGCCAATGTGACGATCTGGCTTTAAGTCGATTCGATAACAAATGACGAAAGCGGACGGATTTGTCAGGTTTTTACTACATATGAACACTTTTCTCATTCTCCCGTGCAACTCGGCTGCTAGTCCTCCTTTCATGCAGAATCATAAGGTCCTAGCTCATGTCCAATGCACCAAAGCCAGCTAAAATTCAATAATCGATACCTAAAACTTGAATTGTACTACTTCTTACTGGCTATTACATCAACTTAGAAGCTTCATCTGTGTTCTACTATGGTGCTTTTAGTGTCTCCGCATACCGCAGCACGCGACATAGCTTTGCAGACGATAAGTACAACCGTTTCAGAGAGAAGAGCGTCCAATGTGACGATTTGGCTTTAAGTCGATTCGATAACAAATGACGAAAACGGACGGATTTCTCAGGTTTTTACTAGATATGAACAGTTTTCACATTCTCCAATGCAACTCGGCTGCTAGTCCTCCTTTCATACAGAATGTTAAGGTCCTAGCTCATGTCCAAGGCACCAAAGCCAGCTAAAAAGTCAATAATCGATACCTAAAACTTGAATTGGACTACTTCTTACTGGTTATTACATCAACTTAGAAGCTTCATCTGTGTTCTACTGTGGTGATTTTAGTGTCTCCAGATCCCGCAGCACGTGACATAGCTTTGCAGACGATAAGTACAACCGATTCAGAGAGGAGAGCGGCCAATCTGACGATCTGGCTTTAAGTCGATTCGATAACAAATGACGAAAACGGACGTATTTCTCAGGTTTTTACTACATATGAACACTTTTCACATTCTCCCGTGCAACTCGGCTGCTAGTCTCCCTTTCATGCAGAATGTTAAAGTCCTAGGTCATGTCCAAGGCACCAAAGCCAGCTATAAAGTCAATAATCGATACCTAAAACTTGAATTGTACTACGTCTTACTGGGTATTACATCAACTTAGAAGCTTCATCTGTGTTCTACTATGGTGCTTTTAGTGTCTCCGCATACCGCAGCACGCGACATAGCTTAGCAGACGATAAGTACAACCGTTTCAGAGAGAAGAGCGGCCAATGTGACGATCTGGCTTTAAGTCGATTCGATAACAAATGACGAAAATGGACGGATTTCTCAGGTTTTTACTACATATGCTCACTTTACACTTTCTCCCGTGCAACTCGGATGCTAGTCCTCCTTTCATGCTGAATCTTAAGGTCCTAGCTCTTGTCCAAGGCACCAAAGCCAGCTAAAGATCAATATTCAATACCTAAAACTTGAATTGTACCACTTCTTACTGGCTATTACATCAACTTAGAAGCTTGATCTGTGTTCTACTATGGTGCTTTAGTGTCTCTGCATACCGCAGCACGCGACATAGCTTTGCAGACGATAAGTACAACCGTTTCAGAGAGAAGAGCGGCCAATGTGACGATCTGGCTTTAAGTCGATTCGATAACAAATGACGAAAATGGACGGATTTCTCAGGTTTTTACTACATATGAACACTTTTCACATTCTCCCGTGCAACTCGGCTGCTATTCCTCCTTTCATGCAGAGTCTTAAGGTCCTAGCTCATGTCCAAGGCACCAAAGCCAGCTAAAAAGTCAATAATCGATACCTAAAACATGAATTGTACTACTTCTTACTGGCTATTACATCAACTTAGAAGCTTCATCTGTGTTCTACTATGCTGCTTTGATGTCTCTGCATACCGCAGCACGCGACATAGCTTTGCAGACGATAAGTACAAGCGTTTCAGAGAGAAGAGCGGCCAATGTGACGATCGGGCTTTAAGTCGATTCGATAACAAATGACGAAAACGGACGGATTTCTAAGGTTTTTACTACATATGAACACTTTTCACATTCTCCCGTGCAACTCTGCTGCTAGCCCTCCTTTCATGCAGAATCGTAAGGTCCTAGCTCATGTCCAAGGCACCAAAGCCAGCTAAAAAGTCAATAATCGAAACCTAAAACTTAAATTGTACTACTTCTTACTGGCTATTACATCAACTTAGAAGCTTCATCTGTGTTCTACTATGGTGCTTTTAGTGTCTCCACATACCGCAGCACGCGACATAGCTTTGCAGACGATAAGTACAACCGTTTCAGAGAGAAGAGCGGCCAATGTGAAGATCTGGCTTTAAGTCGATTCGATAACAAATGACGAAAACGGACGGATTTTTAAGGTTTTTATTACACATGAACACTTTTCACATTCTCCCGTGCAACTCGGCTGCTAGTCCTCCTTTCATGCAGAATCGTAAGGTCCTAGCTCATGTCCAAGGCACCAAAGCCAGCTAAAAAGTCAATAATCGATACCTAAAACTTGAATTGTAATACTTCTAACTGGCTATTACATCAACTTAGAAGCTTCATCTGTGTTCTACTATGGTGCTTTTAGTGTCTCCGCATACCGCAGCACGCGACATAGCTTTGCAGACGAAAAGTACAACCATTTCAGAGAGAAGAGCGGCCAATGTGACGATCTGGCTTTAAGTCGATTCGATAACAAATGACGAAAACGGACGGATGTCTCAGGTTTTTACTACATATGAACACTTTTCACATTCTCCCGTGCAACTGGGCTGCTAGTCCTCCTTTTATGCAGAATCTTAAAGTCCTAGTTTATGTCCAAAGCACCAAAGCCAGCTAAAAAGTCAATAATCGATACCTAAAACTTGAATTGTACTACTTCTTACTGGCTATTACATCAACTTAGAAGCTTCATGTGTGTTCTACTATGGTGCTTTTCCTGTTTCCGCCTACGGCAACACGCGACATAGCTTTGCAGACGATAAGTACAACCGTTCCCCAGAGCAGAGCGGCCAATGTGACGATCTGGCTTTAAGACGATTCGATAACAAATGACGAAAACGGACGGATTTCTCAGGTTTTTACTACATATGAACAATTTTTACATTCTCCCGTGCAACTCGGCTGCTAGCCCTCCTTTCATGCAG
The DNA here is from genome assembly GCF_023897955.1 of Schistocerca gregaria. Taxonomy (NCBI): domain Eukaryota; kingdom Metazoa; phylum Arthropoda; class Insecta; order Orthoptera; family Acrididae; genus Schistocerca; species Schistocerca gregaria. The sequence goes on along the minus strand of NW_026061811.1, from coordinate 5,622,884 downwards.
AATCTTGAGGTCCTAGCTCATGTCCAAGGCACCAAAGCCAGCTAAAAAGTAAATAATCGATACCTAAAACTTGAATTGTACTACTTATTACTGGGTATTGCATCAACTTAGAAGATTCATCTGTGTTCTACTATTGTGCTTTTAGTGTCTCCGCATACCGCAGCACGCGACATAGCTTAGCAGACGTTAAGTACAAGCGTTTCAGAGAGAAGAGCGGCCATTGTGACGATCTGGCTATAAGTCGATTCGATAACAAATGACGAAAGCGGACGGATTTCTCAGGTTTTTACTACATATGAACACTTTTCTCATTCTCCCGTGCAACTCGGCTGCTAGTCCTCCTTTCATGCAGAATCATAAGGTCCTAGCTCATGTCCAAGGCACCAAAGCCAGCTAAAAAGTCAATAATCGATACCTAAAACTTGAATTGTACTACTTCTTACTGGCTATTACATCAACTTAGAAGCTTCATCTGTGTTCTACTATGGTGCTTTTCGTGTCTCAGCATACCGCAGCACGCGAAATAGTTTTGCGGACGATAAGTACAACCGTTTCAGAGAGAAGAGCGGCCAATGTGACGATCTGGCTTTAAGTCGATTCGATAACAAATGACGAAAACGGACCGATTTCTCAGGTTTTTACTACATATGAACACTTTTCATATACTCCCGTGCAACTCGGCTGCTAGTCCTCCTGTCGTGCAGAATCTTAAGGTCCTAGCTCATGTCCAAGGCACCAAAGCCAGCTAAAAAGTCCATAATCAATACCTAAAACTTGAATTGTACTACTTCTTACTGGCTATTACATCAACTTAGAAGCTTTATCTGTGTTCTACTACGGTGCTTTTAGTTTCTCCGCATACCGCAGCAGGCGACATAGTTCTGCAGACGATAAGTACAACCGTTTCAGAGAGAAGAGCGGCCAATGTGACGATCTGGCTTTAAGTCGATTCGATAACAAATGACGAAAACTGACGGATTTCTCAGGTTTTTACTACATTTGAACACTTTTCACATTTCCTGTGCAACTCGGCTGCTAGTCCTCCTTTCATGCAGAATCTTAAGGTCCTAGCTCATGTAGAAGGCACCAAAGCCAGCTAAAAAGTCAATAATCGATACCTAAAACTTCAATTGTACTACTTCTTACTGGCTATTACATCAACTTAGAAGCTTCATCTGTGTTCTACTATGGTGCTTTTAGTGTCTCCGCATATCGCAGCACGCAACATAGCTTTGTAGACGATAAGTACAACCGTTTCAGAGAGAAGAGCGGCCAATGTGACGATCTTGCTTTAAGTAGATTCGATAACAAATGACGAAAGCGGACGGATTTCAAAGGTTTTTACTACTTATGAACACTTTTCTCATTCTCCCGTGCAACTCGACTGCTAGTCCTCCTTTTACGCAGAATCTTAAGGTCCTAGCTCATGTCCAAGGCACCAAAGCCAGCTAAAAAGTCAATAATCGATACCTAAAACTTGAATTGGATTACTTCTTACTGGCTATTACATCAACTTAGAAGCTTCATCTGTGTTCTACTATGGTGCTTTTAGTGTCTCCGCATACCGCAGCACCCGACATAGCTTTGTAGACGATAAGTACAACCGTTTCAGAGAGAAGAGCGGCCAATGTGACGATCTGGCTTTAAGTAGATTCGATAACAAATGACGAAAGCGGACGGATTTCTCAGGTTTTTACTACATATGACCACTTTTCTCATTCTCCCGTGCAACTCGGCTGCTAGTCCTCCTTTCATGCAGAATCATAAGGTCCTAGCTTATGTCCAAGGCACCAAAGCCAGCTAAAACGTCAATAATCGATACCTAAAACTTGAATTGTACTACTTCTTACTGGCTATAACATCAACTTAGAAGCTCCATCTGTGTTCTACTATGGTGCTTTTAGTGTCTCCGCATACCACAGCACGCGACATAGCTTTGCAATCGATAAGTACAACCGTTTCAGAGAGAAGAGCGGCCAATGTGGCGATCTGGCTTTAAGGCGATTCGATAACAAATGACGAAAACGGACCGATTTCTCAGGTTTTTACTACATATGAACACTTTTCACATTCTCCCGTGCAACTCGGCTGCTAGTCCTCCTTTCATGCTGAATGTTAAGGTCCTAGCTCATGTCCAAAGCACCAAAGCCTGCTAAAGATCAATAATCGATACCTAAAACTTGAATTGTACTACGTCTTACTGGGTATTACATCAACTTAGAAGCTTCATCTGTGTTCTACTACGGTGCTTTTAGTGTCTCCGCATACCGCAGCACGCGACATAGCTTTGCAGACGAAAAGTACAAGCGTTTCAGAGAGAAGATCGGAAAATGTGACGATCTGGCTTTAAGTCGATTCGATAACAAATGACGAAAATGGTAGGATTTCTCGGGTTTTTACTACATTTGAAGACTTTTCACATTCCCCCGTGCAACTCGGCTGCTAGTCCTCCTTCATGCAAAATCTTAAGTTCCTAGCTCGTGTCCAAGGCAAAAAAAAGGGTAAAATGTCAATAACCGATAGCTAAAACTTGAATTGTACTACTTTTACTGGCTATTACATCAACTTAGAAGCTTCATCTGTGTTCTACTATGGTGCTTTTAGTGTCTCCGCATATCGCAGCACGCGACATAGCATTGCAATCGATAAGTACAACCGTTTCAGAGAGAAGAGCGGCCAATGTGACGATCTGGCTTTAAGTCGATTCGATAACAAATGACGAAAATGGAAGGATTTCTCGGGTTTTTACTACATATGAACACTTTTCACATTCTCCAGTGCAACTCGGCTGCTAGTCCTCCTTCATGCAAAGTCTTAAGTTCCCGGTTTATGTCCAAGGCACAAAATCCAGCTAAAAATTCAATATTCAATACCTAAAACTCGAATTGTATTACTTCTTACTGGCTATTACATCAACTTAGAAGCTTGATCTGTGTTCTACTATGGTGCTTTTAGTGTCTCAGCATACCGCAGCACGCGACATAGCTTTGCAGACGATAAGTACAAGTGTTTCAGAGAGAAGAGCGGCCAATGTGACGATCTGGCTTTAAGTCGATTCGATAACAAATGACGAAAACGGACGGATTTCTCAGGTTTTTACTACATTTGAACACTTTTCACATTCTCCCGTGCAACTCGGCTGCTAGTCCTCCTTTCATGCTGAATATTAAGGTCCTAGCTCATGTCCAAGGCACAAAATCCAGCAAAAAATTCAATATTCAATAACTAAAACTCGAATTTTACTACTTCTTACTGGCTATTACATCAACTTAGAAGCTTCATCTGTGTTCTACTATGGTTCCTTTAGTGTATCAGCATACCGCAGCACGCGACATAGCTTTGCAGACGATAAGTACAACCGTTTCAGAGAGAAGAGCGGCCAATGTGACGATCTGGCTTTAAGTCGATTCGATATCAAATGACGAAAACGGACGGATGTCTAGGTTTTTACCACATATGAACACTTTTCATATTCTCCCGTCCAACTCCGCTGCTAATCCTCCTTTCATGCAGAATCTTAAGGACCTAGCTCATGTCCAAGGCACCAAAGCCAGCTAAAAAGTCAATAATCGATACTTAAAACTTGAATTGTACTACTTCTTACTGGCTATTACATCAACTTAGAAGCTTTATCTGTGTTCTACGATGGTGCTTTTAGTGTCTCCGCATACCGCAGCACGAGATATAGCTTTGCAGACGATAAATGTAACCGTTTCAGACAGAAGTGCGGCTAATGTGACGATCTGGCTTTATGTCGATTCGATAACAAATGAGGAAAACGGACGGATTTCTCAGGTTATAACTACATATGAACACTTTTCACATTCTCCCGTGCAACTCGGCTGCTAGTCCTCCTTTCATGCAGAATGTTAAGGTCCTAGCTCGTGTCCAAGGCACCAAAGCCAGCTAAAAAGTCAATAATCGATACCTAAAACTTTAATTTTACTACTTCTTACTGGATATTGCATCAACTTAGAAGCCTCATCTGTGTTCTACTACGGTGATTTTAGTGTCTCCGCACACCGCAGCACGCGACATTGCTTTGTAGACGATAAGTACAACCGTTTCAGAGAGATGAGCGGTCAATGTGACGATCTGGCATTAAGTCGGTTCGATAACAAATGTTGAAAACGGACCGATTTCTCAGGTTTTTACTACATATGAACACTTTTCACATTCTCCCGTGCAACTCGGCTGCTCGTCCTCCTTTTATGCAGTATGTTAAGGTCCTAGCTCAAGTCCAAGGCACCAAAGCCAGCTAAAAAGTAAATAATCGATACCTAAAACTTGAATTGTACTATATCTTACTGGCTATTACATCAACTTAGAAGCTTCATCTGTGTTCTACTATGGTGCTTTTACTGTCTCCGCATACCGCAGCACGCGACATAGCTTTGCAGACGATATGTACAACCGTTTCAGAGAGAAGAGCGGCCAATGTGACGATCTGGCTTTAAGTCGATTCGATAACAAATGACGAAAACGGACGGATATCTCAGGTATTTTTTTACATATGAACACTTTTCACATTCTCCTGGGCAACTCGGCTTCTAGTCCTCCTTTCATGCAGAATCTTAACGTCCTAGCTCATGTCCAAGCACCAAAGCCAGCTAAAAATTCAATATTGAATACCTAAAACTTGAATTGTACTACTTCTTACTGGCTATGACATCAACTTAGAAGCTTCATCTGTGTTCTACTATGGTTCCTTTAGTGTATCAGCATACCGCAGCACGCGACATAGCTTTGCAGACGATAAGTACAACCGTTTCAGAGAGAAGAGCGGCCAATGTGACGATCTGGCTTTAAGTCGATTCGATATCAAATGACGAAAACGGACGGATGTCTAGGTTTTTACCACATATGAACACTTTTCATATTCTCCCGTCCAACTCCGCTGCTAATCCTCCTTTCATGCAGAATCTTAAGGACCTAGCCCATGTCCAAGGCACCAAAGCCAGCTAAAAAGTCAATAATCGATACCTAAAACTTGAATTGTACTACTTCTTACTGGCTATTACATCAACTTAGAAGCTTCATCTGTGTTCTACGATGGTGCTTTTAGTGTCTCCGCATACCGCAGCACGAGATATAGCTTTGCAGACGATAAATGTAACCGTTTCAGACAGAAGTGCGGCTAATGTGACGATCTGGCTTTATGTCGATTCGATAACAAATGAGGAAAACGGACGGATTTCTCAGGTTATAACTACATATGAACACTTTTCACATTCTCCCGTGCAACTCGGCTGCTAGTCCTCCTTTCATGCAGAATGTTAAGGTCCTAGCTCGTGTCCAAGGCACCAAAGCCAGCTAAAAAGTCAATAATCGATACCTAAAACTTTAATTATACTACTTCTTACAGGATATTGCATCAACTTAGAAGCCTCATCTGTGTTCTACTACGGTGATTTTAGTGTCTCCGCACACCGCAGCACGCGACATTGCTTTGTAGACGATAAGTACAACCGTTTCAGAGAGATGAGCGGCCAATGTGACGATCTGTCTTAAAGTCGGTTCGATAACAAAAGACGAAAACGGACCGATTTCTCAGGTTTTTACTACATATGAACACTTTTCACATTCTCCCGTGCAACACGGCTGCTCGTCCTCCTTTTATGCAGTATGTTAAGGTCCTAGCTCAAGTCCAAGGCACCAAAACCAGCTAAAAAGTAAATAATCGATACCTAAAACTTGAATTGTACTATATCTTACTGGCTATTACATCAACTTAGAAGCTTCATCTGTGTTCTACTATGGTGCTTTTACTGTCTCCGCATACCGCAGCACGCGACATAGCTTTGCAGACGATATGTACAACCGTTTCAGAGAGAAGAGCGGCCAATGTGACGATCTGGCTTTAAGTCGATTCGATAACAAATGACGAAAACGGACGGATATCTCAGGTATTTTTTTACATATGAACACTTTTCACATTCTCCTGGGCAACTCGGCTGCTAGTCCTCCTTTCATGCAGAATCGTAACGTCCTAGCTCATGTCCAAGCACCAAAGCCAGCTAAAAATTCAATATTGAATACCTAAAACTTGAATTGTACTACATCTTACTGGCTATTACATCAACTTAGAAGCTTCATCTGTGTTCTACTATGGTGCTTTTAGTGTCTCCGCATACCGCAGCACGCGACATAGCTTTGCAATCGATAAGTACAACCGTTTTAGAGAGAAGAGCGGCCAATGTGACGATCTGGCTTTAAGTCGATTCGATAACAAATGACGAAAACGGACGTATTTCTCAGGTTTTTACTACATTTGAAGACTTTTCACATTCTCCCGTGCAACTCGGCTGCTAGTCCTCCTTTCATGCAGAATATTAAGGTCCTAGCTCATGTCCAAGGCACCAAAGCCAGCTAAAAATTCAATATTCAATACCTAAAACTTGAATTGTACTACTTCTTACTGGCTATTACATAAACTTAGAAGTTTGATCTGTGTTCTACTATGGTGCTTTTAGTGGCTCAGCATACCGCAGCACGCGTCATAGCTTTGCAGACGATAAGTACCACCGTTTCAGAGAGAAGAGCGTCCAATGTGACGATCTGGCTTTAAGTCGATTCGATAACAAATGACGATAACGGACAGGTGTCTCAGGTTTTTACTACATATGAACACCTTTCACATTCTCCCGTGCAACTCCGCTGCTAATCCTCCGTTCATGCAGAATCTTAAGGTCCTAGCTCATGTCCAAGGCACCAAAGATAGCTAAAAAGTCAATAATCGATACCTAAAACTTGAATTGTACTACTTCTTACTGGCTATTACATCAACTTAGAAGCTTCATCTGTGTTCTACTATGGTGATTTTAGTGTCTTCGCATACCGCAGCACGCGACATAGCTTTGCAGACGATAAGTACAACCGTTTCAGAGAGAAGAGCGGCCAATGTGACGATCTGGCTTTAAGTCGATTCGATAACAAATGACGAAAACGGACCGATTTCTCAGGTTTTTACTACATATGAACACTTTTCACATTCTCCCGTGCAACAGGGCTGCTAGTCCTCCTTTCATGCAGAATCTTAAGGTCCTAGCTCATGTCCAAGGCACCAAAGCCAGCTAAAAATTCAATATTGAATACCTAAAATTTGAATTGTACTACTTCTTACTGGCTTTTACATCAACTTAGAAGCTTCATCTGTGTTCTACTATGGTGCTTTTAGTGTCTCCGCATACCGCAGCACACGACATAGCTTTGCAATCGATAAGTACAACCGTTTCAGAGAGCAGAGCGGCCAATCTGACGATCTGGCTTTAAGTCGATTCGATAACAAATGACGAAAACGGACGGATTTCTCAGGTTTTTACTACATATGAACACTTTTCACATTCTCCCGTGCAACACGGCTGCTAGTCCTCCTTTCATGCAGAATCTTTAGGTAGTAGCTCATGTCCAAGGCACCAATGCCAGCTAAAAAGTCAATAATCGATACATAAATCTTGAATTGTACTATATCTTACTGGCTATTACATCAACTTAGAAGCTTCATCTGTGTTCTACTATGGTGCTTTTAGTGTCTCCGCATACCGCAGCACGCGACATAGCTTTGCAATGGATAAGTACAACCGTTTCAGAGAGAAGAGCGGCCAATGTGACGATCTGGCTTTAAGTCGATTCGATAACAAATGACGAAAACGGACGGATTTCTCGGGTTTTTACTACATGTGAAGACTTTTCACATTCTCCCGTGCAAATCGGCTGCTAGTCCTCCTTTCATGCAGAATGTTAAGGTCTTAGCTCATGTCCAAAGCACCAATGCCAGCTAAAAAGTCAATAATCGATACCTAAAACTTGAATTGTACTACTTCTTACTGGCTATTACATCAACTTAGAAGCTTCATCTGTGTTCTACTATGGTGATTTTTGTGTCTCCGCATACCGCAGCACGCGACATAGCTTTGCAGACGATAAGTACAAGCGTTTCAGAGAGAAGAGCGGCCAATGAGACGATCTGGCTTTAAGTCGATTCGATAACAAATGACGAAAACGGACGGATTTCTCGGGTTTTTACTACATGTGAAAACTTTTCACATTCTCCCGTGCAAATCGGCTGCTAGTCCTCCTTTCATGCAGAATGTTAAGGTCCTAGCTCATGTCCAAGTCACGAAAGTCAGCTAAAAAGTCAGTAATTGATACCTAAAACTTGAATTGTACTACTTCTTCCTTTCTATTACATCAACTTAGAAGCTTCATCTGTGTTCTACTATGGTGCTTTTAGTGTCTCAGCATACCGCAGCACGCGACATAGCTTTGCAGACGATAAGTACAAGCGTTTCAGAGAGAAGAGCGGCCAATGTGACGATCTGGCTTTAAGTCGATTCAATAACAAATGACGAAAACGGACGGATTTCTCAGGTTTTTACTACATTTGAACACTTTTCACATTCTCCCGTGCAACTCGGATGCTAGTCCTCCTTTCATGCAGAATATTAAGGTCCTAGCTCATGTCCAAAGCACCAAAGCCAGCTAAAAATTCAATATTGAATACCTAAAACTTGAATTGTACTACTTCTTACTGGAAATTACATCAACTTAGAAGCTTCATCTGTGTTGTACTATGGTGCTCATAGTGTCTCAGCATACCGCAGCACGCGACATAGCTTTGCAGACGATAAGTACAACCGTTTCAGAGAGAAGAGCGGCCAATGTGACGATCTAGCTTTAAGTCGATTCGATAACAAATGACGAAAACGGATGGATTTCTCAGGTTTTTACTACATTTGAACACTTTTCACATTCTCCCGTGCAACTCGGATGCTAGTCCTCCATTCATGCAGAATATTAAGGTCCTAGCTCATGTCCAAGGCACCAAAGCCAGCTAAAAATTCAATATTCAATACCTAAAACTTGAATTGTACTACTTCTTACTGGCAATTACATCAACTTGGAAGCTTCATCTGTGTTCTACTATGGTGCTTTTAGTGTCTCCGCATACCGCAGCACGCGACATTGTTTTGCAGTCGATAAGTACAACCGTTTCAGAGAGAAGAGCGGCCAATGTGACGATCTGGCTTTAAGTCGATTCGATAACAAATGACGAATACGGACGGATTTCTCGGGTTTTTACTACATGTGAAGACTTTTCACATTCTCCCGTGCAAATCGGCTGCTAGTCCTCCTTTCATGCAGAATGTTAAGGTCCTAGCTCATGTCCAAGGCACCGAAGCCAGCTAAAAAGTCAATAATCGATACCTAAAACTTGAATTTTACTACTTCTTACTGGCTATTACATCAACTTAGAAGCTTCATCTGTGTCCTACTATGGTGCTCATAGTGTCTCAGCATACCGCAGCACGCGACATAGCATTGCAGACGATAAGTACAACCGTTTCAGAGAGAAGAGCGGCCAATGTGACGATCTGGCTTTAAGTCGATTCGATAACAAATGACGAAAACGGACGGATTACTCAGGTTTTTACTACATTTGAACACTTTTCACATTCTCCCGTGCAACTCGATGCTACTCCTCCTTTCATGCAGAATATTAAGGTCCTAGCTTATGTCCAAAGCACCAAAGCCAGCTAAAAATTCAATATTGAATACCTAAAACTTGAATTGTACTACTTCTTACTGGAAATTACATCAACTTAGAAGCTTCATCTGTGTTATACTATGGTGCTCATAGTGTCTCAGCATACCGCAGAACGCGACATAGCTTTGCAGACGATAAGTACAACCGTTTCAGAGAGAAGAGCGGCCAATGTGACGATCTGGCTTTAAGTCGATTCGTTTACAAATGTTGAAAACGGACCGATTTCTCAGGTTTTTACTACATATGAACACTTTTCACATTCTCCCGTGCAACAGGGCTGCTAGTCCTCCTTTCATGCAGAATATTAAGTTCCTAGCTCATGTCCAAGGCACCAAAGCCAGCTAAAAATTCAATATTGAATACCTATAATTTGAATTGTACTACTTCTTACTGACTATTACATCAACTTAGAAGCTACATCTGTGTTCTACTATGGTGCTTTTAGTGTCTCCGCATACCGCAGCACGCGACATAGCTTTGCAATCGATAAGTACAACCGTTTCAGAGAGAAGAGCGGCCAATGTGACGATCTGGCTTTAAGTCGACTCGATAACAAATGACGAAAACGGACGGATTTCTCAGGTTTTTACTACATATGAACACTTTTCACATTCTCCCGTGCAACTCGGCTGCTAGTCCTCCTTTCATGCAGAGTCTTAAGGTCCTAGCTCATGTCCAAGGCACCAAAGCCAGCTAAAAAGTCAATAATCGATACCTAAAACTTGAATTTTACTACTTCTTACTGGCTATTACATCAACTTAGAAGCTTCATCTGTGTCCTACTATGGTGCTCATAGTGTCTCAGCATACCGCAGCACGCGACATAGCATTGCAGACGATAAGTACAACCGTTTCAGAGAGAAGAGCGGCCAATGTGACGATCTGGCTTTAAGTCGATTCGATAACAAATGACGCAAACGGACCGATTTCTCAGGTTTTTACTACATATGAACACTTTTCACATTCTCCCGTGCAACAGGGCTGCTAGTCCTCCTTTCATGCAGAATCTTAAGGTCCTACCTCATGTCCAAGGCACCAAAGCCAGCTAAAAATTCAATATTGAATACCTAAAACTTGAATTGTACTACTTCTTACTGAAAATTACATCAACTTAGAAGCTTCATCTGTGCTCTACTATGGTGCTCATAGTGTCTCAGCATACCGCAGCACGCGACATAGCATTGCAGACGATAAGTACAACCGTTTCAGAGAGAAGAGCGGCCAATGTGACGATCTGGCTTTAAGTCGATTCGATAACAAATGACGAAAACGGACCGATTTCTCAGGTTTTTACTACATATGAACACTTTTCACATTCTCCCGTGCAACAGGGCTGCTAGTCCTCCTTTCATGCAGAATCTTAAGGTCCTAGCTCATGTCCAAGGCACCAAAGCCAGCTAAAAATTCAATATTGAATACCTAAAATTTGAATTGTACTACTTCTTACTTTCTATTACATCAACTTAGAAGCTTCATCTGTGTTCTACTATGGTGCTTTTAGTGTCTCCGCATACCGCAGCACGCGACATAGCTTTGCAATCGATAAGTACAAACGTTTCAGAGAGAAGTGCGGCCAATGTTACGATCTGGCTTTAAGTCGATTCGATAACAAATGACGAAAACGGACGGACTTCTCGGGTTTTTACTACATGTTAAGACTTTTCACATTCTCCCGTGCAAATCGGCTGCTAGTCCTCCTTTCACGCAGAATGTTAAGGTCCTAGCTCATGTCCAAAGCACCAAAGTCAGCTAAAAAGTAAGTAATTGATACCTAAAACTTGAATTGTACTACTTCTTCCTTTCTATTACATCAACTTAGAAGCTTCATCTGTGTTCTACTATGGTGCTTTTAGTGTCTCAGCATACCGCAGCACGCGACATAGCTTTGCAGACGATAAGTACAAGCGTTTCAGAGAGAAGAGCGGCCAATGTGACGAACTGGCTTTAAGTCGATTCGATAACAAATGACGAAAACGGACGGATTTCTCAGGTTTTTACTACATTTGAATACTTTTCACATTCTCCCGTGCAACTCGGATGCTAGTCCTCCTCTCATGCAGAATATTAAGGTCCTAGCTCATGTCCAAAGCACCAAAGCCAGCTAAAAATTCAATATTGAATACCTAAAACTTGAATTGTACTACTTCTTACTGGAAATTACATCAACTTAGAAGCTTCATCTGTGTTCTACTATGGTGCTCATTGTGTCTCAGCATACCGCAGCACGCGACATAGCTTTGCAGACGATAAGTACAACCGTTTCAGAGAGAAGAGCGGCCAATGTGACGATCTAGCTTTAAGTCGATTCGATAACAAATGACGAAAACGGACGGATTTCTCAGGTTTTTACTACATTTGAACACTTTTCACATTCTCCCGTGCAACTCGGATGCTAGTCCTCCTTTCATGCAGAATCTTAAGGTCCTAGCTCATGTCCAAGGCACCAAAGCCAGCTAAAAATTCAATATTCAATACCTAAAACTTGAATTGTACTACTTCTTACTGGCTATTACTTCAACCTAGAAGCTTCATCTGTGTTCTACTATGGTGCTTTTAGTGTCTCCGCATACCGCAGCACGCGACATAGTTTTGCAGTCGATAAGTACAACCGTTTCAGAGAGAAGAGCGGCCAATGTGACGATCTGGCTTTAAGTCGATTCGATAACACATGACGAATACGGACGGATTTCTCGGGTTTTTACTACATGTGAAGACTTTTCACATTCTCCCGTGCAAATCGGCTGCTAGTCCTCCTTTCATGCAGAATGTTAAGGTCCTAGCTCATGTCCAAGGCACCAAAGCCAGCTAAAAAGTCAATAATCGATACCTAAAACTTGAATTTTACTACTTCTTACTGGCTATTACATCAACTTAGAAGCTTCATCTGTGTCCTACTATGGTGCTCATAGTGTCTCAGCATACCGCAGCACGCGACATAGCATTGCAGACGATAAGTACAACCGTTTCAGAGAGAAGAGCGGCCAATGTGACGATCTGGCTTTAAGTCGATTCGATAACAAATGACGAAAACGGACGGATTTCTCAGGTTTTTACTACATATGAACACTTTTCACACTCTCCCGTGCAACTCCGCTGCTAATCCTCCGTTCATGCAGATTCTTAAGGTCCTAGCTCATGTGCAAGGCACCAAAGATAGCTAAAAAGTCAATAATCGATACCTAAAACTTGAATTATACTACTTCTTACTGGCTATTACATCAACTTAGAAGCTTCATCTGTGTTCTACTATGGTGATTTTAGTGTCTCCGCATACCGCAGCACGTGACATAGCTTTGCAGACGATAAGTACAACCGTTTCAGAGAGAAGAGCGGCCAATGTGACGATCAGGCTTTAAGTCGATTCGATAACAAATGACGCAAACGGACGGATTTCTCAGGTTTTTACTACATTTGAACACTTTTCTCATTCTCCCGTGCAACTCGGATGCTAGTCCTCCTTTCATGCAGAATATTAAGGTCCTAGCTCATGTCCAAGGCACCAAAGCCAGCTAAAAATTCAATATTCAATACCTAAAACTTGAATTGTACTACTTCTTACTGGCTATTACATCAACTTAGAAGCTTCATCTGTGTTCTACTATGGTGCTTTTAGTGTCTCCGCATACCGCAGCATGCGACATAGGTTTGCAGTCGATAAGTACAACCGTTTCAGAGAGAAGAGCGGCCAATGTGACGATCTGGCTTTAAGTCGATTCGATAACAAATGACGAATACGGACGGATTTCTCGGGTTTTTACTACATGTAAAGACTTTTCACATTCTCCCGTGCAAATCGGCTGCTAGTCCTCCTTTCATGCAGAATGTTAAGGCCCTAGCTCATGTCCAAGTCACTAAAGCCAGCTAAAAAGTCAATAATCGATACCTAAAACTTGAATTGTACTACTTCTTCCTTTGTATTACATCAACTTAGAAGCTTCATCTGTGTTCTGCTATGGTGCTTTTAGTGTCTCCGCATACCGCATCACGCGACATAGCTTTGCAGACGATAAGTACGAGCGTGTCAGAGAGAAGAGCGGTCAATGTGACGATCTGGCTTTAAGTCGATTCGATAACAAATGACGAAAACGGACGGATGTCTCAGGTTTTTACTACATATGAACACTATTCACATTCTCCCGTGCAACTCGGCTGCTAGTCCTCCTTTCATGCAAAATCTTAATTTCCTAGCTGATGTAGAAGGCACCAAAGAAGGGTAAAAAGTCAATAACCGATACCTAAAACTTGAATTGTACTACTTCTTACTGGCTATTACATCAACTTAGAAGCTTCATCTGTGTTCTACTATGGTGCTTTTAGTGTCTCCGCATACCGCAGCACGCGACATATCTTTGCAGACGATAAGTACAACCGTTTCAGAGAGAAGAGCGGCCAATGTGACGATATGACTTTAAGTCGATTCGATAACAAATGACGAAAACGGACGGATTTCTCAGGTTTTTACTACATTTGAACACTTTTCACATTTTCCCGTGCAACTCGGCTGCTAGTCCTCCTTTCATGCAGAATCTTAAGGTCCTAGCTCATGTCCAAGGCACCAAAGCCAGCTAAAAATTCAATATTGAATACCTAAAACTTGAATTGTACTACTTCTTACTGAAAATTACATCAACTTAGAAGCTTCATCTGTGCTCTACTATGGTGCTCATAGTGTCTCAGCATACCGCAGCACGCGACATAGCTTTGCAGACGATAAGTACAACCGTTTCAGAGAGAAGAGCGGCTAATGTGACGATCTAGCTTTAAGTTGATTCGATAACAAATGACGAAAACGGACGGAGTTCTCACGTTTTTACTACATATGAACACTTTTCACATTCTCCCGTGCAACTCCGCTGCTAATCCTCCGTTCATGCAGAATCTTAAGGTCCTAGCTCATGTCCAAGGCACCAAAGCCAGCTAAAAATTCAATATTGAATACCTAAAACTTTAATTGTACTACGTCTTACTGGCTATTACATCAACTTAGAAGCTTCATCTGTGTTCTACAATGGTGCTTTTAGTGTCTCCGCATACCGCAGCATGCGACATAGTTTTGCAGTCGATAAGTACAACCGTTTCAGAGAGAAGAGCGGCCAATGTGACGATCTGGCTTTAAGTCGATTCGATAACAAATGACGAATACGGACGGATTTCTCGGGTTTTTACTACATGTGAAGACTTTTCACATTCTCTCGTGCAAATCGGCTGCTAGTCCTCCTTTCATGCAGAAAGTTAAGGTCCTAGCTCATGTCCAAGGCACCAAAGCCAGCTAAAAAGTCAATAATCGATACCTAAAACTTGAATTGTACTACTTCTTTCTTTGTATTACATCAACTTAGAAGCTTCATCTGTGTTCTACTATGGTGCTTATAGTGTCTCCGCATACCGCAGCACGCGACATAGCTTTGTAGACGATAACTACGAGCGTTTCAGAGAGAAGAGCGGTCAATGTGACGATCTGGCTTTAAGTCGATTCGATAACGAATGACGAAAACGGACGGCTGTTTCAGGTTTTTACTACATATGAACACTATTCACATTCTCCCGTGCAACTCGGCTGCTAGTCCTCCTTTCATGCAAAATCTTAATTTCCTAGCTGATGTCCAAGGCACCAAAGAAGGGTAAAAAGTCAATAATCGATACCTAAAACTTGAATTGTACTACTTCTTACTGGCTATTACATCCACTTAGAAGCTTCATCTGTGTTCTACTATGGTGCTTTTAGTGTCTCCGCATACCGCAGCACGCGACATAGCTTTGCAGACGATAAGTTAAACCGTTTCAGAGAGAAGAGCGGCCAATGTGCCGATATGACTTTAAGTCGATTCGATAACAAATGACGAAAACGGACGGATTTCTCAGGTTTTTACTACATTTGAACACTTTTCACATTCTCCTGTGCAACTCGGCTGCTAGTCCTCCTTTCATGCAGAATCTTAAGGTCCTAGCTCAAGTCCAAGGCACCAAAGCCAGCTAAAAAGTCAATATTCAATACCTAAAACTTGAATTGTACTACTTCTTACTGGCTATTACATCAACTTAGAAGCTTCATCTGTGTTCTGCTATGGTGCTTTTAGTGTCTCAGCATGCCGCAGCACGCGACATAGCTTTGCAGACGTTAAGTACAACCGTTTCAGAGAGAAGAGCGGCCAATGTGACGATCTGGCTTTAAGTCGATTCGATAACAAATGACGAAAACGGACGGATTTCTCAGGTTTTTACTACATATGAACACTTTTCACATTCTCCCGTGCAACTCGGCTGCTAGTCCTCCTTCATGCAAAATCTTAATTTCCTAGCTCATGTCCAAAGCACCAAAGAAGGGTAAAAAGTCAATAACCGATACCTAAAACTTTAATTGTACTACTTCTTACTGGCTATTACATCAACTTAGAAGCTTCATCTGTGTTCTACTATGGTGCTTTTAGTGTGTCCGCATACCGCAGAACGCCACAAAGCTTTGCAGACGATAAGTACAACCGTTTCAGAGAGAAGAGCGGCCAATGTGACGATCTGGCTTTAAATTGATTCGATAACAAATGACGAAAACGGACGGATGTCTCAGGTTTTTACTACATATGAACACTTTTCACAATCTCCCGTGCAACTCGGCTGCTAGTCCTCCTTCATGCAATATCTTAATTTCCTAGCTCATGTCCAAGGCACCAAAGAAGGGTAAAAAGTCAATAACCGATACCTAAAACTTGAATTGTACTACTTCTTACTGGCTATTACATCAACCTAGAAGCTTCATCTGTGTTCTACTATGGTGCTTTTAGTGTGTCCGCATACCGCAGCACGCGACATAGCTTTGCAGACGATAAGTACAACTTTTTCAGAGAGAAGAGCGGCCAATGTGACGATCTGGCTTGAAGTCGATTCGATAACTAATGACGAAAACGGACGGATTTCTCAGGTTTTTACTACGTATGAACACTTTTCACATTCTCCCGTGCAACTCGGCTGCTAGTCCTCATTTCATGCAGAATCTTAAGGTCCTAGCTCATGTCCAAGGCACCAAAGCCAGCTAAAAAGTCAATAATCGATACCTAAAACTTGAATTGTACTACTTCTTACTGGCTATTACATCAACTTAGAAGCTTCATCTGTGTTCTACTATGGTGCTTTTAGTGTCTCCGCATACCGCAGCACGCGACATAGCTTTGCAATCAATAAGTACAACCGTTTCAGAGAGAAGAGCGGCCAATGTGACGATCTGGCTTTAAGTCGATTCGATAACAAATAACGAAAACGGACGGATATCTCAGGTTTTTACTACATATGAACACTTTTCACATTCTCCCGTGCAAATCGGCTGCCAGTCCTCCTTTCATGCAGAATCTTATGGTCCTAGCTCATGTCCAAGGCACCAAAGCCAGCTAAAAAGTCAATAATCGATACCTAAAACTTGATTGTTCTATATCTTACTGGCTATTACATCAACTTAGAAGCATCATCTGTGTTCTACTATGGTGCTTTTACTGTCTCCGCATACCGCAGAACGCCACATAGCTTTGCAGACGATAAGTACAACCGTTTCAGAGAGAAAAGCGGTCAATGTGACGATCTGGCTTTAAGTCGATTCGATAACAAATGACGAAAACGGACGGATGTCTCAGGTTTTTACTACATATGAACGCTATTCACATTCTCCCGTGCAACTCGGCTGCTAGTCCTCCTTCATGCAAAATCTTAATTTCCTAGCTGATGTCCAAGGCACCAAAGAAGGGTAAAAAGTCAATAACCGATACCTAAAACTTGAATTGTACTACTTCTTACTGGAAATTACATCAACTTAGAAGCTTCATATGTGTTCTACTATGATGCTCATAGTGTCTCAGCATACCGCAGCACGCGACATAGCTTTGCAGACGATAAGTACAACCGTTTCAGAGAGAAGAGCGGCCAATGTGACGATCTGGCTTTAAGTCGATTCGATAACAAATGACGAATACGGACGGATTTCTCGGGTTTTTACTACATGTAAAGACTTTTCACATTCTCCCGTGCAAATCGGCTGCTAGTCCTCCTTTCATGCAGAATGTTAAGGCCCTAGCTCATGTCCAAGTCACTAAAGCCAGCTAAAAAGTCAATAATCGATAACTAAAACTTGAATTGTACTACTTCTTCCTTTGTATTACATCAACTTAGAAGCTTCATCTGTGTTCTGCTATGGTGCTTTTAGTGTCTCCGCATACCGCAGCATGCGACATAGGTTTGCAGTCGATAAGTACGAGCGTTTCAGAGAGAAGAGCGGCCAATGTGACGATCTGGCTTTAAGTCGATTCGATAACAAATGACGAAAACGGACGGATTTCTCAGGTTTTTACTACATATGAACACTTTTCACATTTTCCCGTGCAACTCGGTTGCTAGTCCTCCTTCATGCAATATCTTAATTTCCTAGCTCATGTCCAAGGCACCAAAGAAGGGTAAAAAGTCAATAACCGATACCTAAAACTTGAATTGTACTACTTCTTACTGGCTATTACATCAACCTAGAAGCTTCATCTGTGTTCTACTATGGTGCTTTTAGTGTGTCCGCATACCGCAGCACGCGACATAGCTTTGCAGACGATAAGTACAACTTTTTCAGAGAGAAGAGCGGCCAATGTGACGATCTGGCTTTAAGTCGATTCGATAACTAATGACGAAAACGGACGGATTTCTCTGGTTTTTACTACGTATGAACACTTTTCACATTCTCCCGTGCAACTCGGCTGCTAGTCCTCATTTCATGCAGAATCTTAAGGTCCTAGCTCATGTCCAAGGCACCAAAGCCAGCTAAAAAGTCAATAATCGATACCTAAAACTTGAATTGTACTACTTCTTACTGGCTATTACATCAACTTAGAAGCTTCATCTGTGTTCTACTATGGTGCTTTTAGTGCCTCCGCATACCGCAGCACGCGACATAGCTTTGCAATCGATAAGTACAACCGTTTCAGAGAGAAGAGCGGCCAATGTGACGATCTGGCTTTAAGTCGATTCGATAACAAATAACGAAAACGGACGGATATCTCAGGTTTTTACTACATATGAACACTTTTCACATTCTCCCGTGCAAATCGGCTGCCAGTCCTCCTTTCATGCAGAATCTTAAGGTCCTAGCTCATGTCCAAGGCACCAAAGCCAGCTAAAAAGTCAATAATCGATACCTAAAACTTGAATTGTTCTATATCTTACTGGCTATTACATCAACTTAGAAGCATCATCTGTGTTCTACTATGGTGCTTTTACTGTCTCCGCATACCGCAGAACGCCACATAGCTTTGCAGACGATAAGTACAAACGTTTCAGAGAGAAGAGCGGTCAATGTGGCGATCTGGCTTTAAGTCGATTCGATAACAAATGACGAAAACGGACGGATGTCTCAGGTTTTTACTACATATGAACACTATTCACATTCTCCCGTGCAACTCGGCTGCTAGTCCTCCTTCATGCAAAATCTTAATTTCCTAGCTGATGTCCAAGGCACCAAAGAAGGGTAAAAAGTCAATAACCGATACCTAAAACTTGAATTGTTCTACTTCTTACTGGAAATTACATCAACTTAGAAGCTTCATATGTGTTCTACTATGATGCTCATAGTGTCTCAGCATACCGCAGCACGCGACATAGCTTTGCAGACGATAAGTACAACCGTTTCAGAGAGAAGAGCGGCCAATGTGACGATCTGGCTTTAAGTCGATCCGATAACAAATGACGAAAACGGACCGATTTCTCAGGTTTTTACTACATATGAACACTTTTCACATTCTCCCGTGCAACTCCGCTGCTAATCCTCCGTTCATGCAGATTCTTAAGGTCCTAGCTCATGTGCAAGGCACCAAAGATAGCTAAAAAGTCAATAATCGATACCTAAAACTTGAATTGTACTACTTCTTACTGGCTATTACATCAACTTAGAAGCTTCATCTGTGTTCTACTATGGTGATTTTAGTGTCTCCGCATACCGCAGCACGTGACATAGCTTTGCAGACGATAAGTACAACCGTTTCAGAGAGAAGAGCGGCCAATGTGACGATCAGGCTTTAAGTCGATTCGATAACAAATGACGCAAACGGACGGATTTCTCAGGTTTTTACTACATTTGAACACTTTTCTCATTCTCCCGTGCAACTCGGATGCTAGTCCTCCTTTCATGCAGAATATTAAGGTCCTAGCTCATGTCCAAGGGACCAAAGCCAGCTAAAAAGTCAATATTCAATACCTAAAACTTGAATTGTACTACTTCTTACTGGCTATTACATCAACTTAGAAGCTTCATCTGTGTTCTACTATGGTGCTTTTAGTGTCTCCGCATACCGCAGCACGCGACATAGCTTTGCAATCGATAAGTACAACCGTTTCAGAGAGAAGAGCGGCCAATGTGACGATCTGGCTTTAAGTCGATTCGATAACAAATGACGAAAACGGACGGATTTCTCAGGTTTTTACTACATATGAACACTTTTCACATTCTCCCGTGCAAATCGGCTGCTATTCCTATTTTCATGCAGAATGTTAAGTTCCTAGCTCATGTCCAAGGCACCAAAGCCAGCTAAAAGGTCAATAATCGATACCTAAAACTTGAATTGTACTACTTCTTCCTGGCTATTACATCAACATAGAAGCTTCATCTGTGTTCTACTATGGTGCTTTTAGTGTATCAGCATACCGTAGCACGCGACATAGCTTTGCAGACGATAAGTACAAGTGTTTCGGAGAGAAGAGCGGCCAATGTGACGATCTGGCTTTAAGTCGATTCGATAACAAATGACGAAAACGGACCGATTTCTCAGGTTTTTACTACATATGAACACTTTTCACATTCTCCCGTGCAACAGGGCTGCTAGTCCTCCTTTCATGCAGAATCTTAAGGTCCTAGCTCATGTCCAAGGCACCAAAGCCAGCTAAAAATTCAATATTGAATACCTAAAACTTGAATTGTACTACTTCTTACTGAAAATTACATCAACTTAGAAGCTTCATCTGCGTTCTACTATGGTGCTTTTAGTGTCTCCGCATACCGCAGCACGCGACATAGCTTTGCAATCGATAAGTACAACCGTTTCAGAGAGCAGAGCGGCCAATCTGACGATCTGGCTTTAAGTCGATTCGATAACAAATGACGAAAACGGACGGATTTCTCAGGTTTTTACTACATTTGAACACTTTTCACATTTTCCCGTGCAACTCGCCTGCTAGTCCTCCTTTCATGCAGAATCTTAAGGTCCTAGCTCATGTCCAAGGCACCAAAGCCAGCTAAAAATTCAATATTGAATACCTAAAACTTTAATTGTACTACGTCTTACTGGCTATTACATCAATTTAGAAGCTTCATCTGTGTTCTACTATGGTGCTTTTAGTGTCTCCGCATACCGCAGCATGCGACATAGTTTTGCAGTCGATAAGTACAACCGTTTCAGAGAGAAGAGCGGCCAATGTGACGATCTGGCTTTAAGTCGATTCGGTAACAAATGACGAATACGGACGGATTTCTCGGGTTTTTACTACATGTGAAGACTTTTCACATTCTCTCGTGCAAATCGGCTGCTAGTCCTCCTTTCATGCAGAATGTTAAGGTCCTAGCTCATGTCCAAGGCACCAAAGCCAGCTAAAAAGTCAATAATCGATACCTAAAACTTGAATTGTACTACTTCTTCATTTGTATTACATCAACTTAGAAGCTTCATCTGTGTTCTACTATGGTGCTTTTAGTGTCTCCGCATACCGCAGCACGCGACATAGCTTTGCAGACGATAAGTTAAACCGTTTCAGAGAGAAGAGCGGCCAATGTGCCGATATGACTTTAAGTCGATTCGATAACAAATGACGAAAACGGACGGATTTCTCAGGTTGTTACTACATTTGAACACTTTTCACATTTTCCCGTGCAACTCGGCTGCTAGTCCTCCTTTCATGCAGAATCTTAAGGTCCTAGCTCATGTCCAAGGCACCAAAGCCAGCTAAAACGTCAATAATCGATAACTAAAACTTGTATTGTACTACTTCTTACTGGCTATTACATCAACTTAGAAGTTTCATCTGTGTTCTACTATGGTGCTTTTAGTGTCTCCGCATACCGCAGCACGCGACATAGCTTTGCAATTGATAAGTACAACCGTTTCAGAGAGAAGAGCGGCCAATGTGACGATCTGGCTTTAAGTCGATTCAATAACAAATGACGAAAACGGACGGATTTCTCAGGTTTTTACTACATATGAACACTTTTCACATTCTCCCGTGCAAATCGGCTGCTATTCCTATTTTCATGCAGAATGTTAAGGTCCTAGCTCATGTCCAAGGCACCAAAGCCAGCTAAAAGGTCAATAATCGATACCTAAAACTTGAATTGTACTACTTCTTCCTGGCTATTACATCAACATAGAAGCTTCATCTGTGTTCTACTATGGTGCTTTTAGTGTATCAGCATACCGTAGCACGCGACATAGCTTTGCAGACGATAAGTACAAGTGTTTCGGAGAGAAGAGCGGCCAATGTGACGATCTGGCTTTAAGTCGGTTCGATAACAAATGACGAAAACGGACGGATTTCTCAGGTTTTTACTACATATGAACACTTTTCACATTCTCCTGTGCAACTCGGCTGCTAGTCCTCCTTTCATGCAGAATCTTAAGGTCCTAGCTCAAGTCCAAGGCACCAAAGCCAGCTAAAAAGTCAATATTCAATACCTAAAACTTGAATTGTACTACTTCTTACTGGCTATTACATCAACTTAGAAGCTTCATCTGTGTTCTGCTATGGTGCTTTTAGTGTCTCAGCATGCCGCAGCACGCGACATAGCTTTGCAGACGATAAGTACAACCGTTTCAGAGAGAAGAGCGGCCAATGTGACGATCTGGCTTTAAGTCGATTCGATAACAAATGACGAAAACGGACGGATTTCTCGGGTTTTTACTACATGTTAAGACTTTTCACTTTCTCCCGTGCAAATCGGCTGCTAGTCCTCCTTTCATGCAGAATGTTAAGGTCCTAGCTCATGTCCAAGGCACCAAAGCCAGCTATAAATGACGAAAACGGACGGATGTCTCAGGTTTTTACTACATATGAACACTATTCACATTCTCCCGTGCAACTCGGGTGCTAGTCCTCCTTCATGCAAAATCTTAATTTCCTAGCTGATGTCCAAGGCACCAAAGAAGGGTAAAAAGTCAATAACCGATACCTAAAACTTGAATTGTACTACTTCTTACTGGCTATTACATCAACTTAGAAGCTTCATCAGTGTTCTACTATGGTGCTTTTAGTGTGGCCGCATACCGCAGCTCGCGACATAGCTTTGCAGACGATAAGTACAAGTGTTTCGGAGAGAAGAGCGGCCAATGTGACGATCTGGCTTTAAGTCGATTCAATAACAAATGACGAAAACGGACGGATTTCTCAGGTTTTTACTAAATATGAACACTTTTCACATTCTCCTGTGCAACTCGGCTGCTAGTCCTCCTTTCATGCAGAATCTTAAGGTCCTAGCTCAAGTCCAAGGCACCAAAGCCAGCTAAAAAGTCAATATTCAATACCTAAAACTTGAATTGTACTACTTCTTACTGGCTATTACATCAACTTAGAAGCTTCATCTGTGTTCTGCTATGGTGCTTTTAGTGTCTCAGCATGCCGCAGCACGCGACATAGCTTTGCAGACGATAAGTACAACCGTTTCAGAGAGAAGAGCGGCCAATGTGACGATCTGGCTTTAAGTCGATTCGATAACAAATGACGAAAACGGACGGATTTCTCAGGTTTTTACTACATATGAACACTTTTCACATTCTCCCGTGCAACTCGGCTGCTAGTCCTCCTTCATGCAAAATCTTAATTTCCTAGCTCATGTCCAAAGCACCAAAGAAGGGTAAAAAGTCAATAACCGATACCTAAAACTTTAATTGTACTACTTCTTACTGGCTATTACATCAACTTAGAAGCTTCATCTGTGTTCTACTATGGTGCTTTTAGTGTGTCCGCATACCGCAGAACGCCACAAAGCTTTGCAGACGATAAGTACAACCGTTTCAGAGAGAAGAGCGGCCAATGTGATGATCTGGCTTTAAGTTGATTCGATAACAAATGACGAAAACGGACGGATGTCTCAGGTTTTTACTACATATGAACACTTTTCACATTCACCCGTGCAACTCGGCTGCTAGTCCTCCTTCATGCAATATCTTAATTTCCTAGCTCATGTCCAAGGCACCAAAGAAGGGTAAAAAGTCAATAACCGATACCTAAAACTTGAATTGTACTACTTCTTACTGGCTATTACATCAACTTAGAAGCTTCATCTGTGTTCTACTATGGTGCTTTTAGTGTGTCCGCATACCGCAGCACGCGACATAGCTTTGCAGACGATAAGTACAACTTTTTCAGAGAGAAAAGCGGCCAATGTGACGATCTGGCTTGAAGTCGATTCGATAACTAATGACGAAAACGGACGGATTTCTCAGGTTTTTACTACGTATGAACACTTTTCACATTCTCCCGTGCAACTCGGCTGCTAGTCCTCATTTCATGCAGAATCTTAAGGTCCTAGCTCATGTCCAAGGCACCAAAGCCAGCTAAAAAGTCAATAATCGATACCTAAAACTTGAATTGTACTACTTCTTACTGGCTATTACATCAACTTAGAAGCTTCATCTGTGTTCTACTATGGTGCTTTTAGTGTCTCCGCATACCGCAGCACGCGACATAGCTTTGCAGACGATAAGTACAACTTTTTCAGAGAGAAGAGCGGCCAATGTGACGATCTGGCTTTAAGTCGATTCGATAACAAATGACGAGAACGGACGGATTTCTCAGGTTTTTACTACATATGAACACTTTTCACATTCTCCCGTGCAAATCGGCTGCCAGTCCTCCTTTCATGCAGAATCTTAAGGTCCTAGCTCATGTCGAAGGCACCAAAGCCAGCTAAAAAGTCAATAATCGATACCTAAAACTTGTATTGTACTATATCTTACTGGCTATTACATCAACTTAGAAGCATCATCTGTGTTCTTCTATGGTGCTTTTACTGTCTCCGTATACCGCAGAACGCCACATAGCTTTGCAGACGATAAGTACAACCGTTTCAGAGAGAAGAGCGGGCAATGTGACGATCTGGCTTTAAGTCGATTCGATAACAAATGACGAAAACGGACGGATGTCTCAGGTTTTTACTACATTTGAACACTATTCACATTCTCCCGTGCAACTCGGCTGCTAGTCCTCCTTCATGCAAAATCTTAATTTCCTAGCTGATGTCCAAGGCACCAAAGAAGGGTAAAAAGTCAATAACCGATACCTAAAACTTGAATTGTACTACTTCTTACTGGCTATTACATCAACTTAGAAGCTTCATCTGTGTTCTACTATGGTGCTTTTAGTGTGTCCGCATACCGCAGCACGCGACATAGCTTTGCAGACGATAAGTACAACTTTTTCAGAGAGAAGAGCGGTCAATGTGACGATCTGGCTTGAAGTCGATTCGATAACTAATGACGAGAACGGACGGATTTCTCATGTTTTTACTACGTATGAACACTTTTCACATTCTCCCGTGCAACTCGGCTGCTAGTCCTCCTTTCATGCAGAATCTTAAGGTCCTAGCTCATGTCCAAGGCACCAAAGCCAGCTAAAAAGTCAATAATCCATACCTAAAACTTGAATTGTACTACTTCTTACTGGCTATTACATCAACTTAGAAGCTTCATCTGTGTTCTACTATGGTGCTTTTAGTGTCTCCGCATACCGCAGCACGCGACATAGCTTTGCAATCGATAAGTACAACCGTTTCAGAGAGAAGAGCGGCCAATGTGACGATCTAGCTTTAAGTTGATTCGATAACAAATGACGAAAACGGACGGATTTCTCATGTTTTTACTACATATGAACACTTTTCACATTCTCCCGTGCAACTCCGCTGCTAATCCTCCGTTCATGCAGAATCGTATGGTCCTAGCTCATGTGCAAGGCACCAAAGATAGCTTAAAAGTCAATAATCGATACCTAAAACTTGAATTGTACTACTTCTTACTGGCTATTACATCAACTTAGAAGCTTCATCTGTGTTCTACTATGGTGCTTTTAGTGTGTCCGCATACCGCAGCACGCGACATAGCTTTGCAGACGATAAGTACTAGTGTTTCGGAGAAAAGAGCGGCCAATGTGACGATCTGGCTTGAAGTCGATTCGATAACTAATGACGAAAACGGACGGATTTCTGAGGTTTTTACTACGTATGAACACTTTTCACATTCTCCCGTGCAACTCGGCTGCTAGTCCTCATTTCATGCAGAATCTTAAGGTCCTAGCTCATGTCCAAGGCACCAAAGCCAGCTAAAAAGTCAATAATCGATACCTAAAACTTGAATTGTACTACTTCTTACTGGCTATTACATCAACTTAGAAGCTTCATCTGTGTTCTACTATGGTGCTTTTAGTGTCTCCGCATACCGCAGCACGCGACATAGCTTTGCACACGATAAGTACAACCGTTTCAGAGAGAAGAGCGGCCAATGTGACGATCTGGCTTTAAGTCGATTCGATAACAAATGACGAGAACGGACGGATTTCTCAGGTTTTTAATACATATGAACACTTTTCACATTCTCCCGTGCAACTCCGCTGCTAATCCTCCGTTCATGCAGAATCTTATGGTCCTAGCTCATGTGCAAGGCACCAAAGATAGCTTAAAAGTCAATAATCGATACCTAAAACTTGAATTGTACTACTTCTTACTGGCTATTACATCAACTTAGAAGCTTCATCTGTGTTCTACTATGGTGATTTTAGTGTCTCCGCATACCGCAGCACGCGACATAGCTTTGCAGACGATAAGTACAACCGTTTCAGAGAGAAGAGCGGCCAATGTGACGATCTGGCTTTAAGTCGATTCGATAACAAATGACGAAAACGGACGGATGTCTCAGGTTTTTACTACATTTGAACACTTTTCACATTCTCCCGTGCAACAGCTCTGCTATTCCTCCTTTCATGCAGAATCTTAAGGTCCTAGCTCATGTCCAAGGCACCAAAGCCAGCTAAAAAGTCAATAATCGATACCTAAAACTTGAATTGTACTACTTCTTACTGGCTATTACATCAACTTAGAAGCTTCATCTGTGTTCTACTATGGTGCTTTTAGTGTGTCCGCATACCGTAGCACGCGACATAGCTTTGCAATCGATAAGTACAACCGTTTCAGAGAGAAGAGCGGGCAATGTGACGATCTGGCTTTAAGTCGATTCGATAACAAATGACGAAAACGGACGGATTTCTCAGGTTTTTACTACATATGAACACTTTTCACATTCTCCCGTGCAAATCGGCTGCCAGTCCTCCTTTCATGCAGAATCTTAAGGTCCTAGCTCATGTCCAAAGCACCAAAGCCAGCTAAAACGTCAATAATCGATACATAAAACTTGAATTGTACTATATCTTACTGGCTATTACATCAACTTAGAAGCATCATCTGTGTTCTACTATGGTGCTTTTACTGTCTCCGCATACCGCAGAACGCCACATAGCTTTGCAGACGATAAGTACAACCGTTTCAGAGAGAAGAGCGGCCAATGTGACGATCTGGCTTTAAGTCGATTCGATAACAAATGACGAAAACGGACGGATGTCTCAGGTTTTTACTACATATGAACACTTTTGACATTCTCCCGTGCAACTCGGCTGCTAATCCTCCTTCATGCAAAATCTTAATTTCCTAGCTCATGTCCAAGGCACCAAAGAAGGGTAAAAAGTCAGTAACCGATACCTAAAATTTGAATTGTACTACTTCTTACTGGCTATTACATCAACTTAGAAGCTTCATCTGTGTTCTACTATGGTGCTTTTAGTGTGTCCGCATACCGCAGCACGCGACATAGCTTTGCAGACGATAAGTACTAGTGTTTCGGAGAAAAGAGCGGCCAATGTGACGATCTGGCTTGAAGTCGATTCGATAACTAATGACGAAAACGGACGGATTTCTGAGGTTTTTACTACGTATGAACACTTTTCACATTCTCCCGTGCAACTCGGCTGCTAGTCCTCATTTCATGCAGAATCTTAAGGTCCTAGCTCATGTCCAAGGCACCAAAGCCAGCTAAAAAGTCAATAATCGATACCTAAAACTTGAATTGTACTACTTCTTACTGGCTATTACATCAACTTAGAAGCTTCATCTGTGTTCTACTATGGTGCTTTTAGTGTCTCCGCATACCGCAGCACGCGACATAGCTTTGCACACGATAAGTACAACCGTTTCAGAGAGAAGAGCGGCCAATGTGACGATCTGGCTTTAAGTCGATTCGATAACAAATGACGAGAACGGACGGATTTCTCAGGTTTTTAATACATATGAACACTTTTCACATTCTCCCGTGCAACTCCGCTGCTAATCCTCCGTTCATGCAGAATCTTATGGTCCTAGCTCATGTGCAAGGCACCAAAGATAGCTTAAAAGTCAATAATCGATACCTAAAACTTGAATTGTACTACTTCTTACTGGCTATTACATCAACTTAGAAGCTTCATCTGTGTTCTACTATGGTGATTTTAGTGTCTCCGCATACCGCAGCACGCGACATAGCTTTGCAGACGATAAGTACAACCGTTTCAGAGAGAAGAGCGGCCAATGTGACGATCTGGCTTTAAGTCGATTCGATAACAAATGACGAAAACGGACGGATGTCTCAGGTTTTTACTACATTTGAACACTTTTCACATTCTCCCGTGCAACAGCTCTGCTATTCCTCCTTTCATGCAGAATCTTAAGGTCCTAGCTCATGTCCAAGGCACCAAAGCCAGCTAAAAAGTCAATAATCGATACCTAAAACTTGAATTGTACTACTTCTTACTGGCTATTACATCAACTTAGAAGCTTCATCTGTGTTCTACTATGGTGCTTTTAGTGTGTCCGCATACCGTAGCACGCGACATAGCTTTGCAATCGATAAGTACAACCGTTTCAGAGAGAAGAGCGGGCAATGTGACGATCTGGCTTTAAGTCGATTCGATAACAAATGACGAAAACGGACGGATTTCTCAGGTTTTTACTACATATGAACACTTTTCACATTCTCCCGTGCAAATCGGCTGCCAGTCCTCCTTTCATGCAGAATCTTAAGGTCCTAGCTCATGTCCAAAGCACCAAAGCCAGCTAAAACGTCAATAATCGATACATAAAACTTGAATTGTACTATATCTTACTGGCTATTACATCAACTTAGAAGCATCATCTGTGTTCTACTATGGTGCTTTTACTGTCTCCGCATACCGCAGAACGCCACATAGCTTTGCAGACGATAAGTACAACCGTTTCAGAGAGAAGAGCGGCCAATGTGACGATCTGGCTTTAAGTCGATTCGATAACAAATGACGAAAACGGACGGATGTCTCAGGTTTTTACTACATATGAACACTTTTGACATTCTCCCGTGCAACTCGGCTGCTAATCCTCCTTCATGCAAAATCTTAATTTCCTAGCTCATGTCCAAGGCACCAAAGAAGGGTAAAAAGTCAGTAACCGATACCTAAAATTTGAATTGTACTACTTCTTACTGGCTATTACATCAACTTAGAAGCTTCATCTGTGTTCTACTATGGTGCTTTTAGTGTGTCCGCATACCGCAGCACTCGACATAGCTTTGCAGACGATAAGTACAACTTTTTCAGAGAGAAGAGCGGCCAATGTGACGATTTGGCTTAAAGTCGATTCGATAACTAATGACGAAAACGGACGGATTTCTCAGGTTTTTACTACGTATGAACACTTTTCACATTCTCCCGTGCAACTCGGCTGCTAGTGCTCTTTCATGCAGAATGTTAAGGTCCTAGCTCATGTCCAAGGCACCAAAGCCAGCTAAAAAGTCAATAATCGATACCTAAAACTTGAATTGTACTACTTCTTACTGGCTATTACATCAACTTAGAAGCTTCATCTGTGTGCTACTTTGGTGCTTTTAGTGTCTCCGCATACCGCAGCACGCGACATAGTTTTGCAATCGATAAGTACAACCGTTTCAGAGAGAAGAGCGGCCAATGTGACGATCTGGCTTTAAGTCGATTCGATAACAAATGACGAAAACGGACGGATTTCTCAGGTTTTTACTACATATGAACACTTTTCACATTCTCCCATGCAAATCGGCTGCCAGTCCTCATTTCATGCAGAATCTTAAGGTCCTAGCTCATGTCCAAGGCTCCAAAGAATGGTAAAAAGTCAATAATCGATACGTAAGACTTGAATTGTACTACATCTTACTGGATATTACTTCAACTTAGAAGCATCATCTGTGTTCTACTATGGTGCTTTTACTGTCTCCGCATACCGCAGAACGCCACATAGCTTTGCAGACGATAAGTACAACCGTTTCAGAGAGAAGAGCGGTCAATGTGACGATCTGGCTTTAAGTCGATTCGATAACAAATGACGAAAACGGACGGATGTCTCAGGTTTTTACTACATATGAACACTATTCACATTCTCCCGTGCAACTCGGCTGCTAGTCCTCCTTCATGCAAAATCTTAATTTCCTAGCTGATGTCCAAGGCACCAAAGAAGGGTAAAAAGTCAATAACCGATACCTAAAACTTGAATTGTACTACTTCTTAGTGGAAATTACATCAACTTAGAAGCTTCATCTGTGTTCTACTATGGTGCTCATAGTGTCTCAGCATACCGCAGCACGCGGCATAGCTTTGCAGACGATAAGTACAACCGTTTCAGAGAGAAGAGCGGCCAATGTGACGATCTGGCTTTAAGTCGATTCGATAACAAATGACGAAAACTGACCGATTTCTCAGGTTTTTACTACATATGAACACTTTTCACATTCTCCCGTGCAACAGCTCTGCTATTCCTCCTTTCATGCAGAATGTTAAGGTCCTAGCTCATGTCCAAGGCACCAAAGCCAGCTAAAAAGTCAATAATCGATACCTAAAACTTGAATTGTACTACTTCTTACTGGCTATTACATCAACTTAGAAGCTTCATCTGTGTTCTACTATGGTGATTTTAGTGTCTCCGCATACCGCAGTACGCGACATAGCTTTGCAGACGATAAGTACAACCGTTTCAGAGAGAAGAGCGGCCAATGTGACGATCTGGCTTTAAGTCGATTCGATAACAAATGACGAAAACGGACGGATTTCTCAGGTTTGTACTACATATGAACACTTTTCACATTCTCCCGTGCAACAGGGCTGCTAGTCCTCCTTTCATGCAGAATCTTAAGGTCCTAGCTCATGTCCAAGGCACCAAAGCCAGCTGAAAAGTCAATAATCGATACCAAAAACTTTAATTGTACTACTTCTTACTGGCTATTACATCATCTTAGAAGCTTCATCTGTGTTCTACTATGGTGCTTTTAGTGTCTCCGCATACCGCAGCACGCGACATAGCTTTGCAGACGATAAGTACAACCGTTTCAGAGAGAAGAGCGGCCAATGTGACGATCAGGCTTTAAGTCGATTCGATAACAAATGACGAAAACGGACGGATTTCTCAGGTTTTGACTACATTTGAACACTTTTCACATTCTCCCGTGCAACTCGGATGCTAGTCCTCCTTTCATGCAGAATATTAAGGTCCTAGCTCATGACCAAGGCACCAAAGCCAGCTAAAAATTCAATATTCAATACCTGAAACTTGAATTGTACTACTTCTTACTGGCTATTACATCAACTTAGAAGCTTCATCTGTGTTCTACTATGGTGCTTTTAGTGTCTCCGCATACCGCAGCACGCGACATAGTTTTGCAGTCGATAAGTACAACCGTTTCAGAGAGAAGAGCGGCCAATGTGACGATCTGGCTTTAAGTCGATTCGATAACAAATGACGAATACGGACGGATTTCTCGGGTTTTTACTACATGTGAAGACTTTTCACATTCTCCCGTGCAAATCGGCTGCTAGTCCTCCTTTCATGCAGAATGTTAAGGTCCTAGCTCATGTCCAAGGCACCAAAGCCAGCTAAAAAGTCATTAATCGATACCTAAAACTTGAATTGTACTACTTCTTCCTTTGTATTACATCAACTTAGAAGCTTCATCTGTGTTCTACTATGGTGCTTTTAGTGTCTCCGCATACCGCAGCACGCGACATAGCTTTGCAATAGATAAGTACAACCGTTTTAGAGAGAAGAGCTGCCAATGTGACGATCTGGCTTTAAGTCGATTCGATAACAAATGAAGAAAACGGACGGATTTCTCAGGTTTTTACTACATATGAACACTTTTCACATTCTCCCGTGCAAATCGGCTGCTATTCCTATTTTCATGCAGAATGTTAAGGTCCTAGCTCATGTCCAAGGCACCAAAGCCAGCTAAAAGGTCAATAATCGATACCTAAAAGTTGAATTGTACTAGTTCTTCCTGGCTATTACATCAACATAGAAGCTTCATCTGTGTTCTACTATGGTGCTTTTAGTGTGTCCGCATACCGCAGCACGCGACATAGCTTTGCAGACGATAAGTACAACTTTTTCAGAGAGAAGAGCGGCCAATGTGACGATCTGGCTTGAAGTCGATTCGATAACTAATGACGAAAACGGACGGATTTCTCAGGTTTTTACTACATATGAACACTTTTCACATTCTCCCGTGCAAATCGGCTGCCAGTCCTCCTTTCATGCAGAATCTTAAGGTCATAGCTCATGTCCAAGGCACCAAAGCCAGCTAAAAAGTCAATAATCGATACCTAAAACTTGAATTGTACTATATCTTACTGGCAATTACATCAACTTAGAAGCATCATCTGTGTTCTACTATGGTGCTTTTACTGTCTCCGCATACCGCAGAACGCCACATAGCTTTGCAGACGATAAGTACAACCCTTTCAGAGAGACGAGCGGTCAATGTGACGATCTGGCTTTAAGTCGATTCGATAACAAATGACGAAAACGGACGGATGTCTCAGGTTTTTTCTACGTATGAACATTTTTCACATTCTCCCGTTACACTCGGCTGCTAGTCCTCCTTTCATGCAGAATCTTAAGGTTCTAGCTCATGTCCAAGGTACCAAAGCCAGCCGAAAAGTCAATAATCGATACCTAAAACTTGAATTGTACTACTTCTTACTGGCTATTACATCAACTTGTAAGCTTCATCTGTGTTCTACTATGGTGATTTTAGTGTCTCCGCATACCGCAGCACGCGACATAGCTTTGCAGACGATAAGTACAACCGTTTCTGAGAGAAGAGCGGCCAATGAGACGATATGGCTTTAAGTCGATTCGATAACAAGTGACGAAAACGGACCGATTTCTCAGGTTGTTACTACATATGAACACTTTTCACATTCTCCCGTGCAACTTGGCTCCTCGTCCTCCTTTCATGCAGAATCTTAAGGTCCTAGCTCATGTCCAAGGCACCAAAGCCAGCTAAAAAGTCAATAATCGATACCTAAAACTTGAACTTTACTACTTCTTACTGGCTATTACATCAACGTAGAAGCTTCATCTGTGTTCTACTATGGTGCTTTTAGTGTCTCCGCATACCGCAGCACGCGACATAGCTTTGCAATCGATAAGTACAACCGTTTCAGAGAGAAGAGCAGCTAATTTGACGATCTGGCTTTAAGTCGATTCGATAACAAATGACGAAAACGGACGGATTTCTCAGGTTTTTACTACGTATGAACACTTTTCACATTCTCCCGTGCAACTCGGCTGCTAGTCCTCCTTTCATGCAGAATCTTAAGGTCCTAGCTCATGTCCAAGGCACCAAAGCCAGCTAAAAAGTCAATAATCGATACCTAAAACTTGAATTGTACTACTTCTTATTGGCTATTACATCAACTTAGAAGCTTCATCTGTGTTCTACTATGGTGCATTTAGTGTGTCCGCATACCGCAGCACGCGACATAGCTTTGCAATCGATAAGTACAACCGTTTCAGAGAGAAGAGCGGCCAATGTGACGATCTGGCTTTAAGTCGATTCGATAACAAATGACGAGAACGGACGGATTTCTCAGGTTTTTACTACATATGAACACTTTTCACATTCTCCCGTGCAAATCGGCTGCCAGTCCTCCTTTCATGCAGAATCTTAAGGTCCTAGCTCATGTCCAAGGCACCAAAGCCAGCTAAAAAGTCAATAATCGATACCTAAAACTTGAATTGTACTATATCTTACTGGCTATTACATCAATTTAGAAGCATCATCTGTGTTCTACTATGGTGCTTTTACTGTCTCCGCATACCGCAGAACGCCACATAGCTTTGCAGACGATAAGTACAACCGTTTCAGAGAGATGAGCGGCCAATGTGACGATCTGGCTTTAAGTCGATTCGATAACAAATGACGAAAACGGACGGATGTCTCAGGTTTTTACTACATATGAACACTATTCACATTCTCCCGTGCAACTCGGCTGCTAGTCCTCCTTCATGCAAAATCTTAAGGTCCTAGCTCATGTCCAAGGCACCAAAGACAGCTAAAAAGTCAATAACCGATACCTAAAACTTGAATTGAACTACTTCTTACTGGCTATTACATCAACTTAGAAGCTTCATCTGTGTTCTACTATGGTGCTTTTAGTGTGTCCGCATACCGCAGCACGCGACATAGCTTTGCAGACGATAAGTACAACTTTTTCAGAGAGAAGAGCGGCCAATGTGACGATCTGGCTTGAAGTCGATTCGATAACTAATGACGAAAACGGACGGATTTCTCAGGTTTTTACTACATATGAACACTTTTCACATTCTCCCGTGCAAATCGGCTGCCAGTCCTCCTTTCATGCAGAATCTTAAGGTCATAGCTCATGTCCAAGGCACCAAAGCCAGGTAAAAAGTCAATAATCGATACCTAAAACTTGAATTGTACTATATCTTACTGGCAATTACATCAACTTAGAAGCATCATCTGTGTTCTACTATGGTGCTTTTACTGTCTCCGCATACCGCAGAACGCCACATAGCTTTGCAGACGATAAGTACAACCCTTTCAGAGAGACGAGCGGTCAATGTGACGATCTGGCTTTAAGTCGATTCGATAACAAATGACGAAAACGGACGGATGTCTCAGGTTTTTTCTACGTATGAACATTTTTCACATTCTCCCGTTACACTCGGCTGCTAGTCCTCCTTTCATGCAGAATCTTAAGGTTCTAGCTCATGTCCAAGGTACCAAAGCCAGCCGAAAAGTCAATAATCGATACCTAAAACTTGAATTGTACTACTTCTTACTGGCTATTACATCAACTTGTAAGCTTCATCTGTGTTCTACTATGGTGATTTTAGTGTCTCCGCATACCGCAGCACGCGACATAGCTTTGCAGACGATAAGTACAACCGTTTCTGAGAGAAGAGCGGCCAATGAGACGATATGGCTTTAAGTCGATTCGATAACAAGTGACGAAAACGGACCGATTTCTCAGGTTGTTACTACATATGAACACTTTTCACATTCTCCCGTGCAACTTGGCTCCTCGTCCTCCTTTCATGCAGAATCTTAAGGTCCTAGCTCATGTCCAAGGCACCAAAGCCAGCTAAAAAGTCAATAATCGATACCTAAAACTTGAACTTTACTACTTCTTACTGGCTATTACATCAACGTAGAAGCTTCATCTGTGTTCTACTATGGTGCTTTTAGTGTCTCCGCATACCGCAGCACGCGACATAGCTTTGCAATCGATAAGTACAACCGTTTCAGAGAGAAGAGCAGCTAATTTGACGATCTGGCTTTAAGTCGATTCGATAACAAATGACGAAAACGGACGGATTTCTCAGGTTTTTACTACGTATGAACACTTTTCACATTCTCCCGTGCAACTCGGCTGCTAGTCCTCCTTTCATGCAGAATCTTAAGGTCCTAGCTCATGTCCAAGGCACCAAAGCCAGCTAAAAAGTCAATAATCGATACCTAAAACTTGAATTGTACTACTTCTTATTGGCTATTACATCAACTTAGAAGCTTCATCTGTGTTCTACTATGGTGCATTTAGTGTGTCCGCATACCGCAGCACGCGACATAGCTTTGCAATCGATAAGTACAACCGTTTCAGAGAGAAGAGCGGCCAATGTGACGATCTGGCTTTAAGTCGATTCGATAACAAATGACGAGAACGGACGGATTTCTCAGGTTTTTACTACATATGAACACTTTTCACATTCTCCCGTGCAAATCGGCTGCCAGTCCTCCTTTCATGCAGAATCTTAAGGTCCTAGCTCATGTCCAAGGCACCAAAGCCAGCTAAAAAGTCAATAATCGATACCTAAAACTTGAATTGTACTATATCTTACTGGCTATTACATCAATTTAGAAGCATCATCTGTGTTCTACTATGGTGCTTTTACTGTCTCCGCATACCGCAGAACGCCACATAGCTTTGCAGACGATAAGTACAACCGTTTCAGAGAGATGAGCGGCCAATGTGACGATCTGGCTTTAAGTCGATTCGATAACAAATGACGAAAACGGACGGATGTCTCAGGTTTTTACTACATATGAACACTATTCACATTCTCCCGTGCAACTCGGCTGCTAGTCCTCCTTCATGCAAAATCTTAAGGTCCTAGCTCATGTCCAAGGCACCAAAGACAGCTAAAAAGTCAATAACCGATACCTAAAACTTGAATTGAACTACTTCTTACTGGCTATTACATCAACTTAGAAGCTTCATCTGTGTTCTACTATGGTGCTTTTAGTGTGTCCGCATACCGCAGCACGCGACATAGCTTTGCAGACGATAAGTACAACTTTTTCAGAGAGAAGAGCGGCCAATGTGACGATCTGGCTTGAAGTCGATTCGATAACTAATGACGAAAACGGACGGATTTCTCATGTTTTTACTACGTATGAACACTTTTCATATTCTCCCGTGCAACTCGGCTGCTAGTCCTCCTTTCATGCAGAATCTTAAGGTCCTAGCTCATGTCCAAGGCACCAAAGGCAGCTAAAAAGTCAATAATCGATACCTAAAACTTGAATTTTACTACTTCTTCCTTTGTATTACATCAACTTAGAAGCTTCATCTGTGTTCTACTATGGTGCTTTTAGTGTCTCCGCATACCGCAGCACGCGACATAGCTTTGCAGACGATAACTACGAGCGTTTCAGAGAGAAGAGCGGCCAATGTGACGATCTGACTTTAAGTCGATTCGATAACAAATGACGAAAACGGACGGATTTCTCAGGTTTTTACTACATTTGAACACTTTTCACATTTTCCCGTGCAACTAGGCTGCTAGTCCTCCTTTCATGCAGAATCTTAAGGTCCTATCTCATGTCCAAGGCACCAAAGCCAGCTAAAACGTCAATAATCGATAACTAAAACTTGTATTGTACTACTTCTTACTGGCTATTACATCAACTTAGAAGGTTCATCTGTGTTCTACTATGGTGCTTTTAGTGTCTCCGCATACCGCAGCACGCGACATAGCTTTGCAATCGATAAGTACAACCGTTTCAGAGAGAAGAGCGGCCAATGTGACGATCTGGCTTTAAGTCGATTTGATAACAAATGACGAAAACGGACGGATTACTCAGGTTTTTACTACATATGAACTCTTTTCACATTCTCCCGTGCAAATCGGCTGCTATCCCTATTTTCATACAGAATGTTAAGGTATTAGCTCATGTCCAAGGCACCAAAGCCAGCTAAAAGGTCAATAATCGATACCTAAAACTTGAATTGTACTACTTCTTCCTGGCTATTACATCAACATAGAAGCTTCATCTGTGTTCTACTATGGTGCTTTTAGTGTATCAGCATACCGTAGCACGCGACATAGCTTTGCAGACGATAAGTACAAGTGTTTCGGAGAGAAGAGCGGCCAATGTGACGATCTGGCTTAAAGTCGATTCGATAACAAATGACGAAAACGGACGGATTTCTCAGGTTTTTACTAAATATGAACACTTTTCACATTCTCCCGTGCAACTCGGCTGCTAGTCCTCCTTTCATGCAGAATCTTAAGGTCCTAGCTCATGTCCAAGGCACCAAAGCCAGCTAAAAAGTCAATAATCGATACCTAAAACTTGAATTGTACTACTTCTTACTGGCTATTACATCAACTTAGAAGCTTCATCTGTGTTCTACTATGGTGCTTTTAGTGTCTCCGCATACCGCAGCACGCGACATAGCTTTGCAGACGATAAGTACAACTTTTTCAGAGAGAAGAGCGGCCAATGTGACGATCTGGCTTGAAGTCGATTCGATAACTAATGACGAAAACGGACCGATTTCTCAGGTTTTTACTACGTATGAACACTTTTCACATTCTCCCGTGCAACTCGGCTGCTAGTCCTCTTTCATGCAGAATCTTAAGGTCCTAGCTCTTGTCCAAGGCACCAAAGCCAGCTAAAAAGTCAATAATCGATACCTAAAACTTGAATTGTACTACTTCTTACTGGCTATTACATCAACTTAGAAGCTTCATCTGTGTTCTACTATGGTGCTTTTAGTGTCTCCGCATACCGCAGCACGCGACATAGCTTTGCAATCGATAAGTACAACCGTTTCAGAGAGAAGAGCGTCCAATGTGACGATCTGGCTTTAAGTCGATTCGATAACAAATAACGAAAACGGACGGATTTCTCAGGTTTTTACTACATATGAACACTTTTCACATTCTCCCATGCAAATCGGCTGCCAGTCCTCCTTTCATGCAGAATCGTAAGGTCCTAGCTCATGTCCAAGGCACCAAAGCCAGCTAAAAAGTCAATAATCGATACCTAAAACTTGAATTGTACTATATCTTACTGGCTATTACATCAACTTAGAAGCATCATCTGTGTTCTAGTATGGTGCTTTTACTGTCTCCGCATACCGCAGAACGCCACATAGCTTTGCAGACGATAAGTACAACCGTTTCAGAGAGAAGAGCGGTCAATTTGACGATCTGGCTTTAAGTCGATTCGATAACAAATGACGAAAACTTACAGATGTCTCAGGTTTTTACTACATATGAACACTATTCACATTCTCCCGTGCAACTCGGCTGCTAGTCCTCCTTCATGCAAAATCTTAATTTCCTAGCTGATGTCCAAGGCACCAAAGAGGGGTAAAAAGTCAATAACTGATACCTAAAACTTGAATTGTACTACTTCTTACTGGAAATTACATCAACTTAGAAGCTTCATCTGTGTTCTACTATGGTGCTCATAGTGTCTCAGCATACCGCAGCACGCGACATAGCTTTGCAGACGATAAGTACAACCGTTTCAGGGAGAAGAGCGGCCAATGTGACGATCTGGCTTTAAGTCGATTCGATAACAAATGACGAAAACGGACCGATTTCTCAGGTTTTTACTACATATGAACACTTTTCACATTCTCCCGTGCAACAGGGCTGCTAGTCCTCCTTTCATGCAGAATCTTAAGGTCCTAGCTCATGTCCAAGGCACCAAAGCCAGCTGAAAAGTCAATAATCGACACCAAAAACTTTAATTGTACTACTTCTTACTGGCTATTACATCATCTTAGAAGCTTCATCTGTGTTCTACTATGGTGCTTTTAGTGACTCCGCATCTCGGAGCACGCGACATAGCTTTGAAGTCGATAAGTACAACCGTTTCAGAGTTAAGAGCGGCTAATGTGACGATCTGGCTTTAAGTCGATTCGATAACAATGACGATAACGAACGGATTTCTAAGGTTTTTACTACATATGAACACTTTTCACATTCTCCCGTACAACGCGGCTGCTAGTCCTCCGTTCATGCAGAATTTTAAGGTCCTAGCTCATGTCCAAGGCACCAAAGAATGGTAAAAAGTCAATAATCGATACCTAAGACGTGATTTGTACTACATCCTACTATATATTACTTCAACTTAGAAGTTTCATCTGTGTTCTACTATGGTGATTTTAGTGTCTCCGCATACCGCAGCACGCGACATAGCTTTGCAGACGATAAGTACAACCGTTTCAGAGAGAAGAGCGGCCAATGTGACGATCTGGCATTAAGTCGATTCGATAACAAATGGCGGAAATGGACGGATTTCTCAGGTTTTTACGACATAAGAACACTTTTCACATTCTCCCGTGCAACTAGGCTTCTAGACCTCCTTTCATGCAGAATCTTAAGGTCCTAACTCATGTCCAAGGCACCAAACTCAGCTAAAAAGTCAATAATCGATACCTAAAACTGGAATTGTACTACTTCTTAATGACTCTTACATCATCTTAAAAGCTTCATCTGCGTTCTACTATGGTGCTTTTAGTGTCTCCGCATACCGCAGCACGCGACATAGCTTTGCAGTCGATAAGTACAACCGTTTCAGGGAGAAGAGCGGCTAATGTGACGATCTGGCTTTAAGTCGATTCGATAACAAATGACGATAACGAACGGATTTCTCAGGTTTTTACTACATAGGAACACTTTTCACATTCTCCCGTTCAACTCGGCTGCTAGTCCTCCTTTCATGCAGAATCTTAAGGTCCTAGCTCATGTCCAACGCACCAAAGCCAGCTAGAAAGTCAATAATCGATACCTACAACTTGAATTGTACTACTTCTTACTGGATATTACATCAACTTAGAAGCTTCATCTGTGTTCTACTATGGTGCTTTTAGTGTCTCCGCATTCCGCAGCACGACACGTAGCTTGGCAGACGATAAGTACCACCGTTTCAAAGAGAAGAGCGGCCAATGTGACGATCTGGCTTTAAGTCGATTCGACAACAAATGACGAAAACGGACGGATTTCTCAGGTTTTTACTACATATGAACACTTTTCACATTCTCACGTGCAACGCGGCTGCTAGACCTCCTATCATGCAAAATCTTAAGTTCCTAGCTCATGCCCAAGGCACCAAAGAAGGGTAAAAAGTCAACAATCGATACTTAAAACTTGAATAGTACTACTTCTTACTGGCTATTACATCAACTTAGAAGCTTCATCTGTGTTCTACTATGGTGCTTTTAGTGTCTCCGCATGCCGCAGCACTCGACATAGCTTTGCAGACGATAAGTACAACCGTTTCAGAGAGAAGAGCGGCCAATGTTACGATCTGGCTTTAAGTCGATTCGAAAACAAATGTCGAACACGGACTGATTTCTCTGATTTTTACTACATATGAACACTTTTCATATTCTCCCGTGCAACTCGGCTGCTAGTCCTCCTTTCATGCAGAATCTTAACGTCCTAGCTCATGTCCAAGGCACCAAAGCCAGCTAAAAAGTCAATAATCAATACCTAAAACTTGAATTGTACTACTTCTTACAGACTATTACATCAACTTAGAAGCTTCTCTGTGTTCTACTATGGTGCTTTTAGTGTCTCCGCATACCGCAGCACGCGACATACTTTTGCAGTCGATAAGTACAACCGTTTGAGAGAGAAGAGCGGCCAATGTGACGATCTGGCTTTAAGTCGATTCGATAACAAATGTCGAACACGGACGGATTTCTCTGGTTTTTACTACATATGAACACTTTTCACATTCTCACGTGCAACGCGGCTGCTAGACCTCCTATCATGCAAAATCTTAAGTTCCTAGCTCATGCCCAAGGCACCAAAGAAGGGTAAGAAGCAACAATCGATACCTAAAACTTGAATTGTACTACTACTTACTGGCTATTACATCAACTTAGAAGCTTCATCTGTGTTCTACTATGGTGCTTTTAGTGTCTCCGCATGCCGCAGCACTCGACATAGATTTGCAGACGATAAGTACAACCGTTTCAGAGAGAAGAGCGGCCAATGTGACGATCTGGCTTTAAGTCGATTCGATAACAAATGTTGAACACGGACGGATTTCTCTGGTTTTTACTACATATGAACACTTTTCACATTCTCCCGTGCAACTCGGCTGCTAGTCCTCCTTTCATGCAGAATCTTAAGGTCCTAGCTCATGTCCAAAGCACCAAAGCCAGCTAAAAAGTCAATAATCGATACCTAAAACTTGAATGGTACTACTTCTTACTGGCTATTACATCAACTTAGAAGCTTCATCTGTGTTCTACTATGGTGCCTTTAGTGTCTCCGCATACCGCAGCACGCGACATAGCTTTGCAGTCGATAAGTACAACCGTTTCAGAGAGAATTGCGGCTAATGTGACGATCTTGCTTTAAGTCGATTCGATAACAAATGACGAAAACGGACGGATTTCTCAGGTTTTTACTACATATGAACACTTTTTACATTCTCCCGTGCAACTCGGCTGCTAGTCCTCCTTTCATGCAGAATCATAAATTATAGATCATGTCCAAGGCACCAAAGCCAGCTAAAAAGTCAATAATCGATACCTAAAACTTGAATTGTACTACTTCTTACTGGCTATTACATCAACTTAGAAGCTTCATCTGTGTTCTACTATGGTGCTTTTAGTGTCTCCGCATAGCGCAGCACGCGACACAGCATTGCAGACGATAAGTACAACCGTTTCTGAGTGAAGAGCGGCCAATGTGACAATCTGGCTTTAAGTCGATTCGATAACAAATGACGAAAACGGACGGATTTCTCAGGTTTTTACTAAATATGAACACTTTTCACATTCTCCCGTGCAACTCGGCTGCTAGTCCTCCTTTCATGCAGAATCTAAAGGTCCTAGCTCATGTCCAAGGCACCAAAGCCAGCTAAAAAGTCAATAAACGATACCTAAAACTTGAATTGTACTATTTCTTACTGGCTATTACATCAACTTAGAAGCTTCATCTGTGTTTTACTATGGTGCTTTTAGTGTCTCCACATACCGCAGCACGCGACATAGCTTTGCAGACGATAAGTACAACCGTTTCAGAGAGAAGAGCGGCCAATGTGACGATCTGGCTTTAAGTCAATTCGATAACAAATGACAAAAACGGACGGATTTCTCAGGTTTTTACTACATATGAACACTTTTCACATTCTCCTGTGCAACTCGGCTGCTAGTCCTCCTTTCAAGCAGAATCTTAAGGTCCTAGCTCAAGTCCAAGGCACCAAAGCCAGCTAAAAAGTCAATATTGAATACCTAAAACTTGAATTGTACTACTTCTTACTGGCTATTACATCAACTTAGAAGCTTCATCTGTGTTCTGCTATGGTGCTTTTAGTGTCTCAGCATGCCGCAGCACGCGACATAGCTTTGCAGACGATAAGTACAACCGTTTCAGAGAGAAGAGCGGCCAATGTGACGATCTGGCTTTAAGTCGATTCGATAACAAATGACGAAAACGGACGGATTTCTCAGGTTTTTACTACATATGAACACTTTTCACATTCTCCCGTGCAACTCGGCTGCTAGTCCTCCTTCATGCAAAATCTTTATTTCCTAGCTCATGTCCAAAGCACCAAAGAAGGGTAAAAAGTCAATAACCGATACCTAAAACTTTAATTGTACTACTTCTTACTGGCTATTACATCAACTTAGAAGCTTCATCTGTGTTCTACTATGGTGCTTTTAGTGTGTCCGCATACCGCAGAACGCCACAAAGCTTTGCAGACGATAAGTACAACCGTTTCAGAGAGAAGAGCGGCCAATGTGACGATCTGGCTTTAAGTTGATTCGATAACAAATGACGAAAACGGACGGATGTCTCAGGTTTTTACTACATATGAACACTTTTCACATTCTCCCGTGCAACTCGGCTGCTAGTCCTCCTTCATGCAATATCTTAATTTCCTAGCTCATGTCCAAGGCACCAAAGAAGGGTAAAAAGTCAATAACCGATACCTAAAACTTGAATTGTACTACTTCTTACTGGCTATTACATCAACTTAGAAGCTTCATCTGTGTTCTACTATGGTGCTTTTAGTGTGTCCGCATACCGCAGCACGCGACATAGCTTTGCAGACGATAAGTACAACTTTTTCAGAGAGAAGAGCGGCCAATGTGACGATCTGGCTTGAAGTCTATTCGATAACTAATGACGAAAACGGACGGATTTCTCAGGTTTTTACTACGTATGAACACTTTTCACATTCTCCCGTGCAACTCGGCTGCCAGTCCTCATTTCATGCAGAATCTTAAGGTCCTAGCTCATGTCCAAGGCACCAAAGCCAGCTAAAAAGTCAATAATCGATACCTAAAACTTGAATTGTACTACTTCTTACTGGCTATTACATCAACTTAGAAGCTTCATCTGTGTTCTACTATGGTGCTTTTAGTGTCTCCGCATACCGCAGCACGCGACATAGCTTTGCAATCGATAAGTACAACCGTTTCAGAGAGAAGAGCGGCCAATGTGACGATCTGGCTTTAAGTCGATTCGATAACAAATAACGAAAACGGACGGATATCTCAGGTTTTTACTACATTTGAACACTTTTCACATTCTCCCGTGCAAATCGGCTGCCAGTCCTCCTTTCATGCAGAATCTTAAGGTCCTAGCTCATGTCCAAGGCACCAAAGCCAGCTAAAAAGTCAATAATCGATACCTAAAACTTGAATTGTTCTATATCTTACTGGCTATTACATCAACTTAGAAGCATCATCTGTGTTCTACTATGGTGCTTTTACTGTCTCCGCATACCGCAGAACGCCACATAGCTTTGCAGACGATAAGTACAACCGTTTCAGAGAGAAGAGCGGTCAATGTGACGATCTGGCTTTAAGTCGATTCGATAACAAATGACGAAAACGGACGGATGTCTCAGGTTTTTACTACATATGAACACTATTCACATTCTCCCGTGCAACTCGGCTGCTAGTCCTCCTTCATGCAAAATCTTAATTTCCTAGCTGATGTCCAAGGCACCAAAGAAGGGTAAAAAGTCAATAACCGATACCTAAAACTTGAATTGTACTACTTCTTACTGGAAATTACATCAACTTAGAAGCTTCATATGTGTTCTACTATGATGCTCATAGTGTCTCAGCATACCGCAGCACGCGACATAGCTTTGCAGACGATAAGTACAACTGTTTCAGAGAGAAGAGCGGCCAATGTGACGATCTGGCTTTAAGTCGATTCGATAACAAATGACGAAAACGGACGGATTTCTCAGGTTTTTACTACATATGAACACTTTTCACATTCTCCTGTGCAACTCGGCTGCTAGTCCTCCTTTCATGCAGAATCTT
Organism: Schistocerca gregaria; assembly: GCF_023897955.1. Classification (NCBI taxonomy): domain Eukaryota; kingdom Metazoa; phylum Arthropoda; class Insecta; order Orthoptera; family Acrididae; genus Schistocerca; species Schistocerca gregaria. Next base: position 5,578,417 of record NW_026061811.1, on the reverse strand, counting down.
AAGGTCCTAGCTCAAGTCCAAGGCACCAAAGCCAGCTAAAAAGTCAATATTCAATACCTAAAACTTGAATTGTACTACTTATTACTGGCTATTACATCAACTTAGAAGCTTCATCTGTGTTCTGCTATGGTGCTTTTAGTGTCTCAGCATGCCGCAGCACGCGACATAGCTTTGCACACGATAAGTACAACCGTTTCAGAGAGAAGAGCGGCCAATTTGACGATCTGGCTTTAAGTCGATTCGATAACAAATGACGAGAACGGACGGATTTCTCAGGTTTTTAATACATATGAACACTTTTCACATTCTCCCGTGCAAATCGGCTGCCAGTCCTCCTTTCATGCAGAATCTTAAGGTCCTAGCTCATGTCCAAGGCACCAAAGCCAGCTAAAAAGTCAATAATCGATACCTAAAACTTGAATTGTACTATATCTTACTGGCTATTACATCAACTTAGAAGCATCATCTGTGTTCTACTATGGTGCTTTTACAGTCTCCGCATACCGCAGAACGCCACATAGCTTTGCAGACGATAAGTACAACCGTTTCAGAGAGAAGAGCGGCCAATGTGACGATCTGGCTTTAAGTCGATTCGATAACAAATGACGAAAACGGACGGATGTCTCAGGTTTTTACTACATATGAACACTATTCACATTCTCCCGTGCAACTCGGCTGCTAGTCCTCCTTGATGCAAAATCTTAATTTCCTAGCTGATGTCCAAGGCACCAAAGAAGGGTAAAAAGTCAATAACCGATACCTAAAACTTGAATTGTACTACTTCTTACTGGCTATTACATCAACTTAGAAGCTTCATCTGTGTTCTACTATGGTGCTTTTAGTGTGTCCGCATACCGCAGCACGCGACATAGCTTTGCAGACGATAAGTACAAGTGTTTCGGAGAGAAGAGCGGCCAATGTGTCGATCTGGCTTTAAGTCGATTCGATAACAAATGACGAAAACGGACGGATTTCTCAGGTTTTTACTAAATATGAACACTTTTCACATTCTCCCGTGCAACTCGGCTGCTAGTCTTCCTTTCATGCAGAATCTAAAGGTCCTAGCTCAAGTCCAAGGCACCAAAGCCAGCTAAAAAGTCAATATTCAATACCTAAAACTTGAATTGTTCTACTTCTTACTGGCTATTACATCAACTTAGAAGCTTCATCTGTGTTCTGCTATGGTGCTTTTAGTGTCTCAGCATGCCGCAGCACGCGACATAGCTTTGCAGACGATAAGTACAACCGTTGCAGAGAGAAGAGCGGCCAATGTGACGATCTGGCTTTAAGTCGATTCGATAACAAATGACGAAAACGGACGGATTTCTCAGGTTTTTACTACATCTGTGTTCTACTATGGTGCTTTTAGTGTCTCCGCATACCGCAGCACGCGACATAGCTTTGCAATCGATAAGTACAACCGTTTCAGAGAGAAGAGCGGCAAATGTGACGATATGGCTTTAAGTCGATTCGATAACAAATGACGAAAACGGACGGATTTCTCGGGTTTTTACTACATGTTAAGACTTTTCACATTCTCCCGTGCAAATCGGCTGCTAGTCCTCCTTTCATGCAGAATGTTAAGGTCCTAGCTCATGTCCAAGGCACCAAAGCCAGCTATAAAGTCAATAATCGATACCTAAAACTTGAATTGTACTACTTCTTACTGGCTATTACATCAACTTAGAAGCTTCATCTGTGTTCTACTATGGTGATTTTAGTGTCTCCGCATACCGCAGTACGCGACATAGCTTTGCAGACGATAAGTACAACCGTTTCAGAGAGAAGAGCGGCCAATGTGACGATCTGGCTTTAAGTCGATTCGATAACAAATGACGAAAACGGACGGATTTCTCAGGTTTTTACTACATATGAACACTTTTCACATTCTCCCGTGCAACAGGGATGCTAGTCCTCCTTTCATGCAGAATCTTAAGGTCCTAGGTCATGTCCAAGGCACCAAAGCCAGCTAAAAATTCAATATTGAATACCTAAAACTTGATTTGTACTACTTCTTACTGGAAATTACATCAACTTAGAAGCTTCATCTGTGTCCTACTATGGTGCTCATAGTGTCTCAGCATACCGCAGCACGCGACATAGCTTTGCAGACGATAAGTACAACCGTTTCAGAGAGAAGAGCGGCCAATGTGACGATCTAGCTTTAAGTTGATTCGATAACAAATGACCAAAACGGACGGATTTCTCAGGTTTTTACTACATATGAACACTTTTCACATTCTCCCGTGCAAATCGGCTGCCAGTCCTCCTTTCATGCAGAATCTTAAGGTCTAGCTCATGTCCAAGGCACCAAAGCCAGCTAAAAAGTCAATAATCGATAAGTAAAACTTGAATTGTACTCTATCTTACTGGCTATTACATCAACTTAGAAGCATCATCTGTGTTCTACTATGGTGCTTTTACTGTCTCCGCATACCGCAGCACGCGACATAGCTTTGCAATCGATAAGTACAACCGTTTCAGAGAGAAGAGCGGCAAATGTGACGATCTGGCTTTAAGTCGATTCGATAACAAATGACGAAAACGGACGGATTTCTCGGGTTTTTACTACATGTTAAGACTTTTCACATTCTCCCGTGCAAATCGGCTGCTAGTCCTCCTTTCATGCAGAATGTTAAGGTCCTAGCTCATGTCCAAGGCACCAAAGCCAGCTATAAAGTCAATAATCGATACCTAAAACTTGAATTGTACTACTTCTTACTGGCTATTACATCAACTTAGAAGCTTCATCTGTGTTCTACTATGGTGATTTTAGTGTCTCCGCATACCGCAGTACGCGACATAGCTTTGCAGACGATAAGTACAACCGTTTCAGAGAGAAGAGCGGCCAATGTGACGATCTGGCTTTAAGTCGATTCGATAACAAATGACGAAAACGGACGGATTTCTCAGGTTTTTACTACATATGAACACTTTTCACATTCTCCCGTGCAACAGGGATGCTAGTCCTCCTTTCATGCAGAATCTTAAGGTCCTAGGTCATGTCCAAGGCACCAAAGCCAGCTAAAAATTCAATATTGAATACCTAAAACTTGATTTGTACTACTTCTTACTGGAAATTACATCAACTTAGAAGCTTCATCTGTGTCCTACTATGGTGCTCATAGTGTCTCAGCATACCGCAGCACGCGACATAGCTTTGCAGACGATAAGTACAACCGTTTCAGAGAGAAGAGCGGCCAATGTGACGATCTAGCTTTAAGTTGATTCGATAACAAATGACCAAAACGGACGGATTTCTCAGGTTTTTACTACATATGAACACTTTTCACATTCTCCCGTGCAACAGGGCTGCTAGTCCTCCTTTCATGCAGAATCTTAAGGTCCTAGCTCATGTCCAAGGCACCAAAGCCAGCTAAAAATTCAATATTGAATACCTAAAATTTGAATTGTACTACTTCTTACTGGCTATTACATCAACTTAGAAGCTTCATCTGTGTTCTACTATGGTGCTTTTAGTGTCTCCGCATACCGCAGCACGCGACATAGCTTTGCAATCGATAAGTACAACCGTTTCAGAGAGAAGAGCGGCAAATGTGACGATATGGCTTTAAGTCGATTCGATAACAAATGACGAAAACGGACGGATTTCTCGGGTTTTTACTACATGTTAAGACTTTTCACATTCTCCCGTGCAAATCGGCTGCTAGTCCTCCTTTCATGCAGAATGTTAAGGTCCTAGCTCATGTCCAAGGCACCAAAGCCAGCTATAAAGTCAATAATCGATACCTAAAACTTGAATTGTACTACTTCTTACTGGCTATTACATCAACTTAGAAGCTTCATCTGTGTTCTACTATGGTGATTTTAGTGTCTCCGCATACCGCAGTACGCGACATAGCTTTGCAGACGATAAGTACAACCGTTTCAGAGAGAAGAGCGGCCAATGTGACGATCTGGCTTTAAGTCGATTCGATAACAAATGACGAAAACGGACGGATTTCTCAGGTTTTTACTACATATGAACACTTTTCACATTCTCCCGTGCAACAGGGATGCTAGTCCTCCTTTCATGCAGAATCTTAAGGTCCTAGGTCATGTCCAAGGCACCAAAGCCAGCTAAAAATTCAATATTGAATACCTAAAACTTGATTTGTACTACTTCTTACTGGAAATTACATCAACTTAGAAGCTTCATCTGTGTCCTACTATGGTGCTCATAGTGTCTCAGCATACCGCAGCACGCGACATAGCTTTGCAGACGATAAGTACAACCGTTTCAGAGAGAAGAGCGGCCAATGTGACGATCTAGCTTTAAGTTGATTCGATAACAAATGACCAAAACGGACGGATTTCTCAGGTTTTTACTACATATGAACACTTTTCACATTCTCCCGTGCAAATCGGCTGCTAGTCCTCCTTTCATGCAGAATTTTAAGGTCCTAGCTCATGTCCAAGGCACCAAAGCCAGCTATAAAGTCAATAATCGATACCTAAAACTTGAATTGTAGTATATCTTACTGGCTATTACATCAACTTAGAAGCATCATCTGTGTTCTACTATGGTGCTTTTACTGTCTCCGCATACCGCAGAACGCCACATAGCTTTGCAGACGATAAGTACAACCGTTTCAGAGAGAAGAGCGGTCAGTGTGACGATCTGGCTTTAAGTCGATTCGATAACAAATGACGAAAACGGACGGATGTCTCAGGTTTTTACTACATATGAACACTATTCACATTCTCCCGTGCAACTCGGCTGCTAGTCCTATTTCATGCAAAATCTTAATTTCCTAGCTGATGTCCAAGGCACCAAAGAAGTGTAAAAAGTCAATAACCGATACCTAAAACTTGAATTGTACTACTTCTTACTGGAAATTACATCAACTTAGAAGCTTCATATGTGTTCTACTATGATGCTCATAGTGTCTCAGCATACCGCAGCACGCGACATAGCTTTGCAGTCGATAAGTACAACCGTTTCAGTGAGAAGAGCGGCCAATGTGACGATCTGGCTTTAAGTCGATCCGATAACAAATGACGAAAACGGACCGATTTCTCAGGTTTTTACTACATATGAACACTTTTCACATTCTCCCGTGCAACAGGGCTGCTAGTCCTCCTTTCATGCAGAATCTTAAGGTCCTAGCTCATGTCCAAGGCACCAAAGCCAGCTAAAAATTCAATATTGAATACCTAAAATTTGAATTGTACTACTTCTTACTGGCTATTACATCAACTTAGAAGCTTCATCTGTGTTCTACTATGGTGCTTTTAGTGTCTCCGCATACCGCAGCACGCGACATAGCTTTGCAATCGATAAGTACAACCGTTTCAGAGAGAAGAGCGGCAAATGTGACGATCTGGCTTTAAGTCGATTCGATAACAAATGACGAAAACGGACGGATTTCTCGGGTTTTTACTACATGTTAAGACTTTTCACATTCTCCCGTGCAAATCGGCTGCTAGTCCTCCTTTCATGCAGAATGTTAAGGTCCTAGCTCATGTCCAAGGCACCAAAGCCAGCTATAAAGTCAATTATCGATACCTATAACTTGAATTGTACTACTTCTTACTGGCTATTACATCAAGTTAGAAGCTTCATCTGTGTTCTACTATGGTGATTTTAGTGTCTCCGCATACCGCAGTACGCGACATAGCTTTGCAGACGATAAGTACAACCGTTTCAGAGAGAAGAGCGGCCAATGTGACGATCTGGCTTTAAGTCGATTCGATAACAAATGACGAAAACGGACGGATTTCTCAGGTTTTTACTACATATGAACACTTTTCACATTCTCCCGTGCAACAGGGCTGCTAGTCCTCCTTTCATGCAGAATCTTAAGGTCCTAGGTCATGTCCAAGGCACCAAAGCCAGCTAAAAATTCAATATTGAATACCTAAAACTTGAATTGTACTTCTTCTTACTGGAAATTACATCAACTTAGAAGCTTCATCTGTGTTCTACTATGGTGCTCATAGTGTCTCAGCATACCGCAGCACGCGACATAGCTTTGCAGACGATAAGTACAACTGTTTCAGAGAGAAGAGCGGCCAATGTGACGATCTGGCTTTAAGTCGATTCGATAACAAATGACGAAAACGGACGGATTTCTCAGGTTTTTACTACATATGAACACTTTTCACATTCTCCTGTGCAACTCGGCTGCTAGTCCTCCTTTCATGCAGAATCTTAAGGTCCTAGCTCAAGTCCAAGGCACCAAAGCCAGCTAAAAAGTCAATATTCAATACCTAAAACTTGAATTGTACTACTTATTACTGGCTATTACATCAACTTAGAAGCTTCATCTGTGTTCTGCTATGGTGCTTTTAGTGTCTCAGCATGCCGCAGCACGCGACATAGCTTTGCACACGATAAGTACAACCGTTTCAGAGAGAAGAGCGGCCAATGTGACGATCTGGCTTTAAGTCGATTCGATAACAAATGACGAAAACGGACGGATTTCTCAGGTTTTTACTACATATGAACACTTTTCACATTCTCCCGTGCAACTCGGCTGCTAGTCCTCCTTCATGCAAAATCTTAATTTCCTAGCTGATGTCCAAGGCACCAAAGAAGGGTAAAAAGTCAATAACCGATACCTAAAACTTGAATTGTACTACTTCTTACTGGAAATTACATCAACTTAGAAGCTTCATATGTGTTCTACTATGATGCTCATAGTGTCTCAGCATACCGCAGCACGCGACATAGCTTTGCAGACGATAAGTACAACCGTTTCAGAGAGAAGAGCGGCCAATGTGACGATCTGGCTTTAAGTCGATCCGATAACAAATGACGAAAACGGACCGATTTCTCAGGTTTTTACTACATATGAACACTTTTCACATTCTCCCGTGCAACAGGGCTGCTAGTCCTCCTTTCATGCAGAATCTTAAGGTCCTAGCTCATGTCCAAGGCACCAAAGCCAGCTAAAAATTCAATATTGAATACCTAAAATTTGAATTGTACTACTTCTTACTGGCTATTACATCAACTTAGAAGCTTCATCTGTGTTCTACTATGGTGCTTTTAGTGTCTCCGCATACCGCAGCACGCGACATAGCTTTGCAATCGATAAGTACAACCGTTTCAGAGAGAAGAGCGGCAAATGTGACGATATGGCTTTAAGTCGATTCGATAACAAATGACGAAAACGGACGGATTTCTCGGGTTTTTACTACATGTTAAGACTTTTCACATTCTCCCGTGCAAATCGGCTGCTAGTCCTCGTTTCATGCAGAATCTTATGGTCCTAGCTCATGTCCAAGGCACCAAAGCCAGCTATGAAGTCAATAATCGATACCTAAAACTTGAATTGTACTACTTCTTACTGGCTATTACATCAACTTAGAAGCTTCATCTGTGTTCTACTATGGTGATTTTAGTGTCTCCGCATACCGCAGTACGCGACATAGCTTTGCAGACGATAAGTACAACCGTTTCAGAGAGAAGAGCGGCCAATGTGACGATCTGGCTTTAAGTCGATTCGATAACAAATGACGAAAACGGACGGATTTCTCAGGTTTTTACTACATATGAACACTTTTCACATTCTCCCGTGCAACAGGGATGCTAGTCCTCCTTTCATGCAGAATCTTAAGGTCCTAGGTCATGTCCAAGGCACCAAAGCCAGCTAAAAATTCAATATTGAATACCTAAAACTTGATTTGTACTACTTCTTACTGGAAATTACATCAACTTAGAAGCTTCATCTGTGTTCTACTATGGTGCTCATAGTGTCTCAGCATACCGCAGCACGCGACATAGCTTTGCAGACGATAAGTACAACCGTTTCAGAGAGAAGAGCGGCCAATGTGACGATCTAGCTTTAAGTTGATTCGATAACAAATGACCAAAACGGACGGATTTCTCAGGTTTTTACTACATATGAACACTTTTCACATTCTCCCGTGCAAATCGGCTGCCAGTCCTCCTTTCATGCAGAATCTTAAGGTCCTAGCTCATGTCCAAGGCACCAAAGCCAGCTAAAAAGTCAATAATCGATACCTAAAACTTGAATTGTACTCTATCTTACTGGCTATTACATCAACTTAGAAGCATCATCTGTGTTCTACTATGGTGCTTTTACTGTCTCCGCATACCGCAGCACGCGACATAGCTTTGCAATCGATAAGTACAACCGTTTCAGAGAGAAGAGCGGCAAATGTGACGATCTGGCTTTAAGTCGATTCGATAACAAATGACGAAAACGGACGGATTTCTCGGGTTTTTACTACATGTTAAGACTTTTCACATTCTCCCGTGCAAATCGGCTGCTAGTCCTCCTTTCATGCAGAATTTTAAGGTCCTAGCTCATGTCGAAGGCACCAAAGCCAGCTATAAAGTCAATAATCGATACCTAAAACTTGAATTGTAGTATATCTTACTGGCTATTACATCAACTTAGAAGCATCATCTGTGTTCTACTATGGTGCTTTTACTGTCTCCGCATACCGCAGAACGCCACATAGCTTTGCAGACGATAAGTACAACCGTTTCAGAGAGAAGAGCGGTCAGTGTGACGATCTGGCTTTAAGTCGATTCGATAACAAATGACGAAAACGGACGGATGTCTCAGGTTTTTACTACATATGAACACTATTCACATTCTCCCGTGCAACTCGGCTGCTAGTCCTATTTCACGCAAAATCTTAATTTCCTAGCTGATGTCCAAGGCACCAAAGAAGTGTAAAAAGTCAATAACCGATACCTAAAACTTGAATTGTACTACTTCTTACTGGAAATTACATCAACTTAGAAGCTTCATATGTGTTCTACTATGATGCTCATAGTGTCTCAGCATACCGCAGCACGCGACATAGCTTTGCAGTCGATAAGTACAACCGTTTCAGAGAGAAGAGCGGCCAATGTGACGATCTGGCTTTAAGTCGATCCGATAACAAATGACGAAAACGGACCGATTTCTCAGGTTTTTACTACATATGAACACTTTTCACATTCTCCCGTGCAACAGGGCTGCTAGTCCTCCTTTCATGCAGAATCTTAAGGTCCTAGCTCATGTCCAAGGCACCAAAGCCAGCTAAAAATTCAATATTGAATACCTAAAATTTGAATTGTACTACTTCTTACTGGCTATTACATCAACTTAGAAGCTTCATCTGTGTTCTACTATGGTGCTTTTAGTGTCTCCGCATACCGCAGCACGCGACATAGCTTTGCAATCGATAAGTACAACCGTTTCAGAGAGAAGAGCGGCAAATGTGACGATCTGGCTTTAAGTCGATTCGATAACAAATGACGAAAACGGACGGATTTCTCGGGTTTTTACTACATGTTAAGACTTTTCACATTCTCCCGTGCAAATCGGCTGCTAGTCCTCCTTTCATGCAGAATGTTAAGGTCCTAGCTCATGTCCAAGGCACCAAAGCCAGCTATAAAGTCAATAATCGATACCTATAACTTGAATTGTACTACTTCTTACTGGCTATTACATCAAGTTAGAAGCTTCATCTGTGTTCTACTATGGTGATTTTAGTGTCTCCGCATACCGCAGTACGCGACATAGCTTTGCAGACGATAAGTACAACCGTTTCAGAGAGAAGAGCGGCCAATGTGACGATCTGGCTTTAAGTCGATTCGATAACAAATGACGAAAACGGACCGATTTCTCAGGTTTTTACTACATATGAACACTTTTCACATTCTCCCGTGCAACAGGGCTGCTAGTCCTCCTTTCATGCAGAATCTTAAGGTCCTAGCTCATGTCCAAGGCACCAAAGCCAGCTAAAAATTCAATATTGAATACCTAAAACTTGAATTGTACTTCTTCTTACTGGAAATTACATCAACTTAGAAGCTTCATCTGTGTTCTACTATGGTGCTCATAGTGTCTCAGCATACCGCAGCACGCGACATAGCTTTGCAGACGATAAGTACAACCGTTTCAGAGAGAAGAGCGGCCAATGTGACGATCTAGCTTTAAGTTGATTCGATAACAAATGACGAAAACGGACGGATTTCTCAGGTTTTTACTACATATGAACACTATTCACATTCTCCCGTGCAACTCCGCTGCTAATCCTCCGTTCATGCAGAATCTTAAGGTCCTAACTCATGTGCAAGGCACCAAAGATAGCTAAAAAGTCAATAATCGATACCTAAAACTTGAATTGTACTACTTCTTACTGGCTACTACATCAACTTAGAAGCTTCATCTGTGTTCTACTATGGTGCTTTTAGTGTCTCCGCATACCGCAGCACGCGACATAGCTTTGCACACGATAAGTACAACCGTTTCAGAGAGAAGAGCGGCCAATGTGACGATCTGGCTTTAAGTCGATTCGATAACAAATGACGAGAACGGACGGATTTCTCAGGTTTTTAATACATATGAACACTTTTCACATTCTCCCGTGCAAATCGGCTGCCAGTCCTCCTTTCATGCAGAATCTTAAGGTCCTAGCTCATGTCCAAGGCACCAAAGCCAGCTAAAAATTCAATAATCGATACCTAAAACTTGAATTGTACTATATCTTACTGGCTATTACATCAACTTAGAAGCATCATCTGTGTTCTACTATGGTGCTTTTACTGTCTCCGCATACCGCAGAACGCCACATAGCTTTGCAGACGATAAGTACAACCGTTTCAGAGAGAAGAGCGGCCAATGTGACGATCTGGCTTTAAGTCGATTCGATAACAAATGACGAAAACGGACGGATGTCTCAGGTTTTTACTACATATGAACACTATTCACATTCTCCCGTGCAACTCGGCTGCTAGTCCTCCTTGATGCAAAATCTTAATTTCCTAGCTGATGTCCAAGGCACCAAAGAAGGGTAAAAAGTCAATAACCGATACCTAAAACTTGAATTGTACTACTTCTTACTGGCTATTACATCAACTTAAAAGCTTCATCTGTGTTCTACTATGGTGCTTTTAGTGTCTCCGCATACCGCAGCACGCGACATATCTTTGCAGACGATAAGTACAACCGTTTCAGAGAGAAGAGCGGCCAATGTGACGATATGACTTTAAGTCGATTCGATAACAAATGACGAAAACGGACGGATTTCTCAGGTTTTTACTACATTTGAACACTTTTCACATTTTCCCGTGCAACTCGCCTGCTAGTCCTCCTTTCATGCAGAATCTTAAGGTCCTAGCTCATGTCCAAGGCACCAAAGCCAGCTAAAAAGTCAATAATCGATACCTAAAACTTGAATTGTACTACTTCTTACTGGCTATTACATCAACTTAGAAGCTTCATCTGTGTTCTACTATGGTGCTTTTAGTGTCTCCGCATACCGCAGCACGCGACATAGCTTTGCAATCGATAAGTACAACCGTTTCAGAGAGAAGAGCGGCCAATGTGACGATCTGGCTTTAAGTCGATTCGATAACAAATAACGAAAACGGACGGATATCTCAGGTTTTTACTACATATGAACAGTTTTCACATTCTCCCGTGCAAATCGGCTGCCAGTCCTCCTTTCATGCAGAATCTTAAGGTCCTAGCTCATGTCCAAGGCACCAAAGCCAGCTAAAAAGTCAATAATCGATACCTAAAACTTGAATTGTACTATATCTTACTTTCTATTACATCAACTTAGAAGCATCATCTGTGTTCTACTATGGTGCTTTTACTGTCTCCGCATACCGCAGAACGCCACATAGCTTTGCAGACGATAAGTACAACCGTTTCAGAGAGAAGAGCGGTCAATGTGACGATCTGGCTTTAAGTCGATTCGATAACAAATGACGAAAACGGACGGATGTCTCAGGTTTTTATTACATATGAACACTATTCACATTCTCCCGTGCAACTCGGCTGCTAGTCCTCCTTCATGCAAAATCTTAATTTCCTAGCTGATGTCCAAGGCACCAAAGAAGGGTAAAAAGTCAATAACCGATACCTAAAACTTGAATTGTACTACTTCTTACTGGAAATTACATCAACTTAGAAGCTTCATATGTGTTCTACTATGATGCTCATAGTGTCTCAGCATACCGCAGCACGCGACATAGCTTTGCAGACGATAAGTACAACCGTTTCAGAGAGAAGAGCGGCCAATGTGACGATCTGGCTTTAAGTCGATCCGATAACAAATGACGAAAACGGACCGATTTCTCAGGTTTTTACTACATATGAACACTTTTCACATTCTCCCGTGCAACAGGGCTGCTAGTCCTCCTTTCATGCAGAATCTTAAGGTCCTAGCTCATGTCCAAGGCACCAAAGCCAGCTAAAAATTCAATATTGAATACCTAAAATTTGAATTGTACTACTTCTTACTGGCTATTACATCAACTTAGAAGCTTCATCTGTGTTCTACTATGGTGCTTTTAGTGTCTCCGCATACCGCAGCACGCGACATAGCTTTGCAATCGATAAGTACAACCGTTTCAGAGAGAAGAGCGGCAAATGTGACGATCTGGCTTTAAGTCGATTCGATAACAAATGACGAAAACGGACGGATGTCTCAGGTTTTTACTACATATGAACACTATTCACATTCTCCCGTGCAACTCGGCTGCTAGTCCTCCTTCATGCAAAATCTTAATTTCCTAGCTGATGTGTAAGGCACCAAAGAAGGGTAAAAAGTCAATAACCGATACCTAAAACTTGAATTGTACTACTTCTTACTGGAAATTACATCAACTTAGAAGCTTCATATGTGTTCTACTATGATGCTCATAGTGTCTCAGCATACCGCAGCACGCGACATAGCTTTGCAGACGGTAAGTACAACCGTTTCAGAGAGAAGAGCGGCCAATGTGACGATCTGGCTTTAAGTCGATTCGATAACAAATGACGAAAACGGACGGATTTCTCAGGTTTTTACTACATATGAACACTTTTCACATTCTCCCGTGCAACTCGGCTGCTAGTCCTCATTTCATGCAGAATCTTAAGGTCCTAGCTCATGTCCAAGGCACCAAAGCCAGCTAAAAAGTCAATAATCGATACCTAAAACTTGAATTGTACTACTTCTTACTGGCTATTACATCAACTTAGAAGCTTCATCTGTGTTCTACTATGGTGCTTTTAGTGTCTCCGCATACCGCAGCAAGCGACATAGCTTTGCAATCGATAAGTACAACCGTTTCAGAGAGAAGAGCGGCCAATGTGACGATCTGGCTTTAAGTCGATTCGATAACAAATAACGAAAACGGACGGATATCTCAGGTTTTTACTACATATGAACACTTTTCACATTCTCCCGTGCAAATCGGCTGCCAGTCCTCCTTTCATGCAGAATCTTAAGGTCCTAGCTCATGTCCAAGGCACCAAAGCCAGCTAAAAAGTCAATAATCGATACCTAAAACTTGAATTGTACTATATCTTACTTTCTATTACATCAACTTAGAAGCATCATCTGTGTTCTACTATGGTGCTTTTACTGTCTCCGCATACCGCAGAACGCCACATAGCTTTGCAGACGATAAGTACAACCGTTTCAGAGAGAAGAGCGGTCAATGTGACGATCTGGCTTTAAGTCGATTCGATAACAAATGACGAAAACGGACGGATGTCTCAGGTTTTTACTACATATGAACACTATTCACATTCTCCCGTGCAACTCAGCTGCTAGTCCTCCTTCATGCAAAATCTTAATTTCCTAGCTGATGTCCAAGGCACCAAAGAAGGGTAAAAAGTCAATAACCGATACCTAAAACTTGAATTGTACTACTTCTTACTGGAAATTACATCAACTTAGAAGCTTCATATGTGTTCTACTATGATGCTCATAGTGTCTCAGCATACCGCAGCACGCGACATAGCTTTGCAGACGATAAGTACAACCGTTTCAGAGAGAAGAGCGGCCAATGTGACGATCTGGCTTTAAGTCGATCCGATAACAAATGACGAAAACGGACCGATTTCTCAGGTTTTTACTACATATGAACACTTTTCACATTCTCCCGTGCAACAGGGCTGCTAGTCCTCCTTTCACGCAGAATCTTAAGGTCCTAGCTCATGTCCAAGGCACCAAAGCCAGCTAAAAATTCAATATTGAATACCTAAAATTTGAATAGTACTACTTCTTACTGGCTATTACATCAACTTAGAAGCTTCATCTGTGTTCTACTATGGTGCTTTTAGTGTCTCCGCATACCGCAGAACGCCACATAGCTTTGCAATCGATAAGTACAACCGTTTCAGAGAGAAGAGCGGCAAATGTGACGATCTGGCTTTAAGTCGATTCGATAACAAATGACGAAAATGGACGGATGTCTCAGGTTTTTACTACATATGAACACTTTTCACAATGTCCCGTGCAACAGGGCTGCTAGTCCTCCTTTCATGCTGAATCTTAAGGTCCTAGCTCATGTCCAAGGCACCAAAGCCAGCTAAAAATTCAATATTGAATACCTAAAATTTGAATTGTACTACTTCTTACTGGCTATTACATCAACTTAGAAGCTTCATCTGTGTTCTACTATGGTGCTTTTAGTGTCTCCGCATACCGCAGCACGCGACATAGCTTTGCAATCGATAAGTACAACCGTTTCAGAGAGAAGAGCGGCAAATGTGACGATCTGGCTTTAAGTCGATTCGATAACAAATGACGAAAACGGACGGATTTCTCGGGTTTTTACTACATGTTAAGACTTTTCACATTCTCCCGTGCAAATCGGCTGCTAGTCCTCCTTTCATGCAGAATGTTAAGGTCCTAGCTCATGTCCAAGGCACCAAAGCCAGCTATAAAGTCAATAATCGATACCTAAAACTTGAATTGTACTACTTCTTACTGGCTATTACATCAACTTAGAAGCTTCATCTGTGTTCTACTATGGTGATTTTAGTGTCTCCGCATACCGCGGTACGCGACATAGCTTTGCAGACGATAAGTACAACCGTTTCAGAGAGAAGAGCGGCCAATGTGACGATCTGGCTTTAAGTCGATTCGATAACAAATGACGAAAACGGACGGATTTCTCAGGTTTTTACCACATATGAACACTTTTCACATTCTCCCGTGCAACAGGGCTGCTAGTCCTCCTTTCATGCAGAATCTTAAGGTCCTAGGTCATGTCCAAGGCACCAAAGCCAGCCAAAAAGTCAATAATCGATACCTAAAACTTGAATTGTACTATATCTTACTGGCTATTACATCAACTTAGAAGCATCATCTGTGTTCTACTATGGTGCTTTTACTGTCTCCGCATACCGCAGAACGCCACATAGCTTTGCAGACGATAAGTACAACCGTTTCAGAGAGAAGAGCGGCCAATGTGACGATCTGGCTTTAAGTCGATTCGATAACAAATGACGAAAACGGACGGATGTCTCAGGTTTTTACTACATATGAACACTATTCACATTCTCCCGTGCAACTCGGCTGCTAGTCCTCCTTCATGCAAAATCTTAATTTCCTAGCTGATGTCCAAGGCACCAAAGAATGGTAAAAAGTCAATAACCGATACTTAAACTTGAATTGTACTACTTCTTACTGGCTATTACATCAACTTAGAAGCTTCATCTGTGTTCTACTATGGTGCTTTTAGTGTGTCCGCATACCGCAGCACGCGACATAGCTTTGCAGACGAGAAGTACAACTGTTTCAGAGAGAAGAGCGGCCAATGTGACGATCTGGCTTTAAGTCGATTCGATAACAAATGACGAAAACGGACGGATTTCTCAGGTTTTTACTACATATGAACACTTTTCACATTCTCCCGTGCAAATCGGCTGCCAGTCCTCCTTTCATGCAGAATCTTAAGGTCCTAGCTCATGTCCAAGGCACCAAAGCCAGCTAAAAAGTCAATAATCGATACCTAAAACTTGAATTGTACTATATCTTACTTTCTATTACATCAACTTAGAAGCATCATCTGTGTTCTACTATGGTGCTTTTACTGTCTCCGCATACCGCAGAACGCCACATAGCTTTGCAGACGATAAGTACAACCGTTTCAGAGAGAAGAGCGGTCAATGTGACGATCTGGCTTTAAGTCGATTCGATAACAAATGACGAAAACGGACGGATGTCTCAGGTTTTTACTACATATGAACACTATTCACATTCTCCCGTGCAACTCAGCTGCTAGTCCTCCTTCATGCAAAATCTTAATTTCCTAGCTGATGTCCAAGGCACCAAAGAAGGGTAAAAAGTCAATAACCGATACCTAAAACTTGAATTGTACTACTTCTTACTGGAAATTACATCAACTTAGAAGCTTCATATGTGTTCTACTATGATGCTCATAGTGTCTCAGCATACCGCAGCACGCGACATAGCTTTGCAGACGATAAGTACAACCGTTTCAGAGAGAAGAGCGGCCAATGTGACGATCTGGCTTTAAGTCGATCCGATAACAAATGACGAAAACGGACCGATTTCTCAGGTTTTTACTACATATGAACACTTTTCACATTCTCCCGTGCAACAGGGCTGCTAGTCCTCCTTTCATGCAGAATCTCAAGGTCCTAGCTCATGTCCAAGGCACCAAAGCCAGCTAAAAATTCAATATTGAATACCTAAAATTTGAATAGTACTACTTCTTACTGGCTATTACATCAACTTAGAAGCTTCATCTGTGTTCTACTATGGTGCTTTTAGTGTCTCCGCATACCGCAGAACGCCACATAGCTTTGCAATCGATAAGTACAACCGTTTCAGAGAGAAGAGCGGCAAATGTGACGATCTGGCTTTAAGTCGATTCGATAACAAATGACGAAAACGGACGGATGTCTCAGGTTTTTACTACATATGAACACTATTCACATTCTCCCGTGCAACTCGGCTGCTAGTCCTCCTTCATGCAAAATCTTAATTTCCTAGCTGATGTCCAAGGCACCAAAGAAGGGTAAAAAGTCAATAACCGATACCTAAAACTTGAATTGTACTACTTCTTACTGGAAATTACATCAACTTAGAAGCTTCATATGTCTTCTACTATGGTGCTTTTAGTGTGTCCGCATACCGCAGCACGCGACATAGCTTTGCAGACGATAAGTACAACTGTTTCAGAGAGAAGAGCGGCCAATGTGACGATCTGGCTTTAAGTCGGTTCGATAACAAATGACGAAAACGGACGGATTTCTCAGGTTTTTACTACATATGAACACTTTTCACATTCTCCTGTGCAACTCGGCTGCTAGTCCTCCTTTCATGCAGAATCTTAAGGTCCTAGCTCAAGTCAAAGGCACCAAAGCCAGCTAAAAAGTCAATATTCAATACCTAAAACTTGAATTGTACTACTTCTTACTGGCTATTACATCAACTTAGAAGCTTCATCTGTGTTCTGCTATGGTGCTTTTAGTGTCTCAGCATGCCGCAGCACGCGACATAGCTTTGCACACGATAAGTACAACCGTTTCAGAGAGAAGAGCGGCCAATGTGACGATCTGGCTTTAAGTCGATTCGATAACAAATGACGAGAACGGACGGATTTCTCAGGTTTGTAATACATATGAACACTTTTCACATTCTCCCGTGCAAATCGGCTGCCAGTCCTCCTTTCATGCAGAATCTTAAGGTCCTAGCTCATGTCCAAGGCACCAAAGTAAGCTAAAAAGTCAATAATCGATACCTAAAACTTGAATTGTACTATTTCTTATTGGCTATTACATCAACTTAGAAGCATCATCTGTGTTCTACTATGGTGCTTTTACTGTCTCCGCATACCGCAGAACGCCACATAGCTTTGCAGACGATAAGTACAACCGTTTCAGAGAGAAGAGCGGCCAATGTGACGATCTGGCTTTAAGTCGATTCGATAACAAATGACGAAAACGGACGGATGTCTCAGGTTTTTACTACATATGAACACTATTCACATTCTCCCGTGCAACTCGGCTGCTAGTCCTCCTTCATGCAAAATCTTAATTTCCTAGCTGATGTCCAAGGCACCAAAGAAGGGTAAAAAGTCAATAACCGATACCTAAAACTTGAATTGTACTACTTCTTACTGGAAATTACATCAACTTAGAAGCTTCATATGTGTTCTACTATGATGCTCATAGTGTCTCAGCATACCGCAGCACGCGACATAGCTTTGCAGACGATAAGTACAACCGTTTCAGAGAGAAGAGCGGCCAATGTGACGATCTGGCTTTAAGTCGATCCGATAACAAATGACGAAAACGGACCGATTTCTCAGGTTTTTACTACATATGAACACTTTTCACATTGTCCCGTGCAACAGGGCTGCTAGTCCTCCTTTCATGCTGAATCTTAAGGTCCTAGCTCATGTCCAAGGCACCAAAGCCAGCTAAAAATTCAATATTGAATACCTAAAATTTGAATTGTACTACTTCTTACTGGCTATTACATCAACTTAGAAGCTTCATCTGTGTTCTACTATGGTGCTTTTAGTGTCTCCGCATACCGCAGCACGCGACATAGCTTTGCAATCGATAAGTACAACCGTTTCAGAGAGAAGAGCGGCAAATGTGACGATCTGGCTTTAAGTCGATTCGATAACAAATGACGAAAACGGACGGATTTCTCGGGTTTTTACTACATGTTAAGACTTTTCACATTCTCCCGTGCAAATCGGCTGCTAGTCCTCCTTTCATGCAGAATGTTAAGGTCCTAGCTCATGTCCAAGGCACCAAAGCCAGCTATAAAGTCAATAATCGATACCAAAAACTTGAATTGTACTACTTCTTACTGGCTATTACATCAACTTAGAAGCTTCATCTGTGTTCTACTATGGTGATTTTAGTGTCTCCGCATACCGCAGTACGCGACATAGCTTTGCAGACGATAAGTACAACCGTTTCAGAGAGAAGAGCGGCCAATGTGACGATCTGGCTTTAAGTCGATTCGATAACAAATGACGAAAACGGACGGATTTCTCAGGTTTTTACTACATATGAACACTTTTCACATTCTCCCGTGCAACAGGGCTGCTAGTCCTCCTTTCATGCAGAATCTTAAGGTCCTAGCTCATGTCCAAGGCACCAAAGCCAGCTAAAAAGTCAATAATCGATACCTAAAACTTGAATTGTACTATATCTTACTGGCTATTACATCAACTTAGAAGCATCATCTGTGTTCTACTATGGTGCTTTTACTGTCTCCGCATACCGCAGAACGCCACATAGCTTTGCAGACGATAAGTACAACCGTTTCAGAGAGAAGAGCGGCCAATGTGACGATCTGGCTTTAAGTCGATTCGATAACAAATGACGAAAACGGACGGATGTCTCAGGTTTTTACTACATATGAACACTATTCACATTCTCCCGTGCAACTCGGCTGCTAGTCCTCCTTCATGCAAGATCTTAATTTCCTAGCTGATGTCCAAGGCACCAAAGAAGGGTAAAAAGTCAATAACCGATACCTAAAACTTGAATTGTACTACTTCTTACTGGCTATTACATCAACTTAGAAGCTTCATCTGTGTTCTACTATGGTGCTTTTAGTGTGTCCGCATACCGCAGCACGCGACATAGCTTTGCAGACGAGAAGTACAACTGTTTCAGAGAGAAGAGCGGCCAATGTGACGATCTGGCTTTAAGTCGATTCGATAACAAATGACGAAAACGGACGGATTTCTCAGGTTTTTACTACATATGAACACTTTTCACTTTCTCCTGTGCAACTCGGCTGCTAGTCCTCCTTTCATGCAGAATCTTAAGGTCCTAGCTCAAGTCCAAGGCACCAAAGCCAGCTAAAAAGTCAATATTCAATACCTAAAACTTGAATTGTACTACTTCTTACTGGCTATTACATCAACTTAGAAGCTTCATCTGTGTTCTGCTATGGTGCTTTTAGTGTCTCAGCATGCCGCAGCACGCGACATAGCTTTGCACACGATAAGTACAACCGTTTCAGAGAGAAGAGCGGTCAATGTGACGATCTGGCTTTAAGTCGATTCGATAACAAATGACGAAAACGGACGGATGTCTCAGGTTTTTACTACATATTAACACTATTCACATTCTCCCGTGCAACTCGGCTGCTAGTCCTCCTTCATGCAAAATCTTAATTTCCTAGCTGATGTCCAAGGCACCAAAGAAGGGTAAAAAGTCAATAACCGATACCTAAAACTTGAATTGTACTACTTCTTACTGGCTATTACATCAACTTAGAAGCTTCATCTGTGTTCTACTATGGTGCTTTTAGTGTGTCCGCATACCGCAGCACGCGACATAGCTTTGCAGACGCTAAGTACAACTTTTTCAGAGAGAAGAGCGGCCAATGTGACGATCTGGCTTTAAGTCGATTCGATAACAAATGACGAGAACGGACGGATTTCTCAGGTTTTTAATACATATGAACACTTTTCACAATGTCCCGTGCAACAGGGCTGCTAGTCCTCCTTTCATGCAGAATCTTAAGGTCCTAGCTCATGTCCAAGGCACCAAAGCCAGCTAAAAAGTCAATAATCGATACCTAAAACTTGAATTGTACTATATCTTACTGGCTATTACATCAACTTAGAAGTATCATCTGTGTTCTACTATGGTGCTTTTACTGTCTCCGCATACCGCAGAACGCCACATAGCTTTGCAGACGATAAGTACAACCGTTTCAGAGAGAAGAGCGGTCATCGTGACGATCTGGCTTTAAGTCGATTCGATAACAAATGACGAAAACGGACGGATGTCTCAGGTTTTTACTACATATTAACACTATTCACATTCTCCCGTGCAACTCGGCTGCTAGTCCTCCTTCATGCAAAATCTTAATTTCCTAGCTGATGTCCAAGGCACCAAAGAAGGGTAAAAAGTCAATAACCGATACCTAAAACTTGAATTGTACTACTTCTTACTGGCTATTACATCAACTTAGAAGCTTCATCTGTGTTCTACTATGGTGCTTTTAGTGTGTCCGCATACCGCAGCACGCGACATAGCTTTGCAGACGCTAAGTACAACTTTTTCAGAGAGAAGAGCGGCCAATGTGACGATCTGGCTTTAAGTCGATTCGATAACAAATGACGAGAACGGACGGATTTCTCAGGTATTTACTACATATGAACACTTTTCACATTCTCCCGTGCAAATCGGCTGCCAGTCCTCCTTTCATGCAGAATCTTAAGGTCCTAGCTCATGTCCAAGGCACCAAAGCCAGCTAAAAAGTCAATAATCGATACCTAAAACTTGAATTGTACTACTTCTTACTGGCTATTACATCAACTTAGAAGCTTCATCTGTGTTCTACTATGGTGCTTTTAGTGTCTCCGCATACCGCAGCACGCGACATAGCTTTGCAATCGATAAGTACAACCGTTTCAGAGAGAAGAGCGGCCAATGTGACGATCTAGCTTTAAGTTGATTCGATAACAAATGACGAAAACGGACGGATTTCTCATGTTTTTACTACATATGAACACTTTTCACATTCTCCCGTGCAACTCCGCTGCTAATCCTCCGTTCATGCAGAATCATAAGGTCCTAGCTCATGTGCAAGGCACCAAAGATAGCTAAAAAGTCAATAATCGATACCTAAAACTTGAATTGTACTAATTCTTACTGGCTATTACATCAACTTAGAAGCTTCATCTGTGTTCTACTATGGTGATTTTAGTTTCTCCGCATACCGCAGCACGCGACAAAGCTTTGCAGACGAAAAGTACAACCGTTTCAGAGAGAAGAGCGGCCAATGTGACGATCTGGCTTTAAGTCGATTCGATAACAAATGACGAAAACGGACGGATTTCTCAGGTTTTTACTACATTTGAACACTTTTCACATTCTCCCGTGCAACTCGGATGCTAGTCCTCCTTTCATGCAGAATATTAAGGTCCTAGCTCATGTCCAAGGCACCAAAGCCAGCTAAAAATTCAATATTCAATACCTAAAACTTGAATTGTACTACTTCTTACTGGCTATTACATAAACTTAGAAGCTTCATATGTGTTCTACTATGATGCTCATAGTGTCTCAGCATACCGCAGCACGCGACATAGCTTTGCAGACGATAAGTACAACCGTTTCAGAGAGAAGAGCGGCCAATGTGACGATCTGGCTTTAAGTCGATCCGATAACAAATGACGAAAACGGACCGATTTCTCAGGTTTTTACTACATATGAACACTTTTCACATTCTCCCGTGCAACAGGGCTGCTAGTCCTCCTTTCATGCAGAATCTCAAGGTCCTAGCTCATGTCCAAGGCACCAAAGCCAGCTAAAAATTCAATATTGAATACCTAAAATTTGAATA
This sequence comes from Schistocerca gregaria, assembly GCF_023897955.1. Lineage (NCBI taxonomy): Eukaryota > Metazoa > Arthropoda > Insecta > Orthoptera > Acrididae > Schistocerca > Schistocerca gregaria. The sequence goes on along the minus strand of NW_026061811.1, from coordinate 5,556,364 downwards.
GTACTACTTCTTACTGGCTATTACATCAACTTAGAAGCTTCATCTGTGTTCTACTATGGTGCTTTTAGTGTCTCCGCATACCGCAGAACGCCACATAGCTTTGCAATCGATAAGTACAACCGTTTCAGAGAGAAGAGCGGCAAATGTGACGATCTGGCTTTAAGTCGATTCGATAACAAATGACGAAAACGGACGGATGTCTCAGGTTTTTACTACATATGAACACTATTCACATTCTCCCGTGCAACTCGGCTGCTAGTCCTCCTTCATGCAAAATCTTAATTTCCTAGCTGATGTCCAAGGCACCAAAGAAGGGTAAAAAGTCAATAACCGATACCTAAAACTTGAATTGTACTACTTCTTACTGGAAATTACATCAACTTAGAAGCTTCATATGTCTTCTACTATGGTGCTTTTAGTGTGTCCGCATACCGCAGCACGCGACATAGCTTTGCAGACGATAAGTACAACTGTTTCAGAGAGAAGAGCGGCCAATGTGACGATCTGGCTTTAAGTCGGTTCGATAACAAATGACGAAAACGGACGGATTTCTCAGGTTTTTACTACATATGAACACTTTTCACATTCTCCTGTGCAACTCGGCTGCTAGTCCTCCTTTCATGCAGAATCTTAAGGTCCTAGCTCAAGTCAAAGGCACCAAAGCCAGCTAAAAAGTCAATATTCAATACCTAAAACTTGAATTGTACTACTTCTTACTGGCTATTACATCAACTTAGAAGCTTCATCTGTGTTCTGCTATGGTGCTTTTAGTGTCTCAGCATGCCGCAGCACGCGACATAGCTTTGCACACGATAAGTACAACCGTTTCAGAGAGAAGAGCGGCCAATGTGACGATCTGGCTTTAAGTCGATTCGATAACAAATGACGAGAACGGACGGATTTCTCAGGTTTGTAATACATATGAACACTTTTCACATTCTCCCGTGCAAATCGGCTGCCAGTCCTCCTTTCATGCAGAATCTTAAGGTCCTAGCTCATGTCCAAGGCACCAAAGTAAGCTAAAAAGTCAATAATCGATACCTAAAACTTGAATTGTACTATTTCTTATTGGCTATTACATCAACTTAGAAGCATCATCTGTGTTCTACTATGGTGCTTTTACTGTCTCCGCATACCGCAGAACGCCACATAGCTTTGCAGACGATAAGTACAACCGTTTCAGAGAGAAGAGCGGCCAATGTGACGATCTGGCTTTAAGTCGATTCGATAACAAATGACGAAAACGGACGGATGTCTCAGGTTTTTACTACATATGAACACTATTCACATTCTCCCGTGCAACTCGGCTGCTAGTCCTCCTTCATGCAAAATCTTAATTTCCTAGCTGATGTCCAAGGCACCAAAGAAGGGTAAAAAGTCAATAACCGATACCTAAAACTTGAATTGTACTACTTCTTACTGGAAATTACATCAACTTAGAAGCTTCATATGTGTTCTACTATGATGCTCATAGTGTCTCAGCATACCGCAGCACGCGACATAGCTTTGCAGACGATAAGTACAACCGTTTCAGAGAGAAGAGCGGCCAATGTGACGATCTGGCTTTAAGTCGATCCGATAACAAATGACGAAAACGGACCGATTTCTCAGGTTTTTACTACATATGAACACTTTTCACATTGTCCCGTGCAACAGGGCTGCTAGTCCTCCTTTCATGCTGAATCTTAAGGTCCTAGCTCATGTCCAAGGCACCAAAGCCAGCTAAAAATTCAATATTGAATACCTAAAATTTGAATTGTACTACTTCTTACTGGCTATTACATCAACTTAGAAGCTTCATCTGTGTTCTACTATGGTGCTTTTAGTGTCTCCGCATACCGCAGCACGCGACATAGCTTTGCAATCGATAAGTACAACCGTTTCAGAGAGAAGAGCGGCAAATGTGACGATCTGGCTTTAAGTCGATTCGATAACAAATGACGAAAACGGACGGATTTCTCGGGTTTTTACTACATGTTAAGACTTTTCACATTCTCCCGTGCAAATCGGCTGCTAGTCCTCCTTTCATGCAGAATGTTAAGGTCCTAGCTCATGTCCAAGGCACCAAAGCCAGCTATAAAATCAATAATCGATACCTAAAACTTGAATTGTACTACTTCTTACTGGCTATTACATCAACTTAGAAGCTTCATCTGTGTTCTACTATGGTGATTTTAGTGTCTCCGCATACCGCAGTACGCGACATAGCTTTGCAGACGATAAGTACAACCGTTTCAGAGAGAAGAGCGGCCAATGTGACGATCTGGCTTTAAGTCGATTCGATAACAAATGACGAAAACGGACGGATTTCTCAGGTTTTTACTACATATGAACACTTTTCACATTCTCCCGTGCAACAGGGCTGCTAGTCCTCCTTTCATGCAGAATCTTAAGGTCCTAGGTCATGTCCAAGGCACCAAAGCCAGCTAAAAAGTCAATAATCGATACCTAAAACTTGAATTGTACTATATCTTACTGGCTATTACATCAACTTAGAAGCATCATCTGTGTTCTACTATGGTGCTTTTACTGTCTCCGCATACCGCAGAACGCCACATAGCTTTGCAGACGATAAGTACAACCGTTTCAGAGAGAAGAGCGGCCAATGTGACGATCTGGCTTTAAGTCGATTCGATAACAAATGACGAAAACGGACGGATGTCTCAGGTTTTTACTACATATGAACACTATTCACATTCTCCCGTGCAACTCGGCTGCTAGTCCTCCTTCATGCAAAATCTTAATTTCCTAGCTGATGTCCAAGGCACCAAAGAAGGGTAAAAAGTCAATAACCGATACCTAAAACTTGAATTGTACTACTTCTTACTGGCTATTACATCAACTTAGAAGCTTCATCTGTGTTCTACTATGGTGCTTTTAGTGTGTCCGCATACCGCAGCACGCGACATAGCTTTGCAGACGAGAAGTACAACTGTTTCAGAGAGAAGAGCGGCCAATGTGACGATCTGGCTTTAAGTCGATTCGATAACAAATGACGAAAACGGACGGATTTCTCAGGTTTTTACTACATATGAACACTTTTCACTTTCTCCTGTGCAACTCGGCTGCTAGTCCTCCTTTCATGCAGAATCTTAAGGTCCTAGCTCAAGTCCAAGGCACCAAAGCCAGCTAAAAAGTCAATATTCAATACCTAAAACTTGAATTGTACTACTTCTTACTGGCTATTACATCAACTTAGAAGCTTCATCTGTGTTCTGCTATGGTGCTTTTAGTGTCTCAGCATGCCGCAGCACGCGACATAGCTTTGCACACGATAAGTACAACCGTTTCAGAGAGAAGAGCGGTCAATGTGACGATCTGGCTTTAAGTCGATTCGATAACAAATGACGAAAACGGACGGATGTCTCAGGTTTTTACTACATATTAACACTATTCACATTCTCCCGTGCAACTCGGCTGCTAGTCCTCCTTCATGCAAAATCTTAATTTCCTAGCTGATGTCCAAGGCACCAAAGAAGGGTAAAAAGTCAATAACCGATACCTAAAACTTGAATTGTACTACTTCTTACTGGCTATTACATCAACTTAGAAGCATCATCTGTGTTCTACTATGGTGCTTTTAGTGTGTCCGCATACCGCAGCACGCGACATAGCTTTGCAGACGCTAAGTACAACTTTTTCAGAGAGAAGAGCGGCCAATGTGACGATCTGGCTTTAAGTCGATTCGATAACAAATGACGAGAACGGACGGATTTCTCAGGTTTTTAATACATATGAACACTTTTCACAATGTCCCGTGCAACAGGGCTGCTAGTCCTCCTTTCATGCAGAATCTTAAGGTCCTAGCTCATGTCCAAGGCACCAAAGCCAGCTAAAAAGTCAATAATCGATACCTAAAACTTGAATTGTACTATATCTTACTGGCTATTACATCAACTTAGAAGTATCATCTGTGTTCTACTATGGTGCTTTTACTGTCTCCGCATACCGCAGAACGCCACATAGCTTTGCAGACGATAAGTACAACCGTTTCAGAGAGAAGAGCGGTCATCGTGACGATCTGGCTTTAAGTCGATTCGATAACAAATGACGAAAACGGACGGATGTCTCAGGTTTTTACTACATATTAACACTATTCACATTCTCCCGTGCAACTCGGCTGCTAGTCCTCCTTCATGCAAAATCTTAATTTCCTAGCTGATGTCCAAGGCACCAAAGAAGGGTAAAAAGTCAATAACCGATACCTAAAACTTGAATTGTACTACTTCTTACTGGCTATTACATCAACTTAGAAGCTTCATCTGTGTTCTACTATGGTGCTTTTAGTGTGTCCGCATACCGCAGCACGCGACATAGCTTTGCAGACGCTAAGTACAACTTTTTCAGAGAGAAGAGCGGCCAATGTGACGATCTGGCTTTAAGTCGATTCGATAACAAATGACGAGAACGGACGGATTTCTCAGGTATTTACTACATATGAACACTTTTCACATTCTCCCGTGCAAATCGGCTGCCAGTCCTCCTTTCATGCAGAATCTTAAGGTCCTAGCTCATGTCCAAGGCACCAAAGCCAGCTAAAAAGTCAATAATCGATACCTAAAACTTGAATTGTACTACTTCTTACTGGCTATTACATCAACTTAGAAGCTTCATCTGTGTTCTACTATGGTGCTTTTAGTGTCTCCGCATACCGCAGCACGCGACATAGCTTTGCAATCGATAAGTACAACCGTTTCAGAGAGAAGAGCGGCCAATGTGACGATCTAGCTTTAAGTTGATTCGATAACAAATGACGAAAACGGACGGATTTCTCATGTTTTTACTACATATGAACACTTTTCACATTCTCCCGTGCAACTCCGCTGCTAATCCTCCGTTCATGCAGAATCATAAGGTCCTAGCTCATGTGCAAGGCACCAAAGATAGCTAAAAAGTCAATAATCGATACCTAAAACTTGAATTGTACTAATTCTTACTGGCTATTACATCAACTTAGAAGCTTCATCTGTGTTCTACTATGGTGATTTTAGTTTCTCCGCATACCGCAGCACGCGACAAAGCTTTGCAGACGAAAAGTACAACCGTTTCAGAGAGAAGAGCGGCCAATGTGACGATCTGGCTTTAAGTCGATTCGATAACAAATGACGAAAACGGACGGATTTCTCAGGTTTTTACTACATTTGAACACTTTTCACATTCTCCCGTGCAACTCGGATGCTAGTCCTCCTTTCATGCAGAATATTAAGGTCCTAGCTCATGTCCAAGGCACCAAAGCCAGCTAAAAATTCAATATTCAATACCTAAAACTTGAATTGTACTACTTCTTACTGGCTATTACATCAACTTAGAAGCTTCATCTGTGTTCTACTATGGTGCTTTTAGTGTCTCCGCATACCGCAGCACGCGACATAGTTTTGCAGTCGATAAGTACAACCGTTTCAGAGAGAAGAGCGGCCAATGTGACGATCTGGCTTTAAGTCGATTCGATAACAAATGACGAAAACGGATGGATTTCTCAGGTTTTTTCCTACATTTGAACACTTTTCACATTTTTCCGTGGAACTAGGCTGCTAGTCCTCCTTTCATGCAGAATCTTAAGGTCCTAGCTCATGTAGAAAGGCACCAAAGCCAGCTAAAACGTCAATAATCGATAACTAAAACTTGTATTGTACTACTTCTTACTGGCTATTACATCAACTTAGAAGTTTCATCTGTGTTCTACTATGGTGCTTTTAGTGTCTCCGCATACCGCAGCACGCGACATAGCTTTGCAATCGATAAGTACAACCGTTTCAGAGAGAAGAGCGGCCAATGTGACGATCTGGCTTTAAGTCGATTCGATAACAAATGACGAAAACGGACGGATTTCTCAGGTTTTTACTACATATGAACACTTTTCACATTCTCCTGTGCAACTCGGCTGCTAGTCCTCCTTTCATGCAGATTCTTAAGGTCCTAGCTCAAGTCCAAGGCACCAAAGCCAGCTAAAAAGTCAATATTCAATACCTAAAACTTGAATTGTACTACTTCTTACTGGCTATTACATCAACTTAGAAGCTTCATCTGTGATCTGCTATGGTGCTTTTAGTGTCTCAGCATGCCGCAGCACGCGACATAGCTTTGCAGACGATAAGTACAACCGTTTCAGAGAGAAGAGCGGCCAATGTGACGATCTGGCTTTAAGTCGATTCGATAACAAATGACGAAAACGGACGGATTTCTCAGGTTTTTACTACATATGAACACTTTTCACATTCTCCCGTGCAACTCGGCTGCTAGTCCTCCTTCATGCAAAATCTTAATTTCCTAGCTCATGTCCAAAGCACCAAAGAAGGGTAAAAAGTCAATAACCGATACCTAAAACTTTAATTGTACTACTTCTTACTGGCTATTACATCAACTTAGAAGCTTCATCTGTGTTCTACTATGGTGCTTTTAGTGTGTCCGCATACCGCAGCACGCGACATAGCTTTGCAGACGATAAGTACAACTTTTTCAGAGAGAAGAGCGGCCAATGTGACGATCTGGCTTGAAGTCGATTCGATAACTAATGACGAAAACGGACGGATTTCTCATTTTTTTACTACGTATGAACACTTTTCACATTCTCCCGTGCAACTCGGCTGCTAGTCCTCCTTTCATGCAGAATCTTAAGGTCCTAGCTCATGTCCAAGGCACCAAAGCCAGCTAAAATGTCAATAATCGATACCTAAAACTTGAATTGTACTACTTCTTACTGGCTATTACATCAACTTAGAAGCTTCATCTGTGTTCTACTATGGTGCTTTTAGTGTGTCCGCATACCGCAGCACGCGACATAGCTTTGCAGACGATAAGTACAACTTTTTCAGAGACAAGAGCGGCCAATGTGACGATTTGGCTTAAAGTCGATTCGATAACTAATGCCGAAAACGGACGGATTTCTCAGGTTTTTACTACGTATGAACACTTTTCACATTCTCCCGTGCAACTCGGCTGCTAGTCCTCTTTCATGCAGAATGTTAAGGTCCTAGCTCATGTCCAAGGCACCAAAGCCAGCTAAAAAGTCAATAATCGATACCTAAAACTTGAATTGTACTACTTCTTACTGGCTATTACATCAACTTAGAAGCTTCATCTGTGTTCTACTATGGTGCTTTTAGTGTCTCCGCATACCGCAGCACGCGACATAGTTTTGCAATCGATAAGTACAACCGTTTCAGAGAGAAGAGCGGCCAATGTGACGATCTGGCTTTAAGTCGATTCGATAACAAATGACGAAAACGGACGGATTTCTCAGGTTTTTACTACATATGAACACTTTTCACATTCTCCCATGCAAATCGGCTGCCAGTCCTCCTTTCATGCAGAATCTTAAGGTCCTAGCTCATGTCCAAGGCACCAAAGCCAGCTAAAAAGTCAATAATCGATACCTAAAACTTGAATTGTTCTATATCTTACTGGCTATTACATCAACTTAGAAGCATCATCTGTGTTCTACTATGGTGCTTTTACTGTCTCCGCATACCGCAGAACGCCACATAGCTTTGCAGACGATAAGTACAACCGTTTCAGAGAGAAGAGCGGTCAATGTGACGATCTGGCTTTAAGTCGATTCGATAACAAATGACGAAAACGGACGGATGTCTCAGGTTTTTACTACATATGAACACTATTCACATTCTCCCGTGCAACTCGGCTGCTAGTCCTCCTTCATGCAAAATCTTAATTTCCTAGCTGATGTCCAAGGCACCAAAGAAGGGTAAAAAGTCAATAACCGATACCTAAAACTTGAATTGTACTACTTCTTACTGGAAATTACATCAACTTAGAAGCTTCATCTGTGTTCTACTATGGTGCTCATAGTGTCTCAGCATACCGCAGCATGCGACATAGCTTTGCAGACGATAAGTACAACCGTTTCAGAGAGAAGAGCGGCCAATGTGACGATCTGGCTTTAAGTCGATTCGATAACAAATGACGAAAACTGACCGATTTCTCAGGTTTTTACTACATATGAACACTTTTCACATTCTCCCGTGCAACAGCTCTGCTATTCCTCCTTTCATGCAGAATGTTAAGGTCCTAGCTCATGTCCAAGGCACCAAAGGCAGCTAAAAAGTCAATAATAGATACCTAAAACTTGAATTGTACTACTCCTTACTGGCTATTACATCAACTTAGAAGCTTCATCTGTGTTCTACTATGGTGATTTTAGTGTCTCCGCATACCGCAGTACGCGACATAGCTTTGCAGACGATAAGTACAACCGTTTCAGAGAGAAGAGCGGCCAATGTGACGATCTGGCTTTAAGTCGATTCGATAACAAATGACGAAAACGGACGGATTTCTCAGGTTTGTACTACATATGAACACTTTTCACATTCTCCCGTGCAACAGGGCTGCTAGTCCTCCTTTCATGCAGAATCTTAAGGTCCTAGCTCATGTCCAAGGCACCAAAGCCAGCTGAAAAGTCAATAATCGATACCAAAAACTTTAATTGTACTACTTCTTACTGGCTATTACATCATCTTAGAAGCTTCATCTGTGTTCTACTATGGTGCTTTTAGTGTCTCCGCATCTCGGAGCACGCGACATAGCTTTGCAGTCGATAAGTACAACCGTTTCAGAGTGAAGAGCGGCTAATGTGACGATCTGGCTTTAAGTCGATTCGATAACAATGACGATAACGAACGGATTTCTAAGGTTTTTACTACATATGAACACTTTTCACATTTTCCCGTGCAACTCCGCTGCTAATCCTCCGTTCATGCAGAATCTTAAGGTCCTAGCTCATGTGCAAGGCACCAAAGATAGCTAAAAAGTCAATAATCGATACCTAAAACTTAAATTGTACTACTTCTTACTGGCTATTACATCAACTTAGAAGCTTCATCTGTGTTCTACTATGGTGCTTTTAGTGTCTCCGCATACCGCAGCACGCGACATAGCTTTGCAGACGATAAGTACAACCGTTTCAGAGAGAAGAGCGGCCAATGTGACGATCAGGCTTTAAGTCGATTCGATAACAAATGACGAAAACGGACGGATTTCTCAGGTTTTTACTACATTTGAACACTTTTCACATTCTCCCGTGCAACTCGGATGCTAGTCCTCCTTTCATGCAGAATATTAAGGTCCTAGCTTATGTCCAAGGCACCAAAGCCAGCTAAAAATTCAATATTCAATACCTAAAACATGAATTGTACTACTTCTTACTGGCTATTACATCAACTTAGAAGCTTCATCTGTGTTCTACTATGGTGCTTTTAGTGTCTCCGCATACCGCAGCACGCGACATAGTTTTGCAATCGATAAGTACAACCGTTTCAATGAGAAGAGCGGCCAATGTGACGATCTGGCTTTAAGTCGATTCGATAACAAATGACGAAAACGGACGCATTTCTCAGGTTTTTACTACATATGAACACTTTTCACATTCTCAAATGCAAATCGGCTGCCAGTCCTCCTTTCATGCAGAATCTTAAGGTCCTAGCTCATGTCCAAGGCATCAATGAATGGTAAAAAGTCAATAATCGATACCTAAGACTTGAATTGTACTACATCCTACTGGATATTACTTCAACTTAGAAGCATCATCTGTGTTCTACTATGGTGCTTTTACTGTCTCCGCATACCGCAGAACGCCACATAGCTTTGCAGACGATAAGTGCAACCGTTTCAGAGAGAAGAGCGGTCAATGTGACGATCTGGCTTTAAGTCGATTCGATAACAAATGACGAAAACGGACGGATGTCTCAGGTTTTTACTACATATGAACACTATTCACATTCTCCCGTGCAACTCGGCTGCTAGTCCTCCTTCATGCAAAATCTTAATTTCCTAGCTGATGTCCAAGGCACCAAAGAAGGGTAAAAAGTCAATAACCGATACCTAAAACTTGAATTGTACTACTTCTTACTGGAAATTACATCAACTTAGAAGCTTCATCTGTGTTCTACTATAGTGCTTTTAGTGTCTCAGCATACCGCAGCATGCGACATAGCTTTGCAGACGATAAGTACAACCGTTTCAGAGAGAAGAGCGGCCAATGTGACGATCTGGCTTTAAGTCGATTCGATAACAAATGACGAAAACTGACCGATTTCTCAGGTTTTTACTACATATGAACACTTTTCACATTCTCCCGTGCAACAGCTCTGCTATTCCTCCTTTCATGCAGAATGTTAAGGTCCTAGCTCATGTCCAAGGCACCAAAGGCAGCTAAAAAGTCAATAATAGATACCTAAAACTTGAATTGTACTACTTCTTACTGGCTATTACATCAACTTAGAAGCTTCATCTGTGTTCTACTATTGTGCTTTTAGTGTCTCCGCATACCGCAGCACGCGACATAGTTTTGCAGTCGATAAGTACACCGTTTCAGAGAGAAGAGCGGCCAATTTGACGATCTGGCTTTAAGTCGATTCGATAACAAATGACGAATACGGACGGATTTCTCGGGTTTTTACTACATGTGAAGACTTTTCACATTCTCCCGTGCAAATCGGCTGCTAGTCCTCCTTTCATGCAGAATGTTAAGGTCCTAGCTCATGTCCAAGGCACCAAAGCCAGCTAAAAAGTCATTAATCGATACCTAAAACTTGAATTGTACTACTTCTTCCTTTGTATTACATCAACTTAGAAGCTTCATCTGTGTTCTACTATGGTGCTTTTAGTGTCTCCGCATACCGCAGCACGCGACATAGCTTTGCAATCGATAAGTACAACCGTTTTAGAGAGAAGAGCGGCCAATGTGACGATCTGGCTTTAAGGCGATTCGATAACAAATGACGAAAACGGACGGATTTCTCAGGTTTTTACTACATATGAACACTTTTCACATTCTCCCGTGCAAATCGGCTGCTATTCCTATTTTCATGCAGAATGTTAAGGTCCTAGCTCATGTCCAAGGCACCAAAGCCAGCTTAAAGGTCAATAATCGATACCCAAAACTTGAATTGTACTACTTCTTACTGGCTATTACATCAACATAGAAGCTTCATCTGTGTTCTACTATAGTGCTTTTAGTGTATCAGCATACCGTAGCACGCGACATAGCTTTGCAGACGATAAGTACTAGTGTTTCGGAGAGAAGAGCGGCCAATGTGACGATCTGGCTTGAAGTCGATTCGATAACTAATGACGAAAACGGACGGATTTCTCAGGGTTTTACTACATTTGAACACTTTTCACATTCTCCCGTGCAAATCGGCTGCCAGTCCTCCTTTCATGCAGAATCTTAAGGTCCTAGCTCATGTCCAAGGCACCAAAGCCAGCTAAAAAGTCAATAATCGATACCTAAAACTTGAATTGTACTATATCTTACTAGCTATTACATCAACTTAGAAGCATCATCTGTGTTCTAATATGGTGCTTTTACTGTCTCCGCATACCGCAGAACGCCACATAGCTTTGCAGACAATAAGTACAACCGTTTCAGAGAGAAGAGCGGCCAATGTGACGATCTGGCTTTAAGTCGATTCGATAACAAATGACGAAAACGGACGGATGTCTCAGGTTTTTACTACATATGAACACTATTCACATTCTCCCGTGCAACTCGGCTGCTAGTCCTCCTTCATGCAAAATCTTAATTTCCTAGCTCATGTCCAAGGCACCAAAGAAGGGTAAAAAGTCAATAACCGATACCTAAAACTTTAATTGTACTACTTCTTACTGGCTATTACATCAACTTAGAAGCTTCATCCGTGTTCTACTATGGTGCTTTTAGTGTGTCCGCATACCGCAGCACGCGACATAGCTTTGCAGACGATAAGTACAACTTTTTCAGAGAGAAGAGCGGCCAATGTGACGATCTGGCTTGAAGTCGATTCGATAACTAATGACGAAAACGGACGGATTTCTCAGGGTTTTACTACATTTGAACACTTTTCACATTCTCCCGTGCAAATCGGCTGCCAGTCCTCCTTTCATGCAGAATCTTAAGGTCCTAGCTCATGTCCAAGGCACCAAAGCCAGCTAAAAAGTCAATAATCGATACCTAAAACTTGAATTGTACTATATCTTACTGGCTATTACATCAACTTAGAAGCATCATCTGTGTTCTACTATGGTGCTTTTACTGTCTCCGCATACCGCAGAACGCCACATAGCTTTGCAGACGATAAGTACAACCGTTTCAGAGAGAAGAGCGGCCAATGTGACGATCTGGCTTTAAGTCGATTCGATAACAAATGACGAAAACGGACGGATGTCTCAGGTTTTTACTACATATGAACACTATTCACATTCTCCCGTGCAACTCGGCTGCTAGTCCTCCTTCATGCAAAATCTTAATTTCCTAGCTGATGTCCAAGGCACCAAAGAAGGGTAAAAAGTCAATAACCGATACCTAAAACTTGAATTGTACTACTTCTTACTGGCTATTACATCAACTTAGAAGCTTCATCTGTGTTCTACTATGGTGCTTTTAGTGTGTCCGCATACCGCAGCACGCGACATAGCTTTGCAGACGATAAGTACAACTTTTTCAGAGAGAAGAGCGGCCAATGTGACGATCTGGCTTTAAGTCGATTCGATAACAAATGACGAGAACGGACGGATTTCTCAGGTTTTTACTACATATGAACACTTTTCACATTCTCCCGTGCAAATCGGCTGCCAGTCCTCCTTTCATGCAGAATCTTAAGGTCCTAGCTCATGTCCAAGGCACCAAAGCCAGCTAAAAAGTCAATAATCGATACCTAAGACTTGAATTGTACTATATCTTACTGGCTATTACATCAACTTAGAAGCATCATCTGTGTTCTACTATGGTGCTTTTACTGTCTCCGTATACCGCAGAACGCCACATAGCTTTGCAGACGATAAGTACAGCCGTTTCAGAGAGAAGAGCGGCCAATGTGACGATCTGGCTTTAAGTCGATTCGATAACAAATGACGAAAACGGACGGATGTCTCAGGTTTTTACTACATATGAACACTATTCACATTCTCCCGTGCAACTCGGCTGCTAGTCCTCCTTCATGCAAAATCTTAATTTCCTAGCTGATGTCCAAGGCACCAAAGAAGGGTAAAAAGTCAATAACCGATACCTAAAACTTGAATTGTACTACTGCTTACTGGCTATTACATCAACTTAGAAGCTTCATCTGTGTTCTACTATGGTGCTTTTAGTGTGTCCGCATACCGCAGCACGCGACATAGCTTTGCAGACGATAAGTACAACTTTTTCAGAGAGAAGAGCGGCCAATGTGACGATCTGGCTTGAAGTCGATTCGATAACTAATGACGAAAACGGACGGATTTCTCATGTTTTTACTACGTATGAACACTTTTCACATTCTCCCGTGCAACTCGGCTGCTAGTCCTCCTTTCATGCAGAATCTTAAGGTCCTAGCTCATGTCCAAGGCACCAAAGCCAGCTAAAAAGTCAATAATCGATACCAAAAACTTGAATTGTACTACTTCTTACTGGCTATTACATCAACTTAGAAGCTTCATCTGTGTTCTACTATGGTGCTTTTAGTGTCTCCGCATACCGCAGCACGCGACATAGCTTTGCAATCGATAAGTACAACCGTTTCAGAGAGAAGAGCGGCCAATGTGACGATCTAGCTTTAAGTTGATTCGATAACAAATGACGAAAACGGACGGATTTCTCATGTTTTTACTACATATGAACACTTTTCACATTCTCCCGTGCAACTCCGCTGCTAATCCTCCGTTCATGCAGAATCTTAAGGTCCTAGCTCATGTGCAAGGCACCAAAGATAGCTAAAAAGTCAATAATCGATACCTAAAACTTGAATTGTACTACTTCTTACTGGCTATTACATCAACTTAGAAGCTTCATCTGTGTTCTACTATGGTGCTTTTAGTGTCTCCGCATACCGCAGCACGCGACATAGTTTTGCAGTCGATAAGTACAACCGTTTCAGAGAGAAGAGCGGCCAATGTGACGATCTGGCTTTAAGTCGATTCGATAACAAATGACGAAAACGGACGGATTTCTGAGGTTTTTACTACATTTGAACACTTTTCACATTTTTCCGTGCAACTAGGCTGCTAGTCCTCCTTTCATGCAGAATCTTAAGGTCCTAGCTCATGTCCAAGGCACCAAAGCCAGCTAAAACGTCAATAATCGATAACTAAAACTTGTATTGTACTACTTCTTACTGGCTATTACATCAACTTAGAAGTTTCATCTGTGTTCTACTATGGTGCTTTTAGTGTCTCCGCATACCGCAGCACGCGACATAGCTTTGCAATCGATAAGTACAACCGTTTCAGAGAGAAGAGCGGCCAATGTGACGATCTGGCTTTAAGTCGATTCGATAACAAATGACGAAAACGGACGGATTTCTCAGGTTTTTACTACATATGAACACTTTTCACATTCTCCCGTGCAACTCGGCTGCTAGTCCTCCTTCATGCAAAATCTTAATTTCCTAGCTCATGTCCAAAGCACCAAAGAAGGGTAAAAAGTCAATAACCGATACCTAAAACTTTAATTGTACTACTTCTTACTGGCTATTACATCAACTTATAAGCTTCATCTGTGTTCTACTATGGTGCTTTTAGTGTGTCCGCATACCGCAGCACGCGACATAGCTTTGCAGACGATAAGTACAACTTTTTCAGAGAGAAGAGCGGCCAATGTGACGATCTGGCTTGAAGTCGATTCGATAACTAATGACGAAAACGGACGGATTTCTCAGGTTTTTACTACGTATGAACACTTTTCACATTCTCCCGTGCAACTCGGCTGCTAGTCCTCCTTTCATGCAGAATCTTAAGGTCCTAGCTCATGTCCAAGGCACCAAAGCCAGCTAAAAAGTCAATAATCGATACCTAAAACTTGAATTGTACTACTTCTTACTGGCTATTACATCAACTTAGAAGCTTCATCTGTGTTCTACTATGGTGCTTTTAGTGTGTCCGCATACCGCAGCACGCGACATAGCTTTGCAATCGATAAGTACAACCGTTTCAGAGAGAAGAGCGGGCAATGTGACGATCTGGCTTTAAGTCGATTCGATAACAAATGACGAAAACGGACGGATTTCTCAGGTTTTTACTACATATGAACACTTTTCACATTCTCCCGTGCAAATCGGCTGCCAGTCCTCCTTTCATGCTGAATCTTAAGGTCCTAGCTCATGTCCAAGGCACCAAAGCCAGCTACAAAGTCAATAATCGATACCTAAAACTTGAATTGTACTATATCTTACTGGCTATTACATCAACTTGGAAGCATCATCTGTGTTCTACTATGGTGCTTTTACTGTCTCCGCATACCGCAGAACGCCACATAGCTTTGCAGACGATAAGTACAACCGTTTCAGAGAGAAGAGCGGCCAATGTGACGATCTGGCTTTAAGTCGATTCGATAACAAATGACGAAAACGGACGGATGTCTCAGGTTTTTACTACATATGAACACTTTTCACATTCTCCCGTGCAACTCGGCTGCTAATCCTCCTTCATGCAAAATCTTAATTTCCTAGCTCATGTCCAAGGCACCAAAGAAGGGTAAAAAGTCAATAACCGATACCTAAAACTTGAATTGTACTACTTCTTACTGGCTATTACATCAACTTAGAAGCTTCATCTGTGTTCTACTATGGTGCTTTTAGTGTGTCCGCATACCGCAGCACGCGACATAGCTTTGCACACGATAAGTACAACTTTTTCAGAGAGAAGAGTGGCCAATGTGACGATTTGGCTTAAAGTCGATTCGATAACTAATGACGAAAACGGACGGATTTCTCAGGTTTTTACTACGTGTGAACACTTTTCACATTCTCCCGTGCAACTCGGCTGCTAGTCCTCTTTCATGCAGAATGTTAAGGTCCTAGCTCATGTCCAAGGCACCAAAGCCAGCTAAAAAGTCAATAATCGATACCTAGAACTTGAATTGTACTACTTCTTACTGGCTATTACATCAACTTAGAAGCTTCATCTGTGTTCTACTATGGTGCTTTTAGTGTCTCCGCATACCGCAGCACGCGACATAGTTTTGCAATCGATAAGTACAACCGTTTCAGAGAGAAGAGCGGCCAATGTGACGATCTGGCTTTAAGTCGATTCGATAACAAATGACGAAAACGGACGGATTTCTCAGGTTTTTACTACATATGAACACTTTTCACATTCTCCCATGCAAATCGGCTGCCAGTCCTCCTTTCATGCAGAATCTTAAGGTCCTAGCTCATGTCCAAGGCACCAAAGAATGGTAAAAAGTCAATAATCGATACCTAAGACTTGAATTGTACTACATCTTACTGGATATTACTTCAACTTAGAAGCATCATCTGTGTTCTACTATGGTGCTTTTACTGTCTCCGCATACCGCAGAACGCCACATAGCTTTGCAGACGATAAGTACAACCGTTTCAGAGAGAAGAGCGGTCAATGTGACGATCTGGCTTTAAGTCGATTCGATAACAAATGACGAAAACGGACGGATGTCTCAGGTTTTTACTACATATGAACACTATTCACATTCTCCCGTGCAACTCGGCTGCTAGTCCTCCTTCATGCAAAATCTTAATTTCCTAGCTGATGTCCAAGGCACCAAAGAAGGGTAAAAAGTCAATAACCGATACCTAAAACTTGAATTGTACTACTTCTTACTGGAAATTACATCAACTTAGAAGCTTCATCTGTGTTCTACTATGGTGCTTATAGTGTCTCAGCATACCGCAGCACGCGACATAGCTTTGCAGACGATAAGTACAACCGTTTCAGAGAGAAGAGCGGCCAATGTGACGATCTGGCTTTAAGTCGATTCGATAACAAATGACGAAAACTGACCGATTTCTCAGGTTTTTACTACATATGAACACTTTTCACATTCTCCCGTGCAACAGCTCTGCTATTCCTCCTTTCATGCAGAATGTTAAGGTCCTAGCTCATGTGCAAGGCACCAAAGATAGCTAAAAAGTCAATAATCGATACCTAAAACTTGAATTGTACTACTTCTTACTGGCTATTACATCAACTTAGAAGCTTCATCTGTGTTCTACTATGGTGCTTTTAGTGTCTCCGCATACCGCAGCACGCGACATAGCTTTGCAGACGATAAGTACAACCGTTTCAGAGAGAAGAGCGGCCAATGTGACGATCAGGCTTTAAGTCGATTCGATAACAAATGACGAAAACGGACGGATTTCTCAGGTTTTTACTACATTTAACACTTTTCACATTCTCCCGTGCAACTCGGATGCTAGTCCTCCTTTCATGCAGAATATTAAGGTCCTAGCTCATGTCCAAGGCACCAAAGCCAGCTAAAAATTCAATATTCAATACCTAAAACTTGAATTGTACTACTTCTTACTGGCTATTACATCAACTTAGAAGCTTCATCTGTGTTCTACTATGGTGCTTTTAGTGTCTCCGCATACCGCAGCACGCGACATAGTTTTGCAGTCGATAAGTACAACCGTTTCAGAGAGAAGAGCGGCCAATGTGACGATCTGGCTTTAAGTCGATTCGATAACAAATGACGAATACGAACGGATTTCTCGGGTTTTTACTACATGTGAAGACTTTTCACATTCTCCCGTGCAAATCGGCTGCTAGTCCTCCTTTCATGCAGAATGTTAAGGTCCTAGCTCATGTCCAAGGCACCAAAGCCAGCTAAAAAGTCATTAATCGATACCTAAAACTTGAATTGTACTACTTCTTCCTTTGTATTACATCAACTTAGAAGCTTCATCTGTGTTCTACTATGGTGCTTTTAGTGTCTCCGCATACCGCAGCACGCGACATAGCTTTGCAATCGATAAGTACAACCGTTTTAGAGAGAAGAGCGGCCAATGTGACGATCTGGCTTTAAGTCGATTCGATAACAAATGACGAAAACGGACGGATTTCTCAGGTTTTTACTACATATGAACACTTTTCACATTCTCCCGTGCAAATCGGCTGCTATTCCTATTTTCATGCAGAATGTTAAGGTCCTAGCTCATGTCCAAGGCACCAAAGCCAGCTAAAAGGTCAATAATCGATACCTAAAACTTGAATTGTACTACTTCTTCCTGGCTATTACATCAACATAGAAGCTTCATCTGTGTTCTACTATGGTGCTTTTAGTGTATCAGCATACCGTAGCACGCGACAAAGCTTTGCAGACGATAAGTACTAGTGTTTCGGAGAGAAGAGCGGCTAATGTGACGATCTGGCTTGAAGTCGATTCGATAACTAATGACGAAAACGGACGGATTTCTCAGGTTTTTACTACATTTGAACACTTTTCACATTCTCCCGTGCAAATCGGCTGCCAGTCCTCCTTTCATGCAGAATCTTAAGGTCCTAGCTCATGTCCAAGGCACCAAAGCCAGCTAAAAAGTCAATAATCGATACCTAAAACTTGAATTGTACTATATCTTACTAGCTATTACATCAACTTAGAGCATCATCTGTGTTCTAATATGGTGCTTTTACTGTCTCCGCATACCGCAGAACGCCACATAGCTTTGCAGACAATAAGTACAACCGTTTCAGAGAGAAGAGCGGCCAATGTGACGATCTGGCTTTAAGTCGATTCGATAACAAATGACGAAAACGGACGGATGTCTCAGGTTTTTACTACATATGAACACTATTCACATTCTCCCGTGCAACTCGGCTGCTAGTCCTCCTTCATGCAGAATCTTAATTTCCTAGCTCATGTCCAAGGCACCAAAGAAGGGTAAAAAGTCAATAACCGATACCTAAAACTTTAATTGTACTACTTCTTACTGGCTATTACATCAACTTAGAAGCTTCATCTGTGTTCTACTATGGTGCTTTTAGTGTGTCCGCATACCGCAGCACGCGACATAGCTTTGCAGACGATAAGTACAACTTTTTCAGAGAGAAGAGCGGCCAATGTGACGATCTGGCTTGAAGTCGATTCGATAACTAATGACGAAAACGGACGGATTTCTCAGGTTTTTACTACATTTGAACACTTTTCACATTCTCCCGTGCAAATCGGCTGCCAGTCCTCCTTTCATGCAGAATCTTAAGGTCCTAGCTCATGTCCAAGGCACCAAAGCCAACTAAAAAGTCAATAATCGATACCTAAAACTTGAATTGTACTATATCTTACTGGCTATTACATCAACTTAGAAGCATCATCTGTGTTCTAATATGGTGCTTTTACTGTCTCCGCATACCGCAGAACGCCACATAGCTTTGCAGACGATAAGTACAACCCTTTCAGAGAGACGAGCGGTCAATGTGACGATCTGGCTTTAAGTCGATTCGATAACAAATGACGAAAACGGACGGATGTCTCAGGTTTTTACTACATATGAACACTATTCACATTCTCCCGTGCAACTCGGCTGCTAGTCCTCCTTCATGCAAAATCTTAATTTCCTAGCTGATGTCCAAGGCACCAAAGAAGGGTAAAAAGTCAATAACCGATACCTAAAACTTGAATTGTACTTCTTCTTACTGGCTATTACATCAACTTAGAAGCTTCATCTGTGTTCTACTATGGTGCTTTTAGTGTGTCCGCATACCGCAGCACGCGACATAGCTTTGCAGACGATAAGTACAAGTGTTTCAGACAGAAGAGCGGCCAATGTGACGACCTGGCTAGAAGAAGATTCGATAAAAAATGACGAAAACGGACGGAATTCTAGGTTTTTACTACATATGAACACTTTTCATATTCTCCCGTGCAACTCCGCAGCTAATCCTCCTTTCATGCAGAAGCTTAAGGTCCTAGCTCATGTCCAAGGCACCAAAGCCAGCTAAAAAGTCAATAATCGATACCTAAAACTTGAATTGTACTACTTCTTACTGGCTATTACATCAACTTAGAAGCTTCATCTGTGTTCTACTATGGAGCTTTTACTGTCTCCGCATACCGCAGCACGCGACATAGCTTTGCAGACGATAAGTACAACCGTTTCAGAGAGAAGAGCGGCCAATGTGACAATCTGGCTTTAAGTATATTCGATAACGAATGACGTAAACGGACGGATGTCTCAGGTTTTTTCTACATATGAACATTTATCACATTCTCCCGTTACACTCGGCTGCTAGTCCTCCTTTCATGCAGAATCTTAAGGTTCTAGCTCATGTCCAAGGTACCAAAGCCAGCTGAAAAGTCAATAACCGATACCTAAAACTTGAATTGTACTACTTCTTACTGGAAATTACATCAACTTAGAAGCTTCATCTGTGTTCTACTATGGTGCTCATAGTGTCTCAGCATACCGCAGCACGCGACGTAGCTTTGCAGACGATAAGTACAACCGCTTCTGAGAGAAGAGCGGCCAATGAGACGATCTGGCTTTAAGTCGATTCGATAACAAGTGACGAAAACGGACCGATTTCTCAGGTTTTTACTACATATGAACACTTTTCACATTCTCCCGTGCAACTTGGCTCCTCGTCCTCCTTTCATGCAGAATCTTAAGGTCCTAGCTCATGTCCAAGGCACCAAAGCCAGCTAAAAATTCAATATTCAATAACTAAAACTTGAATTGTACTACTTCATACTGGCTATTACATCAACTTAGAAGCTTCATCTGTGTCCTACTATGGTGCTTTTAGTGTCTCCGCATACCGCAGCACGCGACATATCTTTGCAGACGATAAGTACTACCGTTTCAGAGAGAAGAGCGGCCAATGTGACGATCTGGCTTTACGTCGATTCGATAACAAATGACGAAACCGGAAGGATTTCTCAGGTTTTTACTGCATATGAACACTTTTCACATTCTCCCGTGCAAATCGGCTGCTAGTCCTCCTTTCATGCAGAATCATAAGGTCCTAGCTCATGTCCAAGGCACCAAAGCCAGCTAAAAAGTCAATAATCGATACCTAAAACTTGAATTGTACTACTTCTTACTGGCTATTACATCAACTTAGAAGCTTTATCTGTGTTCTACTATGGTGCTTTTAGTGTCTCAGAATACCGCAGCACGCGACATAGCTTTGCAGACGATAAGTACAACCGTTTCAGAGAGAAGAGCGGCCAATGTGACGATCAGGCTTGAAGAAGATTCGATAACAAATGACGAAAACGGACGGATTTCTAGGTTTTTACTACATATGAACACTTTTCATATTCTCCCGTGCAACTCCGCTGCTAATCCTCCTTTCATGCAGAAGCTTAAGGTCCTAGCTCATGTCCAAGGCACCAAAGCCAGCTAAAAAGTCAATAATCGATACCTAAAACTTGAATTGTACTACTTCTTACTGGCTATTACATCAAATTAGAAGCTTCATCTGTGTTCTACTATGGTGCTTTTACTGTCTCCGCAGACCGCAATACGCGACATAGGTTTGCACACGATAAGTACAACCGTTTCAGAGAGAAGAGCGGCCAATGTGACAATCTGGCTTTAAGTATATTCGATAACGAATGACGTAAACGGACGGATGTCTCAGGTTTTTTTCTACATATGAACATTTTTCACATTCTCCCGTTACACTCGGCTGCTAGTCCTCCTTTCATGCAGAATCTTAAGGTTCTAGCTCATGTCCAAGGTACCAAAGCCAGCTGAAAAGTCAATAATCGATACCTAAAACTTGAATTGTACTACTTCTTACTGGCTATTACATCAACTTGTAAGCTTCATCTGTGTTCTACTATGGTGTTTTTAGTGTCTCCGCATACCGCAGCACGCGACATAGCTTTGCAGACGATAAGTACAACCGTTTCTGAGAGAAGAACGGCCAATGAGACGATCTGGCTTTAAGTCGATTCGATAACAAGTGACGAAAACGGACCGATTTCTCAGGTTTTTACTACATATGAACACTTTTCACATTCTCCCGTGCAACTTGGCTCCTCGTCCTCCTTTCATGCAGAATCTTAAGGTCCTAGCTCATGTCCAAGGCACCAAAGCCAGCTAAAAATTCAATATTCAATACCTAAAACTTGAATTGTACTACTTCTTACTGGCTATTACATCAACTTAGAAGCTTCATCTGTGTTCTACTATGGTGCTTTTAGTGTCTCAGCATACCGCAGAACGCCACATAGCTTTGCAGACGATAAGTACAAGTGTTTCAGAGAGAAGAGCGGCCAATGTGACGACCTGGCTTTAAGTCGATTCGATAACAAATGACGAAAACGTACGGATTTCTCAGGTTTTTACTACATATGAACACTTTTCACATTCTCCCGTGCAACTGGGCTGCTAGTCCTCCTTTCATGCAGAATGTTAAGGTCGTAGCTCATGTCCAAGGCACCAAAGCCAGCTAAAAAGTCAATAATCGATACCTAAAACTTGAACTGTACTACTTCTTACTGGCTATTACATCAACGTAGAAGCTTCATCTGTGTTCTACTATGGTGCTTTTAGTGTCTCCGCATACCGCAGCACGCGACATAGCTTTGCAATCGATAAGTACAACCGTTTCAGAGAGAAGAGCAGCTAATTTGACGATCTGGCTTTAAGTCGATTCGATAACAAATGACGAAAACGGACGGATATATCGGGTTTTTACTACATATAAACACTTTTCACATTCTCGCATGCAAATCGGCTGGTAGTCCTCCTTTCATGCAGAATTTTAAGGTCCTAGCTCATGTCCAAGGCACCAAAGCCAGCTAAAAAGTCAATAAACGATATCTAAAACTTGAATTGTACTACTTCTTCCTGGCTATTACAACAACTTAGAAGCTTCATCTGTGTTCTACTTTGGTGCTTTTAGTGTCTCCGCATACCGCAGCACGCGACATAGCTTTGCAGACGATAAGTACAAGTGTTTCAGAGAGAAGAGCGGCCAATGTGACGATCTGGCTTTAAGTCGATTCGATAACAAATGACGAAAACGGACGGATTTCTCAGGTTTTTTCTACATATGAACACTTTTCACATTCTCCCGTGCAACTCGGCTGCCAGTCCTCCTTTCATGCAGAATCTTAAGGTCCTAGCTCATGTCCAAGGCACCAAAGCCAGCTAAAAAGTCAATAATCAATACCTAAAACTTGAATTGTACTACTTCTTACTGGCTATTACATCAACTTAGAAGCTTCATCTGTGTCCTACTATGGTGCTTTTAGTGTCTCCGCATACCGCAGCACGCGACATATCTTTGCAGACGATAAGTACTACCGTTTCAGAGAGAAGAGCGGCCAATGTGACGATCTGGCTTTACGTCGATTCGATAACAAATGACGAAACCGGAAGGATTTCTCAGGTTTTTACTACATATGAACACTTTTCACATTCCCCCGTGCAAATCGGCTGCTAGTCCTCCTTTCATGCAGAATCATAAGGTTCTAGCTCATGTCCAAGGCACCAAAGCCAGCTAAAAAGTCAATAATCGATACCTAAAACTTGAATTGTACTACTTCTTACTGGCTATTACATCAACATAGAAGCTTTATCTGTGTTCTACTATGGTGCTTTTAGTGTCTCAGAATACCGCAGCACGCGACATAGCTTTGCAGACGATAAGTACAACCGTTTCAGAGAGAAGAGCGGCCAATGTGACGATCTGGCTTGAAGAAGATTCGATAACAAATGACGAAAACGGACGGATTTCTAGGTTTTTACTACATATGAAACTTTTCATATTCTCCCGTGCAACTCCGCAGCTAATCCTCCTTTCATGCAGAAGCTTAAGGTCCTAGCCCATGTCCAAGGCACCAAAGCCAGCTAAAAAGTCAATAATCGATACCTAAAACTTGAATTGTACTACTTCTTACTGGCTATTACATCAAATTAGAAGCTTCATCTGTGTTCTACTATGGTGCTTTTACTGTCTCCGCAGACCGCAATACGCGACATAGGTTTGCACACGATAAGTACAACCGTTTCAGAGAAGAAGAGCGGCCAATTTGACGATCTGGCTTTAAGTAGATTCGATAACAAATGACGTAAACGGACGGATGTCTCAGGTTTTTACTACATATGAACATTTTTCACATTCTCCCGTCAAGTCGGCTGCTAGTCCTCCTTTCATGCAGAATCTTAAGGTCCTAGCTCATGTCCAAGGTACCAAAGCCAGCTGAAAAGTCAATAATCGATACCTAAAACTTGAATTGTACTACATCTTACTGGCTATTACATAACTTAGAAGCTTCATCTGTGTTCTACTATGGTGATTTTAGTGTCCCCGCATACCGCAGCACGCGACATAGCTTCGCAGACGATAAGTACAACCGTTTCAGAGAGAAGAGCGGCCAATGAGACGATCTGGCTTTAAGTCGATTCGATAACAAATGACGAAAACGGACGGATTTCTCAGGTTTTTACTACATATGAACACTTTTCACATTCCCCCGTGCAACTCGGCTGCTAGTCCTCCTTTCATGCAGAATCTTAAGGTCCTAGCTCATGTCCAAGGTACCAAAGCCAGCTAAAAAGTCAATAATCGATACCTAAAACTTGAATTGTACTACTTCTTCCTGGCTCTTACATCAACATAGAAGCTTCATCTGTGTTCCACTATGGTGCTTTTAGTGTATCAGCATACCGTAGCACGCGACATAGCTTTGCAGACGATAAGTACAAGTGTTTCGGAGAGAAGAGCAGCCAATGTGACGATCTGGCTTTAAGTCGATTCGATAACAAATGACGAAAACGGACGGATGTCTCAGGTTTTTACTACATATGAACACTATTCACATTCTCCCGTGCAACTCGGCTGCTAGTCCTCCTTCATGCAAAATCTTAATTTCCTAGCTGATGTCCAAGGCACCAAAGAAGGGTAAAAAGTCAATAACCGATACCTAAAACTTGAATTGTACTACTTCTTACTGGCTATTACATCAACTTAGAAGCTTCATCTGTGTTCTACTATGGTGCTTTTAGTGTGTCCGCATACCGCAGCACGCGACATAGCTTTGCAGACGATAAGTACAACTTTTTCAGAGAGAAGAGCGGCCAATGTGACGATCTGGCTTGAAGTCGATTCGATAACTAATGACGAAAACGGACGGATATCTCATGTTTTTACTACGTATGAACACTTTTCACATTCTCCCGTGCAACTCGGCTGCCAGTCCTCCTTTCATGCAGAATCTTAAGGTCCTAGCTCATGTCCAAGGCACCAAAGCCAGCTAAAAAGTCAATAATCGATACCTAAAACTTGAATTGTACTACTTCTTACTGGCTATTACATCAACTTAGAAGCTTCATCTGTGTCCTACTATGGTGCTTTTAGTGTCTCCGCATACCGCAGCACGCGACATATCTTTGCAGACGATAAGTACTACCGTTTCAGAGAGAAGAGCGGCCAATGTGACGATCTGGCTTTACGTCGATTCGATAACAAATGACGAAACCGGAAGGATTTCTCAGGTTTTTACTACATATGAACACTTTTCACATTCTCCCGTGCAAATCGGCTGCTAGTCCTCCTTTCATGCAGAATCATAAGGTTCTAGCTCATGTCCAAGGCACCAAAGCCAGCTAAAAAGTCAATAATCGATACCTAAAACTTGAATTGTACTACTTCTTACTGGCTATTACATCAACATAGAAGCTTTATCTGTGTTCTACTATGGTGCTTTTAGTGTCTCAGAATACCGCAGCACGCGACATAGCTTTGCAGCCGATAAGTACAACCGTTTCAGAGAGAAGAGCGGCCAATGTGACGATCTGGCTTGAAGAAGATTCGATAACAAATGACGAAAACGGACGGATTTCTAGGTTTTTACTACATATGAACACTTTTCATATTCTCCCGTGCAACTCCGCAGCTAATCCTCCTTTCATGCAGAAGCTTAAGGTCCTAGCCCATGTCAAAGGCACCAAAGCCAGCTAAAAAGTCAATAATCGATACCTAAAACTTGAATTGTACTACTTCTTACTGGCTATTACATCAAATTAGAAGCTTCATCTGTGTTCTACTATGGTGCTTTTACTGTCTCCGCAGACCGCAATACGCGACATAGGTTTGCACACGATAAGTACAACCGTTTCAGAGAAGAAGAGCGGCCAATGTGACGATCTGGCTTTAAGTAGATTCGATAACAAATGACGTAAACGGACGGATGTCTCAGGTTTTTACTACATATGAACATTTTTCACATTCTCCCGTCAAGTCGGCTGCTAGTCCTCCTTTCATGCAGAATCTTAAGGTCCTAGCTCATGTCCAAGGTACCAAAGCCAGCTGAAAAGTCAACAATCGATACCTAAAACTTGAATTGTACTACATCTTACTGGCTATTACATAACTTAGAAGCTTCATCTGTGTTCTACTATGGTGATTTTAGTGTCCCCGCATACCGCAGCACGCGACATAGCTTCGCAGACGATAAGTACAACCGTTTCAGAGAGAAGAGCGGCCAATGAGACGATCTGGCTTTAAGTCGATTCGATAACAAATGACGAAAACGGACGGATTTCTCAGGTTTTTACTACATATGAACACTTTTCACATTCCCCCGTGCAACTCGGCTGCTAGTCCTCCTTTCATGCAGAATCTTAAGGTCCTAGCTCATGTCCAAGGTACCAAAGCCAGCTAAAAAGTCAATAATCGATACCTAAAACTTGAATTGTACTACTTCTTACTGGCTATTACATCAACTTGTAAGCTTCATCTGTGTTCTACTATGGTGTTTTTAGTGTCTCCGCATACCGCAGCACGCGACATAGCTTTGCAGACGATAAGTACAACCGTTTCTGAGAGAAGAGCGGCCAATGAGACGATCTGGCTTTAAGTCGATTCGATAACAAGTGACGAAAACGGACCGATTTCTCAGGTTTTTACTACATATGAACACTTTTCACATTCTCCCGTGCAACTTGGCTCCTCGTCCTCCTTTCATGCAGAATCTTAAGGTCCTAGCTCATGTCCAAGGCACCAAAGCCAGCTAAAAATTCAATATTCAATACCTAAAACTTGAATTGTACTACTTCTTACTGGCTATTACATCAACTTAGAAGCTTCATCTGTGTTCTACTATGGTGTTTTTAGTGTCTCCGCATACCGCAGCACGCGACATAGCTTTGCAGACGATAAGTACAAGTGTTTCAGAGAGAAGAGCGGCCAATGTGACGATCTGGCTTTAAGTCGATTCGATAACAAATGACGAAAACGGACGGATTTCTCAGGTTTTTTCTACATATGAACACTTTTCACATTCTCCCGTGCAACTCGGCTGCCAGTCCTCCTTTCATGCAGAATCTTAAGGTCCTAGCTCATGTCCAAGGCACCAAAGCCAGCTAAAAAGTCAATAATCGATACCTAAAACTTGAATTGTACTACTTCTTACTGGCTATTACATCAACTTAGAAGCTTCATCTGTGTCCTACTATGGTGCTTTTAGTGTCTCCGCATACCGCAGCACGCGACATATCTTTGCAGACGATAAGTACTACCGTTTCAGAGAGAAGAGCGGCCAATGTGACGATCTGGCTTTACGTCGATTCGATAACAAATGACGAAACCGGAAGGATTTCTCAGGTTTTTACTACATATGAACACTTTTCACATTCTCCCGTGCAAATCGGCTGCTAGTCCTCCTTTCATGCAGAATCATAAGGTTCTAGCTCATGTCCAAGGCACCAAAGCCAGCTAAAAAGTCAATAATCGATACCTAAAACTTGAATTGTACTACTTCTTACTGGCTATTACATCAAATTAGAAGCTTCATCTGTGTTCTACTATGGTGCTTTTACTGTCTCCGCAGACCGCAATACGCGACATAGGTTTGCACACGATAAGTACAACCGTTTCAGAGAAGAAGAGCGGCCAATGTGACGATCTGGCTTTAAGTAGATTCGATAACAAATGACGTAAACGGACGGATGTCTCAGGTTTTTACTACATATGAACATTTTTCACATTCTCCCGTCAAGTCGGCTGCTAGTCCTCCTTTCATGCAGAATCTTAAGGTCCTAGCTCATGTCCAAGGTACCAAAGCCAGCTGAAAAGTCAATAATCGATACCTAAAACTTGAATTGTACTACATCTTACTGGCTATTACATCAACTTAGAAGCTTCATCTGTGTTCTACTATGGTGATTTTAGTGTCCCCGCATACCGCAGCACGCGACATAGCTTCGCAGACGATAAGTACAACCGTTTCAGAGAGAAGAGCGGCCAATGAGAAGATCTGGCTTTAAGTCGAT
Source organism: Schistocerca gregaria (assembly GCF_023897955.1). NCBI lineage: Eukaryota > Metazoa > Arthropoda > Insecta > Orthoptera > Acrididae > Schistocerca > Schistocerca gregaria. The sequence continues at coordinate 5,528,414 of NW_026061811.1, read as the reverse complement.
TCGATAACAAATGACGAAAACGGACGGATTTCTCAGGTTTTTACTACATATGAACACTTTTCACATTCCCCCGTGCAACTCGGCTGCTAGTCCTCCTTTCATGCAGAATCTTAAGGTCCTAGCTCATGTCCAAGGCACCAAAGCCAGCTAAAAAGTCAATAATCGATACCTAAAACTTGAATTGTACTACTTCTTACTGGCTATTACATCAACTTAGAAGCATCATCTGTGTTCTACTATGGTGCTTTTACTGTCTCCGCATACCGCAGAACGCCACATAGCTTTACAGACGATAAGTACAACCGTTTCAGAGAGAAGAGCGGCCAATGTGACGATCTGGCTTTAAGTCGATTCGATAACAAATGACGAAAACGGACGGATTTCTCAGGTTTTTACTACGTATGAACACTTTTCACATTCTCCCGTGCAACTCGGCTGCTAGTCCTCCTTTCATGCAGAATCTTAAGGTCCTAGCTCATGTCCAAGGCACCAAAGCCAGCTAAAAAGTCAATAATCGATACCTAAAACTTGAATTGTACTACTTCTTATTGGCTATTACATCAACTTAGAAGCTTCATCTGTGTTCTACTATGGTGCTTTTAGTGTGTCCGCATACCGCAGCACGCGACATAGCTTTGCAATCGATAAGTACAACCGTTTCAGAGAGAAGAGCGGCCAATGTGACGATCTGGCTTTAAGTCGATTCGATAACAAATGACGAGAACGGACGGATTTCTCAGGTTTTTACTACATATGAACAGTTTTCACATTCTCCCGTGCAAATCGGCTGCTAGTCCTCCTTTCATGCAGAATCTTAAGGTCCTAGCTCATGTCCAAGGCACCAAAGCCAGCTAAAAAGTCAATAATCGATACCTAAAACTTGAATTGTACTATATCTTACTGGCTATTACATCAACTTAGAAGCATCATCTGTGTTCTACTATGGTGCTTTTACTGTCTCCGCATACCGCAGAACGCCACATAGCTTTGCAGACGATAAGTACAACCGTTTCAGAGAGAAGAGCGGCCAATGTGACGATCTGGCTTTAAGTCGATTCGATAACAAATGACGAAAACGGACGGATGTCTCAGGTTTTTACTACATATGAACACTATTCACATTCTCCCGTGCAACTCGGCTGCTGGTCCTCCTTCATGCAAAATCTTAAATTCCTAGCTGATGTCCAAGGCACCAAAGAAGGGTAAAAAGTCAATAACCGATACCTAAAACATGAATTGTACTACTTCTTACTGGCTATTACATCAACTTAGAAGCTTCATCTGTGTTCTACTATGGTGCTTTTAGTGTGTCCGCATACCGCAGCACGCGACATAGCTTTGCAGACGATAAGTACAACTTTTTCAGAGAGAAGAGCGGCCAATGTGACGATCTGGCTTGAAGTCGATTCGATAACTAATGACGAAAACGGACGGATATCTCATGTTTTTACTACGTATGAACACTTTTCACATTCTCCCGTGCAACTCGGCTGCTAGTCCTCCTTTCATGCAGAATCTTAAGGTCCTAGCTCATGTCCAAGGCACCAAAGCCAGCTAAAAAGTCAATAATCGATACCTAAAACTTGAATTGTACTACTTCTTCCTTTGTATTACATCAACTTAGAAGCTTCATCTGTGTTCTACTATGGTGCTTTTAGTGTCTCCGCATACCGCAGCACGCGACATAGCTTTGCAGACGATAACTACGAGCGTTTCAGAGAGAAGAGCGGCCAATGTGACGATCTGACTTTAAGTCGATTCGATAACAAATGACGAAAACGGACGGATTTCTCAGGTTTTTACTACATTTGAACACTTTTCACATTTTCCCGTGCAACTAGGCTGCTAGTGCTCCTTTCATGCAGAATCTTAAGGTCCTAGCTCATGTCCAAGGCACCAAAGCCAGCTAAAACGTCAATAATCGATAACTAAAACTTGTATTGTACTACATCTTACTGGCTATTACATCAACTTAGAAGTTTCATCTGTGTTCTACTATGGTGCTTTTAGTGTCTCCGCATACCGCAGCACGCGACATAGCTTTGCAATCGATAAGTACAACCGTTTCAGAGAGAAGAGCGGCCAATGTGACGATCTGGCTTTAAGTCGATTCGATAACAAATGACGAAAACGGACGGATTACTCAGGTTTTTACTACATATGAACTCTTTTCACATTCTCCCGTGCAAATCGGCTGCTATCCCTATTTTCATGCAGAATGTTAAGGTATTAGCTCATGTCCAAGGCACCAAAGCCAGCTAAAAGGTCAATAATCGATACCTAAAACTTGAATTGTACTACTTCTTCCTGGCTCTTACATCAACATAGAAGCTTCATCTGTGTTCCACTATGGTGCTTTTAGTGTATCAGCATACCGTAGCACGCGACATAGCTTTGCAGACGATAAGTACAAGTGTTTCGGAGAGAAGAGCAGCCAATGTGACGATCTGGCTTTAAGTCGATTCGATAACAAATGACGAAAACGGACGGATGTCTCAGGTTTTTACTACATATGAACACTATTCACATTCTCCCGTGCAACTCGGCTGCTAGTCCTCCTTCATGCAAAATCTTAATTTCCTAGCTGATGTCCAAGGCACCAAAGAAGGGTAAAAAGTCTATAACCGATACCTAAAACTTGAATTGTACTACTTCTTACTGGCTATTACATCAACTTAGAAGCTTCATCTGTGTTCTACTATGGTGCTTTTAGTGTGTCCGCATACCGCAGCACGCGACATAGCTTTGCAGACGATAAGTACAACTTTTTCAGAGAGAAGAGCGGCCAATGTGACGATCTGGCTTGAAGTCGATTCGATAACTAATGACGAAAACGGACGGATATCTCATGCTTTTACTACGTATGAACACTTTTCACATTCTCCCGTGCAACTCGGCTGCTAGTCCTCCTTTCATGCAGAATCTTAAGGTCCTAGCTCTTGTCCAAGGCACCAAAGCCAGCTAAAAAGTCAATAATCGATACCTAAAACTTGAATTGTACTACTTCTTCCTTTGTATTACATCAACTTAGAAGCATCATCTGTGTTCTACTATGGTGCTTTTACTGTCTCCGCATACCGCAGAACGCCACATAGCTTTGCAGACGATAAGTACAACCGTTTCAGAGAGAAGAGCGGCCAATGTGACGATCTGGCTTTAAGTCGATTCGATAACAAATGACGAAAACGGACGGATTTCTCAGGTTTTTACTACGTATGAACACTTTTCACATTCTCCCGTGCAACTCGGCTGCTAGTCCTCCTTTCATGCAGAATCTTAAGGTCCTAGCTCATGTCCAAGGCACCAAAGCCAGCTAAAAAGTCAATAATCGATACCTAAAACTTGAATTGTACTACTTCTTATTGGCTATTACATCAACTTAGAAGCTTCATCTGTGTTCTACTATGGTGCTTTTAGTGTGTCCGCATACCGCAGCACGCGACATAGCTTTGCAATCGATAAGTACAACCGTTTCAGAGAGAAGAGCGGCCAATGTGACGATCTGGCTTTAAGTCGATTCGATAACAAATGACGAGAACGGACGGATTTCTCAGGTTTTTACTACATATGAACAGTTTTCACATTCTCCCGTGCAAATCGGCTGCTAGTCCTCCTTTCATGCAGAATCTTAAGGTCCTAGCTCATGTCCAAGGCACCAAAGCCAGCTAAAAAGTCAATAATCGATACCTAAAACTTGAATTGTACTATATCTTACTGGCTATTACATCAACTTAGAAGCATCATCTGTGTTCTACTATGGTGCTTTTACTGTCTCCGCATACCGCAGAACGCCACATAGCTTTGCAGACGATAAGTACAACCGTTTCAGAGAGAAGAGCGGCCAATGTGACGATCTGGCTTTAAGTCGATTCGATAACAAATGACGAAAACGGACGGATGTCTCAGGTTTTTACTACATATGAACACTATTCACATTCTCCCGTGCAACTCGGCTGCTAGTCCTCCTTCATGCAAAATCTTAAATTCCTAGCTGATGTCCAAGGCACCAAAGAAGGGTAAAAAGTCAATAACCGATACCTAAAACATGAATTGTACTACTTCTTACTGGCTATTACATCAACTTAGAAGCTTCATCTGTGTTCTACTATGGTGCTTTTAGTGTGTCCGCATACCGCAGCACGCGACATAGCTTTGCAGACGATAAGTACAACTTTTTCAGAGAGAAGAGCGGCCAATGTGACGATCTGGCTTGAAGTCGATTCGATAACTAATGACGAAAACGGACGGATATCTCATGTTTTTACTACGTATGAACACTTTTCACATTCTCCCGTGCAACTCGGCTGCTAGTCCTCCTTTCATGCAGAATCTTAAGGTCCTAGCTCATGTCCAAGGCACCAAAGCCAGCTAAAAAGTCAATAATCGATACCTAAAACTTGAATTGTACTACTTCTTCCTTTGTATTACATCAACTTAGAAGCTTCATCTGTGTTCTACTATGGTGCTTTTAGTGTCTCCGCATACCGCAGCACGCGACATAGCTTTGCAGACGATAACTACGAGCGTTTCAGAGAGAAGAGCGGCCAATGTGACGATCTGACTTTAAGTCGATTCGATAACAAATGACGAAAACGGACGGATTTCTCAGGTTTTTACTACATTTGAACACTTTTCACATTTTCCCGTGCAACTAGGCTGCTAGTGCTCCTTTCATGCAGAATCTTAAGGTCCTAGCTCATGTCCAAGGCACCAAAGCCAGCTAAAACGTCAATAATCGATAACTAAAACTTGTATTGTACTACTTCTTACTGGCTATTACATCAACTTAGAAGTTTCATCTGTGTTCTACTATGGTGCTTTTAGTGTCTCCGCATACCGCAGCACGCGACATAGCTTTGCATTCGATAAGTACAACCGTTTCAGAGAGAAGAGCGGCCAATGTGACGATCTGGCTTTAAGTCGATTCGATAACAAATGACGAAAACGGACGGATTACTCAGGTTTTTACTACATATGAACTCTTTTCACATTCTCCCGTGCAAATCGGCTGCTATCCCTATTTTCATGCAGAATGTTAAGGTATTAGCTCATGTCCAAGGCACCAAAGCCAGCTAAAAGGTCAATAATCGATACCTAAAACTTGAATTGTACTACTTCTTCCTGGCTCTTACATCAACATAGAAGCTTCATCTGTGTTCCACTATGGTGCTTTTAGTGTATCAGCATACCGTAGCACGCGACATAGCTTTGCAGACGATAAGTACAAGTGTTTCGGAGAGAAGAGCAGCCAATGTGACGATCTGGCTTTAAGTCGATTCGATAACAAATGACGAAAACGGACGGATGTCTCAGGTTTTTACTACATATGAACACTATTCACATTCTCCCGTGCAACTCGGCTGCTAGTCCTCCTTCATGCAAAATCTTAATTTCCTAGCTGATGTCCAAGGCACCAAAGAAGGGTAAAAAGTCAATAACCGATACCTAAAACTTGAATTGTACTACTTCTTACTGGCTATTATATCAACTTAGAAGCTTCATCTGTGTTCTACTATGGTGCTTTTAGTGTGTCCGCATACCGCAGCACGCGACATAGCTTTGCAGACGATAAGTACAACTTTTTCAGAGAGAAGAGCGGCCAATGTGACGATCTGGCTTGAAGTCGATTCGATAACTAATGACGAAAACGGACGGATATCTCATGTTTTTACTACGTATGAACACTTTTCACATTCTCCCGTGCAACTCGGCTGCTAGTCCTCCTTTCATGCAGAATCTTAAGGTCCTAGCTCATGTCCAAGGCACCAAAGCCAGCTAAAAAGTCAATAATCGATACCTAAAACTTGAATTGTACTACTTCTTCCTTTGTATTACATCAACTTAGAAGCTTCATCTGTGTTCTACTATGGTGCTTTTAGTGTGTCCGCATACCGCAGCACGCGACATAGCTTTGCAATCGATAAGTACAACCGTTTCAGAGAGAAGAGCGCCCAATGTGACGATCTGGCTTTACGTCGATTCGATAACAAATGACGAAACCGGAAGGATTTCTCAGGTTTTTACTACATATGAACACTTTTCACATTCTCCCGTGCAAATCGGCTGCTAGTCCTCCTTTCATGCAGAATCATAAGGTTCTAGCTCATGTCCAAGGCACCAAAGCCAGCTAAAAAGTCAATAATCGATACCTAAAACTTGAATTGTACTACTTCTTACTGGCTATTACATCAACATAGAAGCTTTATCTGTGTTCTACTATGGCTCTTTTAGTGTCTCAGAATACCGCAGCACGCGACATAGCTTTGCAGACGATAAGTACAACCGTTTCAGAGAGAAGAGCGGCCAATGTGACGATCTGGCTTGAAGATGATTCGATAACAAATGACGAAAACGGACGGATTTCTAGGTTTTTACTACATATGAACACTTTTCATATTCTCCCGTGCAACTCCGCAGCTAATCCTCCTTTCATGCAGAAGCTTAAGGTCCTATCCCATGTCCAAGGCACCAAAGCCAGCTAAAAGGTCAATAATCGATACCTAAAACTTGAATTGTACTACTTCTTACTGGCTATTACATCAAATTAGAAGCTTCATCTGTGTTCTACTATGGTGCTTTTACTGTCTCCGCAGACCGCAATACGCGACATAGGTTTGCACACGATAAGTACAACCGTTTCAGAGAAGAAGAGCGGCCAATGTGACGATCTGGCTTTAAGTAGATTCGATAACAAATGACGTAAACGGACGGATGTCTCAGGTTTTTACTACATATGAACATTTTTCACATTCTCCCGTCAAGTCGGCTGCTAGTCCTCCTTTCATGCAGAATCTTAAGGTCCTAGCTCATGTCCAAGGTACCAAAGACAGCTGAAAAGTCAATAATCGATACGTAAAACTTGAATTGTACTACATCTTACTGGCTATTACATAACTTAGAAGCTTCATCTGTGTTCTACTATGGTGATTTTAGTGTCCCCGCATACCGCAGCACACGACATAGCTTCGCAGACGATAAGTACAACCGTTTCAGAGAGAAGAGCGGCCAATGAGACGATCTGGCTTTAAGTCGATTCGATAACAAATGACGAAAACGGACGGATTTCTCAGGTTTTTACTACATATGAACACTTTTCACATTCCCCCGTGCAACTCGGCTGCTAGTCCTCCTTTCATGCAGAATCTTAAGGTCCTAGCTCATGTCCAAGGCACCAAAGCCAGCTAAAAAGTCAATAATCGATACCTAAAACTTGAATTGTACTACTTCTTACTGGCTATTACATCAACTTAGAAGCATCATCTGTGTTCTACTATGGTGCTTTTACTGTCTCCGCATACCGCAGAACGCCACATAGCTTTGCAGACGATAAGTACAACCGTTTCAGAGAGAAGAGCGGCCAATGTGACGATCTGGCTTTAAGTCGATTCGATAACAAATGACGAAAACGGACGGATTTCTCAGGTTTTTACTACGTATGAACACTTTTCACATTCTCCCGTGCAACTCGGCTGCTAGTCCTCCTTTCATGCAGAATCTTAAGGTCCTAGCTCATGTCCAAGGCACCAAAGCCAGCTAAAAAGTCAATAATCGATACCTAAAACTTGAATTGTACTACTTCTTATTGGCTATTACATCAACTTAGAAGCTTCATCTGTGTTCTACTATGGTGCTTTTAGTGTGTCCGCATACCGCAGCACGCGACATAGCTTTGCAATCGATAAGTACAACCGTTTCAGAGTGAAGAGCGGCCAATGTGACGATCTGGCTTTAAGTCGATTCGATAACAAATGACGAAAACGGACGGATTTCTCAGGTTTTTACTACATATGAACACTTTTCACATTCTCCCGTGCAAATCGGCTGCCAGTCCTCCTTTCATGCAGAATCTTAAGGTCCTAGCTCATGTCCAAGGCACCAAAGCCAGCTAAAAAGTCAATAATCGATACCTAAAACTTGAATTGTACTATATCTTACTGGCTATTACATCAACTTAGAGGCATCATCTGTGTTTACTATGGTGCTTTTAGTGTCTCCGCATACCGCAGAACGCCACATAGCTTTGCAGACGATAAGTACAACCGTTTCAGAGAGAAGAGCGGCCAATGTGACGATCTGGCTTTAAGTCGATTCGATAACAAATGACGAAAACGGACGGATGTCTCAGGTTTTTACTACATATGAACACTTTTCACATTCTCCCGTGCAACTCGGCTGCTAATCTTCCTTCATGCAAAATCTTAATTTCCTAGCTCATGTCCAAGGCACCAAAGAAGGGTAAAAAGTCAATAACCGATACCTAAAACTTGAATTGTACTACTTCTTACTGGCTATTAGATCAACTTAGAACCTTCATCTGTGTTCTACTATGGTGCTTTTAGTGTCTCCGCATACCGCAGCACGCGACATAGCTTTGCAATCGATAAGTACAACCGTTTCAGAGAGAAGAGCGGCCAATGTGACGATCTGGCTTTAAGTCGATTCGATAACAAATAACGAAAACGGACGGATTTCTCAGGTTTTTACTACATATGAACACTTTTCACATTCTCCCATGCAAATCGGCTGCCAGTCCTCCTTTCATGCAGAATCGTAAGGTCCTAGCTCATGTCCAAGGCACCAAAGCCAGCTAAAAAGTCAATAATCGATACCTAAAACTTGAATTGTACTATATCTTACTGGCTATTACATCAACTTAGAAGCATCATCTGTGTTCTACTATGGTGCTTTTACTGTCTCCGCATACCGCAGAACGCCACATAGCTTTGCAGACGATAAGTACAACCGTTTCAGAGAGAAGAGCGGTCAATGTGACGATCTGGCTTTAAGTCGATTCGATAACAAATGACGAACACTTACGGATGTCTCAGGTTTTTACTACATATGAACACTATTCACATTCTCCCGTGCAACTCGGCTGCTAGTCCTCCTTCATGCAAAATCTTAATTTCCTAGCTGATGTCGAAGGCACCAAAGAAGGGTAAAAAGTCAATAACTGATACCTAAAACTTGAATTGTACTACTTCTTACTGGAAATTACATCAACTTAGAAGCTTCATCTGTGTTCTACTATGGTGCTCATAGTGTCTCAGCATACCGCAGCACGCGACATAGCTTTGCAGACGATAAGTACAACCGTTTCGGAGAGAAGAGCGGCCAATGTGACGATCTGGCTTTAAGTCGATTCGATAACAAATGACGAAAACGGACCGATTTCTCAGGTTTTTACTACATATGAACACTTTTCACATTCTCCCGTGCAACAGGGCTGCTAGTCCTCCTTTCATGCAGAATCTTAAGGTCCTAACTCATGTCCATGGCACGAAAGCCAGCTAAAAAGTCAATAATCGATACCTAAAACTGGAATTGTACTACTTCTTAATGACTATTACATCATCTTAGAAGCTTCATCTGCGTTCTACTATGGTGCTTTTAGTGTGTCCGCATACCGCAGCACGCGACATAGCTTTGCAATCGATAAGTACAACCGTTTCAGAGAGAAGAGCGCCCAATGTGACGATCTGGCTTTACGTCGATTCGATAACAAATGACGAAACCGGAAGGATTTCTCAGGTTTTTACTACATATGAACACTTTTCACGTTCTCCCGTGCAAATCGGCTGCTAGTCCTCCTTTCATGCAGAATCATAAGGTTCTAGCTCATGTCCAAGGCACCAAAGCCAGCTAAAAAGTCAATAATCGATACCTAAAACTTGAATTGTACTACTTCTTACTGGCTATTACATCAACATAGAAGCTTTATCTGTGTTCTACTATGGTGCTTTTAGTGTCTCAGAATACCGCAGCACGCGACATAGCTTTGCAGACGATAAGTACAACCGTTTCAGAGAGAAGAGCGGCCAATGTGACGATCTGGCTTGAAGATGATTCGATAACAAATGACGAAAACGGACGGATTTCTAGGTTTTTACTACATATGAACACTTTTCATATTCTCCCGTGCAACTCCGCAGCTAATCCTCCTTTCATGCAGAAGCTTAAGGTCCTATCCCATGTCCAAGGCACCAAAGCCAGCTAAAAGGTCAATAATCGATACCTAAAACTTGAATTGTACTACTTCTTACTGGCTATTACATCAAATTAGAAGCTTCATCTGTGTTCTACTATGGTGCTTTTACTGTCTCCGCAGACCGCAATACGCGACATAGGTTTGCACACGATAAGTACAACCGTTTCAGAGAAGAAGAGCGGCCAATGTGACGATCTGGCTTTAAGTAGATTCGATAACAAATGACGTAAACGGACGGATGTCTCAGGTTTTTACTACATATGAACATTTTTCACATTCTCCCGTCAAGTCGGCTGCTAGTCCTCCTTTCATGCAGAATCTTAAGGTCCTAGCTCATGTCCAAGGTACCAAAGACAGCTGAAAAGTCAATAATCGATACGTAAAACTTGAATTGTACTACATCTTACTGGCTATTACATAACTTAGAAGCTTCATCTGTGTTCTACTATGGTGATTTTAGTGTCCCCGCATACCGCAGCACACGACATAGCTTCGCAGACGATAAGTACAACCGTTTCAGAGAGAAGAGCGGCCAATGAGACGATCTGGCTTTAAGTCGATTCGATAAGAAATGACGAAAACGGACGGATTTCTCAGGTTTTTACTACTTATGAACACTTTTCACATTCCCCCGTGCAACTCGGCTGCTAGTCCTCCTTTCATGCAGAATCTTAAGGTCCTAGCTCATGTCCAAGGCACCAAAGCCAGCTAAAAAGTCAATAATCGATACCTAAAACTTGAATTGTACTACTTCTTACTGGCTATTACATCAACTTAGAAGCATCATCTGTGTTCTACTATGGTGCTTTTACTGTCTCCGCATACCGCAGAACGCCACATAGCTTTGCAGACGATAAGTACAACCGTTTCAGAGAGAAGAGCGGCCAATGTGACGATCTGGCTTTAAGTCGATTCGATAACAAATGACGAAAACGGACGGATTTCTCAGGTTTTTACTACGTATGAACACTTTTCACATTCTCCCGTGCAACTCGGCTGCTAGTCCTCCTTTCATGCAGAATCTTAAGGTCCTAGCTCATGTCCAAGGCACCAAAGCCAGCTAAAAAGTCAATAATCGATACCTAAAACTTGAATTGTACTACTTCTTATTGGCTATTACATCAACTTAGAAGCTTCATCTGTGTTCTACTATGGTGCTTTTAGTGTGTCCGCATACCGCAGCACGCGACATAGCTTTGCAATCGATAAGTACAACCGTTTCAGAGTGAAGAGTGGCCAATGTGACGATCTGGCTTTAAGTCGATTCGATAACAAATGACGAAAACGGACGGATTTCTCAGGTTTTTACTACATATGAACACTTTTCACATTCTCCCGTGCAAATCGGCTGCCAGTCCTCCTTTCATGCAGAATCTTAAGGTCCTAGCTCATGTCCAAGGCACCAAAGCCAGCTAAAAAGTCAATAATCGATACCTAAAACTTGAATTGTACTATATCTTACTGGCTATTACATCAACTTAGAGGCATCATCTGTGTTTACTATGGTGCTTTTAGTGTCTCCGCATACCGCAGAACGCCACATAGCTTTGCAGACGATAAGTACAACCGTTTCAGAGAGAAGAGCGGCCAATGTGACGATCTGGCTTTAAGTCGATTCGATAACAAATGACGAAAACGGACGGATGTCTCAGGTTTTTACTACATATGAACACTTTTCACATTCTCCCGTGCAACTCGGCTGCTAATCTTCCTTCATGCAAAATCTTAATTTCCTAGCTCATGTCCAAGGCACCAAAGAAGGGTAAAAAGTCAATAACCGATACCTAAAACTTGAATTGTACTACTTCTTACTGGCTATTAGATCAACTTAGAACCTTCATCTGTGTTCTACTATGGTGCTTTTAGTGTCTCCGCATACCGCAGCACGCGACATAGCTTTGCAATCGATAAGTACAACCGTTTCAGAGAGAAGAGCGGCCAATGTGACGATCTGGCTTTAAGTCGATTCGATAACAAATAACGAAAACGGACGGATTTCTCAGGTTTTTACTACATATGAACACTTTTCACATTCTCCCATGCAAATCGGCTGCCAGTCCTCCTTTCATGCAGAATCGTAAGGTCCTAGCTCATGTCCAAGGCACCAAAGCCAGCTAAAAAGTCAATAATCGATACCTAAAACTTGAATTGTACTATATCTTACTGGCTATTACATCAACTTAGAAGCATCATCTGTGTTCTACTATGGTGCTTTTACTGTCTCCGCATACCGCAGAACGCCACATAGCTTTGCAGACGATAAGTACAACCGTTTCAGAGAGAAGAGCGGTCAATGTGACGATCTGGCTTTAAGTCGATTCGATAACAAATGACGAACACTTACGGATGTCTCAGGTTTTTACTACATATGAACACTATTCACATTCTCCCGTGCAACTCGGCTGCTAGTCCTCCTTCATGCAAAATCTTAATTTCCTAGCTGATGTCGAAGGCACCAAAGAAGGGTAAAAAGTCAATAACTGATACCTAAAACTTGAATTGTACTACTTCTTACTGGAAATTACATCAACTTAGAAGCTTCATCTGTGTTCTACTATGGTGCTCATAGTGTCTCAGCATACCGCAGCACGCGACATAGCTTTGCAGACGATAAGTACAACCGTTTCGGAGAGAAGAGCGGCCAATGTGACGATCTGGCTTTAAGTCGATTCGATAACAAATGACGAAAACGGACCGATTTCTCAGGTTTTTACTACATATGAACACTTTTCACATTCTCCCGTGCAACAGGGCTGCTAGTCCTCCTTTCATGCAGAATCTTAAGGTCCTAACTCATGTCCATGGCACGAAAGCCAGCTAAAAAGTCAATAATCGATACCTAAAACTGGAATTGTACTACTTCTTAATGACTATTACATCATCTTAGAAGCTTCATCTGCGTTCTACTATGGTGCTTTTAGTGTCTCCGCATACCGCAGCACGACACGTAGCTTTGCAGACGATAAGTACCACCGTTTCAAAGAGAAGAGCGGCCGATGTGACGATCTGGCTTAGAGTCGATTCGACAACAAATGACGAAAACGGACGGATTTCTCAGGTTTTTACTACATATGAACACTTTTCACATTCTCACGTGCAACGCGGCTGCTAGACCTCCTATCATGCAAAATCTTAAGTTCCTAGCTCATGCCCAAGGCACCAAAGAAGGGTAAAAAGTCAACAATCGATACTTAAAACTTGAATTGTACTACTTCTTACTGGCTATTACATCTACTTAGAAGCTTCATCTGTGTTCTACTATGGTGCTTTTAGTGTCTCCGCATGCCGCAGCACTCGACATAGCTTTGCAGACGATAAGTACAACCGTTTCAGAGAGAAGAGCGGCCAATGTGACGATCTGGCTTTAAGTCGATTCGATAACAAATGACGAACACGGACGGATTTCTCTGGATTTTACTACATATGAACACTTTTCACATTCTCCCGTGCAACTCGGGTGCTAGTCCTCCTTTCATGCAGAATCTTAAGGTCCTAGCTCATGTCCAAGGCACCAAAGCCAGCTAAAAAGTCAATAATCGATACCTAAAACTTGAATTGTACTACTTCTTACTGGCTATTACATCAACTTAGAAGCTTCATCTGTGTTCTACTATGGTGCTTTTAGTGTCTCCGCATACCGCAGCACGCGACATAGCTTTGCAGTCGATAAGTACAACCGTTTCAGAGAGAATTGCGGCTAATGTGACGATCTGGCTTTAAGTCGATTCGATAACAAATGACGAAAACGGACGGATGTCTCAGGTTTTTACTACATATGAACACTTTTCAAATTCTCCCGTACAACTCGGCTGCTAGTCCTCCTTTCATGCAGAATCTTAAGGTCCTAACTCATATCCAAGGCACCAAAGTCAGCTAAAAAGTCAATAATCGATACTTATAACTTTAATTGTACTACATTTACTGACTATTACATCATCTTAGAAGCTTCATCTGTGTTCTACTATGGTGCTTTTAGTGTCTCCGAATATCGCAGCACGCGACATAGCTTTGCAGTCGATAAGTACAACCGTTTCAGAGAGAAGAGCGGCTAATGTGACGATCTGGCTTTAAGTCGATTCTTTAACAAATGACGATAACGAACGGATTTCTCAGGTTTTTACTACATATGAACACTTTTTACATTCTCCCGTGCAACTCGGCTGCTAGTCCTCCTTTCATGCAGAATCTTAAGGTCCTAGCTCATGTCCAAGGCACCAAAGCCAGCTAAAAAGTCAATAATCGATACCTAAAACTTGAATTGTACTACTTCTTACTGGCTATTACATCAACTTAGAAGCTTCATCTGTGTCCTACTATGGTGCTTTTAGTGTCTCCGCATACCGCAGCACGCGACATATCTTTGCAGACGATAAGTACTACCGTTTCAGAGAGAAGAGCGGCCAATGTGACGATCTGGCTTTACGTCGATTCGATAACAAATGACGAAACCGGAAGGATTTCTCAGGTTTTTACTACATATGAACACTTTTCACATTCTCCCGTGCAAATCGGCTGCTAGTCCTCCTTTCATGCAGAATCATAAGGTCCTAGCTCATGTCCAAGGCACCAAAGCCAGCTAAAAAGTCAATAATCGATACCTAAAACTTGAATTGTACTACTACTTACTGGCTATTACATCAACATAGAAGCTTTATCTGTGTTCTACTATGGTGCTTTTAGTGTCTCAGAATACCGCAGCACGCGACATAGCTTTGCAGACGATAAGTACAACCGTTTCAGAGAGAAGAGCGGCCAATGTGACGATCTGGCTTGAAGAAGATTCGATAACAAATGACGAAAACGGACGGATTTCTAGGTTTTTACTACGTATGAACACTTTTCACATTCTCCCGTGCAACTCGGCTGCTAGTCCTCCTTTCATGCAGAATCTTAAGGTCCTAGCTCATGTCCAAGGCACCAAAGCCAGCTAAAAAGTCAATAATCGATACCTAAAACTTGAATTGTACTACTTCTTACTGGCTATTACATAACTTAGAAGCTTCATCTGTGTTCTACTGTGGTGATTTTAGTGTCCCCGCATACCGCAGCACGCGACATAGCTTCGCAGACGATAAGTACAACCGTTTCAGAGAGAAGAGCGGCCAATGAGACGATCTGGCTTTAAGTCGATTCGATAACAAATGACGAAAACGGACGGATTTCTCAGGTTTTTACTACATATGAACACTTTTCACATTCCCCCGTGCAACTCGGCTGCTAGTCCTCCTTTCATGCAGAATCTTAAGGTCCTAGCTCATGTCCAAGGCACCAAAGCCAGCTAAAAAGTCAATAATCGATACCTAAAACTTGAATTGTACTACTTCTTACTGGCTATTACATCAACTTAGAAGCATCATCTGTGTTCTACTATGGTGCTTTTACTGTCTCCGCATACCGCAGAACGCCACATAGCTTTGCAGACGATAAGTACAACCGTTTCAGAGAGAAGAGCGGCCAATGTGACGATCTGGCTTTAAGTCGATTCGATAACAAATGACGAAAACGGACGGATTTCTCAGGTTTTTACTACGTATGAACACTTTTCACATTCTCCCATGCAACTCGGCTGCTAGTCCTCCTTTCATGCAGAATCTTAAGGTCCTAGCTCATGTCCAAGGCACCAAAGCCAGCTAAAAAGTCAATAATCGATACCTAAAACTTGAATTGTACTACTTCTTATTGGCTATTACATCAACTTAGAAGCTTCATCTGTGTTCTACTATGGTGCTTTTAGTGTGTCCGCATACCGCAGCACGCGACATAGCTTTGCAATCGATAAGTACAACCGTTTCAGAGAGAAGAGCGGCCAATGTGACGATCTGGCTTGAAGTCGATTCGATAACAAATGACGAGAACGGACGGATTTCTCAGGTTTTTACTACATATGAACACTTTTCACATTCTCCCGTGCAAATCGGCTGCTAGTCCTCCTTTCATGCAGAATCTTAAGGTCCTAGCTCATGTCCAAGGCACCAAAGCCAGCTAAAAAGTCAATAATCGATACCTAAAACTTGAATTGTACTATATCTTACTGGCTATTACATCAACTTAGAAGCATCATCTGTGTTCTACTATGGTGCTTTTACTGTCTCCGCATACCGCAGAACGCCACATAGCTTTGCAGACGATAAGTACAACCGTTTCAGAGAGAAGAGCGGCCAATGAGACGATCTGGCTTTAAGTCGATTCGATAACAAATGACGAAAACGGACGGATTTCTCAGGTTTTTACTACATATGAACACTTTTCACATTCCCCCGTGCAACTCGGCAGCTAGTCCTCCTTTCATGCAGAATCTTAAGGTCCTAGCTCATGTCCAAGGCACCAAAGCCAGCTAAAAAGTCAATAATCGATACCTAAAACTTGAATTGTACTACTTCTTACTGGCTATTACATCAACTTAGAAGCATCATCTGTGTTCTACTATGGTGCTTTTACTGTCTCCGCATACCGCAGAACGCCACATAGCTTTGCAGACGATAAGTACAAC
This sequence comes from Schistocerca gregaria, assembly GCF_023897955.1. Taxonomy (NCBI): domain Eukaryota; kingdom Metazoa; phylum Arthropoda; class Insecta; order Orthoptera; family Acrididae; genus Schistocerca; species Schistocerca gregaria. The sequence continues at coordinate 5,511,936 of NW_026061811.1, read as the reverse complement.
CGTTTCAGAGAGAAGAGCGGCCAATGTGACGATCTGGCTTTAAGTCGATTCGATAACAAATGACGAAAACGGACGGATTTCTCAGGTTTTTACTACGTATGAACACTTTTCACATTCTCCCATGCAACTCGGCTGCTAGTCCTCCTTTCATGCAGAATCTTAAGGTCCTAGCTCATGTCCAAGGCACCAAAGCCAGCTAAAAAGTCAATAATCGATACCTAAAACTTGAATTGTACTACTTCTTATTGGCTATTACATCAACTTAGAAGCTTCATCTGTGTTCTACTATGGTGCTTTTAGTGTGTCCGCATACCGCAGCACGCGACATAGCTTTGCAATCGATAAGTACAACCGTTTCAGAGAGAAGAGCGGCCAATGTGACGATCTGGCTTTAAGTCGATTCGATAACAAATGACGAGAACGGACGGATTTCTCAGGTTTTTACTACATATGAACACTTTTCACATTCTCCCGTGCAAATCGGCTGCTAGTCCTCCTTTCATGCAGAATCTTAAGGTCCTAGCTCATGTCCAAGGCACCAAAGCCAGCTAAAAAGTCAATAATCGATACCTAAAACTTGAATTGTACTACTTCTTCCTTTGTATTACATCAACTTAGAAGCTTCATCTGTGTTCTACTATGGTGCTTTTAGTGTCTCAGAATACCGCAGCACGCGACATAGCTTTGCAGACGATGACTACGAGCGTTTCAGAGAGAAGAGCGGCCAATGTGACGATCTGACTTTAAGTCGATTCGATAACAAATGACGAAAACGGACGGATTTCTCAGGTTTTACTACATTTGAACACTTTTCACATCTTCCCGTGCAACTAGGCTGCTAGTCCTCCTTTCATGCAGAATCTTAAGTTCCTAGCTCATGTCCAAGGCACCAAAGCCAGCTAAAACGTCAATAATCGATAACTAAAACTTGTATTGTACTACTTCTTACTGGCTATTACATCAACTTAGAAGTTTCATCTGTGTTCTACTATGGTGCTTTTAGTGTCTCCGCATACCGCAGCACGCGACATAGCTTTGCAATCGATAAGTACAACCGTTTCAGAGAGAAGAGCGGCCAATGTGACGATCTGGCTTTAAGTCGATTCGATAACAAATGACGAAAACGGACGGATTACTCAGGTTTTTACTACATATGAACTCTTTTCACATTCTCCCGTGCAAATCGGCTGCTATCCCTATTTTCATGCAGAATGTTAAGGTATTAGCTCATGTCCAAGGCACCAAAGCCAGCTAAAAGGTCAATAATCGATACCTAAAACTTGAATTGTACTACTTCTTCCTGGCTATTACATCAACATAGAAGCTTCATCTGTGTTCTACTATGGTGCTTTTAGTGTATCAGAATACCGTAGCACGCGACATAGCTTTGCAGACGATAAGTTCAAGTGTTTCGGAGAGAAGAGCGGCCAATGTGACGATCTGGCTTAAAGTCGATTCGATAACAAATGACGAAAACGGACGGATTTCTCAGGTTTTTACTAAATATGAACACTTTTCACATTCTCCCGTGCAACTCGGCTGCTAGTCCTCCTTTCATGCAGAATCTTAAGGTCCTAGCTCATGTCCAAGGCACCAAAGCCAGCTAAAGAGTCAATAAACGATACCTAAAACTTGAATTGTACTACTTCTTACTGGCTATTACATCAACTTAGAAGCTTCATCTGTGTTTTACTATGGTGCTTTTAGTGTCTCCACATACCGCAGCACGCGACATAGCTTTGCAGACGATAAGTACAACCGTTTCAGAGAGAAGAGCGGCCAATGTGACGATCTGGCTTTAAGTCGATTCGATAACAAATGACGAAAACGGACGGATGTCTCAGGTTTTTACTACATATGAACACTTTTCACATTCTCCTGTGCAACTCGGCTGCTAGTCCTCCTTTCATGCAGAATCTTAAGGTCCTAGCTCAAGTCCAAGGCACCAAAGCCAGCTAAAAAGTCAATATTCAATACCTAAAACTTGAATTGTACTACTTCTTACTGGCTATTACATCAACTTAGAAGCTTCATCTGTGTTCTACTATGGTGCTTTTAGTGTGTCCGCATACCGCAGCACGCGACAAAGCTTTGCAATCGATAAGTACAACCGTTTCAGAGAGAAGAGCGGCCAATGTGACGATCTGGCTTTAAGTCGATTCGATAACAAATGACGAAAACGGACAGATTTCTCAGGTTTTTACTACATATGAACACTTTTCACATTCTCCCGTGCAAATCGGCTGCCAGTCGTCCTTTCATGCAGAATCTTAAGGTCCTAGCTCATGTCCAAGGCACCAAAGCCAGCTAAAAAGTCAATAATCGATACCTAAAACTTGAATTGTACTATATCTTACTGGCTATTACATCAACTTAGAAGCATCATCTGTGTTCTACTATGGTGCTTTTAGTGTCTCCGCATACCGCAGAACGCCACATAGCTTTGCAGACGATAAGTACAACCGTTTCAGAGAGAAGAGCGACCAATGTGTCGATCTGGCTTTAAGTCGATTCGATAACAAATGACGAAAACGAACGGATGTCTCAGGTTTTTACTACATATGAACACTTTTCACATTCTCCCGTGCAACTCGGCTGCTAATCCTCCTTCATGCAAAATCTTAATTTCCTAGCTCATGTCCAAGGCACCAAAGAAGGGTAAAAAGTCAATAACCGATACCTAAAACTTGAATTGTACTACTTCTTACTATCTATTACATCAACTTAGAACCTTCATCTGTGTTCTACTATGGTGCTTTTAGTGTCTCCGCATACCGCAGCACGCGACATAGCTTTGCAATCGATAAGTACAACCGTTTCAGAGAGAAGAGCGGCCAATGTGACGATCTGGCTTTAAGTCGATTCGATAACAAATAACGAAAACGGACGGATTTCTCAGGTTTTTACTACATATGAACACTTTTCACATTCTCCCATGCAAATCGGCTGCCAGTCCTCCTTTCATGCAGAATCGTAAGGTCCTAGCTCATGTCCAAGGCACCAAAGCCAGCTAAAAAGTCAATAATCGATACCTAAAACTTGAATTGTACTATATCTTACTGGCTATTACATCAACTTAGAAGCATCATCTGTGTTCTACTATGGTGCTTTTACTGTCTCCGCATACCGCAGAACGCCACATAGCTTTGCAGACGATAAGTACAACCGTTTCAGAGAGAAGAGCGGTCAATGTGACGATCTGGCTTTAAGTCGATTCGATAACAAATGACGAAAACTTACGGATGTCTCAGGTTTTTACTACATATGAACACTATTCACATTCTCCCGTGCAACTCGGCTGCTAGTCCTCCTTCATGCAAAATCTTAATTTCCTAGCTGATGTCCAAGGCACCAAAGAAGGGTAAAAAGTCAATAACTGATACCTAAAACTTGAATTGTACTACTTCTTACTGGAAATTACATCAACTTAGAAGCTTCATCTGTGTTCTACTATGGTGCTCATAGTGTCTCAGCATACCGCAGCACGCGACATAGCTTTGCAGACGATAAGTACAACCGTTTCAGAGAGAAGAGCGGCCAATGTGACGATCTGGCTTTAAGTCGATTCGATAACAAATGACGAAAACGGACCGATTTCTCAGGTTTTTACTACATATGAACACTTTTCACATTCTCCCGTGCAACAGGGCTGCTAGTCCTCCTTTCATGCAGAATCTTAAGGTCCTAACTCATGTCCATGGCACGAAAGCCAGCTAAAAAGTCAATAATCGATACCTAAAACTGGAATTGTACTACTTCTTAATGACTATTACAACATCTTAGAAGCTTCATCTGCGTTCTACTATGGTGCTTTTAGTGTCTCCGCATACCGCAGCACGACACGTAGCTTTGCAGACGATAAGTACCACCGTTTCAAAGAGAAGAGCGGCCAATGTGACGATCTGGCTTAAAGTCGATTCGACAACAAATGACGAAACCGGACGGATTTCTCAGGTTTTTACTACATATGAACACTTTTCACATTCTCACGTGCAACGCGGCTGCTAGACCTCCTATCATGCAAAATCTTAAGTTCCTAGCTCATGCCCAAGGCACCAAAGAAGGGTAAAAAGTCAACAATCGATACTTAAAACTTGAATTGTACTACTTCTTACTGGCTATTACATCTACTTAGAAGCTTCATCTGTGTTCTACTATGGTGCTTTTAGTGTCTCCGCATGCCGCAGCACTCGACATAGCTTTGCAGACGATAAGTACAACCGTTTCAGAGAGAAGAGCGGCCAATGTGACGATCTGGCTTTAAGTCGATTCGATAACAAATGTCGAACACGGACGGATTTCTCTGGATTTTACTACATATGAACACTTTTCACATTCTCCCGTGCAACTCTGCTGCTAGTCCTCCTTTCATGCAGAATCTTAAGGTCCTAGCTCATGTGCAAGGCACCAAAGCCAGCTAAAAAGTCAATAATCGATACCTAAAACTTGAATGGTACCACTTCTTACTGGCTATTACATCAACTTAGAAGCTTCATCTGTGTTCTACTATGGTGCTTTTAGTGTCTCCGCATACCGCAGCACGCGACATAGCTTTGCAGTCGATAAGTACAACCGTTTCAGAGAGAATTGCGGCTAATGTGACGATCTGGCTTTAAGTCGATTCGATAACAAATGACGAAAACGGACGGATGTCTCAGGTTTTTACTACATATGAACACTTTTCAAATTCTCCCGTACAACTCGGCTGCTAGACCTCCTTTCATGCAGAATCTTAAGGTCCTAACTCATATCCAAGGCACCAAAGTCAGCTAAAAAGTCAATAATCGATACTTATAACTTTAATTGTACTACATTTACTGACTATTACATCATCTTAGAAGCTTCATCTGTGTTCTACTATGGTGCTTTTAGTGTCTCCGCATACTGCAGCACGCGACATAGCTTTGCAGTCGATAAGTACAACCGTTTCAGAGAGAAGAGCGGCTAATGTGACGATCTGGCTTTAAGTCGATTCGATAACAAATGACGATAACGAACGGATTTCTCAGGTTTTTACTACATATGAACACTTTTTACAATCTCCCGTGCAACTCGGCTGCTAGTCCTCCTTTCATGCAGAATCTTAAGGTCCTAGCTCATGTCCAAAGCACCAAAGCCAGCTAAAAAGTCAATAATCGATACCTAAAACTTGAATGGTACTACTTCTTACTGGCTATTACATCAACTTAGAAGCTTCATCTGTGTTCTACTATGATGCTTTTAGTGTCTCCGCATACCGCAGCACGCGACATAGCTTTGCAGACAATAAGTACAACCGTTTCAGAGAGAAGAGCGGCCAATGTGACGATCTGGCTTTAAGTCGATTCGACAACAAATGACGAAAACGGACCGATTTCTCAGGTTTTTACTACATATGAACACTTTTCACATTCTCACGTGCAACGCGGCTGCTAGACCTCCTATTATGCAAAATCTTAAGTTCCTGGCTCATGCCCAAGGCACCAAAGAAGTGTAAGAAGTCAACAATCGATACTTAAAACTTGAATTGTACTACTTCTTACTGGCTATTACATCAACTTGGAAGCTTCATCTGTGTTTTACTATGGTGCTTTTAGTGTCTCCGCAAACCGCAGCAATCGACATAGCTTTGCAGACGATAAGTACAACCGTTTCAGAGAGAAGAGCGGCCAATGTGACGATCTGGCTTTAAGTCGATTCGATAACAAATGTCGAACACGGACGGATTTCTCTGGTTTTTACTACATATGAACACTTTTCACATTCTCCCGTGCAACTCGGCTGCTAGTCCTCCTTTCATGCAGAATCTTAAGGTCCTAGCTCATGTCCAAGGCACCAAAGCCAGCTAAAAAGTCAATAATCGATACCTAAAACTTGAATGGTACTACTTCTTACTGGCTATTACATCAACTTAGAAGCTACATCTGTGTTCTACTATGGTGCTTTTAGTGTCTCCGCATACCGCTGCACGCGACATAGCTTTGCAGTCGATAAGTACAACCGTTTCAGAGAGAATTGCGGCTAATGTGACGATCTGGCTTTAAGTCGATTCGATAACAAATGACGAAAACGGACGGATTTCTCTGGTTTTTACTACATATGAACACTTTTCACATTCTCCCGTACAACTCGCCTGCTAGACCTCCGGTCATGCAGAATCTTAAGGTCCTAACTCATGTCCAACGCACCAAAGTCAGCTAAAAAGTCAATAATCGATACTTAAAACTTGAATTGTACTACTTCTTACTGACTATTACATCATCTTAGAAGCTTCATCTGTGTTCTACTATGGTGCTTTTAGTGTCTCCGCATACCGCAGCACGCGACATAGCTTTGCAGTCGATAAGTACAACCGTTTCAGAGAGAAGAGCGGCTAATGTGACGATCTAGCTTTAAGTCGATTCGATAACAAATGACGATAACGGACAGATTTCTCAGGTTTTTACTACATATGAACACTTTTTACATTCTCCAATGCAACTCGGCTGCTAGTCCTCCTTTCATGCAGAATCTTAAGGTCCTAGCTCATGTCCAAGGAACCAAGGGCAGCTAAAAAGTCAATAATCGATACCTAAAACTTGAATTGTACTACTTCCTACTGGCTATTACATCAATTAGAAGCTTCATCTGTGTTCTACCATGATGCTTTTAGTGTCTCCGCATACCGCAGCACGCGACATAGCTTTGCAGACGATAAGTACAACCGTTTCAGAGAGAAGAGCGGCCAATGTGACGATCTGGCTTTAAGTCGATTCGATAACAAATGACGAAAACGGACGGATTTCTCAGGTTTTTACTACATATGAACACTTTTCACATTCTCCCGTGCAACTCGGCTGCTAGTCCTCCTTTCATGCACAAACTTAAAGTCCTAGCTCATGTCCAAGGCACCAAAGCCAGCTAATAAGTGAATAAACGATACCTAAAACTTGAATGGTACTACTTCTTACTGGCTATTATATCAACTTAGAAGCTTCATCTGTGTTCTACTATGGTGCTTTTAGTGTCTCCACATACCGCAGCACGCGACATAGCTTTGCAGTCGATAAGTACAACTGTTTCAGAGAGAAGAGCGGCTAATGTGACGATCTGGCTTTAAGGCGATTCGATAACAAATGACGATAACGAACGGATTTCTCAGGTTTTTACTACATATGAACACTTTTTACATTCTCCCCTGCAACTCGGCTGCTAGTCCTCCTTTCATGCAGAATCTTAAGGTCCTAGCTCATGTCCAAGGCACCAAACCTACCTAAAAAGTCAATAATCGATACCTAAAACTTGAATTGTACTACTTCTTACTGGCTATTACATCAACTTAGAAGCTTGATCTGTGTTCTACTATGGTGCTTTTAGTGTCTCCGCATACCGCAGCATGCGACATAGCTTTGCAGTCGATAAGTACAACCGTTTCAGAGAGAATTGCGGCTAATGTGACGATCTGGCTTTAAGTCGATTCGATAGCAAATGACGAAAACGGACGGATTTCTCAGGTTTTTACTACATATGAACACTTTACAAATTCTCCCGTACAACTCGGCTGCTAGACCTCCTTTCATGCAGAATCTTAAGGTCCTAACTCATATCCAAGGCACCAAAGTCAGCTAAAAAGTCAATAATCGATACTTATAACTTTAATTGTACTACTTCTTACTGACTATTACATCATCTTAGAAGCTTCATCTGTGTTCTACTATGGTGCTTTTAGTGTCTCCGCATACTGCAGCACGCGACATAGCTTTGCAGTCGATAAGTACAACCGTTTCAGAGAGAAGAGCGGCTAATGTGACGATCTGGCTTTAAGTCGATTCGATAACAAATGACGATAACGAACGGATTTCTCAGGTTTTTACTACATATGAACACTTTTTACATTCTCCCCTGCAACTCGGCTGCTAGTCCTCCTTTCATGCAGAATCTTAAGGTCCTAGCTCATGTCCAAGGCACCAAACCCACCTAAAAAGTCAATAATCGATACCTAAAACTTGAATTGTACTACTTCTTACTGCCTATTACATCAACTTAGAAGCTTCATCTGTGATCTACTATGGTGCTTTTAGTGTCTCCGCATACCGCAGCACGCGACATAGCTTTGCAGTCGATAAGTACAATCGTTTCAGAGAGAAGAGCGGCTAATGTGACGATCTGGCTTTAAGGCGATTCGATAACAAAAGACGATAACGAACGGATTTCTCAGGTTTTTACTACATATGAACACTTTTTACATTCTCCCCTGCAACTCGGCTGCTAGTCCTCCTTTCATGCAGAATCTTAAGGTCCTAGCTCATGTCCAAGGCACCAAACCCACCTAAAAAGTCAATAATCGATACCTAAAACTTGAATTGTACTACTTCTTACTGGCTATTACATCAACTTAGAAGCTTCATCTGTGTTCTACTATGGTGCTTTTAGTGTCTCCGCATACCGCAGCACGCGACATAGCTTTGCAGTCGATAAGTACAACCGTTTCAGAGAGAATTGCGGCTAATGTGACGATCTGGCTTTAAGTCGATTCGATAGCAAATGACGAAAACGGACGGATTTCTCAGGTTTTTACTACATATGAACACTTTACAAATTCTCCCGTACAACTCGGCTGCTAGACCTCCTTTCATGTAGAATCTTAAGGTCCTAACTCATATCCAAGGCACCAAAGTCAGCTAAAAAGTCAATAATCGATACTTATAACTTTAATTGTACTACTTCATACTGACTATTACATCATCTTAGAAGCTTCATCTGTGATCTACTATGGTGCTTTTAGTGTCTCCGAATACCGCAGCACGCGACATAGCTTTGCAGACGATAAGTACAACCGTTTCAGAGAGAAGAGCGGCCAATGTGACGATCTGGCTTTAAGTCGATTCGATAACAAATGACGAAAACGGACGGGGTTCTCAGGTTTTTACTACATATGAACACTTTTCACATTCTCCCGTGCAACTCGGCTGCTAGTCCTCGTTTCATGCAGAATCTTAAGGTCTTAGCTCATGTCCAAGTCACCAAAGCCAGCTAAAAAGTCAATAATCGATACCTAACACTTGAATTGTACTACTTCTTACTGGCTATTACATCATCATAGAAGCTTCATCTGTGTTCTACTATGGTGCTTTTAGTGTCTCCGCATACCGCAGCACGCGACATAGCTTTGCAGACGATAAGTACAACCGTTTCAAAGAGAAGAGCGCCAATGTGACGATCTGGCTTTAAGACGATTCGATAACAAATGACGAAAACGGACGGATTTCTCAGGTTTTTACTACATATGAACACTTTTCACATTCTCCCAAGCAACTCGGCTGCTAGTCCTCCGTTCATTCAGAATTTTAAGGTCCTAGCTCATGTCCAAGGCACCAAAGAATGGTAAAAAGTCAATAATCGATACCTAAGACTTGAATTGTACTACATCTTACTGGATATTACTTCAACTTAGAAGCTTCATCTGTGTTCTGCTATGGTGCTTTTAGTGTCTCCGAATATCGCAGCACGCGACATAGCTTTGCAGTCGATAAGTACAACCGTTTCAGAGAGAAGAGCGGCTAATGTGACGATCTGGCTTTAAGGCGATTCGATAACAAATGACGATAACGAACGGATTTCTCAGGTTTTTACTACATATGAACACTTTTTACATTCTCCCCTGCAACTCGGCTGCTAGTCCTCCGTTCATGCAGAATTTTAAGGTCCTAGCTCATGTCCAAGGCACCAAAGAATGGTAAAAAGTCAATAAATGATACCTAAGACTTGAATTGTACTACTTCTTACTGCCTATTACATCAACTTAGAAGCTTCATCTGTGATCTACTATGGTGCTTTTAGTGACTCCGCATACCGCAGCACGCGACATAGCTTTGCAGACGATAAGTACAACTGTTTCAGAGAGAAGAGCGGCCAATGTGACGATCTGGCTTTACGTCGATTCGATAACAAATGACGAAAACGGACGGATTTCTCAGGTTTTTACTACATATGAACACTTTTCACTTTCTCCCTCGCAACTCGGCTGCTAGTCCTCCTTTCTTGCAGAATCTTAAGGCCCTAGCTCATGTCCAAGACACCAAAGCCAGCTAAAAAGTCAATAATCGATACCTAAAACTTGAATTGTACTACTTCTTACTGGCTATTACATCAACTTAGAAGCTTCATCTGTGTTCTACTATGGTGCTTTTAGTGTCTCCGCATACCGCAGCACGCGACATAGCTTTGCAGACGATAAGTACAACCGTTTCAGAGAGAAGAGCGGCCAATGTGACGATCTGGCTTTAAGTCGATTCGATAACAAATGACGAAAACGTAAGGATTTCTCAGGTTTTTACTACATATGAACATTTTCCACATTCTCCAGTGCAACTCGGCTGCTAGTCCTCCTTTCATGCAGAATTTTAAGGTCCTAGCTCATGTTCAAGTCACCAAAGCAAGCTAAGAATTTAATAATCGATACCTATAACAGGAATTGTACTACTTCTTACTGGGTATTACATCAGCTTACAAGCTTCATCTGTGTTCTACTATGGTGCTTTTAGTGTCTCCGCATACCGCAGCACGCGACATAGCTTTGCAGACGATAAGTACAACCGTTTCAGAGAGAAGGGCGGACAATGTGAAGATCTGGCTTTAAGTCGATTCGATAACAAATGACGAAAACGGACGGATTTCTCAGGTTTTTACTACATATGAACACTTTTCACATTCTCCGTGCATCTCGGCTGCTAGTCCTCCTTTCATGCAGAATCTTAAGGTCCTAGCTCATATCCAAGGCACCAAGGGCAGCTAAAAAGTTAATAATCGATACCTAAAACGTGAATTGTACTACTTCTTACTGACTATTACATCATCTTAGAAGCTTCATCTGTGTTTTACTATGGTGGTTTTAGTGTCTCCGCATACCGCAGCACGCGACATAGCTTTGCAGTCGATAAGTACAATCGTTTCAGAGAGAAGAGCGGCTAAGGTGACGATCTGGCTTTAAGTCGATTCGATAACAAATGACGATAACGAACAGAATTCTAAGGCTTTTACTACATATGATCACTTTTTACATTCTGCCCTGCAACTCGGCTGCTAGTCCTCCTTTCATGCAGAATCTTAAGGTCCTAGCTCATGTCCAAGGCACCAAGGGCAGCTAAAAAGTCAATAATCGATACCAAAAACTTGAAATGTACTACTTCTTACTGGCTATTACATCATCTTAGAAGCTTCATCTGTGTTCTACTATGGTGCTTTTAGTGTCTCCACATACCGCAGCACGCGACATAGCTTTGCAGACGATAAGTACAACCGTTTCAGAGAGAAGAGCGGCCAATGTGACGATCTGGCTTTAAGTCGATTCGATAACAAATGACGATAACGAACAGAATTCTCAGGCTTTTACTACATATGATCACTTTTTACATTTTCCCCTGCAACTCGGCTGCTAGTCCTCCTTTCATGCAGAATCTTAAGGTCCTAGCTCATGTCCAAGGCACCAAGGGCAGCTAAAAAGTCAATAATCGATACCTAAAACTTGAATTGTACTACTTCTTACTGGCTATTACATCAACTTAGAAGCTTCATCTGTGTTCTACTATGATGCTTTTAGTGTCTCCGCATACCGCAGCACGCGACATAGCTTTGCAGACGATAAGTACAACCGTTTCAGAGAGAAGAGCGGCAAATGTGACGATCTGGCTTTAAGTCGATTCGATAACAAATGACGAAAACGGACGGGGTTCTCAGGTTTTTACTACATATAAACACTTTTCACATTCTCCCGTGCAACTCGGCTGCTAGTCCTCGTTTCATGCAGAATCTTAAGGTCTTAGCTCATGTCCAAGTCACCAAAGCCAGCTAAAATGTCAATAATCGATACCTAACACTTGAATTGTACTACTTCTTACTGGCTATTACATCATCATAGAAGCTTCATCTGTGTTCTACTATGGTGCTTTTAGTGTCTCCGCATACCGCAGCACGCGACATAGCTTTGCACACGATAAGTACAACCGTTTCAAAGAGAAGAGCGCCAATGTGACGATCTGGCTTTAAGACGATTCGATAACAAATGACGAAAACGGACGGATTTCTCAGGTTTTTACTACATATGAACACTTTTCACATTCTCCCAAGCAACTCGGCTGCTAGTCCTCCGTTCATGCAGAATTTTAAGGTCCTAGCTCATGTCCAAGGCACCAAAGAATGGTAAAAAGTCAATAATCGATACCTAAGACTTGAATTGTACTACATCTTACTGGATATTACTTCAACTTAGAAGCTTCATCTGTGTTCTGCTATGGTGCTTTTAGTGTCTCCGAATATCGCAGCACGCGACATAGCTTTGCAGTCGATAAGTACAACCGTTTCAGAGAGAAGAGCGGCTAATGTGCCGATCTGGCTTTAAGTCGATTCGATAACAAATGACGATAACGAACGGATTTCTCAGGTTTTTACTACATATGAACACTTTTTACATTCTCCCCTGCAACTCGGCTGCTAGTCCTCCGTTCATGCAGAATTTTAAGGTCCTAGCTCATGTCCAAGGCACCAAAGAATGGTAAAAAGTCAATAATCGATACCTAAGACTTGAATTGTACTACTTCTTACTGCCTATTACATCAACTTAGAAGCTTCATCTGTGATCTACGATGGTGCTTTTAGTGTCTCCGCATACCGCAGCACGCGACATAGCTTTGCAGACGATAAGTACAACTGTTTCAGAGAGAAGAGCGGCCAATGTGACGATCTGGCTTTACGTCGATTCGATAACAAATGACGAAAACGGACGGATTTCTCAGGTTTTTACTACATATGAACACTTTTCACTTTCTCCCTCGCAACTCGGCTGCTAGTCCTCCTTTCTTGCAGAATCTTAAGGCCCTAGCTCATGTCCAAGGCACCAAAGCCAGCTAAAAAGTCAATAATCGATACCTAAAACTTGAATTGTACTACTTCTTACTGGCTATTACATCAACTTAGAAGCTTCATCTGTGTTCTACTATGGTGCTTTTAGTGTCTCCGCATACCGCAGCACGCGACATAGCTTTGCAGACGATAAGTACAACCGTTTCAGAGAGAAGAGCGGCCAATGTGACGATCTGGCTTTAAGTCGATTCGATAACAAATGAAGAAAACGGACGGATTTCTCAGGTTTTTACTACATATGAACACTTTCCACATTCTCCAGTGCAACTCGGCTGCTAGTCCTCCTTTCATGCAGAATCTTAAGGTCCTAGCTCATGTTCAAGTCACCAAAGCAAGCTAAGAATTTAATAATCGATACCTATAACAGGAATTGTACTACTTCGTACTGGGTATTACATCAGCTTACAAGCTTCAACTGTGTTCTACTATGGTGCTTTTAGTGTCTCCGCATACCGCAGCACGCGACATAGCTTTGCAGACGATAAGTACAACCGTTACAGAGAGAAGGGCGGACAATGTGAAGATCTGGCTTTAAGTCGATTCGATAACAAATGACGAAAACGGACGGATTTCTCAGGTTTTTACTACATATGAACACTTTTCATATTCTGCCGTGCAACTCGGCTAGTAGTCCTCGTTTCATGCAGAATCTTAAGGTCTTAGCTCATGTCCAAGTCACCAAAGCCAGCTAAAAATTTAATAATCGATACCTAACACTTGAATTGTACTACTTCTTACTGGCTATTACATCATCTTAGAAGCTTCATCTGTGTTCTACTATGGTGCTTTTAGTGTCTCCGCATACCGCAGCACGCGACATAGCTTTGCAGACGATAAGTACAACCGTTTCAAAGAGAAGAGCGCCAATGTGACGATCTGGCTTTAAGACGATTCGATAACAAATGACGAAAACGGACGGATTTCTCAGGTTTTTACTACATATGAACACTTTTCACATTCTCCCAAGCAACTCGACTGCTAGTCCTCCGTTCATGCAGAATTTTAAGTTCCTAGCTCATGTCCAAGGCACCAAAGAATGGTAAAAAGTCAATAATCGATACCTAAGACTTGAATTGTACTACATCTTACTGGATATTACTTCAACTTAGAAGCTTCATCTGTGTTCTACTATGGTGCTTTCAGTGTCTCCGAATATCGCAGAACGCGACATAGCTTTGCAGTCGATAAGTACAACCGTTTCAGAGAGAAGGGCGGCTAATGTGATGATCTGGCTTTAAGGCGATTCGATAACAAATGACGATAACGAACGGATTTCTCAGGTTTTTACTACATATGAACACTTTTTACATTCTCCCCTGCAACTCGGCTGCTAGTCCTCCGTTCATGCAGAATTTTAAGGTCCTAGCTCATGTCCAAGGCACCAAAGAATGGTAAAAAGTCAATAATCGATACCTAAGACTTGAATTGTACTACTTCTTACTGCCTATTACATCAACTTAGAAGCTTCATCTGTGATCTACTATGGTGCTTTTAGTGTCTCCGCATACCGCAGCACGCGACATAGCTTTGCAGACGATAAGTACAACTGTTTCAGAGAGAAGAGCGGCCAATGTGACGATGTGGCTTTACGTCGATTCGATAACAAATGACGAAAACGGACGGATTTCTCAGGTTTTTACTACATATGAACACTTTTCACTTTCTCCCTCGCAACTCGGCTGCTAGTCCTCCTTTCTTGCAGAATCTTAAGGCCCTAGCTCATGTCCAAGACACCAAAGCCAGCTAAAAAGTCAATAATCGATACCTAAAACTTGAATTGTACTACTTCTTACTGGCTATTACATCAACTTAGAAGCTTCATCTGTGTTCTACTATGGTGCTTTTAGTGTCTCCGAATATCGCAGCACGCGACATAGCTTTGCAGTCGATAAGTACAACCGTTTCAGAGAGAAGAGCGGCCAATGTGACGATCTGGCTTTAAGTCGATTCGATAACAAATGACGAAAACGTAAGGATTTCTCAGGTTTTTACTACATATGAACATTTTCCACATTCTCCAGTGCAACTCGGCTGCTAGTCCTCCTTTCATGCAGAATCTTAAGGTCCTAGCTCATGTTCAAGTCACCAAAGCAAGCTAAGAATTTAATAATCGATACCTATAACTTGAATTGTACTACTTCTTACTGGGTATTACATCAGCTTAGAAGCTTCATCTGTGTTCTACTATGGTGCTTTTAGTGTCTGCGCATACCGCAGCACGCGACATAGCTTTGCAGTCGATAAGTACAACAGTTTCAGAGAGAAGAGCGGCTAATGTGACGATCTGGCTTTAAGTCGATTCGATAACAAATGACGATAACGAACGGATTTCTCAGGTTTTTACTACATATGAACACTTTTTACATTCTCCCCTGCAACTCGGCTGCTAGTCCTCCTTTCATGCAGAATCTTAAGGTCCTAGCTCATGTCCAAGGCACCAAAGCCACCTAAAAAGTCAATAATCGATACTTAAAACTTGAATTGTACTACTTCTTACTGGCTATTACATCAACTTAGAAGCTTCATCTGCGTTCTACTATGGTGCTTTTAGTGTCTCCGAATATCGCAGCACGCGACATAGCTTTGCAGTCGATAAGTACAACCGTTTCAGAGAGAAGAGTGGCTAATGTGACGATCTGGCTTTAAGGCGATTCGATAACAAATGACGATAACGAACGGATTTCTCAGGTTTTTACTACATATGAACACTTTTTACATTCTCCCCTGCAACTCGGCTGCTAGTCCTCCGTTCATGCAGAATTTTAAGGTCCTAGCTCATGTCCAAGGCACCAAAGAATGGTAAAAAGTCAATAATCGATACCTAAGACTTGAATTGTACTACTTCTTACTGCCTATTACATCAACTTAGAAGCTTCATCTGTGATCTACTATGGTGCTTTTAGTGTCTCCGCATACCGCAGCACGCGACATAGCTTTGCAGACGATAAGTACAACCGTTTCAGAGAGAAGAGCGGCCAATGTGACGATCTGGCTTTACGTCGATTCGATAACAAATGACGAAAACGGACGGATTTCTCAGGTTTTTACTACATATGAACACTTTTCACTTTCTCCCTCGCAACTCGGCTGCTAGTCCTCCTTTCTTGCAGAATCTTAAGGCCCTAGCTCATGTCCAAGACACCAAAGCCAGCTAAAAAGTCAATAATCGATACATAAAACTTGAATTGTACTACTTCTTACTGGCTATTACATCAACTTAGAAGCTTCATCTGTGTTCTACTATGGTGCTTTTAGTGTCTCCGCATACCGCAGCACGCGACATAGCTTTGCAGACGATAAGTACAACCGTTTCAGAGAGAAGAGCGTCCAATGTGACGATCTGGCTTTAAGTCGATTCGATAACAAATGACGAAAACGTAAGGATTTCTCAGGTTTTTACTACATATGAACATTTTCCACATTCCCCAGTGCAACTCGGCTGCTAGTCCTCCTTTCATGCAGAATCTTAAGGTCCTAGCTCATGTTCAAGTCACCAAAGCAAGCTAAGAATTTAATAATCGATACCTATAACATGAATTGTACTACTTCTTACTGGGTATTACATCAGCTTAGAAGCTTCATCTGTGTCTACTATGGTGCTTTTAGTGTCTCCGCATACCGCAGCACGCGACATAGCTTTGCAGTCGATAAGTACAACCGTTTCAGTGAGAAGAGCGGCTAGTGTGACGATCTGGCTTTAAGTCGATTCGATAACAAATGACGATAACGAACGGATTTCTCTGGTTTTTACTACATACGAACACTTTTTATATTCTCCCCTGCAACTCGGCTGCTAGTCCTCCTTTCATGCAGAATCTTAAGGTCCTAGCTCATGTCCAAGGCACCAAAGCCACCTAAAAAGTCAATAATCGATACCTAAAACTTGAATTGTACTACTTCTTACTGGCTATTACATCAACTTAGAAGCTTCATCTGTGTTCTACTATGATGCTTTTAGTGTCTCCGCATACCGCAGCGCGCGACATAGCTTTGCAGACGATAAGTACAACCGTTTCAGAGAGAAGAGCGGCCAATGTGACGATCTGGCTTTAAGTCGATTCGATAACAAATGACGATAACGAACGGATTTCTCAGGCTTTTACTACATATGAACACATTTTACATTCTCCCCTAAAACTCGGCTGCTAGTCCTCCTTTCATGCAGAATCTTAAGGTCCTAGCTCATGTCCAAGGCACCAAGGGCAGCTAAAAAGTCAATAATCGATACCTAAGACTTGAATTGTACTACATCTTACTGGATATTACTTCAACTTAGAAGCTTCATCTGTGTTCTACTATGGTGCTTTTAGTGTCTCCGCATACCGCAGCACGCGACATAGCTTTGCAGACGATAAGTACAACCGTTTCAGAGAGAAGAGCGGCCAATGTGACGATCTGGCTTTAATTCAATTCGATAACAAATGACGAAAACGGAGGATTTCACAGGTTTTTACTACATATGAACATTTTCCACATTCTCCAGTGCAACTTGGCTGCTAGTCCTCCTTTCATGCAGAATCTTAAGGTCCTAGCTCATGTTCAAGTCACCAAAGCAAGCTAAGAAGTCAATAATCGATACCTATAACATGAATTGTACTACTTCTTACTGGCTATTACATCAACTTGGAAGCTTCATCTGTGTTCTACTATGGTGCTTTTAGTGTCTGCACATACCGCAGCACGCGACATAGCTTTGCAGACGATAAGTACAACCGTTTCAGAGAGAAGAGCGGCCAATGTGACGATCTGGCTTTAAGTCGATTCAATAACAAATGACGAAAACGGACGTATTTCTCAGGTTTTTACTATATATTAACACTTTTCACATTCTTCCGTGCAACTTGGCTGTTAGTCGTCCTTTCATGCAGAATTTTAAGGTCCTAGCTCATGTCCAAGGCACCAAAGCCAGCTAAAAAGTCAATAATCGATACCTATAACTTGAATTGTACTACTTCTTGCTGGGTTTTACATCAACTTAGAAGCTTCATCTGTGTTCTACTATGGTGCTTTTAGTGTCTCCGCATACCGCAGCACGCGACATAGCTTTGCAGACGATAAGTACAACCGTTTTAGAGAGTAGAGCGCACAATGTGACGATCTGGCTTTAAGTCGATTCGATAACAAATGAGGAAAACTGACGGATGTCTCTGGTTTTTACTACATATGAACACTTTTCACATTCTCCCGTGCAACTCGGCTGCCTAGTCCTCCTTTCATGCAGAATCTTAAGGTCCTAGCTCATGTCCAAGGCACCAAAGCAAGCTAAGAATTTAATAATCGATAACTGTAACATGAATTGTACTACTTCTTACTGGGTATTACATCAGCTTAGAAGCTTCATCTGTGTTCTACAATGGTGCTTTTAGTGTCTCCGCATACCGCAGCACGCGACATAGCTTTGCAGTCGATAAGAACAATCGTTTCAGAGAGAAGAGCGGCTAAGGTGACGATCTGGCTTTAAGTCGATTCGATAACAAATGACGATAACGAACAGAATTCTCAGGCTTTTACTACATATGATCACTTTTTATATTCTCCCCTGCAACTCGGCTGCTAGTCCTCCTTTCATGCAGAATCTTAAGGTCCTAGCTCATGTCCAAGGCACCAAGGGCAGCTAAAAAGTCAATAATCGATACCTAAAACTTGAATTGTACTACTTCTTACTGGCTATTACATCAACTTAGAAGCTTCATCTGTGTTCTACTATGATGCTTTTAGGGTCTCCGCATACCGCAGCACGCGACATAGCTTTGCAGACGATAAGTACAACCGTTTCAGAGAGAAGAGCGGCCAATGTGACGATCTGGCTTTAAGTCGATTCGATAACAAATGACGAAAACGTAAGGATTTCTCAGGTTTTTACTACATATGAACACTTTTCGCGTTCTCCCGTGCAACTCGGCTGCTAGTCCTCGTTTCATGCAGAATCTTAAGGTCCTAGCTCATGTCCAAGGCACCAAAGAATGGTAAAAAGTCAATAATCGATACCTAAGACTTGAATTGTACTACATCTTACTGGATATTACTTCAACTTAGAAGCTTCATCTGTGTTCTACTATGGTGCTTTTAGTGTCTCCGAATATCGCAGCACGCGACATAGCTTTGCAGTCGATAAGTACAACCGTTTCAGAGAGAAGAGCGGCTAATGTGACGACCTGGCTTTAAGGCGATTCGATAACAAATGACGATAACGAACGGATTTCTCAGGTTTTTACTACATATGAACACTTTTCACATTCTCCCCTGCAACTCGGCTGCTAGTCCTCCGTTCATGCAGAATTTTAAGGTCCTAGCTCATGTCCAAGGCACCAAAGAATGGTAAAAAGTCAATAATCGATACCTAAGACTTGAATTGTACTACTTCTTACTGCCTATTACATCAACTTAGAAGCTTCATCTGTGATCTACTATGGTGCTTTTAGTGTCTCCGCATACCGCAGCACGCGACATAGCTTTGCAGACGATAAGTACAACTGTTTCAGAGAGAAGAGCGGCCAATGTGACGATCTGGCTTTACGTCGATTCGATAACAAATGACGAAAACGGACGGATTTCTCAGGTTTTTACTACATATGAACACTTTTCACTTTCTCCCTCGCAACTCGGCTGCTAGTCCTCCTTTCTTGCAGAATCTTAAGGCCCTAGCTCATGTCCAAGACACCAAAGCCAGCTAAAGAGTCAATAATCGATACCAAAAACTTGAATTGTACTACTTCTTACTGGCTATTACATCAACTTAGAAGCTTCATCTGTGTTCTACTATGGTGGTTCTAGTGTCTCCGCATACCGCAGCACGCGACATAGCTTTGCAGACGATAAGTACAACCGTTTCAGAGAGAAGAGCGGCCAATGTGACGATCTGGCTTTAAGTCGATTCGATAACAAATGACGAAAACGTAAGGATTTCTCAGGTTTTTACTACATATGAACATTTTCCACATTCTCCCCTGCAACTCGGCTGCTAGTCCTCCTTTCATGCAGAATCTTAAGGTCCTAGCTCATGTCCAAGGCACCAAAGCCACCTAAAAAGTCAATAATCGATACCTAAAACTTGAATTGTACTACTTCTTACTGGCTATTACATCAACTTAGAAGCTTCATCTGTGTTCTACTATGATGCTTTTAGTGTCTCCGCATACCGCAGCACGCGACATAGCTTTGCAGACGATAAGTACAACCGTTTCAGAGAGAAGAGCGGCCAATGTGACGATCTGGCTTTAAGTCGATTCGATAACAAGTGACGAAAACGGACGGATTTCTCAGGTTTTTACTACATTTGAACACTTTTCACATTCTCCCGTGCAACTCGGCTGCTAGTCCTCCTTTCATGCAGAATCTTAAGGTCCTAGCTCATGTCCAAGGCACCAAGGGCAGCTAAAAAGTCAATAATCGATACCTAAAACTTGAATTGTACTACTTCTTACTGAATATTACATCATCTTAGAAGCTTCATCTGTGTTTTACTATGGTGGTTTTAGTGTCTCCGCATACCGCAGCACGCGACATAGCTTTGCAGTCGATAAGTACAATCGTTTCAGAGAGAAGAGCGGCTAAGGTGACGATCTGGCTTTAAGTCGATTCGATAACAAATGACGATAACGAACAGAATTCTCAGGCTTTTACTACATATGATCACTTTTTATATTCTCCCCTGCAACTCGGCTGCTAGTCCTCCTTTCATGCAGAATCTTAAGGTCCTAGCTCATGTCCAAGGCACCAAGGGCAGCTAAAAAGTCAATAATCGATACCTAAAACTTGAATTGTACTACTTCTTACTGGCTATTACATCAACTTAGAAGCTTCATCTGTGTTCTACTATGATGCTTTTAGTGTCTCCGCATACCGCAGCACGCGACATAGCTCTGCAGACGATAAGTACAACCGTTTCAGAGAGAAGAGCGGCCAATGTGACGATCTGACTTTAAGTCGATTCGATAACAAATGACGAAAACGGACGGATTTCTCAGGTTTTTACTACATATGAACACTTTTCACATTCTCCCGTGCAACTCGGCTGCTAGTCCTCGTTTCATGCAGAATCTTAAGGTCTTAGCTCATGTCCAAGTCACCAAAGCCAGCTAAAAAGTCAATAATCGATACCTAATACTTGAATTGTACTACTTCTTACTGGCTATTACATCATCTTAGAAGCTTCATCTGTGTTCTACTATGGTGCTTTTAGTGTCTCCGCATACCGCAGCACGCGACATACCTTTGCAGACGATAAGTACAACTGTTTCAGAGAGAAGAGCGGCCAACGTGACGATCTGGCTTTACGTCGATTCGATAACAAATGACGAAAACGGACGGATTTCTCAGGTTTTTACTACATATGAACACTTTTTACATTCTCCCCTGCAACTCGGCTGCTAGTCCTCCGTTCATGCAGAATTTTAAGGTCCTAGCTCATGTCCAAGGCACCAAAGAATGGTAAAAAGTCAATAATCGATACCTAAGACTTGAATTGTACTACTTCTTACTGCCTATTACATCAACTTAGAAGCTTCATCTGTGATCTACTATGGTGCTTTTAGTGTCTCCGCATACCGCAGCACGCGACATAGCTTTGCAGACGATAAGTACAACTGTTTCAGAGAGAAGAGCGGCCAACGTGACGATCTGGCTTTACGTCGATTCGATAACAAATGACGAAAACGGACGGATTTCTCAGGTTTTTACTACATATGAACACTTTTCACTTTCTCCCTCGCAACTCGGCTGCTAGTCCTCTTTTCTTGCAGAATCTTAAGGCCCTAGCTCATGTCCAAGACACCAAAGCCAGCTAAAAAGTCAATAATCGATACCTAAAACTTGAATTGTACTACGTCTTACTGGCTATTACATCAACTTAGAAGCTTCATCTGTGTTCTACTATGGTGCTTTTAGTGTCTCTGCACATCGCAGCACGCGACATAGCTTTGCAGACGATAAGTACAACAGTTTCAGAGAGAAGAGCGGCCAATGTGACGATCTGGCTTTAAGTCGATTCGATAACAAATGACGAAAACGTAAGGATTTCTCAGGTTTTTACTACATATGAACATTTTTCTCATTCCCCAGAGCAACTCGGCTGCTAGTCCTCCTTTCATGCAGAATCTTAAGGTCCTAGCTCATGTTCAAGTCACCAAAGCAAGCTAAGAATTTAATAATCGATACCTATAACATGAATTGTACTACTTCTTACTGGGTATTACATCAGCTTAGAAGCTTCATCTGTGTTCTACTATGGTGCTTTTAGTGTCTCCGCATACCGCAGCACGCGACATAGCTTTGCAGTCGATAAGTACAACCGTTTCAGAGAGAAGAGCGGCTAATGTGACGATCTGGCTTTAAGCCGATTCGATAACAAATGACGATAACGAACGTATTTCTCAGGTTTTTACTACATATGAACACTTTTCACATTCTCCCGTGCAACTCGGCTGCTAGTCCTCCTTTCATGCAGAATCTTAAGGTCCTAGCTCATGTCCAAGGCACCAAGGGCAGCTAAAAAGTCAATAATCGATACCTAAAACTTGAATTGTACTACTTCTTACTGACTATTACATCATCTTAGAAGCTTCATCTGTGTTTTACTATGGTGGTTTTAGTGTCTCCGCATACCGCAGCACGCGACATAGCTTTGCAGTCGATAAGTACAATCGTTTCAGAGAGAAGAGCGGCCAATGTGACGATCTGGCTTTAAGTCGATTCGATAACAAATGACGATAACGAACGGATTTCTCAGGCTTTTACTACATATGAACACTTTTTACATTCTCCGCTGCAACTCGGCTGCTAGTCCTCCTTTCATGCAGAATCTTAAGGTCCTAGCTCATGTCCAAGGCACCAAGGGCAGCTAAAAAGTCAATAATCGATACCTAAAACTTGAATTGTACTACTTCTTACTGGCTATTACATCAACTTAGAAGCTTCATCTGTGTTCTACTATGGTGCTTTTAGTGTCTCCGCATACCGCAGCACGCGACATAGCTTTGCAGACGATAAGTACAACCGTTTCAGAGAGAAGAGCGGCCAATGTGACGATCTGGCTTTAAGTCGATTCGATAACAAATGACGAAAACGGACGGATTTCTCAGGTTTTTACTACATATGAACACTTTTCACATTCTCCCGTGCAACTCGGCTGCTAGTCCTCCTTTCATGCAGAATCTTAAGGTCTTAGCTCATGTCCAAGTCACCAAAGCCAGCTAAAAAGTCAATAATCGATACCTAACACTTGAATTGTACTACTTCTTACTGGCTATTACATCATCTTAGAAGCTTCATCTGTGTTCTACTATGGTGCTTTTAGTGTCTCCGCATACCGCAGCACGCAACATAGCTTTGCAGACGATAAGTACAACCGTTTCAGAGAGAAGAGCGCCAATGTGACGATCTGGCTATAAGACGATTCGATAACAAATGACGAAAACGGACGGATTTCTCAGGTTTTTACTACATATGAACACTTTTCACATTCTCCCAAGCAACTCGGCTGCTAGTCCTCCGTTCATGCAGTATTTTAAGGTCCTAGCTCATGTCCAAGGCACCAAAGAATGGTAAAAAGTCAATAATCGATACCTAAGACTTGAATTGTACTACATCTTACTGGATATTACTTCAACTTAGAAGCTTCATCTGTGTTCTACTATGGTGCTTTTAGTGTCTCCACATACCGCAGCACTCGACATAGCTTTGCAGACGATAAGTACAACCGTTTCAGAGAGAAGAGCGGCCAATGTGACTATCTGGCTTTAAGTCGATTCGATAACAAATGACGAAAACGGTCGGATTTCTCAGGTTTTTACTACATGTGAATACTTTTCACATTCTCACGTGCAAGGCGGCTGTTAGTCCTCCTTTCATGCAGAATCTTAAGGTCCTAGCTCATGTCCAAGGAACCAAAGCCAGCTAAAAAGTCTATAATCGATACCTAAAACTTGACTTGTACTACTTCTTACTGGCTATTACATCAACTTAGAATCTTCATCTGTGTTCTACTATGGTGCTTTTAGTGTCTCCACATACCGCAGCACGCGACATAGCTTTGCAGACGATAAGTACAACCGTCTCCGAGAGGAGAGCGGCCAATGTGACGATCTGGCTTTAAGTCGATTCGTTAACAAATGACGATGGCGAACGGATCTCTTAGGTTTTTACTACATATGAACACTTTTCACAATCTCCCGTGCAACTCGGCTGCTAGTCCTCCTTTCATGCAGAATCTTAAGGTCCTAGCTCATGTCCAAGGCACCAAAGCCAGCTACAAAGTCAATAATCGATACCTAAAACTTGAATTGTACTACTTCTTACTGGCTATTACATCAACTTAGAAGCTTCATCTGTGTTCTACTATGGTGCTTTAAGTGTCTGCGCATACCGCAGCACGCGACATAGCATTGCAGATGATAAGTACAACAGCGTCAGAGGGAAGAGCGGCCAATGTGACGATCTGGCTTTAAGTCGATTCCATAACAAATGACGAAAACGGACGGATTTCTCAGGCTTTTATTACATATGAACACTTTTCACATTCTCCCGTGCAACTCGGCTGCTAACCCTCCTTTCATGCAGAATCTTAAGGTCCTAGCTCATGTCCAAGGCACCAAAGCCAGCTAAAAAGTCAACAATCGATACATAAAACTTGAATTGTACTATCTCTTACTAGCTACTACATCAACTTAGAACCTTCATCTGTGTTCTACTATGGTGCTTTTAGTGTCTCCACATGCCGCAGCACGCGACATAGCATTGCAGACGATAAGTACAACCGTTTCAGAGAGAAGAGCAGCCAAAGTGACGATCTGGCTTTAAGACGAATCGATAACCAATGACGAAAACGTATGGATTTCTCAGGTTTTTACTACATATGAACACTTTTCACATTCTCCCGTACAACTCGGCTGCTAGTCCTTCTTTCATGCAGAATCTTAAGGTCCTAGCTCATGTCCAAGGCACCAAAGCCAGCTACAAAGTCAATAATCGATACCTTAAACTTGAATTGTACTACTTCTTACTGGCTATTACATCAACTTAGAATCTTCATCTGTGTTCTACTATGGTGCTTTTAGTGTCTCCACATACCGCAGCAAGCGACATAGCTTTGCAGACGATAAGTACAACCGTTTCAGAGTGGAGAGCGGCCAATGTGACGATCTGGCTTTAAGTCGATTCGTTAACAAATGACGATGGCGAACGGATCTCTTAGGTTTTTACTACATATGAACACTTTTCACAATCTCCCGTGCAACTCGGCTGCTAGTCCTACTTTCATGCAGAATCTTAAGGTCCTACCTCATGTCCAAGGCACCAAAGCCAGCTGAAAGTCAGTAATCGATAAGTAAAACTTGAATTGTACTACTTCTTACTGGCTATTACATCAACTTAGAAGCTTCATCCGTGTTTTACTATGGTATTTTTAGTGTCTCCGCATACCGCAGCACACGACATAGCTTTGCAGACGATAAGTACAACCGTTTTAGAGAGAAGGGCGGACAATGTGACGATCTGGCTTATAGTCGATTCGATAACAAAAGACGAAAACGGACGGATTTCTCAGGTTAAAACTACATATTATCACATTTCACATTCTCCCGTGCAACTTTTCTGCTAGTCCTCCTCTCATGCAGATTCGTAAGGTCATAGCTCATGTCCAAGGCACCAAAGCCAGCTAAAAAGTCAATAATCGATACCTAAAACTTGAATTGTACTACTTCTTACTGGCTATTACATCAACTTAGAAGCTTCATCTGTGTTCTGCTATGGTGCTTTTAGTGTCTCCACATACCGCAGCACGCGACATAGCTTTGCAGACGATAAGTACAACCGTTTCAGAGAGAAGAGCGGCCAATGTGACGATCTGGCTTTAAGTCGATTCGATAACAAATGACGAAAACGGACGGGTTTCTCAGGTTTTTACTACATATGAACACCTTTCACATTCTCCTGTGCAACTCGGCTGCTAGTCCCCCTTTCATGCACATTCTTAAGGTCCTAGCTCATGTCCAAGGCACCAAAGCCAGCTAAAAAGTCAATAATCGATATCTAAAATTTAAATTGTACTACTTCTTACTAGCTATTACATCAACTTAGAAGCTTCATCTGTGTTCTACTATGGTGCTTTTAGTGTCTCCACATACCGCAGCACGCGACATAGATTTGCAGACGGTAAGTACAACCGTTTGAGAGAGAAGAGCGGCCAATGTGACGATCTGGCTTTAAGTCGATTCGATAACAAAAGACGAAAACGGACGGATTTCTCAGGTTAATACTACATATTAACACTTTTCACTTTCTCCTGTGCACCTTTTCTGCTAGTCCTCCTCTCATGCAGATTCGTAAGGACATAGCTCATGTCCAAGGCACCAAAGCCAGCTAAAAAGTCAATAATCGATACCTAAAACTTGAATTGTACCACTTCTTACTGGCTATTACATCAACTTAGAAGCTTTATCTGTGTCCTACTATGGTGATTTTAGTGTCTCCGCATACCACAGCATGTGACATAGCTTTGCAGACGATAAGTACAACCGTTTCAGAGAGAAGAGCGGCCAATGTGACGATCTGGCTTTAAGTCGATTCGATAACAAATGACGAAAACGGACAGATTTCTCAGGTTTTTACTACATATTAACACTTTTCACATTCTCCCGTGCAACTCGGCTGCTAGTCCTCCTTTCATGCCGAATCTTAAGGTCCTAGCTCATGTCCAAGGCACCAAAGCCAGCTAAAAATTCAATAATCGATACCCAAATCTTGAATTGTACTACTTCTTACTGGATATTACATCAACTTAGAAGCTTCATCTGTGTTCTACTATGGTTATTTTGGTGTCTCCGCATACCGCAGCACGCGACATAGCTTTGAAAACGATAAGTACAACCGTTTCAGAGAGAAGAGTGGCCAATGTGACGATCCGGCTTTAAGTCGATTCGATAACAAATGACGAAAATGGACGGATTTCTCAGGTTTTTACTACATATGAAAACTTTTCACATCCTAACGTGCAGCACGGCTGCTAGTCCTCCTTTCATGCAGAATCTTAAGGTCCTAGCTCATGTCCAAGGCACCAAAGCCAGCTACAAAGTCAATAATCGATACCTAAAACTTGAATTGTACTACTTCTTATTGGCTATTACATCAACTTAGAAGCTTCATCTGTGTTCTACTATGGTGCATTTAGTGTCTCTACATACCGCAGCACGCGACATAGCTTTGCAGACGATAAGTACAACCGTTTCAGAGAGGAGAGCGGCCAATGTGACGATCTGGCTTTAAGTCGATTCGTTAACAAATGACGATGGCGAACGGATCTCTCAGGTTTTTACTACATATGAACACTTTTCACAATCTCCCGTGCAACTCGGCTGCTAGTCCTCCTTTCATGCAGAATCTTAAGGTCCTAGCTCATGTCCATGGCACCAAAGCCAGCTGAAAGTCAGTAATCGATAAGTAAAACTTGAATTGTACTACTTCTTACTGGCTATTACATCAACTTAGAAACTTCATCCGTGTTTTACTATGGTATTTTTAGTGTCTCCGCATACCGCAGCACACGACATAGCTTTGCAGACGATAAGTACAACCGTTTCAGAGGGAAGAGCGGCCAATGTGACGATCTGGCTTTAAGTCGATTCGATAACAAATGACGAAAACGTAAGGATTTCTCAGGTTTTTACTACATATGAACATTTTCCACATTCCCCAGAGCAACTCGGCTGCTAGTCCTCCTTTCATGCAGAATCTTAAGGTTCTAGCTCATGTTCAAGTCACCAAAGCAAGCTAAGAATTTAATAATCGATACCTATAACATGAATTGTACTACTTCTTACTGGGTATTACATCAGCTTAGAAGCTTCATCTGTGTTATACTATGGTGCTTTTAGTGTCTCCGCATACCGCAGCACGCGACATTGCTTTGCAGTCGATAAGTACAACCGTTTCAGAGAGAAGAGCGGCTAATGTGACGATCTGGTTTTAAGTCGATTCGATAACAAATGACGATAACGAACGTATTTCTCAGGTTTTTACTACATATGAACACTTTTCACATTCTCCCGTGCAACTCGGCTGCTAGTCCTCCTTTCATGCAGAATCTTAAGGTCCTAGCTCATGTCCAAGGCACCAAGGGCAGCTAAAAAGTCAATAATCGATACCTAAAACTTGAATTGTACTACTTCTTACTGACTATTACATCATCTTAGAAGCTTCATCTGTGTTTTACTATGGTGGTTTTAGTGTCTCCGCATACCACAGCACGCGACATAGCTTTGCAGTCGATAAGTACAATCGTTTCAGAGAGAAGAGCGGCCAATGTGACGATCTGGCTTTAAGTCGATTCGATAACAAATGACGATAACGAACGGATTTCTCAGGCTTTTACTACATATGAACACTTTTTACATTCTCCCCTGCAACTCGGCTGCTAGTCCTCCTTTCATGCAGAATCTTAAGGTCCTAGCTCATGTCCAACGCACCAAGGGCAGCTAAAAAGTCAATAATCGATACCTAAAACTTGAATTGTACTACTTCTTACTGGCTATTACATCAACTTAGAAGCTTCATCTGTGTTCTACTATGGTGCTTTTAGTGTCTCCGCATACCGCAGCACGCGACATAGCTTTGCAGACGATAAGTACAACCGTTTCAGAGAGAAGAGCGGCCAATGTGACGATCTGGCTTTAAGTCGATTCGATAACAAATGACGAACACGGACGGATTTCTCAGGTTTTTACTACATATGAACACTTTTCACATTCTCCCGTGCAACTCGGCTGCTAGTCCTCCTTTCATGCAGAATCTTAAGGTCTTAGCTCATGTCCAAGTCACCAAAGCCAGCTAAAAAGTCAATAATCGATACCTAACACTTGAATTGTACTACTTCTTACTGGCTATTACATCATCTTAGAAGCTTCATCTGTGTTCTACTATGGTGCTTTTAGTGTCTCCGCATACCGCAGCACGCGACATAGCTTTGCAGACGATAAGTACAACCGTTTCAGAGAGAAGAGCGCCAATGTGACGATCTGGCTTTAAGACGATTCGATAACAAATGACGAAAACGGACGGATTTCTCAGGTTTTTACTACATATGAACACTTTTCACATTCTCCCAAGCAACTCGGCTGCTAGTCCTCCGTTCATGCAGTATTTTAAGGTCCTAGCTCATGTCCAAGGCACCAAAGAATGGTAAAAATTCAATAATCGATACCTAAGACTTGAATTGTACTACATCTTACTGGATATTACTTCAACTTAGAAGCTTCATCTGTGTTCTACTATGGTGCTTTTAGTGTCTCCACATACCGCAGCACTCGACATAGCTTTGCAGACGATACGTACAACCGTTTCAGAGAGAAGAGCGGCCAATGTGACTATCTGGCTTTAAGTCGATTCGATAACAAATGACGAAAACGGTCGGATTTCTCAGGTTTTTACTACATGTGAACACTTTTCACATTCTCACGTGCAAGGCGGCTGTTAGTCCTCCTTTCATGCAGAATCTTAAGGTCCTAGCTCATGTCCAAGGAACCAAAGCCAGCTAAAAAGTCTATAATCGATACCTAAAACTTGACTTGTACTACTTCTTACTGGCTATTACATAAACTTAGAATCTTCATCTGTGTTCTACTATGGTGCTTTTAGTGTCTCCACATACCGCAGCACGCGACATAGCTTTGCAGACGATAAGTACAACCGTCTCCGAGAGGAGAGCGGCCAATGTGACGATATGGCTTTAAGTCGATTCGTTAACAAATGACGATGGCGAACGGATCTCTTAGGTTTTTACTACATATGAACACTTTTCACAATCTCCCGTGCAACTCGGCTGCTAGTCCTCCTTTCATGCAGAATCTTAAGGTCCTAGCTCATGTCCAAGGCACCAAAGCCAGCTACAAAGTCAATAATCGATACCTAAACTTGAATTGTACTACTTCTTACTGGCTATTACATCAACTTAGAAGCTTCATCTGTGTTCTACTATGGTGCTTTAAGTGTCTGCGCATACCGCAGCACGCGACATAGCATTGCAGATGATAAGTACAACAGCGTCAGAGGGAAGAGCGGCCAATGTGACGATCTGGCTTTAAGTCGATTCCATAACAAATGACGAAAACGGACG
Organism: Schistocerca gregaria; assembly: GCF_023897955.1. Classification (NCBI taxonomy): domain Eukaryota; kingdom Metazoa; phylum Arthropoda; class Insecta; order Orthoptera; family Acrididae; genus Schistocerca; species Schistocerca gregaria. The sequence continues at coordinate 5,481,956 of NW_026061811.1, read as the reverse complement.
GAATTCTCAGGTTTTTATTACATATGAACACTTTTCACATTCTCCCGTGCACCTCGGCTGCTAACCCTCCTTTCATGCAGAATCTTAAGGTCCTAGCTCATGTCCAAGGCACCAAAGCCAGCTAAAAAGTCAATAATCGATACCTAAAACTTGAATTGTACTACCTCTTACTAGCTACTACATCAACTTAGAACCTTCATCTGTGTTCTACTATAGTGCTTTTAGTGTCTCCACATGCCGCAGCACGCGACATAGCATTGCAGACGATAAGTACAACCGTTTCAGAGAGAAGAGCAGCCAATGTGACGATCTGGCTTTAAGACGGATCGATAACCAATGAAGAAAACGTATGGATTTCTCAGGTTTTTACTACATATGAACACTTTTCACATTCTCCCGTACAACTCGGCAGCTAGTCCTGCTTTCATGCAGAATCTTAAGGTCCTAGCTCATGTCCAAGGCACCAAAGCCAGCTACAAAGTCAATAATCGATACCTTAAACTTGAATTGTACTACTTCTTACTGGCTATTACATCAACTTAGAATCTTCATCTGTGTTCTACTATGGTGCTTTTAGTGTCTCCACATACCGCAGCAAGCGACATAGCTTTGCAGACGATAAGTACAACCGTTTCAGAGTGGAGAGCGGCCAATGTGACGATCTGGCTTTAAGTCGATTCGTTAACAAATGACGATGGCGAACGGATCTCTTACGTTTTTACTACATATGAACACTTTTCACAATCTCCCGTGCAACTCGGCTGCTAGTCCTCCTTTCATGCAGAATCTTAAGGTCCTAGCTCATGTCCAAGGCACCAAAGCCTGATACAAAGTCAATAATCGATACCTAAAACTTGAATTGTACTACTTCTTACTGGCTATTACATCAACTTAGAAGCTTCATCTGTGTTCTACTATGGTGCTTTAAGTGTCTACGCATACCGCAGCACGCGACATAGCATTGCAGATGATAAGTACAACAGTGTCAGAGGGAAGAGCGGCCAATGTGACGATCCGGTTTTAAGTCGATTCGATTACATATTACGAAAATGGACGGATTTCTCAGGTTTTTACTACATATGAAAACTATTCACATCCTTCCGTGCAACTCGGCTGCTAGTCCTCCTTTCATGCAGATTCTTAAGGTCCTAGCTCATGTCCAAGGCACCAAAGCCAGCTAACAAGTCAATAATCGATACCTAAAACTTGAATTGTACTACCTCTTACTAGCTATTACATCAACTTAGAACCTTCATCTGTGTTCTACTATGGTGCTTTTAGTGTCTCCACATGCCGCAGCACGCGACATAGCTTTGCAGACGATAAGTACAACCGTTTCAGAGAGAAGAGCAGCCAATGTGACGATCTGGCTTTAAGACGAATCGATAACCAATGACGAAAACGCATGGATTTCTCAGGTTTTTACTACATATGAACACTTTTCACATTCTCCCGTACAACTCGGCTGCTAGTCCTTCTTTCATGCAGAATCTTAAGGTCCTAGCTCATGTCCAAGGCACCAAAGCCAGCTACAAAGTCAATAATCGATACCTTACACTTGAATTGTACTACTTCTTACTGGCTATTACATCAACTTAGAAGCTTCATCTGTGTTCTACTATGGTGCATTTAGTGTCTCTACATACCGCAGCACGCGACATAGCTTTGCAGACGATAAGTACAACCGTTTCAGAGAGGAGAGCGGCCAATGTGACGATCTGGCTTCAAGTCGATTCGTTAACAAATGACGATGGCGAACGGATCTCTCAGGTTTTTACTACATATGAACACTTTTCACAATCTCCCGTGCAACTCGGCTGCTAGTCCTCCTTTCATGCAGAATCTTAAGGTCCTAGCTCATATCCAAGGCACCAAAGCCAACTGAAAGTCAGTAATCGATAAGTAAAACTTGAATTGTACTACTTCTTACTGGCTATTACATCAACTTAGAAGCTTCATCCGTGTTTTACTATGGTATTTTTAGTGTCTCCGCATACCGCAGCACACGACATAGCTTTGCAGACGATAAGTACAACCGTTTTAGAGAGAAGGGCGGACAATGTGACGATCTGGCTTATAGTCGATTCGATAACAAAAGACGAAAACGGACGGATTTCTCAGGTTAAAACTACATATTATCACATTTCACATTCTCCCGTGCAACTTTTCTGCTAGTCCTCCTCTCATGCAGATTCGTAAGGTCACAGCTCATGTCCAAGGCACCAAAGCCAGCTAAAAAGTCAATAATCGATACCTAAAACTTGAATTGTACTACTTCTTACTGGCTATTACATCAACTTAGAAGCTTCATCTGTGTTCTGCTATGGTGCTTTTAGTGTCTCCACATACCGCAGCACGCGACATAGCTTTGCAGACGATAAGTACAACCGTTTCAGAGAGAAGAGCGGCCAATGTGACGATCTGGCTTTAAGTCGATTCGATAACAAATGACGAAAACGGACGGGTTTCTCAGGTTTTTACTACATATGAACACCTTTCACATTCTCCTGTGCAACTCGGCTGCTAGTCCCCCTTTCATGCACATTCTTAAGGTCCTAGCTCATGTCCAAGGCACCAAAGCCAGCTAAAAAGTCAATAATCGATATCTAAAATTTAAATTGTACTACTTCTTACTAGCTATTACATCAACTTAGAAGCTTCATCTGTGTTCTACTATGGTGCTTTTAGTGTCTCCACATACCGCAGCACGCGACATAGATTTGCAGACGGTAAGTACAACCGTTTCAGAGAGAAGAGCGGCCAATGTGACGATCTGGCTTTAAGTCGATTCGATAACAAAAGACGAAAACGGACGGATTTCTCAGGTTAATACTACATATTAACACTTTTCACTTTCTCCTGTGCACCTTTTCTGCTAGTCCTCCTCTCATGCAGATTCGTAAGGACATAGCTCATGTCCAAGGCACCAAAGCCAGCTAAAAAGTCAATAATCGATACCTAAAACTTGAATTGTACCACTTCTTACTGGCTATTACATCAACTTAGAAGCTTTATCTGTGTCCTACTATGGTGATTTTAGTGTCTCCGCATACCACAGCATGTGACATAGCTTTGCAGACGATAAGTACAACCGTTTCAGAGAGAAGAGCGGCCAATGTGACGATCTGGCTTTAAGTCGATTCGATAACAAATGACGAAAACGGACGGATTTCTCAGGTTTTTACTACATATGAACACTTTTCACATTCTCCCGTGCAACTCGGCTGCTAGTCCTCCTTTCATGAAGAATCTTAAGGTCCTAGCTCATGTCCAAGGCACCAAAGCCAGCTAAAAATTCAATAATCGATACCCATATCTTGAATTGTACTACTTCTTACTGGATATTACATCAACTTAGAAGCTTCATCTGTGTTCTACTATGGTTATTTTGGTGTCTCCGCATACCGCAGCACGCGACATAGCTTTGAAGACGATAAGTACAACCGTTTCAGAGAGAAGAGTGGCCAATGTGACGATCCGGCTTTAAGTCGATTCGATAACAAATGACGAAAATGGACGGATTTCTCAGGTTTTTACTACATATGAAAACTTTTCACATCCTAACGTGCAGCACGGCTGCTAGTCCTCCTTTCATGCAGAATCTTAAGGTCCTAGCTCATGTCCAAGGCACCAAAGCCAGCTAAACACTTAATAATCGATACCTAAAACTGGTATTGTACTAATTCTTACTGGCTATTACATCATCTTAGAAGCTTCATCTCTGTTCTACTATGGTGCTTTTAGTGTCTCCGCATACCGCAGCACGCGACATAGCTTTGCAGACGATAAGTACAACCGTTTCAGAGAGAAGAGCTTCCAATGTGACGATCTGGCTTTAAGTCGATTCGATAACAAATGACGAAAACGGACGGATTTCTCAGGTTTTTATTACATATGAACACTTTTCACATTCTCTCGTGCAATTCGGCTGCTAGTCCTCCTTTCATGCCGAATCTTAAGGTCCTAGCTCATGTCCAAGGCACCAAAGCCAGCTAATAATTCAATAATCGATGCCCAAATCTTGAATTGTACTACTTCTTACTTTCTATTACATCAACTTAGAAGCTTCATCTGTGTTCTACTATGGTTATTTTGGTGTCTCCGCATACCGCAGCACGCGACATAGCTTTGCAGACGATAAGTACAACCGTTTCAGAGACAAGAGTGGCCAATGTGACGATCCGGCTTTAAGTCGATTCGATAACAAATGACGAAAACGGACGGATTTCTCAGGATTTTACTACATATGAACACTTTTCACTTTCTCCCGTGCAACTCGGCTGCTAGTCCTCCTTTCATGCAGAATCTTAAGGTCCTAGCTCATGTCCAAGGCACCAAAGCCAGCTAAAAAGTCAATAATCGATATCTGAAATTTCAATTGTACTACTTCTTACTAGCTATTACATCAACTTAGAAGCTTCATCTGTGTTCTACTATGCTGCTTTTAGTGTCTCCGCATACTGCAGCACGCGACATAGCTTTGCAGACGATAAGTGCAACCGTTTCAGAGAGAAGAGCGCCCAATGTGACGATCAGGCTTTAAGTCGATTCTATAACAAACGACGAAAACGGACGGATTTCTCAGGTTTTTACTACATATGAACACTTTTCACATTCTCCAGTGCAACTCGGCTGCTAGTTCTCCTTTCATGCCGAATCTTATGGTCCTAGCTCATGTCCAAGGCACCAAAGCCAGCTAAAAAGTCAATAATCGATATCTAAAATTTCAATTGTACTTCCTCTTACTAGCTATGACATCAACATAGAAGCTTCATCTGTGTTCTAGTATGGTGCTTATAGTGTCTCCACATACCGCAGCACGCGACATAGCTTTGCAGACGATATGTACAACCGTTTCAGAGAGAATAGATGCCAATGTGACGACCTGGCTTTAAGTCGATTCCATAAAAAATGACGAAAACGGACGGATTTCTCAGGTTTTTACTACATATGAACACTTTTCACAATCTCCCATGCAATTCGGCTGCTAGTCCTCCTTTCATGGAGAATCTTAAGGTCCTAGCTCATGTGCAACGCACCAAAGCCAGCTAAACACTTAATAATCGATACCTAAAACTGGTATTGTACTAAATCTTACTGGCTATTACATCATCTTAGAAGCTTCATCTGTGTTCTACTATGGTGCTTTTAGTGTCTCCGCATACCGCAGCACGCGACATAGCTTTGCAGACGATAAGTACAACCGTTTCAGAGAGAAGAGCGTACAATGTGACGATCTGGCTTTAAGTCGATTCGATAACAAATGACGAAAACGGACGGATTTCTCAGGTTAAAACTACATATTAACACATTTCACATTCTCCCGTGCAACTTTTCTGCTAGTCCTCCTCTCATGCAGATTCGTAAGGTCATAGCTCATGTCCAAGGCACCAAAGCCAGCTAAAAAGTCAATAATCGATACCTAAAACTTGAATTGTACTACTTCTTACTGGCTGTTACATCAACTTAGAAGCTTCATCTGTGTTCTGCTATGGTGCTTTTAGTGTCTCCACATAACGCAGCACGCGACATAGCTTTGCAGACGATAAGTACAACCGTTTCAGAGAAGAGCGGCCAATGTGACGATCTGGCTTTAAGTCGATTCGATAACAAATGACGAAAACGCACGGATTTCTCAGATTTTTACTACATATGAACACTTTTCACATTCTCCCGTGCAACTCGGCTGCTAGTCCTCCTTTCATGCCGAATCTTATGGTCCTAGCTCATGTCCAAGGCTCCAAAGCCAGCTAAAAAGTCAATAATCGATATCTAAAATTTCAATTGTACTACTTCTTACTAGCTATGACATCAACATAGAAGCTTCATCTGTGTTCTAGTATGGTGCTTTTAGTGTCTCCACATACCGCAGCACGCGACATAGCTTTGCAGACGATATGTACAACCGTTTCAGAGAGAAGAGATGCCAATGTGACGACCTGGCTTTAAGTCGATTCCATAAAAAATGACGAAAACGGACGGATTTCTCAGGTTTTTACTACATATGAACACTTTTCACAATCTCCCATGCAATTCGGCTGCTAGTCCTCCTTTCATGCAGAATCTTAAGGTCCTAGCTCATGTGCAAGGCACCAAAGCCAGCTAAACACTTAATAATCGATACCTAAAACTGGTATTGTACTAATTCTTACTGGCTATTACATCATCTTAGAAGCTTCATCTCTGTTCTACTATGGTGCTTTTAGTGTCTCCGCATACCGCAGCACGCGACATAGCTTTGCAGACGATAAGTACAACCGTTTCAGAGAGAAGAGCTTCCAATGTGACGATCTGGCTTTAAGTCGATTCGATAACAAATGACGAAAACGGACGGATTTCTCAGGTTTTTATTACATATGAACACTTTTCACATTCTCTCGTGCAATTCGGCTGCTAGTCCTCCTTTCATGCAGAATCTTAAGGTCCTAGCTCATGTCCAAGGCACCAAAGCCAGCTAAAAAGTCAATAATCGATACCTAAAACTGGTATTGTACTAATACTTACTGGCTATTACATCATCTTAGAAGCTTCATCTGTGTTCTACTCTGGTCCTTTTAGTGTCTCTGCATACCGCAGCACGCGACATACCTTTCAGACGATAAGTACAACCGTTTCGGAGAGAAGAGCGGCCAATGTGACGATCTGGCTTTAAGTCGATTCGATAACAAATGACGAAAACGGACGGGTTTCCCAGGTTTTTACTACATATGAACACTTTTCACATTCTCCTGTGCAACTCGGCTGCTAGTCCCCCTTTCATGCACATTCTTAAGGTCCTAGCTCATGTCCAAGGCACCGAAGCCAGCTAAAAAATCAATAATCGATATCTAAAATTTAAATTGTACTACTTCTTACTAGCTATTACATCAACTTAGAAGCTTCATCTGTGTTCTACTATGGTGCTTTTAGTGTCTCCACATACCGCAGCACGCGACATAGATTTGCAGACGATAAGTACAACCGTTTCAGAGAGAAGAGCGGCCAATGTGACGATCTGGCTTTAAGTCGATTCGATAACAAATGACGAAAATTGACGGATTTCTCAGGTTTTTACTACATATGAACACTGTTCACATTCTCCCGTGCAACTCGGCTGCTAGTCCTCCTTTCATGCCGAATCTTAAGGTCCTAGCTCATGTCCAAGGCACCAAAGCCAGCTAAAAATTCAATAATCGATGCCCAAATCTTGAATTGTACTACTTCTTACTTTCTATTACATCAACTTAGAAGCTTCATCTGTGTTCTACTATGGTTATTTTGGTGTCTCCGCATACCGCAGCACGCGACATAGCTTTGCAGACGATAAGTACAACCGTTTCAGAGACAAGAGTGGCCAATGTGACGATCCGGCTTTAAGTCGATTCGATAACAAATGACGAAAACGGACGGATTTCTCAGGATTTTACTACATATGAACACTTTTCACTTTCTCCCGTGCAACTCGGCTGCTAGTCCTCCTTTCATGCAGAATCTTAAGGTCCTAGCTCATGTCCAAGGCACCAAAGCCAGCTAAAAAGTCAATAATCGATATCTAAAATTTCAATTGTACTACTTCTTACTAGCTATTACATCAACTTAGAAGCTTCATCTGTGTTCTACTATGCTGCTTTTAGTGTCTCCGCATACTGCAGCACGCGACATAGCTTTGCAGACGATAAGTGCAACCGTTTCAGAGAGAAGAGCGCCCAATGTGACGATCAGGCTTTAAGTCGATTCTATAACAAACGACGAAAACGGACGGATTTCTCAGGTTTTTACTACATATGAACACTTTTCACATTCTCCAGTGCAACTCGGCTGCTAGTTCTCCTTTCATGCCGAATCTTATGGTCCTAGCTCATGTCCAAGGCACCAAAGCCAGCTAAAAAGTCAATAATCGATATCTAAAATTTCAATTGTACTTCTTCTTACTAGCTATGACATCAACATAGAAGCTTCATCTGTGTTCTAGTATGGTGCTTATAGTGTCTCCACATACCGCAGCACGCGACATAGCTTTGCAGACGATATGTACAACCGTTTCAGAGAGAATAGATGCCAATGTGACGACCTGGCTTTAAGTCGATTCCATAAAAAATGACGAAAACGGACGGATTTCTCAGGTTTTTACTACATATGAACACTTTTCACAATCTCCCATGCAATTCGGCTGCTAGTCCTCCTTTCATGGAGAATCTTAAGGTCCTAGCTCATGTGCAAGGCACCAAAGCCAGCTAAACACTTAATAATCGATACCTAAAACTGGTATTGTACTAAATCTTACTGGCTATTACATCATCTTAGAAGCTTCATCTGTGTTCTACTATGGTGCTTTTAGTGTCTCCGCATACCGCAGCACGCGACATAGCTTTGCAGACGATAAGTACAACCGTTTCAGAGAGAAGAGCGTACAATGTGACGATCTGGCTTTAAGTCGATTCGATAACAAATGACGAAAACGGACGGATTTCTCAGGTTTTTATTACATATGAACACTTTTCACATTCTCCCGTGCAACTCGGCTGCTAGTCCTCCTTTCATGGAGAATCTTAAGGTCCTAGCTCATGTCCAAGGCACCAAAGCCAGCTAAAAATTCAATAATCGATGCCCAAATCTTGAATTGTACTACTTCTTACTGGCTATTACATCAACTTAGAAGCTTCATCTGTGTTCTACTATGGTTATTTTGGTGTCTCCGCATACCGCAGCACGCGACATAGCTTTGCAGACGATAAGTACAACCGTTTCAGAGAGGAGAGCGGCCAATGTGACGATCTGGCTTTAAGTCGATTCGTTAACAAATGACGATGGCGAACGGATCTCTCAGGTTTTTACTACATATGAACACTTTTCACAATCTCCCGTGCAACTCGGCTGCTAGTCCTCCTTTCATGCAGAATCTTAAGGTCCTAGCTCATGTCCATGGCAACAAAGCCAGCTGAAACGTAAATAATCGATACCTAAAACTTGAATTGTACTACCTCTTACTGGCTATTACATCAACTTAGAAGCTTCATCTGTGTTCTACTATGCTGCTTTTAGTGTCTCCGCATACTGCAGCACGCGACATAGCTTTGCAGACGATAAGTGCAACCGTTTCAGAGAGAAGAGCGGCCAATGTGACGATCAGGCTTTAAGTCGATTCTATAACAAACGACGAAAACGGACGGATTTCTCAGGTTTTTACTCCATATGAACACTTTTCACATTCTCCAGTGCAACTCGGCTGCTAGTCCCGCTTTCATGCAGAATCTTAAGGTCCTAGCTCATGTCCAAGGCACCAAAGCCAGCTAAAAAGTCAATAATCGATACCTAAAACTAGAATTGTACTACTTCTTACTGGCTATTACATCAACTTAGAAGCTTCATCTGTGTTCTACTATGGTGCTTTTAGTGTCTCCGCATACCGCAGCACGCGACATAGCTTTCAGACGATAAGTACAGCCGTTTCAGAGAGAAGGGCGGACAATGTTAAGATCTGGCCTTCAGTCGACTCGATAACAAAAGACGAAAACGGACGGATTTCTCAGGTTAATACTACATATGAGCACATTTCACATTCTCCCATGCAACTTTTCTGCTATTCTCCCTCTCATGCAGATTCTTAGGGTCCTAGCTCATGTCCAAGGCACCAAAGCCAGCTAAAAAGTCAATAATCGATACCTAAAACTTGAATTGTACTACTTCTTACTGGCTATTACATCAACTTAGAAGCTTCATCTGAGTCCTACTAAGGTGATTTTAGTGTCTCCACATACCGCAGCACGCGACATAGCTTTTCAGACGATAAGTACAACCGTTTCAGAGAGAAGAGCGGCCAATGTGACGATCCGGCTTTAAGTCGATTCGGTAATATATGACGATAACGAACGTATTTCTCAGGTTTTTACTACATATGAACACTTTTCACATTCTCCTATGCATCTCGGCTGCTAGTCCTTCTTTCATGCAGAATCTTAAGGTCCTAGCTCATGTCCAAGGCACCAAAGCCAGCTAAAATTTAATAATCGATACCTTAAACTTTAATTGTACTACCTCTTACTGGCTATTACATCAACTTAGAAGCTTCATCTGTGTTCTACTATGGTGATTTTAGTGTCTCCACATACCGCAGCACTCGACATAGCTTTGCAGACGATAAGTACAACCGTTTCAGAGAGAAGAGCGGCCAATGTGACGATCTGGCTTTAAGACGATTCGATAACCAATGACGAAAACGTACGGATTTCTCGGGTTTTTACTACATATGAACACTTTTCACTTTCTCCCGTGCAACTCGGCTGCTAGTCCTCCTTTCATGCAGAATCTTAAGGTCCTAGCTCATGTCCAAGGCACCAAAGCCAGCTAAAAAGTCAATAATCGATATCTAAAATTTCAATTGTACTACTTCTTACTAGCTATTACATCAACTTAGAAGCTTCATCTGTGTTTTACTATGCTGCTTTTAGTGTCTCCGCATACTGCAGCACGCGACATAGCTTTGCAGACGATAAGTGCAACCGTTTCAGAGAGAAGGGCGGCCAATGTCACGATCTGGCTTTAGGTCGATTCGATAACAAATGACGAAAACGGAAGGATTTCTCAGGTTTTTACTACATATGAACACTTTTCATATTCTCCCAGGCAAGTCAGCTGCTAGTCCTCCTTTCATGCAGAATCTTAAGGTCCTAGGTCATGTCCAAGTCACGAAAGCCAGCTAATACGTCAATAATCGATACCTAAAACTTGAATTGTACTACCTCTTACTGGCTATTACATCAACTTAGAAGCTTCATCTGTGTTCTACTATGGTGATTTTAGTGTCTCCACATACCGCAGCACTCGACATAGCTTTGCAGACGATAAATACAACCGTTTCAGAGAGAAGAGCGGCCAATGTGACGATCTGGCTTTAAGACGATTCGATAACCAATGACGAAAACGTACGGATTTCTCGGGTTTTTACCACATATGAACACTTTTCACTTTCTCCCGTGCAACTCGGCTGCTAGTCCTCCTTTCATGCAGAATCTTAAGGTCCTAGCTCATGTCCAAGGCACCAAAGCCAGCGAAAAAGTCAATAATCGATACCTAAAACTGGAATTGTACTACTTCTTACTGGCTATTACATCAACTTAGAAGCTTCATCTGTGTTCTACTATGGTGCTTTTAGTGTCTCCGCATACCGCAGCACGCGACATAGCTTTCAGACGATAAGTACAGCCGTTTCAGAGAGAAGGGCGGACAATGTTAAGATCTGGCCTTCAGTCGACTCGATAACAAAAGACGAAAACGGACGAATTTCTCAGGTTAATACTACATATGAGCACATTTCACATTCTCCCATGCAACTTTTCTGCTAGTCTCCCTCTCATGCAGATTCTTAGGGTCCTAGCTCATGTCCAAGGCACCAAAGCCAGCTAAAAAGTCAATAATCGATACCTAAAACTTGAATTGTACTACTTCTTACTGGCTATTACATCAACTTAGAAGCTTCATCTGAGTCCTACTAAGGTGATTTTAGTGTCTCCACATACCGCAGCACGCGACATAGCTTTTCAGACGATAAGTACAACCGTTTCAGAGAGAAGAGCGGCCAATGTGACGATCCGGCTTTAAGTCGATTCGGTAATATATGACGATAACGAACGTATTTCTCAGGTTTTTACTACATATGAACACTTTTCACATTCTCCTATGCATCTCGGCTGCTAGTCCTCCTTTCATGCAGAATCTTAAGGTCCTAGCTCATGTCCAAGGCACCAAAGCCAGCTAAAATTTAATAATCGATACCTTAAACTTTAATTGTACTACCTCTTACTGGCTATTACATCAACTTAGAAGCTTCATCTGTGTTCTACTATGGTGATTTTAGTGTCTCCACATACCGCAGCACTCGACATAGCTTTGCAGACGATAAGTACAACCGTTTCAGAGAGAAGAGCGGCCAATGTGACGATCTGGCTTTAAGACGATTCGATAACCAATGACGAAAACGTACGGATTTCTCGGGTTTTTACTACATATGAACACTTTTCACTTTCTCCCGTGCAACTCGGCTGCTAGTCCTCCTTTCATGCAGAATCTTAAAGTCCTAGCTCATGTCCAAGGCACCAAAGCCAGCTAAAAAGTCAATAATCGATATCTAAAATTTCAATTGTACTACTTCTTACTAGCTATTACATCAACTTAGAAGCTTCATCTGTGTTCTACTATGCTGCTTTTAGTGTCTCCGCATACTGCAGCACGCGACATAGCTTTGCAGACGATAAGTGCAACCGTTTCAGAGAGAAGGGCGGCCAATGTCACGATCTGGCTTTAGGTCGATTCGATAACAAATGACGAAAACGGAAGGATTTCTCAGGTTTTTACTACATATGAACACTTTTCATATTCTCCCAGGCAAGTCAGCTGCTAGTCCTCCTTTCATGCAGAATCTTAAGGTCCTAGGTCATGTCCAAGTCACGAAAGCCAGCTAATACGTCAATAATCGATACCTAAAACTTGAATTGTACTACCTCTTACTGGCTATTACATCAACTTAGAAGCTTCATCTGTGTTCTACTATGGTGATTTTAGTGTCTCCACATACCGCAGCACTCGACATAGCTTTGCAGACGATAAATACAACCGTTTCAGAGAGAAGAGCGGCCAATGTGACGATCTGGCTTTAAGACGATTCGATAACCAATGACGAAAACGTACGGATTTCTCGGGTTTTTACCACATATGAACACTTTTCACTTTCTCCCGTGCAACTCGGCTGCTAGTCCTCCTTTCATGCAGAATCTTAAGGTCCTAGCTCATGTCCAAGGCACCAAAGCCAGCTAAAAAGTCAATAATCGATACCTAAAACTGGAATTGTACTACTTCTTACTGGCTATTACATCAACTTAGAAGCTTCATCTGTGTTCTACTATGGTGCTTTTAGTGTCTCCACATACCGCAGCACGCGACATAGCTTTCAGACGATAAGTACAGCCGTTTCAGAGAGAAGGGCGGACAATGTTACGATCTTACCTTTAGTCGACTCGATAACAAAAGACGAAAACGGACGGATTTCTCAGGTTAATACTACATATGAGCACATTTCACATTCTCCCGTGCAACTTTTCTGCTAGTCTCCCTCTCATGCAGATTCTTAGGGTCCTAGCTCATGTCCAAGGCACCAAAGCCAGCTAAAAAGTCAATAATCGATACCTAAAACTTGAATTGTACTACTTCTTACTGGCTATTACATCAACTTAGAAGCTTCATCTGTGTCCTACTAAGGTGATTTTAGTGTCTCCACATACCGCAGCACGCGACATAGCTTTGCAGACGATAAGTACAACCGTTTCAGAGAGAAGAGCGGCCAATGTGACGATCCGGCTTTAAGTCGATTCGGTAATATATGACGATTACGAACGGATTTCTCAGGTTTTTACTACATATGAACACTTTTCACATTCTCCCATGCATCTCGGCTGCTAGTCCTCCTTTCATGCAGAATCTTAAGGTCCTAGCTCATGTCCAAGGCACCAAAGCCAGCTAAAAATTTAATAATCGATACCTTAAACTTGAATTATACTACCTCTTACTGGCTATTACATCAACTTATAAGCTTCATCTGTGTTCTACTATGGTGCTTTTAGTGTCTCCACATACCGCAGCACTCGACATAGCTTTGCAGACGATAAGTACAACCGTTTCAGAGAGAAGAGCGTCCAATGTGACGATCTGGCTTTAAGTCGATTCGATAACAAATGTCGAAAACGGTCGGATTTCTCAGGTTTTTACTACATATGAACACTTTTCACATTCTCACGTGCAAGGCGGCTGTTAGTCCTCCTTTCATGCAGAATCTTAAGGTCCTAGCTCATGTCCAAGGCACCAAAGCCAGCTAAAAAGTCAATAATCGATATCTAAAACTGGAATTGTACTACTTCTTACTAGCTATTACATCAACTTAGAAGCTTCATCTGTGTTCTACTATGCTGCTTTTAGTGTGTCCACAAACCGCAGCACGCGACATAGCATTGCAGACGATAAGTACAACAGCGTCAGAGGAAAGAGCGGCCAATGTGACGATCTGGCTTTAAGTCGATTCCATAACAAATGACGAAAACGGACGGATTTCTCAGGTTTTTACTACATATGAACACTTTTCACATTCTCCCGTGCAACTCAGCTGCTAACCCTCCTTTCATGCAGAATCTTAAGGTCCTAGCTCATGTCCAAGTCACCAAAGCCAGCTAAAAGTCAATAATCAATACCCAAAACTGGTATTGTACTAATTCTTACTGGCTATTACATCATCTTAGAAGCTTCATCTATGTTCTACTATGGTGCTTTTAGTGTCTCCACATGCCGCAGCACGCGACATAGCTTTGCAGACGATAAGTACAACCGTTTCAGAGAGAAGAGCAGCCAATGTGACGATTGGCTTTAAGACGAATCGATAACCAATGACGAAAACGTATGGATTTCTCAGGTTTTTACTACATATGAACACTTTTCACATTCTCCCGTACAACTCGGCTGCTAGTCCTTCTTTCATGCAGAATCTTAAGGTCCTAGCTCATGTCCAAGGCACCAAAGCCAGCTAAAAAGTCAATAATCGATACCTAAAACTTGAATTGTACTACTTCTTCCTGGCTATTACATCAACTTAGAAGCTTCATCTGTGTTCTACTATGGTGATTTTAGTGTCTCTACATACCGCAGCACGCTACATAGCTTTGCAGACGATAAGTACAACCGTTTCAGAGAGGAGAGCGGCCAATGTGACGATCTGGCTTTAAGTCGATTCGTTAACAAATGACGATGGCGAACGGATCTCTCAGGTTTTTAATACAAATGAACACTTTTCACAATCTCCCGTGCAACTCGGCTGCTAGTCCTCCTTTCATGCAGAATCTTAAGGTCCTAGCTCATGTCCAAGGCACCAAAGCCAGCTAAAAAGTCAATAATCGATACTTAAACCTTGAATTGTACTACCTCTTACTAGCTATTACGTCAACTTAGAAGCTTCATCTGTGTTCTACTATGGTGCTTTTAGTGTCTCCGCATACCGCAGCACGCGACATAGCTTTGCAGACGATAAGTACAACCGTTTCAGAGAAAAGAGCAGCCAATGTGACGATCTTGCTTTAAGGCGAACCGATAACCAATGACGAAAACGTATGGATTTCTCAGGTTTTTACTACATATGAACACCTTTCACATTCTCCCTTAAACTCGGCTGCTAGTCCTTCTTTCATGCAGAATCTTAAGGTCCTAGCTCATGTCCAAGGCACCAAAGCCAGCTACAAAGTCAAAAATCGATACCTAATACTTGAATTGTACTACTTCTTACAGGCTATTACATCAACTTAGAAGCTTCATCTGTGTTCTACTATGGTGCATTTAGTGTCTCTGCATACCGCAGCACGCGACATAGCTTTGCAGACGATAAGTACACCCGTTTCAGAGAGGAGAGCGGCCAATGTGACGATCTGGCTTTAAGTCGATTCCATAACAAATGACGAAAACGGACGGATTTCTCAGGTTTTTACTACATATGAACACTTTTCACATTCTCCCGTGCAACTCAGCTGCTAGCCCTCCTTTCATGCAGAATCTTAAGGTCCTAGCTCATGTCCAAGGCACCAAAGCCAGCTAAAAGTCAATAATCTATACCTAAAACTGGTATTGTACTAATTCTTACTGGCTATTACATCAACTTAGAAGCTTCATCTGTGTTCTACTATGGTGCTTTTAGTGTCTCCACATACCGCAGCACTCGACATAGCTTTGCAGACGATAAGTACAACCGTTTCAGAGAGAAGAGCGTCCAATGTGACGATCTGGCTTTAAGTCGATTTGATAACAAATGACGAAAACGGTCGGATTTCTCAGGTTTTTACTACATATGAACACTTTTCACATTCTCACGTGCAAGGCGGCTGTTAGTCCTCCTTTCATGCAGAATCTTAAGGTCCTAGCTCATGTCCAAGGCACCAAAGCCAGCTAAAAAGTCAATAATCGATATCTAAAACTGGAATTGTACTACTTCTTACTAGCTATTACATCAACTTAGAAGCTTCATCTGTGTTCTACTATGCTGCTTTTAGTGTCTCCACATGCCGCAGCACGCGACATAGCTTTGCAGACGATAAGTACAACCGTTTCAGAGAAAAGAGCACCCAATGTGACGACCTTGCTTTAAGACGAATCGATAACCAATGAAGAAAATGTATGGATTTCTCAGGTTTTTACTACATATGAACACTTTTCACATTCTCCCGTACAACTCGGCTGCTAATCCTTCTTTCATGCAGAATCTTAAGGTCCTAGCTCATGTCCAAGGCACCAAAGCCAGCTAAAAAGTCAATAATCGATACTTAAACCTTGAATTGTACTACCTCTTACTAGCTATTACGTCAACTTAGAAGCTTCATCGGTGTTCTACTATGGTGCTTTTAGTGTCTCCACATACCGCAGCACGCGACATAGCTTTGCAGACGATAAGTACAACCGTTTCAGAGAAAAGAGCAGCCAGTGTGACGAACTTGCTTTAAGACGAATCGATAACCAATGACGAAAACGTATGGATTTCTCAGGTTTTTACTACATATGAACACTTTTCACATTCTCCCTTAACCTCGGCTGCTAGTCCTTCTTTCATGCAGAATCTTAAGGTCCTAGCTCATGTCCAAGGCACCAAAGCCAGCTACAAAGTCAAAAATCGATACCTAAAACTTGAATTGTACTACTTCTTACAGGCTATTACATCAACTTAGAAGCTTCATCTGTGTTCTACTATGGTGCATTTAGTGTCTCTGCATACCGCAGCACGCGACATAGCTTTGCAGACGATAAGTACAACCGTTTCAGAGAGGAGAGCGGCCAATGTGACGATCTGGCTTTAAGTCGATTCCATAACAAATGACGAAAACGGACGGATTTCTCAGGTTTTTACTACATATGAACACTTTTCACATTCTCCCGTGCAACTCAGCTGCTAGCCCTCCTTTCATGCAGAATCTTAAGGTCCTAGCTCATGTCCAAGGCACCAAAGCCAGCTAAAAGTCAATAATCTATACCAAAAACTGGTATTGTACTAATTCTTACTGGCTATTACATCAACTTAGAAGCTTCATCTGTGTTCTACTATGGTGCTTTTAGTGTCTCCACATAACGCAGCACTCGACATAGCTTTGCAGACGATAAGTACAACCGTTTCAGGGAGAAGAGCGTCCAATGTGACGATCTGGCTTTAAGTCGATTCGATAACAAATGACGAAAACGGTCGGATTTCTCAGGTTTTTACTACATATGAACACTTTTCACATTCTCACGTGCAAGGCGGCTGTTAGTCCTCCTTTCATGCAGAATCTTAAGGTCCTAGCTCATGTCCAAGGCACCAAAGCCAGCTAAAAAGTCAATAATCGATATCTAAAACTGGAATTGTACTACTTCTTACTAGCTATTACATCAACTTAGAAGCTTCATCTGTGTTCTACTATGCTGCTTTTAGTGTGTCCACAAACCGCAGCACGCGACATAGCATTGCAGACGATAAGTACAACAGCGTCAGAGGAAAGTGCGGCCAATGTGACGATCTGGCTTTAAGTCGATTCCATAACAAATGACGAAAACGGACGGATTTCTCAGGTTTTTACTACATATGAACACTTTTCACATTCTCCCGTGCAACTCGGCTGCTAACCCTCCTTTCATGCAGAATCTTAAGGTCCTAGCTCATGTCCAAGTCACCAAAGCCAGCTAAAAGTCAATAATCGATACCCAAAACTGGTATTGTACTAATTCTTACTGGCTATTACATCATCTTAGAAGCTTCATCTGTGTTCTACTATGGTGCTTTTAGTGTCTCCACATGCCGCAGCACGCGACATAGCTTTGCAGACGATAAGTACAACCGTTTCAGAGAGAATAGCAGCCAATGTGACGATTGGCTTTAAGACGAATCGATAACCAATGAAGAAAACGTATGGATTTCTCAGGTTTTTACTACATATGAACACTTTTCACATTCTCCCGTACAACTCGGCTGCTAGTCCTTCTTTCATGCAGAATCTTAAGGTCCTAGCTCATGTCCAATGCACCAAAGCCAGCTACCAAGTCAATAATCGATACTTAAACCTTGAATTGTACTACTTCTTACTGGCTATTACATCAACTTAGAAGCTTCATCTGTGTTCTACTATGGTGCATTTAGTGTCTCTACATACCGCAGCACGCTACATAGCTTTGCAGACGATAAGTACAACCGTTTCAGAGAGGAGAGCGGCCAATGTGACGATCTGGCTTTAAGTCGATTCGTTAACAAATGACGATGGCGAACGGATCTCTCAGGTTTTTACTACATATGAACACTTTTCACAATCTCCCGTGCAACTCGGCTGCTAGTCCTCCTTTCATGCAGAATCTTAAGGTCCTAGCTCATGTCCAAGGCACCAAAGCCAGCTAAAAAGTCAATAATCGATACTTAAACCTTGAATTGTACTACCTCTTACTAGCTATTACGTCAAATTAGAAGCTTCATCTGTGTTCTACTATGGTGCTTTTAGTGTCTCAACATACCGCAGCACGCGACATAGCTTTGCAGACGATAAGTACAACCGTTTCAGAGAAAAGAGCAGCCAATGTGACGACCTTGCTTTAAGACGAATCGATAACCAATGACGAAAACGTATGGATTTCTCAGGTTTTTACTACATATGAACACTTTTCACATTCTCCCGTGCAACTCAGCTGCTAGCCCTCCTTTCATGCAGAATCTTAAGGTCCTAGCTCATGTCCAAGGCACCAAAGCCAGCTAAAAGTCAATAATCTATACCTAAAACTGGTATTGTACTAATTCTTACTGGCTATTTCATCATCTTAGAAGCTTCATCTGTGTTCTACTATGGTGCTTTTAGTGTCTCCGCATACCGCCGCACGCGACATAGCTTTCAGACGATAAATACAACCGTTTCGGAGAGAAGAGCGGGCAATGTGAAGATCTGCTTTAAGTCGATTCGATAACAAATGACGAAAACCGACGGATTTCTCAGGTTTTTACCACATATGAACACTTTTCACATTCTCCCGTGCAACTCGGCTGCTAGTCCTCCTTTCATGCAGAATCTTAAGGTCCTAGCTCATGTCCAAGGCACCAAAGCCAGCTAAAATGTCAATAATCGATACCTAAAACTTGAGTTGTACTAATTCTTACTGGCTATTACATCAACGTAGAAGCTTCATCTGTGTTCTAATATGGTGCCTTAAGTGTCTCCGCATACCGCAGTACGCGACATAGCATTGCAGACGATAATTACAACAGCGTCAGAGGGAAGAGCGGCCAATGTGACGATCTGGCTTTAAGTCGATTCCATAACAAATGACGAAAAAGAACGGATTTCTCAGGTTTTTACTACATATGAACACTTTTCACATTCTCCCGTGCAACTCAGCTGCTAACCCTCCTTTCATGAAGAATCATTAAGGGCCTAGCTCATGTGCAAGGCACCAAAGCCAGCTAAAAGTCAATAATCGATACCTAAAACTGGTATTGTACTAATTCTTACTGGCTATTACATCATCTTAGAAGCTTCATTTGTGTTCTACTATGGTGCTTTTAGTGTCTCCGCATACCGCAGCACGCGACATAGCTTTGCAGACGATAAGTACAACCGTTTCGGACAGAATGGCGGCCAATGTGACGATCTGGATTTAAGTCGATTCGATAACAAATGACAAAACGGACGGACTTCTCAGGTTTTTACTACATATGAACACTTTTCACATTCTCCCGTGCAACTCGGCTGCTAGTCCTCCTTTCATGCAGAATCTTAAGGTCCCAGCTCATGTCCAAGGCACCAAAGCCAGCTAAAAAGTCAATAATCGATATCTAAAATTCCAATTGTACTACTTCTTACTAGCTATTACATCAACTTAGAAGCTTCATCTGTGTTCTACTATGGTGCTTTTAGTGTCTCCGCATACCGCAGCACGCGACATAGCTTTGCAGACGATAAGTACAACCGTTTCAGAGAGAAGAGCGGCCAATGTCACGATCCGGTTTTAAGTCGATTCGATAACAAATGACGAAAATGGACCGATTTCTCAGGTTTTTACTACATATGAAAACTTTTCACATTCTCCCGTGCAACTCGGCTGCTAGTCCTCCTTTCATGCAGAATCTTAAGGTCCTAGCTCATGTCCAACGCACCAAAGCCAGCTAAAAGTCAATAATCGATACCTAAAACTGGTATTGTACTAATTCTTACTGGCTATTACATCATCTTAGAAGCTTCATCTGTGTTCTACTATGGTGCTTTTAGTATCTCCGCATACCGCAGCACGCGACATAGCTTTCAGACGATAAGTACAACCGTTTCGGTGAGAAGAGCGGCCAATGTGACGATCTGGCTTTAAGTCGATTCGATAACAAATGACAAAACGGACGGACTTCTCAGGTTTTTACTACATATGAACACTTTTCACATTCTCCCGTGCAACTCGGCTGCTAGTCCTCCTTTCATGCAGAATCTTAAGGTCCTAGCTCATGTCCAAGCCACCAAAGCCAGCTAAAAAGTCAATAATCGATATCTAAAATTCCAATTGTACTACTTCTTACTAGCTATTACATCAACACAGAAGCTTCATCTGTGTTCTACTATGGTGCTTTTAGTGTCTCCGCATACCGCAGCACGCGACATAGTTTTGCAGACGATAAGTACAACCGTTTCAGAGAGAAGAGCGGCCAATGTCACGATCCGGTTTTAAGTCGATTCGATAACAAATGACGAAAATGGACCGATTTCTCAGGTTTTTACTACATATGAAAACTTTTCACATTCTCCCGTGCAACTCGGCTGTTAGTCCTCCTTTCATGCAAAATCTTAAGGTCCTAGCTCATGTCCAAGGCACCAAAGCCAGGTAAAAAGTCAATAATCGATACTTAAAACTTGAATTGTACTACCTCTTACTAGCTATTACGTCAACTTAGAAGCTTCATCTGTGTTCTACTATGGTGCTTTTAGTGTCTCCACATACCGCAGCACGCGACATAGCTTTGCAGACGATAAGTACAACCGTTTCAGAGAAAAGAGCAGCCAATGTGACGATCTGGCTTTAAGACGAATCGATAACCAATGACGAAAACGTATGGATTTCTCATGTTTTTACTACATATGAACACTTTTCACATTCTCCCGTACAACTCGGCTGCTAGTCCTTCTTTCATGCAGAATCTTAAGGTCCTAGCTCATGTCCGAGGCACCAAAGCCAGCTACAAAGTCAATAATCGATACCTAAAACTTGAATTGTACTACTTCTTACTGGCTATTACATCAACTTAGAAGCTTCATCTGTGTTCTACTATGGTGCATTTAGTGTCTCTGCATACCGCAGCACGCAACATAGCTTTGCAGACGATAAGTACAACCGTTTCAGAGAGGAGAGCGGCCAATGCGACGATCTGGCTTTAAGTCGATTCCATAACAAATGACGAAAACGGACGGATTTCTCAGGTTTTTACTACATATGAACACTTTTCACATTCTCCCGTGCAACTCAGCTGCTAGCCCTCCTTTCATGCAGAATCTTAAGGTCCTAGCTCATGTCCAAGGCACCAAAGCCAGCTAAAAGTCAATAATCGATACCTAAAACTGGTATTGTACTAATTCTTACTGGCTATTACATCATCTTACAAGCTTCATCTGTGTTCTACTATGGTGCTTTTAGTGTCTCCGCATACCGCAGCACGCAACATAGCTTTCAGACGATAAATACAACCGTTTCGGAGAGACGAGCGGGCAATGTGACGATCTGGCTTTAAGTCGATTCGATAACAAATAACGAAAACCGACGGATTTCTCAGGTTTTTACCACATATGAACACTTTTCACATTCTCCCGTGCAACTCGGCTGCTAGTCCTCCTTTCATGCAGAATCTTAAGGTCCTAGCTCATGTCCAAGGCACCAAAGCCAGCAAAAAAGTCAATAATCGATATCTATAATTCCAATGGTACTACTTCTTACTAGCTATTACATCAACTTAGAAGCTTCATCTGTGTTCTACTATGGTGCTTTTAGTGTCTCCGCATACCGCAGCACGCGACATAGCTTTGCAGACGATAAGTACAACCGTTTCAGAGAGAAGAGCGGCCAATGTCACGATCCGGTTTTAAGTCGATTCGATAACAAATGACGAAAATGGACCGATTTCTCAGGTTTTTACTACATATGAAAACTTTTCACATTCTCCCGTGCAACTCGGCTGCTAGTCCTCCTTTCATGCTGAATCTTAAGGTCCTAGCTCATGTCCAACGCACCAAAGCCAGCTAAAAGTCAATAATCGATACCTAAAACTGGTATTGTACTAATTCTTACTGGCTATTACATCATCTTAGAAGCTGCATCTGTGTTCTACTATGGTGCTTTTAGTGTCTCCGCATACCGCAGCACGCGACATTGCTTTCAGACGATAAGTACAACCGTTTCGGAGAGAAGAGCGGCCAATGTGACGATCTGGCTTTAAGTCGATTCGATAACAAATGACAAAACGGACGGACTTCTCACGTTTTTACTACATATGAACACTTTTCACATTCTCCCGTGCAACTCGGCTGCTAGTCCTCCTTTCATGCAGAATCTTAAGGTCCTAGCTCATGTCCAACGCACCAAAGCCAGCTAAAAGTCAATAATCGATACCTAAAACTGGTATTGTACTAATTCTTACTGGCTATTACATCATATTAGAAGCTGCATCTGTGTTCTACTATGGTGCTTTTAGTGTCTCCGCATACCGCAGCACGCGACATAGCTTTCAGACGATAAGTACAACCGTTTCGGAGAGAAGAGCGGCCAATGTGACGATCTGGCTTTAAGTCGATTCGATAACAAATGACGAAAACGGACGGATTTCTCAGGTTTTTACTACATATGAACACTTTTCACATTCTCCCGTGCAACTCGGCTGCTAGTCCTCCTTTCATGCAGAATCTTAAGGTCCTAGCTCATGTCCAAGGCACCAAAGCCAGCTAAAAAGTCAATAATCCATATCTAAAATTCCAATTGTACTACTTCTTACTAGCTATTACATCAACGTAGAAGCTTCATCTGTGTTCTACTATGGTGCTTTTAGTGTCTCCGCATACCGCAGCACGCGACATAGCTTTGCAGACGATAAGTACAACCGTTTCAGAGAGAAGAGCGGCCAATGTCACGATCCGGTTTTAAGTCCATTCGATAACAAATGACGAAAATGGACCGATTTCTCAGGTTTTTACTACATATGAAAACTTTTCACATTCTCCCGTGCAACTCGGCTGCTAGTCCTCCTTTCATGCAGAATCTTAAGGTCCTAGCTCATGTCCAATTCACCAAAGCCAGCTAAAAAGTCAATAATCGGTACTTAAAACTTGAATTGTACTACCTCTTACTGGCTATTACATCAACTTAGAAGCTTCATCTGTGTTCTACTATGGTGCATTTAGTGTCTCTGCATACCGCAGCACGCGACATAGCTTTGCAGACGATAAGTACAACCGTTTCAGAGAGGAGAGCGGCCAATGTGACGATCTGGCTTTAAGTCGATTCCATAACAAATGACGAAAACGGACGGATTTCTCAGGTTTTTACTACATATGAACACTTTTCACATTCTCCCGTGCAACTCAGCTGCTAGCCCTCCTTTCATGCAGAATCTTAAGGTCCTAGCTCATGTCCAAGGCACCAAAGCCAGCTAAAAGTCAATAATCGATAAGTAAAACTTGAATTGTACTACTTCTTACTGGCTATTACATCAAATTAGAAGCTTGATCTGTGGTCTACTATGGTGCCTTTAGTGTCTCCACATGCCGCAGCAATGCGACATAGCTTTGCAGACGATAAGTACAACCGTTTCAGAGAGTAGAGCGGAAAATGTGACGATCTAGCTTTAAGTCGATTCGATAACAAATGACGATGGCGAACGGATTTCTCAGGTTTTTACTAAGTATGAACACTTTTCACATTGTCCCGTGCAACTCGGCTGCTAGTCCTCCTTTCATGCAGAATCTTATGGTCCTAGCGCATGTCCATGGCACCAAAGCCAGCTAAAAAGTCAATAATCGATACCTAAAACTTGAAGTGTACTACATCTTACTGGCTATTACATCAACTTAGAAGCTTCATCTGTGTTCTACTATGGTGCTTTTAGTGTCTCCGCATACCGCAGCACGCGACATAGCTTTGCAGACGATAAGTACAACCGTTTCAGAGAGAAGAGCGCCAATGTGACGATCTGGTTTTACGTCTATTCGATAGCAAATGACGAAAACGAACGGATTTCTCAGGTTTTTACTACATATGAACACTTTTCACATTCTCCCGTGCAACTCGGCTGCTAGTCCTCCTTTCATGCAGAATCTTAAGGTCCTAGCTCATGTCCAACGCACCAAAGCCAGCTAAAAGTCAATAATCGATACCTAAAACTGGTATTGTACTAATTCTTACTGGCTATTACATCATCTTAGAAGCTTCATCTGTGTTCTACTATGGTGCTTTTAGTATCTCCGCATACCGCAGCACGCGACATAGCTTTCAGACGATAAGTACAACCGTTTCGGAGAGAAGAGCGGCCAATGTGACGATCTGGCTTTAAGTCGATTCGATAACAAATGACAAAACGGACGGACTTCTCAGGTTTTTACTACATATGAACACTTTTCACATTCTCCCGTGCAACTCGGCTGCTAGTCCTCCTTTCATGCAGAATCTTAAGGTCCTAGCTCATGTCCAAGGCACCAAAGCCAGCTAAAAAGTCAATAATCGATATCTAAAATTCCAATTGTACTACTTCTTACTAGCTATTACATCAACTCAGAAGCTTCATCTGTGTTCTACTATGGTGCTTTTAGTGTCTCCGCATACCGCAGCACGCGACATAGTTTTGCAGACGATAAGTACAACCGTTTCAGAGAGAAGAGCGGCCAATGTCACGATCCGGTTTTAAGTCGATTCGATAACAAATGACGAAAATGGACCGATTTCTCAGGTTTTTACTACATATGAAAACTTTTCACATTCTCCCGTGCAACTCGGCTGCTAGTCCTCCTTTCATGCAGAATCTTAAGGTCCTAGCTCATGTCCAAGGCACCAAAGCCAGGTAAAAAGTCAATAATCGATACTTAAAACTTGAATTGTACTACCTCTTACTAGCTATTACGTCAACTTAGAAGCTTCATCTGTGTTCTACTATGGTGCTTTTAGTGTCTCCACATACCGCAGCACGCGACATAGCTTTGCAGACGATAAGTACAACCGTTTCAGAGAAAAGAGCAGCCACTGTGACGATCTGGCTTTAAGACGAATCGATAACCAATGACGAAAACGTATGGATTTCTCATGTTTTTACTACATATGAACACTTTTCACATTCTCCCGTACAACTCGGCTTCTAGTCCTTCTTTCATGCAGAATCTTAAGGTCCTAGCTCATGTCCGAGGCACCAAAGCCAGCTACAAAGTCAATAATCGATACCTAAAACTTGAATTGTACTACTTCTTACTGGCTATTACATCAACTTAGAAGCTTCATCTGTGTTCTACTATGGTGCATTTAGTGTCTCTGCATACCGCAGCACGCGACATAGCTTTGCAGACGATAAGTACAACCGTTTCAGAGAGGAGAGCGGCCAATGCGACGATCTGGCTTTAAGTCGATTCCATAACAAATGACGAAAACGGACGGATTTCTCAGGTTTTTACTACATATGAACACTTTTCACATTCTCCCGTGCAACTCAGCTGCTAGCCCTCCTTTCATGCAGAATCTTAAGGTCCTAGCTCATGTCCAAGGCACCAAAGCCAGCTAAAAGTCAATAATCGATACCTAAAACTGGTATTGTACTAATTCTTACTGGCTATTACATCATCTTACAGGCTTCATCTGTGTTCTACTATGGTGCTTTTAGTGTCTCCGCATACCGCAGCACGCAACATAGCTTTCAGACGATAAATACAACCGTTTCGGAGAGACGAGCGGGCAATGTGACGATCTGGCTTTAAGTCGATTCGATAACAAATAACGAAAACCGACGGATTTCTCAGGTTTTTACCACATATGAACACTTTTCACATTCTCCCGTGCAACTCGGCTGCTAGTCCTCCTTTCATGCAGAATCTTAAGGTCCTAGCTCATGTCCAAGGCACCAAAGCCAGCTAAAAAGTCAATAATCGATATCTATAATTCCAATGGTACTACTTCTTACTAGCTATTACATCAACTTAGAAGCTTCATCTGTGTTCTACTATGGTGCTTTTAGTGTCTCCGCATACCGCAGCACGCGACATAGCTTTGCAGACGATAAGTACAACCGTTTCAGAGAGAAGAGCGGCCAATGTCACGATCCGGTTTTAAGTCGATTCGATAACAAATGACGAAAATGGACCGATTTCTCAGGTTTTTACTACATATGAAAACTTTTCACATTCTCCCGTGCAACTCGGCTGCTAGTCCTCCTTTCATGCTGAATCTTAAGGTCCTAGCTCATGTCCAACGCACCAAAGCCAGCTAAAAGTCAATAATCGATACCTAAAACTGGTATTGTACTAATTCTTACTGGCTATTACATCATCTTAGAAGCTGCATCTGTGTTCTACTATGGTGCTTTTAGTGTCTCCGCATACCGCAGCACGCGACATAGCTTTCAGACGATAAGTACAACCGTTTCGGAGAGAAGAGCGGCCAATGTGACGATCTGGCTTTAAGTCGATTCGATAACAAATGACAAAACGGACGGACTTCTCACGTTTTTACTACATATGAACACTTTTCACATTCTCCCGTGCAACTCGGCTGCTAGTCCTCCTTTCATGCAGAATCTTAAGGTCCTAGCTGATGTCCAAGGCACCAAAGCCAGCTGAAAAGTCAATAATCGATACCTAAAACTTGAGTTGTACTACTTCTTACTGGCTATTACATCAACTTAGAAGCTTCATCTGTGTTCTGCTATGGTGCTTTTAGAGTCTCCACATACCGCAGCACTGCGACATAGCTTTGCGGACGATAAGTACAACCGTTTCAGAGAGAAGAGCGGCCAATGTGACGATCTGGCTTTAAGTCGATTCGATAACAAATGACGAAAACGGACGGATTTCACAGGTTTTTACTACATATGAACACTTTTCACATTCTCCCATGCAACTCGGCTGCTAGTCCTCCTTTTATGTAGAATCTTAAGGTCCTAGCTCATGTCCAAGGCACCAAAGCCTGCTAAAAAGTCAATAATCGATACCTAAAACTTGAAGTGTACTACATCTTACTGGCTATTACATCAACTTAGAAGCTTCATCTGTGTTCTACTATGGTGCTTTTAGTGTCTCCGCATACCGCAGCACGCGACATAGCTTTGCAGACGATAAGTACAACCGTTTCAGAGAGAAGAGCGCCAATGTGACGATCTGGTTTTACGTCTATTCGATAGCAAATGACGAAAACGAACGGATTTCTCAGGTTTTTACTACATATGAACACTTTTCACAATCTCCCGTGCAATTCGGCTGCTAGTCCTCCTTTCATGCAGAATCTTAATGTCCTAGCTCATGTCCAACGCACCAAAGCCAGCTAAAAAGTCAATAATCGATTCCTAAAACTTGAATTGTACTACTTCTTACTGGCTATTACATCATCTTAGAAGCTTCATCTGTTTTGTACTATGGTGCTTTTAGTGTGTCCACAAACCGCAGCACGCGACATAGCTTTGCAGACGATAAGTACAACCGTTTCAGAGAGAAGAGCGGCCAATGTGACGATCTGGCTTTAAGTCGATTCCATAACAAATGACGAAAACGGACGGATTTCTCAGTTTTTTACTACGTATGAACACTTTTCACATTGTCCCGTGCAACTCGGCTGCTAGTCCTCCTTTCATGCAGAATCTAATGGTCCTAGCTCATGTCCAAGGCACCAAAGCCAGCTAAAAAGTCAATAATCGATACCTAAAACTTGAGTTGTACTACTTCTTACTGGCTATTACATCAACTTAGAAGCTTCATCTGTGTTCTGCTATGGTGCTTTTAGAGTCTCCACATACCGCAGCACTGCGACATAGCTTTGCGGACGATAAGTACAACCGTTTCAGAGAGAAGAGCGGCCAATGTGACGATCTGGCTTTAAGTCGATTCGATAACAAATGACGAAAACGGACGGATTTCACAGGTTTTTACTACATATGAACACTTTTCACATTCTCCCATGCAACTCGGCTGCTAGTCCTCCTTTTATGTAGAATCTTAAGGTCCTAGCTCATGTCCAAGGCACTAAAGCCTGTTAAAAAGTCAATAATCGATACCTAAAACTTGAAGTGTACTACATCTTACTGGCTATTACATCAACTTAGAAGCTTCATCTGTGTTCTACTATGGTGCTTTTAGTGTCTCCGCATACCGCAGCACGCGACATAGCTTTGCAGACGATAAGTACAACCGTTTCAGAGAGAAGAGCGCCAATGTGACGATCTGGTTTTACGTCTATTCGATAGCAAATGACGAAAACGAACGGATTTCTCAGGTTTTTACTACATATGAACACTTTTCACAATCTCCCGTGCAATTCGGCTGCTAGTCCTCCTTTCATGCAGAATCTTAATGTCCTGGCTCATGTCCAATGCACCAAAGCCAGCTAAAAAGTCAATAATCGATTCCTAAAACTTGAATTGTACTACTTCTTACTGGCTATTACATCATCTTAGAAGCTTCATCTGTTTTGTACTATGGTGCTTTTAGTGTGTCCACAAACCGCAGCACGCGACATAGCTTTGCAGACGATAAGTACAACCGTTTCAGAGAGAAGAGCGGCCAATGTGACGATCTGGCTTTAAGTCGATTCCATAACAAATGACGTAAACGGACGGATTTCTCAGGTTTTTACTACATATGAACACTTTTCACAATCTCCCGTGCAATTCGGCTGCTAGTCCTCCTTTCATGCAGAATCTTAATGTCCTAGCTCATGTCCAACGCACCAAAGCCAGCTAAAAAGTCAATAATCGATTCCTAAAACTTGAATTGTACTACTTCTTACTGGCTATTACATCATCTTAGAAGCATCATCTGTGTTCTACTATGGTGATTTTAGTGTCTCCGCATACCGCAGCACGCGACATATCTTTGCAGACGATAAGTACAACCGTTTCAGAGAGAAGAGTGGCCAATGTGTCGATCTGGCTTTAAGTCGATTCGATAACAAATGACGAAAACGGACGGATTTCTCAGGTTTTTACTCCATATGAACACTTTTCACATTTTCCCGTGCAATTCGGCTGGTGGTCCTCCTTTCATGCAGAATCTTAAGGTCCTAGCTCATGTCCAAGGCACCAAAGCCAGCTAAAAAGTCAATAATCGATATCTAAAATTTTAATTGTACTACTTCTTACTGGCTATTATATCAACTTAGAAGCTTCATCTGTGTTCTGCTATGGTGCTTTTAGAGTCTCCACATACCGCAGACGCGACATAGCTTTGCAGACGATAAGTACAACCGTTTCAAAGAGAAGAGCGGCCAATGTAACGATCTGGCTTTAAGTCGATTCGATAACAAATGACGAAAACGGACGGATTTCACAGGTTTTTACTACATATGAACACTTTTCACATTCTCCCGTGCAACTCGGCTGCTAGTCCTCCTTTCATGCAGAATCTTAAGGTCCTAGCTCATGTCCAAGGCACCAAAGCCAGCTAAAAAGTCAATAATCGATACCTAAAACTTGAATTGTACTGCTTCTTACTGGCTATTACATCATCTTAGAAGCTTCATCTGTGTTGTACTATGGTGCTTTTAGTGTGTCCACAAACCGCAGCACGCGACATAGCTTTGCAGACGATAAGTACAACCGTTTCTGAGAGATGAGCGGCCAATGTGACGATCTGGCTTTAAGTCGATTCGATAACAAATGACGAAACGGACGGATTTCTCAGGTTTTTACTACATATGAACACTTTTCACAATCTTCAGTGCAATTCGGCTGCTAGTCCCCCTTTCATGCAGAATCTTAAGGTCCTAGATCATGTCCAAGGCTCCAAAGCCAGCTAAAAAGTCAATAATCGATACCTAAAACTGGTACTATTTCTTACTGGCAATTACATCATCTTAGAAGCTTCATCTGTGTTCTACTATGGTGCTTTTAGTCTCTCCGCATACCACAGCACGCGACATAGCTTTCAGACGATAAGTACAACCGTTTCAGAGAGAAGAGCGGCCAATGTGACGATCTGGCTTTAGGTCGATTCGATAACAAATGATGGAAGCGGACGGATTTCTCAGGTTTTTACTACATATGAACACTTTATACATTCTCCCATCCAACTCGGCTGCTAGTCCTCCTTTCATGCAGAATCTTAAGGTCCTAGCTCATGTCCAAGGCACCAAAGCCAGCTAAAAAGTCAATAATCGATACCTAAAACTGGTCATGTACTAACCTTACTGGCTATTACATCATCTTTGAAGCTTCATCTGTGTTCTACTATGGTGCTTTTAGTGTCTTCGCATACCCCAGCACGCGACGTAGCTTTCAGACGATAAGTACAACCGTTTCAGAGAGAGGAGCGGCCAATGTGACGATCTGGCTTTAAGTCGATTCAATAACAAATGACGAAAACGTACGGATTTCTCAGGTTTTTACTACATATGAACACTTTTCACATCCTCCTGTGCAACTCGGCTGCTAGTCCTCCGTTCATGCAGAATCTTAGGGTCCTAGCTCATGTCCAAGGCACCAAAGCCTGCTAAAAAGTCAATAATCGATACCTAAAACTGGTATTGTACTAATTCTTACTGGCTATTACATCATCTTATAAGCTTCATCTGTGTTTTACTATGGTGCTTTTAGTGTCTCCGCATACCGCAGCACGCGACATAGCTTTCAGACGATAAGTACAACCGTTTCAGAGAGAAGAGCGGCCAATGTGACGATCTGGCTTTAAGTCGATTCGACAACAAATGACGAAAACGGACGGATTTCTCAGGTTTTTACTACATGTGAACACTTTTCACATTCTCCCATGCAACTCGGCTGCTAGTCCTCCTTTCATGCAGAATCTTATGGTCCTAGCTCATGTCCAAGGCACCAAAGCCAGCTAAAAAGTCAATAATCGATACCTAAAACTTGAGTTGTACTACTTCTTACTAGCTATTACATCTACTTAGAAGTTTCGTCTGTGTTCTACAATGGTGCTTTTAGTGTCTCCACACACCGCAGCACGCGACATAGCTTTGCAGACGATAAGTACAACCGTTTCAGAGAGAAGAGCGGCTAATGTGACGATCTGGCTTTCAGTCGATTCGATAACAAATGACGAAAACGGACGGATTTCTCAGGTTTTTACTACATATGAACACTTTTCACATTCTCCCTTGCTACTCGGCTGCTAGTCCTCCTTTCATGCAGAATCTTAAGGTCCTAGCTCATGTCCAAGGCACCAAAGAATGGTAAAAAGTCAATAATCGATATCTAAAATTTCACTTGCACTACTTCTTACTGGCTATTACATCAACTTAGAAGCTTCATCTGTGTTTTACTATGGTGCTTTTAGTGCCTCCACATACCGCAGCACGCGACATAGCTTTGCAGACGATAAGTACAACCGTTTCAGAGAGAAGAGCGGCCAATGTGACGATCTGGCATTAAGTCGATTCGATAACAAATGACGAAAACGGACGGATTTCTCAGGTTTTTACTACATATGAATACTTTTCGCCTTCTCCCGTGCAACTTGGCTGCTAGTCCTCCTTTCATGCATAATCTTAAGGTCTTAGCTCACGTCCAATGCACCAAAGCCAGCTAAAAAGTCAATAATCGATACCTAAAACTTGGATTGTACTACTTCTTACTGGCTATTACATCAACTTAGAAGCTTCATCTGTGTTCTACTATGGTGCTATTAGTGTCTCCGCATAACGCAGCTCGCGACATAGCTTTGCAGGCGATAAGTACAACCGTTTCAGAGCGAAGAGCGGCCAATGTGACGATTTGGCTTTAAGTCGATTCGATAACAAATGACGAAAACGGACGGATGTCTCAGGTTTTTACTACATATGAACACTTTTCACATCCTCCCGTGCAACTCGGCTGCTAGTCCTCCTTTCATGCAGAATCTTAAGGTCCTAGCTCATGTCCAAGGCACCAAAGCCAGCTAAAAAGTCAATAATCGATACTTGAAACTTGAATTGTACTACTTCTTACTGGCTATTACATCATCTTAGAAGCTTCATCTGTGTTCTACTATGGTGCTTTTAGTGTCTCCGCATACCGCAGCACGCGACATAGCTTTGCAGACGATAAGTACAACCGTTTCAGAGAGAAGAGCGGCCAATGTGACGATCTGGCTTTAAGTCGATTCGATAACAAATGACGAAAACGGACGGATTTCTCAGGTTTTTACTACATATGAACACTTTTCACAATCTCGCGTGCAATTCGGCTGCTAGTCCTCCTTTAATGCAGAATCTTAAGGTCCTAGCTCATGTCCAAGGCACCAAAGCCAGCTAAAAAGTCAATAATCGACAATTAAAACTTGAATTGTACTACTTCTTACTGGTTATTACATCAACTTAGAAGCTTCATCTGTGTTTTACTATGGTGCTTTTAGTGCCTCCACATACCGCAGCACGCGACATAGCTTTGCAGACGATAAGTACAACCGTTTCAGAGAGAAGAGCGGCCAATGTGACGATCTGGCTTTAAGTCGATTCGATAACAAATGACGAAAACGGACGGATTTCTCAGGTTTTTACTACATATGAACACTTTTCACATTCTCCCTTGCAACTCGGCTGCTAGTCCTTCTTTCATGCAGAATCTTATGGTCCTAGCTCATGTCCAAGGCACCAAAGCCAGCTAAAAAGTCAATAATCGATACCTAGTACTTGAGATGTACTACTCCTTACTGGCTATTACATCAACTTAGAAGCTTCATCTGTGTTCTACTATGGTGCTCTTAGTGCCTCCACATACCGCAGCACGCGACATACCTTTGCAGACGATAAGTACAACCGTTTCAGAGAGAAGAGCGGCCAATGTGACGATCTGGCTTTAAGTCGATTCGATAACAAATGACGAAAACGGACGGATTTCTCAGGTTTTCACTACATATGAACACTTTTCACCTTCTCCCGTGCAACTTGGCTGCTAGTCCTCCTTTCATGCAGAATCTTAAGGTCTTAGCTCAAGTCCAATGCACCAAAGCCAGCTAAAAAGTCAAAAATCGATACCTAAAACTTGGATTGTACTACATCTTACTGGCTATCACATCAACTTAGAAGCTTCATCTGTGTTCTACTATGGTGCTATTAGTGTCTCCGCATAACGTAGCACGCGACATAGCTTTGCAGGCGATAAGTACAACCGTTTCAGAGCGAAGAGCGGCCAATGTGACGATCTGGCTTTAAGTCGATTCGATAACAAATGACGAAAACGGACGGATGTCCAGGTTTTTACTACATATGAACACTTTTCACATCCTCCTGTGCAACTCGGCTGCTAGTCCTCCTTTCATGCAGAATCTTAAGGTCCTAGCTCATGTCCAAGGCACCAAAGCCAGCTAAAAAGTCAATAATCGATACTTAAAACTTGAATTGTACTACTTCTTACTGGCTATTACATCATCTTAGAAGCTTCATCTGTGTTCTACTATGGTGCTTTTAGTGTCTCCGCATACCGCAGCACGCGACATAGCTTTGCAGACGATAAGTACAACCGTTTCAGAGAGAAGAGCGGCCAATGTGACGATCTGGCTTTAAGTAGATTCCATAACAAATGACGAATACGGACGAATTTCTCAGGTTTTTACTACATATGAACACTTTTCACACTCTCTCGTGCAACTCGGCATGCTAGTCCTCGTTTCATGCAGAATCTTATGGTCCTAGCTCATGTCCAAGGCACCAAAGCCAGCTAAAAAGTCAATAATCGATACCTAAATCTGGTATTGTACTATTTCTTACTGGCTATTACATCATCTTAGATGCTTCATCTGTGTTCTACTATTGGTCTTTTAGTGTCTCCGCATACTGCAGCAAGCGACATAGCTTTCAGACAATAAGTACAATCGTTTCAGAGAGAAGAGCAGCTAATGTGACGACCTGGCTTTAAGTCGATTCGATAACAAATGACGAATACGGACGGATTTCTCAGGTTTTTACTACATTTGAACACTTTTCACATTGTCTCGTGCAACTCGGCTGCTAGTCCTCGTTTCATGCAGAATCTTATGGTCCTAGCTCATGTCCAAGGCACCAAAGCCAGCTAAAAAGTCAATAATCGATACCTAGAACTTGAGATGTACTACTTCTTACTGGCTTTTACATCAACTTAGAAGCTTCATCTGTGTTCTAGTATGGTGCTTTTAGTGTCTCCGCATACCGCAGCACGCGACATAGCTTTGCAGACGATAAGTACAACCGTTTCAGAGCGAAGAGAGGCCAATATGACGATCTTTCTTTAAGGCGATTCGATAACAAATGACGAAAACGGACGGATGTCTCAGGTTTTTACTACATATGAACACTTTTCACATTCTCCTGTGCAACGCGGCAGCTAGTCCTCCTTTCATGCAGAGTCTTAAGGTCCTAGCTCACGTCCAATGCACCAAGGCCAGCTAAAAAGTCAATAATTGATACCTGAAACTTGAATTGTACTACTTCTTACTGGCTATTACATCAACTTAGAAGCTACATCTGAGTTCTACTATGGTGCTTTTAGTGTCTCCACAAACCGCAGCATGCGACATAGCTTTGCAGACGATATGTACAACCGTTTCAGAGAGAAGAGCGGCCAATGTGACGATCTGGCTTTAAGTCGATTCCATACCAAATGACGAATACAGACGGATTTCTCAGGTTTTTACTACATATGAACACTTTTCACAATCTCGCGTCCAATTCGGCTGCTAGTCCTCCTTACATGCAGAATCTTAAGGTCCTAGCTCATGTCCAAGGCACCAAATCAAGCTAAAAAGTCAATAATCGATACCTAAATCTGGTATTGTACTAATTCTTACTGGCTATTACATCATCTTGGAAGCTTCATCTATGTTCTACTATGGTGCTTTTCGAGTCTCCACATACCGCAACACGCGACATACCTTTGCAGACGATATGTACAACCGTTTCAGAGAGAAGAGCGGCCAATGTGACGACCTGGCTTTCAGTCGATTCGATAACAAATGACGAAAACGGACGGATTTCACAGGTTTTTACTACACATGAACACTTTTCACATCCTCCCGTGCAACTCGGCTGCTAGTCCTCCATTCATGCAGAACCTTAAGGTCCTAGCTCATGTCCAAGGCACCAAAGCCAGCTAAAAAGTCAATAACCGATACGTAAAACTGGTATTGTACTAATTCTTACTGGCTATTACATCATCGTAGAAGCTTCATCTGTGTTCTACTATGGTGCTTTTAGTGTCTCCGCATACCGCAGCACGCGACATAGCTTTCAGACGATAAGTACAACCGTTTCAGAGAGAAGAGCGGCCAATGCGACGATCTGGCTTTAAGTCGATTCGATAACAAATGACGAAAACGGACGGATTTCTCAGGTTTTTAATACACATGAACACGTTTCACATTCTCTCATGCAACTCGGCTGCTAGTCCTCCTTTCATGCAGAATCTTAAGGTCCCAGCTCACGTCCAATGCACCAAGGCCAGCGAAAAAGTCAATAATCGATACCTAAAACTTGAATTGTACTACTTCTTACTGGCTATTACATCAACTTAGAAGCTTCATCTGTGTTCTACTATGGTGCTTTTAGTGTCTCCACAAACCGCAGCACGCGACATAGCTTTGCAGACGATAAGTACAACCGTTTCAGAGAGAAGAGCGGCCAATGTGACGATCTGGCTTTAAGTCGATTCCATACCAAATGACGAATACAGACGGATTTCTCAGGTTTTTACTACATATGAACACTTTTCACATTCTCGCGTGCAACTCGGCTGCTAGTCCGCGTTTCATGCAGAATCTTATGGTCCTAGCTCATGTCCAAGGCACCAAAGCCAGCTAAAAAGTCAATAATCGATACCTAGAACTTCAGATGTACTACTTCTTACTGGCTATTACATCAACTTAGAAACTTCAGCTGTGTTCTACTATGGTGCTTTTAGAGTCTCCACATACCGCAACACGCGACATAGCTTTGCAGACGATATGTACAACCGTTTCAGAGCGAAGAAAGGCCAATATGACGATCTGGCTTTAAGGCGATTCGATAACAATTGACGAAAACGGACGGATTTCTCAGGTTTTTACTACATATGTACACTTTTCACATTCTCCCATGCAACTCGGCTGCTAGTCCTCCTTTCATGCAGAGTCTTAAGGTCCTAGCTCATGTCCAAGGCACCATGGCCAGCTAAAAATTCAAAAATCTAAACTTAAAACTTGAATTGTACTACTTCTTACTGGTTATTACATCAACTTAGAAGCTTCATCTGTGTTCTACAATGGTGCTTTTAGTGTCTCCGCATACCGCAGCACGCGACATAGCTTTGCAGACGATAAGTACAACCGTTTCAGAGCGAAGAAAGGCCAATATGACGATCTGGCTTTAAGGCGATTCGATAACAATTGACGAAAACGGACGGATTTCTCAGGTTTTTACTACATATGTACACTTTTCACATTCTCCCATGCAACTCGGCTGCTAGTCCTCCTTTCATGCAGAGTCTTAAGGTCCTAGCTCATGTCCAAGGCACCAAAGCCAGCTAAAAAGTCAATAATCGATCCTTAAAACTTGAATTCTACTACTTCTTACTGGCTATTACATCATCTTAGAAGCTTCATCTGTGTTCTACTATGGTGCTTTTAGTGTCTCCACAAACAGCAGCACGCAACATAGCTTTGCAGACAATTAACTACAACCGTTTCAGAGAGAAGAGCGGCCAATGTGATGATCTGGCTTTAAGTCGATTCCATAACAAATGACGTATACGGACGGATTTCTCAGGTTTTTACTACATATGATCACTTTTCACAATCTCGCGTTTAATTCGGCTGCTAGTCCTCCTTTCATGCAGAATCTTAAGGTCCTAGCTCATGTCGAAGGCACCAAATCCAGCTAAAAAGTCAATAATCGATACCTAAATCTGGTATTGTACTAATTCTTACTAGCTATTATATCAACTTAGAAGCTTCATCATTGTTCTACTATGGTGATTTTAGTGTCCCCGCATATCGCAACACGCGAAATAGCTCTGCAGACGATATGTACAACCGTTTCAGAGAGAAGAGCGGACAATGTGACGTCCTGGCTTTAAATCGATTCCATAACAAATGAAGAGAACGGACGGATTTCTCAGGTTTTCACTACATATGAACACTTTTCACATTCTCCCTTGCTACTCGGCTGCTAGTCCTCCTTTCATGCAGAATCTTAAGGTCCTAGCTCACGTCCAATGCACCAAGGCCAGCTAAAAAGTCAATAATCGATACCTAAATCTGGTATTCTACTAATTCTTACTGGCTATTACATCATCTTAGAAGCTTCATCTGTGTTCTACTATGGTGCTTTTAGTGTCTCCGCATACCGCAGCACGCGACATAGCTTTCAGACTATAAGTACAACCGTTTCAGAGAGAAGAGCGACCAATGCGACGATCTGGCTTTAAGTCGATTCGATAACAAATGACGAAAACGGACGAATTTCTCAGGTTTTTACTACATATGAACACGTTTCACATTCTCCCATGCCACTCGGCTGCTAGTCCTCCTTTCATGCAGAATCTTATGGTCCTAGCTCATGTCCAAGGCACCAAATATAGCTAAAAAGTCAATAATCGATACCTAAAACTCGAGTTGTACTACTTCTTACTGATGATTACATCAACTTAGAAGCTTCATCTGTGTTCGACAATGGTGCTTTTAGCGTCTCCACATACCGCAGCACGCGACATAGCTTTGCAGACGATAAGTACAACCTTTTCAGAGAGAAGAGCGGCCAATGTGACGATCTGGCTTTAAGTCGATTCGATAACAAATGACGAAAACGGACGGATTTCTCAGTTTTTTAATACATATGAACACTTTTCACATTCTCCCTTGCTACTCGGCTGCTAGTCCTCCTTTCATGCAGAGTCTTAAGGTCCTAGCTCACGTCCAATGCACCAAGGCCAGCTAAAAATTCAATAATCGATACCTGAAACTTGGATTGTACTACTTCTTACTGGCTATTACATCAACTTAGAAGCTTCATCTGTGTTCTACTATGGTGCTTTTAGTGTCTCCACAAACCGCAGCACGCGACATAGCTTTGCAGACGATAAGTACAACCGTTTCAGAGAGAAGAGCGGCCAATGTGACGATCTGGCTTTAAGTCGATTCCATACCAAATGACGAATACAGACGGATTTCTCAGGTTTTTACAACATATGAACACTTTTCACAATCTCGCGTGCAATTCGGCTGCTAGTCCTCCTTTCATGCAGAATCTTAAGGTCCTAGCTCATGTCCAAGGCACCAAATCCAGCTGAAAATTAAATAATCGATACCTAAATCTGGTATTGTACTAATTCTTACTGGCTATTACACCATCTTAGAAGCTTCATCTGTGTTCTACTATGGTGCTTTTAGTGTCTCCGCATACCGCAGCACGCGACATAGCTTTCAGACTATAAGTACAACCGTTTCAGAGAGAAGAGCGGCCAATGCGACGATCTGGCTTTAAGTCGATTCGATAACAAATGACGAAAACGGACGAATTTCTCAGGTTTTTACTACATATGAACACGTTTCACATTCTCCCATGCAACTCGGCTGCTAGTCCTCCTTTCATGCAGAATCTTATGGTCCTAGCTCATGTCCAAGGCACCAAAGCCAGCTAAAAAGTCAATAATCGATACCTAAAACTTGAGTTTACTACTTCTTACTGACTATTACATCAACTTAGAAGCTTCATCTGTGTTCGACAATGGTGCTTTTAGTGTCTCCACATACCGCAGCACGCGACATAGCTTTGCAGACGATAAGTACAACCGTTTCAGAGAGAAGAGCGGCCAATGTGACGATCTGGCTTTAAGTCGATTCGATAACAAATGACGAAAACGGACGGATTTCTCAGGTTTTTACTACATATGAACACTTTTCACATTCTCCCTTGCTACTCGGCTGCTAGTCCTCCTTTCAAGCAGAGTCTTAAGGTCCTAGCTCACGTCCAATGCACCAAGGCCAGCTAAAAATTCAATAATCGATACCTGAAACTTGAACTGTACTACTTCTTACTGGCTATTACATCAACTTAGAAGGTTCATCTGTGTTCTACTATGGTGCTTTTAGTGTCTCCACAAACCGCAGCACGCGACATAGCTTTGCAGACGATAAGTACAACCGTTTCAGAGAGGAGAGCGGCCAATGTGACGATCTGGCTTTAAGTCGATTCCATACCAAATGACGAATACAGACGGATTTCTCTGGTTTTTACTACATATGAACACTTTTCACAATCTTGCGTGCAATTCGGCTGCTAGTCCTCCTTTCATGCAGAATCTTAAGGTCCTAGCTCATGTCCAAGGCACCAAAGCCAGCTAAAAAGTCAATAATCGATACCTAGAACTTGAGTTGTACTACATCTTACTGGCTATTATATCAACTTACAAGCATCATCTGTGTTCTACTATGGTGCTTTTAGTGTCTCCGCATACTGGAGCACGCGACATAGCTTTCAGACGATAAGTACAACCGTTTTAGCGAGAAGAGCGGCCAATGTGACGATCTGGCTT
This sequence comes from Schistocerca gregaria, assembly GCF_023897955.1. NCBI lineage: Eukaryota > Metazoa > Arthropoda > Insecta > Orthoptera > Acrididae > Schistocerca > Schistocerca gregaria. Next base: position 5,442,271 of record NW_026061811.1, on the reverse strand, counting down.
TAAGTCGATTCGATAACAAATGACGAAAACGGACGAATTTCTCAGGTTTTTACTACATATGAACACGTTTTACATTCTCCCATGCAACTCGGCTGCTAGTCCTCCTTTCATGCAGAATCTTATGGTCCTAGCTCATGTCCAAGGCACCAAAGCCAGCTAAAAAGTCAATAATCGATACCTAGAACTTGAGTTGTACTACTTCTTACTGGCTATTATATCAACTTACAAGCATCATCTGTGTTCTACTATGGTGCTTTTAGAGTCTCCACATACCGCAACACGTGACATAGCTTTGCAGACGATATGTACAACCGTTTCAGAGAGAAGAGCGGCCAATGTGACGACCTGGCTTTAAGTCGATTCGATAACAAATGACGAAAACGGACGGATTTCTCAGGTTTTTACTACATATTAACACTTTTCACATCCTCCCGTGCAACTCTTCTGCTAGTCCTCCTTTCAAGCAGAATCTTAAGGTCCTAGCTCATGTCCAAGGCACCAAAGCCTGCTAAAAAGTCAATAATCGATACCTAAAACTGGTATTGTACTAATTCTTACTGGCTATTTCATCATCTTAGAAGCTTCATCTGTGTCCTACTATGGTGCTTTTAGTGTCTCCGCATACCGCAGCACTCGACATAGCTTTCAGACGATATGAACAACCGTTTCAGAGAGAAGAGCGGACAATGTGACGACCTGGCTTTAAATCGATTCAGTAACAAATGAAGAGAACGGACGGATTTCTCAGGTTTTTACTACATATGAACACTTTTCACATTCTCCCGTGCAATTCGGCTGCTAGAACTCCTTTCATGCAGAATCTTAAGGTCCTAGCTCATGTCCAAGGCACCAAATCCAGCTGAAAATTCAATAATCGATACCTAAATCTGGTATTGTACTAATTCTTACTGGCTATTACATCATCTTAGAATCTTCATCTGTGTTCTACTATGGTGCTTTTAGTGTCTCCGCATACCGCAGCACGCGACATAGCTTTCAGAAGATAAGTACAACCGTTTCAGAGAGAAGAGCGGCCAATGTGACGATATGGCTTTAAGTCGATTCGATAACAAATGACGAAAACGGACGGATTTCTCCGGTTTTTACTACATATGAACACTTTTCACATTCTCCCGTGCAACTCGGCTGCTAGTCCTCCTTTCATGCAGAATCTTATGGTGCTAGCTCATGTCCAAGGCACCAAAGCCAGCTAAAAAGTCAATAATCGATACCTAGAACTTGAGTTGTACTACTTCTTACTGGCTATTACATCAACTTACAAGCATCATCTGTGTTCTACTATGGTGCTTTTAGAGTCTCCACATACCGCAACACGTGACATAGCTTGGCAGACGATATGTACAACCGTTTCAGAGAGAAGAGCGGCCAATGTGACGAACTGGCTTTAAGTCGATTCGATAACAAATGACGAAAACGGACGGATTTCTCAGGTTTTTACTACATATGAACACTTTTCACATCCTCCCGTGCAACTCGGCTGCTAGTCCTCCTTTCATGCAGAATCTTAAGGTCCTAGCTCATGTCCAAGGCACCAATGCCTGCTAAAAAGTCAATAATCGATACCTAAAACTGGTATTGTACTAATTCTTACTGGCTATTTCATCATCTTAGAAGCTTCATCTGTGTCCTACTATGGTGCTTTTAGTGTCTCCGCATACCGCAGCACGCGACATAGCTTTCAGACGATAAGTACAACCGTTTCAGAGAGGAGAGCGGCCAATGTGACGATCTGGCTTTAAGTCGATTCGATAACAAATGACGAAAACGGACGGATTTCTCAGGATTTTACTACATATGAACACTTTTCACATTCTCCCGTGCAACTCGGCTTCTAGTCCTCCTTTCTTGCAGATTCTTATGGTCCTAGCTATGTCCAAAGCACCAAGCCAGCTAAAAAGTCAATAATCGATACCTAAAACTTGAGTTGTACTACTTCTTACTGGCTATTACATCAACTTAGAAGCTTCATCTGTGTTCTACTATGGTGCTTTTAGTGTCTCCACATACCGCAGCACGCGACATAGCTTTGCAGACAATAAGTACAATCGTTTCAGAGAGTTGAGTTGCCAATGTGACGATCCGGCTTTAAGTCGATTCGATAACAAATGACGACAATGGGCGGATTTCTCAGGTTTTTACTACACATGAACACTTTTCACATCCTCCCGGGCAACTCGGCTGCTAGTCCTCCTTTCATGCAGAATCTTAAGGTCGTAGCTCATGTCCAAGGCACCAAAGCCAGCTAAAAAGTCAATAATCGATACTTAAAACTTGAATTATACTACTTCTTACTGGCTATTTCATCATCTTAGAAGCTTCATCTGTGTTCTACTATAGTGCTTTTAGTGTCTCCGCATACCGCAGCACGCGACATAGCTTTGCAGACGATAAGTACAACCGTTTCAGAGAGAAGAGCGACCAATTTGACGACCTGGCTTTAAGTCGATTCCGTAACAAATGACGAAAACGGAGGGATTTCTCAGGTTTTTACTACATATGAACACTTTTCACATCCTCCCATGTAACTCGGCTGCTAGTCCTCCTTTCATGCAGAATCTTATGGTCCTAGCTCATGTCCATGGCACCAAAGCAAGCTAAAAAGTCAATAATCGATAGCTAGAACTTGAGTTGTACTACTTCTTACTGGCTATTACATCAACTTACATGCATTATCTGTGTTCTACTATGGTGCTTTTAGAGTCTCCACATACCGCAAACACGCGACATAGCTTTGCAGACGATATGTACAACCGTTCCAGAGAGAAGAGCGGCCAATGTGACGACCTGGCTTTAAGTCGATTCGATAACAAATGACGAAAACGGACGGATTTCGCAGGTTTTTACTACATATGAACACTTTTCACATCCTCCCATGTAACTCGGCTGCTAGTCCTCCTTTCATGCAGAATCTTAAGGTCCTACCTCATGTCCAAGGCACCAAAGCCTGCTAAAAAGTCAATAATCGATACTTAAAACTGGTATTGTACTAATTCTTACTGGCTATTTCATCATCTTAGAAGCTTCATCTGTGTCCTACTATGGTGCTTTTAGTGTCTCCGCATACCGCAGCACGCGACATAGCTTTCAGACGATAAGTACAACCGTTTCAGAGAGAAGAGTGGCCAATGTGACGATCTGGCTTTAAGTCGATTCGATAACAAATGACGAAAACGGACGGATTTCTCAGGTTTTTACTACATATGAACACTTTTCACATTCTCCCGTGCAACTCGGCTGCTAGTCCTCCTTTCATGCAGAATCTTATGGTGCTAGCTCATGTCCAAGGCACCAAAGCCAGCTAAAAAGTCAATAATCGATACCTAGAACTTGAGTTGTACTAGTTCTTACTGGCTATTACATCAACTTACAAGCATCATCTGTGTTCTACTATGGTGCTTTTAGAGTCTCCACATACCGCAACACGTGACATAGCTTTGCAGACGATATGTACACCCGTTTCAGAGAGAAGAGCGGCCAATGTGACGACCTGGCTTTAAGTCGATTCGATAACAAATGACGAAAACGGACGGATTTCTCAGGTTTTTACTACATATGAACACTTTTCACATTCTCCCATGCAACTCGGCTGCTAGTCCTCCTTTCATGCAGAATCTTAAGGTCCTAGCTCATGTCCAAGGCACAAAAGCCTGCTAAAAAGTCAATAATCGATACCTAAAACTGGTATTGTACTAATTCTTACTGGCTATTTCATCATCTTAGAAGCTTCATCTGTGTCCTACTATGGTGCTTTTAGTGTCTCCGCATACCGCAGCACGCGACATAGCTTTCAGACGATACGTACAACCGTTTCAGAGAGGAGAGCGGCCAATGTGACGATCTGGCTTTAAGTCGATTCGATAACAAAGGACGAAAACGGACGGATTTCTCAGGATTTTACTACGTATGAACACTTTTCACATTCTCCCGTGCAACTCGGCTGCTAGTCCTCCTTTCTTGCAGAATCTTATGGTCCTAGCTATGTCCAAAGCACCAAAGCCAGCTAAAAAGTCAATAATCGATACCTAAAACTTGAGTTGTACTGCTTCTTACTGGCTATTACATCAACTTAGAAGCTTCATCTGTGTTCTACTATGGTGCTTTTAGTGTCTCCACATACCGCAGCACGCGACATAGCTTTGCAGACAATAAGTACAACCGTTTCAGAGAGTTGAGTTGCCAATGTGACGATCCGGCTTTAAGTCGATTCGATAACAAATGACGAAAATGGGCGGATTTCTCAGGTTTTTACTACACATGAACACTTTTCACATCCTCCCGGGCAACTCGGCTGCTAGTCCTCCTTTCATGCAGAATCTTAAGGTCGTAGCTCATGTCCAAGGCACCAAAGCCAGCTAAAAAGTCAATAATCGATACTTAAAACTTGAATTGTACTACTTCTTACTGGCTATTACATCATCTTAGAATCTTCATCTGTGTTCTACTATAGTGCTTTTAGTGTCTCCGCATACCGCAGCACGCGACATAGCTTTGCAGACGATAAGTACAACCGTTTCAGAGAGAAGAGCGACCAATGTGACGACCTGGCTTTAAGTCGATTCCGTAACAAATGACGAAAACGGAGGGATTTCTTAGGTTTTTACTACATATGAACACTTTTCACATCCTCCCATGTAACTCGGCTGCTAGTCCTCCTTTCATGCAGAATCTTAAGGTCGTAGCTCATGTCCAAGGCACCAAAGCCTGCTAAAAAGTCAATAATCGATACTTAATACTGGTATTGTACTAATTCTTACTGGCTATTTCATCATCTTAGAAGCTTCATCTGTGTCCTACTATGGTGCTTTTAGTGTCTCCGCATACCGCAGCACGCGACATAGCTTTCAGACGATAAGTGCAACCGTTTCAGAGAGAAGAGTGGCCAATGTGACGATCTGGCTTTAAGTCGTTTCGATAACAAATGACGAAAACGGACGGATTTCTCAGGTTTTTACTACATATGAACACTTTTCACATTCTCCCGTGCAACTCGGCTGCTAGTCCTCCTTTCATGCAGAATCTTAAGGTCCTACCTCATGTCCAAAGCACCAAAGCCAGCTAAAAAGTCAATAACCGATACGAAAAACTGGTATTGTACTAATTCTTACTGGCTATTACATCATCGTAGAAGCTTCATATGTGTTCTACTATGGTGCTTTTAGTGTCTCCGCATACCGCAGCACGCGACATAGCTTTCAGACGATAAGTACAACCGTTTCAGAGAGAAGAGCGGCCAATGCGACGATCTGGCTTTAAGTCGATTCGATAACAAATGACGAAAACGGACGGATTTCTCAGGTTTTTAATACATATGAACACGTTTCACATTCTCCCATGCAACTCGGCTGCTAGTCCTCCTTTCATGCAGAATCTTAAGGTCCTAGTTCACGTCCAATGCACCAAGGCCAGCTAAAAAGTCAATAATCGATACCTAAAACTTGAATTGTACTACTTCTTACTGGCAATTACATCAACTTAGAAGCTTCATCTGTGTTCTACTATGGTGCTTTTAGTGTCTCCACAAACCGCAGCACGCGACATAGCTTTGCAGACGATAAGTACAACCGTTTCAGAGAGAAGAGCGGCCAATGTGACGATCTGGCTTTAAGTCGATTCCATAACAAATGACGAATACAGACGGATTTCTCAGGTTTTTACTACATATGAACACTTTTCACAATCTCGCGTGCAATTCGGCTGCTAGTCCTCCTTTCATGCAGAATCTTAAGGTCCTAGCTCATGTCCAAGGCACCAAAGCCTATTAAAAAGTCAATAATCGATACCTAAAACTGGTATTGTATTAATTCTTACTGGCTATTTCATCATCTTAGAAGCTTCATCTGTGTCCTACTATGGTGCTTTTAGTGTCTCCGCATACCGCAGCACGCGACATAGCTTTCAGACGATAAGTACAACCGTTTCAGAGAGGAGAGCGGCCAATGTGACGATCTGGCTTTAAGTCGATTCGATAACAAATGACGAAAACGGACGGATTTCTCAGGTTTTTACTACATATGAACACTTTTCACATTATCCCGTGCAACTCGGCTGCTAGTCCTCCTTTCATGCAGAATCTTATGGTCCTAGCTATGTCCAAGGCACCAAAGCCAGCTAAAAAGTCAATAATCGATACCTAAATCTTGAGTTGTACTACTTCTTACTGGCTATTACATCAACTTAGAAGCTTCATCTGTGTTCTACTATGGTGCTTTTAGTGTCTCCACATACCGCAGCACGCGACATAGCTTTGCAGACGATAAGTACAACCGTTTTAGAGAGTTGAGTTGCCAATGTGACGATCCGGCTTTAAGTCGATTCGATAACAAATGACGAAAATGGGCGGATTTCTCAGGTTTTTACTACATATGAACACCTTTCACATCCTCCCGGGCAACTCGGCTGCTAGTCCTCCTTTCATGCAGAATCTTATGGTCCTAGCTATGTCCAAGGCACCAAAGCCAGCTAAAAAGTCAATAATCGATACTTAAAACTTGAATTGTACTACTTCTTACTGGCTATTACATCATCTTAGAATCTTCATCTGTGTTCTACTATAGTGCTTTTAGTGTCTCCGCATACCGCAGCACGCGACATAGCTTTGCAGACGATAAGTACAACCGTTTCAGAGAGAAGAGCGACCAATGTGACGACCTGGCTTGAAGTCGATTCCGTAACAAATGACGAAAACGGACGGATTACTCAGGTTTTTACTACATATGAACACTTTTCTCATTCTCCCGATCAACTCGGCTGCTAGTCCTCCTTTCATGCAGAATCTTATGGTCCTAGCTCATGTCCATGGCACCAAAGCCAGCTAAAAAGTCAATAATCGATACCTAGAACTTGAGTTGTACTAGTTCTTACTGGCTATTACATCAACTTACAAGCATCATCTGTGTTCTACTATGGTGCTTTTAGAGTCTCCACATACCGCAAACACGCGACATAGCTTTGCAGACGATATGTACAACCGTTTCAGAGAGAAGAGCGGCCAATGTGACGACCTGGCTTTAAGTCGATTCGATAACAAATGACGAAAACGGACGGATTTCTCAGGTTTTTAATACATATGAACACGTTTCACATTCTCCCATGCAACTCGGCTGCTAGTCCTCCTTTCATGCAGAATCTTAAGGTCCTAGCTCACGTCCAATGCACCAAGGCCAGCTAAAAAGTCAATAATCGATACCTAAAACTTGAATTGTACTACTTCTTACTGGCTATTACATCAACTTAGAAGCTTCATCTGTGTTCTACTATGGTGCTTTTAGTGTCTCCACAAATCGCAGCACGCGACATAGCTTTGCAGACGATAAGTACAACCGTTTCAGAGAGAAGAGCGGCCAATGTGACGATCTGGCTTTAAGTCGATTCCATACCAAATGACGAATACAGACGGATATCTCAGGTTTTTACTACATATGAACACTTTTCACAATCTCGCGTGCAATTCGGCTGCTAGTCCTCCTTTCATGCAGAATCTTAAGGTCCTAGCTCATGTCCAAGGCACCAAAGCCTATTAAAAAGTCAATAATCGATACCTAAAACTGGTATTGTACTAATTCTTACTGGCTATTTCATCATCTTAGAAGCTTCATCTGTGTCCTACTATGGTGCTTCTAGTGTCTCCGCATACCGCAGCACGCGACATAGCTTTCAGACGATAAGTACAACCGTTTCAGAGAGGAGAGCGGCCAATGTGACGATCTGGCTTTAAGTCGATTCGATAACAAATGACGAAAACGGACGGATTTCTCAGGTTTTTACTACATATGAACACTTTTCACATTATCCCGAGCAACTCGGCTGCTAGTCCTCCTTTCATGCAGAATCTTATGGTCCTAGGTATGTCCAAGGCACCAAAGCCAGCTAAAAAGTCAATAATCGATACCTAAAACTTGAGTTGTACTACTTCTTACTGGCTATTACATCAACTTAGAAGCTTCATCTGTGTTCTACTATGGTGCTTTTAGTGTCTCCACATACCGCAGCACGCGACATAGCTTTGCAGACGATAAGTACAACCGTTTCAGAGAGTTGAGTTGCCAATGTGACGATCCGGCTTTAAGTCGATTCGATAACAAATGACGAAAATGGGCGGATTTCTCAGGTTTTTACTACATATGAACACCTTTCACATCCTCCCGGGCAACTCGGCTGGTAGTCCTCCTTTCATGCAGAATCTTATGGTCCTAGCTATGTCCAAGGCACCAAAGCCAGCTAAAAAGTCAATAATCGATACTTAAATCTTGAATTGTACTACTTCTTACTGGCTATTACATCATCTTAGAATCTTCATCTGTGTTCTACTGTAGTGCTTTTAGTGTCTCCGCATACCGCAGCACGCGACATAGCTTTGCAGACGATAAGTACAACCGTTTCAGAGAGAAGAGCGGCCAATGCGACGATCTGGCTTTAAGTCGATTCGATAACAAATGACGAAAACGGACGGATTTCTCAGGATTTTACTACATATGAACACTTTTCACATTCTCCCGTGCAACTCGGATGCTAGTCCTCCTTTCTTGCAGATTCTTATGGTCCTAGCTATGTCCAAGCACCAAGCCAGCTAAAAAGTCAATAATCGATACCTAAAACTTGAGTTGTACTACTTCTTACTGGCTATTACATCAACTTAGAAGCTTCATCTGTGTTCTACTATGGTGCTTTTAGTGTCTCCACATACCGCAGCACGCGACATAGCTTTGCAGACAATAAGTACAACCGTTTCAGAGAGTTGAGTTGCCAATGTGACGATCCGGCTTTAAGTCGATTCGATAACAAATGACGACAATGGGCGGATTTCTCAGGTTTTTACTACACATGAACACTTTTCACATCCTCCCGGGCAACTCGGCTGCTAGTCCTCCTTTCATGCAGAATCTTATGGTCCTAGCTCATGTCCATGGCACCAAAGCCAGCTAAAAAGTCAATAATCGATACCTAGAACTTGAGTTGTACTACTTCTTACTGGCTATTACATCAACTTACAAGCATCATCTGTGTTCTACTATGGTGCTTTTAGAGTCTCCGCATACCGCAGCACGCGACATAGCTTAAAGACGATAAGTACAACCGTTTCAGAGAGAAGAGCGGCCAATGCGACGATCTGGCTTTAAGTCGATTCGATAACAAATGACGAAAACGGACGGATTTCTCAGGTTTTTAATACATATGAACACGTTTCACATTCTCCCATGCAACTCGGCTGCTAGTCCTCCTTTCATGCAGAATCTTAAGGTCCTAGCTTAGGTCCAATGCACCAAGGCCAGCTAAAAAGTCAATAATCGATACCTAAAACTTGAATTGTACTACTTCTTACTGGCTATTACATCAACTTAGAAGCTTCATCTGTGTTCTACTATGGTGCTTTTAGTGTCTCCACAAACCGCAGCACGCGACATAGCTTTGCAGACGATAAGTACAACCGTTTCAGAGAGAAGAGCGGCCAATGTGACGATCTGGCTTTAAGTCGATTCCATACCAAATGACGAATACAGACGGATTTCTCAGGTTTTTACTACATATGAACACTTTTCACAATCTCGCGTGCAATTCGGCTGCTAGTCCTCCTTTCATGCAGAATCTTAAGGTCCTAGCTCATGTCCAAGGTACCAAAGCCTATTAAAAAGTCAATAATCGATACCTAAAACTGGTATTGTACTAATTCTTACTGGCTATTTCATCATCTTAGAAGCTTCATCTGTGTCCTACTATGGTGCTTTTAGTGTCTCCGCATACCGCAGTACGCGACATAGCTTTCAGACGATAAGTACAACCGTTTCAGAGAGGAGAGCGGCCAATGTGACGATCTGGCTTTAAGTCGATTCGATAACAAATGACGAAAACGGACGGATTTCTCAGGTTTTTACTACATATGAACACTTTTCACATTATCCCGAGCAACTCGGCTGCTAGTCCTCCTTTCATGCAGAATCTTATGGTCCTAGGTATGTCCAAGGCACCAAAGCCAGCTAAAAAGTCAATAATTGATACCTAAAACTTGAGTTGTACTACTTCTTACTGGCTATTACATCAACTTAGAAGCTTCATCTGTGTTCTACTATGGTGCTTTTAGTGTCTCCACATACCGCAGCACGCGACATAGCTTTGCAGACGATAAGTACAACCGTTTCAGAGAGTTGAGTTGCCAATGTGACGATCCGGCTTTAAGTCGATTCGATAACAAATGACGAAAATGGGCGGATTTCTCAGGTTTTTACTACATATGAACACCTTTCACATCCTCCCGGGCAACTCGGCTGCTAGTCCTCCTTTCATGCAGAATCTTATGGTCCTAGCTATGTCCAAGGCACCAAAGCCAGCTAAAAAGTCAATAATCGATACTTAAAACTTGAATTGTACTACTTCTTACTGGCTATTACATCATCTTAGAATCTTCATCTGTGTTCTACTATAGTGCTTTTAGTGTCTCCGCATACCGCAGCACGCGACATAGCTTTGCAGACGATAAGTACAACCGTTTCAGAGAGAAGAGCGGCCAATGCGACGATCTGGCTTTAAGTCGATTCGATAACAAATGACGAAAACGGACGGATTTCTCAGGATTTTACTACATATGAACACTTTTCACATTCTCCCGTGCAACTCGGCTGCTAGTCCTCCTTTCTTGCAGATTCTTATGGTCCTAGCTATTTCCAAAGCACCAAGCCAGCTAAAAAGTCAATAATCGATACCTAAAACTTGAGTTGTACTACTTCTTACTGGCTATTACATCAACTTAGAAGCTTCATCTGTGTTCTACTATGGTGCTTTTAGTGTCTCCACATACCGCAGCACGCGACATAGCTTTGCAGACAATAAGTACAACCGTTTCAGAGAGTTGAGTTGCCAATGTGACGATCCGGCTTTAAGTCGATTCGATAACAAATGACGACAATGGGCGGATTTCTCAGGTTTTTACTACACATGAACACTTTTCACATCCTCCCGGGCAACTCGGCTGCTAGTCCTCCTTTCATGCAGAATCTTAAGGTTGTAGCTCATGTCCAAGGCACCAAAGCCAGCTAAAAAGTCAATAATCGATACTTAAAACTTGAATTGTACTACTTCTTATTGGCTATTACATCATCTTAGAATCTTCATCTGTGTTCTACTATAGTGCTTTTAGTGTCTCCGCATACCGCAGCACGCGACATAGCTTTGCAGACGATAAGTACAACCGTTTCAGAGAGAAGAGCGACCAATTTGACGACCTGGCTTTAAGTCGATTCCGTAACAAATGACGAAAACGGAGGGATTTCTCAGGTTTTTACTACATATAAACACTTTTCACATCCTCCCATGTAACTCGGCTGCTAGTCCTCCTTTCATGCAGAATCTTATGGTCCTAGCTCATGTCCATGGCACCAAAGCAAGCTAAAAAGTCAATAATCGATAGCTAGAACTTGAGTTGTACTACTTCTTACTGGCTATTACATCAACTTACAAGCATTATCTGTGTTCTACTATGGTGCTTTTAGAGTCTCCACATACCGCAAACACGCGACATAGCTTTGCAGACGATATGTACAACCGTTTCAGAGAGAAGAGCGGCCAATGTGACGACCTGGCTTTAAGTCGATTCGATAACAAATGACGAAAACGGACGGATTTCGCAGGTTTTTACTACATATGAACACTTTTCACATCCTCCCATGTAACTCGGCTGCTAGTCCTCCTTTCATGCAGAATCTTAAGGTCCCACCTCATGTCCAAGGCAACAAAGCCTGCTAAAAAGTCAATAATCGATACTTAAAACTGGTATTGTACTAATTCTTACTGGCTATTTCATCATCTTAGAAGCTTCATCTGTGTCCTACTATGGTGCTTTTAGTGTCTCCGCATACCGCAGCACGCGACATAGCTTTCAGACGATAAGTACAACCGTTTCAGAGAGAAGAGTGGCCAATGTGACGATCTGGCTTTAAGTCGATTCGATAACAAATGACGAAAACGGACGGATTTCTCAGGTTTTTACTACATATGAACACTTTTCACATTCTCCCGTGCAACTCGGCTGCTAGTCCTCCTTTCATGCAGAATCTTATGGTGCTAGCTCATGTCCAAGGCACCAAAGCCAGCTAAAAAATCAATAATCGATACCTAGAACATGAGTTGTACTAGTTCTTACTGGCTATTACATCAACTTTCAAGCATCATCTGTGTTCTACTATGGTGCTTTTAGAGTCTCCACATACCGCAACACGTGACATAGCTTTGCAGACGATATGTACAACCGTTTCAGAGAGAAGAGCGGCCAATGTGACGACCTGGCTTTAAGTCGATTCGATAACAAATGACGAAAACGGACGGATTTCTCAGGTTTTTACTACATATGAACACTTTTCACATTCTCCCGTGCAACTCGGCTGCTAGTCTTCCTTTCATGCAGAATCTTAAGGTCCTAGCTCATGTCCAAGGCACAAAAGCCTGCTAAAAAGTCAATAATCGATACCTAAAACTGGTATTGTACTAATTCTTACTGGCTATTTCATCATCTTAGAAGCTTCATCTGTGTCCAACTATGGTGCTTTTAGTGTCTCCGCATACCGCAGCACGCGACATAGCTTTCAGACGATAAGTACAACCGTTTCAGAGAGGAGAGCGGCCAATGTGACGATCTGGCTTTAAGTCGATTCGATAACAAATGACGAAAACGGACGGATTTCTCAGGATTTTACTACATATGAACACTTTTCACATTCTCCCGTGCAACTCGGCTGCTAGTCCTCCTTTCTTGCAGAATCTTATGGTCCTAGCTATGTCCAAAGCACCAAAGCCAGCTAAAAAGTCAATAATCGATACCTAAAACTTGAGTTGTACTACTTCTTACTGGCTATTACATCAACTTAGAAGCTTCATCTGTGTTCTACTATGGTGCTTTTAGTGTCTCCACATACCGCAGCACGCGACATAGCTTTGCAGACAATAAGTACAACCGTTTCAGAGAGTTGAGTTGCCAATGTGACGATCCGGCTTTAAGTCGATTCGATAACAAATGACGAAATTGGGCGAATTTCTCAGGTTTTTACTACACATGAACACTTTTCACATCCTCCCGGGCAACTCGGCTGCTAGTCCTCCTTTCATGCAGAATCTTAAGGTCGTAGCTCATGTCCAAGGCACCAAAGCCAGCTAAAAAGTCAATAATCGATACTTAAAACTTGAATTGTACTACTTCTTACTGGCTATTACATCATCTTAGAATCTTCATCTGTGTTCTACTATAGTGCTTTTAGTGTCTCCGCATACCGCAGCACGCGACATAGCTTTGCAGACGATAAGTACAACCGTTTCAGAGAGAAGAGCGGCCAATGCGACGATCTGGCTTTAAGTCGATTCGATAACAAATGACGAAAACGGACGGATTTCTCAGGATTTTACTACATATGAACACTTTTCACATTCTCCCGTGCAACTCGGCTGCTAGTCCTCCTTTCTTGCAGATTCTTATGGTCCTAGCTATTTCCAAAGCACCAAGCCAGCTAAAAAGTCAATAATCGATACCTAAAACTTGAATTGGATTACTTCTTACTGGCTATTACATCAACTTAGATGCTTCATCTGTGTTCTACTATGGTGATTTTAGTGTCTCCGCTTACCGCAGCACGCGACATAGCATTGCAGACGATAAGTACAACCGTTTCAGAGAGAAGAGCGACCAATGTGACGACCTGGCTTTAAGTCGATTCCGTAACAAATGACGAAAACGGAGGGATTTCTCAGGTTTTTACTACATATGAACACTTTTCACATCCTCCCATGTAACTCGGCTGCTAGTCCTCCTTTCATGCAGAATCTTAAGGTCGTAGCTCATGTCCAAGGCACCAAAGCCTGCTAAAAAGTCAATAATCGATACTTAATACTGGTATTGTACTAATTCTTACTGGCTATTTCATCATCTTAGAAGCTTCATCTGTGTCCTACTATGGTGCTTTTAGTGTCTCCGCATACCGCAGCACGCGACATAGCTTTGCAGACGATAAGTACTACCGTTTTAGAGAGTTGAGTTGCCAATGTGACGATCCGGCTTTAAGTCGATTAGATAACAAATGACGAAAATGGGCGGATTTCTCAGGTTTTTACTACATATGAACACCTTTCACATCCTCCCGGGCAACTCGGCTGCTAGTCCTCCTTTCATGCAGAATCTTATGGTCCTAGTTATGTCCAAGGCACCAAAGCCAGCTAAAAAGTCAATAATCGATACTGAAAACTTGAATTGTACTACTTCTTACTGGCTATTACATCATCTTAGAATCTTCATCTGTGTTCTACTATAGTGCTTTTAGTGTCTCCGCATACCGCAGCACACGACATAGCTTTGCAGACGATAAGTACAACCGTTTCAGAGAGAAGAGCGACCAATGTGACGACCTGGCTTGAAGTCGATTCCGTAACAAATGACGAAAACGGACGGATTACTCAGGTTTTTACTACATATGAACACTTTTCTCATTCTCCCGATCAACTCGGCTGCTAGTCCTCCTTTCATGCAGAATCTTATGGTCCTAGCTCATGTCCATGGCACCAAAGCCAGCTAAAAAGTCAATAATCGATACCTAGAACTTGAGTTGTACTACTTCTTACTGGCTATTACATCAACTTACAAGCATCATCTGTGTTCTACTATGGTGCTTTTAGAGTCTCCACATACCGCAAACACGCGACATAGCTTTGCAGACGATATGTACAACCGTTTCAGAGAGAAGAGCGGCCAATGTGACGACCTGGCTTTAAGTCGATTCGATAACAAATGACGAAAACGGACGGATTTCGCAGGTTTTTACTACATATGAACACTTTTCACATCCTCCCGTGTAACTCGGCTGCTAGTCCTCCTTTCATGCAGAATCTTAAGGTCCTACCTCATGTCCAAGGCACCAAAGCCTGCTAAAAAGTCAATAATCGATACTTAAAACTGGTATTGTACTAATCCTTACTGGCTATTTCATCATCTTAGAAGCTTCATCTGTGTCCTACTATGGTGCTTTTAGTGTCTCCGCATACCGCAGCACGCGACATAGCTTTCAGACGATAAGTACAACCGTTTCAGAGAGAAGAGTGGCCAATGTGACGATCTGGCTTTAAGTCGATTCGCTAACAAATGACGAAAACGGAAGGATTTCTCAGGTTTTTACTACATATGAACACTTTTCACATTCTCCCGTGCAACTCGGCTGCTAGTCCTCCTTTCATGCAGAATCTTATGGTCCTAGCTATGTCCAAGGCACCAAAGCCAGCTAAAAAGTCAATAATCGATACTTAAAACTTGAATTGTACTACTTCTTACTGGCTATTACATCATCTTAGAATCTTCATCTGTGTTCTACTATAGTGCTTTTAGTGTCTCCGCATACCGCAGCACGCGACATAGCTTTGCAGACGATAAGTACAACCGTTTCAGAGAGAAGAGCGACCAATGTGACGACCTGGCTTGAAGTCGATTCCGTAACAAATGACGAAAACGGACGGATTACTCAGGTTTTTACTACATATGAACACTTTTCTCATTCTCCCGATCATCTCGGCTGCTAGTCCTCCTTTCATGCAGAATCTTATGGTCCTAGCTCATGTCCATGGCACCAAAGCCAGCTAAAAAGTCAATAATCGATACCTAGAACTTGAGTTGTACTACTTCTTACTGGCTATTACATCAACTTACAAGCATCATCTGTGTTCTACTATGGTGCTTTTAGAGTCTCCGCATACCGCAGCACGCGACATAGCTTAAAGACGATAAGTACAACCGTTTCAGAGAGAAGAGCGGCCAATGCGACGATCTGGCTTTAAGTCGATTCGATAACAAATGACGAAAACGGACGGATTTCTCAGGTTTTTAATACATATGAACACGTTTCACATTCTCCCATGCAACTCGGCTGCTAGTCCTCCTTTCATGCAGAATCTTAAGGTCCTAGCTCACGTCCAATGCACCAAGGCCAGCTAAAAAGTCAATAATCGATACCTAAAACTTGAATTGTACTACTTCTTACTGGCTATTACATCAACTTAGAAGCTTCATCTGTGTTCTACTATGGTGCTTTTAGTGTCTCCACAAACCGCAGCACGCGACATAGCTTTGCAGACGATAAGTACAACCGTTTCAGAGAGAAGAGCGGCCAATGTGACGATCTGGCTTTAAGTCGATTCCATACCAAATGACGAATACAGACGGATTTCTCAGGTTTTTACTACA
Organism: Schistocerca gregaria; assembly: GCF_023897955.1. NCBI lineage: Eukaryota > Metazoa > Arthropoda > Insecta > Orthoptera > Acrididae > Schistocerca > Schistocerca gregaria. The sequence continues at coordinate 5,426,052 of NW_026061811.1, read as the reverse complement.
TATGAACACTTTTCACAATCTCGCGTGCAATTCGGCTGCTAGTCCTCCTTTCATGCAGAATCTTAAGGTCCTAGCTCACGTCCAATGCACCAAGGCCAGCTAAAAAGTCAATAATCGATACCAAAAACTTGAATTGTACTACTTCTTACTGGCAATTACATCAACTTAGAAGCTTCATCTGTGTTCTACTATGGTGCTTTTAGTGTCTCCGCATACCGCAGCACACGACATAGCTTTCAGACGATAAGTACAACCGTTCCAGAGAGAAGAGCGGCCAATGTGACGATATGGCTTTAAGTCGATTCGATAACAAATGACGAAAACGGACGGATTTCTCCGGTTTTTACTACATATGAACACTTTTCACATTCTCCCGTGCAACTCGGCTGCTAGTCCTCCTTTCATGCAGAATCTTATGGTGCTAGCTCATGTCCAAGGCACCAAAGCCAGCTAAAAAGTCAATAATCGATACCTAGAACTTGAGTTGTACTACTTCTTACTGGCTATTACATCAACTTACAAGCATCATCTGTGTTCTACTATGGTGCTTTTAGAGTCTCCGCATACCGCAACACGTGACATAGCTTTGCAGACGATATGTACAACCGTTTCAGAGAGAAGAGCGGCCAATGTGACGATCTGGCTTTAAGTCGATTCGATAACAAATGACGAAAACGGACGGATTTCTCAGGTTTTTACTACATATGAACACTTTTCACATCCTCCCGTGTAACTCGGCTGCTAGTCCTCCTTTCAAGCAGAATCTTAAGGTCCTACCTCATGTCCAAGGCACCAAAGCCTGCTAAAAAGTCAATAATCGATACTTAAAACTGGTATTGTACTAATCCTTACTGGCTATTTCATCATCTTAGAAGCTTCATCTGTGTCCTACTATGGTGCTTTTAGTGTCTCCGCATACCGCAGCACGCGACATAGCTTTCAGACGATAAGTACAACCGTTTCAGAGAGAAGAGTGGCCAATGTGACGATCTGGCTTTAAGTCGATTCGATAACAAATGACGAAAACGGAAGGATTTCTCAGGTTTTTACTACATATGAACACTTTTCACATTCTCCCGTGCAACTCGGCTGCTAGTCCTCCTTTCATGCAGAATCTTATGGTCCTAGCTATGTCCAAGGCACCAAAGCCAGCTAAAAAGTCAATAATCGATACTTAAAACTTGAATTGTACTACTTCTTACTGGCTATTACATCATCTTAGAATCTTCATCTGTGTTCTACTATAGTGCTTTTAGTGTCTCCGCATACCGCAGCACGCGACATAGCTTTGCAGACGATAAGTACAACCGTTTCAGAGAGAAGAGCGACCAATGTGAAGACCTGGCTTGAAGTCGATTCCGTAACAAATGACGAAAACGGACGGATTACTCAGGTTTTTACTACATATGAACACTTTTCTCATTCTCCCGATCATCTCGGCTGCTAGTCCTCCTTTCATGCAGAATCTTATGGTCCTAGCTCATGTCCATGGCACCAAAGCCAGCTAAAAAGTCAATAATCGATACCTAGAACTTGAGTTGTACTACTTCTTACTGGCTATTACATCAACTTACAAGCATCATCTGTGTTCTACTATGGTGCTTTTAGAGTCTATGCATACCGCAGCACGCGACATAGCTTAAAGACGATAAGTACAACCGTTTCAGAGAGAAGAGCGGCCAATGCGACGATCTGGCTTTAAGTCGATTCGATAACAAATGACGAAAACGGACGGATTTCTCAGGTTTTTAATACATATGAACACGTTTCACATTCTCCCATGCAACTCGGCTGCTAGTCCTCCTTTCATGCAGAATCTTAAGGTCCTAGCTCACGTCCAATGCACCAAGGCCAGCTAAAAAGTCAATAATCGATACCTAAAACTTGAATTGTACTACTTCTTACTGGCTATTACATCAACTTAGAAGCTTCATCTGTGTTCTACTATGGTGCTTTTAGTGTCTCCACAAACCGCAGCACGCGACATAGCTTTAAAGACGATAAGTACAACCGTTTCAGAGAGAAGAGCGGCCAATGTGACGATCTGGCTTTAAGTCGATTCCATACCAAATGACGAATACAGACGGATTTCTCAGGTTTTTACTACATATGAACACTTTTCACAATCTCGCGTGCAATTCGGCTGCTAGTCCTCCTTTCATGCAGAATCTTAAGGTCCTAGCTCATGTCCAAGGCACCAAAGCCTATTAAAAAGTCAATAACCGATACCTAAAACTGGTATTGTACTAATTCTTACTGGCTATTTCATCATCTTTGAAGCTTCATCTGTGTCCTACTATGGTGCTTTTAGTGTCTCCGCATACCGCAGCACGCGACATAGCTTTCAGACGATAAGTACAACCGTTTCAGAGAGGAGAGCGGCCAATGTGACGATCTGGCTTTAAGTCGATTCGATAACAAATGACGAAAACGGACGGATTTCTCAGGTTTTTACTACATATGAACACTTTTCACATTATCCCGTGCAACTCGGCTGCTAGTCCTCCTTTCATGCAGAATCTTATGGTCCTAGGTATGTCCAAGGCACCAAAGCCAGCTAAAAAGTCAATAATCGATACCTAAAACTTGAGTTGTACTACTTCTTACTGGCTATTACATCAACTTAGAAGCTTCATCTGTGTTCTACTATGGTGCTTTTAGTGTCTCCACATACCGCAGCACGCGACATAGCTTTGCAGACGATAAGTACAACCGTTTCAGAGAGTTGAGTTGCCAATGTGACGATCCGGCTTTAAGTCGATTCGATAACAAATGACGAAAATGGGCGGATTTCTCAGGTTTTTACTACATATGAACACCTTTCACATCCTCCCGGGCAACTCGGCTGCTAGTCCTCCTTTCATGCAGAATCTTATGGTCCTAGCTATGTCCAAGGCACCAAAGCCAGCTAAAAAGTCAATAATCAATACTTAAAACTTGAATTGTACTACTTCTTACTGGCTATTACATCATCTTAGAATCTTCATCTGTGTTCTACTATAGTGCTTTTAGTGTCTCCGCATACCGCAGTACGCGACATAGCTTTGCAGACGATAAGTACAACCGTTTCAGAGAGAAGAGCGTCCAATGCGACGATCTGGCTTTAAGTCGATTCGATAACAAATGACGAAAACGGACGGATTTCTCAGGTTTTTAATACATATGAACACGTTTCACATTCACTCATGCAACTCGGCTGCCAGTCCTCCTTTCATGCAGAATCTTAAGGTCCTAGCTCACGTCCAATGCACCAAGGCCAGCTAAAAAGTCAATAATCGATACCAAAAACTTGAATTGTACTACTTCTTACTGGCAATTACATCAACTTAGAAGCTTCATCTGTGTTCTACTATGGTGCTTTTAGTGTCTCCGCATACCGCAGCACGCGACATAGCTTTCAGACGATAAGTACAACCGTTTCAGAGAGAAGAGCGGCCAATGTGACGATATGGCTTTAAGTCGATTCGATAACAAATGACGAAAACGGACGGATTTCTCCGGTTTTTACTACATATGAACACTTTTCACATTCTCCCGTGCAACTCGGCTGCTAGTCCTCCTTTCATGCAGAATCTTATGGTGCTAGCTCATGTCCAAGGCACCAAAGCCAGCTAAAAAGTCAATAATCGATACCTAGAACTTGAGTTGTACTACTTCTTACTGGCTATTACATCAACTTACAAGCATCATCTGTGTTCTACTATGGTGCTTTTAGAGTCTCCGCATACCGCAACACGTGACATAGCTTTGCAGACGATATGTACAACCGTTTCAGAGAGAAGAGCGGCCAATGTGACGATCTGGCTTTAAGTCGATTCGATAACAAATGACGAAAACGGACGGATTTCTCAGGTTTTTACTACATATGAACACTTTTCACATCCTCCCGTGCAACTCGGCTGCTAGTCCTCCTTTCATGCAGAATCTTAAGGTCCTAGCTCATGTCCAAGGCACCAAAGCCTGCTAAAAAGTCAATAATCGATACCTAAAACTGGTATTGTACTAATTCTTACTGGCTATTTCATCATCTTAGAAGCTTCATCTGTGTCCTACTATGGTGCTTTTAGTGTCTCCGCATACCGCAGCACGCGACATAGCTTTCAGACGATAAGTACAACCGTTTCAGAGAGGAGAGCGGCCAATGTGACGATCTGGCTTTAAGTCGATTCGATAACAAATGACGAAAACGGACGGATTTCTCAGGATTTTACTACATATGAACACTTTTCACATTCTCCCGTGCAACTCGGCTGCTAGTCCTCCTTTCTTGCAGATTCTTATGGTCCTAGCTATGTCCAAAGCACCAAGCCAGCTAAAAAGTCAATAATCGATACCTAAAACTTGAGTTGTACTACTTCTTACTGGCTATTACATCAACTTAGAAGCTTCATCTGTGTTCTACTATGGTGCTTTTAGTGTCTCCACATACCGCAGCACGCGACATAGCTTTGCAGACAATAAGTACAACCGTTTCAGAGAGTTGAGTTGCCAATGTGACGATCCGGCTTTAAGTCGATTCGATAACAAATGACGAAAATGGGCGGATTTCTCAGGTTTTTACTACACATGAACACTTTTCACATCCTTCCGGGCAACTCGGCTGCTAGTCCTCCTTTCATGCAGAATCTTAAGGTCGTAGCTCATGTCCAAGGCACCAAAGCCAGCTAAAAAGTCAATAATCGATACTTAAAACTTGAATTGTACTACTTCTTATTGGCTATTACATCATCTTAGAATCTTCATCTGTGTTCTACTATAGTGCTTTTAGTGTCTCCGCATACCGCAGCACGCGACATAGCTTTGCAGACGATAAGTACAACCGTTTCAGAGAGAAGAGCGACCAATTTGACGACCTGGCTTTAAGTCGATTCCGTAACAAATGACGAAAACGGAGGGATTTCTCAGGTTTTTACTACATATGAACACTTTTCACATCCTCCCATGTAACTCGGCTGCTAGTCCTCCTTTCATGCAGAATCTTATGGTCCTAGCTCATGTCCATGGCACCAAAGCAAGCTAAAAAGTCAATAATCGATAGCTAGAACTTGAGTTGTACTACTTCTTACTGGCTATTACATCAACTTACAAGCATTATCTGTGTTCTACTATGGTGCTTTTAGAGTCTCCACATACCGCAAACACGCGACATAGCTTTGCAGACGATATGTACAACCGTTTCAGAGAGAAGAGCGGCCAATGTGACGACCTGGCTTTAAGTCGATTCGATAACAAATGACGAAAACGGACGGATTTCGCAGGTTTTTACTACGTATGAACACTTTTCACATCCTCCCATGTAACTCGGCTGCTAGTCCTCCTTTCATGCAGAATCTTATGGTCCTACCTCATGTCCAAGGCACCAAAGCCTGCTAAAAAGTCAATAATCGATACTTAAAACTGGTATTGTACTAATTCTTACTGGCTATTTCATCATCTTAGAAGCTTCATCTGTGTCCTACTATGGTGCTTTTAGTGTCTCCGCATACCGCAGCACGCGACATAGTTTTCAGACGATAAGTACAACCGTTTCAGAGAGAAGAGTGGCCAATGTGACGATCTGGCTTTAAGTCGATTCAATAACAAATGACGAAAACGGACGGATTTCTCAGGTTTTTACTACATATGAACACTTTTCACATTCTCCCGTGCAACTCGGCTGCTAGTCCTCCTTTCATGCAGAATCTTAAGGTCCTACCTCATGTCCAAAGCACCAAAGCCAGCTAAAAAGTCAATAACCGATACGTAAAACTGGTATTGTACTAATTCTTACTGGCTATTACATCATCGTAGAAGCTTCATATGTGTTCTACTATGGTGCTTTTAGTGTCTCCGCATACCGCAGCACGCGACATAGCTTTCAGACGATAAGTACAACCGTTTCAGAGAGAAGAGCGGCCAATGCGACGATCTGGCTTTAAGTCGATTCGATAACAAATGACGAAAACGGACGGATTTCTCAGGTTTTTAATACATATGAACACGTTTCACATTCTCCCATGCAACTCGGCTGCTAGTCCTCCTTTCATGCAGAATCTTAAGGTCCTAGCTCACGTCCAATGCACCAAGGCCAGCTAAAAAGTCAAAAATCGATACCTAAAACTTGAATTGTACTACTTCTTACTGGCAATTACATCAACTTAGAAGCTTCATCTGTGTTCTACTATGGTGCTTTTAGTGTCTCCACAAACCGCAGCACGCGACATAGCTTTGCAGACGATAAGTACAACCGTTTCAGAGAGAAGAGCGGCCAATGTGACGATCTGGCTTTAAGTCGATTCCATACCAAATGACGAATACAGACGGATTTCTCAGGTTTTTACTACATATGAATACTTTTCACAATCTCGCGTGCAATTCGGCTGCTAGTCCTCCTTTCATGTAGAATCTTAAGGTCCTAGCTCATGTCCAAGGCACCAAAGCCTATTAAAAAGTCAATAATCGATACGTAAAACTGGTATAGTACTAATTCTTACTGGCTATTTCATCATCTTAGAAGCTTCATCTGTGTCCTACTATGGTGCTTTTAGTGTCTCCGCATACCGCAGCACGCGACATAGCTTTCAGACGATAAGTACAACCGTTTCAGAGAGGAGAGCGGCCAATGTGACGATCTGGCTTTAAGTCGATTCGATAACAAATGACGAAAACGGACGGATTTCTCAGGTTTTTACTACATATGAACACTTTTCACATTATCCCGTGCAACTCGGCTGCTAGTCCTCCTTTCATGCAGAATCTTATGGTCCTAGCTATGTCCAAGGCACCAAAGCCAGCTAAAAAGTCAATAATCGATACCTAAAACTTGAGTTGTACTACTTCTTACTGGCTATTACATCAACTTAGAAGCTTCATCTGTGTTCTACTATGGTGCTTTTAGTGTCTCCACATACCGCAGCACGCGACATAGCTTTGCAGACGATAAGTACAACCGTTTTAGGGAGTTGAGTTGCCAATGTGACGATCCGGCTTTAGGTCGATTCGATAACAAATGACGAAAATGGGCGGATTTCTCAGGTTTTTACTACATATGAACACCTTTCACATCCTCCCGGGCAACTCGGCTGCTAGTCCTCCTTTCATGCAGAATCTTATGGTCCTAGCTATGTCCAAGGCACCAAAGCCAGCTAATAAGTCAATAATCGATACTTAAAACTTGAATTGTACTACTTCTTACTGGCTATTACATCATCTTAGAATCTTCATCTGTGTTCTACTATAGTGCTTTTAGTGTCTCCGCATACCGCAGCACGCGACATAGCTTTGCAGACGATAAGTACAACCGTTTCAGAGAGAAGAGCGACCAATGTGACGACCTGGCTTGAAGTCGATTCCGTAACAAATGACGAAAACGGACGGATTACTCAGGTTTTTACTACATATGAACACTTTTCTCATTCTCCCGATCAACTCGGCTGCTAGTCCTCCTTTCATGCAGAATCTTATGGTCCTAGCTCATGACCAAGGCACCAAAGCCAGCTAAAAAGTCAATAATCGATACCTAGAACTTGAGTTGTACTACTTCTTACTGGCTATTACATCAACTTACAAGCATCATCTGTGTTCTACTATGGTGCTTTTAGAGTCTCCACATATCGCAAACACGCGACATAGCTTTGCAGACGATATGTACAACCGTTTCAGAGAGAAGAGCGGCCAATGTGACGACCTGGCTTTAAGTCGATTCGATAACAAATGACGAAAACGGACGGATTTCGCAGGTTTTTACTACATATGAACACTTTTCACATCCTCCCGTGTAACTCGGCTGCTAGTCCTCCTTTCATGCAGAATCTTAAGGTCCTACCTCATGTCCAAGGCACCAATGCCTGCTAAAAAGTCAATAATCGATACTTAAAACTGGTATTGTACTAATCCTTACTGGCTATTTCATCATCTTAGAAGCTTCATCTGTGTCCTACTATGGTGCTTTTAGTGTCTCCGCATACCGCAGCACGCGACATAGCTTTCAGACGATAAGTACAACCGTTTCAGAGAGAAGAGTGGCCAATGTGACGATCTGGCTTTAAGTCGATTCGATAACAAATGACGAAAACGGACGGATTTCTCAGGTTTTTACTACATATGAACACTTTTCACATTCTCCCGTGCAACTCGGCTGCTAGTCCTCCTTTCATGCAGAATCTTATGGTCCTAGCTATGTCCAAGGCACCAAAGCCAGCTAAAAAGTCAATAATCGATACTTAAAACTTGAATTGTACTACTTCTTACTGGCTATTACATCATCTTAGAATCTTCATCTGTGTTCTACTATAGTGCTTTTAGTGTCTCCGCATACCGCAGCACGCGACATAGCTTTGCAGACGATAAGTACAACCGTTTCAGAGAGAAGAGCGACCAATGTGACGACCTGGCTTGAAGTCGATTCCGTAACAAATGACGAAAACGGACGGATTACTCAGGTTTTTACTACATATGAACACTTTTCTCATTCTCCCGATCAACTCGGATGCTAGTCCTCCTTTCATGCAGAATCTTATGGTCCTAGCTCATGTCCATGGCACCAAAGCCAGCTAAAAAGTCAATAATCGATACCTAGAACTTGAGTTGTACTACTTCTTACTGGCTATTACATCAACTTACAAGCATTATCTGTGTTCTACTATGGTGCTTTTAGAGTCTCCGCATACCGCAGCACGCGACATAGCTTAAAGACGATAAGTACAACCGTTTCAGAGAGAAGAGCGGCCAATGCGACGATCTGGCTTTAAGTCGATTCGATAACAAATGACGAAAACGGACGGATTTCTCAGGTTTTTAATACATATGAACACGTTTCACATTCTCCCATGCAACTCGGCTGCTAGTCCTCCTTTCATGCAGAATCTTAAGGTCCTAGCTCACGTCCAATGCACCAAGGCCAGCTAAAAAGTCAATAATCGATACCTAAAACTTGAATTGTACTACTTCTTACTGGCTATTACATCAACTTAGAAGCTTCATCTGTGTTCTACTATGGTGCTTTTAGTGTCTCCACAAACCGCAGCACGCGACATAGCTTTGCAGACGATAAGTACAACCGTTTCAGAGAGAAGAGCGGCCAATGTGACGATCTGGCTTTAAGTCGATTCCATACCAAATGACGAATACAGACGGATTTCTCAGGTTTTTACTACATATGAACACTTTTCACAATCTCGCGTGCAATTCGGCTGCTAGTCCTCCTTTCATGCAGAATCTTAAGGTCCTAGCTCATGTCCAAGGCACCAAAGCCTATTAAAAAGTCAATAATCGATACCTAAAACTGGTATTGTACTAATTCTTACTGGCTATTTCATCATCTTAGAAGCTTCATCTGTGTTGTACTATGGTGCTTTTAGTGTCTCCGCATACCGCAGCACGCGACATAGCTTTCAGACGATAAGTACAACCGTTTCAGAGAGGAGAGCGGCCAATGTGACGATCTGGCTTTAAGTCGATTCGATAACAAATGACGAAAACGGACGGATTTCTCAGGTTTTTACTACATATGAACACTTTTCACATTATCCCGTGCAACTCGGCTGCTAGTCCTCCTTTCATGCAGAATCTTATGGTCCTAGGTATGTCCAAGGCACCAAAGCCAGCTAAAAAGTCAATAATCGATACCTAAAACTTGAGTTGTACTACTTCTTACTGGCTATTACATCAACTTAGAAGCTTCATCTGTGTTCTACTATGGTGCTTTTAGTGTCTCCACATACCGCAGCACGCGACATAGCTTTGCAGACGATAAGTACAACCGTTTCAGAGAGTTGAGTTGCCAATGTGACGATCCGGCTTTAAGTCGATTCGATAACAAATGACGAAAATGGGCGGATTTCTCAGGTTTTTACTACATATGAACACCTTTCACATCCTCCCGGGCAACTCGGCTGCTAGTCCTCCTTTCATGCAGAATCTTATGGTCCTAGCTATGTCCAAGGCACCAAAGCCAGCTAAAAAGTCAATAATCGATACTTAAAACTTGAATTGTACTACTTCTTACTGGCTATTACATCATCTTAGAATCTTCATCTGTGTTCGACTATAGTGCTTTTAGTGTCTCCGCACACCGCAGCACGCGACATAGCTTTGCAGACGATAAGTACAACCGTTTCAGAGAGAAGAGCGGCCAATGCGACGATCTGGCTTTAAGTCGATTCGATAACAAATGACGAAAACGGACGGATTTCTCAGGTTTTTAATACATATGAACACGTTTCACATTCTCCCATGCAACTCGGCTGCTAGTCCTCCTTTCATGCAGAATCTTAAGGTCCTAGCTCACGTCCAATGCACCAAGGCCAGCTAAAAAGTCAATAATCGATACCTAAAACTTGAATTGTACTACTTCTTACTGGCTATTACATCAACTTAGAAGCTTCATCTGTGTTCTACTATGGTGCTTTTAGTGTCTCCACAAACCGCAGCACGCGACATAGCTTTGCAGACGATAAGTACAACCGTTTCAGAGAGAAGAGCGGCCAATGTGACGATCTGGCTTTAAGTCGATTCCATACCAAATGACGAATACAGACGGATTTCTCAGGTTTTTACTACATATGAACACTTTTCACAATCTCGCGTGCAATTCGGCTGCTAGTCCTCCTTTCATGCAGAATCTTAAGGTCCTAGCTCATGTCCAAGGCACCAAAGCCTGCTAAAAAGTCAATAATCGATACCTAAAACTGGTATTGTACTAATTCTTACTGGCTATTTCATCATCTTAGAAGCTTCATCTGTGTCCTACTATGGTGCTTTTAGTGTCTCCGCATACCGCAGCACGCGACATAGCTTTCAGACGATAAGTACAACCGTTTCAGAGAGGAGAGCGGCCAATGTGACGATCTGGCTTTAAGTCGATTCGATAACAAATGACGAAAACGGACGGATTTCTCAGGTTTTTACTACATATGAACACTTTTCACATTCTCCCATGCAACTCGGCTGCTAGTCCTCCTTTCATGCAGAATCTTATGGTCCTAGCTATGTCCAAGGCACCAAAGCCAGCTAAAAAGTCAATAATCGATACCTAAAACTTGAGTTGTACTACTTCTTACTGGCTATTACATCAACTTGGAAGCTTCATCTGTGTTCTACTATTGTGCTTTTAGTGTCTCCACATACCGCAGCACGCGACATAGCTTTGCAGACGATAAGTACAACCGTTTCAGAGAGTTGAGTTGCCAATGTGACGATCCGGCTTTAAGTCGATTCGATAACAAATGACGAAAATGGGCGGATTTCTCAGGTTTTTACTACATATGAACACCTTTCACATCCTCCCGGGCAACTCGGCTGCTAGTCCTCCTTTCATGCAGAATCTTAAGGTCCTAGCTCATGTCCAAGGCACCAAAGCCAGCTAAAAAGTCAATAATCGATACTTAAAACTTGAATTGTACTACATCTTACTGGCTATTACATCATCTTAGAATCTTCATCTGTGTTCTACTATAGTGCTTTTAGTGTCTCCGCATACCGCAGCACGCGACATAGCTTTGCAGACGATAAGTACAACCGTTTCAGAGAGAAGAGCGACCAATGTGACGACCTGGCTTGAAGACGATTCCGTAACAAATGACGAAAACGGACGGATTACTCAGGTTTTTACTACATATGAACACTTTTCTCATTCTCCCGATCAACTCGGCTGCTAGTCCTCCTTTCATGCAGAATCTTATGGTCCTAGCTCATGTCCATGGCACCAAAGCCAGCTAAAAAGTCAATAATCGATACCTAGAGCTTGAGTTGTACTACTTCTTACTGGCTATTACATCAACTTACAAGCATCATCTGTGTTCTACTATGGTTCTTTTAGAGTCTCCACATACCGCAAACACGCGACATAGCTTTGCAGACGATATGTACAACCGTTTCAGGGAAAAGAGCGGCCAATGTGACGACCTGGCTTTAAGTCGATTCGATAACAAATGACGATAACGGACGGATTTCGCAGGTTTTTACTACATATGAACATTTTTCACATCCTCCCGTGTAACTCGGCTGCTAGTCCTCCTTTCATGCAGAATCTTAAGGTCCTACCTCATGTCCAAGGCACCAAAGCCTGCTAAAAAGTCAATAATCGATACTTAAAACTGGTATTGTACTAAATCTTACTGGCTATTTCATCATCTTAGAAGCTTCATCTATGTCCTACTATGGTGCTTTTAGTGTCTCCGCATACCGCAGCACGCGACATAGCTTTCAGACGATAAGTACAACCGTTTCAGAGAGAAGAGTGGCCAATGTGACGATCTGGCTTTAAGTCGATTCGATAACAAATGACGAAAACGGACGGATTTCTCAGGTTTTTACTACATATGAACACTTTTCACATTCTCCCGTGCAACTCGGCTGCTAGTCCTCCTTTCATGCAGAATCTTATGGTCCTAGCTATGTCCAAGGCACCAAAGCCAGCTAAAAAGTCAATAATCGATACCTAAAACTTGAGTTGTACTACTTCTTACTGGCTATTACATCAACTTAGAAGCTTCATCTGTGTTCTACTATGGTGCTTTTAGTGTCTCCACATACCGCAGCACGCGACACTGCTTTGCAGACGATAAGTACAACCGTTTCAGAGAGAAGAGCGGTCAACGTGACGATCCGGCTTTAAGTCGATTCGGTAACAAATGGCGAAAATGGACGAATTTCTTAGGTTTTTACTACATATGAACACTTTTCACATCCTCCCTTGCAACTCGGCTGCTAGTCCTCCTTTCATGCAGAATCTTAAGGTCCTAGCTCATGTCCAAGGCACCAAAGCCAACTAAAAAGTCAATAATCGATACTTAAAACTAGAATTGTACTACATCTTACTGGCTATTTCATCATCTTAGAAGCTTCATCTGTGTCCTACTATGGTGCTTTTAGTGTCTCCGCATACCGCAGCACGCGACATAGCTTTCAGACGATAAGTACAACCGTTTCAGAGAGGAGTGCGGCCAATGTGACGATCTGGCTTTAAGTCGATTCGATAACAAATGACGAAAACGGACGGATTTCTCAGGTTTTTACTACATATGAACACTTTTCACATTCTCCCGTGCAACTCGGATGCTAGTCCTCCTTTCATGCAGAATCTTAAGGTCCTAGCTATGTCCAAGGCACCAAAGCCAATTAAAAAGTCAATAATCGATACCTAAAACTTGAGTTGTACTACTTCTTACTGGCTATTACGTCAACTTAGAAGCTTCATCTGTGTTCTACTATGGTGCTTTTAGTGTCTCCGCATACCGCAGCACGCGACATAGCTTTGCAGGCGATAAGTACAACCGTTTCAGAGAGAAGAGCGGCTAATGTGACGACCTGGCTTTAAGTCGATTCCGTAACAAATGACGACAACGGACGGATTTCTCAGGTTTTTACTACATATGAACACTTTTCACATTCTCCCGTGCAACTCGGCTGCTAGTCCTCCTTTCATGCAGAATCTACCTCATGTCCAAGGCACCAAAGCCAGCTAAAAAGTCAATAATCGATACCTAAAACTGGTATTGTACTAATTCTTACTGGCTATTACATCATCTTAGAAGCTTCATCTGTGTTCTACTATGGTGCTTCTAGTGTCTCCGCATACCGCAGCACGCGACATAGCTTTCAGACGATAAGTACAACCGTTTCAGAGAGAAGAGCGGCTAATGTGACGATCTGGCTTTCAGTCGATTCGATAACAATTGACGAAAACGGACGGATTTCTCAGGTTTTTACTACATATGAACACTTTTCACATTCTCCCTTACTACTCGGCTGCTAGTCCTCCTTTCATGCAGAATCTTAAGGTCCTAGCTCACGTCCAATGCACCAAAGCCAGCTAAAAAGTCAATAATCGATACCTAAAACTTGAATTGTACTACTTCTTACTGGCTATTACATCAACTTAAAAGCTTCATCTCTGTTCTACTATGGTGCTATTAGTGTCTCCGCATACCGCAGCACGCGACATAGCTTTGCAGACGATAAGTACAACCGTTTCAGAGCGAAGAGCGGCCAATGTGACGATCTGGTTTTAAGTCGATTCGATAACAAATGACGAAAACGGACGGATTTCACAGGTTTTTACTACATATGAACACTTTTCACATTCTCACATACAACTCGGCTGCTAGTCCTCCTTTCATGCAGAATCATAAGGTCCTAGCTCATGTCCAAGGCACCAAAGCCAGCTAAAAAGTCAATAATCGACACTTAAAACTTGAATTGTACTTCTTCTTACTGGCTATTACATCATCTTAGAAGCTTCATATGTGTTCTACTATGGTGCTTTTAGTGTCTTCACAAACCGCAGCACGCGACATAGCTTTGCAGACGATAAGTACAACCGTTTCAGAGAGAAGAGCGGCCAAAGTGACGCGCTGCTTGAAGTCGATTCGATAATAAATTACGAAAACGGACGGATTCCTCACGTTTTTACTACATATGAACACTTTTCACATTCTCCCTTATAACTCGGCTGCTAGTCCTCCTTTCATGCAGAATCTTAAGGTCCTAGCCTGTGTCCAAGGCACCAAAGCCAGCAAAAAGTCCATAATCGATACCTAAAACTTGAATTGTACTACTTCTTACTGGCTATTTCATCAACTTAAAAGCTTAATCTGTGATCTACTATAGTGCTTTTAGTGTCTCCGCATACCGCAGCACGCGACATAGCTTTGCAGACGATAAGTACAACCGTTTCAGAGAGAAGAGCGGCCAATGTGACGCACTGCTTTAAGTCGATTCGATAATAAATTACAAAAATGGTCGGATTTCTCAGGTTTTTACTACATATGAACACTTTTCACATCCTCCCGTGCAACTCGGCTGCTAGTCCTCCTTTCATGCAGAATCTTAAGGTCCTAGCTCATGTCCAAGGCACCAAAGCCAGCAAAAAGTACATAATCGATACCTAAAACTTGAATTGTACTACTTCTTACTTGCTATTACATCAACTTAGAAGCTTAATCTGCGTTCTACTATGGTGCTTTTAGTGTCTCCGCATACCGCAGCACGCAACATAGCTTTGCAGACGATAAGTACAACCGTTTCAGAGAGAACAGCGGCCAATGTGACGATCTGGCTTTAAGTCGATTCGATAACAATTGACGAAAACGGACGGATTTCTCAGGTTTTTACTACATATGAACACTTTTCACATACTCCCGTGCAACGCGGCTGCTAGTCCTCCTTTCATGCGAAATCTTAAGGTCCTAGCTCATGTCCAAGGCACCAAAGCCAGCTAAAAAGTCAATAATCGATACCTAAAACTTGAGTTGTACTACTTTTCACTGGCTATCACATCAACTTAGAAGCTTCATCTGTGTTCTACTATGGTGCTTTTAGTGTCTCCGCATACCGCAGCACGCGACATAGCTTTGCAGACGATAAGTACAACCGTTTCAGAGAGAAGAGCGGGCAATGTGACGATCTGGCTTCAAGTTGATTCGATAACAAATGACGAAAACGGACGGATTTCTCAGGTTTTTACTACATATGAACACTTTTCACATTCTCCCATGCAACTCGGCTGCTAGTCCTCCTTTCATGCAGAATCTTAAGGACATAGCTCATGTCCAAGGCACCAAAGCCAGCTAAAAAGTCAATAATCGATATCTAAAACTTGAATTGTACTACTTCTTACTGGCTATTACATCAACTCTGAAGCTTCATCTGTGTTCTACTATGGTGCTTTCAGTGTCTCTGAATACTGCAGCACGCGACATAGCTTTGCAGACGATAAGTACAACCGTTTCAGAGAGAAGAGCGGCCAATGTGACGCACTGCTTTAAGTCGATTCGATAATAAATTACGAAAACGGACGGATTTCTCAGGTTTTTACTACATATGAACACTTTTCGTATCCTCCCGTGCAACTCGGCTGCTAGTCCTCCTTTCATGCAGAATCTTAAGGTCCTAGCTCATGTCCAAGGCACCAAAGCCAGCTAAAACGTCAATATTCGATACCTAAAACTTGAATTGTACTACTCCTTACTGACTATTAAATCAACTTAGAAGCTTCTTCTGTGTTCTACTATGGTGCTTTTAGTGTCTCCGCATATCGCAGCACGCGATATAGCTTTGCAGACGATAAGTACAACCGTTTCAGAGAGAAGAGCGGCCAATGTGACGATCTGGCTTCAAGTTGATTCGATAACAAATGACGAAAACGGACGGATTTCTCAGGTTTTTACTACATATGAACACTTTTCACATACTCCCGATCAACTCGGCTGCTAGTCCTCCTTTCATGCAGAATCTTAAGGTCCTAGCTCAGGTCCAATGCACCAAAGCCAGCTAAAAAGTCAATAATCGATACCTAAAACTTGAATTGTACTATTTCTGACTGGCTATTACATCAACTTAGAAGCTTCATCTGTGTTCTACTATGGTGCTTTAAGTGTCTCCGCATACCGCAGCACGCGACATAGCTTTGCAGACGATAAGTACAACCGTTTCAGAGAGAAGAGCGGCCAATGTGACGCGCTGCTTGAAGTCGATTCGATAATAAATTACGAAAACGGACGGATTCCTCACGTTTTTACTACATATGAACACTTTTCACATTCTCCCTTGCAACTCGGCTGCTAGTCCTCCATTCATGCAGAATCTTAAGGTCCTAGCCTGTGTCAGAGGCACCAAAGCCAGCAAAAAGTCCATAATCGATACCTAAAACTTGAATTGTACTACTTCTTACTGGCTATTACATCAACTTAGAAGCTTAATCTGTGTTCTACTATGGTGCTTTTAGTGTCTCCGCATACCGCAGCACGCGACATAGCTTTGCAGACGATAAGTACAACCGTTTCAGAGAGAAGAGCGGCCAATGTGACGCACTGCTTGAAGTCGATTCGATAATAAATTACGAAAACGGACGGGTTCCGCACGTTTTTACTACATATGAACACTTTTCACATTCTCCCTTGCAACTCGGCTGCTAGTCCTCCTTTCATGCAGAATCTTAAGGTAATAGCTCGTGTCCAAGGCACCAAAGCCAGCTAAAAAGTCAATAATCGATACCTAAAACTTGAATTGTACTACTTCAAACTTGCTATTACATCAACTTAGAAGCTTCACCTGTGTTCCACTATGGTTATTTTAGTGCCTCCGCATACCGGAGCACGTGACATAGTTTTGCAGACGATAAGTACAACCGTTTCATATAGAGGAGCGGCCAATGTGACGATCTGGCTTCAAGTTGATTCGATAACAAATGACGAAAACGGACGGATTTCTCAGGTTTTTACTACATATGAACACTTTTCACATTATCCCATGTAACTCGGCTGCTAGTCCTCCTTTCATGCAGAATCTTAAAGACCTAGCTCATGTCCAAGGCACCAAAGCCAGCTAAAAAGTCAATAATCGATACCTAAAACTTGAATTGTACTACTTCTTACTGGCTATTACATCAACTTAGAAGCTTAATCTGTGTTCTACTATAGTGCTTTTAGTGTCTCCGCATACCGCAGCACGCGACATAGCTTTGCAGACGATAAGTATAACCGTTTCAGAGAGAAGAGCGGCCAATGTGACGATCTGGCTTTCAGTCGATTCGATAACAAATGACGAAAACGGACGGATTCCTCACGTTTTTACTACATATGAACACTTTTCACATTCTCCCTTGCAACTGGGCTGCTAGTCCTCCTTTCATGCAGAATCTTAAGGTCCTAGCTCATGTCCAAGGCACCAAAGCCAGCAAAAAGTCCATAATCGATACCTAAAACTTGAATTGTACTACTTCTTACTTGCTATTACATCAACTTAGAAGCTTAATCTGGTTTCTACTATGGTGCTTTTAGTGTCTCCGCATACCGCAGCACGCGACATAGCTTTGAAGACGATAAGTACAACCGTTCCAGAGAGAAGAGCGGCCAATGTGACGATCTGGCTTTAAGTCGATTCGATAACAAATGACGAAAATGGACGGATTTCTCAGGGTTTTACTACATATGAACACTTTTCACATACTCCCGTGCAACGCGGCTGCTAGCCCACCTTTCATGCGAAATCTTAAGGTCCTAGCTCATGTCCAAGACACCAAAGCTAGCTAAAAAGTCAATAATCGATACCTAAAACTTGAGCTGTACTACTTCTCACTGGCTATCACATCATCTTAGAAGCTTCATCTGTGTTCTACTATGGTGCTTTTAGTGTCTCCGCATACCGCAGCACGCGACATAGCTTTGCAGACGATAAGTACAACCGTTTCAGAGAGAAGAGGGGCCAATGTGACGATCTGGCTTGAAGTCGATTCGATAACAAATGACGAAAACGGACGGATTTCTCAGGTTCTTACTACATATGAACACTTTTCGCATCCTCCCGTGCAACTCGGCTGCTAGTCCTCCTTTCATGCTGAATCTTAAGGTCCTAGCTCATGTCCAAGGCACCAAAGCCAGCTAAAAAGTCAATATTCGATACCTAAAACTTCAATTGTACTACTCCTTACTGGCTATTACATCAACTTAGAAGCTTCATCTGTGTTCTACTATGGTGCTTTTAGTGTCTCCGCATACCGCAGAACGCGACATAGCTTTGCAGACAATAAGTACAACCGTTTCAGAGAGAAGAGCGGGCAATGTGACGATCTGGCTTCAAGTTGATTCGATAACAAATGACGGAAACGGACGGATTTCTCAGGTTTTTACTACATATGAACACTTTTCACATTCTCCCATGCAACTCGGCTGCTAGTCCTCCTTTCATGCAGAATCTTAAGGACATAGCTCATGTCCAAGGCACCAAAGCCAGCTAAAAAGTCAATAATCGATATCTAAAACTTGAATTGTACTACTTCTTACTGGCTATTACATCAACTCTGAAGTTTCATCTGTGTTCTACTATGGTGCTTTCAGTGTCTCTGAATACTGCAGCACGCGACATAGCTTTGCAGACGATAAGTACAACCGTTTCAGAGAGAAGAGCGGCCAATGTGACGCACTGCTTTAAGTCGATTCGATAATAAATTACGAAAACGGACCGATTTTTCAGGTTTTTACTACATATGAACACTTTTCGTATCCTCCCGTGCAACTCGGCTGCTAGTCCTCCTTTCATGCAGAATCTTAAGGTCCTAGCTCATGTCCAAGGCACCAAAGCCAGCTAAAAAGTCAATATTCGATACCTAAAACTTGAATTGTACTACTCCTTACTGGCTATTACATCAACTTAGAAGCTTCTTCTGTGTTCTACTATGGTGCTCTTAGTGTCTCCGCATATCGCAGCACGCGACATAGCTTTGCAGACGATAAGTACAACCGTTTCAGAGAGAAGAGCGGCCATTGTGACGATCTGGCTTCAAGTTGATTCGATAACAAATGTTGAAAACGGACGGATTTCTCAGGTTTTTACTACATATGAACACTTTTCACATACTCCCGATCAACTCGGCTGCTAGTCCTCCTTTCATGCAGAATCTTAAGGTCCTAGCTCAGGTCCAAGGCACCAAAGCCAGCTAAAAAGTCAATAATCGATACCTAAAACTTGAATTGTACTATTTCTGACTGGCTATTACAGCAACTTAGAAGCTTCATCTGTGTTCTACTATGGTGCTTTAAGTGTCTCCGCATACCGCAGCATGCGACATAGCTTTGCAGACGATAAGTACTACCGTTTCAGAGAGAAGAAGGCCCAATGTGACGATCTGGCTTTTAGTCAATTCGATTACAAATGACGAAAATGGACGGATTTCTCAGGTTTTTACTACATATGAACACTTTATACACACTCCCGTGCAACGCGGCTGCTAGTCCTCCTTTCATGCAGAATCTTAAGGTCCTAGCTCATGTCCAAGGCACCAAAGCCATCTAAAAAGTCAATAATCGATACCTAAATCTTGAATTGTACTACTTCTTACTGGGTATTACATGAACTTTGAAGCTTCATCTGTGTTCTACTATGGTGCTTTCAGAGTCTCCGCATACCGTAGCACGCGACATAGCTTTGCAAACGATAAGTACAACCGTTTCAGAGAGAAGAGCGGCCAATGTGACGATCTGGCTTTAAGTCGATTCGATAACAAATGACGAAAACGGACGGATTTCTCAGGTTTTTACTACATATGAACACTTTTCACATTCTCCCATGCAACTCGGCTGCTAGTCCTCCTTTCATGCAGAATCATAAAGTCCTAGCTCATGTCCAAGGCAGAAAAGCCAGCTAAAAAGTAAATAATTGATACCTAAAACTTGAATTGTACTACTTCTTACTGGGTATTACATCAACTTAGAAGCTTAATCTGTGTTCTACTATGGTGCTTTTAGTGTCTCCGCATACCGCAGCACGCGACATAGCTTTGCAGACGATAAGTACAACCGTTTCAGAGAGAAAAGCGGCCAATGTGACGCACTGCTTTAAGTCGATTCGATAATAAATTACGAAAACGGACGGATTTCTCAGGTTTTTACTACATATGAACACTTTTCGCATCCTCCCGTGCAACTCGGCTGCTAGTCCCCCTTTCATGCAGAATCTTAAAGACATAGATCATGACCAGGGCACCAAAGCCAGCTAAAAAGTCAATTATCGATACCTAAAACTTGAATTGTACTACTTCTTACTGGCTATTACATCAACTTAGAAGCTTCATCTGTGTTCCGCTATGGTGATTTTAGTGCCTCCGCATACCCCAGCACGCGACATAGCTTTGCAGACGATAAGTACAACCGTTTCAGAGAGAAGAGGGGCAAATGTGACGATCTGGTTTTAAGTCGATTCGATAACAAATGACAAAAACGAACGGATTTCTCAGGTTTTTACTACATATGAACACTTTTAACATTGTCCCTTGCAACTCGGCTGCTAGTCCTCCTTTCATACTGAATCCTAAGGTCCTAGCTCATGTCCAAGGCACCAAAGCCAGCGAAAAGTCCGTAATCGATACCTAAAACCTGAATTGTACTACTTCTTACTATCAATTACGTCAACTTAGAAGCTTAATCTGTGTTCTACTATGGTGCTTTTAGTGTCTCCGCATACCACAGCACGCGACATAGCTTTGCAGACGATAAGTACAACCGTTTCAGAGAGAAGAGCGGCCAATGTGACGCACTGCTTTAAGTCGATTCTATAATAAATTACGAAAACGGACGGATTTCTCAGGTTTTTACTACATATGAACACTTTTCACATACTCCCGATCAACTCGGCTGCTAGTCCTTTCATGCAGAATCTTAAGGTCCTAGCTCAGGTCCAGGGCACCAAAGCCAGCTAAAAAGTCAATAATCGATACCTAAAACTTGAATTGTACTACTTCTGACTGGCTATTACATCAACTTAGAAGCTTCATCTATGTTCTACTATGGTGCTTTTAGTGTCTCCGCATACCGCAGCACGCGACATAGCTTTGCAGACGATAAGTACAACCGTTTCAGAGAGAAGAGTGGCCAATGTGACGATCTGGCTTTAAGTCGATTCGATAACAAATGACGAAAACGAACGGATTTCTCAGGTTTTTACTACATATGAACACTTTTAACATTCTCCCTTGCACCTCGGCTGCTAGCCCTCCTTTCATGCAGAATCTTAAGGTCCTACCTCATGTCCAAGGCACCAAAGCCAGCAAAAAGTCAATAATCGATACCTAAAACTTGAATTATACTACTTCTTACTGGCTATTACATCAACTTAGAAGCTTAATCTGTGTTCTACTATGGTGCTTTTAGTGTCTACGCATACCACAGCAAGCGACATAGCTTTGCAGACGATAAGTACAACCGTTTCAGAGAGAAGAGCGGCCAATGTGACGCACTGCTTTAAGTCGATTCGATAATAAATTACGAAAACGGACGGTTTTCTCAGGTTTTTACTACATATGAACACTTTTCGCATCCTCCCGTGCAACTCGGCTGCTAGTCCTCCTTTCATGCATAATCTTAAGCTCCTAGCTCATGTCCAAGGCACAAAAGCCAGCAAAATAGTCAATAATCGATACCTAAAACTTGAACTGTACTACTTCTTACTGGCTATTACATCAACTTAGAAGCTTCATCTGTGTTCTACTATGGTGCTTTTAGTGTCTCCGCATACCGCAGCACGCGACATAGCTTTGCAGACGATAAGTACAACCGTTTCAGAGAGAAGAGCGGCCAATGTGACGATCTGGCTTGAAGTCGATTCGGTAATAAATTACGTAAACGGACAGATTTCTCAGGATTTTACTACACATGAACACTTTCGCATTCTCCCGTTCAACTCGGCTGCTAGTCCTCCTTTCATGCAGAATCTTAAGGTCCTAGCTCATGTCCAAGGCTCCAAAGCCAGCTAAAAAGTCAATATTCGATACCTAAAACTTGAATTGTACTACTCCTTACTGGCTATTCCATCAACTTAGGTGCTTCATCTGTGTTCTACTATGGTGCTTTTAGTGTCTCCGCATACCGCATCACGCGACATAGCTTTGCAGACGATAAGTACAACCGTTTCAGATAGAGGAGCGGCCAATGTGACGATCTGGCTTTAAGTCGATTCGATAACAAATGACGAAAATGGACGGATTTCTCAGGTTTTTACTACATATAAACACTTATCACATACTCTCGTGCAACGCGGCTGCTAGTCCTCCTTTCATGCAGAATCTTAAGGTCCTAGCTCATGTCCAATGTACCAAAGCCAGCTAAAATGTCAATAATCGATACCTAAATCTTGAATTGTACTACTCCTTATTGGCCATTACGTCAACTTAGAAGCTTCATCTGTGATCTACTATAGTGCTTTTAGTGTCTCCGCATACCGAAGCACGCGACATAGCTTTGCAGACGATAAGTACAACCGTTTCAGAGAGAAGAGCGTCCAATGTGACGATCTGGCTTTAAGTCGATTCGATAACAAATGACGAAAACGAACGTATTTCTCAGGTTTTTACTACATATGAACACTTTTCACATACTCCCGATCAACTCGGCTGCTAGTCCTCCTTTCATGCAGAATCTTAAGGTCCTAGCTCAGGTCCAGGGCACCAAAGCCAGCTAAAAAGTCAATAATCGATACCTAAAACTTGAATTGTACTACTTCTGACTGGCTATTACATCAACTTAGAAGCTTCATCTATGTTCTACTATGGTGCTTTTAGTGTCTCCGCATACCACAGCACGCGACATAGCTTTGCAGACGATAAGTACAACCGTTTCAGAGAGAAGAGTGGCCAATGTGACGATCTGGCTTTAAGTCGATTCGATAACAAATGACGAAAACGAACGGATTTCTCAGGTTTTTACTACATATGAACACTTTTAACATTCTCCCTTACAACTCGGCAGCTAGCCCTCCTTTCATGCAGAATCTTAAGGTCCTACCTCATGTCCAAGGCACCAAAGCCAGCAAAAAGTCAATAATCGATACCTAAAACTTGAATTATACTACTTCTTACTGGCTATTACATCAACTTAGAAGCTTAATCTGTGTTCTACTATGGTGCTTTTAGTGTCTCCGCATACCGCAGCACGCGACATAGCTTTGCAGACGATAAGTACAACCGTTTCAGAGAGAAGAGCGGCCAATGTGACGATCTGGCTCTAAGTCGATTCGATAATAAATTGCGAAAACGGAATGATTTCTCAGGTTTTTACTACACATGAACACTTTTCGCCTTCTCCCGTTCAACTCGGCTGCTAGTCCTCCTTTCATGCAGAATCTTAAGGTCCTAGCTCATGTCCAAGGCACCAAAGCCAGCTACAAAGTCAATAATCGTTACCTAAAACTTGAATTGTACTACTTCTTACTGGCTATTACATCAATTTAGAAGCTTCATCTGTGTTCATTTATGGTGATTTTAGTGTCTCCGCATACCGCAGCACGCGACATAGCTTTGCAGACGATAAGTACAACCGGTTCAGAGAGAAGAGCGGCCAATGTGACGATCTGGCTTTAAGTCGATTCGATAACAAATGACGAAAATGGATGGATTTCTCAGGTTTTTACTACATATAAACACTTTTCACGTACTCCCGTGCAACGCGGCTGCTAGTCCTCCTTTCATGCAGAATCTTAAGGTCCTAGCTCATGTCCAAGGCACCAAAGCCATCTAAAAAGTCAATAATCGATACCTAAAACTTGAATTGTACTACTTCTTACTGGCTATTACATCAACTTAGAGGCTTCATCTGTGTTCCGCTATGGTGATTTTAGTGACTCCGCATACCGCAGCACGCGACATAGCTTTGCAGACGATAAGTACAACCGTTTCACAGAGAAGAGGGGCCAATATGACGATCTGGCTTTAAGTCGATTCGATAACAAATGACTAAAATGGACGGATTTCTCAGGTTTATACTACATACGAACACTTTTTACATTCTCCCGTGCAATTCGGCTGCTAGTCCTCCTTTCATGCAGAATCGTAAGGTCCTAGCTCTTGACCAAGGCACCAAATCCAGCAAAAAAGTCAATAATCGATACCTAAATCTTGAATTGTACTACTTCTTACTGGCTATTACATCAACTTTGAAGCTTCATCTGTTTTCTACTATGGTGCTTTTAGTGTCTCCGCATACCGCAGCACGCGACATAGCTTTGCAGACGATAAGTACAACCGTTTCAGAGAGAAGAGCGGCCAATGTGACGCACTGCTTTAAGTCGATTCGATAATAAATTACGAAAACGGACGGATTACTCAGGTTTTTACTACATATGAACACTTTTCGCATCCTCGAGTGCAACTCGGCTGCTAGTCCTCCTTTCATGCAGAATCATAAGGTCCTAGCTCATGTCCAAGGCACCAAAGCCAGCTAAAAAGTCAATATTCGACACCTAAAACTTGAATTGTACTACTCCTTACTGGCTATTACATCAACTTAGAAGCTTCAGCTGTGTTCTACTATGGTGCTTTTAGTGTCTCCGCCTACTGCAGCACGCGACATAGCTTTGCAGACGATAAGTACAACCGTTTCAGAGAGGAGAGGTTCCGATGTGACGATGTGGCTT
This sequence comes from Schistocerca gregaria, assembly GCF_023897955.1. Classification (NCBI taxonomy): domain Eukaryota; kingdom Metazoa; phylum Arthropoda; class Insecta; order Orthoptera; family Acrididae; genus Schistocerca; species Schistocerca gregaria. Next base: position 5,401,173 of record NW_026061811.1, on the reverse strand, counting down.
TACGTCGATTCGATAACAAATGACGAAAACGGACGGATTTCTCAGGTTTTTACTACATATGAACACTTTTTACATTCTCCCGTGCAACTCGGCTGCTACTCCTCCTTTCATGCAGAATCGTAAGGTCCTAGCTCATGTCCAAGGCACCAAAGCCAGCAAAAAAGTCAATAATCGATACCTAAATCTTGAATTTTAGTACTTCTTACTGGCTATTACATTAACTTTGAAGCTTCATCTGTGTTCTACTATGGTGCTTTTAGTGTCTCCGCATACCGCAGCACGCGACATAGCTTTGCAGACGATAAGTACAACCGTTTCAGAGAGAAGAGCGGCCAATGTGACGCACTGCTTTAAGTCGATTCGATAATAAATTACGAAAACGGACGGATTTCTCAGGTTTTTACTACATATGAACACTTTTCGCATCCTCCCGTGCAACTCGGCTGCTAGTCCTCCTTTCATGCAGAGTCTTAAGGTCCTAGCTCATGTCCAAGGCACCAAAGCCATCTAAAAAGTCAATATTCGATACCTAAAACGTGAATTGTACTACTCCTTACTGGCTATTACATCAACTTAGAAGCTTAATCTGTGTTCTACTATGGTGCTTTTAGTGTCTCCGCATTCCGCAGCACGCGACATAGCTTTGCAGACGATAAGTACAACCGTTTCAGAGAGAAGAGCGGCCAATGTGACGATCTGGCTTCAAGTTGATTCGATAACAAATGACGAAAACGGACGGATTTCTCAGGTTTTTACTACATATGAACACTTTTCACATTCTCACATGCAACTCGGGTGCTAGTCCTCCTTTCATGCAGAATCATTAGGTGATAGCTCATGTCCAAGGCAAAAATGCAAGCTGAAAAGTAATAATCGATACCTAAAACTTGAATTGTACTACTTCTTACTGGCTATTACATCAACTTAGAAGCTTCATCTGTGTTCTACTACGGTGCTTTTAGTGTCTCCGCATACCGCAGCACGCGACATAGCTTTGCAGACGATAAGTACAACCGTTTCAGAGAGAAGATCGGCCAATGTGACGATCAGGCTTCAAGTTGATTCGGTAACAAATGACGAAAACGGACGGATTTCTCAGGTTTTCACTACATATGAACACTTTTCACATACTCCCGTGCAACGCTGCTGCTAGTCCTCCTTTCATGCAGAATATTAAGGTCCTAGCTCATGTCCAAGGCACCAAAGCCAGCTACAAAGTTAATAATCGATACCTAAAACTTGAATTGTACTACTTCTCACTGGCTATCACATCAACTTAGAAGCTTCATCTGTGTTCTACTATGGTGCTTTTAGTGTCTCCGCATACTGTAGCACGCGACATAGCTTTGCAGACGATAAGTACAACCGTTTCAGAGAGGAGAGGGGCCAATGTGATGATCTGGCTTTAAGTCGATTCGATAACAAATGACGAAAACGGACGGATTTCTCAGGTTTTTACTACATATGAACACTATTTACATTCTCCCGTGCAACTCGGCTGCTAGTCCTCCTTTTATGCAGAACCGTAATGTCCTAGCTCATGTCCAAGGCACCAAAGCTAGCAAAAAAGTTAATAATCGATACCTAAATCTTGAATTGTACTACTTCTTACTGGCTATTACATTAACTTTGAAGCTTCATCTGTGTTCTACTATGGTGCTTTTAGTGTCTCCGCATACCGCAGCACGCGACATAGCTTTGCAGACGATAAGTACAACCGTTTCAGAGAGAAGAGCGGCCAATGTGACGCACTGCTTTAAGTCGATTCGATAATAAATTACGAAAACGGACGGATTTCTCAGGTTTTTACTACATATGAACACTTTTCGCATCCTCCCGTGCAACTCGGCTGCTAGTCCTCCTTTCATGCAGAGTCTTAAGGTCCTAGCTCATGTCCAAGGCACCAAAGCCATCTAAAAAGTCAATATTCGATACCTAAAACGTGAATTGTACTACTCCTTACTGGCTATTACATCAACTTAGAAGCTTAATCTGTGTTCTACTATTTTGCTTTTAGTGTCTCCGCATTCCGCAGCACGCGACATAGCTTTGCAGACGATAAGTACAACCGTTTCAGAGAGAAGAGCGGCCAATGTGACGATCTGGCTTCAAGTTGATTCGATAACAAATGACGAAAACGGACGGATTTCTCAGGTTTTTACTACATATGAACACTTTTCACATTCTCCCATGCATCTCGGCTGCTAGTCCTCCTTTCATGCTGAATCTTAAGGACATAGCTCATGACCAAGGCACCAAAGCCAGCAAAAAGTCAATAATCGATACCTAAAACTTGAATTGTACTACTTCTTACTGGCTATTACATCAACTTAGAAGCTTCATCTGTGTTCCACTATGGTGATTTTAGTGTCTCCGCATACCGCAGCACGCGACATAGCTTTGCAGACGATAAGTACAACCGTTTCAGAGAGGAGAGCGACCAATGTGACGATTTGGCTTTGAGTCGATTCGATAACAAATGACGAAAACGAACGGATTTCTCAGGTTTTTAATACATATGAACACTTTTCACATTCTCCCGTGCAACTCGGCTGCTAGTCCTCGTTTCATGCAGAATCTTAAGGCCCCAGCTCATGTCCAAGGCACCAAAGAAGGGTAAAAAGTCAATAATCGATACCTAAATCTTGAATTGTACTACTTCTTACTGGCTATTACATCAACTTAGAAGCTTCATCTGTGTTCTACTATGGTGCTTTATGTATCTCCGCATACCGCAGCACACGACATAGCTTTGCAGACGATAAGTACAACCGTTTCAGAGAGAAGAGCGGCCAATGTAACGATCTGGCTTTAAGTCGATTCGATAACAAATGACGAAAACGGACGGATTTCTCAGTTTTCTACTACATATGAACAATTTTTACTTTCTCCCGTGCAACTCGGCTGCTAGTCCTCCTTTCATGCAGAATATTAAGGTCCTAGCTCATGTCCAAGGCACCAAAGCCAGGTACAAAGTCAATAATCGATACCTAAAACTTGAATTGTACTACTTCTCACTGGCTATCACATCAACATAGAAGCTTCATCTGTGTTCTACTATGGTGCTTTTAGTGTCTCCGCATACTGCAGCACGCGACATAGCTTTGCAGACGATAAGTACAATCGTTTCAGAGAGGAGAGGGGCCAATGTGATGATCTGGCTTTAAGTCGATTCGATAACAAATGACGAAAACGGACGGATTTCTCAGGTTTTTACTACATATGAACACTATTTACATTCTCCCGTGCAACTCGGCTGCTAGCCCTCCTTTTATGCAGAATCGTAATGTCCTAGCTCATGTCCAAGGCACCAAAGCTAACAAAAAAGTTAATAATCGATACCTAAATCTTGAATTGTACTACTTCTTACTGGCTATTACATTAACTTTGAAGCTTCATCTGTGTTCTACTATGGTGCTTTTAGTGTCTCCGCATACCGCAGCACGCGACATAGCTTTGCAGACGATAAGTACAACCGTTTCAGAGAGAAGAGCGGCCAATGTGACGCACTGCTTTAAGTCGATTCGATAATAAATTACGAAAACGGACGGATGTCTCAGGTTTTTACTACATATGAACACTTTTCGCATCCTCCCGTGCAACTCGGCTGCTAGTCCTCCTTTCATGCAGAGTCTTAAGGTCCTAGCTCATGTCCAAGGCACCAAAGCCATCTAAAAAGTCAATATTCGATACCTAAAACGTTAATTGTACTACTCCTTACTGGCTATTACATCAACTTAGAAGCTTAATCTGTGTTCTACTATGGTGCTTTTAGTGTCTCCGCATTCCGCAGCACGCAACATAGCTTTGCAGACGATAAGTACAACCGTTTCAGAGAGAAGAGCGGCCAATGTGACGATCTGGCTTCAAGTTGATTCGATAACAAATGACGAAAACGGACGGATTTCTCAGGTTTTTACTACATATGAACACTTTTCACCTTCTCCCATGCAACTCGGCTGCTAGTCCTCCTTTCATGCTGAATCTTAAGGACATAGCTCATGTCCAAGGCACAAAAGCCAGCTAAAAAGTCAATAATCGATACCTAAAACTTGAATTGTACTACTTCTTACTGGCTATTACAACTTAGAAGCTTAATCTGTGTTCTACTATGGTGCTTTTAGTGTCTCCGCATACCGCAGCACGCGACATAGCTTTGCAGACGATACGTACATCCGTTTCAGAGAGAAGAGCGTGCAATGTGACGATCTGGTTTCAAGTTGATTCGATAACAAATGACGATAACGGACGGACTTCTCAGATTTTTACTACATATGAACACTTTCCAAATTTTCCCATGCAACTCGGCTGCTAGTCCTCCTTTCATGCAGAATATTAAGGACATAGTTCATGTCCAAGGCACCAAAGCCAGCTAAAAAGTCAATAATCGATACCTAAAACTTGAATTGTACTACCCCTTACTGGCTATTACATCAACTTAGAAGCTTTATCTGTGTTCTACTGTGGTGCTTTTAGTGTCTCCGCATACCGCAGCACACGACATAGCTTTGCAGACGATAAGTACAACCGTTTCAGAGAGATGAGCGGCCAATGTGACGCACTGCTTTAAGGCGATTCGATAATAAATTACAAAAACGGACGGATTTCTCAGGTTTTTACTACATATGAACACTTTTCACATTCTCCCATGCATCTCGGCTGCTAGGCCTCCTTTCATGGAGAATCTTAAGGACATAGCTCATGTCCAAGGCACCAAAGCCAGCTAAAAAGTAAATAATCGATACTTAAACTTGAATTGTACTACTTCTTACTGGCTATTACATCAACTTAGAAGCTTCATCTGTGTTCCACTATGGTGATTTTAGTGTCTCCGCATTCCGCAGCACGCGACATAGCTTTGCAGACGATAAGTACAACCGTTTCAGAGAGAAGAGCGGCCAATGTGACGATCTGGCTTTAAGTCGATTCGATAACAAATGACGAAAATGGACGGATTTCTCAGGTTTTTACTACATATGAACACTTTTCACATACTCCCGTACAGCGCAGCTGCTAGTCCTCCTTTTATGCAGAATCTTAAGGTCCTAGCTCATGTCCAAGGCACCAAGGCCAGCTAAAAAGTCAATAATCGATACCTAAAACTTGAATTGTACTACATCTCACTGGCTATCACATCAACTTAGAAGCTTCATCTGTGTTCTACTATGGTGCTTTTAGTGTCTCCACATACTGCAGCACGCGACATAGCTTTGCAGACGATAAGTACAACCGTTTCAGAGAGAAGGGCGCCCAATGTGACGCACTGCTTTAAGTCGATTCGATAATATATTCCGAAAACGGACGGATTTCTCAGGTTTTTACTACATATGAAAACTTTTCGCATTCTCCCGTGCAACTCGGCTGCTAGTCCTCCTTTCATGCAGAATCTTAAGGTCCTAGCTCAAGTCCAAGGCACCAAAGCCAGCAAAAAATTCAATATTCAATACTTAAAACTTGAATTGTACTGCTCCTTATTGGCTATTACATCAACTTAGAAGCTTCATCTGTGTTCTACTATGGTGCTTTTAGTGTCTCCGCATACCGCAGCACGCGACATAGCTTTGCAGACGATAAGTACAACCGTTTCAGAGAGAAGAGCGGCCAATGTGACGATCTGGCTTTAAGTCGATTCGATAATAAATTGCGAAAACGGAATGATTTCTCAGGTTTTTACTACACATGAACACTTTTCGCATTCTCCCGTTCAACTCGGCTGCTAGTCCTCCTTTCATGCAGAATCTTAAGGTCCTAGCTCATGTCCAAGGCACCAAAGCCAGCTACAAAGTCAATAATCGTTACCTAAAACTTGAATTGTACTACTTCTTACTGGCTATTACATCAATTTAGAAGCTTCATCTGTGTTCTACTATGGTGATTTTAGTGTCTCCGCATACCGCAGCACGCGACATAGCTTTGCAGACGATAAGTACAACCGTTTCAGAGAGAAGAGCGGCCAATGTGACGATCTGGCTTTAAGTCGATTCGATAACAAATGACGAAAATGGACGGATTTCTCAGGTTTTTACTACATATAAACACTTTTCACGTACTCCCGTGCAACTCGGCTGCTAGTCCTCCTATCATGCAGAATCTTAAGGTCCTAGCTCATGTCCAAGGCACCAAAGCCAGCTAAAAAGTCAATAATCGATACCTAAAACTTGAATTGTACTACTTCTTACTGGCTATTACATCAACTTAGAGGCTTCATCTGTGTTCCGCTATGGTGATTTTAGTGACTCCGCATACCGCAGCACGCGACATAGCTTTGCAGACGATAAGTACAACCGTTTCAGAGAGAAGAGGGGCCAATGTGACGATCTGGCTTTAAGTCGATTCGATAACAAATGACTAAAATGGACGGATTTCTCAGGTTTTTACTACATATGAACACTTTTCACATTCTCCCGTCCAACGCAGCTGCTAGTCCTCCTTTCATGCAGAATCTTAAGGTCCTAGCTCATGTCCAAGGCACCAAAGCCAGCAAAAAGTCCATAATCGATACCAAAAACTTGAATTGTACTACTTCTTACTGGCTATTACATCAACTTAGAAGCTTAATCTGTGTTCTACTATGGTGCTTTTAGTGTCTCCGCATACCGCAGCACGCGACATAGCTTTGCAGACGATAAGTACAACCGTTTCAGAGAGAAGAGCGGCCAATGTGACGAATTGGCTTTAAGTCGATTCGATAACAAATGACGAAAACGGATGGATTTCTCAGGTTTTTACTACATATGAACACTTTTCACATTCTCCCATGCAACTCGGCTGCTAGTCCTCCTTTCATGCAGAATCATAAGGACCTAGCTCATGCCAAAGGCACCAAAGCCAGCTAAAAAGTCAACAATCGATACCTAAAACTTGAATTGTACTTCTTCTTACTGGCTATTACATCAACTTAGAAGCTTCATCTGTGTTCTACTATGGTGCTTTTAGTGTCTCCGCATACCGCAGCACGCGACATAGCTGTGCAGACGATAAGTACAACCGTTTCAGAGAGAAGAGCGGCCAATGTGACGATCTGGCTTTAAGTTGATTCGATAACAAAAGACGAAAATGGACGGATTTCTCAGGTTTTTACTACATATGAACACTTTTCACATACTCCCGTGCAACGCGGCTGCTAGTCCTCCTTTCATGCGGAATCTTAAGGTCCTAGCTCATGTCCAAGGCACCTAAGCCAGCTACAAAGTCAACAATCGATACCTAAAACTTGAATTGTACTACTCCTTACTGGCTATTACATCAACTTAGAAGCTTCATCTGTGTTCTACTATGGTGCTTTTAGTGTCTCCGCATACCGCAGCACGCGACATAGCTTTGCAGACGATACGTACATCCGTTTCAGAGAGAAGAGCGTGCAATGTGACGATCTGGTTTCAAGTTGATTCGATAACAAATGACGATAACGGACGGACTTCTCAGATTTTTACTACATATGAACACTTTCCAAATTCTCCCATGCAACTCGGCTGCTAGTCCTCCTTTCATGCAGAATCTTAAGGACATAGTTCATGTCCAAGGCACCAAAGCCAGCTAAAAAGTCAATAATCGATACCTAAAACTTGAATTGTACTACCCCTTACTGGCTATTACATCAACTTAAAAGCTTTATCTGTGTTCTACTGTGGTGCTTTTAGTGTCTCCGCATACCGCAGCACACGACATAGCTTTGCAGACGATAAGTACAACCGTTTCAGAGAGATGAGCGGCCAATGTGACGCACTGCTTTAAGGCGATTCGATAATAAATTACGAAAACGGACGGATTTCTCAGGTTTTTACTACATATGAATACTTTTCACATTCTCCCATGCATCTCGGCTGCTAGGCCTCCTTTCATGGAGAATCTTAAGGACATAGCTCATGTCCAAGGCACCAAAGCCAGCTAAAAAGTAAATAATCAATACTTAAACTTGAATTGTACTACTTCTTACTGGCTATTACATCAACTTAGAAGCTTCATCTGTGTTCCACTATGGTGATTTTAGTGTCTCCGCATTCCGCAGCACGCGACATAGCTTTGCAGACGATAAGTACAACCGTTTCAGAGAGAAGAGCGGCCAATGTGACGATCTGGCTTTAAGTCGATTCGATAACAAATGACGAAAATGGACGGATTTCTCAGGTTTTTACTACATATGAACACTTTTCACATACTCCCGTACAGCGCAGCTGCTAGTCCTCCTTTTATGCAGAATCTTAAGGTCCTAGCTCATGTCCAAGGCACCAAGGCCAGCTAAAAAGTCAATAATCGATACCTAAAACTTGAATTGTACTACATCTCACTGGCTATCACATCAACTTAGAAGCTTCATCTGTGTTCTACTATGGTGCTTTTAGTGTCTCCACATACTGCAGCACGCGACATAGCTTTGCAGACGATAAGTACAACCGTTTCAGAGAGAAGGGCGGCCAATGTGACGCACTGCTTTAAGTCGATTCGATAATATATTCCGAAAACGGACGGATTTCTCAGGTTTTCACTACATATGAAAACTTTTCGCATTCTCCCGTGCAACTCGGCTGCTAGTCCTCCTTTCATGCAGAATCTTAAGGTCCTAGCTCAAGTCCAAGGCACCAAAGCCAGCAAAAAATTCAATATTCAATACTTAAAACTTGAATTGTACTGCTCCTTATTGGCTATTACATCAACTTAGAAGCTTCATCTGTGTTCTACTATGGTGCTTTTAGTGTCTCCGCATACCGCAGCACGCGACATAGCTTTGCAGACGATAAGTACAACCGTTTCAGAGAGAAGAGCGGCCAATGTGACGATCTGGATTTAAGTCGATTCGATAACAAATGAATAAAAGGGGACGAATTTCTCAGGTTTTTACTACATATGAACACCTTTCACATTCTCCCATGCAACTCGGCTGCTAGTCCTCCTTTCATGCAGAATCTTAAGGAGATAGCTCATGTCCAAGTCACCAAAGCCAGCTAAAAAGTCAATAATCGATACCTAAAACTTGAATTGTACTACTTCTTACTGGCTATTACATCAACTTAGAAGCTTCATCTGTGTTCCACTATGGTGATTTTAGTGTCTCCGCATACCGCAGCACGCGACATAGCTTTGCAGACGATAAGTACAACCGTTTCAGAGAGAAGAGCGGCCAATGTGACGATCTGGCTTTAAGTCGATTCGATAATAAATTGCGAAAACGGAATGATTTCTCAGGTTTTTACTACACATGAACACTTTTCGCATTCTCCCGTTCAACTCGGCTGCTAGTCCTCCTTTCATGCAGAATCTTAAGGTCCTAGCTCATGTCCAAGGCACCAAAGCCAGCTACAAAGTCAATAATCGTTACCAAAAACTTGAATTGTACTACTTCTTACTGGCTATTACATCAATTTAGAAGCTTCATCTGTGTTCTACTATGGTGATTTTAGTGTCTCCGCATACCGCAGCACGCGACATAGCTTTGCAGACGATAAGTACAACCGTTTCAGAGAGAAGAGCGGCCAATGTGACGATCTGGCTTTAAGTCGATTCGATAACAAATGACGAAAATTGACGGATTTCTCAGGTTTTTACTACATATAAACACTTTTCACGTACTCCCGTGCAACTCGGCTGCTAGTCCTCCTATCATGCAGAATCTTAAGGTCCTAGCTCATGTCCAAGGCACCAAAGCCAGCTAAAAAGTCAATAATCGATACCTAAAACTTGAATTGTACTACTTCTTACTGGCTATTACATCAACTTAGGGGCTTCATCTGTGTTCCGCTATGGTGATTTTAGTGACTCCGCATACCGCAGCACGCGACATAGCTTTGCAGACGATAAGTACAACCGTTTCAGAGAGAAGAGGGGCCAATGTGACGATCTGGCTTTAAGTCGATTCGATAACAAATGACTAAAATGGACGGATTTCTCAGGTTTTTACTACATATGAACACTTTTCACATACTCCCGTCCAACGCAGCTGCTAGTCCTCCTTTCATGCAGAATCTTAAGGTCCTAGCTCATGTCCAAGGCACCAAAGCCAGCAAAAAGTCCATAATCGATACCAAAAACTTGAATTGTACTACTTCTTACTGGCTATTACATCAACTTAGAAGCTTAATCTGTGTTCTACTATGGTGCTTTTAGTGTCTCCGCATACCGCAGCACGCGACATAGCTTTGCAGACGATAAGTACAACCGTTTCAGAGAGAAGAGCGGCCAATGTGACGAATTGGCTTTAAGTCGATTCGATAACAAATGACGAAAACGGATGGATTTCTCAGGTTTTTACTACATATGAACACTTTTCACATTCTCCCATGCAACTCGGCTGCTAGTCCTCCTTTCATGCAGAATCATAAGGACCTAGCTCATGCCAAAGGCACCAAAGCCAGCTAAAAAGTCAACAATCGATACCTAAAACTTGAATTGTACTTCTTCTTACTGGCTATTACATCAACTTAGAAGCTTCATCTGTGTTCTACTATGGTGCTTTTAGTGTCTCCGCATACCGCAGCACGCGACATAGCTGTGCAGACGATAAGTACAACCGTTTCAGAGAGAAGAGCGGCCAATGTGACGATCTGGCTTTAAGTTGATTCGATAACAAATGACGAAAATGGACGGATTTCTCAGGTTTTTACTACATATGAACACTTTTCACATACTCCCGTGCAACGCGGCTGCTAGTCCTCCTTTCATGCGGAATCTTAAGGTCCTAGCTCATGTCCAAGGCACCTAAGCCAGCTACAAAGTCAACAATCGATACCTAAAACTTGAATTGTACTACTCCTTACTGGCTATTACATCAACTTAGAAGCTTCATCTGTGTTCTACTATGGTGCTTTTAGTGTCTCCGCATACCGCAGCACGCGACATAGCTTTGCAGACGATACGTACATCCGTTTCAGAGAGAAGAGCGTGCAATGTGACGATCTGGTTTCAAGTTGATTCGATAACAAATGACGATAACGGACGGACTTCTCAGATTTTTACTACATATGAACACTTTCCAAATTCTCCCATGCAACTCGGCTGCTAGTCCTCCTTTCATGCAGAATCTTAAGGACATAGTTCATGTCCAAGGCACCAAAGCCAGCTAAAAAGTCAATAATCGATACCTAAAACTTGAATTGTACTACCCCTTACTGGCTATTACATCAACTTAGAAGCTTTATCTGTGTTCTACTGTGGTGCTTTTAGTGTCTCCGCATACCGCAGCACACGACATAGCTTTGCAGACGATAAGTACAACCGTTTCAGAGAGATGAGCGGCCAATGTGACGCACTGCTTTAAGGCGATTCGATAATAAATTACGAAAACGGACGGATTTCTCAGGTTTTTACTACATATGAACACTTTTCACATTCTCCCATGCATCTCGGCTGCTAGGCCTCCTTTCATGGAGAATCTTAAGGACATAGCTCATGTCCAAGGCACCAAAGCCAGCAAAAAAGTAAATAATCGATACTTAAACTTGAATTGTACTACTTCTTACTGGCTATTACATCAACTTAGAAGCTTCATCTGTGTTCCACTATGGTGATTTTAGTGTCTCCGCATTCCGCAGCACGCGACATAGCTTTGCAGACGATAAGTACAACCGTTTCAGAGAGAAGAGCGGCCAATGTGACGATCTGGCTTTAAGTCGATTCGATAACAAATGACGAAAATGGACGGATTTCTCAGGTTTTTACTACATATGAACACTTTTCACATACTCCCGTACAGCGCAGCTGCTAGTCCTCCTTTTATGCAGAATCTTAAGGTCCTAGCTCATGTCCAAGGCACCAAGGCCAGCTAAAAAGTCAATAATCGATACCTAAAACTTGAATTGTACTACATCTCACTGGCTATCACATCAACTTAGAAGCTTCATCTGTGTTCTACTATGGTGCTTTTAGTGTCTCCACATACTGCAGCACGCGACATAGCTTTGCAGACGATAAGTACAACCGTTTCAGAGAGAAGGGCGGCCAATGTGACGCACTGCTTTAAGTCGATTCGATAATATATTCCGAAAACGGGCGGATTTCTCAGGTTTTTACTACATATGAAAACTTTTCGCATTCTCCCGTGCAACTCGGCTGCTAGTCCTCCTTTCATGCAGAATCTTAAGGTCCTAGCTCAAGTCCAAGGCACCAAAGCCAGCAAAAAATTCAATATTCAATACTTAAAACTTGAATTGTACTGCTCCTTATTGGCTATTACATCAACTTAGAAGCTTCATCTGTGTTCTACTATGGTGCTTTTAGTGTCTCCGCATACCGCAGCACGCGACATAGCTTTGCAGACGATAAGTACAACCGTTTCAGAGAGAAGAGCGGCCAATGTGACGATCTGGATTTAAGTCGATTCGATAACAAATGAATAAAAGGGGACGGATTTCTCAGGTTTTTACTACATATGAACACCTTTCACATTCTCCCATGCAACTCGGCTGCTAGTCCTCCTTTCATGCAGAATCTTAAGGACATAGCTCATGTCCAAGTCACCAAAGCCAGCTAAAAAGTCAATAATCGATACCTAAAACTTGAATTGTACTACTTCTTACTGGCTATTACATCAACTTAGAAGCTTCATCTGTGTTCCACTATGGTGATTTTAGTGTCTCCGCATACCGCAGCACGCGACATAGCTTTGCAGACGATAAGTACAACCGTTTCAGAGAGAAGAGCGGCCAATGTGACGATCTGGCTTTAAGTCGATTCGATAATAAATTGCGAAAACGGAATGATTTCTCAGGTTTTTACTACACATGAACACTTTTCGCATTCTCCCGTGCAACTCGGCTGCTAGTCCTCCTTTCATGCAGAATCTTAAGGTCCTAGCTCATGTCCAAGGCACCAAAGCCAGCTACAAAGTCAATAATCGTTACCTAAAACTTGAATTGTACTACTTCTTACTGGCTATTACATCAATTTAGAAGCTTCATCTGTGTTCTACTATGGTGATTTTAGTGTCTCCGCATACCGCAGCACGCGACATAGCTTTGCAGACGATAAGTACAACCGTTTCAGAGAGAAGAGCGGCCAATGTGACGATCTGGCTTTAAGTCGATTCGATAACAAATGACGAAAATTGACGGATTTCTCAGGTTTTTACTACATATAAACACTTTTCACGTACTCCCGTGCAACTCGGCTGCTAGTCCTCCTATCATGCAGAATCTTAAGGTCCTAGCCCATGTCCAAGGCACCAAAGGCAGCTAAAAAGTAAATAATCGATACCTAAAACTTGAATTGTACTACTTCTTACTGGCTATTACATCAACTTAGAGGCTTCATCTGTGTTCCGCTATGGTGATTTTAGTGACTCCGCATACCGCAGCACGCGACATAGCTTTGCAGACGATAAGTACAACCGTTTCAGAGAGAAGAGGGGCCAATGTGACGATCTGGCTTTATGTCGATTCGATAACAAATGACTAAAATGGACGGATTTCTCAGGTTTTTACTACATATGAACACTTTTCACATACTCCCGTCCAACGCAGCTGCTAGTCCTCCTTTCATGCAGAATCTTAAGGTCCTAGCTCATGTCCAAGGCACCAAAGCCAGCAAAAAGTCCATAATCGATACCAAAAACTTGAATTGTACTACTTCTTACTGGCTATTACATCAACTTAGAAGCTTAATCTGTGTTCTACTATGGTGCTTTTAGTGTCTCCGCATACCGCAGCACGCGACATAGCTTTGCAGACGATAAGTACAACCGTTTCAGAGAGAAGAGCGGCCAATGTGACGAATTGGCTTTAAGTCGATTCGATAACAAATGACGAAAACGGATGGATTTCTCAGGTTTTTACTACATATGAACACTTTTCACATTCTCCCATGCAACTCGGCTGCTAGTCCTCCTTTCATGCAGAATCATAAGGACCTAGCTCATGCCAAAGGCACCAAAGCCAGCTAAAAAGTCAACAATCGATACCTAAAACTTGAATTGTACTTCTTCTTACTGGCTATTACATCAACTTAGAAGCTTCATCTGTGTTCTACTATGGTGCTTTTAGTGTCTCCGCATACCGCAGCACGCGACATAGCTGTGCAGACGATAAGTACAACCGTTTCAGAGAGAAGAGCGGCCAATGTGACGATCTGGCTTTAAGTTGATTCGATAACAAATGACGAAAATGGACGGATTTCTCAGGTTTTTACTACATATGAACACTTTTCACACACTCCCGTGCAACGCGGCTGCTAGTCCTCCTTTCATGCGGAATCTTAAGGTCCTAGCTCATGTCCAAGGCACCTAAGCCAGCTACAAAGTCAACAATCGATACCTAAAACTTGAATTGTACTACTCCTTACTGGCTATTACATCAACTTAGAAGCTTCATCTGTGTTCTACTATGGTGCTTTTAGTGTCTCCGCATACCGCAGCACGCGACATAGCTTTGCAGACGATACGTACATCCGTTTCAGAGAGAAGAGCGTGCAATGTGACGATCTGGTTTCAAGTTGATTCGATAACAAATGACGATAACGGACGGACTTCTCAGATTTTTACTACATATGAACACTTTCCAAATTCTCCCATGCAACTCGGCTGCTAGTCCTCCTTTTATGCAGAATCTTAAGGTCCTAGCTCATGTCCAAGGCACCAAGGCCAGCTAAAAAGTCAATAATCGATACCTAAAACTTGAATTGTACTACATCTCACTGGCTATCACATCAACTTAGAAGCTTCATCTGTGTTCTACTATGGTGCTTTTAGTGTCTCCACATACTGCAGCACGCGACATAGCTTTGCAGACGATAAGTACAACCGTTTCAGAGAGAAGGGCGGCCAATGTGACGCACTGCTTTAAGGCGATTCGATAATAAATTACGAAAACGGACGGATTTCTCAGGTTTTTACTACATATGAACACTTTTCACATTCTCCCATACATCTCGGCTGCTAGGCCTCCTTTCATGGAGAATCTTAAGGACATAGCTCATGTCCAAGGCACCAAAGCCAGCAAAAAAGTAAATAATCGATACTTAAACTTGAATTGTACTACTTCTTACTGGCTATTACATCAACTTAGAAGCTTCATCTGTGTTCCACTATGGTGATTTTAGTGTCTCCGCATTCCGCAGCACGCGACATAGCTTTGCAGACGATAAGTACAACCGTTTCAGAGAGAAGAGCGGCCAATGTGACGATCTGGCTTTAAGTCGATTCGATAACAAATGACGAAAATGGACGGATTTCTCATATGAACACTTTTCACATACTCCCGTACAGCGCAGCTGCTAGTCCTCCTTTTATGCAGAATCTTAAGGTCCTAGCTCATGTCCAAGGCACCAAGGCCAGCTAAAAAGTCAATAATCGATACCTAAAACTTGAATTGTACTACATCTCACTGTCCTCCTTTCATGCAGAATCTTAAGGTCCTAGCTCAAGTCCAAGGCACCAAAGCCAGCAAAAAATTCAATATTCAATACTTAAAAAATGAATTGTACTGCTCCTTATTGGCTATTACATCAACTTAGAAGCTTCATCTGTGTTCTACTATGGTGCTTTTAGTGTCTCCGCATACCGCAGCACACGACATAGCTTTGCAGACGATAAGTACAACCGTTTCAGAGAGAAGAGCGGCTAATGTGACGATCTGGATTTAAGTCGATTCGATAACAAATGAATAAAAGGGGACGGATTTCTCAGGTTTTTACTACATATGAACACCTTTCACATTCTCCCATGCAACTCGGCTGCTAGTCCTCCTTTCATGCAGAATCTTAAGGACATAGCTCATGTTCAAGTCACCAAAGCCAGCTAAAAAGTCAATAATCGATACCTAAAACTTGAATTGTACTACTTCTTACTGGCTATTACATCAACTTAGAAGCTTCATCTGTGTTCCACTATTGTGATTTTAGTGTCTCCGCATACCGCAGCACGCGACATAGCTTTGCAGACGATAAGTACAACCGTTTCAGAGAGAAGAGCGGCCAATGTGACGATCTGGCTTTAAGTCGTTTCGATAATAAATTGCGAAAACGGAATGATTTCTCAGGTTTTTACTACACATGAACACTTTTCGCATTCTCCCGTTCAACTCGGCTGCTAGTCCTCCTTTCATGCAGAATCTTAAGGTCCTAGCTCATGTCCAAGGCACCAAAGCCAGCTACAAAGTCAATAATCGTTACCTAAAACTTGAATTGTACTACTTCTTACTGGCTATTACATCAATTTAGAAGCTTCATCTGCGTTCATTTATGGTGATTTTAGTGTCTCCGCATACCGCAGCACGCGACATAGCTTTGCAGACGATAAGTACAACCGTTTCAGAGAGAAGAGCGGCCAATGTGACGATCTGGCTTTAAGTCGATTCGATAACAAATGACGAAAATGGACGGATTTCTCAGGTTTTTACTACATATAAACACTTTTCACGTACTCCCGTGCAACTCGGCTGCTAGTCCTCCTATCATGCAGAATCTTAAGGTCCTAGCTCATGTCCAAGGCACCAAAGCAGGCTAAAAAGTCAATAATCGATACCTAAAACTTGAATTGTACTACTTCTTACTGGCTATTACATCAACTTAGAGGCTTCATCTGTGTTCCGCTATGGTGATTTTAGTGACTCCGCATACCGCAGCACGCGACATAGCTTTGCAGACGATAAGTACAACCGTTTCAGAGAGAAGAGGGGCCAATGTGACGATCTGGCTTTAAGTCGATTCGATAACAAATGACTAAAATGGACGGATTTCTCAGGTTTTTACTACATATGAACACTTTTTACATACTCCCGTCCAACGCAGCTGCTAGTCCTCCTTTCATGCAGAATCTTAAGGTCCTAGCTCATGTCCAAGGCACCAAAGCCAGCAAAAAGTCCATAATCGATACCAAAAACTTGAATTGTACTACTTCTTACTGGCTATTACATCAACTTAGAAGCTTAATCTGTGTTCTACTATGGTGCTTTTAGTGTCTCCGCATACCGCAGCACGCGACATAGCTTTGCAGACGATAAGTACAACCGTTTCAGAGAGAAGAGCGGCCAATGTGACGAATTGGCTTTAAGTCGATTCGATAACAAATGACGAAAACGGATGGATTTCTCAGGTTTTTACTACATATGAACACTTTTCACATTCTCCCATGCAACTCGGCTGCTAGTCCTCCTTTCATGCAGAATCATAAGGACCTAGCTCATGCCAAAGGCACCAAAGCCAGCTAAAAAGTCAACAATCGATACCTAAAACTTGAATTGTACTTCTTCTTACTGGCTATTACATCAACTTAGAAGCTTCATCTGTGTTCTACTATGGTGCTTTTAGTGTCTCCGCATACCGCAGCACGCGACATAGCTGTGCAGACGATAAGTACAACCGTTTCAGAGAGAAGAGCGGCCAATGTGACGATCTGGCTTTAAGTTGATTCGATAACAAATGACGAAAATGGACGGATTTCTCAGGTTTTTACTACATATGAACACTTTTCACACACTCCCGTGCAACGCGGCTGCTAGTCCTCCTTTCATGCGGAATCTTAAGGTCCTAGCTCATGTCCAAGGCACCTAAGCCAGCTACAAAGTCAACAATCGATACCTAAAACTTGAATTGTACTACTCCTTACTGGCTATTACATCAACTTAGAAGCTTCATCTGTGTTCTACTATGGTGCTTTTAGTGTCTCCGCATACCGCAGCACGCGACATAGCTTTGCAGACGATACGTACATCCGTTTCAGAGAGAAGAGCGTGCAATGTGACGATCTGGTTTCAAGTTGATTCGATAACAAATGACGATAACGGACGGACTTCTCAGATTTTTACTACATATGAACACTTTCCAAATTCTCCCATGCAACTCGGCTGCTAGTCCTCCTTTTATGCAGAATCTTAAGGTCCTAGCTCATGTCCAAGGCACCAAGGCCAGCTAAAAAGTCAATAATCGATACCTAAAACTTGAATTGTACTACATCTCACTGGCTATCACATCAACTTAGAAGCTTCATCTGTGTTCTACTATGGTGCTTTTAGTGTCTCCACATACTGCAGCACGCGACATAGCTTTGCAGACGATAAGTACAACCGTTTCAGAGAGAAGGGCGGCCAATGTGACGCACTGCTTTAAGGCGATTCGATAATAAATTACGAAAACGGACGGATTTCTCAGGTTTTTACTACATATGAACACTTTTCACATTCTCCCATGCATCTCGGCTGCTAGGCCTCCTTTCATGGAGAATCTTAAGAACATAGCTCATGTCCAAGGCACCAAAGCCAGCAAAAAAGTAAATAATCGATACTTAAACTTGAATTGTACTACTTCTTACTGGCTATTACATCAACTTAGAAGCTTCATCTGTGTTCCACTATGGTGATTTTAGTGTCTCCGCATTCCGCAGCACGCGACATAGCTTTGCAGACGATAAGTACAACCGTTTCAGAGAGAAGAGCGGCCAATGTGACGATCTGGCTTTAAGTCGATTCGATAACAAATGACGAAAATGGACGGATTTCTCATATGAACACTTTTCACATACTCCCGTACAGCGCAGCTGCTAGTCCTCCTTTTATGCAGAATCTTAAGGTCCTAGCTCATGTCCAAGGCACCAAGGCCAGCTAAAAAGTCAATAATCGATACCTAAAACTTGAATTGTACTACATCTCACTGTCCTCCTTTCATGCAGAATCTTAAGGTCCTAGCTCAAGTCCAAGGCACCAAAGCCAGCAAAAAATTCAATATTCAATACTTAAAACTTGAATTGTACTGCTCCTTATTGGCTATTACATCAACTTAGAAGCTTCATCTGTGTTCTACTATGGTGCTTTTAGTGTCTCCGCATACCGCAGCACACGACATAGCTTTGCAGACGATAAGTACAACCGTTTCAGAGAGAAGAGCGGCCAATGTGACGATCTGGATTTAAGTCGATTCGATAACAAATGAATAAAAGGGGACGGATTTCTCAGGTTTTTACTACATATGAACACCTTTCACATTCTCCCATGCAACTCGGCTGCTAGTCCTCCTTTCATGCAGAATCTTAAGGACATAGCTCATGTCCAAGTCACCAAAGCCAGCTAAAAAGTCAATAATCGATACCTAAAACTTGAATTGTACTACTTCTTACTGGCTATTACATCAACTTAGAAGCTTCATCTGTGTTCCACTATTGTGATTTTAGTGTCTCCGCATACCGCAGCACGCGACATAGCTTTGCAGACGATAAGTACAACCGTTTCAGAGAGAAGAGCGGCCAATGTGACGATCTGGCTTTAAGTCGATTCGATAATAAATTGCGAAAACGGAATGATTTCTCAGGTTTTTACTACACATGAACACTTTTCGCATTCTCCCGTTCAACTCGGCTGCTAGTCCTCCTTTCATGCAGAATCTTAAGGTCCTAGCTCATGTCCAAGGCACCAAAGCCAGCTACAAAGTCAATAATCGTTACCTAAAACTTGAATTGTACTACTTCTTACTGGCTATTACATCAATTTAGAAGCTTCATCTGCGTTCATTTATGGTGATTTTAGTGTCTCCGCATACCGCAGCACGCGACATAGCTTTGCAGACGTTAAGTACAACCGTTTCAGAGAGAAGAGCGGCCAATGTGACGATCTGGCTTTAAGTCGATTCGATAACAAATGACGAAAATGGACGGATTTCTCAGGTTTTTACTGCATATAAACACTTTTCACGTACTCCCGTGCAACTCGGCTGCTAGTCCTCCTATCATGCAGAATCTTAAGGTCCTAGCTCATGTCCAAGGCACCAAAGCAGGCTAAAAAGTCAATAATCGATACCTAAAACTTGAATTGTACTACTTCTTACTGGCTATTACATCAACTTAGAGGCTTCATCTGTGTTCCGCTATGGTGATTTTAGTGACTCCGCATACCGCAGCACGCGACATAGCTTTGCAGACGATAAGTACAACCGTTTCAGAGAGAAGAGGGGCCAATGTGACGATCTGGCTTTAAGTCGATTCGATAACAAATGACTAAAATTGACGGATTTCTCAGGTTTTTACTACATATGAACACTTTTTACATACTCCCGTCCAACGCAGCTGCTAGTCCTCCTTTCATGCAGAATCTTAAGGTCCTAGCTCATGTCCAAGGCACCAAAGCCAGCAAAAAGTCCATAATCGATACCAAAAACTTGAATTGTACTACTTCTTACTGGCTATTACATCAACTTAGAAGCTTAATCTGTGTTCTACTATGGTGCTTTTAGTGTCTCCGCATACCGCAGCACGCGACATAGCTTTGCAGACGATAAGTACAACCGTTTCAGAGAGAAGAGCGGCCAATGTGACGATCTGGCTTTAAGTCGATTCGATAACAAATGACGAAAACGGATGGATTTCTCAGGTTTTTACTACATATGAACACCTTTCACATTCTCCCATGCAACTCGGCTGCTAGTCCTCCTTTCATGCAGAATCATAAGGACCTAGCTCATGCCAAAGGCACCAAAGCCAGCTAAAAAGTCAACAATCGATACCTAAAACTTGAATTGTACTTCTTCTTACTGGCTATTACATCAACTTAGAAGCTTCATCTGTGTTCTACTATGGTGCTTTTAGTGTCTCCGCATACCGCAGCACGCGACATAGCTGTGCAGACGATAAGTACAACCGTTTCAGAGAGAAGAGCGGCCAATGTGACGATCTGGCTTTAAGTTGATTCGATAACAAATGCCGAAAATGGACGGAGATCTCAGGTTTTTACTACATATGAACACTTTTCGCATCCTCCCGTGCAACTCGGCTGCTAGTCCTCCTTTCATGCCGAATCTTAAGGTCCTAGCTCATATCCAAGGCACCAAAGCCAGCTAAAAAGTCAATAATCGATACCTAAAACTTGAATTGTACTACTTCTTACTGGATATTACATCAACTTAGAAGCTTAATCTGTGTTCTACTATGGTGCTTTTAGTGTCTCCGCATACCGCAGCACGCGACATAGCTTTGCAGACAATAAGTACAACCGTTTCAGAGAGAAGAGCGGCCAATGTGACGCACTGGTTTAAGTCGATTCGATAATAAATTACGAAAACGGACGGATTTCTCAAGTTATTACTACATATGAACACTTTTCGCATCCTCCCGTGCAACTCGGCTGCTAGTCCTCCTTTCATGCAGAATCTTACGGTCCTAGCTCATGTCCAAGGCACCAAAGCCAGCTAAAAAGTCAATATTCGACACCTAAAACTTGAATTGTACTACTCCTTACTGGCTATCACATCAACTTAGAAGCTTCATCTGTGTTCTACTATGGTGCTTTTAGTGTCTCCGCATACTGCTGCACGCGACATAGCTTTGCAGACGATAAGTACAACCGTTTCAGAGAGAAGAGCGGCCAATGTGACGCACTGCTTGAAGTCGATTCGATAATAAATTACGAAAACGGACGGATTCCTCACGTTTTTACTACATATGTACACTTTTCGCATCCTCCCGTGCAACTCGGCTGCTAGTCCTCCTTTCATGCAGAATCTTAAGGTCCTAGCTCATGTCCAATGCACCAAAGCCAGCGAAAAAGTCAATAATCGATACCTAAAACTTGAATTGTACTACTTCTTACTTGCTATTACATCAACTTAGAAGCTTAATCTGTATTCTACTATGGTGCTTTTAGTGTCTCCGCATACCGCAGCAGGCGACATAGCTGTGCAGACGATAAATACAACCGTTTCAGAGAGTAGAGCGGCCAATGTGACGATCTGGCTTTAAGTCGATTCAAAAAAAAAATGACGAAAATGGACGGAGTTCTCAGGTTTTTACTACATATGAACACTTTTCACATACTCCCGTGCAACGCGGCTGCTAGTCCTCCTTTCATGCGGAATCTTAAGGTCCTAGCTCATATCCAAGGCACCAAAGCCAGCTAAACAGTCAATAATCGATACCTAAAACTTGAATTGTACTACTTCTTACAGGCTATTACCTCAACTTAGAAGCTTAATCTGTGTTATACTATGGTGCTTTTAGTGTCTCCGCATACTACAGCACGCTACATAGCTTTGCAGACGATACGTACAACCGTTTCAGAGAGAAGAGGGGCCAATGTGACGATCTGGCTTTAAGTCGATTCGATAACAAATGACGAAAACGGACGGATTTCTCATGTTTTTACTACATATGAACACTTTTCGCATCCTCCCGTGCAACTCGGCTGCTAGTCCTCCTTTCATGCAGAATCATAAGGTCCTAGCTCATGTCCAAGGCACCAAAGCCAGCTAAAAAGTCAATATTCGACACCAAAACTTGAATTGTACTACTCCTTACTGGCTATTACATCAACTTAGAAGCTTCATCTGTGTTCTACTATGGTGCTTTTAGTGTCTCCGCATACTGCAGCACGCTACATAGCTTTGCAGACGATAAGTACAACGGTTTCAGCGAGGAGAGGGGCCAATGTGACGATCTGGCTTTAAGTCGATTCGATAACAAATGACGAAAACGGACGGATTTCTCAGGTTTTTACTACATATGAACACTTTTTACATTCTCCCGTGCAACTCGGCTGCTAGTCCTCCTTTCATGCAGAATCGTAAGGTCCAAGCTCTTGACCAAGGCACCAAATCCAGCAAAAAAGTCAATAATCGATACCTAAATCTTGAATTGTACTACTTCTTACTGGCTATTACATCAACTTTGAAGCTTCATCTGTTTTCTACTCTGGTGCTTTTAGTGTCTCCGCATACCGCAGCACGCGACATGGCTTTGCAGACGATAAGTACAACCGTTTCAGAGAGAAGAGCGGCCAATGTGACGCACTGCTTTAAGTCGATTCGATAATAAATTACGAAAACGGACGGATTTCTCAGGTTTTTACTACATATGAACACTTTTCGCATCCTCGAGTGCAACTCGGCTGCTAGTCCTCCTTTCATGCAGAATCATAAGGTCCTAGCTCATGTCCAAGGCACCAAAGCCAGCTAAAAAGTCAATATTCGACACCTAAAACTTGAATTGTACTACTCCTTACTGGCTATTACATCAACTTAGAAGCTTCAGCTGTGTTCTACTATGGTGCTTTTAGTGTCTCCGCCTACTGCAGCACGCGACATAGCTTTGCAGACGATAAGTACAACCGTTTCAGAGAGGAGAGGTTCCAATGTGACGATCTGGCTTTACGTCGATTCGATAACAAATGACGAAAACGGATGGATTTCTCAGGTTTTTACTACATATGAACACTTTTTACATTCTCCCGTGCAACTCGGCTGCTACTCCTCCTTTCATGCAGAATCGTAAGGTCCTAGCTCATGTCCAAGGCACCAAAGCCTGCAAAAAAGTCAATAATCGATACCTAAATCTTGAATTTTACTACTTCTTACTGGCTATTACATCAACTTTGAAGCTTCATCTGTGTTCTACTATGGTGCTTTTAGTGTCTCCGCATACCGCAGCACGCGACATAGCTTTGCAGACGATAAGTACAACCGTTTCAGCGTGAAGAGCGGTCAATGAGACGATCTGGCTTTAAGTCGATTCGATAACAAATGACAAAAACGGACGGATTTCTCAGGTTTTTACTATATATGAACACTTTTCACATTCTCAAATGCAACTCGGCTGCTAGTCCTCCTTTCATGCAGAATCATTAGGTCCTAGCTCATGTCCAAGGCAAAAATGCAAGCTGAAAAGTAATAATCGATACCTAAAACTTGAATTGTACTACTTCTTACTGGCTATTACATCAACTTAGAAGCTTAATCTGTGTTCTACTACGGTGCTTTTAGTGTCTCCGCATACCGCAGCACGCGACATAGCTTTGCAGACGATAAGTACAACCGTTTCAGAGAGAAGAGCGGCCAATGTGGAGCACTGCTTTAAGTCGATTCGATAAGAAATTAAGAAAACGTACGGATTTCTCAGGTTTTTACTACATATGAACACTTTTCGCATCCTCCCGTGCAACTCGGCTGCTAGTCCTCCTTTCATGCAGAATCTTAAGGTCCTAGCTCATGTCCAGGGCACGAAAGCCAGCTAAAAGCTCAATATTCGATACCTAAAACTTGAATTGTACTACTCCTTACTGGCTATTACATCAACTTAGAAGCTTCATCTGTGTTCTACTATGGTGCTTTTAGTGTCTCCGCATACCGCAGCACGCGACATAGCTTTGCAGACGATAAGTACAACCGTTTCAGAGAGAAGATCGGCCAATGTGACGATCAGGCTTCAAGTTGATTCGGTAACAAATGACGAAAACGGACGGATTTCTCAGGTTTTCACTACATATGAACACTTTTCACATACTCCCGTGCAACGCTGCTGCTAGTCCTCCTTTCATGCAGAATATTAAGGTCCTAGCTCATGTCCAAGGCACCAAAGCCAGCTACAAAGTCAATAATCGATACCTAAAACTTGAATTGTACTACTTCTCACTGGCTATCACATCAACTTAGAAGCTTCATCTGTGTTCTACTATGGTGCTTTTAGTGTCTCCGCATACTGCAGCACGCGACATAGCTTTGCAGACGATAAGTACAACCGTTTCAGAGAGGAGAGGGGCCAATGTGATGATCTGGCTTTAAGTCGATTCGATAACAAATGACGAAAACGGACGGATTTCTTAGGTTTTTACTACATATGAACACTATTTACATTCTCCCGTGCAACTCGGCTGCTAGTCCTCCTTTTATGCAGAATCGTAATGTCCTAGCTCATGTCCAAGGCACCAAAGCTAGCAAAAAAGTTAATAATCGATACCTAAATCTTGAATTGTACTACTTCTTACTGGCTATTACATTAACTTTGAAGCTTCATCTGTGTTCTACTATGGTGCTTTTAGTGTCTCCGCATACCGCAGCACGCGACATAGCTTTGCAGACGATAAGTACAACCGTTTCAGAGAGAAGAGCGGCCAATGTGACGATCTGGCTTTAAGTCGATTCGATAACAAATGACGAAAACGGATGGATTTCTCAGGTTTTTACTACATATGAACATCTTTCACATTCTCCCATGCAACTCGGCTGCTAGTCCTCCTTTCATGCAGAATCATAAGGACCTAGCTCATGCCAAAGGCACCAAAGCCAGCTAAAAAGTCAACAATCGATACCTAAAACTTGAATTGTACTTCTTCTTACTGGCTATTACATCAACTTAGAAGCTTCATCTGTGTTCTACTATGGTGCTTTTAGTGTCTCCGCATACCGCAGCACGCGACATAGCTTTGCAGACGATAAGTACAACCGTTTCAGAGAGAAGAGCGGCCAATGTGACGATCTGGCTTTAAGTCGATTCGATAACAAATGACGAAAACGGACGGATTTCTCAGGTTTTTACTACATATAAACACTTTTCACGTACTCCCGTGCAACTCGGCTGCTAGTCCTCCTATCATGCAGAATCTTAAGGTCCTAGCTCATGTCCAAGGCACCAAAGCCAGCTAAAAAGTCAATAATCGATACCTAAAACTTGAATTGTACTACTTCTTACTGGCTATTACATCAACTTAGAGGCTTCATCTGTGTTCCGCTATGGTGATTTTAGTGACTCCGCATACCGCAGCACGCGACATAGCTTTGCAGACGATAAGTACAACCGTTTCAGAGAGAAGAGGGGCCAATGTGACGATCTGGCTTTAAGTCGATTCGATAACAAATGACTAAAATGGACGTATTTCTCAGGTTTTTACTACATATGAACACTTTTTACATACTCCCGTCCAACGCAGCTGCTAGTCCTCCTTTCATGCAGAATCTTAAGGTCCTAGCTCATGTCCAAGGCACCAAAGCCAGAAAAAAGTCCATAATCGATACCAAAAACTTGAATTGTACTACTTCTTACTGGCTATTACATCAACTTAGAAGCTTAATCTGTGTTCTACTATGGTGCTTTTAGTGTCTCCGCATACCGCAGCACGCGACATAGCTTTGCAGACGATAAGTACAACCGTTTCAGAGAGAAGAGCGGCCAATGTGACGATCTGGCTTTAAGTCGATTCGATAACAAATGACGAAAACGGATGGATTTCTCAGGTTTTTACTACATATGAACATCTTTCACATTCTCCCATGCAACTCGGCTGCTAGTCCTCCTTTCATGCAGAATCATAAGGACCTAGCTCATGCCAAAGGCACCAAAGCCAGCTAAAAAGTCAACAATCGATACCTAAAACTTGAATTGTACTTCTTCTTACTGGCTATTACATCAACTTAGAAGCTTCATCTGTGTTCTACTATGGTGCTTTTAGTGTCTCCGCATACCGCAGCACGCGACATAGCTGTGCAGACGATAAGTACAACCGTTTCAGAGAGAAGAGCGGCCAATGTGACGATCTGGCTTTAAGTTGATTCGATAACAAATGCCGAAAATGGACGGATTTCTCAGGTTTTTACTACATATGAACACTTTTCGCATCCTCCCGTGCAACTCGGCTGCTAGTCCTCCTTTCATGCCGAATCTTAAGGTCCTAGCTCATATCCAAGGCACCAAAGCCAGCTAAACAGTCAATAATCGATACCTAAAACTTGAATTGTACTACTTCTTACAGGCTATTACATCAACTTAGAAGCTTAATCTGTGTTATACTATGGTGCTTTTAGTGTCTCCGCATACTACAGCACGCTACATAGCTTTGCAGACGATACGTACAACCGTTTCAGAGAGAAGAGGGGCCAATGTGACGATCTGGCTTTAAGTCGATTCGATAACAAATGACGAAAACGGACGGATTTCTCATGTTTTTACTACATATGAACACTTTTCGCATCCTCCCGTGCAACTCGGCTGCTAGTCCTCCTTTCATGCAGAATCATAAGGTCCTAGCTCATGTCCAAGGCACCAAAGCCAGCTAAAAAGTCAATATTCGACACCAAAACTTGAATTGTACTACTCCTTACTGGCTATTACATCAACTTAGAAGCTTCATCTGTGTTCTACTATGGTGCTTTTAGTGTTTCCGCATACTGCAGCACGCTACATAGCTTTGCAGACGATAAGTACAACGGTTTCAGCGAGGAGAGGGGCCAATGTGACGATCTGGCTTTAAGTCGATTCGATAACAAATGACGAAAACGGACGGATTTCTCAGGTTTTTACTACATACGAACACTTTTTACATTCTCCCGTGCAACTCGGCTGCTAGTCCTCCTTTCATGCAGAATCGTAAGGTCCTAGCTCTTGACCAAGGCACCAAATCCAGCAAAAAAGTCAATAATCGATACCTAAATCTTGAATTGTACTACTTCTTACTGGCTATTACATCAACTTTGAAGCTTCATCTGTTTTCTACTCTGGTGCTTTTAGTGTCTCCGCATACCGCAGCACGCGACATGGCTTTGCAGACGATAAGTACAACCGTTTCAGAGAGAAGAGCGGCCAATGTGACGCACTGCTTTAAGTCGATTCGATAATAAATTACGAAAACGGACGGATTTCTCAGGTTTTTACTACATATGAACGCTTTTCGCATCCTCGAGTGCAACTCGGCTGCTAGTCCTCCTTTCATGCAGAATCATAAGGTCCTAGCTCATGTCCAAGGCACCAAAGCCAGCTAAAAAGTCAATATTCGACACCTAAAACTTGAATTGTACTACTCCTTACTGGCTATTACATCAACTTAGAAGCTTCAGCTGTGTTCTACTATGGTGCTTTTAGTGTCTCCGCCTACTGCAGCACGCGACATAGCTTTGCAGACGATAAGTACAACCGTTTCAGAGAGGAGAGGTTCCAATGTGACGATCTGGCTTTACGTCGATTCGATAACAAATGACGAAAACGGACGGATTTCTCAGGTTTTTACTACATATGAACACTTTTTACATTCTCCCGTGCAACTCGGCTGCTACTCCTCCTTTCATGCAGAATCGTAAGGTCCTAGCTCATGTCCAAGGCACCAAAGCCTGCAAAAAAGTCAATAATCGATACCTAAATCTTGAATTTTACTACTTCTTACTGGCTATTACATCAACTTTGAAGCTTCATCTGTGTTCTACTATGGTGCTTTTAGTGTCTCCGCATACCGCAGCACGCGACATAGCTTTGCAGACGATAAGTACAACCGTTTCAGAGTGAAGAGCGGTCAATGAGACGATCTGGCATTAAGTCGATTCGATAACAAATGACAAAAACGGACGGATTTCTCAGGTTTTTACTATATATGAACACTTTTCACATTCTCACATGCAACTCGGCTGCTAGTCTTCCTTTCATGCAGAATCATTAGGTCCTAGCTCATGTCCAAGGCAAAAATGCAAGCTGAAAAGTAATAATCGATACCTAAAACTTGAATTGTACTACTTCTTACTGGCTATTACATCAACTTAGAAGCTTAATCTGTGTTCTACTACGGTGCTTTTAGTGTCTCCGCATACCGCAGCACGCGACATAGCTTTGCAGACGATAAGTACAACCGTTTCAGAGAGAAGAGCGGCCAATGTGGAGCACTGCTTTAAGTCGATTCGATAAGAAATTAAGAAAACGTACGGATTTCTCAGGTTTTTACTACATATGAACACTTTTCGCATCCTCCCGTGCAACTCGGCTGCTAGTCCTCCTTTCATGCAGAATCTTAAGGTCCTAGCTCATGTCCAGGGCACGAAAGCCAGCTAAAAGCTCAATATTCGATACCTAAAACTTGAATTGTACTACTCCTTACTAGCTATTACATCAACTTAGAAGCTTCATCTGTGTTCTACTATGGTGCTTTTAGTGTCTCCGCATACCGCAGCACGCGACATAGCTTTGCAGACGATAAGTACAACCGTTTCAGAGAGAAGATCGGCCAATGTGACGATCAGGCTTCAAGTTGATTCGGTAACAAATGACGAAAACGGACGGATTTCTCAGGTTTTCACTACATATGAACACTTTTCACATACTCCCGTGCAACGCTGCTGCTAGTCCTCCTTTCATGCAGAATATTAAGGTCCTAGCTCATGTCCAAGGCACCAAAGCCAGCTACAAAGTCAATAATCGATACCTAAAACTTGAATTGTACTACTTCTCACTGGCTATCACATCAACTTAGAAGCTTCATCTGTGTTCTACTATGGTGCTTTTAGTGTCTCCGCATAATGCAGCACGCGACATAGCTTTGCAGACGATAAGTACAACCGTTTCAGAGAGGAGAGGGGCCAATGTGATGATCTGGCTTTAAGTCGATTCGATAACAAATGACGAAAACGGACGGATTTCTCAGGTTTTTACTACATATGAACACTATTTACATTCTCCCGTGCAACTCGGCTGCTAGTCCTCCTTTTATGCAGAATCGTAATGTCCTAGCTCATGTCCAAGGCACCAAAGCTAGCAAAAAAGTTAATAATCGATACCTAAATCTTGAATTGTACTACTTCTTACTGGCTATTACATTAACTTTGAAGCTTCATCTGTGTTCTACTATGGTGCTTTTAGTGTCTCCGCATACCGCAGCACGCGACATAGCTTTGCAGACGATAAGTACAACCGTTTCAGAGAGAAGAGCGGCCAATGTGACGCACTGCTTTAAGTCGATTCGATAATAAATTACGAAAACGGACGGATTTCTCAGGTTTTTACTACATATGAACACTTTTCGCATCCTCCCGTGCAACTCGGCTGCTAGTCCTCCTTTCATGCAGAGTCTTAAGGTCCTAGCTCATGTCCAAGGCACCAAAGCCATCTAAAAAGTCAATATTCGATACCTAAAACGTGAATTGTACTACTCCTTACTGGCTATTACATCAACTTAGAAGCTTAATCTGTGCTCTACTATGGTGCTTTTAGTGTCTCCGCATTCCGCAGCACGCGACATAGCTTTGCAGACGATAAGTACAACCGTTTCAGAGAGAAGAGCGGCCAATGTGACGATCTGGCTTCAAGTTGATTCGATAACAAATGACGAAAACGGACGGATTTCTCAGGTTTTTACTACATATGAACACTTTTCACATTCTCCCAAACAACTCGGCTGCTAGTCCTCCTTTCATGCTGAATCTTAAGGACATAGCTTATGACCAAGGCACCAAAGCCAGCTAAAAAGTCAATAATCGATACCTAAAACTTGAATTGTACTACTTCTTACTGGCTATTACATCAACTTAGAAGCTTCATCTGTGTTCCACTATGGTGATTTTAGTGTCTCCGCATAGCGCAGCACGCGACATAGCTTTGCAGACGATAAGTACAACCGTTTCAGAGAGGAGAGCGACCAATGTGACGATTTGGCTTTGAGTCGTTTCGATAACAAATGACGAAAACGAACGGATTTCTCAGGTTTTTAATACATATGAACACTTTTCACATTCTCCCGTGCAACTCGGCTGCTAGTCCTCGTTTCATGCAGAATCTTAAGGCCCCAGCTCATGTCCAAGGCACCAAAGAAGGGTAAAAAGTCAATAATCGATACCTAAATCTTGAATTGTACTACTTCTTACTGGCTATTACATCAACTTAGAAGCTTCATCTGTGTTCTACTATGGTGCTTTATGTATCTCCGCATACCGCAGCACACGACATAGCTTTGCAGACGATAAGTACAACCGTTTCAGAGAGGAGAGGGGCCAATGTGATGATCTGGCTTTAAGTCGATTCGATAACAAATGACGAAAACGGACGGATTTCTCAGGTTTTTACTACATATGAACACTATTTACATTCTCCCGTGCAACTCGGCTGCTAGTCCTCCTTTTATGCAGAATCGTAATGTCCTAGCTCATGTCCAAGGCACCAAAGCTAGCAAAAAAGTTAATAATCGATACCTATATCTTGAATTGTACCACTTCTTACTGGCTATTACATTAACTTTGAAGCTTCATCTGTGTTCTACTATGGTGCTTTTAGTGTCTCCGCATACCGCAGCACGCGACATAGCTTTGCAGACGATAAGTACAACCGTTTCAGAGAGAAGAGCGGCCAATGTGACGCACTGCTTTAAGTCGATTCGATAATAAATTACGAAAACGGACGGATTTCTCAGGTTTTTACTACATATGAACACTTTTCGCATCCTCCCGTGCAACTCGGCTGCTAGTCCTCCTTTCATGCAGAGTCTTAAGGTCCTAGCTCATGTCCAAGGCACCAAAGCCATCTAAAAAGTCAATATTCGATACCTAAAACGTGAATTGTACTACTCCTTACTGGCTATTACATCAACTTAGAAGCTTAATCTGTGTTCTACTATGGTGCTTTTAGTGTCTCCGCATTCCGCAGCACGCGACATAGCTTTGCAGACGATAAGTACAACCGTTTCAGAGAGAAGAGCGGCCAATGTGACGATCTGGCTTCAAGTTGATTCGATAACAAATGACGAAAACGGACGGATTTCTCAGGTTTTTACTACATATGAACACTTTTCACATTCTCCCATGCAACTCGGCTGCTAGTCCTCCTTTCATGCTGAATCTTAAGGACATAGCTCATGACCAAGGCACCAAAGCCAGCTAAAAAGTCAATAATCGATACCTAAAACTTGAATTGTACTACTTCTTACTGGCTATTACATCAACTTAGAAGCTTCATCTGTGTTCCACTATGGTGATTTTAGTGTCTCCGCATACCGCAGCACGCGACATAGCTTTGCAGACGATAAGTACAACCGTTTCAGAGAGGAGAGCGACCAATGTGACGATTTGGCTTTGAGTCGATTCGATAACAAATGACGAAAACGAACGGATTTCTTAGGTTTTTAATACATATGAACACTTTTCACATTCTCCCGTGCAACTCAGCTGCTAGTCCTCGTTTCATGCAGAATCTTAAGGCCCCAGCTCATGTCCAAGGCACCAAAGAAGGGTAAAAAGTCAATAATCGATACCTAAATCTTGAATTGTACTACTTCTTACTGGCTATTACATCAAATTAGAAGCTTCATCTTTGTTCTACTATGGTGCTTTATGTATCTCCGCATACCGCAGCACACGACATAGCTTTGCAGACGATAAGTACAACCGTTTCAGAGAGAAGAGCGGCCAATGTAACGATCTGGCTTTAAGTCGATTCGATAACAAATGACGAAAACGGACGGATTTCTCAGTTTTCTACTACATATGAACAATTTTTACTTTCTCCCGTGCAACTCGGCTGCTAGTCCTTCTTTCATGCAGAATCGTAAGGTCCTAGCTCATGACCAAGGCACCAAAGCCAGCTAAAAAGTCAATAATCGATACCTAAAACTTGAATTGTACTACTTCTTACTGGCTATTACATCAACTTAGAAGCTTCATCTGTGTTCCACTATGGTGATTTTAGTGTCTCCGCATACCGCAGCACGCGACATAGCTTTGCAGACGATAAGTACAACCGTTTCAGAGAGAAGAGCGGCCAATGTGACGATCTGGCTTCAAGTTGATTCGATAACAAATGACGAAAACGGACGGATTTCTCAGGTTTTTACTACATATGAACACTTTTCACATTCTCCCAAACAACTCGGCTGCTAGTCCTCCTTTCATGCTGAATCTTAAGGACATAGCTTATGACCAAGGCACCAAAGCCAGCTAAAAAGTCAATAATCGATACCTAAAACTTGAATTGTACTACTTCTTACTGGCTATTACATCAACTTAGAAGCTTCATCTGTGTTCCACTATGGTGATTTTAGTGTCTCCGCATAGCGCAGCACGCGACATAGCTTTGCAGACGATAAGTACAACCGTTTCAGAGAGGAGAGCGACCAATGTGACGATTTGGCTTTGAGTCGTTTCGATAACAAATGACGAAAACGAACGGATTTCTCAGGTTTTTAATACATATGAACACTTTTCACATTCTCCCGTGCAACTCGGCTGCTAGTCCTCGTTTCATGCAGAATCTTAAGGCCCCAGCTCATGTCCAAGGCACCAAAGAAGGGTAAAAAGTCAATAATCGATACCTAAATCTTGAATTGTACTACTTCTTACTGGCTATTACATCAACTTAGAAGCTTCATCTGTGTTCTACTATGGTGCTTTATGTATCTCCGCATACCGCAGCACACGACATAGCTTTGCAGACGATAAGTACAACCGTTTCAGAGAGGAGAGGGGCCAATGTGATGATCTGGCTTTAAGTCGATTCGATAACAAATGACGAAAACGGACG